>NC_135366.1:6092500-7451666 GCF_051622035.1 Arctopsyche grandis
AAAATAAAAAGGTGGTGCTCGCCGTTTTACCAATATTTTAGAACGTGCACTAGGGCAGTGCTTCCCAATTACTTTCATGTCACGACCCCCTAAATCTGAAAGATTTTACCCCCCCACCGTTTTTATTTTATTTTATTTATTTTTTTATTGTATTTTACCCCCCCCCCCCCCACCCATTTTACAGACCCACATTTTGACCATTCAATTTCATTCTCGGAAAAGAACTCATCTACTTTCTTAAATAGATTTTTTTCTTAAATACATCTATTCCTTTTGTTGTTGATGAAAGTTCCCGACAGAAGAGAAAATCATCAAATAGTTGAAATTCAGATTGATATCTTACAAAAACCATTAACTGTGCGCAATTTGTAATATCAGTAGTTTCATCGAGCTATATTGCAAAGAATTTGCTTTGTTTAATCCGAAATATTAATTGACTTTTAATATTATCTGCCATGCATTCAATTCTTCTTTTGATTGTATTATTTGAGCAATGAATTGACTTTAGCGGTTTTGCAATTTTATCTCCGTGAATGAATTCACAAATTCACTCACGGAAAAATAAATATGTTTTCATATAATGTGTTATAATTTAACAGATTTAAATATATACATTCCCTAAATATGTAATGTGGAAAAATATTCATAAATGAATATTTGTACTTTCTACTGAATATTTTCGCGGCCCCCGCGATAAATCCTACGCCCCTAATCCTAAATCCTAAGCCCGTTTCGCATAAATAAGACGTTACAAACGGTAGGAGCACTTGCATTGCTTTGCAATACAGAGATTCATACTCTCCACTAAGATTCATCCAAAATTTAGTTAGTGTTTCATTTTGAATCTTTTGTTTTAGTGAGCTATCTATCGCATGATAATTCTATCAATTTTTTTTTTCGATGGTTGTCAGCTCGAATTACGAGTATTAACGTAAAAATTCAAAATGATTTTCAGTTGATACGTTGAAATATCCAAATATGTATGTAGGCGATCAAATTAGTACGGAAAGTATGGACATATATATATACGTATAAATATATATATACGTACATACATATGTACATATATGAATACAAGGTGTGCTAAAGATCGATACAAATATTTTAGGAGGTAATAGAAGAGGTCATTGGTCAATAGAATGCTTTTTATTTACCTTAGTATAAAGTCTTTAGAGGGCTGAACACCAGCGCCTTGTCCATACAAACGTATTACACCTCTCCCTTCCTCAATTATGGCACTAGAGACATTATGTTTTAATGCGCTATGGATATCTACCATTGGCATGCATCTGTGCTTTTATTTTTTTGATTAATTATTTTTTATAGGAGCTAGGAGCCGCCAAACATCTATAAAATCGCCTATTTTTTACACCCACGAAAAGAGTCCAGTGTGCCTATTTAACGGTCGATTTAAAAAAAAATGCGCGCACAGGTGCATAGAAAATATCTTTCTCATACCGATGATGAATTTTTTTTCGGAGAAAATTGGAGAATACGAAACCTCGATTTTGTCGATTTAAAATACGTATTATCTGGTCGAAGCGCAACTGTCGCATTCACTCAATATATATATCGAAGAAAGGAACGGCAACAAAATTAAGGTTTCGGGTGTACAGCCCTCATAAGGCGCGAACACACAGATTGGCACGTGGCACGTGTTTATTTTTAGATAGTTTTTGCACATGTAAAAAATTCTAGCACGCATAGTCTATACAATGGCACCCAGGATTTAGTACGTGTATTGACATAGGTTTAGGGTTGCCACATCAGACTCATGTCTCAGCCGGAGATTATCACAAAAATATTATTTATTTATATAAATTATTATTAATAAAAAAATCACATTTCAAAATTATATGAAATAATAATATTCAGTGAAAACATTGTAGGAAAATGTTTTTATCCATTTTTTTTTCGGGAGGCAAATCAAGCGATTTGATGGAAGGAATTAAATTTTTAAGAAGGCAGATATATCATCATACAATTTATTGGCATCTAATTCTATATTTACGTATTTTGCAGCATCTAATTTATTTAGCTCAGTAACAAATTTTCGTACACGAGATATGCGCCACAGACCTCTTTAGTTCTTTATACGCTTTGCATAAAAGTTAAGAATTTCTAATATAACATATGTAAGTACAGTTTTATTTATTTTAATAATTTTTGTGAGATTTACTACAATTTTTTTATGATTTTTGACACGAATTGCTTGCAGGCCGGAGTTTGCCCAGGGCTGCTATACAATATAGTTGAAAAAGGTAATCATCATCATCATCATTTACAGCCATTCGCCATCCACTGCTGGATGAAGGCCTCTCCAACACGCTTCCACTCGTCTCTGTTTTGCGCAACACTCATCCATCTCATTCCGCACATTTTCCTAATTTCGTTCACCCATCTTCCTTGCGGTCTTCCTTTTACTCTTTTGCCTTCTCTCGGGTACCATTCAAGCACTTCTTTTGTCCACCTTTCGTCCATCCTCCTAGCTACGTGACCCGCCCATTGCCATTTCAATCTCTTCACTCTATCCACTATGTCCACTACCCTTGTCATATTTCTCACCCACGTGTTCCGCTTTCTGTCTTTCCTCGTTATGCCAAGCATACAGCGTTCCATACTTCTTTGAGTGCATTGGATTTTATTTAGCATCTTGGCGTTCAGTGTCCAAGTTTCACATCCATACGTCATCACTGGCAAAACGCATTGATCAAAGATCCTTTTCTTCAGGCAGAGTGGAATTTTTGATTTAAAAACAGCATTCATCCGTCCAAATGCACTCCATCCTAATTTCATACGTCTCTTTATATCTTCATTTTTACTACCAGACATGTCAATTATTTGACCTAAATATAAATAATTATTTACTACTTCTACTGGTTTATCATCTAAGGGGATGCTATCAGGCATGCAATATCTATTGAACATTAATTTAGTCTTATCTACGTTAATTTTTAATCCTACTTTTCTACTTTCCCTGTCCAGCTGTGTTAGTCTGATCAGTAGGTCAGCTGAATCACGAGCTACTAAAACTATATCGTCTGCGAACCGAAGGTGACTCAAAAAGCGACCATTGATGCTTACTCCGGCTGTATCCCAATCCAAGTTCCTGAAAACTCCCTCAAGCACCGCATTGAATAACTTGGGCGAGATTGTATCTCCTTGTCTTACTCCTTTTCCTATGCTAAATCTATCTGTACCTGAAAAAATTTTAACCGAAGCTGTGGCATTCTTATATATTGCAGCTAACAGTCCCACATAGGGTTCCGGCACTCCCTGTGTTTGTAGAGCGTTAAGTACTGCATTATGACTAACTGTATCGAAGGCTTTCTCATAATCGACGAAACCTAGGCACAATGGCCGTTGATATTCGTTGGCGCGCTCGATTAGTTCGCCAACTACTTGGAGGTGGTCCATTGTGCTGAAATTTGCCCTAAACCCTGCCTGCTCTATAGGTTGGTTCTCGTCGAGGATATTCTTCAGCCTTTCTGTAATAACCTTCGTGAAGAGCTTGTAGACCGCTGAAAGTAAACTAATGGGTCGGTAGTTCTTGATATCGCTTTTGTCGCCTTTTTTGTGTATTAAAATGATAGTTGCGTTATTCCATCCTTCTGGTATAGCTTGGTTCTGGATGCATTTGCTGAAAAGCCTAGCTAAGATATTGATTAGGGGGGGCCGCCACATTTTAGTAAGTCAATGGGAATATTATCTTCCCCTGGGGTTTTACCGTTCTTTGCAGTTTTTAGCGCGGCCTCTACTTCGCTAGGCAATACTGCAGGAACCCTTTGGCCGTGTGTCGATTCCGGAGCGGGAAATTGACCGTTGTTGTTCTCGTAAAGTTTTGCATAGAACGTATAAACTCTGTCTATGATCTCTTCTCTATTCCTGATTATTACTCCGCTCTCTGATCTGATTGCGATCATTTGGTTTTTGCCTAAGAAAAGATCTTGTTTGCACTTTGAAAAAGGTAATAAACAGCTAAAATATTAAATAATTTGTTCCATTTCCTGAATTCAGTTCATTCGCCATTAGGTGGGAAATCCTTTTAATTAAAACCTTCCCTCAAGCGCAATATGGTGTACACTGGAGTTGAAGGTAAGGTAGTAAGATTTAAAATTATGGTACTACGCCATCTGTAGATATCGCGTCAAAAAATAACTAAATACATATTACTACTGGCTTGGAACTCGGCTAAAATTCGGTGAAATGTGTAATTAGTAGCAGGGATCCGAACCGTTATTTTTTTCGTTCCAGTTCGGTAAAAAAAAATACATCGGTTCAGTTCCGGTTTTCGGTTCTCTTGTATTTAAATATTAGCAAGTTAATGTAAATACATCCACACCGTCTATACCTCTCTTTATACGGCTTTTCGCTATAACTTATTGTAATCATACATAATACATAATTAAAATGTCAAAGGAGAATATTTCCTAGCTTGTGCATCTTGCCACTGGTGCATGCGGAATAGAGGGTGGATTCTGATGCAGCTAAAATGCGGACAAAATACATTTTTTTTATTCATACTTAATTGACTTTCTCTAAGCTAACCAACTACTCATCGGGCTATGCTTTTAGGAAAAAAAAGTGCAACAAAGGTTTAGAGCAGTGCTACTCAAACTTTTTCAGCTGGCGGACCAGTATATATTTTTCAGTAATTCTCACGGACCAGCATCATATTTTAAAATAAAAAGGTTATATATGTTATGTACATATGTATGTGGTAATAAATAAAAATAAAATAAAATCTAAGTAGCAAAATTTATTTTATTGAATTCAAAGAAGTACAATATTTATATACTTTCTGAATGAATCTTCCATGTTTTTAGTTTCGTTTCAACCCATCTGTATTGTCTGCCATTGTGAAACAAGATGACATTCTTCCTTGCATGGATAAGTTAAGGTCATTCAAAATACAAAAAATATCTGTCAAATAAGCTAGCTCGGCTATCCGGTCTATATTTTGAAATAGTTCTGACATAAGCTATTGTTTCAGTTTTTTAATTATGTCTTTCTCCGCGGACCGGCTACCGCCGGGTCACGGACCGGTAATGGGCCGCGGACCATAGTTTGAGTATCACTGGTTTAGAGAGAATCTATTAGTTTGTTTTATTCTAGAAGTTAATTTTTGCAGGTATTGGTGTATCCATTTTTTATTTAAGTTTTTTAGTTTAATTTTGATTGAATACAAATCACTCAACGTCTTTGCAATTTGATCGTGGATTCTTTTAATAATGGCTGTAATGTCTCAATGATGACATTAATTTCGATCCATGTTCTGGTAAATAGTACTCCATATTGTTTTCAGCTATTTTTGAACAAAATTATTCATACAAAAATAAATCGTTAATAGAGTCTTTGATTGCTAATTGTAAAGTATATATGTATGTATGTGCCACACATTTTTTTCGATGAGATGAGAGAAAGAATGAAGTGAACAGATGAGATGAGGGAAACAGTTCTCAATGGAAGGTAGCATATTTGCTTCATATTCTCTTTCATAATTAACTAGTGTTGTGCCCGTTGATTTCAACGGGTGGTTTCGAAAAGGAATTGAAACTCGAATAAAAATAAAGTTAAAGAAATTGAAACGACTGGTTTCGGAAAGAAATTTAATTACAATTTACGAATTAGAAAGCACGAATTACAAATTACGAAGTGATAATGAATTACGTTTTGTGCATCGCCGACGCCCCGACGCCTTCGCCCTCAGCGCCCACGATGCCTCTGATACCCCGGGGCCTTCGCCCTTGGCGCCCTCGGTGCCCGCGCCCCCTCCGACGCCCCAGTGCCCCCAGCGCTCCCGGCGCCTCCTTTTTAATATTCATTCCTGTTTTTTTTTTTTCATTAATTCTATCATTCCCAAAGTCTATACATATATGTATATTAATTATACCGGACCGAAAAAAGATATAGGTTCGGTTTTGGTTTATGTTCTGGCAAAAATAACGGTTATTCCGGTTTTCGGTTCGGTTCCCTGATTAGTAGAATATCATTCGATCAATTCGCACGTTACCACCAAGGTGAAGTGGCTTAAATAGTGAATTTTACACTCACGGAGTAATTAAAAAAAAGTTTAATGCTCTTTTTAGTAATTGATTTTTCAAAGCTTTTATTTATGTTCTTTGTTTTTCAAATGCTTTTTACAGGTATTCCTCACATGCTTAAAAAAGCACTTCTTGTAGTTGGTCTTGGGCATTCTAAAAAAAACAAGATTAAAATATGAATATACGATACAATATCTACAGACTAATATAGTTATACTACAAAAGATATAGCTCAATAACAATACAACATTAAAAAATAATACTGATATTTTTTTCTAATTCTTTAACTGTATTCAAATGAAAAAATACGATGCGGTGCAAACCCATATACATATGTGCCATGACAGGAATTAATGTACTATCAATTTTTCAGTCATAACAGTACATATAATACAAATACAGACATCTATTGACAACTAAGAAATTTTTGATGTACAGAAAATTTGCAGGAAGCTTAAGGTTTTTTTTATAAAATTCAACAAATTCGAGATGCTAATTCAAGATAGCTCAGATTTGCAAGAAATTAAGGAGGAGAATACCGATTTCGATATAATAATTTGGCTAGAAAAATCTGAAAATTGTAACAGGAGACGGTAAATATGTGTTTTTTTTTTAATAATCACAAAACCTCGCCAGCAGCGTATTCGGCTGTGACTTGAACTCATAACTTATGGGTTTGCTACAAATGATTGCAAACCACCAGCCTGCATGCTTTTTCGATTGCATTTTAACTGTTTGGATTTCAGCATTTACAAAAGACGAGATATTCATGGGGTTGCGCAGATAACATTTCGATGTACATTGATGATTGGCAATTCTGAAAATTCAGTTGGATCTTTCTGGCAAGTTTAAAATGGCAAAAGCCGAGACAAAAGTATGAAATGAGCATGCAGTGAAATGAGCATGCAGTGAAATGAGCATGCGGGCGCTTGGTTTGCAATCGTTTGCAGCGCAGGGATAACTTATATGTATACCTTATGCGTGCGCACTGCTCGCACTTACACTAAGCGAAATCTACCCGAAGTCTCGACATACCTACCCTGTATACGTTCTATGCTTCTGATACTTTAGTTCCGAATTTTGCCTTATTAAACTCGCCAGAGAGATCCAACTCAATTTTAATAATTACCATTTTAATAATTGCATCTGGGCACATCGAAAGGTTACTCGTCATCTGATGTGCAATCTATCATAAGTGAAGTCGATAATTGCATTTAAAGCAGCCATCCAGTTAATCTGTGGTTCAGTCTGTCTGGCGCTTTTCGATCGTTTGAACCAAACCCTTTAATATATCATACTTTTAATGCTTTTTTGCTTCTGGAGTTAACAACCATTGCATTTCAAATGTTAAAAATAGAGCCATTGGCCCGTTGTTTATTTCATAATCTGTATTTATAATATTTTGCTTATATTGTTAAACCTGCATTTTTACGAAATTTTTACATAAAAAATTTCATCCATTTTGCTATAAAAAATCATGAAAGAATTGATCAAAGATCAAGGGTGATTTAATTTACCTTGATTGAATTGTATATAGATGCTATAGATGTCGTAATTAGAAATTTCGAAATAAAAAGAACAAAAGTGACACGCACCGCTATTCGATTATTTACGTGTGGCGACACTGCTCGCGCCGTGTGTGTTTCTTTCTGTGTGAGGCCCGGAGCAACTGCCCCGCGAGGTGAGTTTTCCGCAAATATCTTAGCCATCGCAAGTCCGCGGGCGCTCCGCCCCCTTCGGTCGCCCCCGCTATAGGTCGGTGCAACGAACCTAGTTGATATTCGAAGAAAACGGCGCCCCCAGCTCGGCCTGCGACCGGGACGAGCGTGTCGGCCCCTGTCAGGCCGGCCGACGTGGAGCCCCTTTGAAGTGCATCCCTCGTGAGCCCCCGAGGGCGCACTCCCCTTCATTGTACTTTGCCACACATATTTACACTCTCGCTCGCACTTCAAGCGGCCTGTCACCGCGTTTTGCATCCCGCAGATTGCTCTCGTGAACATAACCTCAAAATGTATTTTTTTTTTACTATAAACAATATTCAGCTTTCTCATTGGTCAAGTCAGTGGATTGACACGTGTCGATGATTTTCTTGTAGTGTTGTAATGTGGATTTTGACCCCTTTTTAGATGGCGCCCACACCGACGAAGGTTGCCGCTAAGCCGGCCGCGGCTAAACCCAAGACTGCCAAGGGGGATCTGAAGAAGCGTCCTAGGAAACGTAATTCTGAACTTGGAAATGGAATCGTTCGCTTTTCCAAAACCAAAATGTTCCACAAGAAGGTAATTGTTGTTTGATTCTCCTTTCATTTTTAATTTGCGTGGCTTAAATGGTTTTATTTTAAGAACATGTTAGCACTAGTCGAGCACTTACATTAATCTTCCCATATGCTTGTGATTCATACCTACCGTACAATACAATAAAAATGCCCTTTTCTCAGGTTTAGACCGGCTGTAAATGTGTTATTCAAACATTTCCATTCTGATTGTATTGACTGCGAGCCTACTTAGCCTACCATTTGTTACTTTTATTCTTTGATGTGTCTCGTCGTATGATAAAATATGCTGGGTTTGATAACGTTGGGTTGTTAATTAGCTGTTAGTATTGTTTACCTTTAATCTGAGGGTTGGTTGTAAATCACGACTCTGCTAAACTTTAATATTCTACTCTGTTTCTTTCTTGATATGCCCAGTTATGATATTCTGATCTTGAAATTTTTAATATGTTGATTTCTAACTCGTTTATTTATTCAATTTGTTGTTCAATTTTAGGCTGTGTACCGTTTCATTGGCAAGAAGACACCTAAAACTGTCAAGCCTAAGAAGCGAGTCAGCATCATTAAGAAAATCGGTGGTGAGAAGAATGGAGGCACGCGTGTTGTTTTCCTTAAGAAGCGCAAGGCTTTCTATCCCACCCAGGATAAGTAAGATATTTTATTTTTGGAGATATTGTCCGTTTGATATTATTTTTTCATTTGAATACAGTTAAAGAATTAGAAAAAAAATATTAGTATTATTTTTTAATATTTTATTGTTATTGAGCTGTATCTTTCGTGATATTACTATATTATTCTGTATATATTGTATCGTATTTTCATATTTCAATCTTGTTTTTTTAGAATGCCCAAGACCAGCTACAAGAAGTGCTTTTCTAAACATGTGAGGAATACCCGTTCAATCTTAGAACCAGGAAGGATACTTATCCTTTTAGCTGGTCGTCATAAGGGAAAGCGAGTTGTTCTCGTTAAAGTCTTACCTTCTGGACTTCTCCTCGTATCTGGGCCATTCAGGGTATGTATATTTATATTATAATTTTTTTTTTTTTTAATATTTCACATATCTAATAGTGTTTTTTTTTAGTACAATGGATGCCCTCTGCGTCGAATTTCTCAGCGTTATGTTATTGGTACTTCTGCCAAATTAGACATCTCCTCTGTGACAGTACCAGAGCACCTTAACGACTTGTATTTCAAGAAAAATAAGAAGTCATCCAAACGCTCAGTAAAGCGGAAGGAAGGTGAAGATATCTTTTCCGCTAAGAAAGAGGTAAAATGTTGCTCTTTATTTCATTATAGTATGTGAATTAAATACTAGAACATTTTATAATGTTTTTTTTTATCTTGTTTTCAGAAATATGCTGCTTCTGAAGAACGCAAGGCTGACCAAAAGACAGTAGATCTTGCATTATTAAAAGTCATAAGGAAAAACCCAGACCGTAAAGTACTGAAACAGTATTTCAAATCCATGTTCGGTCTCAGATCATCGCAATATCCCCACAGAATGAAGTTCTAAAACAATTTTGAGATATATTTATGTTAAGGTTCGGATGATCGAGGGAATATTTTATACTGTAATAAACAGTTGATTGAACATCGATTATTGTTATTTATTATCACCTTTATCCTCTATTTTAATTGTATAAAAGACGCAATTTTAAGAGCCTGCGCGGAAGGTGAACGATCTGCAATTCTGCACAGACTGCAAGAATGCTGAACTCTGTATAGACTCATAGCGTTTTAGTTTGGATATTGATTGGGCATTGCCATCGAGATAGATGCAAGCCGTTATACTTGAAAGTGGCGGAAGTTCAAATTTCAGGTCCAAAAGCTATTTCTGTTTGACATTCACAAATTGTCATCACTTATTTTAATTAAATATGTCCAGAATCGCAAAAAATCAGAATAAACGCATGCTACCAGTATTGCGAGATATTTCTCGAAATTAAGAGACAGTGGACTTACGACACTTTCAACTACGACGGCGCATGTCTATATAATGCATCAATTACTTAAATGTGAACACATCCAACCAGTGTCCGTGATGATAAATTAAGTAACGCCACACCATCTTTAGTATGGATAGAAAGGAATAATGTCTAGGAAAAATGGTCCCAAGAGGTAGTGGAATTTTATAATTTCCAATACGAGATTGCATTTTCGGTTTTGGCACAATTTGCAAACCTGCCACAATTCCTATTCAATGTAATTACATGAATACGAGATTTCTATTGCCACATTTAATAGCAAAATTGTGTTCAAATGTAAAAAAAACAGTCGATTAAATGAAAAGCTTTTATTATAATAATAATGCACAGGCGACAGCAATACTATTCAAGAGATCGTCAATATATAATATTTAATTATTCATACTGGGTTGTTCACTTGTGATACACATTCAAATTATGCACTGGAACGCAAATACGGAAAGTAATGTTGCGACTTTTGGCAATAAATTGAATCGTTTAACAGTAAGATTGAGGTTATTTTTAAGTGACGAGCATTTTGTATATATAATTTATACTTAAAAATAATGGAAATATGTATTGTTTATTGGCCTGGTCCTGATAGGGATTTATCCATGAATTTCCTTTTGGCAAAGCACAACCACCATTTGCTGGGTTTCCCATCTTCGGTGGCGAAAACCTAAGAAAATAATGTGAATAAAATTATAAATAAACCAATGAGATGAGTTTGTATGTGTTTTAAATTAAATTTGTACAACTGACTTTTTCGCATACTCGTACACCAGTTTCTTGTCTGAGTTGTTGGAAATATTGACGCATTGTATCTAAAAAAAACGTTTTCATAAAAAAAAAAAACATTAATTTCATACAAATGTATGAGATTAGATTTGAAGCGGTGCTTACCGGATTCGCCAGAATTTGATGGTTTTGCATACACAGTGTTTAGAGGAAATCCTGGTTCACCTGGGATGCTGAACTTCGAAATTGCCAAAGAATATAATTCTTGAGTTCCTTGAGCTTTTGTGGCGCATCTTTGCAGACGTTTTAGGCATTCAGTTATGTAGAGTGTCAAATAGATTAATACTCTATCCGATTCCGACTGCATATAAAAAAATGAAATTAATACATTGCTTCGGTGCATATGAATAAATTTGTTTACGGTTTAAGGAATTACCTTTATCTCATAAAATCTGAAAAATACGTTGGCTTTGAAATAATACAGAGCCTCGTCTATTATGTCCATGTCTTTGGGGTTTGTAGGAGCTGGACCGCGGAACTGGGTCTTGATCGGTAACAGTGCCATGTTACCTAAGGTCTGTTGGTGATCAGCCAAAGTGGAGTGGTACGCCTAAGTAATGTCAATATATATTTTTAGTGAAATTTGTAATAGCGGTGCGATAAGTATGATTCATATGTCACTTGCTGTCACGCCCTTTTTAGCCGTTTACTCAATAGCGGAGAAAATACTTTTGTGCAATCGAAATGGAAAATAAAGCATGATAATAAATTTTGGAGAGAGAATCTAACCGGCATCCTGGAAATAGTTCAGGAATTGCTGGGGTCAAACGCACTATGAGATACGAAGTGGATGATGGTAAACGTCAAACGGATGTGGTGTTGCCATTCGTGAAAATCATGGCTAATATTTATTGCCAGAGTGCATTAAGCTTTTCACTTAGTAATGGTTGGGACAATTTTAAGTTGGCAGCACTACACACACACATCTGTATAGCCATTTGTTTTGACGTTTGACTATTGATTGTATCGGGTCGTTGATGGTTGGGTGGCTGGTCGAGTCGATTAGAGAAACAAAAGGAAAAGCAGAAGTCAGAAGCAAAGGTCGGAAGCGTCTATCCACTCTCCAGGAGTTTGTGCTTCTCCCTCCGAAGTAGCGATGGAGTGCAGACTCTGTCTCTGCTCTGCTCCAGCAGGGTCCTTCGTCTCCATCCATGACGACCCTCATCCACCGCGTTTGGTGCAACGCATTTGGACCTGCTGTCAGCTGCGGGTCAGTCACGTTACACTTGAACCATTGCCATTGATAATTCGCTACTCCTCGTAATCGCCCAATACCTTTCACATTTGCAGGTTAGGAAAGGAGACCATCTGCCAGATATGATATGCCTTTCTTGTGTCAACAATCTGGAATTGTTCGACAGCTTTCGGAACGCTTGTTTTCAGAATGACACAACGTCGAGGGTGGAATTAGACAAGTATTTGAAAGTCAAGCCGGAGGAAGTTTTGCTGGAAGATTTAATATGGGAAGATGAGTTGGGCGCTGAATGGCCACCCAACAATTGTAGTTCACCGGACGACGGCGAGGTACGTAAATGGGATTCATGTTTTTAGATGTATTCTGAACGAAATACGCTGTTGATCGAAAATATAAATTCACACGTAAAATAACATCACACTATAAAAAGTTACACGTGTTAAATTGAATAACGTTCGGTTTATTTTTTAGACCCCTGGAAGAGAAATTACTTCGAGAGATAATATGGCAGCAATGATAGATACCAATAGACACATTCTAGCGGAAGAATTACCATATCGAAAATCATTTGATAAGATGTGCTCTTCACATTCTGAATTGGACCATAAAATAGATATCCAAGACAAATTGTTATGTGATCAAAAAAATTTTGTGATAAAAAACTCGGATACTCGAAGAATGTTGCTTGATTGTGACATTTGTTCAAAATCTTTTCACAGTAAACATAATCTAGGTGTACACATGAGGGTTCATAGTGGGGCAAAGTCACACAAATGTGAAGTTTGTTTCAAATCATTCCGTTTCAAATCTAGATTCCGTATACACATGGGTATTCATACTGGGGTAAAGCCATACAAATGTGAAATCTGTTTAAATTCATTCCTTAGAAAATGTAACCTCAGTGCACATGTGGTTATTCATACTGGGGCAAAGCCACACAAATGTGACATTTGTTCAAAAACATTTACTAGGAAACGATGTCTTAGTGCACATATGGTTATTCATACTGGGATAAAGCCACACAAATGTGACATTTGTTCAAAAACATTTGCTAAGAAAAAAGATCTCAGTGCCCATATGGGTATTCATACTGGGGTAAAGCCACACAAATGTGACATCTGTTCAAAAACATTTACTACGAAACAACATCTCAGTTCACATACGAGTATTCATACTGGGGTAAAGCCACACAAGTGTGAAATTTGTTCAAAAACATTTAATAGAAAACAAAGTCTTAGTGCACATATGGTTATTCACACTGGGGTAAAGTCACACAAATGTGACAACTGTTCAAAAATATTTACTACGAAACAAAATCTCAGTGCACATATTGGTATTCATACTGGGATAAAGCCACACAAGTGTGACATTTGTCCAAAAACTTTTACTACGAAACAAAATCTTAGTGCTCATATGGTTAATCATACTGGGGTAAAGCCACACAAATGTGACATTTGTTCAAAAACATTTACTAGGAAACGAACGCTTTGTGAACATATGGGTATTCATACTGGGGTAAAGCCACACAAGTGTGACATTTGTTCAAAAACATTTAATAGAAAACAAAGTCTTAGTACACATATGGTTATTCACACTGGGGTAAAGTCACACAAATGTGACATCTGTTCCAAAATATTTACTACGAAACAAAATTTCAGTGCACATATTGGTATTCATACTGGGATAAAGCCACACAAGTGTGACATTTGTCCAAAAACATTTACCACTAAACAAAATCTTAGTGCTCATATGTTTAATCATACTGGGGTAAAGCCACACAAATGTGGCATTTGTTCAAAACCATTTACTAGCAAACGAACTCTAAGTGAACATATGGGTATTCATACTGAGGTTAAGCCACACAAATGTGACTTCTGTTCAAAAACATTTAATACCAAACAACATCTTAGTGCACATATGGGTACTCACAGTGGGGTAAAGCTACACAAATGTGACATTTGCTCAAAAAAATATACTACAAAAGGAAATCTTAGTGCACATATCATTATTCATAGTAGGGTAGTCACAAAAAATTAGAAATGCTTTACGTCGAAACAGGTAATTTTGATCCCCTTGTATTCCAAAAAATTCGTAAAATTTTTGGAATTTTTTTGTATTCAGATTAAATGTATGTATGTACACAGGGAAGCATTCACCGACGTTTATTTCCAAAATAATAAGGGAGGAATAATTACGATTTTTGTAAAGGAACTTTTCCTTAATACAAATATCATTTGTAAGCGAAATTGGCTTGAAAATTCTCTTCTCATTTCCTTCAATTTAACTCTGCCATATTGACTTTTCCTCCATGAACATTATTTATTAATCGCATTCATTAAAACATTATTTATTGATCAAATCTAACGCCCAACAGTTCTTTAAAAATGCTACATATCCATTTGTAAATGCAGCTACAGTAGTACTGGTTCTTTCGTTGGACGTGTAGATGTATGTACCCTAACGATAAGATAAATAAATAGTTGTGGTCATGCCCGCGGCTAGGAGTTCGGCCACCTGTGTGCAAACTTAAATCGGCTGCTTATTAATTTTATCAGCATTTATATAAATCATATTAATAATTTTTTTTTTTTTAATTTTGTGAAAGTAGAAATCAAGTTATATTGGATAATAGAAATGTGTATTTTCATTTAAATTTATTTATTATAAAAAAATATTAAAGTGATAGCTACCGTAACAGTCAATGAAAAAGTGTCCACCTTAAAAATGCGTTTTTTTTTTTAATTTATTTGCTCTAAATAATTTCTATCCAACAATTTTGAATGACAAGTGAATAAATATATTTTCGATTTTATATCATTTGAGCCTTAAGAGGGCTGGACAGCAGCGCCTTGTCCATACAAACGTACTATACTTCTCCCTAGCTCAATTATGGCACTAGAGAAATTATTTTTTAATATGCTATGGATATCCACCATTAGGGTGCATCTATCGTTTTATTTTTTTGATTAATTATTTTTTATAGGAGCTAGGAGCCGCCAAACATCTATAAAATCGCCTCTTTTTTACACCCACGAAAAGAGTCTAGCGTGGTTATTTAACGGTCGATTTAAAAAAAAATACGCTGATAGATGCACAGAAAATATCTTTCTCATACCAGTGATGAATTTTTTTTTAAAAATTGGTCCAGTTTTGGAGGAGAAAATAGTAGAATACGAAACCTCGATTTTGTCAATTTAAAACACGTTTTATGTGGTCGAAACGCAACTGTCGCATTCACTCAATATATATATTGATATATTTTGTCGCATTCACTCAATATATATATTGATATATTTTGTCGCATTCACTCAATATATACATACACTCAATATATATATCGAAGAAAGGAACGGTAACAAAATTAAGGTTTCGGGTGTACAGCCCTCTTAATATTGTAACGTAGAGATTAGGTGGGTGGCGCTCGTGGACCGATGGTTTTCGATCGCTAATCACCTGATCTCTCGTTCGCGCCAAAATGTCATCGCCGAATGAATACGCCGTATGTAACCGCCAATAGGATCGCCTAACTCATCGACCAATAGTTATTACATGTGTATAGCAGACGAATAAACGACTTCTATAACCCGCCTGCGTCTTTCTTTCCGATTCTGGAAGCCCCATCTTCACGTCCACGCAACAATATTATGTAAAATAAAAATTTGATTCGAGGTTTTGTAAAACTGAGTTTTTTAAAAAAATTTGTTTATAGAAAGATTATTTATTTATTAATTTTTTTTTACTTAAATTTTATCTACATATAATTTTTTTTGCAAATTTTTTTGTACAATTTTTACAATACATGCATTTTTACATAATTAATTTCGACTCTACTTAAATGACTCTAAGGTCGAAAACGCTACATGCCGGAAGGCTCTTCTTTGTCAGTACTTTAAAAGATGATTTAAAAGTATTGTTCGGTGAGAAGGTGGAAGCCCAACACTTTACCGGGAAAGGAAGCAAATGGAAAAGGGAAGTTAATTTAGAAGCTGGAATGGTATTAAAAATTAGTAATCATAACGATACTACAAATAAAAAACAAAGTTAGAAATATGCAATTTATGATTACTTTAATTTAACAAAGAATAGTGACAAACTCAGAAAACTATAATAACTTCCAGAGTTCATCTTCATTGACATCGTTTTTATTTACCAACATTCAAATTTTTCACATATGTTTGCTCATACGAATGCTTTTTTTTATACGCACCCATTACTCCTTAATTTCTTAACTTCTCGTGACCATACAAAAAAAAATCAGACCCTTTTTTTTGCTCAGATGTCTCTGGATATGGCAGTGTGTTGCTGGCTCGGCATTCGGCTATGTTCAGATGCTCTTGTTGCTGTGGGTCGACTGAAGTTGTTTGGGATGGACCTCCTTTTATATTGTTTTTGGGGATCCACGTGACTTGTCGCAGGTGGTGTTTACGTGTGCGAGTTATGCGAGGAATGTGGTTTGTTGTTTAGGGTGGACGTTTCTCGAATGTTTGGCGTCGTTCCACTCGATTTAGTTTAATAGCTGCAGGTGTTCTTCGTGTCGTTCTGCTTGGTTTGTTGGGGTGGAATATTCTCGAATGTTTGGCGTCGTTCCACTCGATTTGGTTTAATGGATGCAGGTGTTCTTCGACTTGATATGACGTCAATGGTTGAGCGTGAGAAATGTATTCTCCGTCGCACTAGATGTTTCGATGGCGATGACGAGATTCCTACAACACAAAGGCGTTTGTTTGTTAATTCATTTGAGAACTATGTACCTACCTACCCTCATGTAGTCATGTATCGATAGTACAACTGAACATCCACCCTAGACAATGGTTTGAGCCGTCATAAACGAAAAAAAAGGTCCATTTCGTTAATCGGTTCACGAATGGGGACCAATATTTAAATGTGCTAAAGACACGTCTGGTGCCTCACATGTGGTATTCTTGAACCTGACAGCATTTTTATGCACGGCATCGCTCTCTTTCATCGAGTTTGGTTGAAAAATATATTTCAAAAGTGGTAAAACTTTTCGAAAAAAATTAAGTTTTATACTATTTTGATTTTTGAAATTTTTATGGCGGGTCGCGTACCGGTGCCGATAAATAGTGGCGGGACGCCGTACCGGCGCGTACCGGCTATTCTACAACCCTGCCCAAAAGACAATTTTTGTCATGAAAATCGCTAATACGGAATGTTTGGTACTCGAGTTTTCGTTAGTATGGTTTTTAATGTGACTTTTCGGCTGCCAGATGTTACGTTATAGAGATTTTAGGGACTTTTGGGCGAGCGCTTTGTGGACAATAATCACCGAACCTTCGCTTTCATATCGTAAACGACGGAGTAGTTGGCAGCATTACACACTCATGCGTATAACCATTTTATTTTGACGTTTGACTATCGTATTGTATCGGGTTGTTGATGGTTGTGTGGCTGGCCGAGTCGATTAGAGAAGCAAAAGGAAAAGCAGAAGTCAGAAGCAAAGGTCGGAAGCGTCTATCCACTCTCCAGGCGTTTGTGCTTCTCCCTCCCAAGTAGCGATGGAGTGCAGACTTTGCCTCTGCTCTGCTCCAGCAGAGTCCTTCGTCTCCATCCATGACGACCCTCATCCACCGCGTTTGGTGCAACGCATTTGGACCTGCTGTCGGCTGCGGGTCAGTCACGTTACACTTGAACTATTGCTATTGATAATTCGCTACTCCTCGTAATCGCCAATACCTCTCACATTTGCAGGTTAGGATAGGAGACCATCTGCCAGATTTGATATGCCTTTCTTGTGTCAACAATCTAGAATTATTCGAAAGCTTTCGAAACGTTTGTTTTCAAAATGACACAACGTCGAGGGTGGAATTGGACAAATATTTGAAAGTCAAGCCGGAGGAAGTTTTGTTGAAAGATTTAATATGGAAAGATGAGTTGGGTGCTGATTGGCCACCCAACAATTGTAGTTCACCAGACGACGGCGAGGTAAGTAAATAGGATTCAAGTTCTTTAAATGGATTCTTAGCGAAGCATTCAGTTGATCTAAAATATAAATTCGAATGTAAAATGACATCTAATCACACTATATAAAAGTTACAAATGTCAAATTGATAATCATTCGATTTAATTTTTAGATCCCTGGAGGAAAAATTACTTCGATAGATAATATGGCGACAATAATAACTACCAATAGACAGATTCAAGCGGAAGAATTACCATTTCGAAAAGCATTAGATAAGATGGGCTCTACAAATCCTGAATTGGACCATAAAATAGATATCCAAGAAAGATTGTTAACTCATCAAAACAATGTTGTGATACAGAAAAACTCGAATACTCGAAGAATGTTGCATGATTGTGACATTTGTTCAAAATCTTTTCACAGTAAACATAATCTAAGTGTACACATGAGGGTTCATAGAGGGATAAAGCCACACAAATGTGACATTTGTTCAAAAACTTTTACTACGAAACAATATCTTAGTGTACATATTGGTATTCATACTGGGATAAAGCCACATAAGTGTGACATTTGTTCAAAAACATTTATTGCGAAACAATGTCTTAATGCACATATGGTTATTCATACTGGGGTTAAGCCATACGGATGTGACATTTGTTCAAAAACATTTACTGTGAAACAAAGTCTTATTGCACATATGGCTATTCATACTGGAGTAAAACCATACAAATGTGACTTTTGTTCAAAAACATATTGTAATAAACAAGATTTTAAAGCACATATGGGTATTCATACTGGGGTAAAGCCACACAAATGTGACGTTTGTTCAAAAACATATCTTACGAAACGAAATCTTAGTGCACATATGTGTATTCATACTGGGGTAAACCCATACAAATGTGACATTTGTTCAAAAACATTTACGAGGAAACGAACTCTTAGTGCACATATGACTATTCATACTGGGGTGAAGCCAAACAAATGTGATATTTGTTCAAAAACATTTACCATGAAACAATATCTTAGTGTGCATATGGGTATTCATACTGGGATAAAGCCACACAAGTGTGACATCTGTTCAAAATCATTTACTACGAAACAATGTCTTAGTGCACATATGGTTATTCATATGGAGGTAAAGCCACACAAATGTGTCGTTTGTTCAAAAACATTTACTAGGAAAGGAACTCTTAACGAACATATGGGTATTCATACTGGGTTAAAGCCACACAAATGTGATATTTGTTCAAAAACATTTATTACGAAACAAAATCTTAGTGTACATATTGGTATTATTCATACTGGGATAAAGCCACACAAATGTGACATTTGTTCCAAAAGATATAGTAATAAAAAAGATGTTAGTGCACATATGATTATTCATACTGGGGTAAAGCCACATAAATGTGACGTTTGTTCAAAAACATATGTTACGAAACGAAGTCTTAGTGCACATATGGCTATTCATACTGGTAATAAACCATACAAATGTAACATTTGTTCAAAAACATATACTAGGAAACAAATTCTTATTGTACACATGAATACCCATACTGGGGTAAAGTTACAAAAATAGTTTTACGTCAAAACAGGTCATTTTGGTCCCCTTGTATTTCATTACAATAAAATTTTTGGCATGTTTTGTGTTCAGATTAAAGGTATGCACACAGGGAAGCACCTAAGGCCTTTTATTTCCATAATAAAAAGGAAAAATATCCCCTTGTAAGCGAAAGTTCTCTTCTCATTTTCTTCAACATATCTCTGCCAAATTGACTTCCATGAGCATTATTTATTAAGTCATGGAATCTAACGCCCAACAGTTCTTTCCAAATGCTATATATCCATTTGTAATCAGTAGTACGGGTTCGTTCATTGGATGTGTATATGTATGCAGGGCCGCCGAGAAGGGGGTGGAGGGAAACCTTGGTAAAGTTCCAGGGCGCAGGCTGCTATAGAGCCCTCTGTCGGAAATCGTACCTGTTAATCGTTAATTATTTAAAAAAATAACAAACAAGGTATTTTTCTAATAGGTCTGATAGATTTTTCGTATATTAAAAATATATCTATAGATATTTTTTGAAATTTGTCATAGGGCCCAGAATTATTTTTCCCAAGGCTCGGGATTCCTCTCGTCGGCCCTGTATGTATGTATGTACCTTAACGAGAAGATAGATAAACAATTAAAACTTGTTGAAGAAAAACAATACGAAATTGTTGATTATATTTATTTATATAATTTTAGCTATCTATGTAGCTAATGTAAAAAATAAATACATAATTACGTAACTTTAAGTATAAATTTATATGGACTGTCCTTCACAGAGGTGTTTTCTCGCACCTCGCAAGAATGCATCCACGGTCTTAGAAGACCTGATGCACTCAGGGAGGGCATAGTACATGAACACACCCCCAGCTGTCTTCTTTTTTCTTACTCAACAACTAAATTGTTCTTATTTCTAGTAAAATAACTATGTATGTCTCTATTTCTTATTGTATAATCCTTAAAATACTTATGATCTAACTTGTAAACAAAAGACATTGTACTAAGATTTAAACTAATTCTAATACTCATCCATCCCAATTCATCTAATATACTTCTAATACTTTTTAATCTACCCACACTCAAAATACCTGTCATAGTTTTATTTTGTAATTTTTATTATATGCTAAAATAACGTACAAAAACTTATGCAAATTGATTTCACAAAACTTTTATTTTGTATTTATAATAATTCCATGCATATTTTATAATAAAAAATCACAAATAGTTATATTATACTGTTATTATTATTTTTATCTTCTTTCTTTAAATAGTGTCAGTAGGCTTACTAGATATCCAACATCGAAATCTATATTTTCAAATTTAATGTTGTATTATTGTTTCTTTATTATTTTTTTTTTTTTACATTTATATTATTTTTATGAATATATTTTGATTAATCTTGTTTACTTGTTTCCGGCCATAATGGCGCTTTAGGGCAACCTGTTCAGTTATCATGGTCTAAATTTAATCTATATATATAAAATTGAATGTCTGTCTGTCTCGTATAGGCTCTGAAACCCAAAGAAATGTAATATTAATAGAAGTGGCTTTAGGTTTTCTTTTGTTGTCAAGTGACATTCTGTCCACGGACAGATCTAAATAATTTTAGCATCAGTCGTATTTGACGCTTGGTGCTCGACGGATGTCCGATAAAAACTTCTCTGTTTGTTTATATTACTCGCAAGATGGGCAAACATCGGTAAAAATTGCACAATACATTCAAAAATACACAATAAACAACATGGGATACATTTTTATAAGTAAATTGATCCGGTTGTATTCTGTGTGATGTAGCGTATTTATAGAGACGTACCGCGTAAAATTGACAGCAATTATTTATTCGTAAAGGCCCCTCTATTCTTATTACATCTCTCTGCCGAAACCATTCCAATAAATGCATGAATTTCATTCAATGTGGTATTACTTTCATTTAAGCTTTGATTGGTTTCATTAAAAATTAAATTGACCGTCTCCCCAGTAACAAATAGTAAAAATCCCTCGCGTATTAAATTAATATTTTGTAAACGATCCGGTGGTGCATTGACAATATTATGAGCTTTGCGTTTGGTAGATGATCGACAAGGATACGAGTTGCACGTGATTCCAAATTTCGACGTGTAATAAACAATCTTCGGCGGTGCAGCGTGCTTAAATGGGTCCCTATTGTCAATTTATATTTTTAATCTTTTTTTTGCTCTCTAAAGAGCAAAAAAAGAGGTTAACAATAGAATTTTACAATAGGAACCCATTTATTTCGAGCCGGCACCGTGATGCGCCTATCTCTGGTAATGAACTTCATCAATTCTTAAATATCTTTCTATATCGCTTTCTTCATCAGCAGTCGATATATCGTCATCATTATAATCATCGTCAATTTAACCCTTAGACTGCTAAACAACGATATATCGTTGTTTACAAAAGTGGCCAAAAATGCTAACGACGATCGTTGTTGACGTCATTGATTGTCGTATTTCAATACTTTCTGTGAGCTGCCGGTGTATCAGCGGCACGAAACATATTTTTTATTTACGTATTTATATTTTTTTAAATTAATTTCACTGTTCGACATATGACGACTATTTCACTGTTCGACATATGAATTTTTTTGGTTCAGAGACCAGATATGACTTTTCTTATAGATTTATGCCCAGTAAACACGAATCTGGTTATAAAAAATGTTGATTGGCTCAAAAATTCGTTTGTTTTATCGAGGTAAGCCAGTTATCAATATAATTTTTGTTATTAATCCACAAGAATAGTCGAAATATGATTTTTCTAAGTGGAATTTTATTTAATTCTCATATAAAGACAATTTAATATATTATCCCTATTCATTCAATTCAGATTCGTGTAAATACGAGTCAATACTAGTACGAGCTTTTAGCTCGCAATTTTACCGATTTAAAATGCAGCACACTTCCAATTAACACTCTTAAACGAAAACAAAAAATAGTGTGGCCAGAAAACTATCCCAATAAACATGATTCAATAGAAAATACTCAATATAAAATAGTATTAACAGTGGGAAAAAATCCCAAATGAAAATACGTACTTTTGACTTTTGATTTGAACTGGGCGACTACTTAGATTTGAAAGCTGAAAAGTACTACAAATGAAAGATAAAATACCCGACTATAGATTCCAATATTCATTTTGAACAGGAAATTGACAGATTTTGTGGCATCGACCGAACAACACCAAGATGTAGAAAAATCGCGCGATTTAAAAAACACATGTATATCTTCGAATTTCGAGCCAATCAACATTTTTTATTACCAGATTCGTGTTCACTGGGCATAGATCTATAAGAAAAGTCATATCTCGTCTCTGAACCATTTTTCGTGTCGAATAGTGTTATTATATAAAATATGTAAAATGACTGCAGGTTTATAAATTCCAAAAACTTTATTTTATTACTTGGTCAATAATAAAAAAAAACAAGTATGACATGTACGTCTTCTCGTTCGATCCAGGATTGAGTCAGAGTTCTGTCGGCGTTGGGTAGGGCAGAGCATCGTAACCTGTGCACCGCGGTAATATGTGTTCTACGAACAGCACTTCGGCCTAATGCGTGCGAGTGAGATCGCGTGTGACGGAGAAAACCGATATTAGTTATTGTTTTATCCCTATGCATATACGGAATAACTAACGAATGCCAATGAAGTACATATGTATGTACGTAGCTGACAAACTCTACGAGTCGTAAACAATGTGTGCCGCGAATATTCAAAGGTTACGATGATCTGGGGTAGGGGATGATTTTTAGGGTGGCCAGCTCACAAAAATGTAAATAACGACCAGCTTTATAAAATTGTTCCAAATTTTTATTAGTAATAAGTAAAATTAAATTAGTAAAAATGTAATTAGTAAATTTTTGTCTTATGTCCTTTTTGACATATGTATAACGCATATACATATGTACTAATGCGTGATTTTTTAGCGGGACCACCATTATTTCTACTGCAAACAACATACACTTTTTCTTTTCGCTCAGGTAGTTTTTTCTTGTATGCGATCAGGTGTACCAGATGAATTTGATTTTTCAATCAACCAATTTTTTTCAATGGTCTCTAATGGCCCGGGATTTCTTCAAATAGTGGTAGTTGAAGATTGAAGACAAAACACCGCGACTCCACAGCCCTGAAATAAACTCACGTAACAAGCACTCAAGAGTCGATGTACAACTGAACTAATTATACGATCCTCCGCTCTATTTGATCTATGCGGCCGTCCACACCAACGATATTACTTGCAATATTTTCCATATCCAGTTCCCATATTGCAACCTGTGGTTGCTATTTAGGAACTGGTTATGGAAAATATCGTAAGTAATATCGTTGGTGTGATGCAGCCTATCTACGCTTAGATCACGCGTCACGAAATAGATTGGCCATAAGGCGCACATTTTTGGCCAATAAATCGCTAAACGGACTACTAATCATATGTGAACCAGTCACAGGACAACCCGTCGCTCTAGATCGGTCACTCGTGATCACCCCTCACACTAAAACTGGTCACACCCTCGTAACCAGTTTTAGTGTGAGGGGTGATCACGAGTGACCGATCTAGAGCGACCAGTTGTCCTGCGACCGGTTCACATTTGACTAGTAATCACCGAACAAATAAAGGTCTGTTCATACTTAACAGCACTGCACGGCTTCAGCACTGCACGACTCCGTTTCAAATATGTCATTTTATTACATTTCTATTCATATCTACCTATACGTCGCGGTCACGTTCACAGCACTTTGGCCGAGTGCAAGGCAAAATCGGCTTACTTATACATTACAGGCCATGACGATACGGCGCAATATTGCTTACGTCGTATTGTCGAGTACTTACAATATGAATGCATACACTTGCATTCGTAGCTACGCGTCAGAATACAAGTCAGCAAAAATGTTTCGGCGTTTATCGAACGAAAAATTATGTATAATCGCGTTGTTGTTGGAAGAAGAAGCTCAAGAAGGCAATAAAAAAGCACGGAGGCGTTTTGATGTGCATCCCATGTTAACAAATAGAAAAACCAAATGAGAGTTTTGGACACTGTATAAGGAGCTTGTGGATGATGTGCAAAAATTTTTTAAATATTTCCGTAAAATATTTAATTTTTTTTTAAATATTTGCGCCAAAACCATGTCGAACGATTGAACAGCTGTCAACTGTCACTATCGACAATTGGTCCAAAACAGCAAAGCGGCAGACTCATGGCACGTAATTCGCGTGTATATTTCCACGATGGCCAAAAAAAAACGGATACGATACGTTGACGGATGTTGCTGTAAGGTATGAACAGGAAATGTCGGGTACTGCTGTAAGCCTGCCGTGGCGGAAACGTGACGGTTGGTATGAATATACCCATACAAAATGTACCAAATAATACTTTTCGTACGGCCGGATACCTGCTGAAGTCGGTACGTGCTGACTGGGTATGAACAGACCTTTAATCATACATATTGTGTAAAGTTCAATATCTTTATTATCCATGAGTATTTTTGATTTTTTTAGGATAATTTGCGTTTGATTCATTAGGATATCTTTGTGGAATACAATTAATTTCAGCTAGATACTATTACTATTGAACAAAAAGTTGAAAAAATAAGAAGTTTGGGATTGAGATGTAGGTTACGGTATGTATCGATACGGGAGGGTTAATGCGTCGTCCACACATACGGTATCTAAACACCATATTTACGATATTTTCCATAACCAGTTCCTAAATAGGAACCACAGGTTGCAATATGGGAACTGGATATGGAAAATATCGTGTGTATCGCTGCAAAACATGGGACGACGCCCATGTTTTGCAGCACTACGCACTGACATATACATATAACCATATGATTTTGACGTTTGACTATCGTATTGTATCGAGTTGATGACTGTGTGCATGACCGAGTCGATTAGAGAAGCAAAAGGAAAAGCAGAAGTCAGAAGCAAAGGTCGGAAGCGTCTATCCACTCTCCAGGAGTTTGTGCTTCTCCCTCCTAAGTAACGATGGAGTGCAGACTTTGTCTCTACTTTGCTCCAGCTGAGTCCTTCGTCTCCATCCATGACGACACTCATCCACCGCGTTTGGTGCAACGCATTTGGACCTGCTGTCGGCTGCGGGTCAGTCACGTTACACTTGAACTATTGCTATTGATAATTCGCTTCTCCTCGTAATCGCCAATACCTTTCACATTTGCAGGTTAGGAAAGGAGACCATCTGCCAGATTTGATATGCCTTTCTTGTGTCAACAATCTAGAATTATTCGAAAGCTTTCGAAACGTTTGTTTTCAAAATGACACGACGTCGAGGGTGGAATTGGACAAGTATTTGAAAGTCAAGCCCGAGGAAGTTTTGTTGGAAGATTTAAAATGGGAAGATGAGTTGGGTGCTGAATTGCCACCCAACAATTGTAGTTCACCAGACGACGGCGAGGTAAGTAAATGGTCATGTTTTTAGATGTATTATTAGCGAAATACGCTGTTGATCGAAAATATAAATTCACATGTAAAATGACATCTCATCACACTATAAATAAGTTACAAATGTTAAATTGAATAACGTTCGATTTAATTTTTAGACCACTGGAAGAAAAATTACTCCGAGAGATAATATGGCAGCAATAATACATGCCGATAGACACACTCAAGCGGAAAAAGCAAAAGCATCAGATAAGATATGCTCTACACATTCTGAATTGGACCATAAAATAGATTTCCAAGACAAATTGTTAACTGATAAAAACAACCTTGCGACACAGAAAAACTCGGATACTCGAAGAAAGCCGCATGATTGTGACATTTGTTCAAAAACTTATTCTACGAAACAAAATCTTATTACTCATAAGGTTATTCATACTGGAGTAAAGCCACACAAATGTGACATTTGTCCAAAAACTTTTACTACGAAACAAAATCTTAGCGCTCATATGGTTAATCATACTGGGGTAAAGCCACACAAATGTGGCATTTGTACAAAAACATTTACTAGGAAACGAACTCTTAGTGAACATATGGGTATTCATACTGGGGTAAAGCCACACAAATGTGAAATTTGTTCAAAAACATTTATTACGAAACAACTTCTTAGTGTACATATTAGTATTCATACTGGGATAAAGCCATACAAGTGTGACATTTGTTCAAAAACATTTAATAGAAAACAAAGTCTTAGTGCACATATGGTTATTCATACTGGGGTAAAGCCACACAAATGTGACATATGTTCAAAAACATTTACTTTGAAACAAAGTCTTATTGCACATATGGCTATTCATACTGGAGTGAAACCATACAAATGTGACATTTGTTCAAAAACATATAGTAATAAAAAAGATCTTAGTGCACATATGTCTATTCATACTGGGGTAAAGCCATACAAATGTGTCATTTGTTTAAAAACATTTACTACGAAACGAAATCTTAGTGTACATATGGGTATTCATACTGGGATAAAGCCATACAAGTGTGACATTTGTTCAAAAACATATACCATCAAAAAATCGCTTAGTGCTCATATGGTTAATCATACTGGGGTAAAGCCACACAAATGTGGCATTTGTTCAAAAACATTTACTAGGAAACGAACTCTTAGTGAACATATGGGTATTCATACTGGGGTAAAGCCACACAAATGTGAAATTTGTTCAAAAACATTTATTACGAAACAACATCTTAGTGTACATATTAGTATTCATATTGGGAAAAAGCCACACAAGTGTGACATTTGTTCAAAAACATTTATTACGAAACAACATCTTAGTACACATATGGTTAGTCATACTGGGGTAAAGCCACACAAATGTGACATCTGTTCAAAAACATTTACTACGAAATATAGTCTTAGTGCACATATGGCTATTCATACTGGTGTTAAACCATACAAATGTAGCATTTGTTCAAAAACATATACTAAGAAACAAAATCTTAACGCACATATGGGTATTCATGCTGGGGTGATGTTACGAAAATAGAAAATAGTTTTACGTCAAAACAGGTCATTTTGGCCCCCTTGTATTACATTCGTAAAATTTTTGGCATGTTTTGGCACCCCCAACAGTTCTTTCCAAATGCTACATATCTATTTGTAAATGCAGCAGTGGTACTGGTTCGTTCGTCGGACGTGTATATGTATGCAGAGCTGCCGAGAGGGGGGGCGGACCGGGGCCCCATGTTGGAAATCATATATGTTAATCGTTACCTTTCTTATTCAATTATTTTAAAAAATAACAACCAACATACATATGTATTTTTCTAATAGTTCTGATAGATTTTTCGCATATTAAAAATATATCTACTAGATATTTTTTGAAATTTGTTATAGGGCCCAGAATTATTTTTCCCATGGCTCGGGATTCCTCTCGGCGGCCCTGTATCTGTGTACCTTAACTAGAAGATAAATGAACAATTAAAACGTGTCGAAGAGAAAACGATACGCATTTGTTGATAATATGCTAAAATAATCCACGAAAAATTATGCAAGCCGATTTCACAAAACTTCTGTATTTTTATTTATAAGAATTCCAAACATAATTTATAACAAAAAAATCGTACATAGTTATATTATACTATAATTATTATTTTTATCTTCTTTCTTTCAATATTGTACATATGTAGGCTTGTGCATCAGCGACATACAACCTGCATCCTGAAGTAAAATCAGTTGCAGTCCAAAATGATTTACATTATCACAAAGTGTTTCATTGAATATGAAAAATATCTCTAATGATATGTATATATGTTTATCAAAATCCAATAACAAATCTATGTTCACTATATGTACATATATCCTACATTGAAATCTATATTTTCAAATTTATTGTTTCTTTATTATATTATTTTTTTTACATGTTATCATATTGTTTTTATTACTATTTTATGATTTAGGGCAACCTGTTCTGGCAACCATGGTCTAAATTTAATTTGAAATAAATAAATATACAGTACACTCTCGATTTTCCGGGGTAATGCTGGGGTGGATGGGCAAGGATAATTGAAAAACACGAATAATCTGATTCGAATATAATATCATATTAACACTTTGTATGCGGGGCGATATTTCAATTGCTCATCGCTTGACAGCGGGCGATTTTGATCGAAAAAATCGTAAACTGAAGGAAAATTTCAAAATATAAATGTTTTAATAAATGTTTTTAAATTGTTATAAATGTTTTAAAATTAAACTTTTATAAATGTTTTTAAATTGAACATAGCTTTCAAACCTATCGACTGATTCAAATAAAATTAAAATTAAAATTCTGATGATAATTTAGAACCTTATAATCACTCGATTAGTATTCCTAAAATATTCCCTAGTATTCCTTTTTTATACAACACATTTTTTTAAGTGAGGAAAAAAATTTAAAATATTCTTATCATCTTTATGATATAAATTATAGCCAAATTTAAAATATAATAATTTTTGGACAGGGGCAACTAACCTTTTTTTATACAAAGAGATTTTATAAGTGAGGAAAAAATCTAAAAATATTCCCACTGTCTTTATTCTATAAATGATTGCAAAATTTAAAACATAATAATTTTTGGACAGGCGTGACCAACCTTTTTTTATACACTGAAATTTTTAAAGGGAGAAAAAATCTAAAAATATTCCCATCATCTTTATCATATAAATTATTGCAAAATTTAAAATATTATAATTTTTGGACAGGGGTAACCAACTTTTTTTTATACAACAAAGTTTTTAAAGTAAGGAAAAAATCAAAAAATATTCCCATTGTCTTGATGATATAAATGGTTGCAAAATTTAAAATATAATAATTAAACCCCGGATAACCAAGGTGCCGTTCATTGTTCAAATGTTGTAAATGCATTGTTAAAGGTTTGCCGAACCTTTTTTACAAAGCATTTACAACAATTGAACAATGAGCGGCACCTTGGCTATCCGTACTCTGATAATAATTTTTGAACAGGGATAATCAATCTTTTTTTATTCAAAGAAATTTTTAATGAGCGGAAAATATCTAAAAATATTACCATCGTCTTTATGTTATAAATGATTGCAAAATTTACAACATAATAGTTTTTGGACAGGGGTAGCCAGCATTTTCATACACTAAATTTCCAAAATGAGAATAAAATCTCAAAATTTTTTTATCGACTTTATGCTATACATCAATGATTGTAAAATAACAGTACAGTAATTTTTCAGACAGACAACTTTTTTTTTATACAACAAAATTTTGAAAGTGAAATTTTTTCAACCGACTCCGACACATCAAGATTCCTAAAAAGTGACAAACATCGCTAACGTTCACGGAAGAAGCATTTACAATAAATAAATAAAGTATATTGTACAACATCACGATGATAAAACCGCCATCTGCGCCCTCGAACTCAACCTCTAGACGCCCTCACCAAGAACGTAAAAAAAAACAGGGCAGTTTGACTTCGCACTAGACACGTGATCATCAATCATGCGTTGTATCGACACGCACATATGCCTTGCGCCAAACGCGTGATCATCAACCCCGCGTCGCATCTCCAGCCACAATGTCACGTGCCAGACACGCGTCAGTAAACAAGATATCGGTGAACGGACGTAAAGAGATGGCCGTAGACGTAATGCCTGGAGCGCGTCCTCGGTTAACGGAAATTCTGTAAACGTGTTGTCGTGTCACCAGATATAAGATGTATTGTGAACATAACTTCGTAATAATAAAAAGCATTTAAAAATCAAAAAATCAATCAACAACCACCCTACTACGTTAACATAGAAGAATTCCGTCAATATAGCTGCCTCAAGAACACCGCCGTTTCGGAGAGCTCCTTCAACATAGCTGCCTCGAGAACACCGCCGTTTCGGAGAACTTCTTCAACGTAGTTGCATTGAGAACATCATAGCTGCACCGATTCCAGAGATCCGACACACAACGATCCAGCCGCAACTTCAACAACATAGCCGGTACGAGAACTTCCACAACTCTTGCCAGACCCCATAAGTATATACATAGTTTCTTCACCACGATATTACCCATTAAAATGGATTACGAGGACGACGATGACGACGACGTCGTCTCTTATCATGACGATGAGGAATATTCCGCTGATAGACATTCAAATTATTCAGTTAGTGTTGGGAGTGACAGTGACAATATTATGGATTTTGAAAGTGATTCTGACGATAACAGTGAAATTATTCCTCTGAGAGCCCATCCTCAGACATTACGTCTCCCTAGTGACTCCAATTCAACTGATAGTGATTCGAACAGTGAAGACGAATTTTGGTGGTCTGAAAATGATAAACCACCTGATTTAGAACGATTCCTTAATGATCCTGGTGTGAAAATCTTACCGACTGATCATAAGAATATCATGGACGCTGTGGAATTATTTGTTGGTGATGATTTATTTTATTTTTTTGTGGAAAAATCTAATCGGTATGCTTAGCGACGATCGTTGGATCACCCATACTAATACATGATATATTCTCAGTAACTGTGCTTTACGGGGAAGTAAAAATAATAATTCTTTGATTTTTTTTCGATCTTCGTAAGTCAAAACATCTTAAGTCGAAGATTAACTGTATGTGATTGTTGATGACCTAATTTTAGGTCAATCTCGAAAAATTATTTAAATTGTTCTGTTTTAACTTTCAATATTTTATTTTAATTTTAATATAATGATTATAATTTTATTTTGATATTTGAATTTAATAATAATAGTATTACTTTTGATATTTAATTTCAATTTTTAAATTTAATTTTTATTTCGAAATTTTGTACGCTACTGGTTTAAAAAGTTGGCCCAGAGGCCGTTCGTTGGTTTGGTTCGTACGCACCATAGTACCTAATTAACCATTATTAATAACGGTACTGTTGATATAATAATTAAAAATAAAACGAAGTCTTGGATGGTGAATTAAACATACATATGTATATTAACTACAAAATCATAATATTATAATATAAATATATTCCCGTTGTTATTTTACATATAAAAGGTTTTAAAATTAACACCAATTAAAACTGAACGAAAATCCTTATTAATATGAAGAATTAAAAAATTATCATAATCTGTACTTTGTGAATAAATTGAGATTAAACTGGATTGTATATACATATTTTATTTATTTATCTGTGATAGGATAGTGTTCAGACTATGTCTGATGATCGGCTTTCGTGGCCTTACGACCCACGATTTGGCCGATATATTTTTGTGCTGGCCACCCTAACGGCCATTGTCAGTTGCGCGCCAACGGCTTCGGCATAAACACGGAGTTAGCTCCTCGCCACCGAAATCACCAGCTCGGCCACTGGTGATGGTCGACGATACTTGGAGACCAGCTCCAGTATCCGTCCGGTGTGCACCAGAGGAAGCCTGGTCTGTCTTCGTACATAAGGCAGACAACTGAGCTACGCGTGACTAACCTCAAAAGGCACGCGTGGTTTCTTTGTTTACTCCCCCCCTTTCCCCCCTGCTTGATCTCTGTATAATTTACAATATAAAATACAGTCGCCATACAAACAGACTTACAACCTGTTGTTATTATATAAACTCCCGCCTCTTTTCCACATCACGCATCCCACATCCCACGCACACTACGAAAGAGAAAGGGACAGAGCAGAGCAGCCACCATCAGCAGAGACCAGACCACCGACGATGAAGGAAGGCACCTTGAGGAAACCAGCCCCGCCCACACTTACCACGAGCTATCTCACAAACCGACGCAGGTGTTTCTCGACTGAGGAGCCTGGCGTCTTTACAGATAGTGTGTTAATTAGTCACGATACGTTTAATTGAGTTTTGGAATAATTATTGTGTAAAAAATTAACGTTTTTGTACGCTAAATAATTCCGTGAGCGTAATGTCGCGTGAGTGATTTCCCCCGTAAGTAATTTATCTGTGATTGTAATGTCCGTGAGTGATTTTTTTTATTTATCTGTGAGTGTAGTGGCCGTGAGCCAGTTGTCGCTGAATTTCGTGCGCGAAACGCATCCGAATTTTAAGTAATGAAGTCCGTGAGTGATTTGTCGCCAACTACTCCGTTGTTTTCGGAGTAGATGGCAGCACTACACACTCGCGCATATGGCATAAAACCATTTTATTTTGACGTTTGACTATCGTATTGTATCGGGTTGTTGATGGTTGTGTGGCTGGCCGAGTCGATTAGAGAAGCAAAAGGAAAAGCAGAAGTCAGAAGCAAAGGTCGGAAGCGTCTATCCACTCTCCAGGAGTTTGTGCTTCTACCTCCGAAGTAGCGATGGAGTGCAGACTTTGTCTCTGCTCTGCTCCAGCAGGGTCCTTCGTCTCCATCCATGACGACCCTCATCCACCGCGTTTGGTGCAACGCATTTGGACCTGCTGTCAGCTGCGGGTCAGTCACGTTGCACTTGAACCATTGCTATTGATAATTCGCTACTCCTCGTAATCGCCAATACCTTTCACATTTGCAGGTTAGGAAAGGAGACCATCTGCCAGATATGATATGCTTTTCTTGTGTCAACAATCTGGAATTGTTCGACAGCTTTCGGAACGCTTGTTTTCAGAATGACACAACGTCGAGGGTGGAATTAGACAAGTATTTGAAAATCAAGCCGGAGGAAGTTTTGCTGGAAGATTTAATATGGGAAGATGAGTTGGGCGCTGAATGGCCACCCAACAATTGTAGTTCACCTGACGACGGCGAGGTAAGTAAATAAGATTCAAGTTCTTCAAATGGTTTCTTAGCGAAACATTCAGTTGATCGAAAATATAAATTCACACGTAAAATGACATCACACTATAAAAAGTTACACATGTTAAATTGAATAACGTTCGGTTTATTTTTTAGACCCCTGGAAGAGAAATTACTTCGAGAGATAATACGGCAGCAATAATAGATACCAATATACACAATCAAGCGGAAGAATTATCATTTCGAAAAGCATTAGATAAGATGTGCTCTACGCATTCTGAATTGGACCATAAAATAGATTTCCAAGACAAATTGTTAACAAATCAAAACAATCTTGTGTCGCAGAAAAACTCGGATACTCGAAGAAAGCTGCATGATTGTGACATTTGTTCAAAATCTTTTAACAGTAAACATAATCTAAGTGTACACATGGGTATTCATACTGGGGTAAAGTCACACAAATGTGACATTTGTTTCAAATCATTCCCTTTCAAATCTAGACTCCGTATACACATGGGTATTCACACTGGGCTAAAGCCACACAAATGTGACATCTGTTTAAAATCATTCCTTACAAAATTTGAACTCAGTGCACATGTTAGTATTCATACTGGGGTAAAGCCACACAAATGTGACATTTGTTCAAAAACATTTACTATGAAACTATGTCTTAGTGCACATATGGTTATTCATACTGGGGTAAAGCCACACAAATGTGATATTTGTTCAAAAACATTTACTAGGAAACGAACTCTTGGTGCACATATGGGTATTCATACTGGGGTAAAGCCACACAAATGTGAGATTTGTTCAAAAACATTTACTACGAAACAAAGTCTTTGTGCACATATGGTTTTTCATACTGGAGTAAAACCATACAAATGTGACATTTGTTCAAAAACCTTTACCATGAAACGATATCTTAGTGCACATATGGGTATTCATACTGTGGTAAAGCCACACAAATGTGACATTTGTTCAAAAACATTTACTACGAAATACCATCTTGGTATACATATGGATATACATACTGGGGTAAAGCCACACAAATGTGACATTTGTCCAAAAAAGTTTACTACGAAACAAAATCTTAGCGCTCATCTGGTTATTCATACTAGGGTTAAGCCACATAAATGTGGCATTTGTTCAAAAACATTTACTAGGAAACGTACTCTTACTGAACATATGGGTATTCATACTGGGGTAAAGCCACAATAATGTGACATTTGTTCAAAAACATTTATTTCGAAACAATATCTTAGTTTACATATTGGTGTTCATACTGGGATAAAGCCCCACAAGGGTGACATTTATTCAAAAACATTTACTAAGAAACAACGTCTTAGTGCACATATGGTTATTCATACTGGAGTATACAAATGTGACATCTGTTCAAAAACCTTTACTACGAAATACCATCTTGGTATACATATGGATATACATACTGGGGTAAAGCCACACAAATGTGACATTTGTCCAAAAAATTTTACTACGAAACAAAATCTTAGTGCACATATGGTTATTCATACTGGGGTAAATCCACACAAAAGTGATATTTGTTCAAAAACATTTACTAGGAAACGAACTCTTGGTGCACATATGTGTATTCATACTGGGGTAAAGCCACACAAATGTGACATTTGTTCAAAAACATTTACTACGAAACAAAGTCTTTGTGCACATATGGTTATTCATACTGTAGTAAAACCATACAAATATGACACTTGTTCAAAAACATTTACTAGGAAACAAACTCTCGGGTATTCATAGAGGGGTAAAGCCATGCAAATGTAACATTTGTTCAAAAACATATACTAAGAAACAAAATCTTAGTGCACATATGCGTATTCTTACTGGGGTAAAGTCACAAAAAATAGAAAATAGTTTTACCTCAAAACAGGTTATTTTGGTCCCCTTGTATTCGTAAATTTTTTGGATTGTTTTCTGTTCAGATTCAAGTTATGTACACAGGGAAGCACTTAAGGCTTTTATTTCCAAAATAATAAGGGAAACACGATTTTCGTAAAATAACGTTTCCTTCATAGAAATATCCCTTGTAAGCGAAAGTTCTCTTCTCATTTCCTTCAACTTACCTCTCCCAAATTGACTTTTCCTCCATGAACATTATTTAAATCATCGAATCTAGCACCCAGCAGTTCTTGCCAAATGCTACATATCCATTTTTAAATGCCGCAGTAGTACAGTTTCGTTCTTCGGACGTGTATATGTATGCAAGGCCACCAAGAGGGGGGTGGGGGAATCGAGGCACCGTGTCGGAAATCGTACCTGTTAATCGTTACCTTTTTTTTCAATTCTTTTAATAAATAACAACCAACATATAGGTATTTTTCTAATAGTTCTAATAGATTTTTCACATATTAAAAATGTATCCATAAGATATTTTTTGAAATTTGTTATAGGGCATGGAATAAGGCTCGGGATTCCTCTCGGCGGCCCTGTACGTATGTACCTTAATTACAAGATAAATAAACAATTAAAACGTGTCGAAGAAAAACAATATGTAGGATTGTACATCAGCGACATACAACCTGCATCCTGAAGTAAAATCAGTTGCAGTCCAAAATGATTTACATTATCACAAAGTGTTTCATTGAATATGAAAAATATCTACATATGATATGTATGTATGCATATCAAAATCCAATAACAAATCTATTTTCAATATATGTATATCCTACATTGAAATCTATATTTTCAAATTTAATGTTGTAGTATTGTTTCTTTATTATATTATTTTTTTTTACATTTTATCATATTGTTTTTATTACTATTTTATGATTTAGGGCAACCTGTTCAGTTAGCATGGTCTAAATTTAATTTGAAATAAATAAATATACAGTACACTCTCGATTATCCGGGGTAATGCTGGGGTGGATGGGCAAGGATAATTGAAAAACACGAATAATCTGAATCGAATATAATATATTAACAACACAAATTTTCGTTTCATAATTTTAATACTCATCATATATTAAGAAAAACGCTCATAGTTAAGCAGATAAGTGGCCGTTAGTAGTTAGTACTAGTGTTGGTGCCGTTTTACGACTAATGTAACCACAGGTATCTTCTTCACCGGTCTCTGTGACGAGCCGGAATGTGAAATTACCGAAAACGCAAATATCGGAAGACAACGATCGAAAATCGAAAGATCTTGTCGAAAGATACTACTATTATTGATAAATGGTTTTAATAAAAACACAAAATTACAAATTAATATATTTTCTTTTCATTAATTACATAAATCTCCTTACAAATAAATTTAATGAGATCTTTATGCTTGTTTCGAGAAACATAGTTTTTTGAAATTTCGTTCAAATGATGTACCCTTAAGTCTAGAGCTGCATTCAATCTATTTCTATATTTGTATTTTATTAAAATATATGAAGAGAAAGCTCTCAAACAGTTCAGTGCTAGTAAACAGCTACAGAAATTTCAGCGCTATGCTAGATATCTGTTCATATTCTTTCATTAATTCCTAGCCAAAATTTAATAACCTTATTTATTTAGAATTCAGTTTTTAAATTATATAATTTTGAAAGTCAAATCAACTTCTGCTTTTCCTTGAGTGATAATTACGTAGCTGTTCGAAAATGTTCTATTTATCGAAAATCATTTTCGATACATATGTATGTACATATATTCCAAAAATCTAATTTTCTAATCATACTTTCAATTTTATCTGCAATATTGAAGATAATTATCGAGCTGTTCTCAAGTGTCAAATTCTTTCAAAAGTTATTTATTTATTGGAGCGCAACGCGGTAAATTAATAGATGCACTCCAAAATACATGCCGGATCAGAGGAAAACGTATCGATTTTCAGATTTTCAATCATCGACTGTACATACAGATAACGACTATGATTAATTAAGATAATGTTTATTAATTGTATAAAAAATATTTCTATTTTAATTTCCGCCATCACTGATTTTTTTGCGCGTACCACCAAGTGCTACGCGTACCACAGACTTGGAACCGTTGATTTTTTTTCAATTAAAATATGTATTCATTTGAATTATTGTATTAATAAAAGTAAGTAAAACTACAGGACACAGGCACATCTTGTTCATTTAAAATAATATATATTAGAGTTTTCAAAATGGAAAAATTGGTTATTTTTGCTGTCCAGAGGATTCTGAGTATCCGACGCCAGCACCACATTATATACACAAAATACTCGAAAGTATTTTATTTATTTAACGTTTTGGGCCATAGTGGCATTACAAGAAGAACCTAATGCGCCACAATGGCCTACATAATAAAATAAGAGAGGGAGAAAATAAAAAATTAATAGATGGAACAAAAAGCAAAAGCAAAAAATTAAGATAAAAATTACAAAGAAAAAAAGAAAAGTAAAAAAAAATACAGCATTTAACACAATCATAAAAAACTTTATAGTAATAATTAAAATTTAAATAAGTAAAAATACAAAGAAGGGAATGGGAAGCCTGCTCCGATAATAAGAACAAGCTACAAATACAAAACATCCCGCGAGGCCCAAATGGAAGAGAGTAGATTTAAATTCCACACATACATTCAAATTAAGAAAATAATGATGAGCGTAGGTTGCCAAATAAATATGTTAAAATAACATATTACAACATAAAGCTTACTTCTAACAAGCGAGAAGACAAGGGGTTGGAGAATAACCGAGCATATCCAAGTCGACGAAAGGAACGTCATCGACTGTCTTGATGTGGTTGTGAAAGGTGAATTGAGGATCAAAAGTGATACCCAAGTCGACCATAGATTCCACACGCTTCAACAACACGGATCCAATGGAATATCCGTGACAATAGAGCGAATGCGCACGTCCATAACCAGTGGCGGCTCGTGAGAATTCATAGGAGGGGCTGCAGAGATTAATCGGGCTGTAGTAGCTCGTTGACCATACCGGTGATCAAATGCAGACAAAAATAGCATGCATATGTACTATACTGGGAGGTCTGCAGTCCATATGGACGGCAAAAATAGCTTGCATTTGTACTATACTGGGAGGGCTGTAGCCCAGCAGCCCCTATAGACGAGCCGCCACTGTCCATAACTCATAATGGCATTTACTAGTGTCAGTTCTAGCCCTAAACTGGAACTGAACTCTTAAACAGCGTTAATATCCGCTTGAAGGAGGCTTGCCTTTCATCCTTAACAGCAAAGAATAATTTAACGTCGTCTGCAAACAAGAGACATGAAGCATTGCGTAACACTTTAGGGAGGTTATTAATAACTATTGTAAATAGTAAGGGGCCTAAAGTGGAAATTTTATTTATGCAACATGTTACATTGCGACGACGGCATCAATCGCGAATCTTTACAAAAGTCTGTGAATAGGCGATCGTAAATATTTCATGAATAAAATGTTTATATTGTATTTACAAGACATGGAAACGAAATGAAGTATTATTCCAAGGTGACATTCATAATTTTTAATACCAAGTACTAAGTCAAACATATGCCGGTAAGATGTATCATAAATAAGACACGTGCATTAACATGCCAGTCGTCTCATTCGTTCATCCCCCATATACTCTTTAACCTTATGGAGGATGAACGAATGAGACGACTGGCATGTTAATGCTCGTGTTTATTATATGACAGCTGAAGACAGAGTGAGTAGTGGCTCTCCGAACCCAGCCGAGTTGGTTCCCACTCGCAGGAAGGCAACCAAACTCGACCATGTCGTATAAGCGAGCCGCCACAACCTCAAGTTAGAACATTCGTTTCATTTTCAACTACTTATGATGTTATCTCTGATTATTTATTAGATTTTCAATATCTTTATTGCTTCCACACTGTACAGTTACATATTCTGTTCAATTCTATCTACTTAACTTTCATCTACTATAATTTATACAAGTTTCTAATACAATTGTTATATAAGACGATACAGTCAATGACCTGTTGAAATCCAAAGTATTATATTATACTACATATGTATATATATATATATATATATATATATATATATATATATATATATATATATATATATATATATATATATATATATATATATATATATATATATATATATATTTATATAGGTTGAAGCGGAAGTGAGACGGCCGCATCCAGTGTGGCCAGCACAAAAAACATCGGCCAGCCTTCATGGACTGTAAGGCCATGAAAGCCGACCATACGGCAATTAGTCGGAACAATATGTATATTAACTACAAAATTATAATATTATAATATACATATAGTCCCTTTGTTATTTTACATATAAAAGAATTAAAAATTAACACCAATTTAAAAAATAATTGTAACTGAACGAAAATCTTTATTAATATGAAGAATTAAAAAATTCTCATTATCTGTACTTTGTGAATAAATTGAGATTAAACTGGATTGTATATACATATTAAATTTATTTATCTATAATAGTTTAACTGAGTTTTGGAATAATTATTGTGTAAAAAATAACGTTTTTGTACGCTATTTTAATAATTCCATGAGCGTAATGTCGTGTGAGTGATTTATCTGTGATTGTAATGTCAGTGAGTGATTTTTTTTATTTATCTGTGAGTGTAGTGGCCGTGAGCCAGTTGTTGCTGAATTTCGTGCGCGAAACGCAGTTGAATGTAAGTGATTTCCGAATTTTAAGTAATGAAGTCCGTGAGTGATTTGCCGCCAACTACTCCTTCGTTTACGGAGTAGTTGACAGCACTTCACATTCGCGCATATAACCATTTTATTTTGACGCTCGACTCTTGTTGTATCGGGTCGTTGATGGTTGGTTGGCTGGCCGAGTCGATTAGAGAAGCAGAAGTCAGAAGCAAAGTTCGAAAGCGTCTATCCACTCTCCAGGAGTTTGTGCTTCTCCCTCCCAAGTAGCGATGCAGTGCAGACTTTGTCTCTGCTCTGCTCCAGCAGGGTCCTTCGTCTCCATCCATGACGACCCTCATCCACCGCGTTTGGCGCAACGCATTTGGACCTGCTGTCAGCTGCGGGTCAGTCACGTTGCACTTGAACCATTGCTATTGATAATTCGCTACTCCTCGTAATCGCCAATACCTTTCATATTTGCAGGTTAGGAAAGGAGACCATCTGCCAGATATGATATGCCTTTCTTGTGTCAACAATCTGGAAGTGTTCGACAGCTTTCGGAACGCGTGTTTTCAGAATGACACAACGTCGAGGGTGGAATTAGATAAGTATTTGAAAATCAAGCCGGAGGAAGTTTTGCTGGAAGATTTAATATGGGAAGATGAGTTGGGCGCTGAATGGCCACCCAACAATTGTAGTTCACCTGACGACGGCGAGGTAAGTAAATAAGATTCAAGTTCTTCAAATGGTTTCTTAGCGAAACATTCAGTTGATCGAAAATATAAATTCACACGTAAAATGACATCACTATAAAAAGTTACACATGTTAAATTGAATGACGTTCGGTTTATTTTTTAGACCCCTGGAAGAGAAATTACTTCGAGAGATAATACGGCAGCAATAATAGATACCAATATACACAATCAAGCGGAAGAATTATCATTTCGAAAAGCATTAGATAAGATGTGCTCTACGCATTCTGAATTGGACCATAAAATAGATTTCCAAGACAAATTGTTAACAAATCAAAACAATCTTGTGTCGCAGAAAAATTCGAATCCTCGAAGAAAGCTGCATGATTGTGACATTTGTTCAAAATCTTTTAAAAGGAAACATAATCTAAGTGTACACATGGGTATTCATACTGGGGTAAAGTCACACAAATGTGACATTTGTTTCAAATCATTCCCTTTAAAATCTAGACTCCGTATACACATGGGTATTCATACTGGGGTAAAGCCATACAAATGTGAAATCTGTTTAAAATCATTCCTAAGAAAATATGAACTCGGTGCACATGTTAGTATTCATACAGGGGTAAAGCCACACAAATGTGATATTTGTCCAAAAACTTTTACTAAGAAAGGAAATCTTAGTGCTCATATGGTTGTTCATACTGGGATAAAGCCACACAAATGTGACATTTGTTCAAAAACATTTGCTAGGAAACGAACTGTTAGTGAACATATGGGTATTCATACTGGGGTAAAGCCACACAAATGTGACATTTGTCCAAAAACTTTTACTACGAAACAAAATCTTATTGCTCATCTGTTAATTCATACAGGGTTAAAGCCACACAAATGTGACATTTGTTCAAAAACATTTATTACGAAACAAAATCTTATTCAACATATTGGTGTTCATACTGGGATAAAGCCACACAAGTGTGACATTTGTTCAAAAACATTTACTAAGAAACAACGTCTTTGTGCACATATGTTTATTCATACTGGGGTAAAGTCACACAAATGTGCCATTTGTTCAAAATCATTTACTACGAAACAACATCTTAATGAACATATGGTTATTCATACTGGAGTAAAACCATACAAATGTAACATTTGTTCAAAAACATTTACTAGAAAACTAAATCTTAGTGCACATATGGTTATTCATACTGGGTTAAAGCCACACAAATGTGAGATTTGTTCAAAAACATTTGCTTGGAAACGAGCTCTTAATGCACATATGGTTATTCATACTGGGGTAAAACCACACAAATGTGACATTTGTTCAAAAACATTTATTACGAAACAAAAGCTTAGTGCACATATGCGTATTCATACTGGAGTAAAGTCACAAAAATAGAAAATAGTTTTACGTCAAAACAGCTCATTTTGGTCCCTTTGTATATCATAATACAATTTTTCCATTGTTACCCTCGAAACCACTGAAGCACTTATCCGAGGGCGTACGTTACAATACTAATATTATTATATCTTCTTCCTTTAAATATTGTATGTAGGCTTGTACATCAGCGACGTACAACCCGCTGCCTGAAATAACATCATTTGCGGTCCAAAATGATTTACATATGTACATTATCAAGTATTTCATTGAATATGTAAAAAATATCTACATATGAATATGTATGTATGTTAAAACCCAATAAAAAATCTATGCTTACCAGATAGCCAACATTGAAATCTATATTTTATTAGTATTGTTTTAAATTTTTTTGTCATTTTATCATATTATTTTTTGATTAATGATGTTTACTTGTTTCTGGCTATAGTGGCGCTTTAGGGCAACCTGTTCAGTTAGCATGGTCTAAATTTAATTCGAAATAAATAAATATATGTAATTACTATCTAGGTTACTATCAAAAATTTCATATCATAAATGACTATTTTCTAATTCATTTGGAGGTGACTCGCGTACCATTTGGTAGCACATAACGCTAAATTGTACCATGTGACAGACGTATTTTACGCGGGAATTAATCTTTCGATGGGCGTACAGGGATACGTTTCTCGTTCTTCCAGGTGCGTTCGTTCCGCGGTGGGGGTCAAAGGGAACAGATTGATTGACCTCGGATTTCGTGTATTTGTCGTAAGGTTCCTGATCAGAAATCCTCGTCTATAGATTCGCAGCTGGTGTGAAGCTGGCTGTCACCGGGTCTGTCTTCCAGCGGCTGATGCCTCTAGGGGCTTTCCGGAGCGCTTGGCTACCAAGCTATTTCATATTTTAAACTATTTATTTCATAAAACTATTTCATATTTTACAAAAATATGAAATAGTTTTACATCAAAACAGGTCATTTTGGTCCCCTTGTATTTTATAACAGTAAAATTAAAGGTATGTACACAGGGAAACACTTAAGGCCTTTTATTTCCAAAATAATAAGGGAAATATGAAAAAAATACGATTTTTGTAAAAGAACGTTTCCTTAATACATACAAGTTCTCTTCTCATTTTCTTCAACTTACCTCTGCCAAATTGACTTTTCCTCCATGAGCATTATTTAGTAAGTCATCGAATCTAGCGCCCAAAGTTCTTTCCAAATGCTAGATATCCATTTGTAAATGCAGCAGTAGTACTGGTTCGTTCGTTGGATGTGAGTTTTCCAATTTTATCTGATCATTGTTGAAACGATTCTTGAAAATTGGTAATAGATCATTTCCTGTTGTCACAAATCTGTGTGTATAATTTGTAGAAATTATGCACAGAAATCTGAAATCTATAGATGTCTGTATAATTTCGTGTTTATTATGTGTATAAAAATTGTAATAATAATTGTGCACAAAATCTAAAAATAATCCATAGATGTCTCTATGATTATTATTTCTGTACTTCATTAATTATTGTATTCTGACCGTTCTCATACACTCGTCGCATTGGAGCGATTTGTAATGACGAGTGTACATTGATTGTAATAAAAATAAAACAATTAAAACGTGTCGAAGAAAAATAATACGAATTTGTTGATAGTATGCTAAAATAATCCACCAAAAATTATGTTAGTCGATTTCACAAAACTTTTATTTTGTACTAGCTGAGCCCGGCATACGTTGCAACGCCACAATAACGCATGCAATTCCCGTTTCCGTTCTCGTTCCCATATCAAATAGTAATAAAATCAAATAGAACCTTACTTACTTCAAATAGAACCTTTTATTTATATTTTATTTCATCCATTTTTCTCTCCTTCACTCTTCCCTGACTTCGGTGACTTTATTATCATCGCTCTTCTTTGCCCAATAATACTTTTCCGATGGATTCGTTTTTTGGATCAGCTCCATTTCCCTTTTATATAATTATAAAATTCAATGCATGACATTGTATAATTTAAAACACATTGAATTCTGCTTTTCACTGTGTCTTTCACTTTCCATTTTTCACATGTTTTGAAAAATGTTTCCAAAATTCAAATATCCTATTATTCACAGACGACATGAAGATACTTTGAACCTGCCAGATGATTTTTTCAGGCTGGAGGTTTATTGCACCCTGAATAAGTTTATGGAGGATGAACGAATGAGACGACTGGCATGTTAATGCACGTGTTTATTATATGACAGCTGAAGACAGAGTGAGTAGTAGCTCTCCGAACCCAGCCGGGTTGGTCCCCACTCGCAGGAAGGCAACCAAACTCGACCATGTCGTATAAGCGAGCCGCCACATCACTCCCCCCCCAGCATCAGCGATACCAAAATTACAAAGAAACAAATTTTACAAAAGAAAAAAAATTATTGTTACACAAAGAGAAAAAATTATTACGTGGGGAGAAAAAAAAATGTTGACGTGGGTCATCCGCTGTGTACATAGGTGTACCGCCCTGAATAGTCGGTAGATTCGAGGGCGGTGACGTCGCGAGCAGGACGGTGGGTGGTCCGATGGTCGCGCCGATGCGATGCGATGCTGCGGCGGCGCCGCTCTTCCGAGGCTGATGTCGGTTGGTGGGGCGGCGGGGGCGGCAGGGGCATCGATGTGGTTGATGATACTCCGAGCTGGACTGTGAGTCGTTGTGGCTCGTGGAGGTGTTGTAGCGCTACCGCCCGTCTCGGCGTGACGACGCTCGTGGGGACGGACGGGGCCTTGATGATGATGATGATGATGGTGCTGAGGTGGTGTATGTCTTGTGGTGCTGGATGACCGTTCTATGTGTAGTGGATCGCGCATGACTCCACATCCAGCTGTCAAGATCGTCGTCTCATTCGCTCCCCCATTTTTTAAAAGCACCTGTCGTCGACGTTGTGGCTGGACGTCGGTAGGTAGGTAGGTAGGTAGGTAGCCGTGTCTGCTCGTTTATTGTCACCCGCGGGCCGCGGCGCGCTGTGTTGATGGCGATGGGGGCGCGGCGGGTAGCTTCCCCGCCTGGCTCGGCGAGGCAGGGATGAGCGGCATGTTGAAATTGATCGAGGCTGCGTGGCTCGATGTCGGGGGTCACCAGTATGGAGGATGAACGAATGAGACGACTGGCATGTTAATGCACGTGTTTATTATATGACAGCTGAAGACAGAGTGAGTAGTAGCTCTCCGAACCCAGCCGGGTTGGTCCCCACTCGCAGGAAGGCAACCAAACTCGACCATGTCGTATAAGCGAGCCGCCACAAGTTAAAAGTTAATGTCACGAAATGCTCCTGCATAACCTTCACCAAAAAACTATGTGCAGTTGATTTTCCTTATTCAATCAATGGACATAGACTCGTAAGGGTATCGAAAATTAGGGATTTGAGTCATCTTAAACTCTGATCTGTCCTTTGGTGACCATATTGACAATGTTGTGGTTCTTGGGTTCGTGATACAGTCCTCCAGATACTTCAATGCTGTTAAAGCATATAAAATATTATATTGTACGTACGTTAGAAGTATTGTTGAATTCCCAAGTCTGGAACCCAGAGTACTCTGGTGCAAGAGACAGATTGGAGCGCATCCAGAAAAAAATCTTGAGGTACGTCGGCAGCCGTTTTGAATTGTCCAATGCATCATATGAAGATGCTTGTAGGTGCCAGCTTCTGCTACCACTTATCAAAAGAAGGGAGATAGCTGACATCTCAACAGCTTTGAACATCCTCAACGGCTTGATCGACTGTCCTCAATTGTTGGGCAGACTATCATTGCGTGTGCCAAATAGAATGACCAAATGTAATGAGCTCCTTTACGTGCCTAATGTACTTTCAAATTATGGAAGAAGCTCATTCATCTGGCGTGTAAGCTCCACCATCAATGCACTCGTTTCTACAATATGTGTATTTGACCTATTTAATATTAATTCGAACCAAGCTAGAATAATTGTTTCGCATTTGTTTTTTGATGCTTAACATTATTGTAAATTGATAATTGCGATTCTATTTTTTATTTTTTATTATAGTATTGTTTTTATTATTTTATTATCTTTATTACATTTTTATTATATTGTTTTTATAATTATCTTACTTTATTGTTATTTCTTAATTTTTAAATTTTTATTTTTCTTTCACCTACATACATATAATATATGTGAAAATTTTATAATGGTTTTTTTATAATAATTATGTTTTGTTAACAATTTTGTAATTTTTTTTTATATGAAAAAAAAACTAGATTTTCCTAATAAAATAAATGTTTTCGATAAATGACCTCATACAACAACTTCCTCATAAATTGAATCCGTGAACAATATACCTCTTTCACTTAAATATGCAATAGTTTTTTCAACCTGTTCCCATTCGGGTACTAGATGGGGAAGCATCCATGAAAAACCATCTTATTTCCACCATTTCCCCAATTATTAATTCCAACGTTGAAAAAATTCTTTACATCTTTTTTAAATGCTTTTTTACTTGTGTCATCGTAATTTTCTTATGTTTTTTTTTAGTTTGTTGTACGTCTGGTTTGCTTGAATACCTATGTATTTACTATTTTATCTCTTTGTTAATTGTTTTTTTGTGTCCTCTAAAATATTTTTCACTTCAAAATGCGCCCTCGGGCATTTTTTTCTAAGAGCCCCTAGAAAAAAAATGGGTTACCACCCTCCTTTTACTAGGCCTGGGACCGGCAGCAAAGGGGTTAACAAGGTTTCCCAAGCCCAGGTGGAGCTAAAAATAAATAAATAAATAAAATGATATTTCAGAAGTGAAATTTCGGAGCTTTTATTTCACCAAAATCTTTAATTAAAGTTGAAAAATCAAAATTTCAAGATTATCATTTTCAATAGATCGAGTTCCAAAACTGGACAGTCTATTTTGTGACATTGTAGACCAGATATAAGTTTTATTTTAATTGAAATTTCACAAACTACGTTCACCACTTGCTACAGTTTCAGGCAGTGTCGGGAAAAAATCGAATATAATTCTTATAAATTATGCAGTTATATAAAATTTAATACAATGAGTGGATTAATATTTTACCTTGAACTTTATTTGAAAGGAAGGTTTTTAAATTAATAGGTTCTTCGTAAGTTCATTACTAATAATATCAGATTTTAAATTCGCGGTGAGCATAATTTGAAGATCGGCTCTTTCCAGTATATTACAAAATACACAAAACCCCACGTCTCTGAATATTTTATTTCATTACTAATGTTGTATCTAAGAATTAAAAATCAATTTAACTGAAAAAGAATATCGTACCAAACAATTAATGAAACAAGAAAGCTGAAATCTTTTAATTGTTCACCAAATATGATTGCTTCGTGAGCTACACCTGGATCCTTTCTTTCAGGTTCAGATAAAGAAATTAAAGCATCATGAACGTTAAAAATTTGATTACGAACTGTTTTGACACTTGCTATTTTCGTTTCCCGTCGTGTCAGATAATAAGGAATATAATTGCATGTGAATCAGTTAAAATCTTCCAGCGATATGTTGAAGCTGAACATACTGTAAATATATTTATAGTTTAGAAAGTAGAAGCGCCTTTGGCCCTCTAATTTCACATTTTATAGGGCCTTCGGCGCTCTAATTTTAAATTTTAAAGCGCCTTCGGTGCATCGAGTAGCACCCTAACTTACTCTGCGATCTCGGGCGCCGCCCGACCCAGCCCCCCCCCTAAAATCGGTCTTCCCAGTCGTTGTCCTGACCCGATTACTCCACCTGATTGGGGATCTTCCTCTTCCTCTACTTCCCTCAACGCCTCCTAGAATGATCAGTTTTTCCAGACTATCCCGGTCCCGTCTCGCGATGTGCCTAAAGAACTTAAGTATCCGTGAAGACAGACTGTCGCCAACCCTCAGCTCTTTCAAAATGGAAGAATTGGTTATTTTTGCTTTCCAGGGGATTCTGAGCATCCGACGCCAGCACCACACCTCGAAAGTATTTTATACAGTGTGGAGTCCATGGCTCCATCTAATATATTATATAATGTAATGTTAGTTGGTAACATCATTAGATATAATACTTATACTTACAAATAAAAATTTAATATTAGATTCGCCATGTTTAAGCTGTTTATATTACAAATACTGAGGGAAGCCGGGTAAAACAACTAGTACTGTATAAAAATACGGCGAAGACCAAAGCTCGAATTATGGTCCGTACGCACCAAACCAACGACGATTTTGGGCCAACTTTTAAAACCAGTAGCGTACAAAATATCGAAATAAAAATTAAATATCAAAATTAAGCTAACGAGCGAGATTGAGCTAAAATTAGATCATCGTTGATGTTTTGAATTACAACAATGTTTTGAATTACGACGATACGCATTACAACCAGAGAAATATTATAATTACGAGCGAAAAAAACCTTGTTATTGTTTCTTATAAGTCGTCACGATACACTACTGTGTTTCGACGTCGAATGAAATATTTTACAAAAAAAATGTCGGTGATTTGTCAAAGGGTTTTTTTTCTTTCGTCGAAATAAAATTAATAATCACACATTATCCGATAAATTTTACCTCTGAGATGGATTTAATTATTTGATTTATTTCGACGAGAGAAACAATTGAAGACATTATCCGATAAAATTTACCTCTGAAATGATTTAATTAATTGATTTATTTCGACGAGAGAAACAATTGAAGACTAAAAAAATTTCGTTTGATAAACCGACAACGTGTCGGGTTGGGACCATCACTCGGTCACCCATACTAACACATGATATATTCTCAGTAACTGCGCATTACGGGGAAGTAAAAATAATAATTCTTTGATTTTTTTTTCGATCTTAGTGCGTATCTACGTAAGTCAAAACATCTTCGACAAACAAAAGTCGAGGATTACCTGTATGTGATTGTTGATGATCTAATTTTAGGTCATTCTCGAAAATTTATTTAAATTGGACATGTTCTGTTTTAACTTTCAATATTTTATTTTAAATTTAATATATTGATTATAATTTTATTTTGATATTTGAATTTAATTTTAATATAATAATAATATTTTTAATTTTGATATTTGATTTCAATTTTTAAATTTAATTTTTATTTTGATATTTTGTACGCTACTGGTTTTATCCTGCTGGTTAAAACGTTGGACCAAAATCGTCGTTGGTTTGGTACGTACGCAGCATTATACGCATTTTCGTAGATACGGTGAGGCCCCAGTCCTTTCAAATTTTAGTAAGCTTTGACATGGTGTTTTATGCCATGTCAATCCGCCTTTTTACATACCTCCTTTACGTTTTTATCTCTTACTAGTGTTGGGCCCGTTGATTTCAACGGGTGGTTTCGAAAAGGAATTGAAACTCGAATAAAAATAAAGTTAAAGATATTGAATCGACTGGTTTCGGAAAGAAATTGATGCACGAATTACGAAGTGATTACGAATTACGAACTACGTTTTGTGCATCGCCGACCTCCTGCCGCCTTTGCCCCCGATGCCTCCGTCGCTCCGGGGCCTTCGGCCCCAGCGCCGCCGACGCCTCCGGCGCCCCCAGCACCCCCGATGCCTTCGGCACCCCGGGGGCTTCGCCCCCAGCGCCGCCGACGCCTCCGGCGCCCCCAGCCCCCCCGATGCCCGATGCCTTCGGCACCCCGGGTGCTTCGCCCCCAGCGTCCCCGATGCCTTCGGCATCCCGTCGCCCCCAGCGTCCCCGATGCCTTCGGCACCCCGGGGCCTCGCCCCCAGCGTCCCCGATGCCTTCGGCATCCCGGGGGCTTCGCCCCCAGCGCCGCCGACGCCTCCGGCGCCCCCAGCGCCCCGATGCCTTCGGCACCCCGGGGGTTTCGCCCCCAGCGCCGCTGACGCCTTCGGCGCCGCCAGCGCCCCCGGCAATGAAAAAAATGAAAAAACTGAAAAAATGAAAAAAATGAAAAAACTGAAAAAATGAAAAAAATGAAAAAACTGAAAAAATGAAAAAAATTAAAAAAAACTGAAAAAATGAAAAAAATGAAAAAACTGAAAAAATGAAAAAAATGAAAAAACTGAAAAAATTAAAAAAAATTAAAAAACTGAAAAAATGAAAATTATGAAAAAAATGAAAATTATGAAAAAAATTAAAAAAACTGAAAAAACCTGAAAAAAACTGAAAAATATGAAAAAACTGAAAAATATGAAAAATATGAAAAATATGAAAAATATGAAAAATATGAAAAATATGAAAAATATGAAAAAAATGAAAAAAAAGAAAAAAAAAACGTAGTTGCACAAAACGTAGTTCGTAATTCGTAATCACTTCGTAATTCGTGCATCAATTTCTTTCCGAAACCAGTCGATTCAATATCTTTAACTTTATTTTTATTCGAGTTTCAATTCCTTTTCGAAACCACCCGTTGAAATCAACGGGTCCAACACTAGTACAAATATATTTAGCGACAGTCCGTTTTTATATATATTATTACTTCAAACACACACCGTCTGTCGTCTGATAACGTTGACCCGATATAAATTAACTCATGTACGACTTATCTGTAGTCAGATAGAGCATTCGTCCTCACAAGTTGACCATATCGATCCACTATTACATATGATCTTCGTCTTCGCTCTGTTTATCTCGAGTCCTAGCATTTCGCTTTCGGTAATTGGATTATTATGCAAATTACGATCACACAAAGGGCATTTTTTGTCATGAAAAATTGCTGCCAGATGTTATATTTTAGTGATTTTAGTGACTTTTGGGCGAGCGCTGTGTGGGTAATATTCACCAAACCTACACTTTCATATCGTAAACGAAGAAGTAGTTGGCAGCACTACACACTCACGCGTATAACCATTTTATATTGACGTTTGACTATCGTATTGTATTGGCAGCGTTAACACTAGCGGTAGATACCGCGTTATTTGACGGCGTGGAAACATACAGCGTGATCCAATTTTTCACCAATCGGCGAGCCGCACGACGCCCCTCCATAGCTCGGGCAGTACCCCTAGGATTGCCTTGGGGGGATGTCGTCGATATTTCAGAGAGCGTGTCGCGAACATATTTACGACACTTGCTCGGCTCATTACTTTATTCAATTATCTTTCTATTTACCCGGCTTCGCTCGGTATTTGTAATATAAACCGCTTAAACATGGCCAATCTAATGTGGCAGCTCCCCAGGTACAAGGTGTGATACCGCTTCTTCTGTCATAACAAAATGCAGTGCATACCATCACCTCATAACCACTTTATTGTTCAATTATCGTACTCTACTCATAACTGGTCATCTAAACACGCAACTTTTATTGTTCGCAGCACACCCACAACACAGCCTTCTACGAATCGAAACTCCAAGCGAGATGACATGACTAAACTACAAATATCAAAATGTCAATATTGAAGTACCTACCTAGTTCGTTTTGTGACCCTCATTTATTAAAAAATGTTGCTAATTTATTGAAAAATGTGATTTTCAGGAAAGAGTTGAAAAAAATAGAGCAATCTAAAAGGTTGGGCTGCGGAGCTGATGAGATATATATATATACCATCATCCTCGACATTTCACGAACTGAGCTTTTTGGCCAACGTAGAAAAACCCGTGCTGACTATGGTAATCATCTTGATTATATTACTACTTTTAGAAAATAATTTATTTATTAGGTACTATTCGACCACATCAACTTTAGTCTCGGCCCGATGATCAAGAAGTATATAAAGGTAAAAATAAAAACCAAAGTAATATAAAAACTTTATTTATATTACTTATTATATAGTAAACATTTTACATAAACAAAAAAACAAATTATAATGAAATACAATAATAAAGGAGGTATTTTTTATTTTTTTTATTTTATTTTATTTTACGGTCAAGAAAAAATTGACCATTTTACATGTTGGAAATAGAGAAAGAAAAAGAAAAAAAAAATTAAAATGAAATATAAAAGAAAAATACACATACATTAATATACTACAAAATAAATTACATTATATTAAAAAAATATTTAAATAAAATAGATTTCATGTTATATTTACTAACAATGAATAAATCGACCATGGACAATTCGTTTCCAACTCTGTGCAGTCTCAACATAGCTGAGTTCAATGAGTAATTAGTGGTAAACCTGGGCATATCAAAAAGATGGTTACATCTAATTGATCTACCCGGCACATGGAAGCACACTAAACTCACCAAGTCAGAGCATTTAATAGTGTCATTAAGAAGACCACACAGAACTGAAATATCGTTAATTTTCCTTCTGTCATATAATTTTAGCAAATTAAGTTTCCTATAAATAATAACGTTACTGACATAGTGATTATGACTTTTAAAAAATTTAAATTTGATGAATCTAATGAACTTTATTTGCACTGACTCTATTATGTTAATTTGTTTCATTAAATAAGGAGACCAAATGGTAGAATTGTACTCTAATTGGTTTCTAACCAGAGTGGTGTATAAAATTTTAATCGTATTTACATTTTTGAAGTGAGTACTATTTCTTATTAAGAAACCAAGTGTTTTGATGGCATTTTTTGTGATAAAATTTATATGAGAATTAAAAGTTAATTTGTCGTCAAAAATAACTCCTAGATCTTTAATTAGCGATGATGATGGTAATGATTCATTATTTATATGATAATTATAAATAATTTTGTTATTTGACCTACTGAACCTGACAACAGAACACTTCTTAATGTTAAAATATAATTTATTAAAAGAACACCAATCGTTTAATGAGTTTAAATTAGTTTGTAAAGTAGCACAATCGTTAGTGTCTTTTATACATTTAAATATTTTTAAATCGTCTGCAAATAAGAGCACTTTAACATCATTAAATAAATTTATAATATCATTTATAAAAATATTGAATAGGACTGGTCCCATGTGAGATCCTTGGGGAACGCCACTAGTTGGATTAAAGGAGTAAGATTTAGAATGGCCGATTTTAACTAATAATGATCTATTGGACAAATAGCTCCGAAACCAGTTTAGTAATACACCGCTGATTCCGATACTGTTTAGTTTATATAATAAAATCTCAATATCAACTTTGTCAAATGCTTTACTGAAATCAGTGTAAATTGAGTCAACTTGCAATTTAACAGATAAGGCACTAGAAATAAAATTTTCATATAATAATAAATTGGATAAGGTAGATCTACCAGAAGTAAAACCATGTTGTTGTGGAATAATAATGTTATTAATGAAAGGAATAAATTCGTCTAATACTAAACTTTCAAAAAGTTTTGGAATAGTTGATAGTTGACAGATGGCTCTATAGTTCATTACATTATGTTTATCCCCATTTTTATGGAGAGGTATTAAATAGCCAGACTTCCAAGAATTGGGAAATATACCAGTGGAAATAGATTGATTAAAGAGATTAAAAAGAGGATAAGTTAATACATTGGCACAATTCTTGATAAAAATTGGGGGTATGTTGTCAGGACCCGCAGATTTAGATATATCTAAGGCATTTATTTTGTTAATCAATTTTTGAATAGATATATTTATAGAATGTAAAGGTGAAATCAGGACATTATTATTTACAATGCTATAATTAGAATTATTGTTGTTGTTTTTGACATAGATCGATTTGAAAAAATCAGCAAAAAGATTGACTGAATCATTAGTATTGTCAACAAATTTACCGTTAAGTTGAATGTTTTCTGGTATATATGTTTTATTGTTGTTTAATTCTTTAGTAAATGACCAAAAATATTTGGAATTTGAATCAATGAATGATTCTGTTTTTTTAATATAAAGTTTAAAACATTTGGATATATGTAGTTTACACAAAGCTCTTAGTTTTTTGAATTCAATATATATGTGTGTAGAGTTATAAATTTTGAATAATTTGTGCACACTTTTTTTTTTTATGTATTAGGTTTTTTAATTCAGGACTAAACCATTTTGGAAAAAAATGCAACTTATTTTTATATTGAGGAACATGGTTGTATATACAAGAGATTAATAATTCATTCAGCATAATGACTTTTGATTCAAAGTTAATGTTATCGTTTAAGAACGACCAATTAGTGACATTTAATTGGTTCATGATTTCGTTATAATCGGCTCTGTGAAAATCAAAAATATTTTGCTGAATTAAAGGTAGATTAGTAGATTTATTTAAAGTAATAATAATATCTAGGGGTGGATGATGGCCATCCACTGGAGATAGAACATCATGAGATTTCATAACGTTAGTGTTTTTGAAATTGGAAAAAACTAAATCTAAGACACGATCATTCAAGTTGGAAATAGTATTAAATTGTTTAAGACCTAAATTTAAAGATAAATTTATAATGTAAAAAATAAATGATGACTAGATGATTATGTTTATGTATGATGTTGTTTGATGTTTTATAAAAATTTTTGAAGCCAACCCTTCTGTTATTCGTATACCCGTTGGATTGTATTTAATATTTTTAGGAATGTGGATAATTGGCGGACGTTTGGTAATGTGTGTTGATGGTTCCAACCCTTCTATTACTTGTATTTTGGGTGAATTGAAGCTAGTATTCTCGGGTATGTGGATAACATGTGGCGATGAGTTTGATAAAGATGTGAGAGATAATGAATTATTAATTTCAGTATAATACAAATTTTTCGTTTGAGCTTCATATATTATATTGTTTATGGCATGTGCTTTATCTAATTTTAGTTTCGGATTTAAGCCTTTTAAACTCTCAATCCAGGATGCACACATTAGATCGAAAGAAGTTTGGGGAGATTCAACAATGGGCCGAGACAGTATAGTGCATGCTTGTGCCAGCAGCTCATTTTTTTTGTTCGGCCTATTCTTTGTTATTTTCGGCATTGGACCTTCATCGTCATCATTAAGAGACGAATATATCAAAGACTCTTTTTGTACTACTTCATTTTGGTGTTGTTGAGAATAATCTTCCTGAAAAAAAAAAAAAATTTAATTTAAAATTTTTCAGATGCCAACAACAGATGCAGAATGAATCGAAATCGCAAATGAATTTGGAAAACTTTACAATTTCCCCAGATGCATTGGAAGTCTAGATGGCAAACACATTGAAATTATTAAACCTCGAATTTCAGGTCCCTCATACTACAATTATAAAGGCTTTTATAGCATTGTCCTCATGGCTTTGGTTAATGCGAGAAAAGAGTTCATCATGATTGATGTAGGAACAAACGGAAAAATCTAAGATGGTGGAGTTTTATTCTATACGAAATTTTGGGAACTCTATGAACAACGCAAATTAAATTTGCCAGAGCCATGTCCATTGCCCAACACCACGACGAATTTTCCATATGTATTAGTAGCTGATGATATTGCATTAGAAGAAGACAAAGACACAATAACTAGCCTTTCCACTTCTTTTAATCGAAATGCTAAGTCAGATGCAAAAACAGTCAGAGACGAGTTTCGACAGTATTTCTTCGATGAGAAAAGAAGAACAGCCTTGTAACCTTGTAGACACCGTGGTAGGTCAACCTATATAATTATCATTATTATTTACTTGTTTTTTTACTATACATATTTCTTTCTTGCTTTTTATTTTATTACTATCTTTGTTATTCTTTTTTATGTATATTTGTATTATATTGATTTTTTTAAATAAAATAATTTCATTTGTGATCCGTAATTATTATTTACCGTAATAATTTTTCATATTGCTATGCTACATTATATTTATATACATATATTCAAAGACATGGTTATATCTAGTCACCGGACCCAGAAGGTGCCGCGTATTGTTCAAAGTTTGCCGAACCTTTTTTACAAAGGATTTACAACAATGGATAGCACTGTGACTATCCTACCTCTAGTTATATCGCACTATCATCGAAAATCACCATAAGCTAGGGTTGCCAAGTGTCATGGACAAAAAAAGAGAACATTTAACAAAAAAATGTTTATTTTACAATTTTATTTATAATTGTGCGGGAAAAGATTATATCTATAAGGCCGGTCATACAGTGAGTATGTACCGTTTACCATGCATCCTCTTTTTTTGATATTTCGACTTAAGATCTTTCGATTTTCGATCTTTGCGTTTTCGGTAATATCAGATTCCGGCTCGTCACGTAGACCCCCATAAGGCTAAGGTATCACAATAATTTTTAAAACAAATTTACACAAAAGTCCAATTATCTCAAAGGAAATATTATATGACTTATTCCACTTTCATAATAACCGGAATATACATATGTAGTTAGGAACTTAAAAAGTGCGCTTAAAAATTAATTGTTGAATTTAATCATCTTCATTCTCACTCAATTTCATCACCTCTGTTGCTATATTTATTTATACACTGCTAATTTGATTCAAAAGTTTCTTATTTTCTTTATAAAATTCTAAACTATCCCATGTACGCGTTCGATGAATGCCACGTTTTTTCTATATGTATCTAAAAAAACCACGTCCCACATTCACCGCTGTCTGATTTCGCCCTCATGCCATCTTCATGGTGTTTAATATTGTTTTCAGTCCATTGTCGAATTACTATCATCGGGCCGAGACTAAAGATGATGTGGTCGAATAGAGTACCTAATAAATAAATTATTTTCTAAAAGTAGTAATATAATCAAGATGATTACCATAGTCAGCACGGGTTTTTCTACGTTGGCCAAAAAGCTCAGTTCGTGAAATGTCGAGGATGATGGTATATATATATATCTCATCAGCTCCGCAGCCCAACCTTTTAGATTGCTCTATTTTTTTCAACTCTTTCCTGAAAATCACATTTTTCAATAAATTAGCAACATTTTTTAATAAATGAGGGTCACAAAACGAACTAGGTAGGTACTTCAATATTGACATTTTGATATTTGTAGTTTAGTCATGTCATCTCGCTTGGAGTTTCGATTCGTAGAAGGCTGTGTTGTGGGTGTGCTGCGAACAATAAAAGTTGCGTGTTTAGATGACCAGTTATGAGTAGAGTACGATAATTGAACAATAAAGTGGTTATGAGGTGATGGTATGCACTGCATTTTGTTATGACAGAAGAAGCGGTATCACACCTTGTACCTGGGGAGCTGCCACATTAGATTGGCCATGTTTAAGCGGTTTATATTACAAATACCGAGCGAAGCCGGGTAAATAGAAAGATAATTGAATAAAGTAATGAGCCGAGCAAGTGTCGTAAATATGTTCGCGACACGCTCTCTGAAATATCGACGACATCCCCCCAAGGCAATCCTAGGGGTACTGCCCGAGCTATGGAGGGGCGTCGTGCGGCTCGCCGATTGGTGAAAAATTGGATCACGCTGTATGTTTCCACGCCGTCAAATAACGCGGTATCTACCGCTAGTGTTAACGCTGCCACAGGGTTGTAGATGGTTGGGGGGCTGGTCGAGTTGATTAGAGAAGCAAAAGGAAAAGCAGAAGTCAGAAGCAAATGTCGGAAGCGTCTATCCACTCTCCAGGAGTTTGTGCTTCTCCCTCCCAAGTGGCGATGGAGTGCAGACTTTGTCTCTGCTCTGCTCCAGCAGAGTCCTTCGTCTCCATTCATGACGACCCTCATTCACCGCGTTTGGTGCAACGCATTTGGTCCTGCTGTCAGCTGCGGGTCAGTCACGTTACACTTGAACCACTGCTGTAGTTAATTCGCTACTCCTCGTAATCGCCATTACCGTTCACATTTGTAGGTTAGGAAAGAAGACAATCTGCCAGATTTGATATGCCTTTCTTGTGTCAACAATCTGGAATTGTTCGACAGTTTTCGAAACGCTTGCTTTCAGAATGTCACAACGTCGAGGGTGGAATTACACAAGCGTTTGAAAGTCAAGCCGGAGAAAGTTTTGCTGGAAGATTTAATATGGGAAGATGAGTTGGGTGCTGAACCCAACAATTGTAGTTCACCAGAAGACGGCGAGGTAAATAAATAGGATTTAAGTTCTTTAGATGGGTTCTTAAAGAAACACACGGTTGATCGAAAATATAAATTCACATGTAAAATGACATCTAATCACAATATAAAAAAAGTTACAAATGTTAAATTGAATAACGTTCGGTTTAATTTTTAGACCCCTGGAAGAAAAACGAATTCGAGAGATCATATGGCAGCAATAATTGATACCAATATACACAATCTAGCGGAAGAATTACCATCTCGAAAAGCATTAAATACGATGTGCTCTACACAATCTGAATTGGACCATAAAATAGATATCCCAGACAAATTGTTAACAAATCAAAAAAATCTTGTGACACAGAAAAACTCGGATACTCGAAGAAAGCTGCATGGTTGTGACATTTGTTCAAAAACATATTCTTCGAAACAAAATCTTAGTGCACATATGGTAAATCATAGTGGGGTAAAGCCACACAAATGTGGCATTTGTTCAAAAACATTTATCACGAAACGAAGTCTTAGTGCACATATGGCTATTCACACTGGGGTAAAGCCACACAAATGTGATATTTGTTTAAAAACATTTACTATGAAACACAATCTTAGTGTACACATGGGTATTCATACTAAAGTAAAGCCACACAAATGTGACATCTGTTTAAAATCATTCCTTAGAAAATATGAACTCAGTGCACATGTAGTTATTCATAGTGGGGTAAAGCCACACAAATGTGACATTTGTTCAAAAACATTTAATACGAAACAACATCTTAGTGCGCATATGCGTATTCATACTGGGGTACCATATAAATGTGATATTTGTTCAAAAACATTTGCTTGGAAACGAACTCTTTGTGCACATATGTTTATTCATATGATTGTAAAGCCACACAAATGTGACATTTGTACAAAAACATTTAATACGAAACAAAATCTTAATACACATATGGTTTTTCATACCGGGGTAAAGCCACACAAATGTGAAATTTGTTCAAAAACATTTACTAGGAAACGAACTCTTGGTGAACATATGGGTATTCATACTGGGGTAAAGCCACACAAATGTGACATTTGTACAAAAAAATTTACTAGGAAACAACATCTTAGTGCACATATGGGTATTCATACTGGGGTGAAGCCATACAAATGTGACATTTGTTCAAAAACATTCCCTGCGAAACGAAATCTTAGTGCACATATGGGTATTCATAGTGGGGTAAAGCCACACAAATGTAACATTTGTTCAAAAACATATACTAAGAAATACAATCTTAATGCACATATGCGTATTCATACTGGGGTATGAATACCACAAAAATAGATAACAGCTATAGTTTTACAGCTCATTTTGGTGCCCTTGTATTTCAAAAAATTCTTTTCAGTTTTCTGTTCAGATTAAAGATTAAATGTACACAGGGAAGCCCTTAAGAACTTTCATTTCCAAAATAATAAGGGAAACATGAGAAAATTAAAATTTTTGTAAAAGAACGTTTCCTTAATACAAATATCCCTTGTAAGCGAAAGTTCTCTGCTCATTTCCATCAACTTACGTCTGCCAAAATGCGTTTACCTTTATGAGCATTATTTATTAAGTCATCGAATCTAGCGCCCAACAGTTCTTTCTAAATGCTAAATATCCATTTGTAAATGCAGGAGTAGTACAGTTTCGTTTGTCGGACGTGTATATGTATGCAGGGCCACCGAGAGGGAGGGCGGGAACCGGGGCCCCGTGTCGGAAATCGTACCTGTTAATCGTTACCTTTCTTATTAAATTATTTTAAAACAACAATCAACATATAGGTATATTTTTCTAGTAGTTCTGATAGATTTTTCGCATATTAAAATTATATCTACAAGATATTTTTTGAAATTTGTTATAGGGCCCGGAATTATTTTTTCCAAGGCTCGGGATTCCTCTCGGCGGCCCTGTATGTATGTACCTTGACTAGAAGACAAATAAACAATCAAAACGTGTTGAAGAAATACAATACGAATTTGTTGATAATATGCTAAAATAATCTACGAAAAATTATGCAAGTCCATTTCAAAACTTTTATTTTGTATATATAACATTTTCAAGCATAACTCATAATAAAAAATCATACATAGTTATATTATACTACATATTATTATTATATGTTCATTCTATTAATATTGTATGTTGGTTTGTACATCAGCGACGTACGACCCGCAGCCTGAAATAACATCAGTTGCGGTCCAAAATGATTTACTTTATCACAAAGTGTTTCATTGAATATAAAAAATATCTACTTGTGAATATGTATGTATGTCAAAACCCAATAACATATCTATGCTTACTAAATGCTCAAAGGTTAATATACATATTTATTAAGGCTTCCAATCCCGTACTACTGCAGTCTGATTCCAATAAATATTTCGTAGCAATCTGACATCTCTGTCATCCAGGCCAATATTTTTTAATGTTTCCATCAGGCGAGCGTGTTGGACACGGTCAAAGGCCTTTTCAAAGTCTATAAAGCAGATGTACACAGGTTTACGGACTTCTCTGCATCTTTGGAGTAGTGTTTTCATACAGAAAAGGGCCTCTCGGGTACCCAAGCCTTGTCTGAATCCAAACTGCTCTCTGCTAATCGCCTCTTCACACCGTGAGTAAATTCTGCCCTGTATTATCTTTAGTAGGATCTTCAATGTGTGACTCATTAGGCTAATTAATCTGAAGTCAACGGGCAACGGGATAAATATGGATTGTAACCAATCGCTAGGTACTTCGCCTGATAAATATATTTTATTGAAGAGTTTTGTTAGATCTTCTATGTTATCGTCGTCCAATAACTTGAGAAATTCAGCAGGAATCAGATCCGGTCCAGTAGCTTTCCGACTCTTTGCTAGTTTTATAGCATGTTCCACTTCGGATTTCAATATATATGGTTCCGTTTCTGGATCTTCAATATGCCCTCCGTTTTCTCTATTGTCTTTAAAGAGCAATTTTGTGTACTCGTTCCATTCTGATTTCTTCTCATCCATATTTAAAATGATTTTTCCATTTTTATTCCTAAGGAGTATGAAATCTTTTTTTCTGAATGATCCTGTTGCTTCTTTTAGTTTTTTATGTACGTTAAATTCGTCGTGTTTTTCTTGTAATTTTTCAATTTCGTTACATTTATTTTCCATCCATTTTTCTTTAATTTCTTTAATTTTCCTTTGAATTTGGCGGTGAATATTTTTATATTGTGTTGGATTATTATGTTTGTGTTTCCTACGTTCTTCCATTAAATGTATAATTTCATCCGTCATCCAAGGTTGTTTTTTATTAATTATTTGATTCGTTTCAAGAAAATGGAAATGGTACGTCCCCTTATAGGTGTACTCTTTCTTTTTAAGTTTTTGAATTAAATTATCTCCCAAACCACTCATCAAATCGGACTGAAATTTCTTACTTGTAATAGAAATTATTAATATTAAACCCCAATATTTTTTCCTAAACCGAAAGTTGTACTTTTAATTTAGAGAATCAAAGGTTTTTTTTGTTTTTCTAAGAAATCCTTTAATTTATTAAACTGAAATTTCACCAAGTTATGTATAAAAGTTGGTAAGCATCCGTCAACCAGAAATGGCAGTGTACTCTTGTTCAATTTTTTCTCCCAATATTTTTTTCGACACTTATCACTAGACACCGGATAGTCCGAGTGCTTTTTCTAGGAATCGGGGCGGTTTAGTTCTATTTACAAAGCTAGAGTCCAAAAAAAACTTTCGGCGAACCTTAACAATGCAATGAACAATACACAGCACCCTCTGGGTCCGTTTTTTTCAAGACGGCACCATGGTTATCCGGCCTTTACTTATCACGTAAAAATTCAAGTATAATTATTGTATTAATGTGATAAAAAAAAAAAAAATAACTAAATATAATAAACCGGAAGCAGGATTTTTTCCTCTTAAAAAAGTCAAAAATGTTGTGACAACGATTCTTTCCACGCCCTGAACATATTTAGCTGAAAATTTATATTTGTATTATTTTTGTACTAACATAGAGTTGATAAGGTTTTGGTCGGAATTCGTAAGCCGGAAGTAGAACTTTAGTCCTGTGTAAGTTTTCCTACATTTGTATTCAATTGGTATTGAAAATGCTCATAGCCGGTATGTGTGTACGTGTATGTACATATGTTCGATTATCAAATTTTGTTTTTTATCCTTCTTATATTCCTCAAATACATAGATAAAGTCGTAGGTTGGTCACATCCGAATTTTTTACATAAAGTAAATGTAATTGGAGCTTTTTTTATATTAGGTGGACTGTTTCGATGAATAATTACTAGACGGTACAAAATATTTGTAAAAAACGAATCAATGAATCAAAGCGTTTTTTATTTTATTTAATTACATTTTCGCATGTGTTTTATTTAATCTTAGAAATTAATGGATGCGAACCGAAAATTTAAAGAATGTAGCCAAACTCAAAATTAGTACGCCAATATGGGAGTATTTTTTGCGTGAAACATCGGGAGAGTTTGCAAAATGCAATTGAACGTGTTTGAAATATGAAAACATGCAATTGATCCCGGGATTGGAAATTCCCAGCACCGCAATCCCGGTGCTGGAGTAACCTTCCGGGATTCGAAGCACTAATATTTATCTACTATTTTGTCATACTTCTATTATTGATTATTGGTTTTAATAAAAACACCAAATTACATTAATTAAATCTCCCTACAAAATAAATTTAATGAGATCCTTGTGCTTGTTTCGAGGAACATAGTTTTTTAAAATTCCGTTCAAATGATGTGAGATGTACCCTTAAGTCTGGAGCTGCATTCAATATTAATTTTAATGTGATGTATGAGTGGAATCTTAATCTACTCTTCCATTTGGGCCTCGCTGTGATTTTATTTTACTTTTTCTTTCTCTTTCTCCTTATGCACATTTTTATGTACTATTATGTATTATTTTACTTTATCATGTTTTTCTGCTTTTGCTTTTTTCTTTTTATTTTATGTATTTTACTTATTTTATTTTTTGTTTTTCTTCATTATCAAATGTAGGCCATTGTGGCGCATTAGGTTCTTCCTGTAATGCCACAATGGTCCAAAACTATAAATAAATAAATTAATATATTTCTATATTTGTCTTTTATTAAAATATATGAAGAGAAAGCTCTCTCAACCAGTTCAGTGCTAGTAAACGGCGACAGAAATTGAAGCGCTGTTCCTGTCAAAAGCTGATGTCAGAAAGCTGTTCATATTCTTCACTAATACCTAGCCAAAAAATTAATAACCTTATTTATTTTGAATTCAGTTTTTAAATGCTATAATTTGAAAGTTCAATCAATTTCTCCTTTTCCTTGATTGATAATTACGCAGCTGTCCGAAAATGTTCATTGTCGAAGGGGTTTGAAATGTAATTGTTTGCTTCTTAAGGTTTGGGAAAGCACTGCGTAAAAGACGATTTCAGCCCTATTACATGTTCAATTATTTTTTAATTTCTCCTAGACATACTAATCTTTTTATCAGATAAGAAATTATGTAAAGTATCAAATACTTCAGTTTTTTCATTTTCATTTTCAATATATAGATTTTTATATATATATATATATATATATATATATATATATATATATATATATATATATATATATATATATATATATTTCATATGTTATTTTTGCAAATGCATACTATTTTTGCCGTCCATATGGGCTGCAGGGCTGCAGCCTCCCAGTATAGACATGTACATGCTATTTTTGTCTGAATTTGATCACCGGTATGGTGAACGAGTTAATACATCCCGATTAATCTCTGCAGCCCCCCCTCTATGAATTCTTACGAGCCGCCACTGGCTATTTATTTCTACCTCTAATGCTCTATTTATGTAAATCAAACCCTCTGTGCGACCGCCGAGGTTCTGGCAGTACCAATGCGATGTACCGTCGGTCAGCGCTTTGCGGGAATCAATCTCTTACTTCCTGGCCGTCAGAATAAACATTAGTGAATAAACAACAATGTCGTTTTACTCTCTTTCCCCCATTCCTCTAATAAAATATCTAGCAAAATACCAACATATGTATGTAACATTTTCATATCTAACTTATAAATAAAAACCCAGTATCATCAAATTTAATTACTTTAACACAGATCTTATACTAATAAAGTAAACTTAACAATCACATTTAAGACCATTCCTTTTATAAACTAGTATTTCCTTTCTTATTTAATTTTAATATTAAATCAAATTACATATTACCAAAGAAGATTGAAAAAAATTGATTTTCTAAATCTCGCATTTCTTGCTTTTTAACCATGGATGTGGATCTACGGTGAGATTGAGATTCGTGCATTTTTTTTCAGTTTCATAACTGCAGGGGGTCGGTATTTCTGAACAATGAAAGGTCAATAAGCAGCTATCGAAAACTGGGACATTTGGCTGTCCCGAAAGGTACCTTCGGGAACAAATTTTTTTAAGTAGTATTTTGTTTGCTTTTAAATAAGAATGAAATTCATGGCAGGATTTCTTAAAATTGATTTTAATTAACAACATCGCTTTAAGAGCTGCGACTTGCAATTGCACAACTTGTTCATCTGTGAAAATACTTTCTACGGATGCATTAGTTCCGGGCAGGCGTAAAATGTATTCAATAATTATATGAAAGTTTTTATGATTTAAAGAATTGGTGCAAAAGTGTTGGAACAATTCTACCCAACAACTTTCGATTGAAACATTCCCAATGTTCCATTCTGTCACTTTTTGCGGTGTAATATAGTTAGTAATAAGTGAATATTGTAACGAACGGATTTACGCGCGCTTATCTGATCTCGCTGTGGGAGGTCCATAGGGCGTTTACTCCGTTCTTTCAAGGGTCGGGTTATATGGAAACGTGGACTAACCTTGGGATAGTGTTATATATTTAGTCGGGGAGGTTCCTGCCTGCAAATCGTCTTCGTTGATAACAGCTTCCTCATGGTCGGGAAGCTGGCTCTGCGGTCCTCTTCTCGTTGAAGCACCGCTGGTCGGGTCACAGCAGTGGGAGGGGGAGGCAGGAGGCAAACTCCGTACTGCCTCGTGTGGACACAAGATGGCGATCTCTGGGCGTCTCTGAAGACGCTCGGCGGAGATGCTGGATAGGGAGGTCCTTCCCGGATGACGGCTGGTGGTAGAGAGAGAATCGCTCTCGATACTGCTCGAGAGGAGTATGGTGTTGGCGCGGTAAAGTCACTGGTGCCACCTTAACTATTCCTACCGCTACCGACTGAAGGGACACTCGGGAGAACGTCGCGTTACAATATTCATTAAATACTTCTGTATCTTGGTTACAATTAATAAATCACTTTTGAATCAATATATCCATTACACCTTGAATTTCTTCTCACGTAGGTAATTTGATTAAATGCGCCCATTCAAATATTACTAATTCTTCAAAGAACAAAGTCCACTGCTCGAAATATTCTTTGCTTATCTTATAGAACTCAGCAGCTGTAGTTTTTATTTGTTCTTGTGCCATATGCACCGATACACACTGTATCAAGCTAGTCGATTTTTTACACTTTTTTTCTTAATTGTTACCGTGTGTTGCTTTCTTTTTGAAAACGGGACATTTCGACGTCCCGAAGCTGTGCTTGGGAACAACGGGACAGGCTACCTAAAACGGGACGGTCCCGTTCAAAACGGGTCGTATGGTCACTTTAGGTATACTATATCTAATATATAACGTTGACTCTGCCCCTGACCACGCCTTTTTCGTGGATTTCTAATTCGCGAAAAACCCAAAACCAGTACACTTTTTCGTGTAATACAATTTTTTTGTCTAATAGATGGATAAATATACAAATTCTCCTACAATAATATTGGTAAATTAATCAAATGTTTTATGGATTTTTTACTTTCATGAACAATATATAATACATATATGTAGTACAGTGATAAAATGAAATTGAATGTTGAAACCTTAAAATGTTTGCTAATCACTTAGTTTAATTTTAAACACTTTTGTGTAGAATTTTATAAAAGATTTAAAAAAAAACATTATATTTTTTTTCATAAATGTGCGTCCATGATTCTTTAATCTCCGTTTCAAATTATGGTGGTAGGGTGAATGAGACGACTGGCTTGTTGATGCACGAGTGTTTATTATGGCAGCCGAGTAAAGGTCTGTTCATACCTATCCAGCACGACCCGTATCCTGCAGGTGTCCTGCAAGTGCGGATAGTATTCTTTGGTACATTATATGGACGTATTCATACTCCATTCGCGCATGCGCATTTACGCATTCATGCGCGTCCATATAGAATGTACCAAAGAATACTATCCGCACTTGCACGACACCTGCAGGATACGGGTCTTGCTGGATAGGTATGAACAGACCTTAAGAAGTACTGTAGCAACTTTTGAGCGCGGCCGAGTTGGTCCCAACTCACAGGAAGATGACCGAAACTCTATAGTATTTTTAGTCTATTAGTATTTTTCATTAAATTTATTTATCACATTATTATTATTTATTTAGTTTTATCTTATATAAATTTATTTGAATACTCATATGTTTTTTTTTATTTAATTGACTATCACAAAATAAACAAGCATATATACTGTCTCTTTCGAAATTATATGTAGCAGGCGCAGGATTCAACAAAAATTAATTACTTTTTTTCATAACTGTGCGTCCATGATTCTTTAATCTCTATTTTAAATAATTGAAGTATTTAGAAATATGTTTTGGTTTTCAATTTGGAAAAAATTGTCAGCTTAGCATACGCATACTCGTATCATTCATTCTGTTCTGAAAAGTTTGTCTGCAATATTCGTGTTCGGAAAAAAGCTAATCGCACTTTAGGTATACGTATTCGTATCATGTGCATTCATAGGCAGCGTTAACACTAGCGGTAGATACCGCGTTATTTGACGGCGTGGAAACATACAGCGTGTTCCAATTTTTCACCAATCCGCGAGCCACACGACGCCCCTCCATAACTCGGGCAGTACCCATAGGATTGCCTTGGGGGGATGTCGTCGATATTTCAGAGAGCGTGTCGCGAACATATTTACGACATTTGCTCGGCTCATTACTTTATTCAATTATCTTTCTATTTACCCGGCTTCGCTCGGTATTTGTAATATAAACCGCTTAAACATGGCCAATCTAATGTGGCAGCTCCCCAGGTACTGGCCGTAAACCAACGTGTGATACCGCTTCTTCTGTCATAACAAAATGCAGTGCATACCATCACCTCATAACCACTTTATTGTTCAATTATCGTACTCTACTCATAACTGGTCATCTAAACACGCAACTTTTATTGTTCGCAGCACACCCACACCACAGCCTTCTACGAATCGAAACTCCAAGCGAGATGACATGACTAAACTACACCGTCACTTCTCTCACCCTTCTCCATATATATGGGGGTGGTATATGAGTACAAATATATATATATATATATATTGATTAGGTAATATCGGACCATTTACAGAAGATAGAATATGTAAAATCAAAATTGTTTTATTTTAAAAAACGGACAGATTTATAAAATTCACAAATATCAAAATGTCAATATTGAAGTACCTACCTAGTTCGTTTTGTGACCCTCATTTATTAAAAAATGTTGCTAATTTATTGAAAAATGTGATTTTCAGGAAAGAGTTGAAAAAAATAGAGCAATCTAAAAGGTCGGGCTGCGGAGCTGATGAGATATATACATATACCATCATCCTCGACATTTCACGAACTGAGCTTTTTGGCCAACGTAGAAAAACCCGTGCTGACTATGGTAATCATCTTGATTATATTACTACTTTTGGAAAATAATTTATTTATTAGGTACTATTCGACCACATCAACTTTAGTCTCGGCCCGATGATCAAGAAGTATATAAAGGTAAAAATAAAAACCAAAGTAATATAAAAACTTTATTTATATTACTTATTATATAGTAAACATTTTACATAAACAAAAAAACAAATTATAATGAAATACAATAATAAAGGAGGTATGTAAAAAAATAAATGATGACTAGATGATTATGTTTATGTATGATGTTGTTTGATGTTTTATAAAAATTTTTGAAGCCAACCCTTCTGTTATTCGTATACCCGTTGGATTGTATTTAATATTTTTAGGAATGTGGATAATTGGCGGACGTTTGGTAATGTGTGTTGATGGTTCCAACCCTTCTATTACTTGTATTTTGGGTGAATTGAAGCTAGTATTCTCGGGTATGTGGATAACATGTGGCGATGAGTTTGATAAAGATGTGAGAGATAATGAATTATTAATTTCAGTATAATACAAATTTTTCGTTTGAGCTTCATATATTATATTGTTTATGGCATGTGCTTTATCTAATTTTAGTTTCGGATTTAAGCCTTTTAAACTCTCAATCCAGGATGCACACATTAGATCGAAAGAAGTTTGGGGAGATTCAACAATGGGCCGAGACAGTATAGTGCATGCTTGTGCCAGCAGCTCATTTTTTTTGTTCGGCCTATTCTTTGTTATTTTCGGCATTGGACCTTCATCGTCATCATTAAGAGACGAATATATCAAAGACTCTTTTTGTACTACTTCATTTTGGTGTTGTTGAGAATAATCTTCCTGAAAAAAAAAAATTAAATTAAAAATTTTTCAGATGCCAACAACAGATGCAGAATGGATCGAAATCGCAAATGAATTTGGAAAACTTTACAATTTCCCCAGATGCATTGGAAGTCTAGATGGCAAACACATTGAAATTATTAAACCTCGAATGTCGGGTCCCTCATACTACAATTATAAAGGCTTTTATAGCATTGTCCTCATGGCTTTGGTTAATGCGAGAAAAGAGTTCATCATGATTGATGTAGGAACAAACGGAAAAATCTCAGATGGTGGAGTTTTATTCTATACGAAATTTTGGGAACTCTATGAACAACGCAAATTAAATTTGCCAGAGCCATGTCCATTGCCCAACACCACGACGAATTTTCCATATGTATTAGTAGCTGATGATATTGCATTAGTAGAAGACAAAGACACAATAACTAGCCTTTCCACTTATTTTAATCGAAATGCTAAGTCAGATGCAAAAACAGTCAGAGACGAGTTTCGACAGTATTTCTTCGATGAGAAAAGAAGAACAGCCTTGTAACCTTGTAGACACCGTGGTAGGTCAACCTATATAATTATCATTATTATTTACTTGTTTTTTTACTATACATATTTCTTTCTTGCTTTTTATTTTATTACTATCTTTGTTATTCTTTTTTATGTATATTTGTATTATATTGATTTTTTTAAATAAAATAATTTCATTTGTGATCCGTAATTATTATTTACCGTAATAATTTTTCATATTGCTATGCTACATTATATTTATATACATATATTCAAAGACATGGTTATATCTAGTCACCGGACCCAGAAGGTGCCGCGTATTGTTCAAAGTTTGCCGAACCTTTTTTACAAAGGATTTACAACAATGGATAGCACTGTGACTATCCTACCTCTAGTTATATCGCACTATCATCGAAAATCACCATAAGCTAGGGTTGCCAAGTGTCATGGACAAAAAAAGAGAACATTTAACAAAAAAATGTTTATTTTACAATTTTATTTATAATTGTGCGGGAAAAGATTATATCTATAAGGCCGGTCATACAGTGAGTATGTACCGTTTACCATGCATCCTCTTTTTTGATATTTCGACTTAAGATCTTTCGATTTTCGATCTTTGCGTTTTCGGTAATATCAGATTCCGGCTCGTCACGTAGACCCCCATAAGGCTAAGGTATCACAATAATTTTTAAAACAAATTTACACAAAAGTCCAATTATCTCAAAGGAAATATTATATGACTTATTCCACTTTCATAATAACCGGAATATACATATGTAGTTAGGAACTTAAAAAGTGCGCTTAAAAATTAATTGTTGAATTTAATCATCTTCATTCTCACTCAATTTCATCACCTCTGTTGCTATATTTATTTATACACTGCTAATTTGATTCAAAAGTTTCTTATTTTCTTTATAAAATTCTAAACTATCCCATGTACGCGTTCGATGAATGCCACGTTTTTTCTATATGTATCTAAAAAAACCACGTCCCACATTCACCGCTGTCTGATTTCGCCCTCATGCCATCTTCATGGTGTTTAATATTGTTTTCAGTCCATTGTCGAATTACTATCATCGGGCCGAGACTAAAGATGATGTGGTCGAATAGAGTACCTAATAAATAAATTATTTTCTAAAAGTAGTAATATAATCAAGATGATTACCATAGTCAGCACGGGTTTTTCTACGTTGGCCAAAAAGCTCAGTTCGTGAAATGTCGAGGATGATGGTATATATATATCTCATCAGCTCCGCAGCCCAACCTTTTAGATTGCTCTATTTTTTTCAACTCTTTCCTGAAAATCACATTTTTCAATAAATTAGCAACATTTTTTAATAAATGAGGGTCACAAAACGAACTAGGTAGGTACTTCAATATTGACATTTTGATATTTGTAGTTTAGTCATGTCATCTCGCTTGGAGTTTCGATTCGTAGAAGGCTGTGTTGTGGGTGTGCTGCGAACAATAAAAGTTGCGTGTTTAGATGACCAGTTATGAGTAGAGTACGATAATTGAACAATAAAGTGGTTATGAGGTGATGGTATGCACTGCATTTTGTTATGACAGAAGAAGCGGTATCACACGTTGGTTTACGGCCAGTACCTGGGGAGCTGCCACATTAGATTGGCCATGTTGTACAGACTCCAGGGATGTTCAACTCGAGAGCACCCCGGAAGTCGATTTCGTAGAAGCTCGTGGTAAGCGTGGGCGGGGCTGGTTTCCTCCAAGGGATCCACAGGTCGTCGGTGGTCTGGTCTCTGCTGCTGTCGGCTCGGCTCGATGTATATCTCTCTCTCTCTCGTACAGTGTGCGTAAGTGAGGGTGATACGGGACAAATGCGGGAAAGTGAATAGTAATGAAAACAGGTTATAATTCTGTTTGTATGGTGACTGTATTTTATATATATATGTATATACAGAGATCAAGCAGGGGGGACAGAAAAAGGGGGGGGGGGGGGGAGTCCGACTTGAAATTAGCGCGCACGTGTTCAAGAGGTTATGGTAACCTCACTCAACCAACGTGGCTACGTGATCTGACTTCGACGAAGAGAGACCAGGAATTCCTCACTTCTCACCGGACGTATACTGAAGCTGTACTTCCAGTATCGTCTGCCGATCAAGGCTGAGCTGATCGGGACTCGGTGGTGGGAACCAACTCGGTAGCGAACAGAGATGTTCACTCGACCGACGCGGAAAACGAATAGGGGGCGGGTACGCGCGCTCGGCGCCGATCTCCCTCCAAAACGGCTCCTTTGGTCGTAACGCCACGAAAGCTGACCATGAAGACTTGGTCGGAACACATGTTTAAGCGGTTTATATTACAAATACCGAGCGAAGCCGGGTAAATAGAAAGATAATTGAATAAAGTAATGAGCCGAGCAAATGTCGTAAATATGTTCGCGACACGCTCTCTGAAATATCGACGACATCCCCCCAAGGCAATCCTATGGGTACTGCCCGACTTATGGAGGGGCGTCGTGTGGCTCGCGGATTGGTGAAAAATTGGAACACGCTGTATGTTTCCACGCCGTCAAATAACGCGGTATCTACCGCTAGTGTTAACGCTGCCATACAATTCTTGTCGTACAAATTGAGCGCGGATACTGATTTTTAGGTAATGTATCGATTTAGCGACCTCAATGGTTGGGACCAGTTTAAGTTTGCAGCACTACACACTCACACATATGTATAAGCATTTTATTTTGACGTTTGACTATCATATTGCATCGGGTTGTTCTTGGTTGGGTCAGAGAAATGTATTAAATATAACATTTCTCTGTGTGGTGTGAGTGGCTGGACGAGTCGATTAGAAAAGCAAAAGGAAAAGCAGAAGTCAGAAGCAAAGATCGGAAGCGTCTATCCACTCTCCAGGAGTTTGTGCTCCTCCATCCGAAGTAGCGATGGAGTGCAGACTTTGTCTCTGCTCTGCTCCAGCAGGGTCCTTCGTCTCCATCCATGACGACCCTCATCCACCGCGTTTGGTGCAACGCATTTGGACCTACTGTCAGCTGCGGGTCAGTCACGTTGCACTTGAACCATTGCTATTGATAATTCGCTACTCCTCGTAATCGCCAATACCTTTCACATTTGCAGGTTAGGAAAGGAGACTATCTGCCAGATATGATATGCCTTTCTTGTGTCAACAATCTGGAATTGTTCGACAGCTTTCGGAACGCTTGTTTTCAGAATGACACAACGTCGAGGGTGGAATTAGATAAGTATTTGAAAATCAAGCCGGAGGAAGTTTTGCTGGAAGATTTAATATGGGAAGATGAGTTGGGCGCTGAATGGCCACCCAACAATTGTAGTTCACCTGACGACGGCGAGGTAAGTAAATAAGATTAAAGTTCTTCAAATGGTTTCTTAGCGAAACATTCAGTTGATCGAAAATATAAATTCACACGTAAAATGACATCACACTATAAAAAGTTACACATGTTAAATTGAATAACGTTCGGTTTATTTTTTAGACCCCTGGAAGAGAAATTACTTCGAGAGATAATACGGCAGCAATAATAGATACCAATATACACAATCAAGCGGAAGAATTATCATTTCGAAAAGCATTAGATAAGATGTGCTCTACGCATTCTGAATTGGACCATAAAATAGATTTCCAAGACAAATTGTTAACAAATCAAAACAATCTTGTGTCGCAGAAAAACTCTGATACTCGAAGAAAGCTGCATGATTGTGACATTTGTTCAAAATCTTTTAACAGTAAACATAATCTAAGTGTACACATGGGTATTCATACTGGGGTAAAGTCACACAAATGTGACATTTGTTTCAAATCATTCCCTTTAAAATCTAGACTCCGTATACACATGGGTATTCATACTGGGGTAAAGCCATACAAATGTGAAATCTGTTTAAAATCATTCCTTAGAAAATATGAACTCAGTGCACACGTAGTTATTCATACAGGGGTAAAGCCACACAAATGTGATATTTGTCCAAAAACTTTTACTAAGAAAGGAAATCTTAGTGCTCATATGGTTGTTCATACTGGGATAAAGCCACACAAATGTGACATTTGTTCAAAAACATTTACTAGAAAACTAAATCTTAGTTCACATATGGTTATTCATACCGGGTTAAAGCCACACAAATGTGACATTTGTTCAAAAACATTTACTAGAAAACTAAATCTTAGTTCACATATGGTTATTCATACCGGGTTAAAGCCACACAAATGTGACATTTGTTCAAAAACATTTGCTTGGAATCGAACTCTTAATGTTCATATGGGTATTCATACTGGGGTAAAACCACACAGATGTGACATTTGTTCGAAAACATTTGCTTGGAAACGAACTCTTAATGCACATATGGTTATTCATACTGGAGTAAAACCATACAAATGTGACACTTGTTCAAAAACATTTACTAGGAAACTAAATCTTAGTGCACATATGGTTATTCATACCGGGTTAAAGCCACACAAATGTGAGATTTGTTCAAAAACATTTGCTTGGAAACGAACTCTTAATGCACATATGGGTATTCATACTGGGGTAAAACCACACAAATGTGACATTTGTTCAAAAACATTTATTACGAAACAAAAGCTTAGTGCACATATGCGTATTCATACTGGAGTGAAGTCACAAAAATAGAAAATAGTTTTACGTCCAAACAGCTCATTTTGGTCCCTTTGTATATCATAATACAATTTTTCCATTGTTACCCTCGAAACCACTGAAGCACTTATCCGAGGGCGTACGTTACAATACTAATATTATAATATATTCTTCCTTTAAATATTGTATGTAGGCTTGTACATTAGCGACGTACAACCCGCTGCCTGAAATAACATCATTTGCGGTCCAAAATGATTTACATATGTACATTATCAAGTATTTCATTGAATATGTAAAAAATATCTACATATGAATATGTATGTATGTCAAAACCCAATAAAAAATCTATGCTTACCAGATAGCCAACAATGAAATCTATATTTTATTAGTATTATTTTAAATTTTTTTGACATTTTATCATATTATTTTTTGATTAATGATGTTTACTTGTTTCCGGCTATAGTGGCGTTTTAGGGCAACCTGTTCAGTTAGCATGGTCTAAATTTAATTCGAAATAAATAAATATATATAATTAGGTTAACCCTGACGGGGGTGCGAAGCTGCGTGGAAGATACAGGAGACGAACTCGTTAGAACTCAGGGGAGACAGTGATGATAAACTCAACCGTCCCGCGGTTCTACAACATTTAATTTATTTAATATTTTACTTAAATTTTATCATTTAAGTAAAATATTAAATAGAATCACTTTATATAGTGTGTATTACGCTCTTGCTGACTCGTTGATGAATTATGGCTTAAGTACTTACGATCGATCTCGATCAAATTAAGGAACTATAAATTAGATTGCTGAAATATTTAGTAGAAAAAAAATCTAAAAATAATTGTAAGAAGGAATATGAAAAACTCTTTCTTCTTTGTAAAATATTACCGGTACATAGCAAAGTAAATTACTCTATAGCTATTGAACGATATTATGGCAATGACCACAAAACACTGGTTGCGCAAAATAATTTTACTCGACATGAAGGTAAACTTTGATCAACCAAAACATAATAATTATTATGGACAAAGAATACGAAAATATGTAGTGCCTAAAATATTTAACAGGATACCATTGTTAAAAGAAACCAAGAAATAAAGTAAATTAGCCATTAAACAAAAATTAAAAAATATTATGTTAGATTTATATAAGAAGGAGCTGAATTGTTTAGGTTTATTGTAAATACATTATTGTGTTGCAGAGTTTAAATAAATAATACAACTATTATAATAATATAAACATATATGTATGTGTGTATGTATGTATATGTGTGTGTATGCATGTATGGATGTATGTGTGTATATATATGTATGTATTGGTGTATATGTATCAGTGGCGGCTCGTGATAATTTTTAGTGGCGGGGCTGCACTGAAAAGATGTCTAAAAAATGTCACCATAATTATTCTATCATGTCATAACAAGACAAAATAAGCAAAATTTTTGGCGTACGATAGGGCTGCCATACGTCCCCGTTGACAGGGACATGTCCCAATTTTGAGGTCTGTGTCCCGGTGTCCCAGTCCGAGAGTCATTTGTCCCCGTCAATTTCAAAATTTAGACATTTAAAAAAATTATTCAATTATTTTTTAATATCTATCGAACAAGACCTTTTGAACCAAGAAATCTCAGAATGCACTCTCTATACTGTGGTCTAAAAAGGAAAGACGTTTACACGTCAAAAATTGTACCCACATAATATCTAATATGGATACGCGCGCGCATATTGGCAACACCGACAACGAGAGCGGTGGATGCCCACTGCCGGCCACTGCCCAATTTTGCCAGCTGGCAACACCGACAATGACACTGACAAGTACGAAGCGCGCGCAGTTCGTTTACTGTCTGCTGATAATATCCGTTTGTTCTGTTTGTTTCTGATCGAAGAGGACTGATATTTTGATGTACGTTTTTCAATACATAGTAAATATAATAGTAAATATCTAGGTATTCAAGCAACCCAGGCATACAATGAACTGAAAAAACACATGGACATTACGACGACACAAGTAGCAGCATTTGAAAAAGATGTAGAGAATTTTTACAACGTTAGAATGAATTATTTGGCAAAGTGGTCAGTTCCACTGGCAAAATATGATGTTTTTTCATGGATGCTTCTCCATGAAGTACCCGAATGGGAACATGTTGAAAAAACTATTGCTTATTTAAGTGAAATGGGAATATTGTTCACGGATTCAATCTATGAGGAAGTTAAGTATATGTCATTTATCGAAAATAAAAAAGCCGAAGAATGGAAAACGAAAGATGTGCATGATAAATGGTTATACTATTTCAAAAAAACTGAAGAGACAGAAAGAAAAGCTAATCTACTGAAAATGTGCCAATACTTGTTCGCCATCCCACCGCACAATGCACATGTTGAACGTGTGTTGTCATTAATTAAAAATCAATGGACAGATGAGCGCAATTCGCTTTCTATTGACACAGTAAAAAGCATATTTCAATGTACTTTAAATTATAAAATGTCATGCATTGAATTCTATAATTATATAAAAGGGGAAAAAGAGTTACTTCAAAAAACGAAAACATCGGAAAATATGATTGGGCAAAGAAGAGCGATGATAATGAAGTCACGGAAATCGCGAATACACAATATTTGGCACTCAAGTTCTCGTTACTATGATAGTTATCGTTAGTATGATGGACTTTTCGGCTGCCAGATGTTCCGTTATAGAGATTTTAGGGACTTTGTGACGAGTAATTTGTGACCAGTAATCACCGAACCCCCGCCGACAAGCTTCCCAAAATCGTGAGATTACACACATTTTTTAAGTGTTCGACACTTCCCTCGTGTTTTTAAATTTATCGTTTAAATGTTTTAAGTCAATAACTCCTGTTTTCGTCCAAGATGCTTCGCCTGGCGACTCGCCTCCAAACAAAAGACACGGATAACAAAATAACGCGTTTTTTTCTGTGCATCTCGTTAACCAATTGAGTACAGACTCCAGGGATGTTTAACTCGAGAGCACCCCGGAAGTCGGTTTTGTGAGATAGCTAGTGGTAAGCTTGGGCGGGACTGGTTTCCTCAAGGTGCCTTCCTTCGTCGTCGGTGGTCTGGTCTCTGCTGATGTCGGCTCGGCTCGATGTATATCTCGCTCTCTCTCGTACAGTGTGCGTAAGTGAGTGTGATACAGGACAAAGGCGGGAAATTGTATAATAATGAAAACAGGTTGTAATTCTGTTTTGTATGGTGACTGTATTTATATATATATATATATATATATATATATATATATATATATATATATATATATATATACAGAGATCAAGCAGGGGGGACAGGGGGGGGGGGTAACAAAGTAACCACGCGTGCCTTTTGAGGTTAGCCACGCGTAGCTCAGTTGTCTGCCTTCTGGACGAAGACAGACCAAGCTTCCTCTGGTGCACACCGGACGGATACTGGAGCTGGTCTCCAAGCCCTCACCAGCCTCTAGCTGGTGATTTCGGTGGCGAGGTGGGCCCCGTAAACACCGGGGTGTTTACGCGCCAAACCGCTATTGACAACTGTCAGTTTGTGTGCCAACCGCTGTCTCAGGGTGGCCAGCACAAAAATATATCGGCCAAATCGTGGGTCGTAAGGCCACGAAAGCCGATCATCAGACATAGTCTGAACGAATTGTATTTTTTATAAATGTCTGGATTAAATTTTCGCGAGTAACTAAAAGATCTACTAGTTGCAGGCTGTGAAATAATTAAATTGGGCGTGAGGCAGCCTAATGCTTTTATAGCGACTTTTTCGGTAAGTTATAGTCGCGAAAAGTGCAAATTTTGTAAATATTTTACTGAATTCTTTTGTTGTTCCATTTTTAAAAGAAAAAAAATCTTAATATATTTAAATAAAAATTACGAGAAAAAGTTAAATAGATTTGAAAAAAGTTTACTGTTATCAAAATGAAAACGACTCACCGAAGATTTGATGAGCTGTGATCGTGCGATTCAACTAATCAAATGTAAGATCAAGCGCGTGAAATCTTAAACAAACTGACAGATGAATGTCGTTTAACAGGCGAAGGCTGCCGACTGTCCAGCCCAAAACGGCAGAGTGAGTGAAAGAGAAAGAGCTATCTGCAGTTGCAAATAGCTCTTTCTCTTTCTCGTTCCGAAATTCCGGGCTGCGCAGCATTCAGCGCGGCGCTGTAACACTTTACAGCCAGTACAGCAACATTTTAATTCATCTGTCACCATACAAGTTAGTGGGGTCTTCGAAACGGTCAACATTACTTACAATATCACCCTTTTGGATATGGGTGATATTGTAAGTAATATTTACTCTGTCGAAGGCCCCAATAGTTCGTCCATCCAACTAATAAAAAAATATCATTAATAAATAAAATATTAAATGTATTATTAAACATATATCTTAGAATTTTATAGGAGGGGCTGCAGCCCGCAGCCCATTAGGACGAGCCGCCACTGATATGTATATATATATACATGTATGTATGTGTATATGTATGTATGTATGTGTATATGTATGTATGTATGTATGTGTATATGTATGTATGTATGTGTAGGAATCCCGTCATAGTCATCGTCATCGAAACATTCGAGAATATTCCGCAACAACAAACCACATTCCTTGCGGAACTCACATTCATCAAAGCAGTTACTGCGACGCAGAATACATTCCCGAAAACCAGACGTCGCACACCTGCAACCATTATATTAAACTCAAGCGGAACGCCCCTACCAGTCGAGTGGAACCAAAACGGTCGAAACACGCCGCCACCATTAAACCACATCGAGCGGAACGGCGCCAATCATTCCAGAAAATTCTACGCCTCGACAAAAGTGCATTCCTCGTTCACGCATCAACAACCACATGCGCTTACGCATCAACAACCACTTCCATCAATCGTTCCAGAAAATACTACGCCTCGACAAAAGTGCATTCCTTTCTTACGCATCAACAAACCACCACCATCGGTCAGGCGATTCCAGAAACACTATAAAAGGAGGTACAACCCAAACAACGCCAGTCGACCCACAGCAGCAAGCGTCGACACACAGCAGCAGACCAGTCAACATACAGCTCCTGACCAGCCACCACTACACTACGCGGACTTGGAAGATCAACCAGCCGGACGAGCCAGCAACACACTGCCGTATCCAGAGACCTTCCGAACATAGCCGAACAACGAGCCAGCAACACACTGCCGCATCCAGAGACCTTCTGAACATAGCTGAATGCCGAGCCAGCGACACTCTACCATATCCAGAGACCGCTGAACGACATACTTTTGCCCACAAATACCATACCTTTGTACAACCATAGGCAAACAATAAAACTTTATAAAACTAGCACAACAGTGTTTCGTTAGGCCGGGATACGGTCAACACACAGGTACCCCGCCTACATTGGTGACCCCGACGTGATCTACGCAGCCTTCACAGCAGCCCACAGCGCTGTCAACACACAGGTACCCCGCCTACATTGGTGACCCCGACATGATCTACGCAACCTTCTGATCATCCAACAGCGCTGTCAACACACAGGTACCCCGCCTACATTGGTGACCCCATCTTTGAACTACGCAGCCTTCATAGCAGTCAACAGCGCAGTCAACACGGCAGCCCACAGTGCAGCCTCCACAACAACCAACAGCCGCCACGACAGCAGCCCACAGCGCAGCCTACATAGCAGCCCACATCGCAGCCTACATAGCAGCCCACATCGCAGCCTACATAGCAGCCCACATCGCCAGAGACCGCTGAACGACATACTTTTGCCCACAAATACCATACCTTTGTACAACCATAGGCAAACAATAAAACTTTATAAAACTAGCACAACAGTGTTTCGTTAGGCCGGGATACGGTCAACACATTAGTACCCCGCCTACATATGTATGTATGTATGTGTATATAAGAAAGCAAACTGTTTGTGGTGTCGCGGATTTGTAACCACAATGATGGGGATAAAGCCGAGTCACTAATTTAGGTAGACATAGCAGGTATGTACATGGATATAATATTTATATTTAAGAGAGCTCTCTCCGCCAACAAACTATTTGTAATAGTTTGGCGGATTTATTTATATATTTGTAATATATGTGTTTCAAATGAATAAATTTCTTTAAAAAAAAAAAAAAAACAAGATGGATGACTCTCTGGGCGCGTCTGCGATGGAGACGGCTCAGGAGAGATAGGGGGGGGGGGGGCACGCATGTGCACCTTGACGGTCGGAGTACGAATGGACGAGAGACGGTGGCTCTCGTCTCCTTTTTCCCGCGGCAGGAGTGTTGCCATTCGAAAAAACAGACTACTGCTGCCAACTGACGGGACTGCTGGGAGGGCGTCACGTTACAACCACCATATCAAAATGATTGTATTTCATGAAATTTGTTTTTGCGTATAATTATATAGTATTTGCATGGTAATGAATGTGAAGACAAGATAGACGCAATAGATCTGTTTTGTTAAGAAATTTTGTGGAAAAAAAGTTGTTTGCGGAATCACAATTATAATATGCTCAAAGTTTAATATACATATTTATCTACTGTACAGACTCCAGGGATGTTCAACTCGAGAGCACCCCGGAAGTCGGTTTCTTAGAAGCTCGTGGTAAGCGTGGGCGGGACTGGTCTCCTCCAAGGGATCTACAGGTCGTCGTCTGCGGTCTGGTCTCTGCTGCTGTCGGCTCGGCTCGATGTATATCTCTCTCTCTCTCGTACAGTGTGCGTAAGTGAGGGTGATACGGGACAAAGGCGGGAAATTGAATAGTAATGAAAACAGGTTATAATTCTGTTTGTAAGGTAACTGTATTTTATCTATATATATATATATATATATATATATATATATATATATATATATATATATACCCAGAGATCAAGCAGGGGGCAAAAAAGGGGGGGGGGGAGTCCGACTTGAAATTAGCGCGCACGTGTTCAAGAGGTTATGATAACCTCACTCAACCACGTGGCTACGTGATCTGACTTCGACGAAGAGAGACCAGGAATTCCTCACTTCTCACCGGACGTATACTGAAGCTGTACTTCCAGTATCGTCTGCCGATCAAGGCTGAGCTGATCGGGACTCGGTGGTGGGAACCAACTCGGTAGCGAACAGAGATGTTCACTCGACCGACGCGGAAAACGAATAGAAGGCGGGGACGCGCGCTCGGCGCCGATCTCCCTCCAAAACGGCTCCTTTGGTCGTAACGCCACGAAAGCTGACCATGAAGACTTGGTCGGAACATACTCCCCCCGTTGGAAGTCAGAGGATCGAATTCCAAAACAAATAAGAATTAATGGTGCACAAGCGACTAATGAAATACACAAAAACCAAGCAAATAAGCAAAAAAATAACAAAAAAACAAAAAACAACACAACAAAATAACCCAGTCAGCAAACAAAATAACATTAGTCCACCGTCAGTTTCCCATCCTACATAAGCAGCTGACTAAGCCGGCAAGCAACAAACAAAAAATAGACAAACAAACAACCAAAACACCAACAAATAACCAACACCAATGCTAGGTAACAATATTGTTCAACCGTTATATGTCCCAATCTATCCTGATAGCTCCATTACAAAGCACCAATCAAACCAACAAGAGAAGCATAAAAGAAAAGCAACTCAAAAACTTAAGTTAAAACACATAAACTGAATCCACAACACAGATACAAACAACGCGCCAACTTTAATGTGGGACGTTATGAACGTTCGCCACACCGTTGCACAAATTCACTGAGTGCTGCTCGACTGGCAGTCGAGCTACTCGCCGGACTGCTCGCTTGGTGTTGCTGATGGAGGAGTAGTAGGACCTACTCCTGTGCCCCTGTCTGCCAGGGGCCGCTGCTGCATGTGCTGGTGTGGTAGCACCCTCGCTCCGGGTTGATCGACCAGATCCTCCTGCTGTTGCGCAACTAGTGGTGCGCCAACTAGGAACTGGCCAGGAGTTATGGGAGCTGGGTTGGGAAGGTCGAAAGATGTGAGGGTTAAAGGGCGCGGGTACATTGCGCTTCGGCAAGCGGAATCTTCGTTCCGCGTAAATACGCGATTCGTCCAGGGGACGCGTAACTGTCTTGACTGGACGTCTCGCGCCAAAACAAGATAACGGATCACGACCCGTTGTGTGATGGCAATTCCGAGAATCGCTTGAAACTGTGGGCGCTTCTAGAGAGCCGCCCAATATCCAGCCGAAAGCTGTATTCATCATCGCGATGCGTCCTCCTCTGTCACCGCGTGACTTGGAGGGAACTAAAATGGTACGTTTGCCATTGCGTAACATCGCATGATAGGCGTCGCTGCCTATCACCATATCCACTGTACCGGGAATATCGAATGACGGATCGGCAAGGGGGAGATGAAGCGGCAAATGGCTCCGAATCTCGGACACGTTGCGCGATGGAAGTTGATTCGCGATCTCGGGCATGATTGCGCAATCGAGATCAACACTGGAGCCCTGATTGGGGATGCGCGGTAGAATTCGAATTACCGCGCCACTAGTAATGGACGTCCTATTTGAACCTATTCCTACCAGGTTGACGTCCATCCTTTTCGACTTTAAGGCGAGTCGCCTTCTTAAGTCTTCAGAGATGAGGTTGAGTTCGGAGCCGTTATCTAACAATGCTCGAACCTTGTGCGAACGCCCATCTCCGCCGCGAACTTGTACTTCCACGGTGGATAACAGGACAGTTCGGGCGTGAGAAGGCGATACGCGTCTCACCGAGTGTAAAACCAACGATGATTTTACGGGTTTGGCGTTCTCTGATTTCTTGGGGGTCCGATAATGTTTGGCCTTATTTGAAGGCGAAGTTTGGTATGGAGTTGAGTCATGTAACATGGTGTGATGGGCATGACCGCATTTGAAGCATCTCTGCTTTGTTTGGCACGCGTGAACTATGTGCCCTGGCCTCAAGCAGTTGAGACATAGTCGACGTTTTATGGCGTTCGACCTACGCTCATCACCGCTCATTTGGCGGAATGATGGACACGCTAGCAGAGAATGACTTCCGCTGCAACTGATGCAGGAAGGGCGTTCCCTCCTCACATGCAGAACTGCTGCCTTCGGATTCGTAATGGTTCTTGGTCGAGGATTCGACTCGCCTTTTAAGACGAAGTCGGCATTTGCCATCGATTGGCACTGAAGCGTCAGAAATTCGATGAGTTTGTGGAATGTACACTCCTCATGTTTTGGCGCTTGAAGCTCCCATTGTCGAACCGTGTGTCGATCGAGCTTCCTAGTGATGCACATGACCAAAATGTCGTCCCAAGTGTCGACCGGAACGCCTAAGTTGGCCAGTGCACGGACGTGCATGCTAAAATCGTCTATGCAGCGATGCAAACTTGCGTAACTATTGGACGCAATTTGTTCCGCGTCCAATATTGCGCGAATGTGGGACTGAACAACAATTTTTTTATTGTTGTAGCGCTGCTCCAGAATGGACCAAGCGCGGGAGAAGGAATCATCAGCTAACTCTAAGCCACTGACTACGCGATTGGGTTCTCCTTTTAGGACTGCCAACAAGTATTGGAAACGGGCGGTTTGCGAACTCTCGCCGGCCATAGCGGCCAAGAAGCGTTGTGAAAAAAGAGGCCAATTTTGGACATTGCCTTCGAAGGTGGGCAACTCCAAACGGGGCAATTTTATTGCCGAATTTGATTGCGATACAGCGGAAATCGTGACGGCAGCGCCACCTACCGGCGACGCGCTCAGTTGCAGCTCCCGCAATCTGAGCATTTCCATACATCGTTCGAGGGCGATTAAGTATTCCGTCTCGAACTCGTCAATGACAGACTCGGAGGCCCGAGCCTCCGCTTCGTCCAGCTCGTCAATCTGAGCTTGGACCGATTCGAAATCAGACAACAGAGGTTTAATTATCTCGAGTCTGATTTGGAGCATGGAAATACTCAGATCCCCCTCCAAATGGTTCGCATTTCTCGTTAACCGAGCGCGAATGCTTTTCCGCGTATTCCGAAGTGCTTCCATTTTGGACACGACAAAAATAAACAATGGACACGGGAAAAGAAACAAAATGGCGACCAAAAATCACAACAACAACAGAAAAATGCTAATTACGACCAACCTAGATTAGACGACGTTGACAGACCAGCTCTGGAAGAAATCCGGCTCTTTCGAAGGACCAAATGTACAGACTCCAGGGATGTTCAACTCGAGAGCACCCCGGAAGTCGATTTCGTAGAAGCTCGTGGTAAGCGTGGGCGGGGCTGGTTTCCTCCAAGGGATCCACAGGTCGTCGTCTGCGGTCTGGTCTCTGCTGCTGTCGGCTCGGCTCGATGTATATCTCTCTCTCTCTCGTACAGTGTGCGTAAGTGAGGGTGATACGGGACAAAGGCGGGAAATTGAATAGTAATGAAAACAGGTTATAATTCTGTTTGTATGGTGACTGTATTTTATATATATATGTATACTAGCTGTATTACCCGGCTTCGCTCAGTGTTTATAATATAAACCGCTTAAACATGACTAAGCTAATTTAATTAAAAAAAAAAAAAATTTTAAAAATTTAAAAAAAAAATAAAAAAAAAAATTTAAAAAAAATAAAAAAAAAAATCAAAAAAAAAATAAAAAAAAAAATCAAAAAAATTTTTTAAAAAAAATCAAAAAAAAAAAATCAAATTTTTTTTTTTGCCTTCTAGGGCTTCGCCCTCGGCACCCCCCTGAGCCTTTGCCTTCTAGGGCTTCGCCCCTCCACGCCCCATGAGCAATTGCCGTTTAGGGCTTCGCCCCCATGATCAGTTGCCTTTTAGGGCTTCGCCCCTCCGCGCCCCCATGATTCAAAGCCGTCTAGGGCTTCGCCCCCCTTAGTTAATGCCTTTTAGGGCTTCGCCCCCCGCGCCCCCAAGATTAATTGCCGTTTCGGGCTTCGCCCCCCTTAGTTAATGCCTTTTAGGGCTTCGCCCCTCCGCACCCCCATGATTAAATGCCGTCTAGGGCTTCGCCCCCCCTAGTTAATGCCTTTTAGGGCTTCGCCCCCCGCGCCCCCAAGATTAATTGCCGTTTAGGGCTTCGCCCCCCTTAGTTAATGCCTTTTAGGGCTTCGCCCCTCCGCGCCCCCACGATTAAATGCCGTCTAAGGCTTCGCCCCCATGATCAGTTGCCTTTTAGGGCTTCGCCCCTCCGCGCCCCCATGATTAATTGCCGTCTAGGGCTTCGCCCCCCTTAGTTAATGCCTATTAGGGCTTGCGCCCCATGAGGCTGGGCCCCCCGGGCCCCCTTCGGGGCCCCACGGGGCTGCGCCCCTTGTGGCGCCCCCTTTTGAGCCCCATGAGGCTGGGCCCCCCGGGCCCCCATTCGGGGCCCCACGGGGCTGCGCCCCTTGTGGCGCCCCCTTTTGAGCCCCATGGGGCTGCGCCCCATGAGGCTGGGCCCCCCGGGCCCCCTTCGGGGCCCCATGGGGCTGCGCCCCATGTGGCGCCCCCTTTTGAGCCCCATGGGGCTGCGCCCCATGAGGCTGGGCCCCCCTGGGGCCCCACGGGGCTGCGCCCCTTGTGGCGCCCCCTTTTGAGCCCCATGGGGCTGCGCCCCATGAGGCTGGGCCCCCCGGGCCCCCTTCGGGGCCCCACGGGGCTGCGTCCCTTGTGGCGCCCCCTTTTGAGCCCCATGGGGCTGCGCCCCATGAGGCTGGGGCCCCACGGGGGTGCGCCCCTTGTGGCGCCCCTGGCGGGGCCCCATGAAGCTACTCGCCTTGCGCCCCCGCGGGGGTGAATCCATTGAAACGAAAAAAACAAATCGGTGCCCATGGATCGAAAAAAAAAAAATCGAATCACGTGTTCGATGACGTCACCGATCTACGGACGAAAACGACGAAAACGACGACCAAGGATACATACAAAGTCTCTTTCCAAATTATAGATTAGATACAGAGATCAAGCAGGGGGGACAGAAAAGGGGGGGGGGGGAGTCCGACTTGAAATTAGCGCGCACGTGTTCAAGAGGTTATGGTAACCTCACTCAACCACGTGGCTACGTGATCTGACTTCGACGAAGAGAGACCAGGAATTCCTCACTTCTCACCGGACGTATACTGAAGCTGTACTTCCAGTATCGTCTGCCGATCAAGGCTGAGCTGATCGGGACTCGGTGGTGGGAACCAACTCGGTAGCGAACAGAGATGTTCACTCGACCGACGCGGAAAACGAATAGGAGGCGGGGACGCGCGCTCGGCGCCGATCTCCCTCCAAAACGGCTCCTTTGGTCGTAACGCCACGAAAGCTGACCATGAAGACTTGGTCGGAACATCTACTATTTAATAATTGGTTTCAATAAATACACCAAACTACAAAGTAAATATAATATATTTTCTTTTCATTAATTAAATCTTCTTACAAAATAAATTTAATGAGATCCTTGTGGTTGTTTCGAGGAACATAGTTTTTTAAAATTCCATTCAAATGATGCGAGATGTACCCTTAAGTCTGGAGCTGCATTCTATATTTGTCTTTTATTAAAATATTTGAAGAGAAAGCTCTCTCAACCAGTTCAGTGCTAGTAAACGGCGACAGAAATTGAATCGCTGTTCCTGTCAAAAGCTGTTCATATTCTTCACTAATACCTAGCCAAAAAATTAATAACCTTATTTATTTTGAATTCAGTTTTTAAATGCTATAATTTGAAAGTTCAATCAATTTCTCCTTTTCCTTGATTGATAATTAAGCAGCTGTCTGAAAATGTTCATTGTCAAAGAGGTTTGAAATCCAATTGTTTGCTTCTTAAGGTTTGGGGAAGCACTGCGTAAAAGACGATTTCAGCCCTATTAAATGTTCAATTATTTTTTAATTTGTCCTAGACATACTAATCTTGTTATGAGATAAGAAATTATGTAAAATAAATTTTAAATATTTCAGTTTGATCATTTTCGATTTATAGATTACAAAAATCCAATTTTCTAATCATACTTTCAATTTTATCTGCAACATTGAAGATCATTATCGAGCTGTTCTCAAGTGTCAAATTCAAGTTATTTATTTATTGGAGCACTGACGCGGTAAATTTAAAATCCTTAAAATCCATGCCGGATCAGAAGAAAATGTATCGATTGCCAGATTTTCGATCATCGACTGTACATATTGACGTCGACTATGATTATTTATTAATTATATTAAAAATTATGTTTATTAATTATATTAAAAAATATTTATATTTTTATGATTGTAAATAATTCATTCCAGCATGTCCACCATTATCGATTTTTTTTCGCGTACCACCAAGCATCAAACGTGTACCACGAAGTGGTACGCGTGCTACAGGTTGGGAGCCGCTGCCTTAGAGCTACCAGAAATTTATCAACATTACTAATTTCATCTGCTAGCTTATTATAAGTAGGGGTAGGACCGGAAGCGTGCCGTTCTTTGTTTATTGTTCGCCGTGCATTGTTCATTTTTATGATGAATCTTTTTTTTTTGCACTCTAGCTTTGTAGTTTGCTCTATTTCTTGGAAAATAGACCCAAAACGCCCCGACTCCTGGAAAAAGCACGCTTCCGGTCCTACTTCTTATTATAAGTATGTATATAAAGTACGGTTTAGATGTAATTAACAATTCAAGATGTAATATTGTTTAAAATACATCTTTTTATAATTGAAATTGCCAAAAATAAATAAAAAAAGTTGAATACCCTTGTAAGATCTTAAGCCATTTTTTTTTTATTATTGAAAATCCGTTTTCGTTCTTGTCACTTACTACCATAGATCTAGAATAGACTAGATATGGCATTACAACAAATTTCGTTGGAGATCTTGTCGCCACTAACTGAGGAATGTGGGGGGTTTAACTAGCGGGGGGAAGTTGGGGAAAAAAAAGGTTTTTTCCCTACGACGCAGCGGTCGGCGTTTTTTTCACTTCCCCCCGCTAGTTAAACCCCCCGCACCCCTCAGTTAGTGACGAAAAGATCTCCGCATATATATCGATAAGATCTCCGCAATCGACCTTTCCTATTTAGAAGCTACTAACCTACTGAGAGAAAAGTGTGCATGCGCCAAAAGGGAGACCAGTATAAACCGTGAGGGCGGATCTATGTATTTTATTTTATTTTATTTTATTTTATTTTATTTAAATAGGCACACATACAGAATAAAATATAAAAAGAAAGTTGTATAATGAGACAAAAAATAATAATAAACATAAATAAAAATATAATATTCCATTTACAGTGAGCATCACATGGTGATATAAAAAAGTAAAATTACAAAAACATCAAGATTTTAAAAAAAAGAAAAGAAACAGATAAAGAAAAAGATACAGATAAAGTAAAAAAGAAAAAGAAAGACTATAAGGGTGAAGAAGCAAATCAACCACATATTATTTTCTTCACCTTTGTCCTAAAAATACTAAAAGAGTCTCTAAAGAGGTCAGGACAATCATCTAAGCTATCGTAAATACGGCATATACGAACGATTGCACTATTGAAAGAGGTGTTGCTTTGACAAATAGGTGGATAAAAAAGATTTGTGCATCTGGTGAATCGGGCATTTACGTTAAAATTAATCTCGCTTAAAACAGACGTGTCAAGAATACCATTAGCAATCTTATATAAAATTAACAAATCAGAAACCCTTCTACGCTGAGACAAACTTGCAATATGGAAAAAAGAAAGTCTGTCATTATAAGATGGTAACAGTTTTTTAAGACCAGTCTTATAGGATAAATGGCGCAGAAAACGCTTCTGGATTGTTTCTAAGTGCTCAATGTGAGTTTGGTAATAGGGAGACCATATGATTGAGGCATACTCCATATTACTACGAACTAAACTGTAATAGAGTAGAATCAGAGTATGGGGATTCTTAAAGGGCTTCGCAACTCGGCAAATAAATCCCAATAGTTTATAAGATTTAGTAACAATATGATTAATATGTTCATTGAATGATAGTTTGGAATCTATAAGTATACCTAAGTCTCTGGCACAATTTTTTGCTGTAAGATCTACGTTATTAATATTGTAAGTAAAGTCAATTAGGTTACGATTTCTGGAAAGTGTCATTGAGAAGCATTTAGAAATATTGAGATGCATAAGGTTTACATTACACCATTCAGATATTATATCAATGTCGGATTGTAATTTTAAGCAATCCGACTCACTATTGATAGGATGGAAAACCTTAAGATCATCGGCATAAAGTAAGCATTGACACTTCAGTAGGGGGATTAGGTCATTAATAAAAATAATAAACAGAAGTGGTCCAAGGTGAGAACCTTGAGGAACTCCTGAAAGGATTATTTTAGGGGCAGATGAGAAACCCTTAATTGTAACCAATTGACTTCTCAAATTAAGATAAGAAGTTAACCATCTAAGTAAATTTCCATGAATTCCAAATTTAGATAATTTACGAATTAGCAAACCGTGATTAGCCTTGTCAAAAGCCTTTTGAAAGTCTGTATATATAACATCTACTTGTGTACGAGTATTAAGATATTTATAAATTGTGGTAGTGAATTCAATAAGATTAGAAACGGTTGATTTTTTTTTAACAAATCCATGTTGTTCCTGTGCAATTTTAGGCACTACATGAGAATAAATATGATTATAAGTTAAACATTCAAAAATTTTAGCAAAACAGGATAAGATACTTATTGGTCTATAGTTATTACAAAGTGATTTATCGCCAGACTTGAAAATAGGTACAATATTGGCTAGTTTCCATTTAGAAGGGAATACACCAGCAGATAAAGAATTGTTAAAAATTATAAATAAGGGTTCTACAAGTTCCAAATAACAAGTTTTAATAAAGTATGGAGGTATGCCGTCAGGTCCAGCACCCTTATTTACATCTAAATTTAATAGGACATAAGTAATCTCCTTTTCTTCAACATATATTTTATCAAGGCAGTACGAGCAATTGTAAATGTGAGCGTCCACATATGAAAGGGAGCAATCATCATTGTTATGCACAGATGAAAAATATTCAGAAAACAATTCACACATATCTAAGCCAGATGAGGCACAAATGTTATTAAATCTTAAAGTTTCGGGCAAAGAATTACCCTTGCATTTAGACTTGGTGTAAGACCAAAAGCATTTAGGGTTCGATGAAATGCGGGATTCAATATATGACAAGTAGTCAGTATGGCATTTGGACAACAGTCTCTTGGAGCGAGTTCTTAATAATGCAAAGGTGTCGTAATCTCTGGGATTACCAAAGACTTTGTACCTTTTATGTACTTTGGCTTTCTCCTTGAGACATTTCACCAATGATTTACTGAACCAGATTGGATATCGGCCAGTGTCAGATACAATTTTCTTTGTAGGTGTATTGTCACCAATAATACTGTATAATGTGTTGTAAAATACACTGACCGATTCATCAATGCTCAAATTATTAAAAAGATCAGACCAATCTATTAATGATAAATTAGTTCTGCAATTACCAAAATTACATTTTCTGTAATTCAGTACAATGTTATTACATAAGGGCTTAAAATATTTTATCTTCTTAACAACTAAGAGCACATCGAATATTATGGGGGATGAACGAATGAGACGACTGGCATGTTAATGCACGTGTTTATTATATGACAGCTAAAGGCAGAGTGAGTAGTGGCTCTCCGAACCCAGCCGAGTTGGTCCCCACTCGCAGGAAGGCAACCAAACTCGACCATGTCGTATAAGCGAGCCGCCACATCACTCCCCCCCAGCATCAGCGATACCAAAATTACAAAGAAACAAATTTTACAAAAGAAAAAAAAATATTGTTACACAAAGAAAGAGAAAAAAATTATTGAGTGGGGAGAAAAAAAAATTGTTGACGTGGGTCATCCGCTGTGTAGGTGTACCGCCCTGAATGGTCGGTACATTCGAGGGCGGTGACGTCGCGAGCAGGACGGTGGCTCGTCCGATGGTCGCGCCGATGCGATGCTGCGCCGGCGCCGCTCTTCCGAGGCTGATGTCGGTTGGTGGGGCGGCGGGGGCGGCAGGGGCATCTATGTGGTTGATGATACTCCGAGCTGGACCGTGAGTCATTGTGGCTCGTGGAGGTGTTGTAGCGCTACCGCCCGTCTCGGCGTGACGACGCTCGTGGGGACGGACGGGGCCTTGATGATGATGATGGTGCTGAGGTGGTGTATGTCTTGTGGTGCTGGATGACCGTTCTATGTGTACTGGATCACGCATGACTCCACATCCAGCTGTCAAGATCACCGTCTCATTCGCTCCCCCATTTTTTTAAGCACCTGTCATCGACGTTGTGGCTGGACTCATGTCGATAGGTAGGTAGGTAGGTAGGTAGGTAGCCGTGTCTGCTCGTTTATTGTCACCCGCGGGCCGCGGCGTGCTGTGTTGATGGCGATGGGGGCGCGGCGGGTAGCTTTCCCGCCTGGCTCGGCGAGGCAGGGATGAGCGGCATGTTGAAATTGATCGAGGCTGCGTGGCTCGATGTCGGGGGTCACCAGTATGGAGGATGAACGAATGAGACGACTGGCATGTTAATGCACGTGTTTATTATATGACAGCTAAAGGCAGAGTGAGTAGTGGCTCTCCGAACCCAGCCGAGTTGGTTCCCACTCGCAGGAAGGCAACCAAACTCGACCATGTCGTATAAGCGAGCCGCCACAATCTAATTTTAGGTCAATCTCGAAAATTTATTTAAATCGGGCATGTTCTGTTTTAACTTTCAATATTTTATTTTAATTTTAATATATTGATTATAATTTTATTTTGATATTTGAATTTAATTTGAATATAATAATAATATTTTTAATTTTGATATTTAATTTCAATTTTTAAATTTAATTTTTATTTCGATATTTTGTACGCAACTGGTTTTATCCTGCTGGTCAAAACGTTGGACCAAAATCGTCGTTGGTTTGGTCCGTACGCAGAATTAGACCCATCTGCCCTCCTTTATCAAATTATCATCTGGCAGCCCTAACCACAAGACACACGGCTGGCAGCATTGAACAAACATAACCTAAGCGCAACGACCGGCGTCGTTGTCGGTTGTCAGTTGTCAGTGTGGGTTGTCAATTGTCGCGCCGCGCGTTTTCGCTCCACGTGAGGTACGGTACGGTACGAGTGGTGAGCGAATAACCGAACCGAACGAACTGCACGAAGGGAATTGACGCAAGATGTCGATCGGAGTACCGATAAAGGTGCTGCACGAGGCGGAGGGGCACATCGTGACGTGCGAGACGCGCTCCGGAGAGGTGTATCGGGGCAAACTGGTGGAGGCCGAAGACAACATGAACTGCCAGCTGTCGGGTGTGGCCGTCACGCAGAGGGATGGCCGCGTCCACCAGCTCGAGTCCGTCTACATCCGCGGCTCCAAGTTGCGCTTCCTCATTTTGCCCGACATGCTGAAGAACGCGCCCATGTTCAAGCGGCAGGGCGCCAAACCCGGCTCGGCTGGACGCGGCAAGAGCGCCATACTCCGAGCCCAAGGTCTCCTTGAAACATTCAAAAAACTTTTCAAATATCATTTATAATCTTTTTATTATTACGAAATTATGTTCACAATACATCTTATATCTATTTTAATAGCTACTGATCTACTGATCATTTTACAATTTAATTTTATTTGGTTAGTAATCATAGTATTATATTATTCTAATGTTAATCTACAGCGTAAGGGCCAGGTGGCACCGCTCGACTCGCGAACAACTTTGTCGGCGAGTTTTGTTGCTGGAAAATCTGTGGCTCCGGTCTTTCTTTCAACTCGGGGACGGACTGAGACGACCGCACATGCTACTAGTTTTTTCACTATAGAGACTATAATACTGTTGCGTACGGGTGGGTGGAGGATCCAAGTAAAAGGCCAACAGTCGTTTTACAGCATTTATTGATGATTAAGGAGATACACGCAGTGTCACGGCTAAGTCCAGAATGACATGATATCGCCTACGTACCGCCTTATAAAGGGTAGATCTCTCAGGAGGCCTAATCTGTTTACCTGTTGTATATGTTGTTGTATTCGGATATGTATTTCCACGACATTGGGTCTTCCCGTACCGATTCTGAAAAATAACTAATAACGGTCATTGTTTAGCCTAAATGCACTTAGAGTCCAGATATAATCCTGGAAGTAAGTGCAAGCACTTACATAGTTAATGCGATAACAGATAACCCTTGAACGATCACATAGTCTCTGGGATTCTATTCGCTTAATCCGCGGCGTACGTAACAATACAATACGGACGTACAATACGCATTTAACGCATCTATTGTAATTTATTAGGATTTTCAACATCTCTATTATTTCAATTGTTAATTTTACACGACACAGCCACACACCCTGTCCATTTAAAATAATATACATACTCATGGTTTATTGAATGCAAGTCGAAAAAGTCTTACTTACCTTTCAGTATTATCTATTGTAATTTATTAGGGTGTTTAACATCTCTATTATTTCAAATATTAATTTTACACGACACAGGCACATCCTGTTCATTTAAAATAATATATATATATATATATATATATATATATATATATATATATATATATATATATATATATATATATATATTAGAGATTTCAATATGATACAATGTGTAAAGACGATACAGTACAGGGCCCGTTAAGAAATCATTGTTCAGAAGATTTATTACAGCAGCTCTATGCAAGTGTTGCACATGTCGAAAGAAAACGCTGTCTATTGTTAAATACACAAGGACACTGTTATTTACATTATCCACATAATTTGTAGACCACTTTTTTTTTTAATTTTCTCTAACTAATTGTATTTCGTCTCTTCTTCCTCGATCTCCGGCAAATTCCATTATTATGTTGTTGTTATTTCAAATTAATGTTTATTGTACTCGATAGATTTAACAAACTTATTACGTGCAATAAATGATATCTGAATCAAATTTTAGTCCAATTACCTCATATTGAGCAATTCGTTGAGAAATTATCTCATAGATTGATCATTCATACAATAGAGGCATGTCGTAGACTGTACGTGCGGTTGTTGGTGTTTTTTTTTTTGTATGGAGTTTTTTTGATGGGTCCGGCGACCAGACCCAACTCTGTCAACTGATATCAACCGTCGTCGGGCTTTATTACCCGAGAGACGGACATGTTGCAGGGTCCGGTCCGATGAAATGTGACCCAATACAATGTGTATGGGATCGGTCATCGGTTTTGCATTTTCAGAACGACACGAGCGGTTCGACCCGGCCCTAATAGGAAAAAGAGCTCAAAAACCTATTTACAATCCTTATAAATGCTCATAATACATCTAATACATAATATCAATTAAAGTCTCTCTAAAGTCGATGACCCAAAGCAGATTGTGTTTAGGTAGTCTGTGTTTATACCTGAAGCGTATAGACATTTTGTTGTAATATATATAAAAATGAATGTCTGTATGTGTGTTTCGAATAGGCTATTAAGAGGGCTGGACAGCAGCGTCTTGTCCATACAAACGTACTATACTTCTCCCTACCTCAATTATGGCACTAGAGAAATTATTTTTTAATATGCTATGGATATCCACCATTGGGGTGCATCTATCGTTTTATTTTTTTGATTAATTATTTTTTATAGGAGCTAGGAGCCGCCAAACATCTATAAAATCGCCTCTTTTTTACACCCACGAAAAGAGTCTAGCGTGGTTATTTAACGGTCGATTTTAAAATAAATACGCCGATAGATGCACAGAAAATATCTTTCTCATACCGATGATGAATTTTTTTAAAAAATTGGTCCAGTTTTGGAGGAGAAAATAGTAGAATACGAAACCTCGATTTTGTCAATTTAAAACACGTTTTATCTGGTCGAAGCGCAACTGTCGCATTCACGCAATATATATATATATATATATATATATATATATATATATATATATATATATATATATATATATATATATATATATATATATATATATATATATATATTGATATATATTGTCGCATTCACTCAATATATACATACACTCAATATATATATCGAAGAAAGGAACGGTAACAAAATTAAGGTTTCGGGTGTACAGCCCTCTTAAACCACTGAACTGATTACGACGGAACTTTCAGGATCTGTTGTATGCATGTCCGGCGAGATTACCGTGATAAAAAAAAACGGGAATGAGTGTCATTGCAACGCAATAATTTCAAATGTGTTCGCTATCTGCGTTTTTCCCCATAAATGGGAACGGGAATTGCATGCGTTTTTGTGGCATTGCAACGCATGCCTAGTTTCCGTCTAAATATCTTTCCCTTTAATGCAGAGAAATGTTATAATAATAGAAGTGGCTTTAGGCTTCGTTTTTGTTTGTCAAGTGGCAAATGTCTGTGGACATTTCACAATAATTTGCTCGGAAGTAGTGTTTGTTGCTTAGTGTTCGACGTATGTCTGATTGTTTGTTAATTTTACTCGTTAACCCTTTGCCCGCGTCACCAAATTTAGCGAACATGCCCTGTACGTGGCTGCTTTTTTGCGGATTTTGCTATCGCGTTTTCGACTATAAATATAGGTTGTAATATTTTTTTGAATTTTACAACCTATATTTATCTTTTTTGACTACTGCCATCTATTGAATTTGGTAAAGTATACATTTAGTAATATTTTCAACCAAGTTATAAAATTTTAACACAATAGACGGCTCTTACACAGGTTGGAACTTCCAAGACATCTATGCGTGTCTCGCGCGCTGAGGGCATGTTCGCTAAGACATCTATAGTAGTCGTACGCGGTGGAAAGGTTAAAAGGTTAAGTGCATCGTTAAAAATTGCACAATGCATTCAAAAAATACAATAAACTACGTGGCATACATTTTTATAAGTAAATTAATCATTTAAGTAACATATTATTCAAGTAACATAGGGTTGTCAGATTTCATGCAAGTCAAACCGGGACACCCCCCAAAAAATAAAATAAATAGATCTTTGACTTTTCTATAGATATATTTTTATAGAGTGCGTTCTATTGCAGGTAATAGTGATGGCTATCTAGTTTTTGAATGTGTGAGTAGATTTTTGTATTCAATATTAACAAAATCACAGAAATATTTTAGTCTTTCTGGTCTGACGGTGTCTATTCCGCATCTGTGTGTGAATCATCTTTCCGAGTGTGAGAAAATGATCGATTCAAGATAAATTAATTGATGCTTGATACACATTTTTTGTCTCCCTTCTACACATAGTTCTCCAGAAAGTATAAGACAGAGACAAACAGTTCATTGTTGAATATTGCTGCAGTGTTTACCAGACTGTCTGGTCCAGACATCGACATTGTGTTTATAGTTTATGTTGATTCTGAGTCAAAAACCTCTGTAGGAATTTAAAGAGTAGTAAACCGGGACATTTGGGCGTCTCTAGAGGTTTATTTGGCTCACCGGGACACGATATTTAAAACTTGATATGTATTTACTTTGTATAATAATACTAATAATACTTGTTTCAAATGTACAATGTTTCTGGCCGGGAATGCGCATTGGGGTAACCTTCCTGGTGTAAATAAAAAAATAAAATAAAATAATAAAGCACAACTTTGGCAGGGGGTAGAGGCTAATCCAGCCTCTATATTATCTGGACTAATTGAACGAGTCCAGTGAGGCTTGTAGGCTATCTGTTGATAATTGTCCTAGCTTATAGAGACTCGGCTGAGTTTTTAAGAGGATCTTTATTACAAGGTTTATTATATGCACGGCGAAGGAATTAGTTGCTCGATTTCGGAAGAGTGGACTGGCTGAACTCCATGGGCTCGACTGGTGTCTGGTGGTTTATATCCGGACCGGTTGTGCAATGTGCTGTGTGATGTCATCATGGTCTCGGGGTTGTTTGGTTGTTTGATGCTGTACGAGGAGATTATGCTGTCGGCTTCGAATCTGTGCTCTTGTGTGAGCGAATATGTTTAGTCTAAAATTGGTTCTGCATGCTCGTACAGTGACGCGATGATGTAATCGTGCGACTTTTGTTTTATGGGGAAGTGGATGAGATCATCGATCAATTCAATTCGGTGTCGTACTGCATATGTACATTCATACAGGGTCTGAACACGTAGACGTACACTTGTCTCGACTTGTGCAAATGTTTCATTACTAATGATGGTTTCAAACTGCGTTTATAATATAGGTACAAAGATAAAAATATACAATTGGGTCTTAACCGTTTGCCCGCGGCCGTCTTCTATGGAAGCTTTGCGCGACAAGTCTGTAGCGCGGCTGTCTTCCATAGAATTTCTGAACTTTGCACGGGATTTTGAGCCTTATATGCGCCTATTTCAACTGTTTTAAAGTTCAAAATTGGTTGAATATATTACTGAGAGTTGAATGCCATCTATTCAACTTGCTTAAAATGAATATATACCAGTCAAAGTTAGTTTTTTGTGGAAGCATACTAAAACCTCGTTTATGTGACGTCACGTCTGTTGAACAATGGCGACGATACGTCTCAATTGTATGAAGAATGATTATTTGACAATTGAGCCAAAACTACGAGATATATTATGTATTTTATTGTTTAAAATAATACTTTATGTGTTAATTAACATATATGGTTACTTGAGTAAATATTAAAATCTGTATTTAAGGTCGAAAACTCGATTGCCAAATTCGTTTGTAGGGTTTATTGGAATGAAATATATGTACATAGTGTATTTAATGGACAATCCATTTATATACTTATTTTTGTGTTTCAGTTGCTGGTAGAGGTCGGGGAGGTCCGGGTGTTGCTGCTCATAGGGGTGGTAGAGGCGGTTGGCAGGGTGCAGGCTCATCGCGGAAGTAAAGATGGATTTAAATAAATACCGTTGTTCATATAAGTTTTTTACTGTGCAGAATTTTTTGTGGGTGCAGCGGAACGTTCAAGTAATTTTCATTGGAAATATTTTCAAATTTGTACACATTTTTTTAAATTGTACGATTTGAGTTCATTTCGTCATACTATAAATATGTCGCCTCGAAGATGTGTGATTGACATTATGTAATTAATAATGATTCTCGTATGTAATATATTTTAAGATTTAGAAAATAAAAGCATTATTTTATTAACTGATGTTTAGAGTTATTTCATCGTCTACGGCCGCTCACCATCCAATGCTTGATGAAGGCCTCTCCAACACGCTTCTGTTTTGCAACTCTCATCCCATCTCACGCCACACATTTTCCTAATTTCGTCTACCCATCTTCCCTGCGGTCTTCATTTTACCCTTTTGCATTCTCTTGGGTACCATTCTACCACTTCTTTTGTCACATTCTTCTAGCAATGTGGCCCGCGCATTGTCATTTCAATCTCTTTTCTCTATCTACTATATAGACTACTCTTATCTACTTCTCACCCACGTATTCCGTTTCCTGTCTTTCCTCGTTATGCCAAGCAGGTGTTCCATACTTCTTTGATTGCATTGGACTTTGTGTAGCATCTTGGCGTTCAATGTCCAAGTTTCACATCCATCCATCATCACTGGCAAAACCCATTGATCTTTTTCTTCAGGCAGAGTGGCATTTTTTATTTAAAAACAACATTCATTCGTCCAAATGCACTCCATTCTAATTTAATACGTCTTTTTATTTCTTCTTCTTTACTACGGGACGTATCAATTATTTGACCTAAATAAACTTATATGGTGAGAAATAAAAAAATACTTGCATTATGTAAAATTTATTAAAATTTAAACAATACAGGGTAAAGATTTTTAAAAATTACTATAATTGTAAAGATTCATTTTTTTTGTCATTGAAATTCATAAATTGTAATTGAAGTTTTTCAATAAAATAATTTTTTTTATAATTTTTTTTTCTTTATAAGATTTACCATATATAATAAATATAGCGAATGAAGAAATAATTTGATTTTTATTAGAATTTAAGAACATCGAGATTCATAGATTAAACTTTAAAATATTAAAAGGCATAAACTTTTTTTTTTCTTTCAAATAACTATATTACAATTTCGAATATTGCAATTTCAAGGCTTTTCTGGTCAATAGGTTGCTAAACATTTAATTAAAAACACATTTACATCAAGCGGACATTAAAAAAAAAAGGAAGCATATTCAACAGATATACATATGTTTTAAACTAACGAGTGAATTAATGACATTTTTTAATAATAACAAAAAAAAAAATAACATTGAGACGTTTTCTGAGATTTCATTAAATTCCCCCTCCCCTATTTAGCTAAAACTTCTAATAATTTGACAATACGATTTTTTGGAAACGAACGGATCAAATCATTCGGAAGATGGAACACTTGAACCGTCAACTATGTATCATTATGATCTTTTTATAATATAAATTTAAACATGATATGATTCTAATCTCACTTTTGTTACATTCATTAACTATTTCTATCAAGTGTGATTGCGTTTTGATTTCCGGAAATGAAAACTGCCGTTACATTAATATACGAATGAAATATTTAATTCACTGGTCCCTTCTATAAAAAAGCCGTCCTTTTGAAAAAGCCACATAAGCTCAGATCTAAAATTAATAACACATACGTTTTATTTATTAATATATATATATGTATGTATGTATGTATGTATATAATATACTGATTCATTCTATGTAGATATTTGGTCCAAAATTATGGATGAACGGTTCTTGAATGCCGGCTACATAATTAAAAAAAATATATGTAATTTCTCAATCAATTATATACACATATATATATATATATTATACATATCTAGGACACAACACTACGTAAAAATTTTTGGTTTTGTCTCTATAAGAGAATTTGCCATCACATCAAGTTCTTAATCAATTTTTGATCAGATAAAAAAATCTGTGTAGCATTCTAAAGTTTAACCTTAAAAATTAAATTAAAACACATTTTACATGTTATAATATTAATTGGAATTGTGTCGATTCAATTTTTTTTTACATTTCAAGCTCAACTTATTCATATATAACGTTTTAAAGCATTGAACAAAAAATTGTTGCTTTTAACCTTTTTGGACGTGGTTTTAATTTTTAAATTGTAGAAAATATGCCATTTTAAATTTTTTATAAACTAAACGCAAAAAAAATAAAACAATTAAATAAAAACAAACTTTTAATTTACATACATATTGTAGAAATCAATATTGAACACATACGATGCCTGAATTTTCAATTTAATGTGAGATGTGTTTTATTTTCAACTACTTATTTAAATGAAAATATATAAAATAAATCTTGAGTTAAAAAGTGTTTCAACTTCATTAGCAATCTACGCAACAAGTCACTATAAGATATGTTTGTGTTTTTTTTTTTTTTTTTTTGAAACAGACAGACTTGCAATATCTCAAGACTCGTTTTCCCAACTTTTTCCGTGTATTTTTGCATATATACAGAACACATACGAAAATGTTTTACATAGTGAAATACTTCTATTACGAGATAAATCCTAACTATTAATTAGAAGGTTTATCCGAAACAATTTGAAAAGTGAAATTAAATAAAAACTTCTAAAAAATATACTAAGAATTGTTTTAAAATATTTTAAAGTTGTGTTAATAGCTATGAATGATCATAATGTCTTGTTGGCAACGACTCCAATATCTAGAGCGATATATCTGCTCAACCGGGTTGCTGGTGAAATTGACATCTTTAATGTAAGCTGCGCTGAACTGGTTGAGTGGTCGTGGAGCAACGCCGGTGGTTGATTTTATCAATTATAAATGTCAATGATTTTTCCATCAAAATATAACAGGTTGTTAACATGATTAAGGTTATTATTATTACGATGTTATGATTGTGTGACTGGCCACAGTGACGCATTAGAGCACTCTGTAATGTCACTGTGGTTAATGTGTTAAAAATAAAAATAAGTAATAAAATGTATACAAACTCCTGTTTAAGCAGACGAAGAGTTGAGAAAACGAGTCTCGAGATATAGCAAGTTGGCAGAACGGAGCGCACCGTGTTAAAACATATGTTATATATTATAGCAAATGTACAAAAGCAGATATTAAAATGACAATTATTATTTCCACATTGTAAAATCTATTTGAGGTTTTAAATAAAATTTTATATTAAAATTTCCTTTTGTAATAAATGCAAGAAATGATTCCTTTAAATGTGCAATATTAACGAAATATCTATAAATGACATGTTTGTGCTATATTTAATATACTAGTAAAAATGGAATTGATTGTAAAGTTTCACCACAATATCTAGAAGATCAGCAAATGATGCCACCAGGTTTATAGTAATTCGCTTTAACACTAGAGAGGTTTACAGATCTACAAATTAGAGACGCCGATGAAAGAACCGATGCATATCTAATCACAACCTTGGATTCTCTAGACATAGTGATGAAACTATTACAATAATATATGAATTTTAAAAATAGATTGAATTCAATAATTGATATATATATGTAGTAATATAGATATTGTAATAATGAATATAGTTATATGTATTATATTAAGATAGAGATTGTGCGTCGAAGATAAAAATGAGTAATGGAGGAGAGTGCGTGACAATTACACCGAGTGCCGTCTAGACTTTTTTATTTATTTTTTAATAAGTATTTAATATAATAAATTTAAATCCAATATTCAAATATCACCGAGAGATCAGTCAAACGATTATTTAATATCCATTCATAATAAAACACACATAATGAATTTTGGCAAGTTAAAATTTGGGTGCTTCAGTTTTGCTTAATCATAATACATATTTATATAATATAGTTTTTTTTTTCTTTTGATGTTTGTATATTATAATATATAATTCTTACCATTCTAAAATATCATTTAAAACTATGAACAAATATAATATGTATTTTAAAAATAATTATTAATTTTTGCATTTAAGTGTATCAAATTCGCAATATTTCTTAAGTACCGATAAGTTCTTAAAGTAACGTTGACATAATTTATGATACTTTAAAATTGATGCTAAATTTTTTGATGGCGGTGAAAGGAAAAAACAATTAAAGTTGAATTATCCTCAATTTGTCATTGATGGATTGAATCAAAATTTATATATTATATATGTATATATTTCAGCATCAACTTATACAATTAATAAAATATCCAATCGTCAGTCAATAAACAATTAGATTTTTCATAAAATTCGCATAAGTAAATAATGATCACACTTATACGACATAAGTACAGACTAGTCTCGTGATTCGACACGAATCTGAACCGATGACGACTGTGGCTGCATCGGAAGCAGTTTCTGTTTTGGGTATACATCACCGCGCTTCTCTATCGTCGCTGCTACTGGCTTCTTGAGATCTGGTAACGTCGTTGACAACACCGCTATACTTAAAGTTGAGCTTGATGTTGTTTACGGCAGCACTGTCGTGGTTCGCCGCTGCTTTCGAATTTTCAGCTATGTGATTGTCGTCTTTGGATAGATCCTGGCCGTCGGAGGAGTTCTCAGTGATGTCGTCGTCGTTGTCGTCATTGTGACTCGGGTTCGACGACTGAGGATCGGAGTCTTGAGAGTCGTACAGTTGGTTTTCCCTGATCTGCTGATCGAGTGACAATTCCGTGACGGCTGGCAAGAGATTTTCAAACGATCCTTGTCTAATGAAGTGCATGAGGATTAAAATTATTGTTCAATGACAATTTGAATACTTTAATGAGCTGATAAATACCTTTCAGGTAGTCCCAAATATGCTCCAGGAGCTGACGCTGACCGTGCACCTCTTGAAAGTCTTCCTGCCCTAGCGAGGAATGGATTCTGCAATGATATATTTATTAGTATCCGTTTATCATATTTCAATAGTACATATACATATATAGTGATTGATATTATTTTACCTGAAAACTGTGTTTTTTCAACATAGTCTTTATGAGAATTAGTGTAGAAACCTTTGGTATACTAGTGACAACTTGTGCGACATCTTCTTCGGTCACTTCCACCAATTGGCAATTGTCTTCCTCGGATGGAAGTAACCATTTTCCGTCCATCGTTACCCAAGGATCGTTCTATAAAATAGCGTTATTTTCAAGTGGTTTTTCAAATGAATAATTATTAATATTTTAGTATGTATGTATATGTTACAGTTGAAGTGTATCTTCCAGTTGTAATATATTCCGTCTAACTCATGTAGGTTGATTCATATGGCGAATTACATTCCAAGTGGTCAAAATATATTACAACCGAAAATACAGTTCGTATCAGATAAGATGGAGAGGTTAGGTCTTCGTGAAAATGTCACTCGATTAGTAAATTGAGTTGAATTGACCATTTTCGTAATAATAAATACACAACTTATGTATAATAGCGTCGTCTCTCTCAACTTTCAGACGTTACCCTAATCATGGTGGCTGAAAATATCAGCTTTTTGGTGCTAATTATCTCAAAAGCTCATCAGCTTTTTAGTGCTAAGTAACTCTTTAGCAATATCCACCCAGTTAAAGTGACAGTGCAACTAAAAAGGCACTTATTACTAAAGCCCGGACCCATAGCGCGCCGTTAAAGGTTTGTCGAACCTTTTTTACAAAGCATTTACAACAATTGAACAATGAGCGGCGCGTTTTGGGTCCGTACTCTACTTATTACTAGACTCCGGACCCAAAGCGCGCCGTTTATTGTTCAATTGTTGTAAATGATTTGTTAAAGGTTCGCCGAACATTTTTTATTTGCACTTTAGCTTTGTAAATAGAGCTAAACCGCCCCGATTCCTGGAAAAAGCACGCTCTCTATCCGTAGCCTACTTATTACTAGTCACCGGAGCCTGAGGGGGCCGTGTATTGTTCAAAGGTTGTAAATGCATTGTTAAAGGTTTGCCGAACAATAGATAGCACTGTGACTATCCTACCTCTACTTATTACTTCAAATTTCTACCCTTAGTGTCGGGCCACACCGTGCGACGTGGTTGAGGGCGACCAGACAAATGTATTTTACAAATATGTATTGTATTGTAAATGTATTAAAAATATTAGTAGATAGCAGTAGCGGCTCGTGAGATTTCATAGTGGGGGGGCTGCAGAGATTATTCAGGCTGTAGCAGCTCGTTAACCAAACCGTTGATCGAATGAAAACAAAAATAGCTTGAATATGTACTATAGTGGGAGGTCTGCAGCCCCGCAGCCCATGTGGACGACAAAAAAGCATGCATTTGTACTGTATTGGGAGGCTACAGCCCCGCAGCTCATATGCACGAGCCGCCACTGGTAGATAGTTAGATGGGGCATGCCACACCCGTCAACTTCTTTGTCGCTGACATTTCTACACATTTTTTCTTGTCGCACAACTAGTCGGCCGACAAAGTTGCACGGTGTGGCCCGGGTCTTAGGAGACGGCATTTAAAATATTTTAAAAGGAAGTAAAGTGGTAGCCACCAACATGGTTGAATACCTACTCGCAGGATGACGACCGACTAGAGATCCTTTTGGCAAAATTATATCTAACTACCACTTATAAAAATACGTGAACTATGTATGTATACATACAATATGAACGTCACAACCGAACCATCACAAACACAACCTGAGTGATAATTATTTCAGATCTGATACCAATTTATTCATACCAAAGTATAATTACAGCCATTTTTTTTAACATCCACCATAAAATATTTTCATTTAACGACATCAAATATTCAAAGACGACGTGAAACCGAGATCCAAAATCAAAGATAAGCCTTTTAATGGGTCTCACGGCTAAAATTAGCTCACTCAACTGCTAAATTCCACGAAAAATTCGGTTCAAGTAGCGCTTTTATCATACAAATTTCACTTTTATCGTCGACGGCTAGATTGTATCTCTAAAGTATCTTAATAAATTGGACCCAATTTTCAAATGGTATCCACACAACAGTCACGCAAGTTAATGTCCGATATGAAAAGGGCTCATTGTAGTTTAAAATACTCAATTGAGCACGCGAGTTGCGGCATAGAACATACATATACATATCTAGGGTCCAAATAATGGATCGCTTTCAACCCTTCCAAACTAAAGTACGGTGTCTGGAAACATTGTTTTCCCCGGGACTGCTTTACCGGCACCATTAATTACTGTTACACCCCGGTTCGAAGGGTTGTTCGAAATGAAATCTCAATATACTGTTGAGTAAATACGTATGTGCTTACGGTGAGTGTTTTGTACCTTGATTTGTGGCAGGGTGATCCTAGTGGTGTGATCTTTGTCGAGCATCCTCAAAAGGAGTCGTTTCAGGTGTGAGGATACGTTCGAGCTCGGTGGGAAATGAACTGGCTGCTGCTTGATAAGGGCGTGAAGAGCTGGAGTTCCTTCGGCTATCCATGGCAGGTTTCCGGTCACGAATGTATAAAGGGTCACACCCATAGACCATATGTCCACTGCCTGAAAATAACAGTTTAAACAAAATAAAATGCTGTGAAGAAAAGTTTCATGGAAAAATTTTATAGACTATTTTCGTCTTCGATAAATTTTTGTATTGTTTTTAGTGTTGGAAAAATATAATAGAAAAGCTTTGTATATGTGTTACACCGAATCCGTGAAATTGTCTATTACACGCATTCGGCAAGATAATTGCCGATTGCGTGAAAAATGCAAGCACATTGCCCAGTTCACGGATTTGGCAAATTCTTTGGCGAATGCGTGTATTCGGCAAGAATTTGTCTGCTCAAAGCATGGAGTCGGCAAATAGACAGCAGCGCTCCGGTGTTGTTTTTTAGAACTGGACAGCGTGGACAAATGTCAAAGTGACAGCTGAATGAGGATGTTTAATTTAGTTTAATTTACATTTTTTTTTTATTTTTTTATTTATTTTACATATAGAAGGCCTTACAGGTAAATCCCAATGCGCCTTCCTGGCCAATTACAAATACAAATGCAGCATTTTTTTATTATAAGTCGTTGAATTGCGAGACACTGAAAAAACTCGCAAATTAACGAGACATCTATGAATTGTACATAAATTTTTATTGTACATCCATCAAATTTCAAATAGTGGTGACATAGTAGGTAGGAAGGATTTTTAGCCAATTTTTTTTCCGGGAACCGTTTCAACAATGAAATCAGAGAAAATTGGCAAACTCTGATAGGAAACGATCAACCTGGAGTCACAAATCCAGGTCTGACCAACAGCATACTCTGAAAAATACATATTATTATTATGTATAATATGACTACATACATATGTTTAGATCATCTCATATGACTTATACATAAATTAATGCCATTTTTATACATTTTGATCAATATTTTAACAGTGAAACATATGTATGTAGTCATATTATACATAATAATATGTAAATTAAACATCCTTATTCAGTTGTCACTTTGACACTTGGTTATAATATAACACGCTGTCCAGTTCACGCATTCGGCAAAGAATTTACGGAATCCGTGAACTGGGCAACGTGCTTGCATTTTTCACGCATTCGGCAATTCCCTTGCCGAATGCTTGTAATAGACAATTTTATGGATTCGGTGTAACATGTATGGGCATCATTTTGTTTTTTTGTTTTTATTTTTATTTAACATAGATATATGTACATATACCAGGAAGGCTTGTCAGGAAGAAGACAATTAATTACAAACAATGCAACATTTTTATTACATAAATCACTGTATTTCGAGAAGCCGAAGAACACTAAATTAACAATTAATTAATTAATTAATCCATTGAGACATCTATGGATTTTCGATTTATACATAATTTTTACATTAAATATTATAGTATATTACGCTAAAAAATTTTGACACCTAGTATCAATCAATCATGGATTCATAGTCCTTAATTTTTCCTACCTACATACAGAACTGAAAATTTTAAAATACCACATTTCTGACAACTCTGCTAATCATTATTAATCCTTTTAGGTGGTGAAAAAATGCTGAAATTTTATCTCCTGCTATTTAGTCTCTCTTTTTACCTAGAAATTTAATAGTCACATAATGGCTTTGCCGATTAAACCAATTTAAGCTACAGACAGTTTTTTTTGTTTTAATCTGCTTTTTTATATACTGACAAATATAAAATTTGACCTCGTTGTTGAAATTCCAACGATTTCGCAAATTAAGCTTACAAAAATATAGCAGATTCCCATAGAATCGATACCGTACTTTAAACGAAGTTTTAACCCAACCAGATCGCGTCAAGAAACCGCACAGAAACACAACTCATTGAACAAGTAAAATTGGCTGAAATATCCAACAACACTTGGCAACTCCATCGCCAACATTTGACTTTGTTTCACAGCATCCTCTCAACTTAACAAAACACCAAATTCGATTTACAACCAACTCTAAAGTGTGAGTCGTCGAGTGGAGTGAATTTGTGCTATTTGCTTTCGGTTTGACGATGCGACACGTTGACGTTTTAATTAAGTGACTGCACCCCCTTTCTACCCCCTAGAATAAAAATAGACTTATCTGTTTCGTTCGACGACGCATTGTTGACCCTCCCCTTCCTTCTCTCCTTAATTGGATCCCTCCCAGTCTAGACAATGGGAACCTATAGCTGTAGCTACCTACCCTTATACAATTGATGACCAAATAAAAAAAAATTGGGATACACTTGACTGATCGTACTACATATATTTAACTTTAGTTTCGAGGAACCGGGATTCATCCACGTTTTATTTTTAACTTATTTACAGTCGTCGAAACAGCTGAAAGTTTAAGCGCAACTATTAGTTTGTATGTTGGCTAAGTAGATCAATGGCTAGCGTGAAATGCTTTCAATTAGATGGTCACGGGTTCAATCACTAGCTGTGCTGCTGGTCAGACCTTGGATATGTGACTCTGGGTCGATTGTTTCCTAACAGAGTTTGCTAATTTATCTGATTTCATTGAAACGGTTCCAACAAATTGGCAAACCCTGTCCTATTTCTCGCAATTCGCTGATTTATAAAATGCTGCAAATTTGTCCATGAATATCTCGTGAATTTCGATTTTTTCAGTATCTTGAAATTTGACGATTTACAAAAAATGGTTTTTCAAAATTTATCCATATATGTATATGTTTGTCTCTATGATGTATGTTTGTAATTGGCCAGGAAGGCGCATTGTGGTTTACCTTTGAGGCCTTCCTGGAATATATGTACATATATATAGCCAGCAGTATGGCTCGGTGGTTGCACCGAGAGGTTACCGGGTTACCGGGTATCCCGTGCTAATCTTTAATGCTGCTGGTCAAACTTGAATATTTGTGACTCCAAGTCGATTGTTTCCTATCAGAGCTTGCCAATTTATCTGATTTCATTGTTGAAACGGTTCCTCCATCAAATTGGCAAAAACCAGCCTACCCGCTATGTCACGAATATCTGAATTTGATTTATGCCCAATATGTAAAAAATTATGTACAAGCATAGATGTATAATACGGGTCTACGTGACGAGACAGAATGTTAAATTACAGAAAACACAAATATCGGAAGGCAAAGATCGAAAATCGAAAGATCTTAAGTCGAAAGATCAAAAACATGCTTTTCCTCCCATATTCTGCGCGCGCACATTAATACGGGAGGAAAAGCCTGTTCCTCTTGTTCCTGTTGTATCCTGCTCGCGCAAATTAAGTGAGTATGTATCGTTTACCATGCACCATTTTTTTTGATCTTTCGACTTAAGATCTTTCGATTTTCGATCTTTGCCTTCCGATATTTGCGTTTTCTGTAACTTAACATTCTGCCTCGTCACGGAGACCAGTATAATACATAGATGTATAGTACAAATGTATTATATATCTATGTGTACATGTCTAAATTCATAGATGACACTATGGATTAATTCATTAATTAATTGATTGTTAATTTCTTCAGCCTCTTCAGTGTTCTTCAGCCTCTTCAGTGTTCTTCAGCCTCTCGAAATACAACGATTTATATAATTAAAAAAATGCTGTAATGTTTGTAATTAATTGTCTTGGAAGACGCATTGGGGATTAACTGATCAGCCTTCCTAGTGAATATCTATATATGTAATAAAAATGTGTATGTAAGTAAATAAATATGTCGGAACAAGTTTCTTTTATATGTAACTGAGGCGAGCAAGTGGACGAAACATGTCCATAGAGCTAAAAGAGTGCTTTTTAAAATACACAAGTATGAAATACGAAAATTTTGTTATCATTTAAATAATTTAAAAGTTTTTTTTTTAATAATTGATAATACACAATGCAACTCGTCTTATACATATGTATATATTTATATGTAGAGAGGCATTCTCCAAACAAGATTCAGCTCACAATAGAGAGATGCGGATGTAATAAATACCTTGGTGATGTGGGGCGGAGCGTCCGGACAAGGGAATGCCTCGGGGGCCCTGAATGCAGGGGTACCAGAGCCCCCGCCGCCCCCGCCCTCGCTGCTGCCCCCCAGATCGGCTACCAGCACGCGCCCCCCTTCTCCCACCAGCAAGTTAGCAGGCTTGATATCCCGGTGGATTATGTTCTGATAATGTACTGGAATATTTAAAAGGGCTATTCAATACAAACTTCTTTATAGAGGAGAACGATGTATGTATAACATGTATTTCGTTTTGAATACTTACGATATTCTATTCCTAAGAGCATGTCTCGAAAGTATCTCCTGGCTAGCGTTTCGTTCAAAGGTTTTGCGTTGGGTTCCATCACGGGTCCCCTTTCGACTAGTTCGAACACTAGATACAAGTGATCTTCCAGTGGGTCATCGAGTACCTGAAAAACATATAATACTTGGTTATGTGTGTATTGAGAGTGTGGGCGTTGCGTGAAGTGTTACGACCAACTAGACATATTGAATTAGACAACTAGGCTTGATAATAATCAATGGGACATATTACACTATCAATATCATCACGCAATCCACGCGTATCGCAATCCATGCGTATGGGCGACAACACACAGCGATGAACGTGGCACATGGTTTTACCCCAAATTTACCCCCTGGAGTGTTTTCGGTAAAATTTTATCCTTGCTTCACAGTGATTGATTACGGTGTATCCCATATTTGAAGAAATATAGGAGACCCCCCACAGTGGAGAGCCGAGCACACGACGTGTCATTCTTCCCTGTGTGATTTCGCCGTATCACGATCCGTATTGATAGTGTAACGTATACTAAACAGAGCCGCCGAGTAATTGCGATCGGATTAGACCGGGTAGCGTCCTGAGAGACCGTGTGACCGGGGTAAGTGGTTTTAAGGATTAGCGACAAGCTAAGTGCATGAAACAATGATTGCACTTCTCATACCGTGGGAATACATATCCAAATACGTGACTATACAGTAGGTAAACAGATTAGACGTCCTGAGAGATCTACCCCTTATAAGGCGGTACGTAGTCGATATCAGGTCATTCTGGACGGAGCACTGGCAATGCGTGTATCTCCTTAATCATCAATAAATGATGTGAAACGACTGTTGGCCTTTTACTTGGATCCTCCACCCACCCCTACGCAACAATAGTGTAATAGATCAGTATCAATAGTGAATCCAGGTTGTTTTGAAATCCTCAAACTCATCACGATCCGTATTGATTACTATCAATACCCCCCCATTGGGTACGATTTAATGGTGCATTTAGAAAAATAACTTTGCTCCTTAGAACGAATCATTTACGCATTAGAATAAAAGAAATTACGCATTAGATAAATATATTCCTGCTAAATAAAAAATGTTATATTCCTATATAAATTTTTTTATTTAACAGGAATATATTATACATACATACACTTTTTTATGTTCTTCATATTTTTTTTCTATTGCTGTTTTTTCTTTAATATATTGTAAAGCCCGCTTTAAAGGCTAAAGAATTTGACCCTTAAAGCCCTCAACATGAGCCCACCACCCCCCTCAACGAATCAGTGTAAGAGACCCTTTCGTTTTTCTTTAATATATTAGAAAATATTTTTAAATTGTACATTTATATTTTTAAATGATATAATATATTTTTAATTCACACAAATTTTATAAAATGCTAACGATAAATGCACATTTAAATGTACTCGTATTTAATATTATATTCAAAATAATTCAAATTCAATTTTTCAGCTAATTAACAATTATTTATATTCATATGTACATATATACATACGTTAATTTATGCATGTGTAACTTCCAACCACTTTAGTGGCGCTTTTGGCTACAAACACAATATTTACTAAATGGCTGAATTATATATTACATTAGTTTATTCATTCAGATTGTACTAGACAAAATTTTCCCACATTAATTATCTAATGAAGAGTTGAGTGAAAAACAAGCAATCTTTGAATATGTATATTTTTAATCATAGATAAATTTACCTCTACAAGTTTTACAACATTCGGATGATCCAGCTTTTTCAACACTGCAATCTCCCTCCTGACGAGGTCCAGAGGATCTGGAGGAGGCCTGCCCCTCCTGGGTGGGGTCCTCCCGAACAGGCCAGCCTTCCTGAGGAGTTTCCGCTTCGACAGTATCTTCATGGCCTGTGAAAAGGACAAAAACGAAATTGATCAATCGTGTTTGTATTGTATTAGAGTTTACTTCCTCGAGGGCCCGCGAATGCCCTCGAGACCCTTTTTTGGGACCTCGGAACTTGCGCAGCGTTGCGTGTTCGGAAAAAAAGTCTTATTGTTGAGTTTTCAACGATAAATCAACCTTCGGCTTATTCAGTTTGACGCGGGTGTTGAAAGATCCGGACTCACAATGTGTTATTTATATCTTACGATAAGAGGAGCGTGTTCGAAATTTGTCGATACTTGGGACTTTATTCAGGTCGCGAACTACACCCTGAACCGTTTAGGTCTTAACTTGATTACTCAATACCGACGTGTCAACATTAAACGATAGATGGAGAAGTTTTGGGACAATCTAGTATTTTTTCCGTTGGCAAGCAACTACATAGAGTTTCTTCAATTACAGTTTTACAAATGGAATCTAACTAAAATTACTAGTTTTCTTACCACCGTTAAGGGATTATATTCGTATATGATGCAAGTAGATACATTAAGTTGAAAGTCAAAGTTTTATTTTATTTTTAAAAACTAGCAGCGTGGACTATTGGTTAGCATATATGATTTCGAACATAGTGGTTACGGGTTCGAGTCCCAATGGTTGCTGCTGGCCAGACCTTGGTTTGTGACTCCAGGTCGATCGTTTCCTATCAGAGTTTGCCAATTTATCTGATTTTCTTTGAAACGGTTCCAACAAATCGGTAACCTCTACCTCAGCATCTCGAATTTCACTGATTCGTATAAAAATGCTGCAAATATGTTCATAAAATGTCACGTGAATTTCGAGTTTTTTAGCATCTTGAAAGTTGACGATTTATGTATAAATGCTCCGAAAATGTAAGTCTATCAAAAGTTTGTTAAAATTTATTCATAAATGTCTCTATGATGCTGTGTTAAAACTATTCCAAAAATTGTATATTGATGTTTGTAATTGGCCAGGAAGGCGCATTGGGGTTTACCTGTTAGGCCTTCCCGGTATATATATGTATAAGACTAAAAACTATGTATATTTTCTAATGATGACATTACGGGTAAACTTGTACATACATATATAAATTTATGGATTATAAATTTGAATTCATATTCAAATAGTGGTGACAAATGGTAGGTAGAATGGTTTTCCCAAATTTATGAGGAACCGTTTCAACAATAAAATCAGATAAATTAGCAAACTCTGATAAGGATCTGATAGACTTTTAGTCACACATATTCAAGTCAGACCAGCAAAACCTCAGAAATACTCGGAATAAATTCTTTTCAATTGAGGTCAACTCAGGGCTCAAGGCCGGGAACCTCTCGGTGGTTAGCATTAACGTAACCAACGAGCTAATATGTATATATAAAAACGAACGGTATTTATGTATGTGTGTTTGTATGTGTGAGTGCGTGAAGAAATATGGGGATTTCAAAAAAACTAATTTTAGAATACCAGGAGTATACGTTACGCAGACAATAAAACCACAGAGACATATATGGTGAAAAATCAGGCGAAACATGAGATATAACAATAACTCAAGGTTTGCAACAGAAAATTGGGAAGGAAAATCCAATTTTACAGGAACCTTTTCAATGAAAATCAGAAAAATTGGCAAATTCTGATAAGAAACGATCGACCTTGACAAACTAAGGTCTAGCCAACAACGAATCTAGTGGGAATCGAACCCATGACATCATACACGAAATAATTCAACACTCACCACTAGATCACGCTGCCGGTTAAATTTAAAAAGTCGATGGTCTAAATTTGCTTCAATGCTTTCGTAGAGTTAGGACGATTTCAAATCATGTCCACTTTAGTGAAACATTCTGTATATTAAATTAAACTGTCTCAAAGAATATGTACTTCAAATAAATAAAAAAAAATTGATTTTCATTTTATATCATTCAAATGTCAAAAGCAGAATTTATACAAAAAAATAAAGACTTTTTTTATATACCTACATACATAACTGCTTCAAACAATCGATTAAGCAGAATTCACAAAAGTGGAATGGATTTCAGGCACTGGAAAACTTTCAGAACCACCTTGAAGTTTGATCTGAAAGTTCGACTCGTTTCGAAGGACGTCAATGTAAATAATCGTCGGTTTTCGTGACCAGAGTACGAGTCGTAAAAAAATGATTTAGCAATGTCGCAATTTAAAAGTACTTCGTAAATCAACGTTATTACGCTGATATATATATACATACATATATAATATATAAAAATTTGTAACCATTGAAGAGCAGCTTATATTACATTCTGGCTGTGGAAAAACTGTGCAATTCTTTGTGGCAAAGAAAAAGCAATTTTCCGTCGTTCGTCTCGTTTTAATTTGTTTACGGTGTAGTGCATCGGATATATGGGGACTTTCGTGATTTTCAATTATCTTATCTGCATACTTCACATAATTGCCTCGACACTGTTCTGTCCACTCTTAAATCTGTAGGAGGATGCAATTAATTGGAAAGCTGTCAACTAGAAAGGACAGTTGGAAGAGACAAGTATAACAGAGCGTCTGTAAAATGCATTATAAAGTGACGTTTATCGCTTTGGATATACTACGAAGTTAAAATCTCGGCTTATTCCATTTACATTTCAGCTTAAGTGAATCATATTAGTTTTACATTCATATCTCGGATATTCAAGCTTTGGAATATTTTGAGCGGGAAACTCCAACTACGGCGAAGCAACACGATAATTTTAAATATATATTTATTTATTTTTTATTTAGTCATGTTTAAGCGGTTTATATTACAAATACCGAGCGAAGCCGGGTAATACAGCTAGTATGATATAATAAATACCATATTTTCAATATCAAAATTAAAGAAGATACGTATTATCTATGGGTCTACGTGACGAGACAGAATGTTAAATTACAGAAAACACAAATATCGGAAGGCAAAGATCGAAAATCGAAAGATCTTAAGTCGAAAGATCAAAAAAAAAAGGGTGCATGGTAAACGGTACATACTCACGTACATACTCACTTAATTTGCGCGAGCAGGGTACAACAGGAACAAGAGGAACAGGCTTTTCCTCCCGTATTCTGCGCGCGCACATTAATACGGGAGGAAAAGCCTGTTCCTCTTGTTCCTGTTGTATCCTGCTCGCGCAAATTAAGTGAGTATGTACCGTTTACCATGCACCATTTTTTTTGATCTTTCGACTTAAGATCTTTCGATTTTCGATCTTTGCCTTCCGATATTTGCGTTTTCTGTAATTTAACATTCTGTCTCGTCACGGAGACCGATTATCTACATATATATGTATATAAAATTGAATGTCTGTGTGTGTGTCTCAAATAGGCTCCTAAACCACTGAACGGATTACGATGGAACTTTCAGGATTTATTGTTTGTATGTCCGGGGAGATTAATGTGAAAAAAAATCGCCGAAAAATGGGAACGGAAACGAGAAAAACGTGAATGAGTGTCATTGCAACGCTATAATTTCGAACGTGTTCGCTGCCAAATGGGAACGGGAACGAGAACGGAAACGGGAACGGGAACGGGAACGAGAAAGGGAACGGGAACGGGATCGGGAACGGGATCGGGAACGGGAACGGGAATTGCATTCGTTATTGTGGCGTTGCGACGCATACCGGGTTCAGCTATTATAAAAATAAAATTAACAATAGATGAAAGGGGGAAAACCTTGAATTAATTAATAGACACCGTCAAAATGACAAGAAAGGATGAATTCAAATGTATAAAAAATATAAAAGTATTAATTCCAGACTGACACGAGCGACCTAAATATCCGAATAATAAAACCAACGAAGGTCGCAAAAATCTGTTTACTTCAGAAAACTACAATACGATTATATCGGTTTTCAAACGAAGTCATTCGCGATTTCAAGGCGAAATCAAAAACTCACCACGATAACAACTCAACCCCCATCCAATCAGACGCGCATAATAATGAAAAATGAATAATAAAATCGAATGGGACGAATCAATCACCGACACTGAATATTCGATCGCCCAGGGCCGGACACGAACGAGACCCGCGGGGGAAATTGTCTCGTAAATATGTCAAATCTATTCCGATTCATTCATTTGTATCATGTTTATGTTTACGTCCGGAAAACACAATACAATCTCCATTTTCCCACATCCATTTATAATATTACGTTACTGTGAGATTCTCGAATCGCTGAGGCTGCTGCGCTTCTCAAAAAGGCCCCCCCTGATATTTTGATGTCCCTTTAAAATCGTGACTAGCCCAACGTTTTGGGGAACTCCATTTTTATTACAAGGTTTATATTAGCTTTACTTCGTCCATTAGGGGTGGGCCGCACCGTGCAACTTTGTCGGCCGACTAGTTGCGCGACACGAAAAAATGTATGGAAATGTGTGCGACAAACATGTTGACGGGTGTATCATGTCCTATTTACCTGCATGCATGGGTCTGGTCGCCCTCAACCAAGTCGCTCGCAAGTCACACGGTGCGGCCCAGCCCTTAGTATGGACAAACTTCCTACACATTTTGCCCGGTTAGGTCAACGATGAAAATTTTAATCGATTTTTATAGTTCGATGGTGAAAAATAATCGTAATAAACACTTCTAAATTTTCAGAATTTTTGAAGACGGTGACGTTTAATAGGTATTAACCTTATGTGTTTGACTTTCCGCCACCCACTCGTCAGATTTTAATTGTTTAAACGCCTATAACTTTATCTTTTTCACACTATATCTTATAAAATTTGCATTATATGCTCTCATTATCTCTCATTTATATTTATACTCATAATTATTTTTTTATATAGATAGCTATATACCAGGAAGGCTTGACAGGAAGACCCCAATGCGCCTTCCTGGACGATTAATTACAAACAATTCAGCATTTTTATTATTACATAAATCACTGTATTTCCAGAAGTTGAAGAACGCGAAATAACAATTAATTAATTAATTAATTACAAAATTAATCCATAGAGACATCTATGGATTAAGATTTTGTAAATAATTTTTACAAATTATACACAATAAATACAGAAGATTTGTGACAATAGGAAAGATGATTTTTTGACAATTTTGAGGAACCGTTTCAACAATGATCAGATAAAATTGGTAAACTCTGATAAGAACCCCCAAATCTAACCAGCATTATGGCAGATCGTACCCGCTGATCACTTGGTGCTAAACATACACGCTACCATTAAGCCATACTGCTGGCTAAACTTCACTAATAGATTATATAATGAATGATACGTGTTACGGCCAAATGTGAGCACGATAGATTTTGATAGATCTCTGCTGACTTTCTGGCTTGACTTTTGATGGACAAGGTACCACTTCCGATCTGACATACATACATTATTTTGCCTAAAATTCCTTTTCACGTTGATATTTTGGATGTCATGGTGGAAATAACCCGTAGAAAGGTTTAACAGGTCATCGTTTTAAATACATAACCTCAAATTTGTAAATCGATCTGTTTTTATTACAAGGTTTATATTAGATCGCTTTGAAAATTTGCCATGTTGCGAGGCTTGGCCGCCGATAGCGATTTCAATGTCGGTGCTGGGGAAGGTGGACGGTAAGCCCAACCGGCCTTGTTTTGTGCAAATTCAGGCCGTGACCAGTACAATGTGGCCTAAATTAGGCGAGATTGTGCGTTGTTGAGCGATATCCCCCTCCTCTCTAAATTTTAACGACCAGCACATTGGAACGCATTCTTACTCTAGCAACGTAAGCCGGGGTATGGGGTATCTCTTGGAACGCATACATTGCAAGAGACCTGAGTGTATTTCAGTAGCGGCTCGTGAGATTTTATAGTGGGGGGGGGGGGGGGGGGGCTGCAGAGATTATTCAGGCTGTAGTAGCTCGTTAACCAAACCGATGATTGGATGAAGACAAAAATAGCTTGAATATGTACTATTCTGGGAGGTCTGCAGCCCCGCAGTCCATGTGGACGACAAAAATAGCATGCATTTGTACTGTACAGGGAGGACTGCAGCCCCGCAGTTACGAGCCGCTATTGGTGTAGTTGCAAATTCAAGTTGGAATCGCAGTTTTTTAGATATGAGCGCGCGTAATGGTGCTTACGGACTAAACCAACGACGATTTTGGGCCAACTTTTTAACAAGCAGTAGCGTACAAAATATCGAAATAAAAATTAAATTTTAAAATTGAAATTAAATATCAAAATCAAGCTAAAGAGCGAGATTGAGCTAAAATTAGATCATCGTTGATGTTTTGAATTACAACAATGTTTTGAATTAAGACGATGCGCATTTAAAACCAGAGAAATATTATAATTTCTCTGCTTACGAGCGAAAAAAAAATATTGTTAAAGTCGTCACGAGATGTTACTGTATTTCTACCGTCGACAATCGATAAAAAAAAACAATTCATAAAAAAACGCGGTGTCGGATGTCGGTGATTTGTCAAAGGGTTTTTTTTCTTTCGTCGAAATAAAATTAATAATCACACATTATCCGATAAAATTTACCTCTGAAATGATTTAATTAATTGATTTATTTCGACGAGAGAAACAATTGAAGAATAAAAAAATCCGTTTGATGTCACCGACAACACCCCGGGTTAGCAAAAATCGTTGGATCACCCATACTAACACATGATATATTCTCAGTAACTGCGCATTACGGGGAAGTAAAAATAATAATTCTTTGATTTTTTTTTCGATCTTAGTGCGTATCTACGTAAGTCAAAACATCTTCGACAAACAAAAGTCGAGGATTACCTGTATGTGATTGTTGATGATCTAATTTTAGGTCAATCTCGAAACTTTATTTAAATTGGGCATGTTCTGTTATAACTTTCAATATTTAATTTTAATTTTAATATATTGATTATAATTTTATTTTGATATTTGAATTTAATTTTAATATAATAATAATATTTTTAATTTTGATATTTAATTTCAATTTTTAAATTTAATTTTTATTTCGATATTTTGTACGCTACTGGTTTTATCCTGCTGGTTAAATCGTTGGACCAAAATCGTCGTTGGTTTGGTCCGTACGCAGCATAACACAGTTTGGAAAACGCAAAAGTGAGAATAAATAGCCTTTTCGAGGTCGACGTCCTTTATTATGATTATCAGTTTCTGTTTTCGCCTCGTTCTGTGGGCTCGAGTTTGGTTCGTTCTTGCCCTTTTTGTTTTCGCATTCGTGCCGGCAGAGGGCGCCAGTGTAGCCCCATCCCTTCACATTTTGCGCCCACGCGACTTCTTCAGCTTAATTCGCTCGTTTATTATCTTCAGACAAAAAATAGATTTCCTCCCCACGACACAAAGGACAAGTGTCACAAAGTTTATTGTATATACTTTTTATTTCTTTAACAGCATGGTGAAAAATCGTCGATATAACGAGTTTTGTAAGAATAAAAATAGACATTTCATATTTGCTACATATGTATAGTACCATGACAGGTAGCCCTAAATCGACAAATTCAAACATTTTATATAATATAGATATTCAGATATTAATTACAAACCGCAAGCATATGTATGCTTGCAGCAAACGAAACATTTGGACAAGCTGAATTTGTGACATGAAGGGAATGCTGTTTTATTTGTCGAAATAATGAGGTCATACGAATTAGCAATGACCTAAAGAAACGCCCTTCCCAGCTGGAAACCACGAGCACGTACATGGCGTACGATTCAGTGTGTTTGCGCCTTTAGACCCACTATGCAGTAATCATAGAGCAAATCGAATTAGATTTTCGAATCCAGCCGTGATTTCAATCAACGACCTCTCAATTGGTAAAATATTGTTTAACGAGTGAGATAGGTTTGAGCTGTAATATTAACTATAATTGTCTTATATTTGATCTATAATATAATATTTCAGAAATAATACTATCATAATTTAAAACGATTTATATTTCTCTCACAATAAGTAGAAGACTGTATTTAAACTAATACTCTTTATATTGCCAATATAAAGAGTATTAGTTTCAAGTATTGCCAATATAAAGAGTATTAGTTTCGTAAGCCTTAAAATATATTAAAGTTTGAGCATTTATATTGGTTTATTAACTGGAAATTGTATTATAATACTTCAGTCATATTATTATTATCATAAAAAAAGTATTTTAATTTCGTAAATAGCCAGCAGCATAGCTCGGACGTTAAGCTTCTGCTTACCGTCAAGAAGGTGCCGGGTTCTATCCCTGAATGAAAATGAATTTTTCAGAGTATGCTGTTGGTCGGACCTAGATTTGTGACTCCAGGTTGATCGTTTCCTATCAGAGTTTGCCAATTTTCTCTGATTTCATTGTTGAAACGGTTCCCGGAAAAAAAAATTGGCTAAAAATCCTTCCTACCTACTATGTCACCACTATTTGAAAAATTTGATTGATGTACAATAAAAATTTATGTACAATTCATAGATGTCTCGTTAATTTGCGAGTTTTTTCAGTGTCTCGCAATTCAACGACTTATAATAAAAATGCTGTATTTGTATTTGTAATTGGCCAGGAAGGCGCATTGGGATTTACCTGTAAGGCCTTCCTGGTATATATGTAAAATAAAATAAAAAAAAAATAAAATAAAAATAATATTCCTTTCATAAAGAAAATAATTTTTTTTACATACATATCTGAATGTCTATTTATTGAATTCGAATATCATATATAATAATAATAATACATATTAGAGTGCCACTTTGATAAAGATTTTTTTTATATTTCATTGCATACCCCAACGATGAAATTCACATGGAATAATTTTATTTTATTATTTTAAGGATAACCAAAAGAACAAAATTAGACTTGTATTTAATACATTATTAACGAACCACCCGAATTTTTCGAAAAATCTCTATGAGAGTCCGCGTATTTTTCGCAGAGTAACGCTAAAGTTCCGTAAATTAAACATACTTCCTAAACTTCTCTAATTGAAAGAAAGCTTTTTTCAGTTGTTTTAGACCGTACGAATTATCAAATCAGTATTTATCAAACTGTGGTGACTGCTATATTCAATTGTTTTTAAAATTTATATACATACATTTCAATATATTTTCACGTATTAAATAATATCTACATACATACCTTAAAGATCACTGTATTATTCATTTGAATGAAATATTCGATTTGAGAAATATTTATGCTACGCGAGAAAAAACCAGTCAATTTCAATATTTGGGATTTTAAATATTTTTTGATTATTATTATTTTGGAATATTATCGATAAATTCATTGGAAAAATGTCAAGTTTTAAATCATAGAAATATATATATTTTCTAAATTTATTTATCGATATTTTGGATAACGTGTGATATAGTATCATATCTATAAATGGAAATAAATCTTTTAAATAATACTTTTTTTACTAACCTCTTCTTAGCTTGCATATGATTTGGTCGTGTGACGAAGTTTGGGATCTTATCCGATCGTTTTCAAACTTTGCCATTTTGCTCAGTTTGGTCATCAATATAATTTTGTATGAAGTTTGGAGGATTTAAAAACACACATTGACATTGAAAAAAAAGGGTCAATTTGAAACGAAAAAGGGTCAATTTGGAATGAAAAACCTGTATTATTGTGCGATATGCAGAGTAATGCAACGTTACTTGTAATATATCATATCGTAGTAGAATCTGTCTCCGAGTAAATTAATACCTAAAAATAGTGCATTTAAATTGAATATGACTGATCATAATGACAATACAAAAAAGTAATTTTTCATAAGCTATTATAATACACATATAAATAAAGTTTCACGAGTCTTATACATATGTAAACATGTACATAATTGTACAGTAAAATTCATACAAAAAGTTCACAAGGATCCCAAAACTTTTATTATAATGATGTTCGAACATTATAAAACATTAACTATTACCCCAACAGTACACTAATTCACAACAAGCACTAAACTATGTATCTAACGATCCGTCCGGAGCAATTTGCTTAATTATCGTCGAGCGAAACTTTCGCAAAGACACACAGAGAGAGAACGATTCGTCGAATGGAAACAAGCTAGGAGCTTTTAAGCGATTTGTTGTATCGAATGGGCATTTTCACGACGGTAAAATCTGTAAATTTCGTTTCAGAACGAGAGAGTGAAATACCTACTATGTAGGTACTAAACTCGTCGACTCAAAAGAGCTTGCGGTTGAAAGTAGCGGTTTTGCTCGAAATTCCAGTAATGGTTTTTGCCAAACTTTGGATCGTCGTTTGAACTCGCAAATGCAAATAGTGGACTTTGAACACATCTATGTATGTAAATAGGTATGTATGGTTTGAAATTTTGTTCGAACTTTGAGGGAAACATCGGCTCCAAGTACGTACAACGTTTTCCATTCAGTACATAGTACGTACGTAATGGTCCTTTGAGTTGGAACTAACTTAATATTTTTATATACATATATGCATGTCCATCCGGTAGTAAAGAGAAATAAATAAAGAGACCTATTAAATTAGGATGGAGTGCATTTGCACGAATGAATGTTGTTTTTAAATTAAAAATGCCACTCTGCCTGAAGAGTAAAAAGATCATCGATTAATGTGTTTTGCCATTGATGAACTATGCATGTGAAACTTGGAAATTGAACGTTAATATGCTACAAAAAGTCCAATGCACTCAAAGAAGTATGGAACGCTGTATGCTAGGCATAACGAGGAAAGAGAGGAAGCGGAATACGTGGGTGAAGAGTATGACAAGGGTAGTAGATATAGTGGATAGAATAAGTAGATTGAAATGGCAATGGGCGAGCCACGTGGATAGAAGAATGGCCGAAAGGTGGACAAAATAAGTGCAAGAATGGTACCCGAGAGAATGCAAAGGGTAAAAGGAAGACCGCAGGGAAGATGGGTAGACGAAATTAGGAAAATGTGTGGGGTGAGATAGATGAGAGTTGCGCAAAACAGAGTGGAAGCATGTTGGAGAGGCCTTCATCCAGCAGTGGATGGCTTTAGTTAGATGTGGCTGTAGATGGTGATGATGATTCAAAATATATTGCGAAAAGGCGAAAATAAAAGATAAAAATAAAATAACTAATCATTTTATTAAAAAAGGATCCATTGATGAATTAAAATTGACAGAAGATATGTTCCTGTGCAATCGTTTAAATAAAAATAAATTAATTAATCATATTATTAATGAAGGATCTATTAATGAAATAAAATTGCCAGAAAATAAAATCCTGTGCAATCGTTTAAATGAAAATAAAAAGATTAAGATTAAAAAGAAAATAATTGAACGTTATGTTAAAAAAGGATTTATTAATTTGTCAGAAGATATGGTCTTCAACAAATTAATTATAAAAATGAATAAAACTATTAACATGAAGATAAATAAGAACACTTGCGATTTAACTGCCTAGCTATATGTAGTAACTTGTGATTGAATTGTTTAATAAGTAACTAGTACTTGTGATTTAAATACGTAAATATAAGCTTATTACTGTAACTACTAATTTGTATTACAATTCGAGACTTGTATCGTAAATCTCAAAACATGTCAGCATAGATCTCGTAAATACAAACTGCTTTGTGCAAAATTATGTTTTTAATTATTATAATCTCTTACTTGTCCCCGTAACATAAAAATTGGCGGCAGCGGTGGGATTACATTGTACATAGTATAGAAATTTTGTATATACAGTCATATAAACGATAAGAAAACGTGTCTGGATTTGAATGGTTTAAGATTTTCCTTATTCTCAGTTGTGTATGTATGTACATATATATGTACTCACTTACGGTTCAATGGGACGGTCTCATATTAAATTTGGTGACAAACGGTCACGATTTAAAGGCGACAAGTTACAAATGGCCCTACATGCTGAGAAAAGTGTGTGTGTGTGTGTACACTGACTAAAAAGTGTGGAAAAGTTTTTCTTTAGTAGCAAAATGTCGTTCACGTACCGCTACAGAACGTGAGGACAAGGAAATGGGGGACAGTTTTATGTTTTTTGGCGAAATTAAAGGCACTTGTGGCGAGAGTGAATCCAGGGTTTTTCAAGATGCCAAATGAGATAATTTACCGACACGCGAAATGGCGATTCTCAAATTGTAAAAAAGAAAAGTTTCCGACAAGAGTAAAATCTGCACCCCAAGGAAATTCAGACGGTTCAAACTAATGAAAATTCATACAGTAATAGAAACGTTTCAAGACTTCCGGTGGAATGTTCTACTTCAATCCTCCACATTTAGCCCAGCTTTAGCACCTAATTAAACTACCATGTTTTAAATTAAATAGGATTTTTTTAAGAAGGAAGAAATTCGATTCTAATTTTAGTGACGCTGTGCAAGAAAAAAGTTTTTGGATTAAGACGCTTCATAAGAGCTAAAAATACATATTTGAATGTTTTTTAAATATTTAATTTTTATCATAGTCCCATAACAGGTGAACAGACTTAATAGGGAAATATCTCTAAATGAAGAAAAGTGAATTTATGCCACTTCCAAATACATCGGCTCATATAGAAAAATATTGTACTGGTCGTTTTATTGTATTCGATAAATAAACCGTAGGTCGTAAATTTCTGCTTATAATATAATCTAATATATAATTTCGAAAGAGACTTCGTATGTATGTTTGTTTGTCTGGGTCGTAAAATCCGCGACGTTCAATTTAATAACAAGAAAACGCCAAAGCGAGCGCAGTAGGCGAACAATGCGACCGAACATTTTGGGCGATTAACGTCAGGCACATCTTCGTCGGAGAATTTTCAAAAGCGTCTAAAGCGATATTTTTTCACCATCGTAATACATTTACTTATATTGATGACCAAAATGAGCAATATGGCAAAGTATGAAAACGATCGGATAAGAGGCAAAATTTTTTTTTGAATTGTAATTGTAAGTGAAACATAAAAGAGGTTTGTAAAAAAACAAATGTATATTCAAATAAATTTAATAAAATTTTTACTATTAGATTATCCATGTTTAAGCGGTTTATATTACAAATACCAAGCTAAGCCGGGTAAAAATACTAGTATGCATATAATATATACTGTACACCCCTCGTATGTATGAAATGTTTAGAAGGTACTTTTAAAGTTCGATATTGTTTAGAAAAATGACGTGGAAATGTACAAAAAAAACGCATGGTAGTTTCAGCCACTCGTGCAAATATTCGGTTCGCAAAAAATTCAATATAAAAATTAGTTATATAAAGTATTTCATATAAAGCTGTCTCGATAAAAAGAAAGCCTGATATTATTTACCATGGTTATACATTATTTATATACCCGCAAATGGTAACTACAACGTTTGCAAATTCAACCGAACACGTATAAATATTTAATGTTGCTTTATGTTGATTTATTCGAAAGTTATACCTAGTATGTACATATGTATGCAAGTACATACATATGTAGCAGAAAATTTATGTTATACGTAATTCGTTCCACAGTTGAATTTAATACATAATATTAGTTATGCATAAAAAAGTTTTACAGTCCAAAATAAGCAACCTTTTATACGATTCACTATTCATTTTTCTTGATTCACTTTTGTACAATGTAATGTAGTTGTTGCCAAAATAAATAAAGCCCACAAAGGATGCAATATGCTGCAAGTTGATGGGCTGTGGGGAAGTTCATGAATATAAAAACCAAACTTTCTCGTTCATACCATGTTATAATATGGGACGATGAATGGAAAAGTGGCTTAAATTATAAATACAAACTACATACATGAGGGTTTCAGTAAAAATAATCGAATTCATGACTTCCAATTTCAAAAAAATTTCATTCCAATTATTTATAACGAACGAAAATTTGTTTACCTATTATGAAAATTTTATACCACTTCTCTCTCTCATGCATACGAAATTGCATAAAATGTATCCATTTTTGCAATTTAAAAAAGGGATCAGTAAACACTTAAAATCTAAATGTAATGAATTTCAAAGTTCTGTAGACTTGTATACTGTATAAATAAATATAATTATTCAAATACAAAAAACACTCACGTAATGTGTGTCGTCTTCTTCGTTGTAGGCCAACTTAACGATTCCGTACGAACCCTGCAATAAAAATAAACAGACATATTAAAGCTTAAGACAATAACATAAAATAAAATAGAGACATCTATGAACAATCAACAAATGTTTTGATACACAGCAAATTTGTGAGCAATACGTAAACGTAGGTAGCATTTTTTTTATAAGATTCAACAAATTCAAGATGCTGTTACATACACTCTGTTACGTACGATCGGATTAGGCCAAGTAGCATCCCAGAGACTGTGTGACCGTTATAATTGGTTTCAAGGATTATATTTAGACTCTAAGTGCATGTAGGCTAAACAATAGCGACCGAAGTGGCCCTTCGCAGAAGTGACCGATACCGTGGGACTGGGTGTCGTGGGAATACATATCTGGGTACATGCCTAAACAATAGGGAAGTAACCGGATGCCCTGAGAGACCTGCCCCTTATAAGGCGGTACTTACCGAGTAGTTGCAATCGGATTAGCGCGAGTAGCATCCCAGAGACTTTGTCACCGTTATAATTGGTTTCAAGGATTATATCTAGACTCTAAGTGCATGTAGGCTAAACAATGGCCGTTATTTGGTCCCTTCTCAGAAATGACTTATACCATGGTACCGTTGGACCAAATGTCGTGGGAAGACATATCCGAGTACGTGAACATTACAATAGGTAAACAAATCAGACGTCGAAGATGTCCTGAGAGATCTGCCCCTTATAAGGCGGTACTTAGGCGATATCAAGACATTCTGGACGGAGCAATGCCAGTGCGTGTATTTCCTTAATCATCAATAAATGCTGTGAAATGACTTTGGACTTTTACTTGGATCCTCCACCCACCCCTGCGTAACAATGCTAATACCTCGAATTTGCAAGAAACTGAGTGGGAGGACATCGATTTATTGGATTTGTTACAACAATAAAACTAGAAAAGTCGGAAAATTCAAACAGGAGACGGTCGACCTGTGTTTTTTTAATAACCAAAAAAATCTCGCCAGCAGCGTATTTGGCCGGGACATGAACCCACGACCTTTCTACTGGTATGAAATGGTTCGGTAATTATTCCGCAAAAAGCGGTCTCGCGCACGTCACGGAACATCTGGCACCCAAAACCTCCATCAATCGAAATTCAGGCACGCGAAATATTGTACGAACGAGAACTCGAGCGCCAGATGTTCCGTGATCGAGATTTTAGTGACTATATATGTAGGTATTAAATATTTAGATTTTAGTGACTATATAGGTATCAAAATATAGGCATTAAAAAATACAATATAAGAAATTTCATTTGAAAAATTGTATCCATGACTCAATTTCACAGAATATATCAATTTAATGGACCTTTGTTATATGCCGGTGATATAGCCAGCAGCATAGCTCGGACGTTAAGCTTCTGCTTACCGTCACGAAGGTGCCGGGTTCAATCCCTGAATGAAAATGAATTTTTCAGAGTATGCTGTTGGTCAGACCTGGACTTGTGACTCCAGGTTGATCGTTTCCTATCAGAGTTTGCCAATTTTCTCTGATTTCATTGTTGAAACGGTTCCCGGAAAAAAAAAATTGGCTAAAAATCCTTCCTACCTACTATGTCACCATTATTTGAAATTTGATTGATGTACAATAAAAATTTATGTACAATTCATAGATGTCTCGTTAATTTGCGAGTTTTTTCAGTGTCTCGCAATTCAACGACTTATAATAAAAATGCTGCATTTGTATTTGTAATTGGCCAGGAAGGCGCATTGGGATTTACCTGTAAGGCCTTCCTGGTATATATGTAAAAATAAAAATAAAATAAAATAAAATATACATATATTAATATTATTTATATATAGATACAATCGACAGCTATGAGTTATCTTATCTGCTATTCAGAAAGCAGAGCTTTCATTGAAAGCGACAAGCCACAATACGCACGTGCAATATGATGTCGCTTTGTTTCGAAACTGTAGTAATCGACTTATAAACTTGAGAAATTCAAGTTGAGAACCCCTGTCAGCGTGTAGCTCAAATGAATGGATCGAGTTATTAATGAAATAACATCTACTTTATAAGATGCCTTTTAAGTTTTAAGTTTGAATAGAAGATATGAAACGATTGATCTTTTATCTTAGCTATGTAAGTGAGTAGAAAAAAAGGTCCGCTCTAAAGCGTTCTTATTAATGAAGCAGCTGTTTAAAGTTGAGAATATTATGACTAGTCTTCGGCGTTGGCTGGCTGCCCGTCAAATAACAATAGACCGCTACAATGAAAGAGAGGGAAATAGCATGGTTGACACATACTACATAATTGGGGGATATCACACTATCAATATTATCACGCATATCGCGATCCGTATTGATAGGGTAACAGGCAGTATCAGGATAATCAGTAGCGGATCCGGATTTTTTTGAAATCTGCAGTATTGGAATCACGAAATGTATTGTGTAATAATTAGAGCCCGGAATCTGAAGGGGCTGTTTATTGTTCAAAGATTGTAAATGCATTGTTAAAGGTTTGCCGAACCTTTTTTACAAAGGATTTACAACAATTGAACAATAGGCGGCCCCTTCAGATTCCGACCTCTAGTAATAATCAACCATAGGCAATAGGCAATAATCTACGACGAAACACCGAATTATAAATACAACGTCACCGACAAAACGATAACGCGACATTATGTCTACGGACATAATAATAACGCGACACAATGTCTACTGACAAAACGATAACGCGACATAATGTCAAGGGACAAAACGATTACGTGACAGAATATCTACGGACAAAATGATAATGCGACATAATGTCTACGGAATAAATGATAACGCGACATAATATGACATTCACATGTTCAAAAACGAATTTTTTAACGATAAAGTAATAATTCCATAAAACGTGTGATGACGCCGATCTATACATGTCCTTTGACATATTAATAAATGAATTTTAGATAAGCCAGTCTAATCGAAATTTAATCGTAAATAACAATAACGAAATTTAATCGTAATATCTATATTAACCCTTTGTGTCCCAGTGGTGCCGTGGAATGACCACAATTTCATTATTTTTCCCTAGTGTCCCAGTGGTTCCATTTCGACACCACTTCGATTTTAGCGTTATCAGTGAAAAGAAGAAAAAAGAGACTGGGCCACAAAGGGTTAAGACGTTTCGTCGTGACATCAGACAATAGTGAACCATTTTGTTGTACCAAAAGCATCGTTCTGACGTCGATTTTTAATTATAACCAGTCGGCGGACAAGTTTTTTTTGCTCAAAAAATATGGTTCACTATTGTCAATTACTATTGTTCTATAAAGCAAGGGAGCAAAAAAAAAGGTTGATAATAGTACATAATTGACAATAGTGAACCATTTTGTGTGGGCAAAAGAAACTTGTCCTCAGATCTCTGATAACATCTAATATATAATTTTAAAAGAGACTTTGTATGTACCGGACATTGGTTGGGAACTTCGTAAACAAGTCAAAATTTCTATGACGATGAGTCGATTTTTTTTTCGATTCGAATAAATTTAATAAAAAAACAAATGAATATTTACTATTAGATTCGCCATGTTTAAGCTGTTTATATTACAAATACTGAGCGAAGCCGGGTAAAACAACTAGTATATCATAAAAATGGTGCTCCTTAAACTTTTATGGTCACGAAAAATTTGATCTATGCGCTGCGGGTACAAATACTTTCATCTAGCGATGACGTATTTTCTATTTTGCGAATTGAACTAAATATAAAAAAAGAATTTTATCCCCTTGAGCAAAGGGAACTGTCAATGTATAGAGTATGTAAAATGTTCACTAATATTTTAATGTAGAGGAGTTTCCCAGATTGGAATGAAAGATGCAGCGAGTAGTTTACTGTTGTTCCGTCTACGAGTCGACTCCGAATGAAGCACGGAATGAAACACAGTGTGAATGAAGCAAGAATAAATTTTAAACACGAAGCTGAAATACACAGTGTGTACTTTCAGCGCGAAGAGGTCATTGGTCGATGGGTCGCGAGACCTTATTGGCTGTTGTATACAGCTTGTTCATACATCGAGGCCTTTTTCGCGCGAACGCGCCATCAATTGATCAGTGCTGGTAAACCAGTGGTAGACAAGCACCAATCGCATATACGTTACAATATCATAGTACGTATGTATCCGTTTAGTATTCACTTATAACTTGCCCAATACAATTAGCAAAACAAGTCGCATGTCTAATTAAACTTTACTTATCAAGCATGACAAGCTTATCAATATATTTGCCGCCTCCTCTTGTCTCCACTACGCCATCGCCTACGAATAATCTACATAGATTTATCTCAGTCGTAGACAAAACCGGTTCTCGGCGATGAATGATGATTCTCAAATTTGAGCCGTGTATTTTCCGAGCGAGGGGGAGGGGGTTGTTTTATCGCCGGGTGAACTTTCCCCGTAACCGCGCTCGGACAACTTTTTAGCAAGTTTGCGCAAAACCGTGAGAAACTTTACATCCCTTCCACACTTGAAAATGCAAATCTAAAGCGAGTACAACTCCCCAGACGTCCCTTTTCTTTACAACTCAAGGGAAAATAACAAAAAAAGTACTTCTAGTACTACACACTATAAATATGTTTTTATAATTTAAAAGCGGGAGAACTCTCAATGCAAATTATTTTTTTAGGTCACTATATCTTTATGTATATACATATATACATGAGATTTTGCGAAAAGGATCAAATCTGAAAGAATGGTATATGTATTTGTATGTACATATGTACATCGTAAACAGCGAACGTGCAAAATTTAATGATAGTTACAGCTACTACATACTACTACTACTACTACTAATTTAGCACATTATTTTATTATTTTTATTTATTCCCAATGCGCCTTTCTGGCCAATTCCAAACATTGCAGCATTTTTTTTTATTATACAAGTCGCTGAATTACGAGACACTGAAAAACTCGCAAATTAACGAGACATCTATGAATTGTACATAAATTTTTATTGTACATTAATCAATCTCAAATAGTGGTGACATAGTAGGTAGGAAGGATATTTAGCCAATTTTACCGGGAACCGTTTCAACAATGAAATCAGAGAAAATTGGCAAACTCTGATAGGAAACGATCGATCTGGAGTCACAAATTTCCAGGTCTGACCAGCAGCACTACAGATATATTCAGAAAAATTACTTCGACTGTAACATATATACCAGGAAGGCTTACCAAGTAAACCTAATGCACTTTCCTAGCCAATTATAAACATCAGTAACAATTACATGTATGCAGTATCATAGATATATCTATGGGGAAATTTGATGATACTTCGAGAAAATACATATATTTTATGGAGTGGGTAGCATATTTATATAATTATTAACAAATTAGAGATGCTATAAACAGGAATTCATGAATGACAGGATATGTTGCCAATTGGGAAGAACCGTTTTAACAATGAACAAATAAATTGACAAACTATTATATAATCGATCGAGCTGGAGTCTAGTCCAAAGTCTAGTCAGCAACACTGGGCCAGGGAATGAACCCATGACCCCTCAGTTGTCAAGTCATTAAACGCTTATATTTATGATATTTAATATTTCGCCGATTTTAGGCAACAGTTTCATGTGTCAGGGATGAAATTCTAGGATAGGGTGGGTATATAATTTTGTAAGCGTTCTAAAAGGAAACTATACAAAATTTGATTCAGATCGGTGAAGCGGTTTACAATTGTATATGGAACAAATGAACAAACTTTCTACTTTAGATGTACGTTCATATGTATGTACATATACTATATGAATCATATAATAGATAAATACATAAAGTAACTCGATTTAGCCAAATTACCCAGCGTTGTCGAGTGAGTGGAAGATATAAAAAAACATTTTTATAAACGTTTATGACGTGTCGCTCTAAATTAGAGTATCACAATATAATATTCCAAATTTGGTGGTTTTATTTTATTTGATTTTTAATTCAAATAAATATACAAAAGGAAGTCCTAACAGATAAACCCCAATGCTTCTTCTTGGCCAATCATAAATATTGCAGCTTTTATTACATAAATAGAAAATAGAAAAACTCAAGCAATTAACGAGACATCTATGGATTTCAACTTGTTCATAAGGGCGAAAACACACAGCTATGTACATACGTGATACATGTTTTTTTTTAGATACTTTTAAACATACGAAAAAAATGGGTCGTGCCTTGCACATATTCATGGAACGCCCGGCACGCCCCGCTCCAAAATGACCCCCCGGAGTGTCTTCGCTAAAATTGTATCTTTGTATTTATCCTTGCTTGACAGTGATCTATAACGGTGTATTCCATATTTGAAGATATGTAGGATACTTGTCGACGTTCCACGTGCCACGTTCCGTGTTGTGTGTTTTCACCCTAAAGTTTATTATACACAAATCATATTCAAATAGTGGTGACATAGTGGGAAGGATGGTTTTGCCAATTTAATGCAGGAACCGTTGCAACAATGAAATTACATAACAAACGATCGAATTTAAGTCACAAATATCCAAGTCTGACCAGTATCATTAAAGATCATACTCAGAATAAATTATTTTCAATCGCGGTCAGCTCACGGGATCGAACCCTCGGTGCTAAGCATAAACGCAACCACCAAGTCATACTGCTGGCTAAAATTTAAATTGAAAACTGTAGATTTGCATAATGGACGAACAAACAAGCTTTTATACAATCAATATCTGTTTTTGAGGTGTGAACTTCTATGTGTGCGATTCGGCACGAGACGTACATAATAGTGGTAACGAAAAGTGCATGCTGTTTATTTCTAAAATATCCAAATTTCTGTTAGATCAGTCTCTTTCTCACTCAAGATCAGATCGTATTAAAATCTTAAAACATAAACCTCAAAACGAATTATACATTATGTATATTAAGCGATTCATTTTGGTCCATCACCCACCCTAAAGCGATTCAACGTTAAAAATTGCGCATTTAGGCTGTGTCTATTGAATTTTCAGTCTATTTACATATTATTTCAGATCCGCATTGGAATATCGAATCGAATTTGCATAATATTTCATCGTGCGTTTGCCGTTTTAAAAGTGTGTGACCTGCTTTATTCCCGTCACGTTTTCGGGATTCGTCATCTGATTCGGCCACCCGAAAGGGAGATTTTGATATTTTTCAAAACGCAAAAGCGCCAAAAATATACGTCGGAAATAATAATAATATATGTATGTGTTTAAAAAAAAATACGTGTAATAGAAAGTGAGAGAGGCAACTCTCGCGAGATAAACCGTATCTCTTGCGTTTCGGTAAAATTCTAGGGGCTCGTTTAAATTTATGCTTAGTCATTTGTAACGCGAAAATGCTGTATACGTGTGCGCTTTTATTATAAGCTTCGTTTTGCGAGCTATTTTTATTTTTTAGCTTTGTGTGTTCCTCTTTTTCGATACTGGTATGGTCTGCGTTTGACGGGAGAACTACGTATGTACAGGTGTGGATAAAACTATTCAGCTGAAAGTGTTGTGTAACATTGCGAAAAGATAAGAATGGTTTGTTATGTGTGAGATTCGTCTTAGAATTTCACAAATGTAATCCTTCGTATGTCGATTTTTTTGGTGCAAAAGAGTTTGGGTCTCGATCTGCATTTACTGGTATTTCAAGTTTCATCGTCTTATTAATATATTTATATATTTTAATGACTATTGTTTCGATGTTAAAATAGTAAAAATATTGCTTTTACTTTAACTAACTAATTATTTTTACTTTATCTATGTACGTAGTAACAATAAGATGAAGTTTTGTGATCGATCGGAGAAATTTTGACTGATTCGAACTCAGAATCGATTACTGATCGCGTTTTCATGATCTAGAAAAAAAGTGTTTGTGTGTGTGTCTGTGTGTGTGACTGTGTGTGTGTCTGGCTGTGTGTCTGTGTGTGTGTGTCTGTGTGTGTGTGTCTGTGTGTCCGTGTATTTTGGGGATTTTTTGAACACCGTTAGTCTTATTGAACCGAAATTTAGTATCGGTTACGGAAATTCTTATCGACACGACGTACATTTTTTTCAAATTTTTAAGTTGACCGGAAATTGTACCTCCCCTTATATGTAGGTGTCCTCTTTTTTTTAAGTTTTTGAATACGATTATCTCCCAAACCGCTAACTTAATCGGATTAAATCTTTTTTACATGTAATAGAAATAATAATTTTTATAACCTTATATTTTTTAAATATTTTTATCTGAACCGGAAGTAGTACTTTTACTCTAGAGAATCGAGGTTTTTTATGTTTTTCTCAGAAACCTTTTGGTTTATTGAACTTAAATATTTCATATCTAGAAGTTTAAGCGTAATACCAAGTTATGTATAAAATTTAGTAAGTATCCCTCAACCAGAAGTGACAGTTTACTCTTGTTCGATTTTTCTTCCACTATTTTTTTCGACCCTTTATACACGTGTGATCTTCACGTAAAAAATCAAGTATAATTCTTCTATCAGTGTGATGAAAATAAAAAAAAAATCACAAAATTTAATAAACCGGAAGTGGGATTTTTATCTCCTAGAAAGGTCAAAAATGTTGTCGCCTGGATCCTGTCCACACCCCTAAACGTATTAAGCTGTTAGTTATAAATCGATCGCTGATCCGTTTTAATGATCTAGAAAAAATGTGTGTGTGTGTCTGTGTATTTCGGGATTTTTTTGAACACCGTTAGTCCTATCGAACTGAAACTTAGTATCGGTTACTGAAATTCTTATCGACACGACCAGAAATGGTACCTCCCTATATATGTAGGTGTCCTCTTTTTTTAAGTTTTTGAATTCAATTATCTCCCAAACTGCTAACTGAATCGGACTGAAATTTTTTATTAAAGCGAGGATCACTTTGTTCAGTTTAAAAGTAGCGTGTTCAGTTTAAAAGTAGCAAATTAGTTGTTCTTAATGTTATCAAGAAACGTAAGCTATACATAAATATATTATAAGTAAATGTATAGTCCGTTGTGCGACGGTTGGTGTTAAAACATTTAGAAAATTTTTACTTTTATTTTGAAAGGTTTTGATCTTTAAAAAGTTTCGTACGTATACGTATTTATAAAGCCTCACATAGATATTATGTAGTTGTATATTTTATTTTCCGTTTTCGTATTTATAAAATATGTATAAAGTCAGAAGCGTGGAGTAGTGGTTAGCATATAATGCTTTCGAGCAGAGTGGTCACAGTTCGATTCCTACTAGTAACTGCTGTCCAAACCCTGGTTTGTGACTCCATGTCGATCGTTTCCTATCAGAGTTTGCCAATTTTTCTGATTTTCATTGAAAAGGTCCCTGTAAAGTCGGCATCTCCTTTTCTATGTCTTTTGCAAATCTCAAGTTATTCAGCGTCAAGAATTGTAAATAGGTTTTTGAGCTTTTTTTCCTATTATGCTGTACATTAACATTATAATAATATAATACTGTTGCGTAGGGGTGGGTGGAGGATCCAAGTAAAAGGCCAAAGTCGTTTCACAGCATTTATTGATGATTAAGGAGATACACACACTGGCAGTGCTCAGTCCAGAATGTCTTGATATCGCCCAAGTACCGCCTTATAAGGGGCAGATCTCTCAGGACGTCTGATTTGTTTACCTATTGTAATGTTCACGTACTCGGATATGTCTTCCCACGACATTAGGTCCAACGGTACCATGGTATAGGTCATTTCTGAGAAGGGACCAAATAGCGGCCATTGCTTAGCCTACATGCACTTAGAGTCTAGATACAATCCTTGAAACCAATTATAACGGTCACAAAGTCTCTGGGATGCTACTCGCGCTAATCCGATTGCAACTACTCGGCGGCTCTTTTTAGTATACGTAAAAATACTATGATTACTAACAAAATTAAACTAAAATTATAAAATAAAATGATTAGTAGATCAGTAGCTATTAAAATAGATATAAGATGTCTTGTGAACATAATTCAAAAATACCATTCAGGAGTATGCGTGCTATAAAATCGCGAAACTTTATGAAATTACTATTTTCAGGCGGTTAGAAATTGTCTAAAAGTTTTTTAGACAATATGTTACTAAACAAATCTTAAGAAGTGAAAGTTAACAATGTACAATGTTCACTATATTAGGTATATAGAGCAAGTACTGAGAAAGGTTCACGCTGACTTTTGAAGGCCAGAAGGCCATAATTTGGCTGCAGATGAAATGGACATATCCACTTGCAAGCCCACACATGGTGACAGCATGTTGTTGGGCCTTGTCCTGAAGAAGCTATTGACATATACCACTTTTATAATCAATGATTTTTATGACATCTATAAACGATCTTTCTTAAATGAACATATACAAAGTGGGTCAATGGAAACACTAGAATTTATCTTTAGATTGTTATGCAAACAAGAGGAACTTAAGAAAAAATACTAAAATCTAAGGAAGCATACTGAAAAAAAGACAATAGTTGACTTAGTCTGCAATAATAATACATTATATTTCTCTAATAATATATATATACAATATATATACATATACATAGCTTAAAGAATCATATTTTGATTTGTTGCAACTGAATTTTTTTTTTGTTTGGATAACATTTTTAATAGAATCGCTTTTCTGCCACCATTCATTATACGTACTTCCCAAATAATCCTTCATAGAAATTTAGATACGAGTAGGCATATATGGTGCATTGCTCATTTTATAACCGTCAAATACATACCCTTATTACGGCACGTTTGATCTCGAACATATGTATGTACATATGTACGTATCCAGAAAAGGCCACTTTCGTATAAACACACGTTCATGTATATAGGTATAATATTTAATATGTAAATTATGTATATATATTATATATATATATATATATATATATATATATATATATATATATATATATATATATATATATATACATATGTAACATACCCGCTTATTGAATTACCCTTGCATAATATAATATAAATTCGAGCCGCACGGGTTTACTTAAGCATTGATGAAACAAGCTAAGCAAGCGATATCTCATCGAGCATTATTGAAGGCCTTCAAAGGCCCCCAAACTAATTACATACATCTCGCTATGAAAATTGTGAATTTTCATTTAAACGAGGCGACGATGAAAGTAAAACGAAAAAAAAAATCATGGGAAAGCTATGGAATAATTTGACATTTTCCGTTTATTATGAACATTAAAGGTTGTGCGAACACAAATTGTGCTGCGTGTTTTTTTCGCATGCTTGAAAATCAACCCAGTTTCGCCCACGTAACCGTTTTTCCGAGGAAAAACCCTCTGCTCGATACGAGCTTTCAACACGAAACTAAAAAGCCAAAGATGGTTAGTTCCAAATGAGAAAATGCACGATATCAAAAATAATATAAAAAACGGACACGATGTTTGTATGTATGAATGTTTGGATGTATGTGCGAGTGCATCGACAAGTATGGAGATTTCAAAAAAATAAATTTTAGAATACCAGGAGTATAGTTATATATATTGTTGCGTAGGGGTGGGTGGAGGATCCAAGTAAAAGGCCAACAGTCGTTTCACAGCATTTATTGATGATTCAGGAGATACACGCAGTGTCACTGCTCCGTCCAGAATGACATGATTTCGCCTACGTACCGCCTTATAAAGGGTAGATCTCTCAGGACGCCTCATCTGTTTACCTGTTGTATAGTCACGTATTCGGATATGTGTTTCCACGACATTGGGTCTTCCCGTACCGATTCTGAGAAATAACTAATAACGGTCATTGTTTAGCCTAAATGCACTTAGAGTCCAGATATAATCTTTGGAAGTAAGTGCATGCATTTAGTTAATCCGATAACAGATATCCGTTGGTCTAAGTGCAATTCGCTCAATCCGCGGCGTACGTAACAATATGTTAAGGCGTGACGACTGACCGTGTCGAGGAGACGCTGGGATGCGGGGTGTCGGGGGAGTGGGGACCTGAGAATCTGACGTAGCGAGCTATAACGAGCGAGCGTTGGAACAGGTGCTCTTGATATTGAGCGGCTGAATTGGAACGGGTGGCGTCGGCGTCAGATGCGCGGAAGCGTACACACATACACACATCCAAAAAGACACACACACATTCATTCTACACACACACACACACACACATTCATTCGACACACATACACATCATTTCGACGTAGGCGAATGGTGCGGCGAGCGTATAATGAGCGCACTGTAATTTTTATTATTAATACGCGCGCGCGCCTATAATTTACATTACAATATATTTATATATAAATTTTAAAATGCCAGGAGTAAACGTTATGCATAGGGATATGGCGTGACGATCGATCGTGTCGAAGAGACGCAAGGAAGCAGGAAAGTGGTAGCGGGGAAGTTGGGACCTGAGCGTCTGACATGTGCTCCTGATATTGAGCGCCTGAGTTGGAACAGATGGCGTCAGCGTCAGATGCGCGGTAGCGTACACACGACACACACACACACATTCATTCATAAATTTGACGTGGGCAAGCGGCAAGCATTTAATGAGCCCACTCAATTTTTTAAATTTAAATTACCTTACACTATATTTTTATATAACATATAACTTTATTTTAATTCTTGTAACCATTCCCTTTTCGAAGCCACCCGTTGAAATCGACGACCACAACACTAGCCTATAATAATAATATCGTTTGTTTGTTTACGATAATGGAGTATCGGAAAGTTAATTAGCGGGTTAATTTCCCATCGAAAAATCGAGCGCGGACATCAATAAAGCGTTTTGATTTTGGCAGGTTTGATGAATTTGTGCTAAATTAACTAAATTTCTCCATTTGTTCTTGATCGTAAGTCTATTAGCTATAATTGTTGTGTAGTCGAGGCCGGAAAAGTAAAAAGAAAACGTCTTTGAAAGGAAAGATTTTCCACCGTAATGATGTGACAGTAACACGCGCCAATAAATCAACGACGTAATAAATGCGTATAACGTGTAAATTTTAATCAAAAAATATGTTTAAACGCTAAAAATAATATTTATACAGTATGATAATAACATCAATAATTTTATATGCATATTTTTTGTTTAAAATATGTACGTTTACATTAAAAAATGTAAGTTTTTGATGAGAAAAGTAGTCGAATTTTCATCGTTGAATATCTAATCACTTTTGTTTTATAGTTATAAAATTACAATTTATCGTCGAAACGTTTCCTTACAATCGACTCACCTACTTATTGTTATTATGGGTATGTAAAATTGGCAATAAACTATTATAACTATACTGAAATACATAAATAATATTCCAACAATATAATGCATGTTGGAAAATAGCAACAGGAAGTCATAATCGTGAAGCATATTATTACTCTATGATTAAGTTTAATTATATGTACAAAATTTAATCAATATACTTTTATGATAAATGAACAAAATCTACTGTGGATTGGGCAATATATGTATTTCAATGAACTGTTAATAATTTCCGTATTTTATTAATAAAATTATTAATTGAGCCGTTTTCTTTGAAAGCTGTATAACATGAATAAATTACAAACGCTTAATGAGGCAGCATTTTAATTTACGAAATGTTGTGTTAAATTTGAGCACAAAGTACATAAATATTGTAAGACTGTAAAGGAATTAAACTTCAAAATATTCATTAAATGTCGATTGATATGTCAAACACAATTTAAATCATTAAGGCCTCGTCAAAATCATTATTATGTATAAGGAAATCTATATTAAAATATAAACTTTTTCAGTATATTTTTTATATGTACATACATTTTTACCATATATGTCATAAAATGATATCGAAATGATGAAAATATATAAAATATATAAATATAAATATATAAAATACATACAAAAAAAAATATATATTTTATAAAAGTTTATATATTTAATATATAAAATATATATATATTTATATATGTAGATATATAAAATTTATATATTTTATATATAAATAAAATATACTCATATCAAAATTATGGAAAGTGGACCTTTTTAAATTTTTTTTGTACGATAATCATCCACATATCTATGGTCAAACATTACAAAGTAGCATTGCAAGCATTTATACAATGCGATCAATACAATCAATACAAGCATTTATAGAATGCGAATTCATACAAACATCATCCACAGTAACAGCTATGGAGAAATTTTTGCAGCATTTTTATTTTACTGAATAGCTCAAAATTTGCGAGACAAATAGTGGAGGGAAAATCAGATAAATTGGAAAACTCTGATAGGAAACGATCAACCTGGAGTCACAAACCAAAGTCTGGCCAGCAGCAACCAGTGGGACTCGAAACCGTTACCACACTGTGAATATCTTGCTATGAAGCAGGATATGCTATCCACTAGTCCATGCTGTTGGTTATGGACTTAAACTACTTTCAAATATCACGGTTTATATCTTAATGTATCATACATACATGTAAAGTACAATAATATTTGAATACGTTTTACAAATTAATTTGATTTTTTATATTTGCATGTTAACGATGAATGCAAAAAGGGTTACCTTCTCGAAATTGGCATAAAAGTTGCTCAAAAATAAGAATCATTAAAGAAACCATTCAGCGTAAAATCTCCCCCAGCACCAGGTCTCCGCGTACAAATGTGTCCAAATCATTTATCTATTCTTGTGGCCTCACACCCCTCCATTAGAATCCTCTAGTTGGGAGGACGGGGAGGAAAATCGGGGTGGGTCCACCCGAGACCTGTTCGATATCGGCCTTCCCGCTCTAAAAACGTGGCCCAGAAATGAATTGATGTAAGAAATGAGGTTGTTAAGTCGACCTGCGAATAAAGACACGGCCAATTTTCACATTTTATGCAAACGCACGCAGCTTACCCCTCGTTTTGTATCGAGTTTAGAAATCGATACACATTTTTTATTCCGCACGTTTCTTTCGTGTCGATTTAAATGTACTCTCGAGGAATTTGAAATTCCAATCGACATATAAATTTAATAGTATTTATTCAAGGTAAAGTTTGAGTAAAGCTGGCTTCACTCGTACATCGTTTTATTATGTATGAGTGAAGAAAATATTGGCGACTGTCCTACCTAGAAGCGTCAGCTTTCAAAATTTAGTCAATAAACTTATATAATTCGAATATAATAATTATCAGGATGAGAGTAATAGAAATAGTTCTGACAATTCAAAGCGTAGGGGAGAAATACCATGAAAGGGCCGGGCAATTCGCGATTGCCAGTCCAACAATGTTAAATAATGTCACAGAAATGAATATTATTTTTTAACAATGGTAACACTGCAAAACTTTCCACTTGATCTGACAGATCTGACGTGTTCGGATTTGTGTGCGAAAATTTATTTCCGTTACCAAAAGTATTTTTTTCTATTTTCTGCTAAAGCAAATAACTTATTTATTTACTCTGTAATACTTTGAAAACGTAATTAAATACCTCGATTATCAAAGATAAGCTCTGTAAGCTTATTTTCTCTAAACTGTATGAATATTTATTTTATTTTTAGGTTATTTCTCAAAAAGTACTATTTTATTGAAAGGGCCATTAAATGTTTCCATGAAAGGGACGGCTCTTTCATGGAAAATTACTTAAATGATAATTTATTTTAGAATTTTCAGACGTTTAATTGAATAAGTTTAAGTTATTATTTTATTAATAATATGTATTACGAAAATCTCCTACAGACTCTTAAAGAAATCCTGGAAAAAAATCAAAAAGCATCCCGCTTTTGAAATTCGGTTTTCTTTGATTCGTTCTTTTCTTTGATATTTCTATTCTCTCAGATTTTGAAACAATTAAAAGTTTTGTAAAATTTTGTTCTTTTTTCATTTCAATAAATATTATGTTCAATGTTTAATATAATTTGATATTTTAATGATATTGTTTTAAATTGTTACCGATAAATATAAATTAGGTAGAACGAAAATATGACATTTTAAATGAAACACACACATACATAAACAGACACAAATTTCTTACATATAATTTTAATGGCCCTTTGACGGCAACCAATGGCCCTTTCATGGACGGATTTTCATACATGCATACAAAACCGTGAGAACAATTTATGATGTTGTTTTTATCAATTTCCCTTGCTAAAGGTTCTTTTTATGTTTTGTTAATATATTTTTCAATTTTTGATTAAATGGTATTTATGAATCGATTTATAAAAAAATGGCCCTTTCATGGTACTTCACCCCTACTAATAATTACAGCGATCTTCAAACGACACGGAACAATAACGTACGTATAAGATAAATGTATGTTGGGGATTCGCTTTGAGCACATACAAAATTATATTTATTATCTTTCATGCGAAACGCGTTCGTACTTAGTTAGATAAATACATTCCTAAGTTGAATCATTTCCATATTCCCAGAGTTCTTAGCCTCAGATCGAGTTTCTAATGATGAAAGTGATACCTTCTCGCATTTCGCTCGTAAAGTTCACAGGCTTAAAATTTCATCCCGCCACCCCTCAAACACACACCCCTTCTCTACGCACCCGGCCCAATTTGAACCTTTTCAATGCAGAAGAGACATTCTTAATTTGGCACGTAGTCAGCGGAGCGCAAAGCTAATATAAAAAATTAGCGAAAATTTATCGCCACAGAAGCGTGAAAATTAATTTTTTGCACACGACGGAAGAATACATTTCAAAATATCGTAACTAATCTATCGGAAAATCGCTATGGTAATTTTTTTATATACATACCTATATATATATATATATATATTTTTATTATGTGAACGATACATAATAAAGTATAAGTAAGAGTGCTATTCTTTGTGTTGAAGATTTTGTGAAAATTTATCCATTTGAAATTTTCAGAATACTGATGCTGGAGAATAAAGGCTCTAGTGTTCACATATACATACGTACATATAATCCAAGTATAGTAAAAGATGTACACATATCGAATAAAACATTCAGAGCAATTGTGAACCAATTCAAAATATATACATATATCATAGGCAAGGATTGTAAATAGGTTTTTGAGCTCTTTTTCCTATTATGCTTTAGATTAACATTAGAATAGTATAATACTGTGATTACTAACCAAATTAAATTAAATTGTAAAATAGAAAATGATCAGTAGATCAGTAGCTATTAAAATAGATATAAGATGTATTGTGAACATAATTTCGTAATAATAAAAAGCATTTAAAAATCAAAAAAATATCATAGGCAGTTTATGTTGATGTGATGTCTTATATTTTAAACAAATAATTGAATAATGATAGTGATTGGTTGTGTGAAAATAAATTAAATCTAATTGTGAATAAAACCAAAATGATATGGTTAGGTTCGATGATACAATTTTTGAAATAGTTGATAATATAAAATATTTGGGAATTCATATGGACGCAAGACTGAATTTTAATGAACACGCTGAATATATAATTACAAACATCGCTAAAAAAGTTGATGTTTCATGTACTAGAAATATTTTAAGTAGAAAAAGTAAAGTCTATAATACAATTGTCTCGCCGCACATGGTTTATTGCGCCACTGTGCTAAACATGTTTAATGACAAAGATTTAAGAAAAATAAAAAAGTTATTAAATCAAGCTATGAGACATATTTTGAATGTTGGTAGATTAAAAAGTATTAGAAGTATGTTAGATGAATTGGGATGGACGAGTATTAAATATAGTTTAAATCTTAGTGCATTATATTTTTTTATAAGTTAGATCAGAAGTTATTACCTAAATATTTTAAGGATTATATAATAAGAAATAGTGATATACGTGTTTTATTCCAAATTGACCCTTTTTCATTTCTTCTTCTTCTAAGACCTTGGATGCACTCTTGCGAGGTGCAAGGAGACACCTCTGTGAGGGACAGTGCATATAAGTTAAGTATATATGTAGTATTAGAGTTATATAATTAAGTATGTATTAAACTAAAATAGGTGTATGTATTTAAATAAGCTAACTAGCTAAAATTATATATATGTGAATAAATAAGTTCAATTAAATGAAAATGGAAGGTAAACGATTTTTTAAAATATTAGAAAAACTATCGATTCTATTTGTGTCTATTACCCATAGTGCCTGAGAAATTATTACTTGCGCTGCTTTTATTACCTTCAATAGTCGAAATCCTCTTTAAGGAGGGGTTTTACTGTCTCTGCAATGTAAAAACTCTTACTCAAATACGTAGTCTGAATCTGACTTTTACGATGACGCTAAGCACTGATGATATCTACTAGTGGAGATTTAAATAAAATATTGAGAGAATCTACATGTATAATATGTACGTGTATATACATAAAAGAAAAAGTAAAAGAGAAAAAGGTCTCAGCTATACTGGTTGAGGTTCATTTTATGGTGGAATAACAGGATGTTTGCCAGCTGTACCGAAAAGGGAATTAATCAATCAATCCATAAAGATATAGCATGGGCAATTACTTACAATTAATGAGGAAAGACTTCAAATTGATAAATTCGCTTGAAACATAATCAACTATTTAGTACTCTAACCTCGATAGTGTAACGTAGGAATCCGGACCAATGTAAAGTGGAGAATTCCGAGTTTGGAGGGAACAACGTTTGTAGGGTATTCCAATTTTGCGGGAATAACATTTGTGGGAAATAAAGTTTATGGGAAATGGCGTGGCTCTTCGGAATACTGCGTGTCCGAACACTCGACTATCTGCCTATAAAATCCAGCAGCGGGGCTCAGTTGTTGCGTTAATGCTAAGCACCGATAGGTCATAGGTTCGATTCTGTGAGCTAACCTCGATTGAATATAATTTATTAAAAGTATGTAGTTCTGCTTGTCAGATTTGGATAGATTTAGATAGTGACTCGTTCAATTGTTTCGTACCAGACCGTTTCCTATGAGAGTTTATCAATTTATCTGATTTCATTGTTGAAACGGTTCCTCCACCAAATTGGCAAAAACCATCCAACCTGGCAAATTGAATATCATAGATGTCGCTTAGAGGCAACCATATAGAATAATATAAAAAAATAAGGGACACGAGGGATGTTCTCTTGCACTCGGCCAAAACTATTATTATTTTTAATAATTATTTATTGTTATTATTATTTAACACAATTCTTTATTTATTTTCTCTCGCTTGCTCGTGGAATAAAATATTATTATTATTGTTGCGTAGGGGTGGGTCCAGGATCCAAAAGAAAGGCCAAAGTCGCTTCACAGCATTCATTCAACGATTCAAGAAGTCAACACGGATCTACCGCTCACTTCCGAATAATCTGATCTACCGTATGTATGAGCCTCCTTATAACGAACAAGTTGATCCATTAATGTGTCTATTGTCTAGGCACTTAAAGGTCTACCCTGGCGAGTCTATTGTTTACGCACGCACTCGCCCACGTCTGTGATAACTCCAGAGTATCGTTTGTTACGGGAACTTATTGAGTTCCGTTAGCTTAATCCGGGGTCTTTATTGTTCACCCACTAACGCACTTACACAGTGGATACTCTCTCTCTCATGTTCCCACGTTACATTATTATTAAAACTTGAATAGAAATGAATAGAAACTGTCGTTTACGTGAGCTGCTGTGCTGTGCTATAGCCGTGAATATACCTTAAGTCGTAGAATAAATGCTGTGAACTGACTTTGGCCTATTATTTGGATTCCTGAACCCACCCCTACGCAACAATAGGATACAAATAATGAAGATATTAAATGGCCCTACTCCTGTTTACAGTTTACGATGAAATAAATTCTTGTAAAAGATTGAAGTGGTTTCAGTTGCTTACTTAAGGGGATAGAAAGCAGGGAAAAAAATGATTAAAAATTTTAATGACGAAGGGTTCTCTTTAAACTTATTTAGTTTGAACGAGCGAGACAAAGCTATAGAAAAAATCTAAACGAACGTAATATTGTCCAATGGAACTACTTTGAGAAATTTTATTGTTGTGCAGTACAAAAGAAATTCGCGCCGAAATTCTGTGCTAGAAAATATAAAAAATAGATTTTTATACGCGATTCATCCACAAATCGAGTGTGAAATATTAATATCCATTTTATCGATGTATTAAAGACACTCATGCTAAGAGAGCTTTTCGCTTCATATTTTATATTTTCATTAAGGGGCGTCCCCTCGGAGCGCTTTTCGCCGGCATTCCTGAAATTCTGCGTTTCGGCGATCGACTTTTATGAGTCGTTAAGACGAGACCCCCAGTTTTGAGCCCCCAAAACAAACACACACAGGTGCAAAGCGAAGAGGGCTTTCGTCGATTTTCGCCAAGAGAAAGAGAGTTATGGACCCATTACTTTCGCTCGATTTTATTATTCCATTATATGAGCGACGACGGAGACGCTCAAAATGTCACGCCGATATTTACGTAGATTTTTTCATACGAAATTTATTGCGGTACGAATATTTTACGAACATTCTCCCACGGACGAAATCCTCCATATGTTTCATTGCGAAGAAAATCATACGTAATTTTTTTTTATTTTTTGATACAAAAAGACTTACAGGTTGAATTTATTTACTATATAGAGAACTGTCATCGTTTGAGTATCCTATATCGATGATAGATCATCGCATGAGATTATTGTGGATAAAGCTATTTGATCCCTGGTACCAATACTTTTGTACGTATGTATATAAAATACGTCGTTGTGGAAGAGCTGGTCGCGTTTTGGATCAATTTTCAGCGGCGGAGTTTTCCGCACAAAGGGAAATCCGCCCACCGGGGAAAGCTTTTTCTCGCAGCCGCATTTCACAACTTTCAAGTGCCCTTCTCCGGTCCGTTTTCCGGGATATTTGCGCATATTAACACAACACACAAACACACTCGAGAGGTGAAAAGCGTTCGAGAGCTTTTCCGCGATAATAATAATTCACCGCTAACTCGAATGAAATATTTTTACGGGTCGGAACTCAGAGAGCAGTTCGGAAAGGTACGCGTACCTGACTTTGCGAGAGTGTGTCCTATAGAAAAATATAATATAATACGTCTGCGAACGGTTCTATTATTCCTTTGATATATTAAAAAGTGCCAAGTAAAAGGAAATGGAAACTTTTTTAATATAAAAAAATTCATATATGTATGTATGTTCATATGTACATATATCTCTTAATATAACCAGCGACGTAGACTAGTGGTTAGTATATTATGCTTTCGAGCAGAGTGTCACGGGTTCGATTTCCACTAGAGTCCCGCTGCTGGCCAGACCTTGGTTTGTTACTAGAGGTCGATCGTTTCTTATCAGAGTTTGTCAATTTTTCTGATTTTCATTGAAACCGTTCTTGTAAATTGGAATATTTTTTCCAATCTCTCTTGAAAATCTCAAGTTATTCAACTTCTTGGGGTTTGCCAATTTTTATAATAAAATTCTGCAAAAATTTCTTCATAGATGTCATTAATTATCCAGGAAGCCGCATTGGGGCCTTCCTGTCAAGCCTTCTTGGTATATATCTTTAAATAAAAATAAATAAATAAATGTATTCATATTTATTGCCATCTCTTTTCCCATCTCTCTTGCTAATCTCAAGATATTCAGCGTCTTGATGTTCGCCAGTTTGATTATAAAAAGCTGCAAAAATGTCTCCATAGATGTCACTGTGGATGTTTATATGTATGAATTCGCATTGTATTGATTGATTGAATATATTTATCTGTTAAAAATGCACTCGTCGGTTTGGGAGTGATCTGTAAAGGCGAGTGTTCGTGTTCTATGAAATAAAATAAAAAAAATATGCTTTTTTTAGGAATTCCTGTAATGTCGAAATAGTCCAAATTTAAATAAATATACTAAAGCATATTCAAATATAGTTTTATATTTTGTAACTGCATTTATATTTCATTAAATGAGTTTTTACAAAAAAAAAAACAAAATCTTCGGTAGTTGATATATGTATATTTAATTTAATAAATAGAAAACTGTGAAATTCAATTAAATAAACACTTTATTCTAGTATTTGCGTTATACATATGTATATATGTATATATGTACATATAAAATTCCCGTCATTAAACGTATATAAAATGACCGCGTAAAAGGAAATCAGTATAAGAGGAGTCCACATAAAGTGAGTCAACATAAAATGAGTCCACATAAAATGGGTTTATGCTAAATAAGATCGTTCAAATGAGAAATCAAAAAAAAAGTCGTATAAAAAGAGACCGCGTAAAATGAATCCACTTAAAGTGATCCGTTTCAAAGGAGGTCACATAAAAATGAGCGCGTAAAACGAAGAATTAATGTATGCTGTTGAAGCTTGAAAGATGTATGTATGTTCATAAGTATGTACGTATATACTACATATGTACATGAAAATATATGTATTTCACTAATACCGATATTTCTTACTTCCGGTATGAAGGAAAAAATTTCCAACTACCCGTAGAACCGGTATCTATCGGTATTGACTCATTCAAACAAATTGTACGATAAAATACAAATATGAATTAATCAATCGTAGGACTCCGGCTAAGCGGCTTCTTTGAATAACACGTCAAAAATAATGTTAAATGTTGACCTATTCTTTGACAAATCCATACAAACCAAACGATAAAACGCTTTCTTCTAAATTAAAAAATTTAAATTATTATATTTCAGCACTACCGTTGCTCTATTTTGTACTACTAGTAGTACTGAAAGTCGAATTTTGTCTATAGATCCGGTTTCGGTAGTACCGGTATTGGAATCCCCAGTATATATGAATGTTTCCTATGCAAATCCACAGTTTTCAATTCAGAATCGCCAAATTTGAGACATTATCTCATTGTACCCTAGCTTAGACCGTAAGTAGATTTTAGAAGAAGAATCGCCGAAGGACTTTATCGACTTTTTTCTGCCCGAGCAACGCCGGGCAGCACTTATGTACATATGTATATACAAATACAGTAACCAGCATCTTTCTGAGAGCGTATTGAGTTTTCTCATATTTTTAATGCAACTCTGAATGAACACGAATATTGCCTCATCATAGGAAGATACACTTGAATTGACACGCAAAAATCGCTTGTAGTGATAGTTTTGGCAAGAATAAAATAAAAATTTGGTTTCATTACCTATTGTAAGTGTACTATAAACGATTGTCTTTATTGCAGAATGCCCAAACCTTTCACGAGCCCTATAGAACAGTGCCGAAAGGGAGTCGTAACGCTACTTCCATACAAAAATATAATACCATTTAATACGAGCAACGCTAGAGTGTGTGTGCTTGCGTGGAAGCGAAAGGAGAATAAAACGGTCCTCAGAGTCCTCGAAAAGAAGAGGTTTTCTGCCTAACGATAACGAGGTGGTCCTCGAGAAATAATGGACCGTTACACTTGGTCCTTGAAAGGGTTTCTTTCGACCCACCTCGCCACGACGGACTTCTTCCGAGCTCAGTATTCGATCCACTGCCACTTCTATCCGTTCTTTTGTGTGCAAAATTTCAAACCCACACACGCACACACACACACACACACGCGTAATAAACTCAGGATTTACTGGATTTAAATCGGATTATGCCGGATAATACCCGGATAAATAAAAGGCAGGAAGAGGACGGAGGAAGGGATGGGGTTTTGTCTTTTGTTGTCGTTTCCCAAGGTTCAAACAGTGTTTTAATTGATATTTATAGACTAAACGGGCGATCGTCACCATTGATTCGGCACTAAAACGGTGAATAGTAGAACGGTGTTAGCTCGCTTCAATGAACGTCCATAATTATGCGTTGAAAGCATGATAAATTTAGTATCGGGAATTTTCATGACAAATTATTATACGCAGCGGAAAATCGAGAAACTAATTGAGTTTTCCCGAGTTCGGATAGTGCAATTTGAATATGCAATATCCGAATTTATATATGGCATGGATGTACAGCCTAAATTAATCAATGTTTTTTTTTTATTGTTTAATACTGTATAGCCATACGAAACTTAATATTCATAATTTATGATTACCTAAACGCAATCTGCTTTAGGTCATCGACTTTAGAGAGTCTTTAACCTTCCAGCGGGCGCGCGGAGTTATTTCCTTTGAGCAGGCGCATGTCATAAATTTTACGTCATTAAGTTTTCTCCATGTAAATGCTGTTTTATTTTTGAAAATGGTGATTTCTTTATGTAAATGTTAAGGAAATATTGTAAGGTTTTATAAGAATTTTTATAATATTTATATATGTAGTTTTATTTTTATAGTTTTATAAGAATAAGGAAATATTGTAAGGTTTTTTTAATATATTTTATAAGAATTTTAAATAGGTTTTTTAGCTCTTTTTCCTATTATGCTGTACATCAACAGTCTTCTTCTTTTTATTCCTCTCCTCGGAGGTTGGATATCATGATATATATCTTCTCTCTATCCATGGTTGCCCTGAAAAGTGTTGTGAAGTCACATTGGTACCATCCACGGAGATTGTCCATCCATGAGATTCGTCTTCTATCAACGCTTCTTTTCCCTTGTACTTTCCCCTGCAATATGAGCTGTATGATTTCATATTTCGGATTTCTCTTAATAACTCTCGCTTAATAACTCTCGTTTTCTTTTCATTCGTTTCAACACTTCTTCATTTCGGACTCTGTCCACCCAGGGGATCCTTAACATTCTCCTGAAACACCACATTTCAAATGCTGCCAGCTTTTTCTCTATAGCTTTAGTCATGGTCCAGGATTCGACCCCATAAAGAAGTACTGATAGAACGTAGCAGTGTAGAATTCTCATCTTTAGGTCAAGATTGAAATTATTACTATATTTCATTAACATTATTTAGATTACTAGCAAAATTAAATTAAAATTGTAAAATAGAAAAAGATCTGAAGATCAGTAGCTATTAAAATAGATATCAGATGTATTGTGAACATAATTTCGTAATAATAAAAAGCATTTAAAAATCGAAAATCAAAAACAATTTATGATGAAATTACAATAGTAAATAAATGAAAATCTTTATAAAAGATAAAAATTATTTAGACCAGTGCTTGCCAATTACTTTCATGTCACGATCCCCTAAATTTGAAATAATTAATTCCCGGCCCCTGAAAAATTTTTTTTTCTAGTTAAAAGGTTTATTAGGCAGTAATTATTACAATTATAATACACATATTTATATTCAGTACAAAATTATAGGAACTTGCTTAAAAACATTTTTTTTAAATAAAAACTACATACATATACACACATGAAACAATTTAATGCGATAGATGAGGTCGCATGTTTTTACATAACAAATCGATATCGGGTTCAATGTCAGAAATGCTAACTCGCAAAGCATCTTCCAAAGTCTCCGTGGAAAGGCATGACCTTTGCTTATTTTTTAAATATAAGTAATGACGAAAATGCTGTTTCGCATAGGTACGTAGTCGTGAAAGGAATAAGAGTTACCAGGGCTTCTTTTCCAATAGTAGGATATTCTTGCTGTCGCCTTAACCAAAATTCTGAAATACTTTTTTCATTAAATTCCACTTCAAGCAAATTATCTGATCTGATATCGATCAACTCTTCTTGGGCTGTCCACGTAATATGATCATATTTTAAGGACTTGGCAAATGGTGTTCTTATCCAATTGTTCCTTTCATACTCATTCAAGTTTGGGAAATATTTCCTTAAATACATATGTACATTCCCTAAATGTGGAAAAATATTCATAAATGAATATTTGTACTTTCTATTGAATATTTTCGCGGCCCCCCAGGGGGTCGCGACCCCCAATTTGGGAAGCACTGATTTAGACGCTACAAATCTCTTTGTAAAGTGTTTTTAATTAACTTTAAAAGTATTTGGAACAGAATCTTCAAATGCTGTTAAAAGATGAATGAAGAGTTGCAAAAACTATTGTACATTCACTAAATTCCCAAAAAAATATAATTAGTTATCACTTACTCCTATTGATAGGATGCATTAGATTTCGTCAAAATCGTCCGTTTTTGTTAATTTATTAATAACACCGAGTAATCATTTATTTTTCAAATTTAATTCAAAATCTAGTATTGCTGTATTAATGTGCGCGCGCAGAATACGGGAGGAAAAGCATATTCCTCTTGTTCCTGTTGTATCCTGCTAGCGCAAATTAAGTAAGTATGTACCGTTTACCATGCACCATTTTTTACTTTATCTATGTTTTTGATCTTTCGACATAAGATCTTTCGATTTTCGATCTTTGCCTTCCGATATTTGTGTTTTCTGTAATTTAACATTCTGTCTCGTCACGTAGACCCAAATTTTCCATATCTATCTCTATCTAAAATTTGATAATTCAGATTATCCGTGTTTTTCAATTACCCGTGCCTTTCCTCCCCAGCATTAGCCCGGATAATCGAGAGTATACTGTATTTGTATTGAATAAATAACGACACGAGGGAATTTAACGACATTCGACGAAGTTCAGCAAACATGCTGGGTATTTTTTAGATACTTTATCGACTACACACTATACATATGTACATATGCATACGCAGGCAAATACACTAAAATGTCCCACGAATACTTTACAATTTAATCGTAAGCAGATAGATACATGCATACATCCGTATGTATGAAAATACCCATCTTCGATGTCGTAACTCGAGCGCTCCCATCTATAATAAATAGCCTTGCATAAGTCGAATTAAAAAAGGAATGTCCCAGATGGAGTATTTTCCGAGGAAAACTTGATTTTATTAAAGTTGAGAAGCAGTCGAGTGAACCGTAACGACCGGTGAATTATAGCTCCCCGGGGTTCGGCTTGATTCGCTCGGTTAAATCTCTCGTGAGCAAAACCACAAGTTCAACAATATTCAACGATAACAAGTGAACCGACCGACCGACCGACCGACCGACCGAGAGTTCCCTGTCTCAATATTCAACCGCCACATGACACAATAATATTATCTTGAATGAAAATTTTACATTCGTAAACATTACGAGCATTCATTTAAAGCTTTTGGGGTCGAATATAATATTTGTTTGATGCTCAACTCGATCCTAATGTTTTTATAACGATTGGAGGTCACTAAGTTAAATTTACTCCATTTCTCACCCCCCGTTTGTATTCTAAATATATCAAAGTTTCAGCAACTTCCACAATTCCAATCTATTTGATAAAATTTCACCAAATAATCTCCTCAAGGCCTTATTAGCCTGTTTTCCAAAAATTTCAATACAAATTATTATTTATTTATTTATTTTAGCCAGCAGTATGTCTCAATGGTAGCGCGTATGTGATCAGTGAATTCGATCCGCCATACTGCTGGTAAGATTTGGGGGTATTTGTGACTCCAAATTGATCGTTTTTCATCAGAATTTTCCAATTTTATCTGATCATTGTAGAAACGGTTCCTCAAAATTTGCGAAAAATCATCTTTTCTATTGTCACAAATCTTCTGTATTTAATAACTTCTACAATTATTATCTATTTCATAAAATTTCCCCAAATAATATTCTCAAGGCCTTATTAGCTGTTTTACAAAAATTTCAATACAAATTATTATTTATTTATTTATTTTAGCCAGCAGTAGGTATGTCTCAATGGTAGCGCGTATGTTTAGCACCAAGTGATCAGTGGGTTCGATCCGCTACACTGCTGGTTAGATTTAAGGGTATTTGTGACTCCAAATTGATCGTTTCTTATCAGAATTTTCCAATTTTATCTGATCATTGTTGAAACGGTTCCTCAAAATTGGCACAAAATCATGTTTCCTATTGTCACAAACCTTCTGTATTTAACAACTTCTACAATTCCAATCTATTTGATAAAATTTCACCAAATAATCTCCTCAAGGCCTTATTAGCCTGTTTTCCAAAAATTTCAATACAAATTATTATTTATTTATTTATTTTAGCCAGCAGTATGTCTCAATGGTAGCGCATATGTGATCAGTGGGTTCGATCCGCTATACTGCTGGTTAGATTTGGGGGTATTTTTGACTCCAAATTGATCGTTTATTATCAGAATTTTCCAATTTTATCTGATCATTGTTGAAACGGTTCCTCAAAATTGGCACAAAATCATGTTTCCTATTGTCACAAATCTTCTGTATTTAACAACTTCTACAATTCCAATCTATTTGATAAAATTTCCCCAAATAATCTCCTCAAGGCCTTATTAGCTGTTTTACAAAAATTTCAATACAAATTAATATTTATTTATTTTAGCCAGCAGTATGTATCAATGGTAGCGCGTATGTTTAGCACCAAGTGATCAGTGGGTTCGATCCGCTACACTGCTGGTTAGATTTGGGGGTATTTGTGACTCCAAATTGATCGTTTCTTATCAGAATTTTCCAATTTTATCTGATCATTGTAGAAACGGTTCCTCAAAGTTGGCACAAAATCATGTTTCCTATTGTCACAAACCTTCTGTATTTAACAACTTCTACAATTCCAATCTATTTGATAAAATTTCCCCAAATAATCTCCTCAAGGCCTTATTAGCTGTTTTACAAAAATTTCAATACAAATTATTATTTATTTATTTATTTTAGCCAGCAGTAGGTATGTCTCAATGGTAGCGCGTATGTTTAGCACCAAGTGATCAGTGGGTTCGATCTGCTATACTGCTGGTTAGATTTGGGGGTATTTGTGACTCCAAATTGATCGTTTCTTATCAGAATTTTCCAATTTTATCTGATCGTTGTTGAAACGGTTCCTCAAAATTGGCACAAAATCATGTTTCCTATTGTCACAAACCTTCTGTATTTAACAACTTCTACAATTCCAATCTATTTGATAAAATTTCACCAAATAATCTCCTCAAGGCCTTATTAGCCTGTTTTCCAAAAATTTCAATACAAATTATTATTTATTTATTTATTTTAGCCAGCAGTATGTCTCAATGGTAGCGCATATGTGATCAGTGGGTTCGATCCGCTATACTGCTGGTTAGATTTGGGGGTATTTTTGACTCCAAATTGATCGTTTATTATCAGAATTTTCCAATTTTATCTGATCATTGTTGAAACGGTTCCTCAAAATTGGCACAAAATCATGTTTCCTATTGTCACAAATCTTCTGTATTTAACAACTTCTACAATTCCAATCTATTTGATAAAATTTCCCCAAATAATCTCCTCAAGGCCTTATTAGCTGTTTTACAAAAATTTCAATACAAATTAATATTTATTTATTTTAGCCAGCAGTATGTATCAATGGTAGCGCGTATGTTTAGCACCAAGTGATCAGTGGGTTCGATCCGCTACACTGCTGGTTAGATTTGGGGGTATTTGTGACTCCAAATTGATCGTTTCTTATCAGAATTTTCCAATTTTATCTGATCATTGTAGAAACGGTTCCTCAAAGTTGGCACAAAATCATGTTTCCTATTGTCACAAACCTTCTGTATTTAACAACTTCTACAATTCCAATCTATTTCATAAAATTTCATCAAATAATATTCTCAAGGCCTTATTAGCTGTTTTACAAAAATTTCAATACAAATTATTATTTATTTATTTATTTTAGCCAGCAGTATGTCTCAATGGTAGCGCGTATGTGATCAATGGGTTCGATCCGCCATACTGCTGGTTAGATTTGGGGGTATTTGTGATGCCAAATTGATCGTTTCTTATCAGAATTTTCCAATTTAATCTAATCATTGTTGAAACGGTTCCTCAAAATTGGCACAAAATCATCTTTCCTATTGTCACAAATCTTCTGTATTTATTGTATGTGCAATTTGTAAAAATTATGTACAAATCTAAATCCACATATGTCTCAATGGATTCTTATTGTATAATCCTTACAATACTTATGTAGGTAGTAACAAATCGATAAAATTTTCTTTCGAAGTCCATACCAGCAGCATAGCTCGGTGGTTGCGTTGATAGTAAGCACCAAGAGGTCGCCAGGTTCAATCCTGTAAGCTGACCGCGATTGAAAAAAAATATTTTGAGTATAATCTTTAATGCTGCTGGTCAGACTTGGATTCAAGTCGATCGTTTCCTATCAGAATTTGCCAATTTAACTGATGTCATTGTAGAAGCGGTTCCTCCATCAAATTGGCAAAAACCATCCTGCCCACTATGTCACCACTATTTGAATATGATTTCAAAAATGTATTATCTATAACAGGTATATGTCTCGCTAATTTAATTATATGTATATATTTTTAGCCAGCAGCATGGCTCGGTGGTTACGTTGATACTAAGTATTGAGAGGTCGCCGGGTTCGATCCCGTGAGCTGACTGCGATTGAAAAGAATTTATTCTGAGTATAATCTTTAATGCTGCTGGTCAGATTTGGATATATGTGACTCCAAGTCGATCGTTTCCTATCAGAGTTTGCCAATTTATCTGATTTTATTTTTGAAGCGGTTCCCCCATCAAATTGGCAAAAACTAACTACTATTTGAATATGCTTTCAAAAATTTATTATCTATAACATAGATGTCTCGCTAATTTTATTACATATATATGTATATATATATATATATATATATATATATATATATATATATATATATATATATATATATATATATATTTTTTTTTAGTCAGCAGCATGGCTCGGTGGTTGCGTTGATAATACGCACCGAGAGGTCGTCAGATTCGATCATGTAAGCTGACCACGATTGAAAATAATTCATTTTGAGTATAATCTTAATGCTACTGGTCAGACTTGGATATATGTATGTGAATCCAAGTCGATCGTTTCCTATATTATAAAAGTATTACAGGCCACCAGTATTTTTAAATATTGTTAAAAATACTGGTGCAAAACTTTATATTTAATGTTTTGCGAAATGTTTCTCGAAATACAGAAAAGTGAACTTATGCCACTTTCAAATATAAAACTGAAAATTCTTCTATATTTTTTTCTTTAGTGCAAAAGTGCAATTAGTTAACATATTTGAAATCGATTGGAATTATTGGAATTCTATATAAAATAAAAATGAACTACTACTGGGTACAGATTCGAGCAGAGTGGTGCGACACAACTTTATTGTCCTGTTTTAATATAGAGAAAAAAAAAACATATTTCGAGCTTTTGTGTATTGAAGTGAAGTTTAAACGTGTTAAAGTTAAGATTTAAGCATATTCGAGACTCGTATGTCTCACAGCAAGCTGGGTTTTTGAAAAGAGCATAAATTAATGGTCAAAGCGAAAGCAAAATTTCGCGATTAGGAAGTCTTCCGAAAACGGACGGAAAACGACGTTGGTTTGGTGCTGATTTTGACAATAGGAATGACAAATCAAAACAATGCGCGCGAATACAAAGGGACCTTTGTTGCGAGGTGGCGAGCGAAACAAAACGCGAAATATTCTTATCAAATGAAAATTCCCCTTCGGAAGAAAATGTAAATATAATAGGTATTATATTTTCGCAGCGTTGTCGGCTTATGCGCGATACTTACGTACATACATATATAATACAAATATAGCACTGCTACTCAGAGTGTATTTTTTCTCCTTGAAAGAGAGACGCGAAGAAGCATTTTTAGAGGGGATCTTGTATCTCTCTACATTTGCTTCACACGTAGCACTACGCGACTTTCAATAGCTTTCAATAGTCTGCTGTGGTTTAGAAATAGTCACCTGGTTTTCACAATGGGATACGACAACAATTTTTTTTATAGAAATTTACATGGAAAGTGATTTAATTTTAATTCATATCAAATAATGGAATAAAAACATAAAAACCTTCGTTTTAAATATGTATTCCATTCGATTCGATTCGTAGGCCCCGGGGGCGAAGTCCCGAGGGGCGCCGGGGGGGGGGGGGACCGCCAGATTCTGGTATACATATAATTTCGAAAGAGACTTACATAGTATATACATATGTATATATGTTTATTTGTTCGTGACAGTTAATTTAATAAAAAAAAAACAAATGTTAATTGTTATGTATTTATTGAATTGTTTAAAAAGCTGCAAACTTTATAAATCTGACCATAGATGTCTTTGTGAATATTAATTGATATGTATTTATTTTTGATATGTATGTATTTAAACCCCAATGCGCCTTCCTGGGCAATTACAAACAATACAGCATTTTTATTATACAAGTCGCTGAATTACGAGACACTGAAAACTCGCAAATTAACGAGACATCAATGAATTGCACATAAATTTTATTGTACATTAATCATACTCAAATAGTGGTGACATAGTAGGTAGGAAGGATTTTAGCCAATTTTTAATCGGGAACCGTTTCAACAATGAAATCAGAGAAAATTGGCAAACTCTGATAGGAAATGATCGACCAGTAGTCACAAATATCCAGGTCTGACCAGCAGCACTACAGATATACTCAGAAAAAATATTTTCAATCGGGATCAGCTCATGTGAGCGAACCCGGCGCCTCTCGGTGTTAGGCAGAAGCTTAACGATCGAGCTATGCTGCTGGCTAAATATTTGTATAATACTAATAATATTTAAATCAAATGTTTCTGGCCAGGAAGGCGCATTGGAGTTACCCGTTAGACCTTCCTGGTATAAATAAAAGATAAAAACATTACTAAATTCGCTCAAGTCTGAGTCAATTACTTATGGCACACTTTATCCACGCGAATTACATACATTTAATCGGCTCGTGCCAGGAAAGCGACACAAAAAGATAATTGCATGCAATTTATCGGCTCAGACTAATTGTCAATGTACAAAAAACCGGATGCCAACCGGTAAATTCGAACATTAAATACGACAATAATAATTGTGTTTTTGCAACGCGTTGCGCAGCTTCCGTATTGCCGTGTTACGCCGAAGCGGCTTTATTCGATTGTCGGAAATTTTCCGGCCGAGATGAAATTTTTTCCGCCGAAAGGAAAATCAACGAGCACAACAACAGAACGGCGAGAACAGATGGCGCAACTTTCGCAACGACTTTTGTCATCGTTCAAAAGTTTTTCAATCCGAGTTGCGTATTTCCTTTCCCTACCTAAGTAAGGTTAATTGAAATTTTTTAATCATGCACAAAGTGGATATTGCGTCGAGAGCAAAATCACGCTCGCTTGCATAATCAATCGTCTATCATTTCGAGTAATCGGGATATTGCAAGATGACGCCGTTGATGTTAATCTAGAATTTTTTTATTTTATTTATTTATTTATTCAATACTCGTCTAACCGATTGCTCCAACGCGACGAGTGTAAACTATACAGTTTAAGGAATATTTAAACAGGTATAAACCCATTTATTAAACACGACATCTATGGTCAAACGATTACCAGTCACAGAGACATCTAAGGACAATTTTTTGCAGAATTTTCTTATCAGCGAAAATTGAGATGTTGAAAAACTCGAATTTTTGCGAAAGGGATGGGACAGGTAGGCCAATTTGTTGGAACCATTTAAACGAAATCAGATAAATTTGTCAAACTCTAATAGGAAACGATCGAACTTTTAGTCACATAATCAAGGACTGGCCAGCAGCATACGGGATCGAACTCGTGACTACACAATTGAAAGCATTACATGGCTGGTTAATAATTTCGCCTTTCAGAATGACTGATTTATAATACTTACATTTATGTTATTAATACGATGAAAAAAAATCAAATACTCTTTGAGACTTGTCCCTGTACGGAAGTAAACAAACAAACACTCCGAAGCAATGGAGAAATATCTTTTTAGCTTTCTTTATTATAAAGCTCAACGCAAAAGATCAGAAGGTCGTGTATTATCCAAATAATATGCTCATCTCAAAATGTTCATATATTTTATAAGTTCATACATTTTATTTTATTTTTATTACCAGGCGATGAGCAGAATCGGTTCGTAATTCAGTTCAGGGCAGTCGTTTATCTGCTGTAGTCCCGTGGTTGCCAGCTTCAGTTTACCTGCTACTATGGCACTTGTGAGTGGCACTGTGTGTAGAGTGTAGATCGCCAGTCGAAGCAGAGAAAAAATATCCGTATTACCATATACAGAAGGTCGTTTTTAATTCGCTGTGTAAAGATCTCTTTGGGGCAGAATATGCCAGCCCCGGTCGTCTATATTCTCTATACGATTCGAAAAATACACGACACCGTCAACGTTTATCGACATTTCGACTATATTTTGCAAGGTATGCTTAAATTTTCAATCTCAATATCACAATTTTATCATTAAATATTTTTTATTAATAACATGTTTACTTTTTCAGAACAAAAAATCTGACACAAAGTCGATAATTTGTTAAAGTAATTTTCCTTCCATAAAATGTTACTAAAAATATATAATATTAAGTTCATGTTTTTGGAAAAAAATAAATTTATATACATACATATGTATATAGTATACATATGTAAGTACTTAGACCAATTCGAACAGAGACCAATTAAGCTCATACTATCTACACCAGGCTTTCTCGAACATTCGAAAAAAAATTTCGAATACTTGATGCTAACTTTGGCGCATGACTTTTTTAAATTGGACATACTGAATTAGGATAATATTTTATTTCTGATGAAGAAATACTTAAAAAATTAAACTACTTAGGGGTGCAAATTTTTAATTTTACCTCAGATGACAAAATCTCTAGTACTAGCTTCGATATTTATGCATATAATTTTACACACGTTTACTTAAAGTCGTAAATAAGAAATTAATAAATGAACAATTTGGATTTCGCACTGGACATTCCACGACCCAACAACTAACAAGACTAACTGAACACGTGACGAAGAACTTTAATATGAAGAGAAGTACCGGAATGGTATGTCTCGACATAGAAAAGGCCTTCGACACGGTTTGGCACGATGGACTCATTCATAAGCTCCTTATTAACAAAATACCAAACTACCTAATTCTCATCATCAAATCGTACTTAACTCGTAGAAAGCTAGTGGTTAGCGTAAATAATGAATTATCGTCTCCAAAAATAATCGCAGCTGGCGTTCCGCAGGGGAGCTTGCTTGGCCCACTCTTGTTCTCCATATATATAAATGACATACCTATTCCAAAAAACTGTCACATAGCCCTATATGCAGATGATACAGCTTGCTTCACAAGTAGCAAAAAACCAGACACTATTCTTAAAAATCTTGAATTTGCAATTAAAACAATGACTGAACACTTCACTAAGTGGAAAATTCAAATTAATCAAACCAAAACAGACGCCATATTCTTTAGTGTTAGAAAACATAAGCCAAGTTCAGATCTGAAAATCCCCTCTGGAGAAAGTCTGAAATGGCAGTCAGTAATAAAATATTTAGGAGTAACGTTTGATAAAAGAATGAGATGGGCACCTCACATTGAGGCAGCGAAATGCAAGGCGATGCGGAGTATATCCTCAATATATCCAATATTTAATCGCCATAGTTCTTTATCAACGCTAAATAAAATAAAATTATATCGCGCGCTCATATTACCATTATTAACCTATGCTTCACCTGTATGGAATAACGCCTCGAATACTAACCTTTCCAAGCTCCAAGTAATACAAAATAAATCCCTTAAAATAATTTATAATACACCCATATATACTAACCTGAAAAAACTGCATGCTATATATAATATTCCGTTTGTTACAGACATTACTAACAAACTAACCAGTAGATTATATCACAGAATCACTAATAACCATACTAACACACTTGTGAAGAGTCTCGGTGATTACAACAAAATGTCTATACCCTTCAGGTATAAACACAGATTACCTAAACACAATCTGCTTTAGGTCATCGACTTTAGATAGTCTTTAATTAATATTATGTATTAGATGTATTATGAACATTTATAAGGATTGTAAATAGGTTTTTGAGCTCTTTTTCCTATTATGCTTTAGATTAACATTAGAATAATATAATACTGTGATTACTAACCAAATTAAATTAAAATTGTAAAATAGAAAATGATCAGTAGATCAGTAGCTATTAAAATAGATATAAGATGTATTGTGAACATAAATTCGTAATAATAAAAAGCATTTAAAAATCAAAAATCACTGCATATAATGTGTTATAAATAGGTATCAAAAAAACGAAATCATGTTTTGAAAATTATCGAGCGATCCCATTCGTGAAAATTTCCATTTTGAGTGCCGAAATGGAAAATGTATTAGACGTTCTAAAGCTAATCGTTGATAAATTTTTGTTGAATAGCCAATAGTGAATTTCTTAGACGGCGATAATCCACAGATTAAAAACCACTGAGAGCTAACGTTTCCAGCAAATATTTGTGGAAATAAAACGCAGTAGCGAAAGCTTTATTTTTCGTAACTGGGCAGGTCGAATTACGCCATCGTTTCCATTAGATTGATAACGCCGATAGGGGTTGTTGCGAATTCGCGTGATCGAGGCCTATTCTACCTACGTATATATTCATAAATATAGAAAAAACACAGCTACTATATATATATATATATAAAGGGGGGGGGGGAGGGGTGACTGGATAAAAAAAAAAGCGAAGGTTCACGGTCGCACCCTATAGGGTTGTATTGGCCTCTGAGGGTAGTTCCGACAGTCCTTGATCGACCTTCGTGAACGTTATCTTTAACATTTATCAGAAGAACGCCTCACATTTTCACAGTGTGTTCGTCAGAATCACGCCTACTCACTCTATCCAGTCTGTTAATCTTCTACAAAGTTTAAAATAAGCGATATTGAATTAGTTCGAGAAATTCATGAGTACTTAACACTTTAAAGGATTAAGTGTCATGTGTGAGTGATTATAGAGAGGGTATCAGATTTAGTACTTATATTTATTGCTTTATAAAATAGGCTTATTTTAAGGGATTAAGTACATACATATAGGGTTAATTATAACCATATAGTATGTCATAGTTTTTATTGATTTATATATGTAAATATACGGAATTTATAATCAAAAGATCTCCTTTCCAAACATAACTGTCTGGTCGTTTCATCACGTTATTTTCCCTTGGGCAGGTAAAGTTTGAAGATGTAATTAGTTTAATGGAAGACTCTAAAGGTATGCTACGAATTATACACATTAAAACAAATATTCTGAGAGCATGGGCATATGAGAGCATTTCAGCATATTCTACGTCACTCCTTAAGATCTGTGTAAATTAAATGCAGATTCTTGTTTTAATGGAGTGAAATCTTATTCCATTCTGGCTTATCTTGGATACTATGCAGTTTATCCTATTACTATTGGCATAGTTTTGTATCCTATTTATGTATTTTCCATCATATATATATAGTTCACAATTTTCATTACCATACTTTTTATTCAATTCCTTCTTATACTTGATTATATATATGTACTTATCATTCAAGATCATGCATAATAATAATAATAACAAACAACAAAAATTGTCATCGTAATCGTAATCGTAATTGAAGTTGGAATTGAAGTCGGAACCGAAGTCGGAACCGAAATAGTAACCGGAACTGAATAAAAATCGGGAATCGGAACTGAAATAGGAATCGAAATCGGAACCGTAACCAGAACAGAACTGCAATCAGAACCCGAATCGGAAAAGAAATTGAAATCTAAATCGCAGTTGAAATCGATATAATAACTCTTGATAATTCTAAAATTAGTTTTTTGAAGTACCCATACTTGTCGATGCACTCGTCCATTTTTATATATATTTTTATAAGAATTGTAAATGGGTTTTTGAGCTCTTTATCCTATTATGCTGTACATTAACATTACATTAATATAATACTATAAAGTAGGGATTAGGTGAGTGGCGCTCGTGGATCGATGGTTTACTAGCGGCCTCGAAGTATAGAGTAGTCGAGCGTAACGGCCAATAGGATCTCGCGAATATCTGTATACAGAGAGCGCGCGATGAGTATAAATATTGGGCGTTCTCGAACTGCAAAGCATTCGAAGCTGGAGAGCCGACGAGTGCAGACCAATAAACGTCTCTCTCTTTGATCCTGGAAACCCCTCTATACCCCCACGCAACAATACTATGATTACTAACAAAAATAAAACAAAATATAATTTATATATTATTATCTACCTTTATGTGAATTCAGATCAGATAAAGCAAATTTTATAAAATATAGAGTGAAGAAAGGAAAAATTACAGTCGTTTAAACAATTAAAATCTGACATAGCGAAAAGGTAAAAAACGATCGGAAGAGTGCGGATAAATACTAATAGACGTCACCGAGAACTGGATAATGGAGTATTTTCAAACGTGTCTATTACGATTATTTTTCACCATCGTAATGTCAGATTTGATTTCTACATATGTAGATGACCAAACCGAGCTATGTAAATCGCCGAGCTAAAAGTTTGAAAACGATCGGATAAGAACCCCAATTTCGTCAAACGAAATCAGACGAAAAAAAATTTACATCGTGTCGATACGAATTTCAGTAACCGATACTAAGTTTCAGTTCGATAGGACTAATGGTGTTCAAAAAATCCCCAAAATACACAGACACACACACATTTTTTCTGGATCATGAGTTCGAATCAGTCAAAATCTCCAGTTGGAATTTTCACATGATCACAAAACTTCATCTATTATTACTACGTACATACATAGATAAAGTAAAAATCGAAAGCGAAGTAAGAAGAGGCTAGTAATACCAAAAACGAAGAAAATATAGACATAAAGCGCTAAACTAGGCATAGTATGTAAACTTGAAGAATTTTAGTAAAGTGGCAGTGATAATACAAAATTTAATTACATAAATGTAGGAATGATTTTTAAACGAGCCGTAGGTATGGTTGGTCAAGCTGGGATAAAGTGTGTGTGGTATGCATGGGAGAGACCGGATGTGTGTTGTTATGGTCACTTGTTGGAGAACAGGCCCGAAGAGACATGTACAATAAATAGTCTGACGCTTAATCTGTGCGTTTCGCTTGGAATCCTTCACATCCGGATCCTATATATATATATATATATATATATATATATATATATATATATATATATATATATATATATATATATATATATATATATATATATATATATATTTAATTACATTATATACCACTCCTGCTAAGATAGATTCAAACCAGTCTCCATTTCTAGTACAAGGGAATGTTCTATGATACATATAATGTGATAATGGAAGTCGCACCACCATCCATTATGCAAGTACCCGGTACACTGTAGTTCGCAATTAATACATTACGGCTACGAAACGGCGAGAGAGCAAAACAGAGAGTTTGAACTAGATAATTGAAAGCGCTTCTTTGAACGGCAAGTTGCACGTTAACTGTAACGGAAAGGGCAAAACACCTGGTATATTTATACATACATACATACATATTTATGATACATAAGTACTTCTTGGACAGCGCAGTTGCTCCAGAGTGCGTTCAAAGGCGTACCATGGTCAAAGGTCGTATCTCAAAAGATTTTCTGCGTCTTTGAGTTGACTAATGAAAAACGAGCGACGGAAGAGAGCAAGAAGTACGAAAAAAAAAATACATGAAAAGCGGAGAAGCACAATTTATTTGCGTTGATAAATTCGACGCGAAGTCGAGGCCCTCCTCGCTTAAGGGTTAATTGTTTCCGAAGGGTAACGATCACTCCCTTCCCCCCACTCTTCCAGTTTGCCCTTTAATTTGCCTCTGCACATAATTGATATTGACCTAAGTAGACAAGTCTTCGCGACACTGTTCAAGAGTGAACTAATTCTATCAAAATAAATTTCTTAAAAGCGCACTGATTTTATTAAACGGGACAAGCTTTTCATACATAAATTTAGAGTGAGACGCGAACGATAATTTATGACACTTTAAGAGTATTTATAAACATGACACTAACAACTTTTGAATAAATTGATATTTATTCAACTTAACGCTATTTAACATACATTTTAACAATCATTATATAACCTACGAGTGAAGTAAAAATATATAAGAGAGATAAAGAGAACATATTTATAATGTAAGTGAAAAAAGAAAAAGTTATAGGCGTTTAAATAATTAATATCTGACATAGCGAGAGAGTGGCGAAAAGGGAATAAACGAGTGCGGATAAATACTAATAGACGTTACCGAGAACTGGATAATGGAGTATTTTCAAACGTGTGTATTATGATTATTTTTAACCATCATAATGGCGGATTTGATTTCTACATATACAGTGGTGTAGTGCTAAATTTTGCACAATTATTTTTGCAATTTTTTTTACAATTTTTACATAATCAATTTCGACTCTACTTAAATAAAGTAGAAAACGCTACATGCCGGAAGGTTTTACTTTGTCAGTACTTTTAAAGATGATTTTATTGCGTATTTTAAGATAATTTATTGCGTAACTTCTCGTAACCATACAAAAAAAAACAGACTCTTTTTTTTGCATTATGCAAGAAATGCATCAAATGTATACTCAGAGCAATCTTCGAGTGATGAATGTATCCTTCAGTTCATGACACAAAGGCGTTTGTTTGTTAATTCATTTGATAAATATGTACCTTCCTACCCTCATGTATCGATAGTACAACTGAACATCCACCCTAGACAATGGTTTGAGCCGTCATAAACAAAAAAAGGGTCCGGAGCCCATTTATTTCAATAATGGTACCATGAATGGAGACCGATATTTTAATGTGCTAAAGACACATCTGGTGCCTCACACGTAGTATCCTTGAACCTGACAGCATTTTTATGCACGACAGCGCTCTTTGTCATCGAGCTTGGGTGAAAAATATATTTCAAAAGTGGTAAAACTTTTCGAAAAAATTAAAGTTTTATACTTTCGTTACGTACACCGTGGATTAAGCGAATAGAATCCCAGAGACTGTGTGACCGTTCAAGGATTATCTGTTAACGGATTAGCTAAGTGCAAGTTAGCTAAACAATGATTGTACTTCTCAGAACTGACCCATGTCGTGGGAATACATATCCGAATACGTGACTATAGAATAGGTAAACAGATTAGACGTCCTGAGAGATCTACTCGGTATAAATGGTTTCAAGGATTAGCAACAGGCTAAGTGCAAGTAAGCTAAACAATGATTGCACTTCTCAGAACTGACCCATGTTGTGGGAATACATATCCGAATACGTGACTATACAATAGGTAAACAGATTAGACGTCCTGAGAGATCTACCGCTTATAAGGCGGTACGTAGGCGATAGCATGTCATTCTGGACTGAGCACTGCCAGTGCGTGTATCTCCTTAATCATCAATAAATGTTGTGAAACGACTAAGGCTTTTTACTTGGATCCTCCACCCACCCCTACGCAACACTATTTTGATATTTGAAGTGTACCGGCTATTCTAAAACTCTGCAAATATATTGATGACCAAACCGAGCAAAATGGCAAAAGTTTGAAAGCGATCGGAAGAGTGTGAATAAGAAACCAAATTTTGTCAGACGAAAAAATCGAAAGCGAGCTAAGAATAGGCTAGTTAAACAAATAAAATGAAAACCAAATTGCCAAAAATATTATGGCTATGAAAAATCAAGCTTTAAGATATTGCCTCACGTAGTACTATGTAGTAGGGGTCTCAGAACAATGACGCATTTAAGGTATTCTCGGTAAAATGGGTCGCACGCATCGTCCGCATCTGTCAAACGCAGGGTCCGCAGCCCGCTAAATTATCAGGGGTAGAAAGGAAGGGAGGGTACGACACACGCAGCACATATCCTCACACGAGAGTGTTTTTTTTTCGTCGACGCGGCAGATGTGTCAAAACAGTCTGCGTTTATACAACGACCATAAAGCTCCGAACAAGGCAGGACTAAATTGGCTTCGAGAATTTGTAAATAGCGCGTCGTCCGTATGGCGGGAAAAAAAAAAAAAACAGAAATTATGCAAAAAAATGCGGACGCGAGCTTTTCTAACTGCGAAATTTCAGCGCAGAGTGGAGACGAATCGATAATTTTTCACGGTTTCGCAATATGTAGGTTTTTTGTGATTTTTGATAAATAATCATATCGTTTTATACGTAAACGTCATAATACATACATGTATTGCGACTATCTTTAGTTTTGATATGACGTTCGAATTTGTTATTTGTCGCATGAAAATGATAGCAGTCATCACATTTGCATATAGATTGTTTATGCATGCAATCATACGTGCCATATACATATATATGTAGACTGATATATACATAGACTAGTGGTAAGCTTATAATGCTTTGAAAAAAGTGGTCGCGGGTTCAAATACCACTGGTTTCTGCTGGCCATACCTTGGATTTGTGACTCCAGGTCGATCGTTTCCTATCAGTGTTTGCCAATTTGTCTGATTTTCATTGAAACGGTTCCAACAAATTGAAAACCTTACCCATTTTCTCGCAAAACTCAAGTTTTCAGCAATTTCGAATTTCGCTGAATTGTATAAAATGCTGCATATTTACAAATTTGACCATAAATGTCTCTGGGGATGGTAATTGATATGTATGTATTGAATTTCACCAAATTGCTTAAAAATTCTGCAAATTTACAAATTTGACCATAGATGTCTCTGTGGGTGTTAATTGATATGTATTTACTTTGTATAATACTAATAATACTTGTATCAAATGTACAATGTTTTTGCCAGAAAGGCACATTGAGGTTGGGCCTTGTATAAATTAATTAATTATGTTGAAAGTTTCTAAATATAAAATGTCAACTCTTTATTTTACACATTCATATACATACTACGTATGCATATGTGGTTGAAATTTGATTTCAGGGAAACATATACTGTATGCATATAGGCCACAAGTAGCTAACCCAGTCTTGGACTGTGAGTTCCCGAGGGAGAAAAAAACTAAAACTTTCATGAATCAGCTTTAGATTATCTGCTAAAATGGAATTTAAACTTGAAAAGTACCTATTCAAGGACGTGTATAATAAGTGAGAAGCATCGGGGCACTATTAATTGATATCTATTACTTGAGAGACTATCCTAATCAATTGCTATTTGAGTGTTCTCATTGATTTACCTGAAGGTAGGCAATCCACGTAGAGGTATATTTGCAGACCAGTCTTTTGGCTACGACACCCAACGAGAGAAATTTTAAATCCTTGAAAAAAGCAACGAGCACAACTACATAGGAGCACCCAAAAGAAAAACGCCTTATTTTACATTACACTAGTGGTTTTACCAGACTTCGCTCGGTATTCGTAATATAACATGGTAAATCTAATAATAAACATTAATTTGTTTTTTTTATTAAATTTATTGGATACCATCGTCATAGAAACTTTGATTTGTTTTTGAAGCTCTCAACCAAACCTTACAAAGTCTCTTTCGAAATTATATACTAGATGAACAAGCGCATTTAAAGATCGCTCCAAAGCGACGAGTTCACTTAAACAGATACAATACAATCAATCAATATACACAAGCATTTTATACAATGCGAATTCATACAAAAATCCACGGTGACATATATGGAGAAATTTATGCAGCATTCTATAATCCAATTGGCAAACCTCAAGACGTTGAATAGCTTGAGATTAGCTAGAGAGATAGAAAAGCAGATGCCAATCTACAGTAACTGTCACAATGAAAGTCAGAAAAATTGGAAAACTTTGAAAGGAAAAGATCGACCTGGAGTCACAAACCAAGGTCTGGGCAGCAGCGAGACTCTAGTGGGACTCGAAACCGTGACCACTCTACTCGAAAGCATAATATGCTAACCGCTAGTCATAATATGCTAACTACGTGCAGTGGCGGACTGGGACTGAAATCAGTGCATGCCAGGAGTCAAAGGGGGCCCAACCAGGGTTAAAAAAATTTGTCCCCCCCCCCACATATAACAAAATTTTCTTCTTTCCATCACGCTAAAAATCAAGGGTAAAAAAGAAATATAATTTTATATAATCAATAACTAATTAATAATTAATTAAATATAATAAAAGCAATTTTATTAAATAACTAAAACTTTTTTTGGACCGAATTCGTTACACATGAAGTTTAAATTCATCTTATTCGTTGTTTTGTGAGAGAATGGACGTCTGCAAATAAAATAAAATTTCGAGAAATAAAATCATTTGTGATTGAACCAATTCAGTAAAATATTAATTTAAAACCTTTCTTGAAAACAAAAAATATACGATCTTTCGGAAAAATAAACGTTACACATCTGTTTTTGAGATAAAATAAAGTAAAGGGGACCTTTCTAACGATTCGCTCCATAAGATGAACAATTTCTAAGAATTTTACCCAAGGCATACCACTTAAAAACCAAAATATACTTGTTTCGAAATAATAAAATCTTTTTTTTTCAAAACACATAGCAGGGATTATTTTATTAGTTACCCAAAAGTAACATACATAAGAAATAAACGTAGCATTCATAGATCCATAGTATCTCATTAATCATTAATTCATAATATTTTCTAAATTCACACTATTCCTTAATTTAGGGGGGCGAGTGCCCCCCTTTGCCCCCCCAAATTACGCCCCTGAAAAAAATGCAAAATATTTTCAATTAATATTAATCGAAAATCGGGATTTTGGGGAGGGGGCCCCTATCCTATATTTCTATATAGATTAGGAATAGATTTTATATTCGGAAACTGTTTAAAATTGTGTATTATTATTAATTATCTTACTATTATATATCGTCGAAGCATAATCAAATGTTATTTTGAAAGTATGAAGTAAATTTAAATCGCTGGTTGATGATGAATCTTCCTATCGAAATTGTTTTAAGCAATTCAGTTTATATTATTCACGAAAATTAGTTTATACCCATTTTTATTTCAGTAGGTAGTTGTTACATAGGTATTGGAATATACATAATATTGAGGTTGGAAATGGGCCCGACAAAAGGGCCCACGCAACTTACATTTCGAGCCTAATAAAAAAAGTTAACCGATCCTTGGGCTGTTAAAGCAGGTATTAGTTGTTTGTGTATATCGTAAGAAATTTATTTTGTTGAAATACCCAAACTTTAGGTCCCAAAGACCTATAAATTTTTACATACGTGAAATATAAAAAGTTATTTAATTTTACTGAGGGCCCATATTTTCTAACAGATAGTGGGGCCCACATGCCATCGGGCATGTTCGCTTGTATGGCCAGTCCGCCACTGACTACGTGTATTGTGATGTGCGGTTGTTCTTGTGCGATATTCATGAACAACCGTCTCGTTCTCCGACGAAAGGTTGTCTTAGACTGTATTCGTTGGAGGGTGGTTGCCTCATGTTGAGAGCTTTAAGGGTCAAATTCCTTGGCTTTACTACGTGTATTGTAAGATGTATGTACATAGCTCACCTGTCCTATGGGGTCCAGAAGCTTATACTGGTTGAGTTGTAGATAGCTTCCCGACGCATCTATGGACACTCTCCTGGACTCCCTCAGGGGCTGTCTCCTCCTGAGGGTTCTCGGCGAGCTGCCCGGCGACCTGGTCCCTTCTATCCTCAAACCGGAAGTATCGTCGCCGCCTAGAGACCTGGACTGTTGCGTGACTAGCAGCCTCGCTCTCATCTCCCTGGTCATGGCCGACGGCTCGTTGGGCTTGGCCGGTGGTTCGTCGTGCTGGCGCAGGTCCAGCGACTGGGTCTTTGGTATGTTCCTCAATAGAGGACGACACGAGGACTTGGAGCAAGGCACTGTTGAATTACTATCATATACGCTGTCGGTACTAGCGGTAAATTCGTCGTCGTCCTCGGCCTCCATTGTTTCGGATGGCGCTATCACAGTGATTTGGTTGGCTCGGGGGCACGTCGAGGGGGGTAGTGGGGGAGGGGGGTGGTGAGGGGCGACGGCAGCCGGCCTGAGCGGGGGCGGATGCTCGGGGGCGCAGGCTCCGGGCCGGCCCGCTGGGCAGACAGCCGGCTGCTTCGCGGGCCGCGTCATGAGGCTACCTTCAGCCTCCACCGTGGAATATCTGAAACAACAAAAAAAAATAGAACTTTAAAAAGAATTCTAAAATCGAGAGATGGATGTACATACATATGTATAGGTTAAGAAGAAAGTAAACCAGTGCTCGATTAAAAGTATCTGGGATACGGTTCTGAACGAATGATGCTATCAAAAGACGTCGTATGGTAGGGTGACCATACGCTGTTTTGGTCGGGACAGTCCTGTTTTTTTTATTACTAGCCTCTTCTTAGCTCGCTTTCGATTTTTTCGTCTGACGAAATTTGGGGTCTTATCCGATCGTTTTCAAACTTTGCCATTTTGCTCGGGTTGGTCATCAATATATGTGAAAAACAAATCCGCCACTGCGATGGTGAAAAATAATCGTAATACACACGTTTGAAAATACTGCATTATCGTTCTTGGTAACTATTATCCACGGCTCGATGATTACTGGTCACAAAGTCACTAAAATCTCTATAACGGAACATCTGGCAGCCGAAAAGTCCATCATACTAACGATAACTATCATACTATCAAGAACTTGATCGCCAAGTCTTTGTGACCACCGCAATGTGACTAATAATCCAATTGCATTGCTCAAAGCCAGAAAAAAACCTTCCAAAACCAGTCTACCATCCATTTCAGAATACTATGAGAAAGTATAGCAAATTTGGTGGTCCTAAGTTAAAAATTATAAATTTTTTCATAGCTGGCAAACAAATATTTATTTTTTACTAGTCACTAGCCTCTTCTTACTTCGCTTTCGATTTTCTCGTCTGACGAAATTTGGGGTCTTATCCGATCGTTTTCAAACTTTGCCATTTTGCTCGGGTTGGTCATCAATATATGTGAAAAACAAATCCGCCACTGCGATGGTGAAAAATAATCGTAATACACACGTTTGAAAATACTTCATTATCGTTCTCGGTATCTATTATCCATTGTTCGATGATTACTGGTCACAAAGTCACTAAAATCTCTATAACGGAACATCTGGCAGCCGAAAAGTCCATCATACTAACGATATCGATATCCTATTATCCACATTGCCGTATTTATCCACACTCTTCCGATCGTTTTTTTCCCTTTTCGCCACCCTCTCGCTAAGTCAGATTTTAATTGTTTAAAAGCCTGTAAATTTTTCTTTTTTCATTCTATATTTTATAAAATTTGCATTATAGGCTCTCTTTATCTCTCTTATATGTATAATTTTTAATTCACTCGTAGGTTATATAGTGATTGTTAAAATGAACGTTAAATAGCGTGGTATTAAGTCGAATAGCGTGGTGTTTTGGCCAAAAATCGAATGACGTTTACATATATCTTTCTGTATTAAAGTATCTTTCTGGAAAATTTGCAGTTATTTAATTTGTTAAAATTCAGAAAAAAATCAGCCTGCGGCGCATGAGCGAAAATCATAATTTATTATATTAAATTTTTATCTTTTTTTTTGTACACAAAAATTGTACATTCTGAAAAAAGTTATAATTCCTCGACAATGTTGGTCATATTTGAAGGAAAAATTATAAAACTTTTGAACGTGCAACACATTTGTTTTATAATAGGGCGGGGGGGGGGGGGATATGGAGTTCTGGGAAATATGCTAATCACCCTAATTTTAATTATAAGGTATAAAAATATCTCCTTGCACTGATGAAATTAAACAGATCGAAGTTTGCACGGAGCTAATGCGGCGATAATAACGCGAATGAATCCAAAGCTTTGAGAAACGTTGCAGTGGAAGCAAAATAACGAGAGAGGGAGAGGGAGATGGTCCAAAAAGGAACCGAGGAGCGAGTGTTAAAATAAATTTCGCTATTTATACGCTTGATAACAATGGATGTGGTGTAATTTACGGACGCGAGTTCAAAGTTGTTCTCATTGTGTTACAAATTGGTCTGGAGCTAGTCGAGTGACGTTTAACGTCCGTGTAATTATTCGAACTGTCATTAGCAAAACTCGGATAGACAGAACCCGACAAAGGTTACAGTTCAATTTGGATAAATTGAAAAATCGACCAACTATGTATATACATACATATATACATATGTATGTATGTATGTACATACTACCCTTTTCCTGACGTACATACACATTGTTCGATTTCCTCTTTTTACTTTCATGCTCAAACTATAATAAATATGTATATATGTATACATATAATATAATACAAGTTTTGTGCCCATTAATTTTTCAAAGTATGATTTCTGAAAAAGAATTAATTTTTTTTTATCTTTATAATAATAATAACTAACAACAACAATTGTCTTCGCAATCGTAATCATAACTGAAGTCAGAATCAATGTCGGACCTGAAGTTACAACCAAAGTCGGACCTGAAGTCACAGCCAAAGCCGTAACCAGAACTGAAATAGGAATCCATAATTGGAACTGAAAGAGGAATCAAGATCCACAACTGAAAAAATAGGAATCCGGAACCAGAACTGAAATAGGAATCGAAATCATATTAATATAACATCGCTATTCCGTCTGTGTGTCTGTCTGTCTGTCTGTCTGAGATAACGCTCGCCGTACTATAATAGTCATTTCGCTTCGACATACATATGTACGTCACAGCTAAACCACTGCCAAAACGTATATACGAATACAATAACAAAAGAAAAAAACTTCTATATACATATGTATACTGATCGCTACTAATATTTCGGCTTGGCAGAGAATTTACTACCATCTATTAAAATTTTATTTAATTAATTGATTCTTCTATCGGTGTTTTATATTGTTTATATAGGTAGGTAGTTTTTACCATTTTTTTTTCATATTAAACAATTAAATATATTTAAGAGGTATTTTAAAAAGAAATGGGCCGCGTGGGGATCGAACACATGATCGACGACACATTTTTTTTATTTTTTTTTATTTAATAAAGAAAAAGTCGAAAATATTCGTTTATCATGCATACAAATGAAAAACGGTGAGTATTATATACATATGTATATGTATATCAGTGGCGTGCGGTAAAAGTCTCTCTCCCCCCGTCGTACATCTTCACTTAATTTGCGCGAGCAAGATACAACATTAACAAGAGGAACAGGCTTTTCCTCCCGTATCCTGCGCGTGCACATTAAACAAGGCTGTATGACAAAAAGAGATAATTTCACCGCATGCCACTGATATATATTATATTATATATACATAGTACCGTTTACCATGCACCCTTTTTTTTTGATCTTTCGACTTAAGATCTTTCGATTTTCGATCTTTGCCTTCTGATATTTGCTTTTTCGACCTTTTCACTTTCGGTCCCGTGAGGTAGACCATATATATATTTATTTTATTTTTAGCATTAACTTTCACAAGCTTTCTTTCCATTTTTTCTAGCCTATTGTTATCACTATTTACTTCGCTAAACTGAATGAACAATATCGATATGAACAACGATTTGAATTTATTGTTAGTTGAATTGTTGATAATTTTATGACACTGGCCCAGTCCTTCTAATAAGGTAAATCGACCGACACTTTTTTTGAGGGGAAAACATACGCGATATAACATAGCTAATGCAATTTGTGACATGAAAACACTGTACATATGTACATATTATATCAGGCCGTGTTCCCGTCAAAAAACTCGCGACATTTTTTGCACGGTTTCACAATTGAGTTGGGGTACACATTATATACATATTCACGAATCCATAAAACAAGAGGAAGATCCTCAGGTCAAAATCTCGTATTTTTGGTAGGAGCACAACCTTGGGGAATTTACACGTCGACAGTCAACGAGTGTTTGTTGCCCACTACATAAACAGGCTTTATTATCATCATAAGGATTTGCTTACAGCGTGAATTTTACCGGTAAGGTAAGCTTTAGGGTATGTAATCTGGAAAAAAATTGGATATCTACGTACTAAAATTCAAACATTTAATGATTAAAAAAAGTTCAAAGAAAAAATAAATTTCCATACGATTTTCCACTTAAGTATAAACATGTGATTTTTTTTATATGTAAATGAAATATCATTCTATACATATATATATATATATATATATATATATATATATATATATATATATATATATATATATATATATATATATATATATATATATATAGAATGATATTTCTATAGAATGATATATATATATATATATATATATATATATATATATATATATATATATATATATATATATATATATATATATATATATATATATATATACTTAAATGAGTAGACTACCCTTGGTTTGCTTCGTTCCGTTTTGAGGGAATGCTCTTTTCGGGGGTGCGCGTTTGTCGAGTGGTTTGGGAAATTCGGTGGAAAAACTCGGAAGAAGTTACCCTCATCATCTGCAGGGGGGGGGGAGGGGTTACAGAGGGAGGTTGGGGAGGGTTTGAGAACGAGTTAACATAAAGATCGAGTGGGTAAACAGGGATTTTGTCAGCATAACAAAATGAGCCAAGGGAAAAGTTTGAGTTTGGCCGTGAGAATACATTTCGATATCGCATTCAGGTTATTTTACTTTAGTTAAATAATGAGGGTCAATAAAGGATGAAAGGGCCAGAAAGGGTGAATTTATTTTGTAGGGCAGAGTGGGGGTTAAACATGGAATATTTTCATTCGAGATATCTAATGCAATGCGATTTTGTTTTGTACAAAATGCCACACTTGAAAATTTTCGTTTAGCATGACGCCAGATTTTGAACTTTCAACATCGTATATTTAATTTGTATTTTAATAAAATATAGGTACATATATAAAGGAGAATTCATGGTGTCATTGTTGACAAATTTTAGATGCTGAATACAAAATAACACTGTTGAGATTGAATTTCAATTTTCCCATACATTTTAAATATGATAGTAAACATTAACAACTACATATGTATACATACTTGGAGCTACAATATGATATATAATATTATATATAAATATAATGTAAGCAAATCGTAAAAAGTTGAGTGCGCGCATTACACGATCACCGATCCAACACGTTCACAAGTTCTAAATGATAAATGAATGTGTGTGTGTGTGTGTGTGTGACATGTGCGACAGGTCGCTGACGTCACCTGTCACACATGTCAAACGCTCCACACCCCCCCACTTCCCCGCTACCCCACTTCCCCGTGTCTCCTTGATTCGACTGGTTGACGCGTCCACCACATACCCACATACACACAATACATATTGTCTGCTTTTATATATTATATATCCCTTTTTTCATAAGAGAAATAAATTTAAACAATTAAAAAAAATATTCCATAAAATTGCACATGAAATTAAACTAGAATGGGATGCTGGGAAGGTAAGTACTTATGTAGCTCTCATTCATCACAAACCTAATCCGTGTCCAACCAATGTATGTAGATTTTGCTTAATGAAGTTTTACTTATGTAGAGTGTAGCGTAAAATACACGGTCGATTTTTATTTTTGGTCCCGCACTGCTATTTATTCAGAAACTTTTTAATCACACGGTTAATTAATTACGAGCGGGTGCGCCTGACTTTAAACTGTAATTTTTTTGTTAAATAATTAAACTCCATTTTGTTACACTTTCAGTTTGGCCTGACCTGTCAACGACATATTAAAATTTGGTAATCAGTTCATCCAACCTACCTTAAAGTTTCATTAAATATGTATATACTAGTGTTGTGCCAATATACGTTGATTAAAACGGGTGGCGTTGAATTGATACACGAATTAAAATAAAATTATATAAATATAGTTAATGGTAATTTATAGGCGCGCGCGCATATTAAAACGCTCCCCGTTCGCCCGCGTCGAAATGATGAATGAATGTGTGTCTCTGTGGATGTGTGTATGTAATGTATGTATGCTCCCGTGCATGATTAGGCGCATCTGACGCCGACCCCACCCGTTCTCAATATCAGGACCTCACTCAATATCAGCAGCACAATATCAGGAGCACATGTCAGACGCTCAGGTCCCCACTTCCCCGCTTCCCCACGTCTCCTCAACACGATCGGTCGTCACGCCACATCCCTATGGTATTCTAAAATTAAAAATTCTAAATCATCCCTATGGTATTCTAAACTAAAATTCTCGATATTTCTCCACGCACTCGCACATACAAATTACATATATACAAATATACCAGGAAGGCTTAACAGGTAAACCCCAAATGCGCCTTCCTGGTCCACATAATTATTACATAGATACATACATGTAAATCTAAACAATATCTGACATCTATCGTCAGATATTACAAATATCGTATTAATATATACATATGTACATCCCATCCGTTTACATATATATATATATATATATATATATATATATATATATATATATATATATATATATATATATATAATTTTTAATAGAACTGTTTAAAATAATTTGACATGCAAATTATATGCACAAATCTCCGGAATTGAAAACTTCTCACCGCTTTAAATACGTCATACAAAGTTTGTATGTAGTTTCAATTTCGGAATTTCAATAAGAGCAAGTACTAAATTTAGTCGAGACAGCATTTGAAATGTAAAGGATGATTCTTTGAAATGAATTGAATTAATATAATATATTACCCAGCAGTATGGCTTAATGGTAGCGTGTATGTTTAGCACCAAGTGATCAGTGGGTTCGATCCGCCATACTGCTGGTTAGATTTGGGGGTATTTGTGACTCCAAATCGATCGTTTATTATCAGAGTTTGCCAATTTTATCTGATCATTGTTGAAACGGCTCCTCAAAATGGGCAAGAAAACATCTTTCCTGCTGTCACAAATCTTCTGTATTTATTGTGTGTATAATGTGTAAAAATTAAGTACAAAATCTAAATCCATAAATGTCTCAATGTATTAATTCTGTAATTAATTGTTATTTCGTGTTCTTCAGCTTCTGGAAATACAGTGATTTATGTAATAATAAAATGTTGCATTGTTTGTAATTACTTGTCCAGTATTGGGGTCTTCCTGTCGAGCCTTCCTGGTATATATCTATGTAAAAATAAAATAAGTTTCTAATTCAAAATATGTACATATACATACAAATGCAGGTATTGCAATTTTTGCGACGTGTTTTGATTTAATTTCAGTTTCGTCAAAAAAAAAATGTAGATGAGAAAGACGTTTCAAGCTTTCAGACGTACAATAATAACACGGTTCATATTTAAATATCCTTTGTGCGTTTGGACTTTTATCTTATTTTTAAGTAGGAGATACAAAAATTTAATTTATTCCACTGTTGGCAAAGTGAGGCTGCCTTTCTCTCCTTGCCGCAATAAAAGCGCGGCATTTTATGCGATGCGCCAAAAATTAAACTTTTTATTAGTTTCTTTTGACGATTTTCTTGCAGTGAAAAAGGCATACATGAAAACACGATAGGATTAAATTTTTTCGGCATATTTATCACGCATAGATCAAATGGAAACGGAATTTCCTCTATACAACTCGACGCTTTCGTTCAACGGTTTCGTTAATGAGGTTCGAAATTTCCATTGAAACTTCGACGAAATTGAACGGAGAGAACAAAGGTTCGTGATCTTATGATATTTTAACTAATATTGTATAAACGATGCTTTTACAAAATCGTAAAAATATATTTAACGTTCCGTTCACACGTACATAGATGTTTAGACATACAATTTTAAATTGTCAAAGAAATATAAATTGTGCATTTGAGGGAAATGAAATTATTTTTATTGATTGTAAGCTTATATTATATTTAGATTACGAAACGTATACCGGTCATGCAATGCCAGTACTTACGTACGTACATGCAATCATTAATCATAAATGTTCAAACAATGTCATAGCGCACGAACAAACAGTCAATGTATGATTTTATATACAATTATTATACATACAATGCACATCACGCGAATAAATACATATAGTAGATTTTAAACGTTATTGCAAAGTATAATACTATATACATGTATAATTATACTATATACATGTATAATATGAACGACGCACTAAATTGACCTCAATGTACAAATGCTATAATGATTTGAACTTTTCCCTAAATGATTAGATTCAGTGTTTGATATGAGAATATTTTGTGATTGGTGCTCGGCTTAATAGCGCTGTTTTAAACTACTGGTTTACTAGCGCTGATTATTTGATCTCGCGTTCGCGCCAAATAGGCCTCAGCGTATAAACGAGCCGTATATAACAACCAATGAGGGCTCACGACCCATTGACCAATGATCTCTCTGAGCGGAGAGTACCCAATGGGTATTGGTCGATGGGTCAAGTTTCAATATTTTAATTCGTAAACCGGAAGTAGTAATTTTTTTTTAAAACAATATTTCATTATTTTATTTTGAACTTTTAAATTATTTTTGTTTTCTTGATATTCAAAATGTATAATAATTATAGTGATTTTAAGTAATGAAAAAAATTTGAACAAAATCCGACAACCGGATGTAGAACTTTTGTCTTGTGTAAGATTCCTTACATTTGGGCTCAATTTGAATCGAAAATGCTCTCATAACCGGTATGTGTAAACGTGTATGTATGTTTAATTAATGAATTTTGTTTTGTGACCTTCTTACATTCCTCAAATACATAGTCGTGGGTTGGTCACATCCCAATTTTTTATATCGTGAATTACTTCAGAAAGTCTTGAAATATAATACACACATATTTTAATGAAATAAATTATTATACACTCACCTAGATATATTAATTTGAGTTGAGGATTGGAGGTTAATTTTTAAATTACGAATTATCTAATATATAATTTCGAAAGAGACTTTGCATATACACATGTAACCTTGGTTGGTTGATTCGTAGACAACACAAAAAATTTTTTTTTTCGATTCATAGGCGCCGATTCGATTTTTTTCCCCGGGGGCGAAGGCGCCGGGGGGGGCCGCCGGATTCTCGTTTACATATAATTTTGAAAGAGACTTAGTATATATGTATGTACATATGTTTGTTTGTTCGTGCACGTCAATTTAATAAAAAAAACAAATTAGTATTCAAATAAATTTATACAAAATAAAACTATTCAAATAAATTTAATAAAATGTTTACTATTAGATTGGCCATGTTTTAGCGGTTTATATTACAAATACCGAGTGAAGCCGGATAAAAACACTAGTTTTTAATAAAATACACACGGAATTTAATAGTTTCAATTATTTCTTTCTACTTTGGTTTGCCGCTTATCAAAATGCGCCGCCCTTGGGCGTCGCCTTACTATACCAACGGAACGTCCCTGAGCATGTGAATATCTTCCTTGCACGTATCAGCATATGGTATATTTGAACTACGTACCAGAAACTGTCCAGTATTAAATTCATCAACTACACATCAGTATGAATGTAATATAGCAAATTCCTTCTACACTTCAATGCTTTAAATGGTCAGGTTTCAAATTCACATGGAAGCGTCTCCACGCACGGATGCATTCACGCGATTAGAACAAATTATTACAGACATAAATCTACACCATTATTTGTACAAATACATACTTAATATATGTATACGCAAATCCAAGAATTGTATATAATAATAATATATATAAAAATGGACGCGATGTATGTTTGTGGGTCGACTGCATCGACAAGTATGGACATTTAAAAAAAAACAAAGTTTAGAATACCAGGAGTATACGTCATGTATAGGGATGTGGCGTGACGACCTATCGTGTCGAGGAGACGCGGGGTAGCAGGGAATTGAGGACCCGAGCGTTTGACGTGTTCTTCTGATATTGAGCGCCTAAATTTGAACGGGTGACGTCAGCGTCAGATGCGCCTACGAATGCGCGGGAACGTACACACATGCACACATCCACGAATACACACACACCCACACACACTCATTCATCATTTCAACGTTGGCGAACGGCGACTGTATAATGAGCGCACTCAACGTTTTACTATTAACACGCGCATGGGCCTATGTATATATAATCTTACATTATATTTATATTTATTTTTTACAATTTCGCCATAGTGACATAACATTTTAGCTCCGGATCGTCAATATGGCTAATTTATTACAATAATTGTTGAGAAATCTGGCGAAACTAGAGATATAACAATAACTCAAGGTTTGCAACAGAAATTTGGGGAAGGAAAAGCCAGTTTCAATGAAAATCAGAAAAATTAGCAAATTCTAATAAGAAACGATCGACCTCGACAAACCAAAGTCTGGCCAACAATGAGACTTTTAGTGGTAATCGAACCCGTGACATCAACACGAATGAATTCAATACTCACCACTAGACCACGCTGCTGGTTTATATATACCATATAACTTTATTTTAATTCGTGTATCAGTTCCTTTCCGAAGTCACCAGTTGAAATCAACGGGAACAACACTAGTGTACAATACAGAAAGATTTAAAAATTGATTTCAAAGTTTCGACATCGAATCCCATTCAAATTTCCCTGTCGATTTCGGCAAAAATTTCGACTTTCGATCTTTCTATCGAAAATTCGCACTTTAGTCCGGATAATTGACGTCGGGCGTATTTTCCGGATTTTCCGAAACGTCTTCCTCTTATGAAGAGTGACGTTTTAAAGCTGCGTGTAATCGGAATTCGCGGTTCGTAGACGGCGCGTTTTCATCAAGTAATGGAGAGCCGGCGAAAATAGACATCGGAAATCGATAAAAACCCGACAACGATGATGATATCGAACGGAAAATGATGAGGCCTACATACATACATATAATGTATACATTTCGTTGAACGAACCCTTCAGCTATATTCCCTTCGAAACCCATCAGCCTTGTTATCGCCGTTGAGCTTCAACAATACAAAATTGTACCCATGTATGTATGTATATGCTAGTGTCGTATAACTGATAAGGTCTCTCGCGGCGGAAAAAAATGGCTAGATATTAATTTGCATGGCGATTGTTTCCTCTTTTGTTGCAGAGGAAAGTGTCGCCCTGTTTGAGGCATTAATCATATTTTATTAGAGCCCTTTGTCACGACGGGTCGACCTGCTGAGATCGTATATCAAGCTATGAATGATTAATAGCGACCCTGGAGCGAAAGGGTTAAATACGAATCAGGAAAATTGCTACCGCACCGGTATCACTCAATGTCGTGCTTTTTTACAATGCACAAAAATAAGTATTCTAATCTTTGAGTGTATATTTAATGATATAAGTTTTTTTTTATATTGTACTACGAGTTGCCCTTGTTTGTGAAAATTATAAAGAAGATTAAAAATCTTTATATTTCAAAATTGATGATTTAAAATTGAAAACTGTATATTTAGTCTAAGTTCAATTCTCAGTTTAAAAACACTACTTCTGTTTGACTTAATTCACAAATTGTTATCACTTCTTTTAATTGGAATGTCTAGAATCTCGGAAAAGCTGAATAAACGTATTGCAGGCCACCAGTATTTTTAAATTATTTTTTATTATATACATATAAACCAGGAAGGGTTAACAGGTAAACCACAATGTGCCTTCCTGGCCGATTACAAACAATGCAGCATTTTTATTACATAAGTCGCTGAATTGAAAGCTTGAAATTAAAGAGGCATCTATGAATTTTAATTTGTACATAAATTTTATTGTACATTAATCATACTCAAATAGTGGTGACATAGTAGGCAGGAAGATTTTTAGCCAATTTTTAATCGAGGAACCGTTTCAACAATGAAATCAGAAAAATTGGCAAACTCTGATAGGAAACGATCGACCTGGAGTCACAAATATCCAAGCCTGACTAGCAGCATTACAGATATATTCGGAATAAATTATTTCCGATTGAATCCGGCGCCTCTCGGTGCTGCTGGCTAAATATTGTTAAACGTAAAACAATATTAAATGTTTTGCGAAATATTTCTCTAAATGAAGAAAAATGGACTCTTGCCACTTTAAAATATAACGGCTCATTTTTACATAAAATAAGTACAAATTTAATTTAAGTTTTATAAAATGGATTTTAATTTTTCGATTTTTTTTATATATAAATTACTATGTATCACATAAAAGATTAATAAAATAAGAATTTAAAAAAAAAAATTAAATAGCCATCATTAGAGAGGTCGTGGGTTCAAGTCGTGACTAAATACGCTGCTTGCAAGATCTTGTGGTTATTAAAACATAGATCACCCGTCTCTTGTTAGAATTTTCTGATTTTCATAGCTTAATTGTTGTGACCGATCCAATAAATCGAAATCCTTCCCCTTCAGTTTCTCGCAAATTCGTGTTATTGGCATCTCAAATTTGTTGACTCTAATAATTGCTACCTACATAATGTATTTCCCGCAAATTTTCTGTGTGTCAATTTTTTTTTTGATTATCCGTAGATGTCTCTATTGTATTCTATATACTGTTATGTTATTATTTATGTAAAAAAAATAGTGTAAGCATATGTGTCGCCTTGGGGTAATTCCTGTAATGGCACACATTATTTTTGTATTGAAAAATAGATACTATAGTTATTTTCAAATGAAATATTATATGAAATTTTTTCATTAGAATTAGATAAGATCAGTATTTTTTCACGAACATTATTTTTTATCAAGGTCAAACTATCACCACATTCCTAAACTTTGGGTAGCAGTGATCCAAAACGTGCCTTAACTAATATAATGAGTGATACCATATCAATGGCTTGAATTGTACCTACTCGTACTATATATTTATGTATTTATACCTCACACATATATGTATGTATGTATGTATAGTATAACAAAGCAGAAAAAACACACCTTTACAAATCGGAATGTCAGTGATTTTTTTGTTAATAATACGCACATTTTTCAAAAAAAAAAATATCCAAAGAATATAAAAGTCTATTTATACAATTACTTCTAAGCGAAATTTGAATTTTCAATGCGTGAGATTTCCTACGCATTTAAAATTCCGTCACGGTCTCCATTGACTGTCAAAACTTTTCAAACGCAATAACAATATTATGCCAGTGAGCTATTACAATTGAACGTACATTAAAAATAGCTTTGTCGTGAAAGTCTCCACTGACTGAATGGTAAAGTGCAATGTCAAAGCGAACTATTTTCGGAAGTGCAATGCAAATATTCCAGCACGATAAAAGTATGCAAAGCGTACTGAAATTATCAGAGTGAAAAGTTTCATACAAACAAAGCATTTCGCTCGAATGCAGTCATGCAGATCATTTTTTTTCCAGTAGAGAAGTCATAATTCAAATCCCGACTGGAATCGAAAAATGTATTCAATTTTATTGAAGATTTATATTACGAGTATCACTGCTTGCTAGATCTGGATGATTATTATTAAATCAGATCGATCATTTTCAGTACGAAGTTTATCAATTATAGTGCCAGCAATAAGTATATCTCGGTGGTTGCGTTAGCCACTTCATCGCCATAAGCGCACCGGTGCGCGCTCCTTCATATTTAAGGCTATGGTTTGAAATTAATTTTGGTTTCTTCACAGCGACATCTAAAAAAATATTCTATAAGTCAATAGTCAACGTTAGTTTGTATATATTCAAGCTGTAGTATCAAGGGTTGTCACTAAACATATATAATAAAATAATCGAATCGGTTTCTACAAACGCGTGGTGATTAAGTGGTTAATGCTAACCACCAAGAGGTTCTCGGGCTCGAGCCCTGAAAAATTATTCGGAGTATTTCTGCAGTGCTGCTGGTCAAACTTGGTTATTTGTAACTCCAAGTCAATCGTTTCTTTCCAAAGTTTGCTAATTTATCTGATTTAATGTTCAAATCATATTCAAAATTGGCAAAAACAATTCAACCTACTATTTGTCACCAACATCTGAATATGATTTCAAATTTTTAATCTATACATTCATAGTATATACATATGAACAAGTTTAATACCATATGTGTCATTCAGGAGCAATCCGTATTTTATTTATTTATTTATTCCAACAAACATGTACACTCGCTTTTACAGATCGCTCCAAAGCGACGAGTGTACTAATGCAGATCAAGAAACACTAGATCATATATAAATATATAAATATAATTTAACTGGCATAACCTATGCGATGATATGTTATCAGGCTTACCACTTAGATATATGTATGTAAATATGTATATATAAAAACGGACGCGATGTATTATGTTTATATACATATATGTATGTATGTATGTATCTATTATTAATTATTATTGTACATCGATTTTGATTCCTTTTTCAATTCCAGTTCTCAATTCCTTTTTCAGTTCCAATTTCCAATACCTGTTTCAGTTCCGAATCCCGATTCCTTTTCAGTTCCGATTTCCGATCCTTGTTTCAGTTCCGATTCCCGATTTCTGTTTCAGTTCAGATTCCAATTAATTATTACTATTCGTATTGTAAGTTTATTAAATCATGCATCAATTTTTTTTCCGAATCCACCCGTTGAAATTTTAACAGGCATAATATAAAAGCACTAGTATAATATAAAAGTCTCAAATCGATACAAAAATTCAAGGAAAAAAATCCCCAATATCACTGTGAGTACACGCAGGTCAATTTCGCAGCATCACCCTTAGGAGGTTTATTTTTATCCGGGATAAAATAAAAACAAGGAAAAAATTGAAACCGGCAAGAAAGATTACATGTGTATCGGCGTGTGGTTCGTTCCGAGTTCTCATATCGCGGGGAAACGGTTCGGAAAATTCAGTTTCCCGGCACGTTTCTAGTATATGAACCGAACGGGAAAACACAGCGCTCCGACATATTTTCCGACGTGCACCGGCAGAAGTGTATCTCTCGGAGCGTGGCTCGTTTTCCGAGCTTTTCCAGATTAGCGATACGAATCGACATTAAGCTCTTTTGCATGAGCTATATCGTATATTGAAATTTCTAACGAGAACTATTGGTACAAATATATAACTTTAGTACGTACAGTACGAACGTATCAAATGTGGAATGAGGATGGGGATTGAGCAGGGTAGTATCTGGTATCCCAACACCTTTTTTCAATCGAAAAGCCATCTCGTGAATTTATTTGCTTTTATTTTTGTGCGATGTACGCATATCTATACCGGAAATTATTCCAGTCCAATTTATATACAACTGCTTTTGCTATTGTACTGAAGTATCGGCTATCGATTATATATCTAATACTTTTAATAATGATATAACCTTCATTCGTTGGATCGTAAATCCGTGACGTCATCAAACAAATAATTCGATTTTTTTCGATTCAAAGGATTCGAAGTCCCCGGGGGCCAAGGCGCCGAGGGCGAAGCTGGCTTCGCGCGGGGGGCGCAGGCGCCAGATTCTGGTATACATATAATTTCGTATACATATAATTTTTTATAAGAGACTTACTATATAAGTTTGTTTGTTCGTGACAGTCAATTTAATAAAAAAAACAAATGAGTATTCAAATAAATTTAATAAAATGTTTACTATTAGTTAGTCATGTTTAAGCGGTTTATATTACAAATACCGAGCAAAGCTCTATCGCTATTATATATATATATATATATATATATATATATATATATATATATATATATATATATATATATATATATATATATATATATATATATCTTTGTACATATTACATTAATCAGTGTAGACTAGTGGTTAGCAAATATGTTTTCGAACATAGTGGTCACGGGTTCAAGTCCCACTGGTTGCTGCTGGCCAGACCTTGGTTTGTGATTCCAGATCGATCGTTTCCTATCAAAATATGCCAATTTATCTGATTTTCATTGTAACGGTTCCAACAAATTGGCAACCTTTACCAATTTCTCGAAATTTTCGAGGTTCAGAATCTCAAATTTCGCTGATTCGTATAAAAATGCTGCAAGTTTGTCCATGAATACTTTTCTTGATTGTTAAATTCTGCATTTAATCTCTTTCTAACTATCCCATCATTAAAATTAAATGTCTAAAGAGACCACAGTGCAAATCGATCCATAGAAATTGAGTTATATGACGGCTTTCTAAAAATATTAGGGAAAATATTTTTCAATATATTCACACAAAAGAAACCAGATCATATTCTCATCTTATTCCCGATAGTCATTTAATCTCTGGAGACGACTCGAATGCACTCCATTCCATTATATTTCCGACACTTCACACATAAGAGAAATGCACTTCTCGTATTCGCCCAGTATAAAAGAGCGAGAAAACCAACCCTCACCAACACCACAAAGCCAAGGGGTAAAATATTACATGACCATCTCTCTAAGTCTAATTTTATCCGGTTATGACGTAAAATCGCACCCAGAGCCAGGTTTGGGAGGGGCTCGTAATTTTTGGCACTCCGTATGAGGGAGTGGGTGATGTAAAATAGCGTGGGTGGATAAAGCGAACATGCCACCCTATATTCGGCACCCCCATTCTCGATTTATTATTCACGGGTTGGTTAAATTTGAAAATATCCATCCGAGTCTCGGCATCTCGATTCGGTATCCACGATTTGCCGGACGCATAGCCAGAAGGGTTACAAACAAAATACCATTAATATAAAAATGGAAAACATATAATACATACATATTCGGAGCGTGAAACTTTTATTTGAAAAATTAATAAACAGCCTGAAGTGTATTGGTTACGTGTACATATTTATTAATGAGGGTAATTTACATAAAATGTTTTTTTGTTCGTTGAGTTGTATAAATGTTTGTCTTTGATAGGGTGAAATTCCGACCGAGTGTGTTCCAATTGTTCAGATTATACATTCGTCTTGTTCAAGTGCTGGTATTTAATATTGAGCAAATACAACGTGTGACGAAATCCACTCGTGTTCGGTGTGGTTCAAAGTCACCGTGTGTGTGTATAATCATCGCCATATTAATCAATTCAATGGGCAGAAATTAGCAACTGTTTTCTGCTTAGTTGTATACGATTTTTTTTTTTTTTGGTAGCATAATTAAATATCAGAATCGTGATCGTTGACACGGTATTATCGGATAATTATAAGCAGTACTAATGATCTCGTCTTGATTAATTTTTTTCGGAAATATTTTTGCTTTATCAATTGACAACAACAGACGATTTTTTTAATGATCATGTAAAAATTCAACGTTGAAATTTTTTGTTTGAATTCGTATCAAATTTGTAAGGTATTACTATTTTTTTTTTTAATTTTATGTCGTATATCAGTAAGTTTTCCAATTAAAATATCATTATAATATTTATTTTCAATAATTCAATGTATTTTTTTTTAATATATGAGCCGTTAAAGTATAAAGTTTTTAAAATGTGAATATATACATATTAGCCGATATACATATTTGAAAGTCCACTTTTCTTCATATCGAGAAATATCTTGCAAGACATTAAATATACATATGTTTTGCGTTTAATAATACTTAAAGAAAACGCAAAACGCGCAAAATGGAAAAGTTTCAAATTGATCGGAAGAATGTAGGATATATGTAATATAATATATTGTCATGAGCGAAGTGAAATATAGAAGACCATTAAGGGTATACAAAAAGTTTTTTAAAAACAAACCTCTTTTTAGTTTTGTATATAATATTAAGATATATAAATTATTATTTTGAATAAAAATACCAATAATTTTATTTTACTACTGCCATCTATGTATAAAACTAAAGACTACATAGACGTCACCCAGATTTCAAATTTGCAAACTTAAAACGCGTCTTAAAGGATATTTTATATCTGTCGTAATGGCGGAGGATCCATTTACTTATATTGATGACCAAAATGAGCAATATGGCAAAGTATGAAAACGATCGGATAAGAGGCAAATTTTTTCCTGAATTGTAATCGTAAGTGAAACGTAAAGGATGTTTGTAAAAAGGCAAAATCCCGACATCGTTATCGTTCTAGGTGTTTTTAAAAATTAAGATGTTTAAATTTTATTCGAATTATTGAGATAAATTGTATGGAGCCAATTTTGTTAGCAGGGTCCAATTATGTATATATGTATATTATATAATATATTTTTGTGGTTCGGTGGATATTTCGCACATGGCGATATAAACTCAATCTGGGTTTACAGTGACGAGTGATCGGAATATCAGGCATTCAAAAATTCCACCCATCGAGAGTGAGCCACGTGAACTATCACACTAACGAGAATTTGAGTCTATAATAATCTATATTCGTGATTTTTGTGGCAACGACTGTCGTGTGCGAGATCGCCATGCGCGAAATTGTCCGTTTACCATTTTTTGAAAGTTTCCAAGTTTACAAATGATAATATTATAATAGTATAATTTTATTTTCGCATTGTATAAATAAAGCATTGTATAAAAAAAGTAATTTCCATTACATGAATAAAATCAGCTAAATTAACAGAAATTTTCACAATTAGATCGGTATTTTAATGTCCGTTTACATTATCCAGCACTGCACGTCAACAGCTCAGCACAGCACTGTATGTCAACAGCTCGGCACAACGGTGCACGGAAAAGACCACTTTTATTCATATTACACAGACAGCACCGCTCGTTTTCATGTTTCTTCTGGCACGTTTATGTTTGTTCTGGACATGTGTTTGCGTCGTATCGTCGAGTTAATATTGTCACAATATAGGTATAAAGTTTTGTTAGTACGGGTGCACCCGCCACTATGACTTTACGTCATGTTTGAATATTTCCACAAAGATAACCATTTCGTGATTTGTACTGCTGTATATGATGAATAGATCGCGTCAGTTACTGCTATTTCAATACGTCACATGCACATTACGGAACATATCAATGTGTCCGTATAGAATGTATTTCGTACTGCTGTTTACGTGCAGTTTGCCGGCTCGAGCTCTGCTGGTATAAACGAACCTCAATGCGTATTTAATTTAATATGTTTGTAAAAGAAAACACATTTCAAAGCCACAATCGCATAAAATAGGATATGAAAAATTCCAAAACGAAACGAATTAAACTTCCATCAGAAAAACTAAACCGCAAACGCGCATTTAAATACATAATTCGAAAATCGCATATATGTATATGTAATATGTATATGTATATGTATATTTACACACACATATGTACATATATTGCAAACGTTTTTGGCATGGAGTAAGCCTGAAATTTATTATTAGGAAACGGAAAATTTTCAAATTATTTCGTCACAACCCTTAATTTGGCGGGAAAATCACACGGGGCGCGTCGTGCACAATTTGTTCAAAGGGAAAATTCGCAATTTTCCCAATCGGCCTTCGTCCGAGATAATTTGTTTGGGTTTCGCACCTTCTACTTTGAGATATTATATAAATACATACATATACACATATGTATTTATATAAAAGGTCACTATTTCCGTTCGAATTATCGTCTCGCCGATGATTACCATCGTCGACTTTTCGTCGCCTCGGATTAAAAGCTCGCCGCCTAATGGAGACGTCATTTTCCCGTCGTAAATTCAATTATCCGCCAAAAAAAGGTTGAACGTCGCTGTTTCGGAAGTGGAAGCGCTCGTTGAAACGGAATATCTCGCTGTACGTGGGACTTGAAGCCGTTATATCTGATTTACGAGAAACGCTCATGTAAATTACTCGAGGCGCGTCACACACGAACTTATGATATTATAATATTATATATATGTATATGGAATTCATAGGGGGTTTTAGCAATTTAAATCAATTGCGAAATTTGAACGTATTTTGCAATTTGAATTTATGAATTTTTTATGCAAAAGCGGCAAACACAATACTGAATACGGGGTAAACTTACAGCGTTTCAAATGAGTCGAAAGCTTTCTTTATATTATACAAAGCATACAAAGAAAGCAATCAACGTATATTGTGTTTGCGATTATTTGAGCTAAATTAATTGGAATAATTTCATATGAATAATTTAATACATAGAATGGTTTTAAACTGTACTTGATGTCTGCTCAAAATAATTAAATGTAATTGATTAATATAAAATGATTTTCTATGTACGTAGTAACAATAGATGAAATTTTGTGATCATGCGAAAATTCGAACTCAGATTTTCACTGATTCAAACTCAGAATCGATCACTGATCACGTTTTAATGATCTAGAAAAAAATTGTGTGTGTGTGCCAGTGTCAGAAAATGAAAAAAAGTAAGATAGGTTGCCAATTTATTTGGAACCGTTTCAATAATGATAAATTGATAAATTAAATAATCAGATAAATTGGCAAAATTGTCAATTATGATAGGAAACGATCGACCTGGAGTCAGCATAGCTCGGTCGTTAAGCTTCTGCTTAGCGTCAAGAAGGTGCCGGGTTCAATCCTTGAATGAAAATGAATTTTTCAGAGTATGCTGTTGGTCAGACCTGGATTTGTGACTCCAGGTTGATCGTTTCCTATCAGAGTTTGCCAATTTTCTCTGATTTCATTGTTGAAACGGTTCCCGGAAACAAAATTGGCTAAAAATCCTTCCTACCTACTATGTCACCACTATTTGAAGTTTGGTTGATGTACAATAAAATTTATGTACAATTCATAGATATCTCGTTAATTTGCGAGTTTTTCAGTGTCTCGCAATTCAACGACTTGTAATAAAAATGCTGCATTTGTATTTGTAATTGGCCAGGAAGGCGCATTGGGATTTACCTGTAAGGCCTTCCTGGTATATATGTAAATAAATAAATAAATTTATCCAATTACTGGCCAGCAACAATGGATCAGAGCTTGAACCCATTACCCCTCGGTTGTTATCATTATACACTAACTACATATGTTGCTGGTTTTAGTACTGACATTCTGATCTAAATTTATTTATAGATAAAAAAAAAACTATTTTAAAGTCAGAATAGATATTTCTGTTTTAATTTAGATGATAAATAGCAGTAGCAATGATTCCACGTGCAAATATTAATTCATCTCTAGTTGTTGGACATATAATATATTTCTTTCAAACAATAGACAAGAATAAAATAGTATAACCAGAGAAATATGTATGTCCATATACAAACAAGTTCAAGATTCATTCAGTTGTAAAATAATCTATCTCGTCATCTTCAAATAATTTTAAGGTAATCGGTTGGGCAATTTATCATAGCGAAATTTCAGTATGGTAGTGTGTGTTTAGTAAATCTTTTAAGTACTTCAGTCCGTCAGCTATGCCTTCTTTCCGAAGAAATTTTAAATAAATTAAATAAAATGTAAATATAAAAAAAATAATTCGGCTTAGCATTTAATGATATACTATAGTCTAATTTTTCAATATCATATCAAAATTACTCAACTTCTCAAAAACAAAATTGCTTAACCATCATAGTTGATGCATGTGAGGTCTAATGAAAATTCTTCTATTATACAAGAAATAGTGTTAGATTAAAATCTATAGCTATCTCGGCGGCCGTTCCCGACCAAATGTGAAAAATTATCATCTGAATCACTGGGAAATTCTGGAATTTTCCACCACACAGTCCCAACTTAAGTAATTAATCCAACAAATTGGCTCGAAGGAGTCGTAAAACGCAACCGACGCGGAGCTCTCTCAATAGTGCGATATTATTATTATAGAAAATTCTCGCGAAAATATTATGATTCGTATTATTAATATGCTATATAACATACATATGTATATATATTTTTAGATAATAGTATATATAAAACGATCTGACAGTCGCTCGTTTCGCTCATAATAATAAACAGCGATATATGCGGTTGGATTAATTTTATCAATAGTATAATATAATATGATATTTACTTATATGTATATACATACATACATAATAACAAACGCCATACGATATGTGCTTATTTATTCTTTCGTTTTCGACATTTTATCGTTTTGAAATAACACAATATATTATGCATGTATTGAAATTGAAAAGGCGTTTGGAAAAAACTCTTTTGCCTTTTGAACATATGTATGTACATATTTACATTTATATATATATATATATATATATATATATATATATATATATATATATATTCATTCTCTTGGGTACCATTCAAGCACTTCTTTTGTCCACCTTTCGTCCATTCTTCTAGCCACCTGGCCTACTCATTGTCATTTCATTGTCTACTCTATCCACTATGTCGACTACCCTTGTCTAACCCACGTATTCCGCTTCCTGTCTTTTCTCGTTATGCCGAGCATAAACCGTTCCATATTTGTTTGAGTGCATTGGACTTTGTGTAGCATCTTGGCGTTCAATGTCCAAGTTTCACATCCATAAGTCATCACAGGCAAAACACATTGACCGAAGATCTTTTTCTTCAGGCAAACTGACAGTTCTGATTTAAAAACTGCACTCATTCATTCAAATGTACATACTCCATCCTAATTTCATACGTATCTTTATTTCTTCTTCTTTCCTATCGGACATGCCTATTATTTGACCTGAATATAAATAATTATTTACTACTTCTACTATTTTATCATCTAATGAAATGCTATCAGGCAACGCAATAACTATTGAACATTAGGCACCTGTATATATGTACATATACATATATACATACATATGTGTATAAAATATAACAGTTAATTAAAAAACTTATCGTCTGTGTTGGTACTTAAAATAAGTGTACTTATGATAAATATACCAACTTGTAATTACGAGATTAAACAATACTCGAATATAATTTCAGAAGTGCGAAACGTCGACTAAACACAACATCAAACAAGCCTTATTAAAATAATCGACGGCGTTTTAGCACCTTAGGGAATTGAACCCGTTTGTATTACGTGTACATACATATGTATATAATAAAGCCTCATTCCTGCGGGCTTATCTGTGAATGAGTTTACAGCCACATTTTCAAGTCTTAGCCCGAGGTACATTCTTCACGAAAAGACCTGCATATAAATAATGGCGTGTAAATCGAAGCCGGAACTTTCGGTCCGAAGATAAAAATCGGGATTATATCGAACCGACCGGCAGTACTTAATTTTTCCGTTCGCCAGCGTATAAAAAATATATTATACCGTAATAAAGTTTGTTTTTTTACTTTACACGTCTTATGATACGATCCCCGAGAATATGCCAGTGTCAATTTTCAACATTTTTTCTGACGCTCGCTAATGATAAAATGGTGTAATTACGAAAGGCTCGCCTGAAGGGTTGTCGCACGCACTTTCCAAGTATGATAGTATACCACAGGCGGGTCATAAGTTGAGTGATTAATATAAAACTGTTGAAAGCAATAACTAGTGGACTCGAATTTATACCGATCGATAGCTTCAACGAAATTTACAAATGCAATTTTAAACCGAGATATTTGTTTTATATTTGGTTGTGATAAGATAATGACTATTTCGGTAGAGTTGTCAATCCAGGACGCAAATTGGCGTCGCCGGTCGTTAAAGTTTCAATTTATTAGGACTTCAATTATTGAAGGCGGCCGGTAGCTTGTTAAAAACGATTTATTTCCTTTTTAAGAAAAACTTCAACTGAACTTATTCAATACTAGTGTTTTACCCGGCTTCGCTCGGTATTTGTAATATAACCACTTAAACATGACTAGTGTAATAGTAAAAATTTTATTAAATTTATTTCAATAGTTTTATTTGATAAAAAAATTTTTGAATACTTTTGTTTTTTTATTAAATTGAATGTCAAATTAAGTCTCTTTTATTAAAATTATATGTATACCAGAATCCGACGCCTGCGCCCCCAAGGGCTCTGTCCACGTAGGCTTCGCCTCCGGTGGCTGCGCTACTGGCGCCTTCGCCCCCGGGGACTTCGAATCCTTTTAGTCGAAAAAAATCGAATCGGCGCCAATGAATCGAAAAAAAAACTGCGAACCAACGAACGAAGGTTACATACATACATATATGCAAAGTCTCTTTCCAAATTATATATTAGAAAAATAAATATGAGCAAATTTTATATTATTTGAATTGTCATAATGAAATAAATAAAAATAAAAAACGGACATATGTATATATGTATGTATGTATGTAGGGATTCACTAGTGGCAATCAACGGGCTCAACACTGGTTTATAATAAAAGCGAAAAAACTAAAGCGATGCGAAAACTTCTGCGATGTCTACGAATTCAAATCTTTTCTCGATATGTCAAAGGGGTATCTAAGTTTCAAAGTTTCTCAGTCAATTTAAATCAGTAGTTTTTATTCCATCCGCTACTTACAAACCACTCTTTGTAAAGTGATCGAATGCGAATTTATACTAGGCGAGAGCAAAAACTGCGAGTTGAACTTTCGAAAGAGTTGTCGTTAGTTTTTTTATCCTTCATAGCTTCAGAAAATCTCCCGGCGAGCTTTCCATCAAAATTACGCTGAGAGGAAAAAAAGTTCGCCGAATCTTGTAGCAGTGTCGTCGTTGACGAAAATTAATTAATGCTTTGTCCATTGTTCGGGACTTTGTATATACATACATATGTACAATATAATATCACTACAATATTTTATTTTATTTTACAAAATCAATTAATCAAGTACACTCGTCTAACAGATTGCTCCAAAGCGACGAGTGTGCTAAAAAGATTAAGAAATACAAAAGGAAAAAATACAAGTTAAATAAACAAATTATATATACAAATATACAAATTAAATAAGGAAAAGATAACTAAATAAAACATGAAATCATAATAAAATCATAATTAAAAACACTAACTCAACCATTCTAAATGGTCGCGACCTCCATAACTTACGAAGTGGTGCAGAGAATGAAGAGAGACGTGACAATGTCAATGGCACCATCCAGTGAATTTAAGAAACGTAGGCCGCGAGGAATGGGAGAATAACTAAATGCCACAGTTCTAGTCAAAGGAGTGTGAAAAAGGGGACGATGGCGGGTCCATATCACACTCTCTGGAGCATGAAGGCCCAACTCAGCCAGGATAAACGGACAGGAGATCCAGCCTCTAAATATGGAAAACAAGAACTTGATGAGGCAACACTCCTCCTGTGGTTAAGAGAAGTGTAGCCGACCATACCCATGACGAATTTTGAAGGAAATAAGTATGGGTAAATCCCATATTGCTCCTTATAAAGCAGTCTGAGAAATCGTCTTTGGACAAGTTCAAGCTTCACAGATAGAGACTTAGTGTAAGGATTCCAGATCATAGAGGCATATTCCAAGATCCTCCTTACTAGAGCATTGTACAGCAATCTCAAAACAGTGGGATTATGTTAGTGTCGAGAATTACGAAAGACAAACCCAAGCATTCGTGAGGCAGAGCAACACACAGAGTCGATATGAACAGAGAAATTTAGGTCACTCTGGAATGCAACCCCAAGATCAACAGTTGAATCGATCCAGCTCAATAAAAAGTTACCAACAAGATATGGAAAGGTACGATCGGGGGTGTATCTGGATCTGGAGTAACACATAACCTTGCACTTGGAGACATTAAGAGGCAAACAGTTGGTTAACGACCAATCATGAAGAGCATTAAGATCATCTTGTAAAACCTCACAAGAACGTTCAGAATCGAGACTCAAATATAGCTTTAAATCATCAACGTATAGTGAGAAACGACAATTGACTAGTTTATTACTAATATCATTTACAAATAAATTGAATAACAAGGGTCCTAGGTTAGAGCCTTGTGGAACTCCTGAGCCAGCGATATAGACACGGGAGCGAGCGGAACCGAAGGCTAAAAATTGTTGACGATCCAGAAGATAAGATCTAAAAAACTGGACCAATCTGTCATGAAATCCGTATGCAGACATTTTCTTTAATAAAATACAATGATTTAATTTATCAAAAGCTTTCTGGAAATCGGTATAAATTACGTGTACAGATAAATGATGGTCTAGAGAACGGTGAATATAATTGGTAAACTCAAACAGATTCGTAACAGTAGAGCGTCCAGGCCGAAATGCATGTTGCTCCTCGATCATAAAACTTTGAAAATATTTGGAAATGTATCTGCAGAGTGTGACCTCGAAGACCTTGGCAGGACTAGACAATAGGGAGATAGGCCTATAATTTCCTATATAGGATTTATCACCCCCCTTATGTAAAGGGATAATCCGGGTACACCTCCATAACGCTGGGAAGGAAGAGGATTGAATATATATGTAAGTTCAATATACCACCACGCTCAATATTAAATAAATTTTCGTTTATAATCGGATAAATATCAGTCAACTCAGTAATGGACTCGTGGGGCTTAAGTTAGATAAAAGTTGATAATTATATTCTATAGTTTTTTGGAAAGAATTAAAACCACTGAATTTAAAAATGTTCTGTAATGAAATAAGCAACAACATATTCTCCAATGACTTCGATGCATATCTGACGTTTAAACTATTTGTTATAATAAATCAATACGCTTATAAGTTGAGTGATTTATTTTTTAAATATTTTTTATATTCAATCAATATTATTTTATTGATTTCTTTGACCGATTATAAAGCTTAAGAAACCATTTAAAATCTCAATGTATTCAATTTGGACCAACAACTCTTACCACCATTATGTGAAACAATATGCAAGAATAAGCAATATCTACCCAAACTTTGTTATACCTATACAAAGTGCACTTCAATCGAATTGAATTGAAACGTACACACAGACCGCAAACTTTGGTCTAAAGTTCAGGTTTGCAATTGCAAAATGATTGTTCTCAAATATACATTCAACATTCAAACAAATTATGTACACATGTATCTTTTAAAACTACGATCTAACGAGCAATATATGTACGATCTAAACTATGAGAAACAAATAATCACGTTTTTTTTAATAACCGGATCAGAAACTAATCCATCGTTTCTAATTTGGCCCATTGAGTTTGAATGTGACAATATTTTTTATTGGTTTACAATCTCGTTTAAGAGATATGAGCGTTTAAAAATATGTGTAATTTTTACAGATTTTTGGCTTTTGCAGTCTATAATTTAAAATTTAATATTACTGTGCCAAAAGTAAGTAATAGAATCAATAGCCAAATGTTTTTTCTATAGGTTTTGATTTTTATTTCTTTAAAATACGTATAATTAATTGTCTAGCGAATTTTAAAAGTCAAAAATATCTATTTTTCCCGTAATACGTAGTATGAGCTGATTTCACTAATTTTTCACTTTACCATGTTTATAATGGTTAATTTTCAATCTCAATATATTTTTATTTAATCTATACGTGCTAATTCGAGTGGTAAATGATTTTAATTTACAATGTGAAATGTTCTAGGCTCATCACTCATCCTTCGTAAGTGAGGGTGAGCGAGTGAGATAGAGTGATGCGCTTTCCATTCTTCATCACGTGTGCACTTTTAAGCTAATTTTTTAATCATTTATCGCTCGAATTAGTACGTTTCGATAAAGCAAAAAATATTGATATAAAACCAATCATTATAAACGTGATTAAGTGAAAAAATAGTGAAATTTAGCTCATAATATTACGGAAAAAAGTGTGTCAAAAGCATATTTTTGACTTTTAAAATTCGCTAGATATTTAATTATAGGTATTTCAAAACAATAAAAACTCACAATCAATAGAAAAAACATTTGATTATCGATTTCAATACTCACTTTTGGCACAACAATACTATGTATTTTGAACTAAAGACTTGTAAAAACTAAAAATCTGTAAAAATTGCCTATTTTTTTAAACGCTCATTTTTCTTAAACGAGAGAAAGTAAACAGAAATCATTGTCATATTCGAATATAGTGGGTCAAACTTAGTAATGATTCCCTACGGTAGTTTTTACGTTATCTATATATGTATGATTTGATTTTTAAATGCTTTTTATTATTACGAAATTATGTTCACAATACATCTTATATCTATTTTAATAGACTGATTCGAACTCACTGATCACGTTCTAATGATCTTTAAAAAGTGTGTGTGTGTGTGTGTCTGTGTATTTTGGGGATTTTTTGAACACCATCAGTCCTATCGAACTGAAACTTAGTATTGGTTACTGAAATTCTTATGAACATGACATACATTTTTTTCAAATTTTTAAGTTGACCGGAAATGGTACCTCTCCTTATAGGTGTCCCCTTTTTTTTGTTGCTTAGTGTTATCATTTGCTGTCGAGATCGTAACTTTTACTTTATATATACATAGGTATATAGGCAATTATACAATTAAACAATTTTTCTTCGAAATGCTTATAAGAGGAAGAGTATTATATAATTACAAAACATGACTTCTAATTAAAGGAGCTAAAAAAACGTCGAAACTTGTACTACATGGCACACGGTAGTCGAATTTATCATTACGTTTCTTTAAAACTAACATTATTAAAACTTTAAGATAATATCTTTGACATTATTAAAACTTTGACATAAACAGTCATCTAGAAATGACGGATTTATTATACACGGAACGAAATGGCGGGAAATTCGACTCCCGGTAGTCATCGATGGTGGTTCGTTATTGTTAGTAGATTGTTTTAATTGCGTTCGCCAACCGGTCTCGATTTACACGGTGAACGTTCGGAATCGGATACGATCAATTAGCCCACTTTGATAGACTCGGGAACAATCTAAAATGAAAACGGCCAAGTTTAACAATACGTAATTAATTCAAATATATGCACATACATCAACATCGTCGTAATCGAGCCTCTCGATTTTTAAGTGAAAATTTCCGGTCTGTAGTGAAGGCGAGGCAAATTAAGGATTTTCATTGTTCTGACGTTATATTATATTATATCATGGCAAGTACGTAAAATGAGGTAGTGATGTACCTATGTAGTGAAGAGATACAAAAGATATCGAGAAAGGCTTTTGTATGGAAATACGACGGCGAAATTTCTTGTTAATATTATTATTATTGTTGTGTGCATGCTTCGGTACAATCATTAGTGATGTTTGGGCGCAACATTAATATATAGTCGTGTCTCATTTTAATAATAATTTGTGTATTATTTCGAGGAGATTGATCTTAGATATGAAATTATTATGCACATAACGATTAATCAAGAGAAATTGCTTTTGATACTTAAGTTTCAATTGGATATTGCTTTCGAACAAAATGATGATGGGTTCAATCCCACTAGTTGTTGCTTGCCAGACATTTCCAGGTCGATCGTTCCCTATCAGAGTTTGCCTATTTATCTGATTTCATTGAAACGGTTCCAAAAAATTGGCAACCTTACCGATTTTCTCGCAAATTTTTGAGCTTTTAAGTATCTTCATTTGTCTATAAATGTCTCTTTGGATCGATTTTTAATGTTAAATTGATGTTTTTATTTGCCTTGTATGATATTGTAGCATATGTGAAAATGAGCCGCCGTTTTAATTGGTTTTCGAAGATTATCTCCAGGCTTAAGTGCAGTCGGCTAACAATGGAGACCCCCGAATTGACTAAGTGGTCGGTAACGGTACCCAGCCCCTTCCCACTAGAGTTCTCAGAGCTGATAGCGCGAAAGTGTGGGACTGCATGCCGAGACCGTGGGACTGAATATCTAGTACGTGACTATAACAATAGGTAAACAAACGCGTCGAGGAAGATGCAGTGAGCGACCTCCCCTTTATAAGCAGGTACTTAGGCCATATCAAGGCATTCTGGACGGAGCACTGGCAGTGCGTGGATCTCCTTAATCACCTAACTTTGGCCTTTTATTTGGATCCTCCATCCACCCATACGTAAAAATATTTATAATACTTCTACAATATTTGACCATATTTGTCTTGTTTATTGTAAATATATGGATGTACATATACCTGTATACATATATATAATTAATAATTCTTAATCTGTATAACACACTTGTCACTTTGGAGAAATCTGTTAAGACGAGTGTGCATGATTGATCGAAATACAGAATAATGTATTCATTGTATTAATGGAAAAGTTGAAAGAGAGTGTGTAAAAGGATTTCTTTCATGAAATGTACATTAAAAGTTTATATAAATTTTAACGATATTCCATAAATCTATTTATTTACATATATCATGAACATATGTACATATATATATGTAGATAATGGAAGAGTGGACAAAAGGAGCATCAATATTCGTACTTTTGTTTACTATCATTAAATTTTATGAGTTTGCTTTTTTCCCGTATAAAAAGATTCACGAAGTTGCGGATGTCAAAAAGTTATTGATGCGGGTAATTCCATTAGGCAAAGTTACATACATTTATTTAAATAGACAAAAAATATATGTGCTTGGTACATTAATTTAACTAAAACTATATATTAGTCAAATATTAGCATTGAATTTTTGAACGAGATGAAGAATGGAGATTTCTATCCTATATGTATGTAAGTACGTACATTTCATAATATAATTTAAAATTATCTACCGCTCGAATTAGTACGTTTAGATAAAATACAAAAATATTGAGATTGAAAACCAATCCTTGTAAACGTAGTGAAATATAATACTGCCCCAATAAAAGCATGACACCTTGACAAAAAAAATGTGTATGAAAATATATATTTTTTACTTTTAAAATTCGCTAGATAATTAATTATATGTATTTTAAAGCAATAAAAAATCACAATCAATAGAAAAAAATATCTGCATATTGATTTCAGTACTCACTTTTGGCAGGGCAATATTAGATTTTAAGTTAAAGACTACAGAAGCCAAACATATGTAAAAATCGCGCATTTTTTTAAACGCTCATATGTCATAAAACAGAGAAAACAAACGAAAAACATATTCGAATTTAATAGATGAAACTTGATTGATTTTTGTTGCTCAGTGTAATGCTCAACAAAATAATAAAATAACTACATAGTATATGTACATATGGAAGCGACAATAGCCTCGGGTGTAGTTTATGTATCAATTCCATTCCAAAAACACCCGTTCGAAATATCAACAGGCACAACAACACTAGTTATAATATTTGGATATAATATTTAGTTATAATACTAGTTATTATAAGGATTTGCGTATGATTGACAGGTATGATAAAACATAATCCATATATAATATATTCGATAGATTGAAATAATAAATTAGGGTCAAATATCATATCAAAAATCAAACATAATAAATACACACGAAGAAAGTAACATACAAAAAAAAAAAATATATATATATATATATATATATATATATATATATATATATATATATATATATATATATGTATATATTACACATTAACACTAACAATAGCGTGATAAATTGCGAGTTGTACCGTATTAAACGAAAACAATGGAGCAATAGATTTTATCTTCATAACTCGACGAAGTTTGAATATTTTCCATTTAATAAATACAATGAACAATGACTATTAAAATGTATAGTATAATTTTGTAATATACAGACAGATTCAATAAACGATACAGACATTATATAAGCCCATCAAATTGATCTAACGTTCTATCTGCATACTTGCAAACTTATGGACTATTACATACATCAAACATATGTATGTAGAAAATTGCAAAAACCACGCTACAAAGTGGCCACTTTTCACCATTACAAAGTCAAAACACCACAATTCCATTGTCAGTCTAGTTATGTACGTGCAGTGTCTGGGTATCTCAAGCAATCACGTATGCAAATTTACGGTGGTCGTTCGTTTATGCGATTTGCACGGACGGATGCATAATAAATGTGCAAATATGCATGTACTTGTGAATTGTATTATAATGTATTGTATGTATCTATGTACATATAAGAGATTATGTTTTGGAATAATTTCGGCACTGAAGCTTTCGCAGATTGTGTCTCTCGCAAACTTTCAGTTCGAAACTACAAACACGTATATATGTAGCTCTCGGGAATAATCGTGGTACACTTCATTTTACGTGTGTAACGTCAAAAAGCATTTACTTAAGCTTAAATTTAGGTACGGTTTGTTCACGTATGTATGTACGTACGTATATAGTATACACTTGAATATGTATCATTTGAAATGTTTGCAAATTTAGATAATAGAATTGCTATATATGTGCATATATACGAGATGAGAAATTTTAATTGCATTGCGTCTCCGCTGTATCCGATGTTCAATTAATAAGAACTTGATAAAGGGCATACTTTTCATGAAGGGTTATACGATAAGACTAAATAATAAATTAATTTGATTAATTGGAAAATGTTGTTGAGTTTCTTGCATCCTTATAATATATATGTATATAAAAAATGTTTATAAGCAATACTTTGGAATATTTCAATAAAAAAAGTAAAAATCTTTGGAATTTCATCCGTTAATTATAGAAAAAGTTCAATCTTTATTATGACGGAGATGAAAAATGTTGAAAATTTAATATTTACAACACTATAAAAACTGTAGAAAAAAGATCAAATGTGATATATATATATATATATATATATATATATATATATATATATATATATATATATATATATATATATATATTTACGTAATGCTTTTAACTGAGTGGTCACGGGTTCAATACCTGGCCCGGTGTTGCCGGCCAAACCTTGGATATGTGACTCCAGGTCGATCGTTTCCTATCAGAGCTTGTCAATTTATCTGATTTCATCGAAACGGTACCAACAAATTGGCAACCTTGTTATTTTTATCACACAATTCACGGTTTCAGTAAAATTGCCCAATAAATTGTTAATCAATGTTCATAATTAGCCAGGAAAGCGCTTTGGGGTTTAACTGTTAGGCCTTCCTGGTATATATGTACGTACATATGTACTACATAGGTACATATATGTAGAAAATAAATAAATGTACGTATGTATATTGACTAAGAATCTTATGCTGAACGATTTCGATGGCCCCTACTCTGATTTAACAACTCCTAATTTGAGAATGATTAATTGAAGTTATGAATTCAAGCATAACTACAATATTATCGAATAATTTAAATGTGATTGTTTAAATTTTATTTATAAAATAATTAATAAATTGTAATTTTTAAAAATATTTAATAAAACTTTTCATTGCTCTATGATTCTACGATAAATGTCATAAATGGAAACCGCGTTAAAACAGGCAAAAAACCAAAACAAAACATAAGATGGGTTACATACAAGTGCAACGTTCTGGGCGTGCATAGGAAGCAAATAGCATACATATATAATACATATATTTATTTAAAATACAAGTATTAAAAAACCACAGGACAGGTATATTACATTTTAAGAATACATGATAATGCATGTGTTTATGCAAACATTCATAAAAAATTATCGAATACCACAAGATTTGAAAAACATGTAATTTTGTTGGTAATTTTTTTCGATGTAATAAATCCGTACAGATAATTTCAAAACAGATTCGAATTTATAATTATATTTAACGATAAAAAACATAAACAAAAAATGTAAGTAAATAAAAAAGTACTTGTCATTGCAAAATTTCAATAAATCCCATACATGATATGGGATCAAATATTTGCACCACTTAACCTTTTAAAGACGGAGCGTCGAGATCGAACGAGTGTCCCTAACCGGGGTCGAGTAAGACCCCAGTGTTTTTTAATCAAAATACAGCTTTTATCAATACAAATGGGTTCAATATATATCTTATTAATCATTTTATACATCAACATAAAAAAGTTTTAGTCCTATAGCATGTTTTTGACTATTTTTGTATTAAAAAATAACGATAACCATCGACATGCAAAAGCACATAGGTAAGGCCAACAGGCGACTGCATGACTCGATAGCCACGCTCCAAAAGCGACGAAAACAATAGCTTACGAAAATATAGCTGTTTATTTCTCTCGCATTGATTCATCGATCAACAAGAATATGCAAGCGAACAGTCAAAAACATGACTTATCACTACCGCCTTTAAATCATACTTTGGAACGTAGAAATGTATAAATGTATTTTTTTACGATGTACCCCTTTTCTAAATCATAAAAAATCTATTAAAATACATTTATTGTAGTTCATTCTAGGAATACAAGAAATATAGGGTGTATATATAGCTTTTAAAACCACATAGTTATTACGAAAATTGTTAAAATTGGGGCACTTGCATACTCCACTCGGCGAAGGAGGGTTAAACCTTGAAAGTGTGAATAAACAACGTTATAAAGATTAAACGCTTTCCATGCACACATATACAAATACGTATACATGTAATATATTTAATTAAAAAATAAATAAAACATATTAATAAATAAGTACACGTCTAACATCACCAACTGATAATTCAATTGACACAAACAACCTAGCAAGGTCACCAATGTTACATACTATTGGCGAATCAATAATATTTATTACAAAAAGTACATTGCATAATTCGATGTATGTAAATATGTACATGCGACACGGACATGACGTTTGATTCGAGATGTATCAACATACATAAATATTACACACAACAAAACAGGTAAAACTCGGTTATCATGTTTCGGTCCACAGTCAGGTTTCGAAGGTGACTCACACGGGTCGACCTTCCAGACCAGATCTTGGATATATACATATGTATATAGACACATGTGTGTACACGTATGCCTGTTTTCGATCATCTCAACCTTTCAGCGGTGCCCAAACTGTACAAATTGAATTCGACAACGACGATGGAATTTAATTTAATTTCGCCGTGCGACGCTCTCGGTTCAAAGCAAACGCCGCGCGCAAAGGGTTACGATGTTTAAGATTTTGTGTGTGTGTGTGTCCTGAGAATGATGGGTACCTCTGTGCGTGTGTTTCTGTAACGTCAAAGGTAGCTCAATGATTAAGGTAAACGTCATAAAGAGACTCATCTCTCGGAAGCACTGTGCGTATAATGAAATTGCGGCTATAAAACGGTGTTTGGACATTTTATATTTTATATGTGTGTGTATGTATGTATGTCCAAGGTAAACTGTAAGTTGGGGACGGATTTATTTATTTTGTTAAATTGTAGAAAGTTTATTTTATTTTATTTTTACATAGGTAGATATATACCAGGAAGGCTTGACAGGAAGACCCCAATGCGCCTAGAATATGCTTCAGTACATCCGATTTACATGCATATAAAAGTATTTATTTAAGTTTGGACCATTGTTTCATTACAGGAATTCCTAAAAAAGTATATATTTTTTTATTTTATTTCATAGACCATGATCACTCGCTTTTACAGATCGCTCCAAAGCGACGAGTGCATTTAAACAGATATATACATTCAATCAATCAATACAAGCGAATTCATATAAACATCCACAGTGACATGTATGGAGAAATTTTTTACAGATCGCTCCAAAGCGACGAGTGCATTTAAACAGATATATACATTCAATCAATCAATACAAGCGAATTCATATAAACATCCACAGTGACATGTATGGAGAAATTTTTTACAGATCGCTCCAAAGCGACGAGTGCATTTAAACAGATATATACATTCAATCAATCAATACAAGCGAATTCATATAAACATCCACAGTGACATGTATGGAGAAATTTTTGACTCAAGACGCTGAATAACTTGAGATTCGCAAGAGAGATAGGAAAGGATATGGCAATAAATATGAATACATTTATTTATAGATATATATCAGGAAGGCTTGACAGGACGGCCCCAATGCGCCTTCCTGGACAATCAATTACAAACAATGCAGCATTTTATTATTACATAAATCACTGTATTTCCAGAAGCTGAAGAACATGAAAAAACAATTAATTAATTACAAAATGAATCCATTGAGACAAATTTTTACAAATTATACACACAATAAATAAAGAAAATTCGTGACAACAGCAAAGATGATTTTTTTTCCAATTTTGAGGAACCGTTTCATCAATGATCAGATAAAATTGGCAAACTCTGATAAAAAACGATCGATTTGGAGTCACAAATACCCCCAAATCTAACCAGCAGTATGACGGATTGAACCCATTGATCACATACGCGCTACCATTGAGACATACTGCTGGCTAAAATAAATAAATAAATAGTAATTTGTATTGAAATTTTTGGAAAACAGCTAATAAGGCCTTGAGGAGATTATTTGGTGAAATTTTATCAAATAGATTGGAATTGTAGAAGTTGTTAAATGCAGAAGATTTGTGACAATAGGAAACATGCTTTTGTGCCAATTTTGAGAAACCATTTCAACAATGATCAGATAAAATTGGAAAATTCTGATAAGAAACGATCAATTTGGAGTCACAAATACCCCCAAATCTAACCAGCAGTATAGCGGATCGAACCCACTGATCACTTGGTGCTAAACATACGCGCTACCATTGAGACATACCTACTGCTGGCTAAAATAAATAAATAAATAATAATTTGTATTGAAATTTTTGTAAAACAGCTAATAAGGCCTTGAGGAGATTATTTGGGGAAATGTTATGAAATAGATAAGAACATGAAAAAACAATTAATTAAATACAAAATGAATCCATTGAGACAAATTTTTACAAATTATACACACAACAAATACAGACGATTTGTGACAACAGCAAATATGATTTTTTTTCCAATTTTGAGGAACCGTTTCATCAATGATCAGATAAAATTGGCAAACTCAGATAACAAACGATCGATTTGGAGTCACAAATATCCCCAAATCTAACCAGCAGTATGGCGGATCGAACGCACTGATCACTTGGTGCTAAGCATACACGCTACCATTAAGCCATACTGCTGGCTAAATGGTAATGCAAATTGTATACTTGAAATAGAGATCAATGTAGTATGCTCGGTGGTTGGGCTGGCAATGGACGGGCCACGTGGCTAGAATAATGGACGAAATGTGGACAATAGAAGTGCTAGAATGATACTCAAGAGAATGTAAAAGGATGACTGCAGGGAAGATGGGTAGACGAAATTAGGAAAAGGTATGGGGTGAGATGGACGAGAGTTGCGCAAAACAGAGTGGAAGTGTGTTGGAGAGGCCTTCATCCAGCAGTGGATGGTATGTGGCTGTAGATGATGATGATGATTCAAAATATATTGTAGAAAAAAATGCATCTTTGCAAAATTCAAAAAAATTCCCTTTTTCTGTCGTTATTATATACTATTTCCGTAAACATTTTTCGATTTATTTTTCAATGAAGATGTTAAGACTTCAAAAATTACATGTGTATAATATTCTGTTTGGTTGCTTCAAATTAAACCTTTTCCTTACTAAAAATCGCACAAGCTACTGCAATGTCAACTCGTGAACATTGCAAAATTTTGTAACCAAAAATTTAAATGAGACATTTTTTAAATCTACTTATAGAATAAAAGTAATCAAGGTTTATTATTATTAAATTATTAAATTCCGAATTCTAATATCCGAAGATATTTGGCGTTTTAAAATGAAAATTGAATGTATCACAGCTTGACTTTGACTATTCGCGTGATAAAATTGCGACACTTAATCGCAAACGATATAAATTCGGATAAAAAGGAACGCAATAAATTTTACCTGTCTTTATTTATATTTGCTCGCTATTAAATGAAGTGTTCGTACATGTACATGTACATGTATATGGGGGGTACAAAAGGCAAACGACCCGCTTGGGAGCGAGCGGTAGAGGAAGCGTTAACTTTTCAACAGTGGACTTAATAAAAATCGCTATTTGCACGTTTCGTAATAAAACGAATGAGAAGAAGTGTTCGAATTAAAACCGTGCGAGGGAATTTAATAAGGGAGAAAAATATTTCCAGAGCGTTTCTCGATTAAATTAAAATCACCAAGTTCATATTGTACGTACATACATTCATATGTATCGCAGTTATACTAAGCGGCATACCTCTGTATGTGGAGAAAATTACAAAAGCGAAATTGACGTTATGAATTCAACTGGAGTATTATCTCACGTTTAGTAAATTGAATTTCAATGAGCCAAATCGCTTAGATGATATATTATTCGTGTGTAAAGTAGAGACTATGTATGTTAATTATTATGGGAAAATTAACCGATTATGGACGACGCGAGTGAATTACTATCGCGGTTCATCGGTTCTGATAAAATATTCACAATACCTTAATCGTATTATGTTCGGTGTAAATTCGCATAAATTATTTGACGAAATGGGAAACACTAATGGCCAATATTGGATTATGAAACCACCTTTTTGACATATGCATATTTATGTATGTAAATGTACATACATTGAACGTCAAATTTGGGTATTCGTTATATCAAACAAACAGATCAAAACGGTTGGTTAAGAAATCGCTAAATATGTATTATACATTTTCATATCATGGATCTTTTATTTTTTTATATTTAAAAATCCAGAATTAATATACGTATATATATATTTTTTTTTTATTTTATTTTACATATATACCAGGAAGGCCTTACATGTAAATCCCAATGCGCCTTCCTGGCCAATTACAAATACAAATACAGCATTTTTATTATAAGTCGTTGAATTGCGAGACACTGAAAAAACTCGCAAATTAACGAGACATCTATGAATTGTACATAAATTTTTATTGTACATCAATCAAATTTTTCAAATAGTGGTGACATAGTAGGTAGGAAGGATTTTTAGCCAATTTTTTTTTCCGGGAACCGTTTCAACAATGAAATCAGAGAAAATTGGCAAACTCTGATAGGAAACGATCAATCTGGAGTCACAAATCCAGGTCTGACCAGCAGCATACTCTGAAAAATTCATTTTCATTCAGGGATAGAACCCGGCACCTTCTTGACGGTAAGCAGAAGCTTAACGTCCGAGCTATTATTAGAAGTATTATTATTATTAGAAGTATAGAATACTGGGCAGAACGAGCAGACATAGAAAACGGAATACGCGGGTTAGAAGTATGACAAAGGTGATTCATCTAGCCAGCAGCGTGGCTCGGTGGTTGCGTTGTTACTGTAGCATATGCTAAAAGGAGCCGCCGTTGTAATTAATTTTCGAGGATTATCTCTAGGCTAAGTGCTGTCAGCTAATAATGAAGACCCCCGAATGGACTAAGTGGTCGGTAAAGGCACCTAGCAGCCACTTCCCGCTAGATTTCTCAGAACTGACAGCACGAAAGCGTGGGATTGCATGCCGAGACCTTGGGATTGCGTATCTGGTATGTGACTATAACAATAGGTAAACAAACGCGTCGAGGAAGATGCAGTGGGCGACCTGCCTTTTATAAGCAGGTACTTAGGCCATATAAAGGCATTCTGGACGGAGCACTGGGGGTGCGTGGATCTCCTTAATCACCCAATAATTGCTGTGATGGGACTTTGGCCTTTTATTTGGATCCTCCACCCACCCCTACGCAACAATACTAAGCACCGAGAGGTCACCGGGTACAGCTCCGTGAGCTGACCTCGATTGAAAAGAATTTATTTTGAGTATAAGTCGATCTTTTCCTATCAGAGTTTGCCAATTTATCTGATTTCATTGTTGAAGCGGCTCCTCCATTAAATTCGCAAAAACCATCCTATCCACTATGTCACCACTATTTGAATATGGTTTCAAAAATTTATTATCTATAGATGTCTCGTTAATTCTTATATACATATAGTATTTATATTATGCTTATGTATATGTCTGGTCACAGTGACGCGTTAGAGTATTCTGTAATGTCACTGTGGCAAATATCTAAATAAATAAATGTAATAGTGAGAGTAAAGAATTTGAAATGACAATGAGCAAGCTACGTAACTAAAGTACTGAAAGTAAGTAAAAAAATAACAATAAAGAAAGAAAATCAAGATTCAAGTTTCTAGAAAATTCGAATTCAAATTCGAACGTTTTTTATCAAATAGTATTATTCATTTAAACGATAGCGCAGCTCATTAGTTAAACCATTGTTTACCGGTAGACTGGTCGAGGGTTTGAATCCTGAGTTGAGTATATATTCGATTTATATATGCAGCTGGCAGGATATGGATCAGAGAAATGTTATAAGAAGCGCCTTTAAGAATAAATAAATTGTTTCAATATTACGCGCTACGTCTCCACAACTACGTTAAAACGCACGGAACACAACCAGGGTCATGGCATATTCACTACAGAAATTAAAGTTTTATTTTCATATAGATTTATTTACAATTTGAGTATTATATGGTGGTGTTGGGCGTTGGTGGCCAATCCGTTTCTTTTCTCAGTTGGCGGATTATGTTTATCCACTTTTTTGTATTTGTCTGTCCTTCGGAACCGCGGATTAAGCGAATAGAATCCCAGAGACTATGTTACCGTTCGAGGGTTATCTGTTAACGGATTAACTAAGTGCTTGCACTTAGGACCAACGGATATCTGTTAACGGATTAACTAAGTGCTTGCACTTCCTTCCAGGATTATATCTGGACTCTAAGTGCATTTAAGCTAAACAATGACCGTTATTAGTCCTTTCTCAGAATCGGTACGGGGGGACCTAATGTCGTGGGAATACATATCTGAATACGTGACTATACAATAGGTTAACAGATTAGACGTTCTGAGAGATCTACCTTTTATAAGGCGGTACGTAAGCGATATCAGGTCATTCTGGACTGAGCACTGCCAGTGCGTGTATCTCCTTAATCATCAATAAACGCTGTGAAACGACTTCGGCCTTTTACTTGGATCCTCCACCCACCCCTACGCAACAATATGTTACTTAAATGATGTTTATTGTGTGTTTTTGAATGTATTGTGCAATTTTTAACGATGCACTTGCCCATTGCCCTTGCCCAGAGAAGTTTTTATCGGACATACGTCGACCACAAAGCATCAAATACGACTGATGCTAAAATTATTTAGGAATGCTTGTGGACAATCCTCACTTGATAATAATATAACGCCTAAAGCTACTTCTATTATCATAAAATTTCTCTGATCTGGATGCTTATAAAATCCAGATTGACCGTCCCCTGTTAGATTTTTCCCATTTTATGTAATTTAATTGTTGTGACGGAACTTTTAAAAATCAACATCCTCCCCTTCCACTCTATTTCTCACAAATTCGTCTTGATAGGTATGTTCGTAGCTCTATTCATTTTTAAATATACCTACATACATACATACATACATTGTAGTCTATTTAGTATTTAGTATCAAGTTTGGCCATATATATCACTTTGAGGCAACCTGTTATAGAATCTGTAAAAATGGAATATATAAAAAAAAATGATGATTGTGAAGTGAAAATCATATTTTATACTAAATTCGTATGACTTACATACATTCATGAAAGCCTAATCAAACCCGAAAGCTCCCGTCAATACGAATAAAAATCATCAACTTATACGCTTCCGAGAAAAACTTTTCCAATAAGCACTGGTCCCATCAAACACTAATTAGAACGAAATAAAAATAAATAAATTACAACACGCGAAAGTATGTACATGTTATGAAAAAGTATTTCGCGGTCAATTATGCAAAATAACCGCGCAAGGAGGCACGTCTCAATTTCAAAACTGCGCGCCGAAACATTAATTATACACGAGAGAAATTAATTACGACAATTATGTAAAACGATACGTTTTCGAACGAATACTAATAAGAATCAAGTTCGCAATAAATTGGAATCGCTGAAAATTTGACGACGACACCGATAATTAAATTTAATGTTCGCGATTATCGATTTGCAACTGGAATAGTGCGATAAAGAGGGAAGATTGCGCAATATGTCATCATTGCGATGATAAATTATTGTATTATTTATATAATAACGTGAGGTCAATGCAACAGGGTTAAAGCGACGGGTAATAAATCGCAAATGGCCGCGTTTTATCATCTGCAGTGCTAAATTACACAGCCACTTCCGGGAAAATTTTCCGCAAACGAAAATTTTACCATACGTTGATCACACTCGAGTGTAATATATCGGTTTAACGTCGTGCATTTACATACGTATATATTTCGTGAATGCGAATATTGATCTTCAATCTCGTAAGGTGGGTGGGGTTTAATGTGTGTTGAATAAATTCGGTGTTTTATAATATTTACATGATGATTTTTACGTATAAATGAATGTATGTGTACGTTAAAGTGGTCCTAACTTTGATATTTCGCACTTTTTTTTCAGTATTGTAATAAGTTCAGGTTGCAATGTATGTTTATATTATTTTGTGATTATGTATATATGTGGAAAAAAATATTTTAATGGTTTCGAAGAAAATAAACTGGAAAATGCAATCTGTACTGTATTTCAACTTGGAAAATTATGTACATTTTCTTAAGAAAACTGACGATCACCATATATCGATGGCTTGGTGCACAGATGTTGTATGTCCATTTTTGAATTTGTATCGAATTTTAAGTTTGTAGATTCAGAAATAATTCAGATTTTTCCTTTCAAGGTAATTTATGTACACCGTATAAATTACCTTGAAAGGAAAAATCAGAATTATTCCAGCATCTATAAACTTAAAATTCGATACAAATTCAAAAATGGATACACAATATATGTATGTGCTTAGTGCAGCGACAGAAATTAACCCAAGGCGACACATATGGTTAGATTAATGTGTTAGCATATGTAAGTACTAAATTTTTTTTAAACATAACAGCATATAGAATACAAAGTCTAAATCCATGTATGTACTTATTAATTAATTGTTAATTTCGTGTTTTTCACAGCGATTTATGTAATAAAAATGCTGCAATGTGTGTAATTAATTGTCTGGGAATGCACATTTGGGTGTACATATTAGGCCTTCCTGGTATATATCTATGTTAAAATAAAAATAAAAATAAAATAACCGCTTTCGTTTTTATAATAACTGAAGAGGTGATTTTTTTTCCATCTTCCTAACTTTGACAAAAGTTTCATTAATAAGAGATTAGAGACAAAAGCTTCAATCCTTTTACAAATTATTTAATTTAAATTTGAAAACATTAAGCAGTCTTTTGTCATACAAAAAAGTCCACTTTTAAACATCCATATAAAAAAAGTCTAGATAAACAACTACGTACATACACATATTTTTATACATACATATGTGCCTATAGATTCAGAAAAACATTCTCTAAAAACTTTACAGTTTTCATTGTTAAGCATTATATAAATGAAGTTTTGGTAACTATGAATTATATTTCAAATTTAACAAAGATTAGACTGCTTTTATACAGAACTCACACCTTATATGAAATACAACAAGAAAATGAATTTGTCATATACATATTTTATTACATTTTATACCAGGAAGGCCTTACATGTAAGCCCCAATGCGCCTTCCTGGTCAATTACAAACAATACAGCATTTTTATCATACAAGTCGCTGAATTACAAGACACTGAAAACTCGCAAATTAACGAGACATCTATGAATTGTACATACATTTTATTGTACATTAATCATGCCTAAATAGTCGTGACATAGTAGGTAGTAAGGTTTTTAGCCAATTTTTAATCGGGAACCGTTTCAACAATGAAATCAAAGAAAATTGACAAACTCTGATAGGAAACGATCAACCTGGAGTCACAAATATCCAGGTCTGACCAGCAGCACTACAGATATACTCAGAAAAAATATTTTCAATCGAGGTCAGCTCGTGGGATCGAACCCGGCGCCTTTCGGTGTTAGGCAGAAGCTTAACGAGCGAGCTATGCTGCTGGCTAAATATGTACTTTGTATAATACTAATAATATTTAAATCAAATGTACAATGTTTCTGGCCAAGAAGGCGCATTGGAGTTACCCGTTAGACCTTCTTGGTATAAATAAAAGATAAAACATTACTAAATTCGTTCAAGTCTGAGTCAATTACTTATGGCACACTTTATCCACGCGAATTATTTTCAATCGAGGTCAGCTCATGGGATCGAACCCGGCGCCTCTCGGTGTTATGGTGCTTACGGACTAAACCAACGACGATTTTGGGCCAACTTTTTAACCAGCAGTAGCGTACAAAATATCGAAATAAAAATTAAATTTTAAAATTGAAATTAAATATCAAAATCAAGCTAAAGAGCGAGATTGAGCTAAAATTAGATCATCGTTGATGTTTTGAATTACAACTATGTTTTGAATTACGACGATACCGCATTTAAAACCAGAGAAATATTATAATTTCTCTGCATACGAGCGAAAAAAAATATTGTTAAAGTCGTCACGAGATGTTACTGTATTTCCACGTGGATGATCGATAAAAAAAAAACAATTCATAAAAAAACGCGGTGTCGGATGTCGGTGATTTGTCAAAGGGTTTTTTTTCTTTCGTCGAAATAAAATTAATATTCACACATTATCCGATAAATTTTACCTCTGAAATGATTTAATTACTTGATTTATTTCGACGAGAGAAACAATTGAAGAATAAAAAAATCCGTTTGATGTGACCGACAACACCCCGGGTTAGCAAAAATCGTTGGATCACCCATACTAATACATGATATATTCTCAGTAACTGCGCATTACGGGGAAGTAAAAATAATAATTCTTTGATTTTTTTTCGATCTTAGTGCGTATCTTCGTAAGTCAAAACATCTTCGACAAACAAAAGTCGAGGATTACTTGTATGTGATTGTTGATGATCTAATTTTAGGTCAATCTCGAAAATTTATTTAAATTGTGCATGTTCTGTTTTAACTTTCAATATTTAATTTTAATTTTAATATAATGATTATAAATTTATTTTGATACTTGAATTTAATTTTAATATAATAATAATAGTTTTAATTTTGATATTTAATTTCAATTTTTAAATTTAATTTTTATTTCGATATTTTGTACGCTACTGGTTTTAAAAGTTGGCCTGTGGGCCATACGTTGGCTTGGTGCGTACGCACCATTAGGCAGAAGCTTAACGAGCGAGCTATGCTGCTGGCTAATGTATTATATAATAGGTAATAAATAATAGGAGTTGAATGAATTTCGAACATATATTCCAATATTAGCAATAAACCACGTCATATTATCATTTAATAATTAGGCATGTTTAAACATTAGCTCACGCACACAATCATTCCCTTTGATATCAAATAACTAATTTCCCATTGAACACATCCTCACGACCTCTGAAACTGAAGTTTACTATACGAATACGTGATTTAGATTAAAATTGAACGGAGCGCATAACTAACTGCCTAGTAAATTTTAGCGAAATTTCCCACACAACAAATTCGCACTCTACATATATTGTACATATATATTACAGCTATACATATATATTCGAGGTAAGCGATTCGATTTCCGGCGGAATCATTAGGGGGTGTGACGTTGATATATGGAAGGGAAGGTAATGCGGCGTTGTCTACGAAATTCGAATTGTTCGAAATACAATATATCGAAAGGCTGCTGTGGCGGGGGCCAAGATCGAAGTTTGATATTCTCTTCCAACTTGAACTATCCATCCAACGGCGTATAATGACATGGCCAAATTGAACAATTAGACGTCTCAAGGCGAATCCATTTGTCTTGAGTCACATCTAAAATTATCCGCACGAGGAAAACGCACCCGATATTATATGAGCACGTACTACGCCTCGAGGTGTTGTTATTATGCATACATTACATATTGTATTTACTCTTACGTTTAATTATTGTATGCATAGAAAGCTTAATGAGACGCTTTCTAAACGGTGGGACGCGAAAAGCTCTCTCAGGCTTTAACTAGAGAATACTACCCACTTAAAAGTTGTAGTGTCTCTGAGTGAAGCACCAACTTTTGGGTATGAATGCATGATAAATTCAACCTGAATTAGTTTTTAGTAGTGCTGCGCACATTTATAACTTTTAGTTTTGCTAAAATGACTTTTGTTATAAAATTATCTTAATACTAGTGATAACCAGATGTGGATTTAACTACCCCCCTCTCAATTAAGCGGCTGGGATTAGCCTTATGACGACGAAAGTCGCGCTTAATGAATTTTCGCGGAAATGCGTACGTGCGCGCATAAGCGCCCCCATTGACGCCCAATTTTTTGAGAAAACAATAAAAATAGAAGGTTATTTAAACATCGAAGGCGAGGATGCTGAAATAGCTGCTATAAATAAATTCTGGTAAATATATGGCTTCTCGGAAATGTGATGAAATGTAGTAAAATAATGAACGATTTTGTATAAACGAGTGCTTTTTTTCTTTAGAAATTTGTCGTTTTGGATTGGTTTAGTAAAACTATGGTAATTCATCACAAATTTATTTTTTAAGAATGCTATTGTCCTGTCTGTTCTGGGACCCTGAGATGAGCGCCTCATCTGTCTTTGTGTTAAAGAAAGTACGTCTTATTGATTTACTAGTCAGAAAAAAACCTTTGTGAGTATTTATTTACTTATTACAGTTAATTAAGCTATACTCCAATGCGTCGCTATTTAAGCATATATACATGAAAAAAGCAATTTGAAGATACAAAAATAAAAATTAAATATAAAAATGTAATAATATGTTAATAACAATAAAGCATGAAAATAATGTAAAGTAAATAATAAAAATAATAGAAAAAATAAAACAAATAAAATTAAACTTGAGAACAAATTTACGAAATCAAACAATCCCTCAATGTTTGAGGATGAGGATGAGAATATTCGAGATTGAACAAATCCAAGTTAGCAGAAATCTGGTTGAGAAGCTTGATGCCCCGAGCAACAGGCGACGAATGTAAATGAATGCGTGCATGTAAATTAATGTACGTATGTATATGTATATCAATGAATAAATCTTTTATATTATTTATATTATTTTAGGACTCAAAATAAATTTAAGCTCACACAGATAACGTCAAAATTTAAATATTTATCTTATCAAAAGTTATGTATTAATATTATTATTTAAAATTATATAAACGTTCTATTGAATGAACTAGTAGATAACCTAAAACACTCCAGTCAACGACCGATTATATGTATATAAATATTTTTAGCAAAAAAAATTATCATATTTTAATCGAGTAATAATATTTCCCTCACAATTAACGTCCCTGGTGGCAGCATATCTCGTCTAAAACATTATCTTGTACTTGTATTTTTCAATACCACAACTTTTCAACAACAAATTTGTTTTTTTGAAATCTCCAAACTTGGCATGCGTTGCAATTCCACAATAACGCATGCAAATTCCGTTCCCGTTCTCGTTGCGTTCCCGTTCCCGTTTCAAGTGATTTTTGGACCTCAACTAACGTCTCTTCAAAGCCGTCGTCATAAACCAACTGGTAACTTGGTTACCAACGAACACATTTCCTCGACTACACAATGGCGCTTCAAACTTTCGCGTCGGTAAAATCGTTATTACGAATATTATTATTAAGAGGTTTTTTTTCACAGCAAGCTTCCTGGACATGCATACAACGAATCCTGAAAGTTCCATCGTAATCGGTTGAGTGGTTTAGGAGCCTATACGAGACAGACAGACAAATAAACAAACATAAATTCATGTTTATAGATTAGGGGGACCGAAAAGAAATCAAAAAAATATTCTCAAATTCCCTGTATGTGCAATTTTCCTATGCTAAGACGATGATCCTGAACTATAGACCATGGACAGCCAATCTTCAACATGCATATACATACATATGCACGTAGTTGAAAGTGTTAATCATTTTATTATTCCAAATACATTGGTTTCCAACGGGCAATACAATACGGGCTTTCAATAATAACTAATTGCAAAACCAACAATAAAAAAAAACAAATAATATCCGATAATTACGTTAACAAGTTTTCGCCTCGTGATGTTTGCCAACTCGCTCGACACACTCAACATCATTATTCCGGCCCGTTTCATTATCGCTTCGAAGCTCTAATAATTTTCCTAAATTTCGCCAATTGATACTATCAATAATAATAATAAGCGAAACGGTTCGCAACGATTTCGTATCGGTTAATTAATCGGACGAAGTTCAAAGTTGTATGCCGAATTTTCCACCCCCTCCGCTGACTGACTACCCCACCCAACGTTAAGTTGATTGACAGGTCGAAGCCGCCGATTTCACACTTCATCCCCTGTGTAAACGGATACCGAAATATACGATAGCTCGAGATATATTTGGAAGCCTGACGGATCGGGAATACACCCCAAATAGACCACAAGTATATTATAGTATTTTTATTTATTTTATTTTATTCAATCGAACTTGTACACTCGCCTTTACAGATCGCTCCAAAGGGACGACTGTACAAATACAGATACAATACAATAATTCCAAGAGCTATTCGACTTCTTAATGAAATCGTTGCTGCTGAGTCTGATTGTAATATTTTCCACTTTAGCGAGCGTATATTGTCGGATATTATGCTAACATATTTGTCTGGTAGGCTGCGCTCATCATTGCTTTCATGATTGATTGTGATTTATGAGTGGAATTTTGATTTACTCTCTTCCATTTCGGCCTTACAGAGACGTTTTGTATTTGCAGTTGGTTCCTATTTATTGGTGCTGGCTGTAGGTGCAACACATTCCTTGTGTTATATTTTTACGTTATCTGCTATTATTAATTGCTATTGTTTTTATGATTATTTATAAATGTATTTTTGTCTGTATATATATGTACATATGTTTATATTTATTTTTCTTTTATAAGACATTCCCTTCTTTGTTGTTTTTTTTATAATTTTTAATTATTATTATTATCCGCTATTATATAGCTTATTATTTCTATGATTGTGTTAAATGTGTTGTTGTATATATATACATTCACTCACACACATAAAATCCTACATATATATATATATATATATATATATATATATATATATATATATATATATATATATATATATATATATATATATATATATATATATATATATATATATATATATATATATGTATATATATATATATATATATATATATATATATATATATATATATATATATATATATATATATATATATATGTATATATATATATATATATATATATATATATATATATATATATATATATATATATATATATATATATATATATATATATATATATATATATATATATATATATATATATATATATATATATATATATATATATATATATATATATATATATATATAAACATATATAGTTTTGTTTTTGTCATGTCTAATTTCTTTAGTTATTATTTTGTTTCTTTTCTGTTATAGTTTTGACCATTGTGGCGCATTAGGAATTCCTGTAATGCTACAATGGTCCAAACTTTAAATAAATAAATAAATAAAATCAACAGAAGCAATGTGAGTTCATACACACAACATCCAGTGTGATATCTACGGAGAAATTTTTGCAGAATTCTATTATAGAAATTGGTGAAAACTGAAGACGCTGAATAACTTGAAATTTTCAAGAGAGACTGAAAAGGAGATGCTAATTAACAGGAATCGTTTCAATTAAAATCAGAAAAATTGAAAACGATCGACCTGGTGCCGTAAACCAAGGTATGGCCAGCGGCGGGACTCTAGTGGGACTTGAACCCGTGACCACTCTGCTCGAAAGTATAATATGCGAATCACTAGTCCACGCTGCTGGTTGTACATATGTACTGTACAGACGAAAAATAAATAAATTTTAAATAATATATATATGTATTCAAACAATTTTGCAACTCAGAAGACATAGTATTTAGCACTTTCACATCCGACAACACGACTATATTATTCATACATGGGGTTGAAACTTTCAGTGCGCCAAAAGACACAAGAAATAACAAAATTGTTGAATAATTCACAAAATGTGAACTAAAAAAACTATACATATGTACATATGTATGTATAAGCGTCGTTCGTTAATTGTGATCCCTATATTTACTCCGCAGCACAGCACAGCGTTGATTAATTTGGAGCAAATTGGAATTCAAAGTTCAACCGGCAAATTCGCTTTTTGCACGCACGCTAATACGTATGTATATAATATAATATAATATTACAAAGGTAGGGCAAAAGTCACTATTTGATTTGAAAATTTTCAGTGTCTGATTACATTGTTATCTATTTTTTACATTTTTGATTTAAAATCAAGACCTTGAATTTTATTATGTGTAATAGTATATGTATGTATGTACTTATGCATTTAATATTTTCTTACAAAAACAATAATAATATACTCGTTTGAAGTTATTATAAACAATTTTATCCTTAAGCCGGTCTGTACGATCTCAACTATGCTTGGTTTAATTTGAATAATATTGTGCAATACTAGACATTTAAAAATCAATATTGTATCAACCACTGGCAAAAGATATATAATTACATAGATAAATCAGTAGTTAGCGACTTAGAGGTCCCGGGATCGAGCTGTAATTAGACCCCGATTGAAACTAATCATACATTGTAATCATGATTTGAAGTAATAATCATACATTATTTTATTTACAATTGCCAGTGACATTTCAGACTTGTTCGTAGTCGTCAGTATGGCTGATCAAAAAAAAAAAAGAATACTCTTAATAAACATTAATTAATTTATTTAACCACTTAATCACCGATTCGATTATTTTATTAAACATAATATGTGTTTAGTGCCAACACTTGACACTACCTCTTGAATATATCACAAACCAACGAAAAATATTGACTTTTTATTTCAATTTCATTAGTATCACAGGATGTTTTTAGATGTCACTGTGAAGATACCAAAATTAATTTCGAGTCACAGCCTTAAATACGAAAGAGCGCGCACCGGTGCGCTTATGGTGATGAAGTGGTTAAGAATACTTGGGAAAGGAACATAGACGATGGACCTATACAAAAACTACTATACAAAAAAACTCGGACGTGGCCAACCCATTACTTAATCATACATTTATGTATTTGAGGAATATAAGAAGTATAAAAACAAAATTCGATAATGAAACATAGTACATACACGTTCACACATACCGGCTATGAGAGAATTTTAGATATAAATGTATGAAAAAGTTACAAAAGTTCTACTTCCGGTTGTCGAATTTTGTTCAAAAAATTTTGATTACTTAAAATTACTATAAATATTATAAGCACAAAATATCACTAATGTCAAATAAAATAATGAAATATTGTTTTAAGAAAAAATTACTACTTCCGGTTTACGAATTTTAACCAAAACCTTATCAACTTTAAGTTAGTACATAAAGAATACAAATATTAATTTTCAGCTTCATACGTTCAGTGGTGTGGAATAAAGTTACATAAAGCAAAAAAAATAACGACAAAAAATATAATCGAAATAAATTCAAAATGGGAGAAAATAAATGAAGAATTAAAAACAGAAAATAATATATTGATAAAATGAATAACTATGAAAACCCATTAATTTTAAGGAAATCATCAAGTTTTTTTTATTAAAAGGTTTAGATTACAAGAAGTTACAAATTCAATAAATATGTATATTATTTAAAATATTAACCATTATGGACGCAAAAACGAAATAACATATAGACATATAAAAAATAAATCAATATACGTATATAAAAAAACAATTACAACATAAGAACACATATACGATTTCAAGTCATACAATCGATCAAATTGAATCAAACGAAGCGATCAAATTGGTACGTGCGATAGGATAAGAGAAAAAATTGCGGCATCTATCCACACCTGTCAACATCAATTCAAACCCGTGTTGACAGGTTTGAATTGATCCACAAGTGTCAATCTGGAGCAGCTATGGTGAAAATGAAAAAAATTAATATAATACAATATTGCTAAGCAGAAGCTTTACAACAGACAGCTTTACCGACAGATCGCTACGTTCACGGGCTATTGTCTAATCTCACCTACAAATACACACATACGTATATCCTGAAAATAGTCGATATATTTTATATATGATAGAAAGGATGGTAGACTCATTTCAAATTATTTCCAATATACCAGATATTGAACGCACGACTTTCGTTCCATTCTTTTTATACTACTTCCATATATGTATGTATACATATTTAATATAAATTCGGTACATGGAGGGCTTTCCCTCAACGGTGAAGAAATTACTCTTCAACGCGATGTGGAGATGGCAACATAGGGTTATTTTAATCAACGTTAAATTAACGAGGGGCGGGGGGATAATTTGGCATAATTTTTGTGGCAAGTCGAGACATGTGTGCGTACACACGTACACAATTACATGTCGCCGAAAATAATATAACGGGTGTTATTGTGGCGAAGTGTGGGGTCAGATAGACCACGGGTGTGCGATTACGGGTCGGGGTCACGGTCTGGGGTCACGCACATCCGCCTCGACACGGAGTCACGTGAGGGTTGTGTCTTTTAACCGGTTCGGAGTCAAATGTATATCTGTGTCTGTCTGTATATACATACATATATAAATTATAAAATATAGAGTGAAAAAAGAAAAAGTTATAGGCGTTTAAACAATTAAAATCTGACATAGCGAGAGGGTGGCGAAAAGGGAAAAAACGATCGGAAGAGTGTGGATAAATATGGCAATGTGGATAATGGTAATTGGATTATTAGTCACATTGTGGTGGTCACAAAGACTTGGCACTCAAATTCTCGATAGTATGATAGTTATCGTTAGTATGATGGACTTTTCGGCTGCCAGATGTTCCGTTATAGAGATTTTAGTGACTTTGTGACCAGTAATCATCGAACAATGGATAATAGATACCGAGAACGATAATGAAGTATTTTCAAACGTGTGTATTACGATTATTTTTCACCATCGTAATGGTGGATTTGATTTCCACATATATTGATGACCAAACCGAGCAAAATGGCAAAGTTTGAAAACGATCGGATAAGAACCCAAATTTCGTCACACGAAAAAATCGAAAGCGAAGTAAGAAGAGGCTAGTGACTAGTAAAAAAAAATATTTGTTTGCCAGCTATGAAAAAATATATAATTTTTAACTTAGGACCACCAAATTTGCTATACTTTCTCATTGTGAAATGTATGGTAGACTGGTTTTGGAAGGGTTTTTTTCTGGCTTTGAGCAAAGCTAGTAATTTATATTATAGCCAGAAGTATAGCTCGGTGGTTGCGTTAATGCTAACCACCGAGAGGTTCCCGGGTTCAAGCCCTGGGTTGACCTCGATTGAATAGAATTTATTCAGAAGTATTTCAGACTTGGACATTTGTGACTCCGAATCGATCGTTTCCTTTCACAGTTTACCAACGTGTCTGATTTAAATTGGCAAAATCATTCCTACACACTGTCACCACTATTTGAATATGATTTCAAAAAAAATTTATCTATAAATTTATATACATATGGACAAGTTGGTCCAATGATGCCGCTAAAGGTAATAGTTATATGTACATATAAAATGTAAATAAAATAAAAAATACACAAATATTGAGTGTCGGTAAATAAACGTGTATTTCAAATTAGAATAATGTATTGTCTGGGTATGTTTTTGCATCTGTGTAAATACGCCAAAATGGAGAAGCTGGGAGCCTACGCATAAATCAGTTGGGCTTTCTATCCTTATTTGAGGTTTGTGGTTATTCAATATTTCAGTCAAAGTCAACATCATTTTGGTTTTCGATCGTTTATTGTTGTTCTTATTAATTAAACGGAATTTCAAAAGCTCACAGTTATATTTCAAACATTTGCTCGGTGGAAATATTTCAAATTTATTTTGAAAAAAAATAAGTAAATATATAAAATAAATAAAAAAGCAATTAAACCTGTAAAATTTTTGTCCTGAAATATTTCTATTCAAAAATTTATTCATAATTTAAAATATATTCAAATGCCAGAAAATGGTTTTTAGAATTATGTAGATTATAAAGAATGTAAAGGATTCTGTTTGAGGAGTACGAATTCTATTAAAATCAACCAAAATAATATAAAAAAAAACAGGCTGACTACAACTCGTTATTCCATCCACAAGTCTGCAAAGAAAGAAAAATAAAAACCACTACAACGCAATCAGGAATCAATAAAAGATACAAATCAGTCAAAATCTCGAAATCATTTGCCGCTTCGTATATTTTATTTTTATTTATTATATTTTTTATTTTTAAACATTGAAATTAAAAACATTGCAGTATTTTTTATTACATAAATCGCTGTGTTTCGAGAGGCTGAAGAGTAATTAATTAATTAATCAATAGAGACATCTATGTATTTAAACTTGTACATACATTTTTCATATTGTACATAAATCAAATTCAGATATTTGTGACAGCGGGTAGGATGATGTTTGCCAATCTGATGGAGGAGCTAAAATAAATTGACAAACTCTGATAGGAAACAATCGACTTGGAGTCACAAATATCCAAGTATGACCAGCAGCATTAAATATTAGCACGGGATCGAACCCGGTAGCCTCTATATAAACATAAAAGAAACTACCGAGACATACTGCTGCCTATATATATATATATATATATATATATATATATATATATATATATATATATATATATATATATATATATATATATATATATATATATATATGTACATAAAAACCTACATACATATGTTAATAAAATAAAAATCAAATTGAGAATGCAAAAGAGGATTCAGGAAATTCGTCTGAAAACACTGAGTAACAAAAAAAATAACCAGAGCGGAGGCTAATCAAAAGTTTGACCCACTGAATTTAAATGCATTAAAAATTTGTACGTAACGAAAACCTTTCTAACGCAATTACCGCAAGAGTTAGTATGTTTAGATAAAAAATATTGATATAGAAAACCAATTTTTATAAACGTGGTGAAATAAAAAACTGGCCAAATAAACGCATGAAAAATTTTTGACTTTTAAAATTTACTAGATAATTAATTATAAGTATTTTAAAGCAATGAAATATCACAATAAATAGGAAAAATATCTGACTATTGATTCCAATACTCATTTTGAACACAGCAATACTAGATTTTGAGTTAAAGACCACAAAAGCCAAAAAACTGTAAAAATTGCGCATTTTTTTATACGCTCATACATATCTCGTAAGCGAGAGCGAACCAACAAAACCATTATCATATTCGAATTCAGTAGGTTAAACTTAGTAAAGATTGATAAGTCTCCGCTTTGGTAACTCAAAAACGTGATTTTTTGTTGCTCAGTGAAATTAATGTTATTTTCGAGTCTGAAAATCATTATGCATAGTATGTATGTAATTAACGTGTAATGTATACGATCTGCGTGGATGTTACAGGCTAATTACATACTGAAATTACTAAGTCGCACCTTTTAACAGAAGGAGTATAGGTAAAATTATCAACACTCTTAAACCTTAATGTAAGCTACGGACAAAACCCATTCAGTTAACGTCTGCATACACTTTATGAACCTTTGCCACGCGTATCCAGAATTCTAAAATCAAAAAGCGAATATATGTATATCTACATAAATATGTATATACCGTTACATCTTCGAAATAACTATCGATTACATTAGAGTGGAGAAATTCCATTTTATAATATTATAACATATACATACATACATTTTTTATGTATGTCCCCGGGTCCCCGGGTTGGGGGTGCAGGCACCGAATTCTGGTATACATATAATTTCTAAAGAAACTTATTACATACATATATATGTATGTTTGTTCGTGACATTCAATTTACTAAAAAAAAAAAAAATGAGTATTCAAATAAATTTATATAAAATAAAACTATTCAAATAAATTTAATAAAATGTTTACTATTAGATTAGTCATGTTTAAGCGGTTTATTTTACGAATATCGAGCGAAACCGGATAAAACCACTAGTGATTCTATAAAACTAAAAAGATTCGATTTTTCGATGAGCATCAAACTATAATTCAAACGAGTATTTCCCATTTCATAACAATGTATACTCAACACTTAAATTCAACGTTCAAATTTAATCCGACCGATTTATTATTACAGTGCGTGCCAAACTGAAACTAAAGCTAAAACGTAACAAAGTATAACGCACTCAAAATAATTAAACGCGGACTCGAATGTGTTAACACGGACCATTACACAATTCGTACACACAAACAATACCGAGGCATAATCATCGATCGAAATAATAATGAATGCGGGCTTCAGATAAAACTATCGAATATTATTCAAAAGCAATCAAGCACAACACTATAATTGCTATGCAATGAAATTAAACAGTTGACATTTCCAAAGAACGGAATGTGACTTTCGATTTTTTTCAAAACAACACTTTGACTTCAATCTCTTCACATCCTTGAATATCTTGACTTTGACATCGTTGTGTGTTTATTTTAAAAATCATCAGACGATTGGTGATTTCGCGCGTAGGTGCGATACGCTTTAAAGACGCAAAGTTGCGAAATTGGCGGTAATCTGTTTAAGAAACTTTTCTAATTACGTTGTTGCGGACCTTTTCGTGCGACTCCAACAGGCAAAGGGTTGAATTAAAAGTTTTCCAATAACTACTGCGACTCACACAAAGGGACGAGGCTTTGTCTTCGAGTACGAGAATATTTGTTTACGAGTGCAAGACACTGAGCATCTGCTGCATTTTTATTTATTTCTTTAAACTATAAAAGAGGGGATTTTATTTTCAGACCGTTCGATTCGGTAAGTCGTCCGTCTGTCTGTCTGACGACAATTTATGCGATAAGTTCGGTCAAATTCAAACATGGGGGGGGGGGAGACGTATTGGATTGGATTTACGACCGAAGTGAACGTTTTCGATTGGCTTTGGGTCGTTGGACTGTAATCAAGTTTCATTTAACTGAAAGTTTGCCCGAATTCAGTCAACACTATTCCAATATTGGCGCGATGACTTGTCGAGCATTATAATCTGCGGCTTTGATCCAGAAAGGCCGAATGTCAAAATATCTATTTCTGTACGGACATACAATGTATACATAATATACATAACACTACTATAAATATTTCAGTAAAAATTCAATCAGTTTATATGTACGTCACAGTGAATTATAATTTCACTGGTGAGATTATTATTTCACTGACTAAAGCAGTGAGTACGAATGTAACGATAGAATTATAAATTCACTTCTCAATGTCAGTGAATCTGTAATTCTAACGCTAGTGTACCATGCGATAGTTCATGTCGTACTACCAACTCTAACTTAACACTATGACGGCGGTTGACTCATATTTGTATCATATGTTGGGCGCACAACGCTTACTGGCCGCTAATACATGAATAATACATATGAATATGATAACAACCTTCACTGTTTGATTCTTAAGCAGTTCAAAAGATTGTTGTGTGACGAGCAACATGGTTTTTCACCATGTCATTCCACTACCACTAATCTTGCCTGCTTTTCAAATTATACCATGTCTAAAGTTGACGGTGGTCAGCAAGTTGATGAAGCCTACTTTGTCTTTCGTAAAACTTTGATCATGTCAATAATAACGCTCTTCTGATTAGCTGAAGTGGGATTTTCTCCACGTCTTCTTAAACTCTTTGCTTATTATCTTAATGATAGGAAGCATTTTATGAGATATAGTATTTATGAATCTCCTTCATTTTTTTACTCCATCTGGTGTAACTCAGGGGTCCACTTTAGGTCCCTTACTATTTACAATAGTTATTAATAACCTCCCTAAAGTGTTACGCAATGCTTCATGTCTCTTGTTTGCAGACGACGTTCAGAGACGAATATCCGAGAATAACTGTAAAAAAATATAATTTCACTAATAGGTGCCAGTGAATATGCAATTTCCATAGTTAAAATATAACTATAACCAGTAAAAATGCAATTAGATATGATTTCAGTGAAATTATAATTTCACTGCTGCTATAATTTACTGTGATATATATGTATGTACTATATATTTTATTTATAAAAAACTTTTGCATAACAGCATACATCTTATGTACGAGTTTCCTATTACATTGAACATATCGACTGTTCCCGGATAAAAGGAGCTTACTAAATAATTGGTACTTATCTGAAGAATAATATAATATTAGATATGTATGTACATACATATATGAAATGAATATATACATTTGTATGCATACATATGTACATAAATATAATAAACCAAACAGCGATTGAATTCCTTGTACATTCTTCAAATTGGAATTTCATTTATGTATTTTAGAATTGTGGAATACAATCAAAATATGATTTAATATATTGCTCAGTGCTGAATAAAAACATTAATTAATTTCTTAAACGATCGTTATGGAAATTTATACAATTTTTATGCACATACATACATATAAAGCGCAAATATGACTCCACAAACTCCACCTTCAAGACGCAGAAAAAATCGTACGACACGACATGCCTGGGTAGACTCCAGATGTGAATGAGCGTGTCGTATGTCATACGATTAATTCCGACGATCTCATTTAGACGGTTTTATTACTCAAGTATAGAGGTGAAGAGACAATTATTTGTCTTTTTGTACTAGTTTCTATACTTGAGAACTATTGACGAAATACAATCAGGGGACAATTACGGGGTGCTTTCTTCGGGCTACAAGGGGTTGCAGCGCGTCGCAGATGTTTATGAAAGGGCATACACCTCACTTTGAGGCCAGTCTCATTATGAGAATGGCCTCCCTACGTTATCGTGTATCTGTATCTTGAAATTACATTCTTGCTGCCATCACTACTCGTTTCCATTCATCACTATATGTATATTCGATGAATGGAACTGCTAGACCGACCACCATAAGTTATCGTCAATTGATTAATGAATTATTTACATTATTTATTATTATATGTACCTATGTATGTATATCATTATTATATTTATTTTATCATTTGTATTGTCTTTATATTATTTATATGGACGATAGAGATTGCTCTATTCTCCATATCGTCTGGAATAAAAAATATTATTATTATACATTTATTAAAATATGGGAATCACCATTATAAATCACTGTTAAGCCTATGTCAATACAAGAATAAAATATCACCGAAAAATCAACACTCCAAGGGGTGAATTTTGGCCTGGATCGTCATTGTATAGATTAGGCGTGCAGCTAAACGTTGGGCTCGCTCCCATTTTGTTAATGGAAGTATTTTAAATGTTGTAATAAACGTATTTTAAACATTGTCTAAACAATAAAATGATTAATTTTCATTTGAAATTCGATTTTAAGTTCATTTCGAATTTCAATCAGTATTATACTCATTGATATTTCAATGCATTGTGAAAATTCAAGAGGTCAATGTTGAAACTTTTATACATTTTATACATAAAAAATGGAACGTTGTGTTGAAAATTTACCATTGTGCTCTGATGGAATATGAAAACAGACAAAATTGCATCAATAATTCAATATGGATAGCCAAATTGTGGAGTTTTTTCTATGAAAAAAAAAATACTAGAAAATATACAATAAAAGTGTAACACATTCTGAGGAAAATTCTGTTAAAATTCCATTTATTTTTTCTCACACACCAACCTGCCAAAATATTTACATAAATTTAACAATCGATGTAACCATTTTGAAACAATTGAATCCACGATGCTATAATAAACTGTAATTGATCGAACTTTACACACATTGTTCAAATGAAATAATAAGTTATTTCATACTCGACCACAGTCTGATTTGAATGAATTTTTCTCGTATTTTCACGAATTAGCTCACTTTCGCGTCACATTTAGCACATTGTAACCTTTGAAAGTAACGACAATCAATTAAAAAAGCATCGTGTATGCAAATATGGGCATGGTGATGGATCGTTTCCTATTCAACATGTGTCGATCTAATCGCAAAACCTCGGTTCGTTTTAATACGACGATTAACAAATGTGCTCGTGCGAAAAAAACAAATCGAAGCAGTAAGTATTAATTAAGAGAGTATTGTTTTTTAGAGGCAGTCGATGAAGTGAAATAAATCAGGTAAATTGTAGTTTAATTTTAGGCTTAGGCGAAAACGGTGGATTAAAGTCGACTTTTCGAAGCGTTCGGTCGAGAGGATAAAAAAGCGGGAAAACCAGCTTTTCTACGATTGCGTCGATTCGTCGTTTTTATTTAATTTTATTCTCCAACGCACACACATTTGGAACAAAGGGTGGATTAGAATACGTAAAAATATAATTTTTTTTATACCTGCTAGCTTTGCTTTATTAAAAGTGAGCAAAACGCGAATTTCATATTCAAAAAATAAAAAACGTTAGCTAAAAATTTTTATGCAAAAAGGTTTTATTATTAATTGAATTTGTGTGGTCAAAAAAAACAGTACCAAAAATAAAATTAATTTTTCTATAAAAGATTTCATTTAATTAATTCAACAACAAAATTCTATAACATCAATAGTAACTTGAAGCACTCAGCTACAACCAGGTAACAGTTGACGTGCTTCGATTCTTAATTTAATATCATATTTTATTTTATTTATTTATTATTTATACCAGGAAGGCCTAACAGGTGACCCTTTAAAAATATGAAATATTATAAAGTATTATTATACAAAGTAAATACATATTAATTAACATCCATAGAAATATCTAAGATCAAATTTGTAAATTTGCAACACTTTTTAATCAATTCAGTAAATACACATCAATTACCATCCACAGAGATATTTATAATTAAATTTGTAAATTTGCAGCATTTTATACGAATCAGTGAAATCCGAAATTGCTGAAAAATCGAGATTTGCGAGAAAATGGGTAATGCAGCCTATTTGTTGGAACCATTTCATTGAAAATTAGATAAATTGGCAAACTCTGGTAGGAAACGATCGACCCGGAGTCACAAATCCAAGGTCTGACCAGCAGAAACCAGTGGGATTTGAACCCATGACCACTTTATATGCTAACCACTGGTCTATTCTGCTGCAATATTATACATACATATATGAAGCATTGAATCAAAGCGTAAGCATTTTAGTAATGCTTTTTCTATATGGAATATTCGAATGCTCATTCAAATTGTTTATTTTGCAAGAGTGTAATATAAAGGGCACGTCTGTTGATGTATCTACTTTCACATCTTAGCGTTTTCCTTCACAACGACCCATCATTAAGTGCAGGCGGGGAGATGAGTGGGGGGGGGGAGGGGGGATTGTCTCGATTGAGATATCGTTTATTGAAAATGTCAGAAGAGAAGAGGAAAAAAAAACTACACACACACCTATAGCTAATGGAGTATGTAGATATGTATGAACTGGGAGAAAGTGTACAAGGTCGACAGCTCTCGTCTTCACTCGTCAAAGGCCAAAACCTTTTACTAAAAAGTCTCGCATAGTGAGTGTGCTCTCGAAAAAATGAAGAGTGTTGTCCTCAGTGATGAGCCTCGACTTTGTCCAGGTTTTGATCTCGAGTACCCCGTGTGCGATACCGAATCGTCAGATTCTGCAGAATCCATTAATTATTTCAGTGCGAAAAGAATGGTGATAGGTGGACATAAACCGAGAGAGTTCTTTCATCGAAGACGTTCCGTAAAAATATAATACAAACAATGGAATAACCAAATCAGCATTTTTTTTCGTTGAAAATATGCCAACTATAATATAAACATCATCTATTTTAATATATCTCATAAAATAATATTATATATTACTTATAGTTTTGTGTATTCGTTGAATCATCATCATCTATAGCCATTCGCCATCCACTGCTGGATGAAAGCCTCTCCAACACGCTTCCACTCGTCTCTGTTATATATAATATGTAGTTTTTGAAGTCTTAACATCTTCAGCGAAGAATGAATCGAAAAATGTTTGCGGAAATAGTGTACAAAAACGACAGAAAAACCTTGTAAAAAGTACATTATAAAAAAAAGTTTTTTAAAAATATACCTCTTCTATAATTTGTATATAAAATTATTATTTGAATAAAAATACCAATAATTTTATTTCACTACCGCCATCTATGTTTAAAACTAAAAACTGGATAGATGGCAGGCACTTTTCAGAAATTCAAATTTCAAACACGTCTTACACGATATTTTTGCACCATCGTAATGGCGGAGAATCCATTTAATTATATTGATGAACAAAATGAGAAATATGGCAAAGTATGAAAATGATCGGATAAGAGGCAATTTTTTTCCTGAATTTTAATCGTGAGTGAGTAAAGGAGGTATGTAAAATAAAAGGCATTTTTTTGCATTTTGCAAAGATGCATTTTTTTCTACAATATATTTTGAATCATCATCTACAGCCACATACCATCCACTGCTGGATGAAGGCCTCTCCGAAACGCTTCTGTTTTGCGCAACTCTCATCCATCTCGCCCATCACATTTTCCTAATTTTGTCCACCCATCTTCTTTGCGGTCTTCCTGTTACCCTTTTGCATTCTCTCGGGTACCATTCTAGCACTTCTTTTGTTCACCTTTCGTCCATTCTTCTAACCACGTGGCCCACTTATTGCCATTTCAATCTCTTCACTCTATCCACTATATTCTTGTCAAAATTCTCAACCACGTATTCCGTTTCCTGTCTTTCCTCGTTATGCCAAGCATACAACGTTTCATACTCTTTCGAGTGCATTGGACTTATATAGGGTAGATCGAAATATATAGTATATATACATATATTTTTTTGTATTAGTTGAATATAACAGTAAAAATAGTAAAAAAAAACATGAACCATATATGTATGTTTGTACATAAAGTAGATTAATATTAAGCTTTTCCTCCTATTATGCGGTTAAATCCAAACATTAAAATAAGATAATACTTATAAATACTAACATAAATAATAATGTGTAAAATAGACAATGATCTTTGGATCAGTAGCTATTAGAATAAACCTAAAATGCATTCTAAAATAGTTCACGAATAATAAAAAAGTAATTATTTTCAAATGAAGTAAGTGATCTTCAAGTCAAAGCATGATACGAAACACTACCATATCATAGTTTTCGTATGTTTAAAAGTTCCTAGTTCACTTATTACATTTATGTAACACCACTATTATATCTAAGATACGTTTAATTAATATTATATTGAATTGTATCGACGATCGAGCCTACAAAATACACAAAAGAAGATCATATGTAGTAATTCACCGCACGCAGAGAGGCCGACTACGTATTATTATTAAATTATCACACAGAGCAATGAAATACAAGTGTATTACATTATTATATTGGATATTGAAGAGATGATCGACAGGCGTTTGTAGTCTACTTAAACAACAATACATTGCACACAATTCGAAATCGAAGCCAAAACAAAAATCATATCAAAATATGCAAAGACAAAGAATTACGCATCAAATAAAAACAGCACATTTGCAAATTATTAAAATGTGTCATATCAAATACTTAGAATTCATCCGCAATAATATAATAATTATCTACATATTGCGAAATGATAAACACGTGCTTCGAATTAATAATATTAATGACCGGTCTTTTATTGAAAGTATTTAGTTGATTTGTCGACAAAATAACAGCGGCCTTTCAAATTAATCGCTGCAAAAAACTCGTAAATAATATACATACATACATATATAGTATATAAATGTTAAATATGTTAGAATATATTCCAGTATACATTTCGTATACGCAGATAAGCCCAATAAAAGTTCTGAACTCATGTAATTTATTTATTATACTAGATTCGAATAGAATACATTATACGAAATGTATCGATGAACACAATACGGACATAATTTATCATAGATAAAATTTTATGGATTTCCAAATTGGAATAGAAATGCATTGTGATTAAGATAATGCCTGTCAACTTTTAAATTTAAAATAATCACATTATAAAGGATGTATCGGATGCAATAAAATTGTTTAATACAAATCTTCATCATTACATATACATACGTTCAAAATAATTCTAAAATTTTTATTTGTTGATATATTCTGTATACAAACAATGTAGCCAGTTTTGCGTACAAAGATTTTGTATTTCAATTGGTGAAAGTTTACCGGCACAAATGTGCAATAAATTTTTTAACCGTTTCACTGACCAAACTGCAATTTATACATATATACATATACTATGGCGAAAAACTTGTAGAAAACTCACTTTTGGTCCCGTCAAATCTGCATCTATCCAGCTTGTCTCCCGTCAACGACAAACAACATCACCAAATGAACACAATAGCAATAATAAAAACGTATCACGCACTATCGTATTATTAGCATACATTTGTTATGAAATTTAGTTCGCATCTATAATATTCTATACAAATGAAAAAAAAATGAAATAAACAACACGAAAAATATATTTTTAATTGCGGAACAAGATTTGATCTGAGTTCAAAGAGCGCAGTCGAAAAAAGCAAAGATCATTTTTGACGGACGAACGATCATTATTCATACTCAACGGCCAATTTTCACCATTAATTTTCACGCAAATCACAAAGTCTAACACGTCGTTCGGCCTTCGATTTGCTAAAATTACGCATGTTCGAAGATTAACCACGATGTTCGAATTTACACCGAGCGAAACGAGAAAAAGTGAGTGACATGCGGTGTAAAATTACATGTACATTCGATTTCCATATATTTAAATACTACGTTTGGAAGCGAACGATATCTATGTACATATGTACGTGTGTGTTTATTTGATTTTTTTTTAATTTGCGATAAATTGTTATGTATGAAAATATGTATGAGAGAGTTTTGTTGTGGCAAACGTCAAACGGATACGACGAACATCGCGGGTTTATTCGGAAGCAAGGCGACTGCCCCAGGGCGCACGTTTGCCGCCGCCAACGCCTGGCCGCCTACTGAGCGACTCTGCACACACAACCGAAACCTTTACCTTGTACAGACAACAAGCGGGGATCGTCAATCTTTGGCCTCTCTTTGCTCCGAATCACAGTAATTTTCTTAATTAGAAATCGAATCCACAACATCAGTCTTTCAATCATTATTGTTGCAAATACCTCAACTTAACCCATACACTCTTATTGACCAAAAGGTTGCCATATAAAACGTAATCATTTTGTTTGGTAATTATCGATTTTATATGCTGACAAATATGTTACACACATGCATTTCAGATTAATTAGGGCAAATATGTATGTATTTACCCGGCTTCGCTCAGTATTTGTAATATAAACAGGTTAATCATGACGAAACTAATAGTAAATATTCATTTGTTTTTTTATTAAATTTATTTGAATCGAAAAAAAATCACATGTATGTATGTATAAAATGTATTATAAACATTAATGAGAATTTTAAATAATTTTTTAAGCTCATTTTCTGTATACGCTGACATTAAAATAAGGCTATAAATACTAACAAACAAAATAATGTTTAAAATAGATAATGACCACTGAATCAATAGCTATTAAAATATACTTAATATGTAACAGTGGCGTAACAAGGTGGGGGGGGAGGGGGGGGGTATCGATGCCCCGGGCGCACCAGCTTTGGGAGCGCTGCGAAGGTAAGGTTTTTTTTAGGACTTTACAGCCTTCACAAGGTTTTTTATTAGGATTTTAGCCCGACTGTAAAAGCAGAAGATGCATTTAAGACAATACGTTTCTACAAATATATATTTTGTGTCTGAGCGCTTGAAAATACTACGAATTAATCGAATACTGAAATTATCTTAATTTATTGTATGTTAAGATTTTAAGTTAAGACATACATTCTTAAGTTTTACAAATCAAAATTATTTCATCATAAATTAGCGTACATATTTATTTATTATTTACATACATACATATATAAAAATATACCAGGAAGGCTTAACAGGTATACCCCAAATGCGCCTTCCTGGTCCACATAATTATTACATAGATACATGTAAATCTAAACAATATCTGACATCTAACGTCAGATATTACAAATATCGTATTAATACGATAAATAACGATGAATAACATTCATGTAACAATACGAATTTTGTATTCGATAAACAACCACAGAGACATCTATGGTGAGCAATATGGCGAAACCTAAGATATAACAATAACTAAAGGTTCGCAACAGAAAATTGGGAAGGAAACGCCAATTTTACAGGAATCGTTTCAATGAAAATCAGAAAAATTGCCAAATTCTGATAAGAAACGATCGACCTTGACAAATCAAGGTCTGGCCAATAGCGAGACTTAGCGGGAATCGAACTCGTAACATCAAGTACGAGATAATTCAACATTCCCCACTAGACCACGCTAATGGTTATATTGTGTTTGTTTTTTTATCAATTTTTGTAAGGTGACAAATATAGATTGTAAGGGGGGGGCAAAAATGCTTGCCCCGGGCGTTGAATTCCCTTTCTACGCTACTGATTGTAAGCGTAAAAATCATTTAAAAATCAAAAATAGACAAATAAATACGTTAATCACTTGCAAAAAAACTTTCAACGATTTTGTGTAACAGCTAATCGTGGAAGTCCATTGTTCAGTTCCAAAAACACTATTTCTGTTTGACTTTTTGAATTTCGAATTTGAAGTTTGAATTTGAAGTTTGAATTTGAAGTTTGAATTTGAAGTTTGAATTTGAAGTTTGAATTTGAAGTTTGAATTTGAAGTTTGAATTTGAAGTTTGAATTTGAAGTTTGAATTTGAAGTTTGAATTTGAAGTTTGAATTTGAAGTTTGAATTTGAAGTTTGAATTTGAAGTTTGAATTTGAAGTTTGAATTAACAAATTGTTATCACTTATTTTAATTCGATATGTCCAGAATCTCGAAAAAGCAGAATAAACGTATTACAGGCCACCAGTAATTTTAAATATTGTTAAAACGCAAAACATTATAATGAATATTTTGCGAGCTATCTCTCGATACGATGAAAAGTAGAATTATGCCACTTTATTATTCATCTTTTAAAAACTTTATTCTTTTACCTAATAGTGCTTAAAGTCTTATATAAACATAGGCAATATAATATGTATTGCTAAATGTTCTTAATGGTTTCATTTTAAAAATCAATCAATCATTTGCTCAACAAATATAATTATTTTCTAAGCACTTGTGAAGGCTTTAAAATGACTCAAGATCTAGATACTACTACTAAATGTACCTACATACATACATACAGAAAAAAATTTGACTGTTACAACAGTAATTACAAATTTTCTTATCTAAATGGAAAAAGTTTAAGTAGAAGTGCTTTGAAGTGTAAAGAGATTGGGAATCAAAGCGTAAATATAAATAGCAAAGATATGGGTCAGACAGAGAATGGCATGGAATGTTTCCAGGAAGAGATAAATACAATAAATCAGTCATTGAATAGAACAATCTCATCATATATGTATATATAAGGAACATTCTCATTCATCATATATATATATAAGGAACATCAGAAGCTACATATAAGCAATGGGTCTACGTGACTTTCTGCGCGCGCACATTAATACGGGAGGAAAAGCCTGTTCCTCTTGTTCCTGTTGTACCCTGCTCGCGTAAATTAAGTGAGTATGTACCGTTTACCATGCACCCTTTTTTTTGATCTTCCGACTTAATATCTTTCGATTTTCGATCTTTGCCTTCCGATATTTGCGTTTTCTATAATTTAACATTCTGTCAAATCACGGAGACCGATAAGCAATATATACTGGTAATGAAATCACTCATCAACCAACGTTACTATACACCTGTACCCCAGCATCTTCCCATAGATACAATGCCACGCACTGTTATTTTTTTTATTTTTATGCTATCGGTAGAATATCCACTGTTCAAAACGTGTCGCAGTCAAATGATCTATCGGAATTTTTTATTGTTTAACATTTTATCTGGACAAAATGGCACGTCCGGGATTCGAACGGTCGACATCCGAATGCCACACTTACATACTACATCTCAATCGGAGACACGAGAAAGTTGGTCAAATTAACGGACCGGTATCCATAATAATAAAAATGCAAGACAATCGATGCGGCTACACGGAATCATTACGAAATCGATACCAGACTAATAAATTTTAGTCAAAAAAAAAAAATAGTTTGACGTACGAAGCAGAGAAACATTTTTAAAATTGAAATTCCGTGTATCGTACATATTAGCAATTTAAATTAAATACGGCAGGGTAACATGTCTGCGTATCGTGAATGCGAATTTTGAATATTGAATCTGAAATGTACATCATATGTACATATGTACATATCGCTATTGTTGTGCGAAATTGTATGAAACTTTGTGCAGACTGGTTGCAGTGCACGTTTTGAACAGGCGAATGTTTATATATGTATGTACATACATATATAGTCAAGGATGCAGAATATATTAATATCATATTTGAGAAACGGAATTCAACACTTGAAAAATAGAGTGCTCCATCCTCTCTGTGCATCTTTAAGCATTCACTGAGAATTTTATACAGTATTACATTTAAAAATTTAAAATATCGTATTTTATATACGAGCCGTTATTTTACATATGAGCGGAAGTCCAATTTTCAGACCCAAACACTGTTTGACTTAATTCACAAATTGTTATCACTTATTTTAATTCGATATGATAATAATCTTGGAAAAGCAGAATAAAAGTATTAGAGACCACCAGTATTTTTAAATATTGTTAAACGCAAAACATTATATTAAATGTTTTGCGAAATATTTCTCGAAATGAAGAAAAGTAAATTTAAAATTTAGATGCATTTTTTTCATATAATACTTATACATAGTATTGTAACATGAGTGAGAGAGAGTATCAACTGTCTAAGTGCATTTGTGGGTGAAGAATAGAGTCCCCGGATTAGGCTAACGGAACTCAGTAAGTGCCCGAATAAAGGATACGCTGGAGTTCTTAGACCTGTACGTGCCTAGACAATAAATGCATAAATTGATCGGGGAAGCTATGGTGTGCAACTTGTCCTTTATAAGGAGGTATACACGGTAGATCAGATTATTCTGGAGTGAGGGGTGGATCCGTGTGGACCTCTTGAATCGTTGAATAAATGTTGTGAAGCGACTTTTGAACCCACTCCTACGCAACAATATTAATCTTGCATCCTAGCAACATTTTTCAATACCAAAATTTCATTTTACATTTTATTATATGATACATGATGATTTATTGCAATACACATGCAATTTATACTATATATCGATATCGGGTTTTAATTATACACAGTATAATGAAACTCATTGCAAATTAAGTCATTTGTCAACGTTTGTGTGAACATTGTTTTGAGCATAGTCGTTTTGCTGTGATTAGTAACACATGGCGCAGACGTTGAAAGAAAATGAACAAATCGGAAAATGTTATCGAAAATAATATATAAAAAATTCTATACTAATTTTCTATACGAAGAAAATTCGATTCCACCTATCGGCGTAACATGTGTCTAAATTAAATACACATAAAACGACGCATAATGAGAAAATTGACTTTTCCCAGTCATCTTCGAATTCGAAGAATACAAACTCGAATTGGATACCGTTTTTGTTTCGTTAAAAAATAATAAAAAAACAATGGTATAATGAAAATATAACGTAATTGTAACAGAAAAACCTTTCTAACAGAGCTTAACTAACATATATCGAATCGTTTAATAATAAATACGTATGTAATATGAAATTCCAAGGAAGTCGAATAAGTGTTGAATTATTACTGTATACAATTTGAACATATTAAAAATTTATACCTACGCTCTAAATGCCAGAGAAAATTGACAAACAAAATACAACAGGTGTTTTACGAATGGCTTATTTACAATGAATACGGTGACCGTAAGTTCGATCGGAATATCCTATCAGTTCAATAATTGATACAATAATATAACAAACTATATAAATAAATAATTAAATCAATATTTAAAAAAAATCGGAACGTAAATTTATCAAGAAGAAGAATCCATCACATAATACAATCACTTGCGTTATAATTCGAAAATTTGAAAGATTGTTTAGTTTTTATTTAATTATGAAATGTATATGTTACCGTCGAAGTGTATTTTCAGATGTAATATATTCCGACTGGCGTTTTAGGTCATTCATATTTGAATAAAATGTAATAAAACTAGTAAATTATGTCTCTACAAGTGCAAATATACTTTATGCAAAATTTGTAATATAACAGTTGAGTTTTGACAGCTGTAATGTCTTTACGAATGCTTTGGAATTCAATAATGCGTTAAGTGTTACGAATAAATGTAACGAGTTCCGTATTATTATAACTCTAAGAATGTGTTCAAAACAAAAATGTGACTTTCCAACTCAATTTACTAGTCGAATGATGTTTTAACGAAAACCTAATCTTTCCATACTAACCTGGTACCAACTAATACTTGAACTGAAGTTTCAGTTGTAATATATTTTTACCAATTGGAATGTAATTCGCCATATGAATCAACTTACGTGGGTTAGACGGAATATATTCCAACTAGTCAAAATATATTATATTACAATTGAAAATACACTTCAACTATGACGGTAGTTGGTATCAGGTTAGATGGAATATATTCCAACTGGAAGATACACTTTCACTGTAACATAAATAACACTTTAAATAATCCAAACCTATTCTAATTCCATAACTTCATTTATATTTAAGCTTTTGAATAATTTTTTAGATACTCTACGGGGCCGTATTTGTAAAATCTGATCATAATTCAAAACTTTCACTGTTCCATTGAAATCCCTATTCAATCACCTACTCTTGTAATGCATTCATACATAAATATACTTATATTCTGCTCTTTGATTTTTCTCTTCTATAAATAATATTCATACCCTCACTGACCCACATTTTTACTCCTTGCCTTTGTTCAGATCTTTATTTAATCTCTGATTCCATCTCTTTTCTTATTCTGATTCCAGAACCTTCTTTCATCTCCTAAAATTGTATGCTTCTATTAAATTGAATAAATAAATATTCAGAAAAATGTACTTTATAAAACTTTGTAATAACTGAAAAATTTCATATTTGCTTGATCAAAAAGGATAGTATAAATATTAAATGGTATAATTTTAAGCCGAAAAAAATATATACTCAAATGCGAAACGTACTATTTTACATTATGGCATTTATGATTGCTATATGCAGTAAGAATTAGTTACGCCACTGATCTCTCTTTATTTTTTTGAAATTGAAATTGATTGAAATGGCAATGACCGGCCACGTGGTTAGAAGAATGGACGAAAGGTGGACAAAATAAGTGCTAGAATAGTACCTGAGAGAATGCAAAAGAATAAAAGGAAGACTGTAGGGAAGATGGGTATATGAAATTAGGAAAATGTGTGGAGTGAGATGGATGAGAGTTGCACAAAACAGAGACGAGTGGAAGCATGTTGGACAGGCCTTCATCCAGCGGTGGATGGCGAATGGCTGTAGATGATGATGATGATTAAAAACCAGCCAGCAGCATAGCTCGGTAGTTAAGCTTCTGCTTAACATTGAGAGGCGCTGGGTTCGATCCCATGAGCTGACCTCGATTGAAAATAAATTTTCTTAGTACATCTGTAGTGCTGCTGGTCAGACTTGGATATTTGTGATTCCAAGTCGATCGTTTCCTATCAGAGTTTGCCAATTTTTCTGATTTCATTGTTGAAACGGTTCCCAATTAAAATTAGCTAAAATCCTTCCTACCTACTATGTCACCTCTATTTGAGTATGATTAATGTACAATAAAATGTATGTACAATTCATAGATGTCTCGTTAAAACATTGTATATATATATATATATATATATATATATACACAAATATTGATATTTGAAGAATATTTGAATATAAAATTAGATTAATTAAATAAAAAAAAATAATTTAAAAAAAAATAATTTAAGAATAAATTGTAATATCTAGAAATTTTACTAAAGTTAATTTGCAAGTTTTTCAGTGTCTCGCAATTCAGCGACTTGTATAAAAAAAAAATGCTGCATTGTTTGTAATTGACCAGGAAGGCGCATTGGGGTTACCTGTAAGGCCTTCCTGGTATACGTAAATGTAAAAAAAAGAAAAAAAAAACACATTATTTATTTACATGTATATATTACACGTAATTTTGCTTTCATCACCAAAAAAATATATAGCCATTACCCAGACGGGCATTTTTCCCCGGAATTAGTCCACTTTCACGTCGTTCAGACCGATCTTTCTTCTAAAAATATACGCGAGATCCCGCCGGCGCAAATGTGGTTTATTTCTCGGGTCGAGCGGAAAAAATATACGGCGGAAAAACTTTTTCACACGCCAGGCTCTATTCATTCCGATAATTGGGAAAGTTGGTTAAGATCTCACGGGGGAGGGAAAACCCAGACGCTGTGCGGATCGACAACCATTCAAATTTCGCAATAACACTCTCACGACCCGACCAAAACAGACAGGTGCGATCGACGACGTGTCAAGTAGAGCTAGTCGATACGAAGGGATGATACGATATGTGACGTCATCCGTCAATTGACTGTGTTTTCCCGCCAACTCGACCTGTCACCGAAGCTTTGTGTGAAGCATACAATATATGTTGATCGCTATAAATGGCCACGACGGGAATCTATATAGATAGAGATCGATCGTGTTGCATAAACCCTTCGAATTAACCTCGATTCGCGGTGGGGTCGCCCGGAGCAAAAGTGGACCAAGTACCTTGCAAAATTTTTCAATTCAATTAAATTAAATGAACAAAGTGCAAGTGACGAATCCCTTCGCAAAAACGAATCACTGGTGGTATCTGTGGTGACACCATTGCTCAATATGTACATACATAACTACATAACTAGTGCTGTGCCCGTTGATTTCGACGGGTGGCTTTCGAAAGGAATCGATACACGAATTAAAATAAAGTTAAATGTTACATAAATATAATGTGAGGTAATTTGTAGTCGCGCGTGCGTATTAATAGTAAAAGATCGTGTTAATAGTTTAGATCATCACATACATACCAAGGCGGCCCATACCTCTTAGTAATATATTTAATTACATTAGTTTAAGCCGGGATCATAATTTTCATTGAAACCCCAATCATTGAAATCTTTTTGATTGAAACCCCAATCATTGAAATCATTTTGATTGAAATTTTAATCCCACACATTTGTACATTTATGATGTTATGAGTTGCAGCCGGAGATACATACGTATACTCATTTATGCAGTTAAGAATAGGTTATTAATACTAAGATTGCTTTAATGATTTGCTTTAAGAATAGATTATCAATGAGTGATTGTTCATAAATGAGTTTATGTATTTACAGAAATGAACTTTTCAATCATCAGATAAATTAAATCAGTTGATAACTAAAAATAAAACTATCACTGTTTGATCTGTGTACATATGTATGTTACTTGTATTGGTTAGAAAGTTTGTTTTGAAGGATTAAACAATTAAATTTGAGGTTATGAGTTGCAGCCGGAGATACATATGTATACTCATTTATGCAGTTAAGAATAGGTTATTAATACTAAGATTGCTTTAATGATTTGTTTTAAGAATAGATTATCAATGAGTGATTGTCCATAAATGAGTTTATGTATTTACAGAAATTAACTTTTCAATCATCAGATAAATTAAATCAGCTGATAACTAAAAATAATTGTATGTGATGTATGTATGTAAGCTTATTGTAAAAAACTAAATGTATGTAAGCTTATTGTAAATCATATTAACAATTAGATACAACATAACTTCTTATTGAATACTTATCTCGCAGATAAAACCGACTGAGGAGACATACAGTGAAATGTCAGATTTGACATATATGGCCAAAAATCAATATATATCGTGTATTACATTACATGAAGCTAGACGCCAAATTTGAAATTTATATATACATATGAGAGTTAAAACTATAAATATTTAAATATTAGAGATAACGAGAACCTATAGAGCAAATTTTATAAAATATAGAGTGAATTATAGGCGTTTAAACAATTAAAATCTGAAATAGCATATCAAGGCGAAAAGGTTGAAGATAGATTATGGTACCTTATTATTATTAGCCTTACGTACCGTCAGAAACGTCACCGTATCCGAGATTCTGGATATTTGTTACGCATTGTATACGATATTTTATCTCCAACGTAATGGCAGACGATACATTTACGTATATTGATGACCAAAATGAGCAATATGGCAAAGTATGAAAACGATCGGATAAGAGATAAAAATGACCACTGACACGAAAGCCATGTGAAACGTAAAGGAGGTATGTAAAAAGTCGAGTGCGCTCATTATACGCTCGCCCACATCGACATGATGAATGAATGTGTGTGTGTGTGTATCCGCTCCCGCGCATCTGACGCTGACGTCTCCCGTTCCAACTCAGAAATTCAATATTAAGAGCACATGTCAGACGCTCAGGTCCCCACTTCCCACTCATACGCTCAGGTCTCCTCGACACGGTCAGCCATCACGCCACATCCTTATGCATAACGTATACTCTTGATATTCTAAAATTAGTTTTTTTGTAATATCCATACTTGTCCATGCACTTACCACATATGTACATACATACATACTTAAATCGCGTCCGTTTTATATCTTATTATATGTATGATGGGTATTGGAAAAAAAAGAACACATAAATATTGGTCTTATCCATAATTTAAAAGGTCTATTTTTAATTGGGTTTTTTCACTACTTCATATATTGCTCAGTAACGAACACATTCGTGCAATGGCGTCATTAGATCCAGATAAGAAGTTTTTGAAAGCAACGTGTTTATATGTGTGTATATATATATATATATATATATATATATATATATATATATATATATATATATATATATATATATATATATATATATATATATATATCAGTGGCGTGCGGTCCATGGATGCGGTGGATGCGGCGCATCCCCTATAACTTTAAAAAGCCAAGAGTATTTTTAATAAATATTTGAATTTCGCTTCGATGTATTCTTAGTGATGTACGTGATTATGATGTAGTTTATGAGTATATATATATATATTTCACATATCACGTGTTTTTTGTTACATGATGCATTATATAGGATCTTTTGATAATTTTTATTAAGGATTCGCATAGGCGGGCGGGCGGCCGGCCGGCCACAGGCGAGTGACGCTGGCGAGTAGACGCTGACTGAAGTGCGCCCGCGTCATGGATTCGGAGTCGATACCGATCCCATTTGCGCATGCGCACTATGAGGCTGTCTTATTCGCGCGGACGCGTTGACACTTGTTTAACCTCTACGGTGGATTCGGTTTCTCTGTTTGCTTATCTATTGAGTTTCACTTGGAAGCCGCTGTTGATCGATATTTCCGCACGCTACGCCCCAAGTTATTTATCAAAAAGCTAGCCGATTCATTTCTTTAGACGAAGTTAATCATTTATACTGTAAGTTGGTTATTTTTTACTTTTGAATTAAGTTTTCATTTTAATTAGTTTCGTCTAACTTTATTTTTAGTTTACTGTTCCACTACTTACGAGTTTTCATTATTGCCTTTAATATGGATATCGAAAATAACAATGAGAGTGGACTTGTCGTCGAGATCAATAATAATTGCAATTGTTTAATTGAAAATGTGCTGAAAAGAAGATTTGCTTCTCTCCCATTTAATGAAAAGGAGATTATTGTTAAGAGCCCCAAACCCACACCAATATTAAATATTCAGTCTAAAACAAAAACATTTAAAAGGTATTTTAACACAGAAACATACGAAAAAATTTCATGGATTTGTGGATGTGCTCACTTAACGAAATTATTCTGTTGGCCATGTATTTTATTTTCTCAAGAAGTGAATGTCTGGAGTAAATTTGGATTTTCTGACCTAAACAATTTAAGTAAATCGCGCAAGAGACATGAATGTTCTCAAGCTCACATATGTTCTGCTGCTCAATTTAAAAAATTTGGAAAGGGACCTCGTATAGAAAATTTTTTAAGTGCTCAATTTAAAGCAAATATTGAAATGCACAACAAAGAAGTTACTGCAAATAGATACATTTTGTCGAAATTAATAAGCGCGATCTGTTTTTTAGCAAAACAAGAACAACCTTTACGAGGACATTTTGAACACCAGGAATCGTAAAATAGAGGGAATTATATTGAATTGCTGTATCTGTTGAGTGAATCAGACATAAAATTGAAAACTCATTTAGATAACTCTACGGTGTTTACTGGATTATCGAACCATATACAAAATGACTTGGTATCCGCAATATCAAAAGTCTTGCTAGATGAGATTAAAACTGAAATACGTGCATCAAAATTTGTTTCCATAATTGTGGACGAATCTACAGATATCAGTCGCAAAGCTCAGCTATCTACTATTTTTAGATATGTAGATGAAAACAATGAAATTCAGGAGAGATTAGTTGGATTTGTCGATGTTAGTCCCAATAGAACAGCTAATTCTCTTTTTCAGCACATACGTGAGACCTTGGAAGAATTTGGTTGTTTGGACAAATTAATTGCACAAACGTATGATGGAGCGGCTGTAATGTCCGGGGAGCATAATGGAGTGCAACGAAAAATTCGAGATATTTGTCCTAATTCTTTATTTGTCCATTGTTACGCTCAGAGATTGAATTTAGTTTTGTCGCAATCTGTTAACCATATATCCGGATGCAAACGTTTTTTCAGCCGTATGTTGTCATTTTCAACTTTTTTTTGTAAGTCTTCAAGAAGAATTTCCCTTCTCGATTGTCAAATAAAAAAACGATTTCCCACTGCTGCCCCTACACGATGGAACTACAATAGCAAAATTTTAAATATGGTATTAGAATATCAAACAGAATTAATGGAAATATTTAATCAAATAATTAATGATGAAGACGAATGGGATACTGATGCTGTCATAAATGCTGAAGTCCTTCATCGTTATTTAAAAGAGTTTGAATTCAATTTCAATTTGCATTTATTTTCTGCAATATTTAATTCGGCAGATTTTTTATTTGAAATTTTACAAAAAAAAACCTTTGACATATCGTATTGCGTAAGTGAAATTAAAAAATTTGTAAAATATTTAGATAACAAAAAAGACGATTTTGATTCATTGTGGAACAAAGTAATAACTAAAAATTTTAATAGAAAAAGAAAATATGCTGAATGTGAAGAAGATGTGAAAACAACGTATAAACTTCACTATTCTGAAATTTTAGAAACTCTTTCAGTAAATACAACCAATCGATTTCGAGATATCGAAAATTTAAAATTTCTTTTAATTTTTTTTAACGTCAAAAAATTTAAAGAATATGAAAATAATTTTCCAGATATCCTATTTAAATCACTCCACCTAACTTATGGAAAATAATTTGATTTGATGAAATTAAAAAGCGAATTAATTTACATGTACTCAACGCAAGATTTTCATTTGAAATCTATAAATGACGTAAAGGAATTAATTGTGAAAGATGATCTAATAGAAGTTTTGGAACAAGTATTTAGTTTAATACAATTAATTTGTACGATACCTTCCACGAGCGCATCGGCTGAACGATCATTTTCGACTATGAAAAGAATTAAAACGTTCACCAGAAGTAGTCAAAGTGAAGAAAGACTCTCTGGTCTTACTAAAATTGCAATCGAAAAGAAAATAATGTCAAATTTAAAAAACAATAAAAAATTCTATGATGCGGTTATCGATGAATTTTGTAAAAAGGAACGAAGAATAAAATAAAATTTTAAAAAATAAATTGGTCGGTTTTTTTTTTCAAACAAGAGACAGCATCCCTTGTTTGAAAAGTCACCGCACGCCACTGATATATATATATATATATATATATATATATATATATATATATATATATATATATATATATATATATATATATATATATATATATATATATATATATATATATATATATATATATATATATATATATATATGTATATCTTAAATCTATGTTGACAGATTGATTTTGTCATTTTGTCGCCATTCTTTGATCTTTTTATTTGCAAATTTTAATATACGAAACTAGACACGACGTAAATTTCATAAAATATACGACAAAGGTCCTTGTGACATCACGAACAAAAAGTGTTCCAAACTCTAGAAAGGTAGACCATTGAAATAAACCATAACAGCCAAATTAGTAACGAAATAGATTTTAGATTTAAGAAACAGATCGATCAATATCAATTAAAGAATATTTAAAGCGAAAGCTCAAGTTGTAGCCGAACTGCAAAGTTATCATCAAAACGTACAAATGAAATATAAGCCTTCGAATTTGTTTAAAATATTTCATATAGTTTTATACTTTTCCCGTTCAAAATTTTTACTATACATATACTACCACAAAATTTTGATAAATAATCATAAATTAAATAAATACACTCTATAGACAACTACTGCATGCATCGAAATTTTCAACACTACTAAACGATGAAAGCTCCTCTACACACATGCATATGTACATATGTATCGCGTGTCTTGATCATTTTAAAGCGGATGAAAAGGTAAAAAAGGATAATTAAACGCGCATTCGTTTAATTTCCACCAGGGATTCCGGAAGGACGAGCCCTCGACAGTAGTACACAAACGTAATTGTACACTTTTTTCTTTTTCAATTTGCGTAATTGTCGAAATAAACGTCGCGGCTCGTTCGTTTCGACAAAGGCCGTGCTTTAATAGTCCGCCGCATTACCATTAATTAATTTTTCCCATCCCCTAAACCGCGTGGAAAATCGCCTTTGTGGAAAACAGACTCTGAGGAAAATATAATTATAATAAAAAAAAGGGTGAACCACTACATGATCGGATTTATTATTAATTTTGATATATTCTACTGCGTACTTTCTAGGATTGAGAAAACAGTAACAGTTATGCGTGTGTGAGTTATGTTATGTGTGATTCGATTTATTAAATAACCGTTTCAATAAGCTGTTTTTAAACGAAGTTTTTAATTTATTTAAAATATTTTATAATAGCTTTGAATGTACAAAATTAATTTTGAAATTTAAGGATACAATGTGATGAAATCTAAAAGAGAAATTTTCCAACAAAATTCTCTCATATTTTAATTACGTATATAAAACAATCTAAATATTCCGTAAAATTCATATACTAAAGAAATCCTGGCAAACGAATAAAAATAATATTGCTTTATGATTACCAATTATGCAATATAATACATTTTTTTTACAATATTCTTCTGATAGTACATACCTATAAGGGGAGGTACCATTTCCAGTCAATTTAAAAATTTGAAAAAAAATTACGTAATATCGATAAGAATTGATAAGAAACCGATACTAAGTTTCAGTTCGATAGAATTAACGATGTTCAAAAAATCCCCAAAATACACATACACACACACAGACACACACTCACACATTTTTTTCTAAACGTGATCAGTGATCACGTTTTCTGATTTTGAGTGTGATCACAAAACTTCATCTATTGTTACTACGTAAAAATTACGATTGAAAATAACATTAATGTTATTTAATAAAAATAACTTTCCTACATTCAAATTGCATTTCGTTTTATATAAAAAATCAATACATACAAGAAAATGCACCTCGAAAGCACGCTATCAAATTTCCTGCTAGAGTTATGCTTTCATATGCAAAACCGTTGAGGAAAACGAGATAGAAGATTTATTGGATTTGTCTGTTTGTCAAATCGAGTTGAAGCCGTCGTCAACATTTTTCCGCCACTTGATCCATTCAGTTGGTCTTTTTACCGACATAACAGAATTTCAATTTCGACGAGCTCGTTAATTAGGCGGAATCTTGTGGGGTTGTTATTTAAGGGATGATGTGCACGCGAAGGTCCATTAGGGTGAGAGTGCGGGTTCAAGATAAGGCCGCGACTTGTTGAGGGCCTTTAATGGACTCCAGGGGTAGCACGCTATACCTTACGATGAATGTCAAGGTTCAACCGGTTACTTGAAACCGGACTATTACCGGCAGAACACTACATATAAACATACCAGCTCTTAGGCATATTAAAAACAGAAACATTGTAATTACATTTACGTATATATCGAGCAGTATCGAAACAAATGTTTGTGGGTATGTATCATACATATGTGGCGGACGCGTAAACAAGTATGGAGATTTCAAAAAAAACAAATTTTATAACACCAGGAGTATATGATCTACCTAGAGATATTTAATAAAATAAATACACGCGAACGAGACGCACAACCAATCAGCGTGAAGTGGTCCACGTGGACTAGAACGTTTGACCAATTAGAGCAATGACGATATATTCTGACCAATGGGTGCATTTTAAGCATCCGCTATAGGGATATCACGTGACGACCGATCGTGTCAAGAAAACGCAAGGAAGCGGGATAGAGGAGAAGTAGGTACCTGAGCGTCTGACATCTGCTCCTGATATTGAGCACCTGACTTGGAACGGGTGACGTCAGCGTTGGAAGTGCTGCGTGGGAGCGTACACACATACACATTCATTCAAAATTTCGAACGGGTGAAAGGGTTGGATCGGCGATCGTGTAATTCGCGAACAATTTAAAATTTTACTATGAATACGTGCGCGTGCCTATAAATTACCTTACACTATATTTATATATAACATATAACTTTATTTTAATCCGTGTATCGATTCCTTTCCGAAACCACCCGTTGAAATCAACTAGCACAACACTAGTTTATTATATTTATTATCTATGTATTTACAAAAATAAAATAAAATTGATTATATAATATACATATACATATGTATAATATAGCTAGCAGTATATGTATCTCGTTGGTTGCGTTAATGCTAACCACCGAGAGGTTCCCGAGTTCAAGTCCTGGGTTGAACTCGATAGAAAAGCATTTATTATGAAGTTTATCTGCAGTAATGCTTGTCGTTTCCTATCAGAGTCATTTCATTGTTGAAACGGTTCCTCATCAAATTGGAAAAATTATCCTACGCATTATGTCCATTTTTTTTTTTAATATTTGAATATGATTTCAAATTTATAATCTATAAATTTATATATGTACAGGTTAAATACCATAAGCTTCACTCAGGGGCAACCCGTGATGACATCATGAGAAAATATAAATTAAAAAATATCTTATGATGAGGGTTCCATTCGCCATCAAGTAGTACCCTTTATTAAGTTGTGCTCAGAGTAAATTAAAAATTATTATAAATAAATAAGCTCGTGAGGTTCATTCTATTATTTATTGACAATCAGTAGTGTTTTAATCCCTATTACCATTTCTTATTTGAAAAAAAGATAAGAGTAAAGATGATTTTTACGACTTCAAATGGCGATGTATAATTTTAAAGTCAATAAGTTGTTGATTATTATCGACGAAAAATAAAATCTTCACTTTGAATCGATTAAAAGTGAATATAAAAAAAAATGTGACGACTTAAAAAGCTTAAGCCGTATTCCGCTCGAATAAAACTGGTATAATCTCATAATCAAATTAAAAAAAATCCCTTTGAACTGCTCTTAGTTGTTGGGAAAACTTTTTTAATCTCTCGCCTCTAGAAAATGTTTCGAATATTTAAAAGTATCCTTGAACTTTTTATACATATATACATACATACATTTATGCCGCTTTATACCATCGAGCGTCATTTTTGAAAATGTTCTAGTTGTTTCACTTTAATGATTTCACTTTATGCAGGTTTCAATGCATCTGATGAATTAATTCAAAGCGAGTCAAAACAAAAATTAATATATACCTTGAAGATGAGAGAATTTAATTTAAAAGTTTAATTTTAAAACTCTCTTTGAGAGTGCAGGATGGAAACTTTTAGAAGATGTGATCGTAGGTTCAAAATGGCTACTTGATAATTTAATAATCCCGTCTATTTTATCAAATTAAAAAGGAAGGATTTTATCAAATTAAAAAGGAAGGATTTTATCAAATTAAAGAACTAAATGAACTAAAATGTGAATAAAAATTTACTAACGAACGTTATTACATTTCAATGGCAATAAAAAATATTGATCTTTAATTTGAATGAGTGTTATTGTGAATAATAATATATAGACAAACGGACGCGATGTGTGTATATATGTGTGTGGGTATGTGCCGGACCGTGGACACACAGCCAATCAGAGTTGTGGTGTGGTAGCGGGGAAGTGGGGGGGGGGGAACGTCATACTACGTCAGGCCTAGCGACGGGTAATACATAAACACATTCACGAAGGCACAAACACACACATTCATTCATCATTTCAAATGGATGAACTGCGCATTAATATAAATTACCTTACACTGTATTTGTATATATAACATAACTTTATTTTAATTCGTGTATCGATTCCTTTCCGAAGTCATCCATTGAAATCAACGGGCACAATACTAGTTTTATATAATATATGAATATATATTTGAACTGAATGTAACGACTATGTATGTATATTTATGATAATTAAATAAAGATTTTTTTTATAATCAGGTTCTCAACTAATTATTCACTTTTCAAAAATGAATTTCCAACAAAAACATAAACAATAAGCTTTCATTAAATAAGATTTTCAGTAATTTATTAAAATATTCTAACAACGTTGAAGGGAGCATTATTTTATCATTAAATTTTTCGTCTTATACTGAATTAACGAACGTTATTTGAGTAATTTTCGCAAAGATAATTAATTAAAAGATGAATTATACGGGTTTACTTGTTAATCTAAACCAAAATCGGATACTTTTTTTAAATTAATAAAAATATATATTTTACGAAAAACATTACGCAACAAAAAAGGGGAAAATTAGACCTTGGCATCTATATATTAAATATGTATTTTATTTTTAACCTTTTATAGGTAACGAACTCATTTATCTGCGTTCGCTTTTCATTAATGATTTCGTCAAAATGTGAAAGCCGTTTTTCTTGGAACAATTTCGGTTTTTGACATCCACACACACATATTTTGCACATCAATACATTTAATAGAATTTATATCAAAGCTATACGCATATAACAAAATTATTAAACAAAGTTTTTTATATGAAACATTACGGCTACGATTTTTTAAATCAAATAAACATGTATATACATTCATATTCAAAAAGTTTTGCCGAATGATTTAGTATTATTCTAATATTTCACCCAACGGCATTGAAAAATATGAAACTTTCAAATTAAACAACTTTTTTCGTATACAATGTGTATAAATTTGTAGAATAATAACAGTATTGATTATATTAGAATTATATTTGGAAAACGAAACACAAGTCAAAAAATTCGGATGTGACCAACCCACGACTTTATTTATTTGAGGAATATAAAAAGAATAAAAAACAAAATTCGATAATCAAACATACATATACATACGTTCACATTGAGAGCATTTTCGATACAAATTGAGCGCAAATGTAGGGAAACTTACACAAGACAAAAGTTCTACTTCCGTCTGTTCTACACCTCTCCATCCAACGTTATCTCACCGGTGTCTGTTTGCGTTCTACATATCTACTATACATTAAATATCAAGAAGATAAAAAAAAGTTAAAAGGTCGAAATAAAATAATGAAATATTTTTGTAAAAAAATTACTACTTCCAATTTACAAATTCTGACCAAAATCTTATCAACTCTTAGTTAGTACATAAAGAATATAAATATAAACTTTCATCTTGATACGTTGAACCAAACGAAATGGAATTTTGTGACCATACGGTATAACTTTTCTTAGAGAAAAAAATCCCACTTCCGGTTTTTTAAATTTGATATTTTTTTTTATTTTTGCTATATTGAATTTTCTCGTGAAGAGCACACATGTTTAAGGGGGCGAAAAAAATATTGGAAGAAAATTGAACAAGAGTAAACTGCCACTTAACCAAATTTTATATGCAACTTTATATTAAGCTTAAACTTCTAGATATGAAATTTCAATTTAATAAACCAAATGGTTTCTAAGTAAAACATAAAAAAATTCAGTTACCGATACAGTGCCGATACCGAAGTGTCAGTTCGATCGGACTAACGGATATAACGGACTAACCATACTAACACACTTGTGAAGAGTCTCGGTGATTACAACAAAATGTCTATACCCTTCAGGTATAACACACAGATTACCTAAACACAACCTGCTTTAGGTCATCGAATTTAGAGATTCTTTAATTAATTTTATGTATTAGATGTATTATGAGCATTTATAGGAATTGTAAATATGTTTATGAGCTCTTTTTCCTATTATGCTGTACATTAACATTAGAATAATATAATACTATTGAAGCGTTGTATAGGGAGACGCCCCGTGGACCGGTGACGTCATGGTGACGCCGACCAATGGTGGAGTCGGGCGTTGTGGCCAATGGCTACACCCGACTCCTTGACCAATGACTGTACTTGTTGACGTGTCATAAACGTGTATGCGCTGAGCGCTCTATGATATAAGAACGGTACGCTCTCGATCGGTGGCATTCGGATCCTGACCTCCACCGGACGAGCAGCAATAAAGAACTGGAACCTGCCTGCGTGTTTTCTTGTACCTCGACCTGACTCCACTTACCTTTGAATACTCTTCACTGGTGTCAGAAGTGGGATCTACATGGTTGAGACAAGGAGCCACAAAGGTGCGGATTCGGGGTCTTCATCGCTGCCGGAAGAAATGGAGCCGAATCGAGAACAAAGCCCTGGGGAGCCGAGCAACGGAGGACGGAGACGGGAGGAGCAGAGGAGCCGGGTGTCGAGGAGCCGGGTGCCAAGGACACCGGAACCGAGCTACAAGGAGCTAAGCCAGGGAATGGCGAGCTGCCAAGAGCAGGTCCAGTCCCTGCAAAACACCTTCGCCACGTTTTTGCAGTCCTGGGAGAAGTCTGCGACACCAACGCAGCCGAAAGCCGACGTACATCCAGAACCACCGAGGAGATCAGAGGTATGTTACGAGGACAGGCGGACCACACAGCGAGACACGTACGGGGTGCGGCAACATTCCCACCGGTACGAATACACCACGTTCGACGGTACTGAACGGTGGAAGGACTTCCTCAACCACTTCGAGTTTGCTGCACGGCTGAACAAGGAGACGACGAACCTGGAGGACCGACTGTGCTGCCAACTCCGAGGTGCGGCCGCCATTTTCGCCAGTCAGCTGCCATCGACGCTGAGCTACGACGAATTGACGGAAGAGCTGGCACAACGTTTCAGAAGACAGGGCACACCGATTGCATGCCATGCGGCAGCGGAACAGAGAAGATGGAGTGCGGAAGAACCAGCCGCGGACCACGTAGACGCGATACGAGCCCTCTGCGAAGACATGCTGGAGGGCGTCCACACGAACGCCGAAGCAGTCGAACGCATGACCGTGTGCATAGCGGCGAACTCCTTCACGTACCCCAGTCTACGGGCCAAACTTGGCGCGCTCCGGATCACCCCGACTACAGCGGACGTGATAACCAGAGCCGACGCAACACGACAAGCCGTCATCTTCGAAGCGAAGGAACAACGGTCGGCACAACCAACGTCGAGAACAGTACGTCCCGACGCGGGAGCGTTCAGACCATCTCGACCGGCCGTGCGACCCCCACGATGGGTGTCATCGGACCAGACAGCGCGACCAGCCACTACCACTCCAACGTGTTGGAACTGCGGACAAACGGGACACATTAGCCGGTTGTGCCGCAAGAAGAGGGTCCGGAAGCTAGAGCCAACGAACGACGAGGATGAAGACGACGAGGAGGAGGCGGCTTCGGGAAACGAGCAGTGATCGGCCTGTTACGGGTCAGACCGATCACCGGTGCACGCAAAACACCCGGAGTGAAAAAACTGGACGGCAGCGGCACGGCCGGCTCGTTTGTCGTGAAAGGAGAGATTGGAGGCGTGCCGTGTCGAATGGTGGGGGACACCGGGGCGTGCATCACGGTGATCAACCCGGAACTGTTCGCGAAGATCTCTCCTAAAGATTACACCGTCGTGAAGGGCCATTACAGCAGAGCGCGGCAAGCGGCGGGCCAAACCATCAAGATCCACCGATGGATACGGGTGACCCTTAATCTGCAGGGCGAAAAGTTTCCGTGGAACGTAGCGGTGGCGGATATCCAGGATCCCATATTGTTGGGACTGGACGCACTGAGACATGTCCGAGCTACGTTCGAGTTGGGCGGAGAGGAGAAGTGTATCATCAGGGGCGTGCAACGCGAGAAAGGCAAGAAAAACGCACCTGCTGTCAAGAGCATCCGCGGGGAAGTACCCCACCCGAAGATCACGGCGTTACTCGAGAGGGCCGATATTCTGCCAGAAGAGAAACGGCGCCTCGAGACCATGATTCGGGAAAATCGGAAAGCGTTCGCCCGGGACGAGAAGGACCAAGGAAGGACCACCAAGGCGGTCCACACCATCGACGTGGGAGACGCGAAGCCGATGAAACAGCCGCCGAGAAGGATACCGCTAGCACGGAAAGAGGAAGTACGCGCTATGATCGACGACTTACTGAAGCAGGGCGCGATAGAACCGGGGCACGGGCCGTGGGCGTCACCGGTAGTTCCGGTCGCCAAAAAGGACGGGTCGCTAAGGATGTGCGTGGACTACCGGAAACTGAACACCGTCACCAAAATAGACTCACACCCCATCCCGAGGATCGACGACACTTTCGACCAGTTGAACGGAGCGAGCTACTTCAGCACACTGGATCTGCAGAGCGGATTCTGGCAGGTACCGGTCGCCCCGGAAGACCGCGAGAAGACAGCGTTCGTCACAGAGTTCGGTCTGTTTCAGTTCAAAGTGATGCCATTCGGGTTGTGTAACGCGCCAGCGACGTTCGTACGGTTAATGACAAAAGTGGTCGGTGACATAAGCAATGTCCTCGTGTATCTAGACGACATTATCGTGCACAGCAAAACTTACGACGAACACTTGGTGCATTTAAACAATGTGTTCGAACGGATACAGGCAGCCGGCCTTAAATTGAATGCAGACAAGTGTCGATTGTGCTGCCGCGAGGTCGAATTTCTGGGACACCGAGTGTCAGCCGAAGGAATTTCGACAGATCCGAAGAAAGTCCAAACCGTGCGGGACTGGACGACTCCGAAAACACAAACCCAAATGCGCAGCTTCCTGGGACTGGCCACGTACTACCGAAAATTTGTGCGCAATTTCGCCGAGATCGCGAAACCACTCCATCAGCTAACGGAAAAAGGGCGCGAGTTCAAGTGGACACCGACGTGCGAACAAGCGTTCGAAAAGTTGAAAGAAGCGCTGACTACCACGCCAATTATGTCGTATCCCCAGCCGGGAGAGCGATATGTGTTGGACACCGACGCCAGTCAACATAGCATCGGTGCAGTTTTGTCTCAAGTTCAAGGGGGGGTGGAGAAAGTGATCGGGTATTTCAGCCGGACAATGAACAAACCCGAACAAAACTATTGCGTGACCCGAAAAGAACTATTGGCGGCAATTAAAGCCATTCAACACTTCCACCACTACCTATCGGGCTCGAAGTTCACGTTACGAACCGACCACTCAGCGTTAACGTGGCTGAAGAACTTCAAAAGACCGGAGGGCCAGTTGGCGAGGTGGCTGGAAATTCTGGGCCAGTACAACGTGACCATCATTCATCGACCGGGGATAAAGCACGGGAACGCGGACGCACTATCGCGAAGGCCGTGTACGGAAGAGTGTCCCAAATGCTCACGCGCAGAGACAACCGATCAAGAAAACGACTCGGCCCGAACGGAACCAGTAGAACCCGCAGAACCGGAAGCACGAGTAGCCCTCGTAGGGATCTTGCCCAACGAGATGACAAACTCGACGATCGACAAAATCGTCGAGTGGAAGAACGCCGGAACGAGACCACCGTGGGAAACAGTATCTGCTGAGGAGCAGGAACTGAAAATACTGTGGACCCAATGGGACGCATTGGAGGTGGAAGGCGGTAAGCTGTACCGGAGATGGGAGAACACCGCGGGAACACGTCACACAAAGCAGCTGGTGGTGCCGACTGAGAAGATACCCGAAATCATGTGGGAGATGCACAACGCGCCCACGGGGGGCCACTTCGGTATCAATAAAACGTACCGAAACGTGCGCCAAAAATATTACTGGCCGACGTGTCGAATCGACGTCACCCAGTGGTGCGAACGATGCGCACAGTGCGGGGCCCACAACGGACCACACCGAAGGAATCGCGGGGCACTTCAACCGTACCTTTCGGGGACGCCACTACAACGAATGGCAGTCGACATTCTGGGTCCACTCCCGGCCACCGAACGAGGAAACCGATACATACTGGTGGCCATGGACTACTTCACGAAGTGGCCGGAAGCGATTCCACTACCGAACCAGGAGGCAGAGACCGTAGCAGACGCCCTGGTAGAACAAGTGTTCACGCGGCTAGGCGTCCCGAACGAGCTGCACTCTGACCAGGGACGAAACTTCGAGTCGAAGTTGTTCCGTCAGGCACTGGACCGGCTGGGCGTACACAAAACGAGAACAACACCATACCGACCTCAGTCCGATGGAATGGTCGAGCGACTCAATCGAACCATGCGGGCGCACTTGACGAAGTTCGTCAACGACGAGCAGGACGACTGGGACACGCTGGTTCCGCACTTCCTCATGGCATATAGAGCGGCCCAACACGATGCGACAGGAGCATCACCAGCAGCCATGATGTACGGACGAGAACTGCGCATGCCGGCGGACCTACTATATGGGGGCCCTCCACCAGACAGCGAACCTCAAGATCCACACCGATATACCACGAAGTTGACCGAAGGCATGGCCAAGGTACATCGGTTCGCCAGAGCCCACCTCCGGATGCAGAATAGCCGTATGAAGACGCGATACGACGTCCGCAGAACCGAACCGGCGTACGAAACAGGTGACCGAGTATGGCTGTACAACCCTGCCAAGACTCCAGGGCTTTCACCAAAGCTGCAATCGTTGTGGGAAGGACCGTACACCATAGTGACTAAACTTAGTGACGTAGTATATAGGATACGCAGGGAATTCGACGGCTCAAACCGATTAATGGTGGTGCACCTGGATAGACTCGCAAGGTATAAGGCCGTCGAATATTGACTGTAATTGTATGTAGCTGTTTTGTAATTGTAAATTAATGTGTAAATTAATGTGTAAATTAATGTGTAAATTAAGGTGTAAATTGGTGGGTCGATCGGGACGATCTCTCTTAAGAGGGGGGTTGTGTAGCGTTGCATAGGGAGACGCCCCGTGGACCGGTGACGTCATGGTGACGCCGACCAATGGTGGAGTCGGGCGTTGTGGCCAATGGCTACACCCGACTCCTTGACCAATGACTGTACTTGTTGACGTGTCATAAACGTGTATGCGCTGAGCGCTCTATGATATAAGAACGGTACGCTCTCGATCGGTGGCATTCGGATCCTGACCTCCACCGGACGAGCAGCAATAAAGAACTGGAACCTGCCTGCGTGTTTTCTTGTACCTCGACCTGACTCCACTTACCTTTGAATACTCTTCACTATGATTACTAACAAAATTAAATTAAAATTTTAAAATAGAAAATGATCAGTAGATCAGTAGCTATTAAAATAGATATAAGAGATGTATTGTGAACATAATTTAGTAATAATAAAAAGCATTTAAAAATCAAAATCAATAATCGTCGGGCGAAGTACGAAGAGGTATGTAAAAATGGATAATATCTAATATATTGTAACGTTACATAGAGAGACGCCCCGTAGACCGGTGACGTCATGGTGACGCCGACCAATGGTGGAGTCGGGCGTTGCGGCCAATGGCTACACCCGACTCCTTGACCAATGACTATACGGGTCATAACGTGCATGCGCTGAGCGCTGAATATTTATAAGTATGGTGCGCTCTCGAACGGTGGCATTCGGATCCTGACCTCCACCGGACGAGCAGCAATAAAGAACTGGAACCTGCCTGCGTGTTTTCTTGTACCTCGACCTGACTCCACTTACCTTTGAATACTCTTCACTGGTGTCAGAAGTGGGATCTACATGGTTGAGACAAGGAGCCACAAAGGTGCGGATTCGGGGTCTTCATCGCTGCCGGAAGAAATGGAGCCGAATCGAGAACAAAGCCCTGGGGAGCTGAGCAACGGAGGACGGAGACGGGAGGAGCAGAGGAGCCGGGTGTCGAGGAGCCGGGTGCCAAGGACACCGGAGCCGAGCTACAAGGAGCTAAGCCAGGGAATGGCGAGCTGCCAAGAGCAGGTCCAGTCCCTGCAAAACACCTTCGCCACGTTTTTGCAGTCCTGGGAGAAGTCTGCGACACCAACGCAGCCGAAAGCCGACGTACATCCAGAACCACCGAGGAGATCAGAGGTATGTTACGAGGACAGGCGGACCACACAGCGAGACACGTACGGGGTGCGGCAACATTCCCACCGGTACGACTACACCACGTTCGACGGTACTGAACGGTGGAAGGACTTCCTCAACCACTTCGAGTTTGCTGCACGGCTGAACAAGGAGACGACGAACCTGGAGGACCGACTGTGCTGCCAACTCCGAGGTGCGGCCGCCATTTTCGCCAGTCAGCTGCCATCGACGCTGAGCTACGACGACTTGACGGAAGAGCTGGCCCAACGCTTCAGACGACAGGGCACACCGATTGCATGCCATGCGGCAGCGGAACAGAGAAGATGGAGTGCGGAAGAACCAGCCGCGGACCACGTAGACGCGATACGAGCCCTCTGCGAAGACATGCTGGAGGGCGTCCACACGAACGCCGAAGCAGTCGAACGCATGACCGTGTGCATAGCGGCGAACTCCTTCACGTACCCCAGTCTACGGGCCAAACTTGGCGCGCTCCGGATCACCCCGACTACAGCGGACGTGATAACCAGAGCCGACGCAACACGACAAGCCGTCATCTTCGAAGCGAAGGAACAACGGTCGGCACAACCAACGTCGAGAACAGTACGTCCCGACGCGGGAGCGTTCAGACCATCTCGACCGGCCGTGCGACCCCCACGATGGGTGTCATCGGACCAGACAGCGCGACCAGCCACTACCACTCCAACGTGTTGGAACTGCGGACAAACGGGACACATTAGCCGGTTGTGCCGCAAGAAGAGGGTCCGGAAGCTGGAGCCAACGAACGACGAGGATGAAGACGACGAGGAGGAGGCGGCTTCGGGAAACGAGCAGTGATCGGCCTGTTACGGGTCAGACCGATCACCGGTGCACGCAAAACACCCGGAGTGAACAAACTGGACGGCAGCGGCACGGCCGGCTCGTTTGTCGTGAAAGGAGAGATCGGAGGCGTGCCGTGTCGAATGGTGGGGGACACCGGGGCGTGCATCACGGTGATCAACCCGGAACTGTTCGCGAAGATCTCTCCTAAAGATTACACCGTCGTGAAGGGCCATTACAGCAGAGCGCGGCAAGCGGCGGGCCAAACCATCAAGATCCACCGATGGATACGGGTGACCCTTAATCTGCAGGGCGAAAAGTTTCCGTGGAACGTAGCGGTGGCGGATATCCAGGATCCCATATTGTTGGGACTGGACGCACTGAGACATGTCCGAGCTACGTTCGAGTTGGGCGGAGAGGAGAAGTGTATCATCAGGGGCGTGCAACGCGAGAAAGGGAAGAAAAACGCACCTGCTGTCAAGAGCATCCGCGGGGAAGTACCCCACCCGAAGATCACGGCGTTACTCGAGAGGGCCGATATTCTGCCAGAAGAGAAACGGCGCCTCGAGACCATGATTCGGGAAAATCGGAAAGCGTTCGCCCGGGACGAGAAGGACCAAGGAAGGACCACCAAGGCGGTCCACACCATCGACGTGGGAGACGCGAAGCCGATGAAACAGCCGCCGAGAAGGATACCGCTAGCACGGAAAGAGGAAGTACGCGCTATGATCGACGACTTACTGAAGCAGGGCGCGATAGAACCGGGGCACGGGCCGTGGGCGTCACCGGTAGTTCCGGTCGCCAAAAAGGACGGGTCGCTAAGGATGTGCGTGGACTACCGGAAACTGAACACCGTCACCAAAATAGACTCACACCCCATCCCGAGGATTGACGACACTTTCGACCAGTTGAACGGAGCGAGCTACTTCAGCACACTGGATCTGCAGAGCGGATTCTGGCAGGTACCGGTCGCCCCGGAAGACCGCGAGAAGACAGCGTTCGTAACAGAGTTCGGTCTGTTTCAGTTCAAAGTGATGCCATTCGGGTTGTGTAACGCGCCAGCGACGTTCGTACGGTTAATGACAAAAGTGGTCGGTGACATAAGCAATGTCCTCGTGTATCTAGACGACATTATCGTGCACAGCAAAACTTACGACGAACACTTGGTGCATTTAAACAATGTGTTCGAACGGATACAGGCAGCCGGCCTTAAATTGAATGCAGACAAGTGTCGATTGTGCTGCCGCGAGGTCGAATTTCTGGGACACCGAGTGTCAGCCGAAGGAATTGCGACAGATCCGAAGAAAGTCCAAACCGTGCGGGACTGGACGACTCCGAAAACACAAACCCAAATGCGCAGCTTCCTGGGACTGGCCACGTACTACCGAAAATTTGTGCGCAATTTCGCCGAGATCGCGAAACCACTCCATCAGCTAACGGAAAAAGGGCGCGAGTTCAAGTGGACACCGACGTGCGAACAAGCGTTCGAAAAGTTGAAAGTAGCGCTGACTACCACGCCAATTATGTCGTATCCCCAGCCGGGAGAGCGATATGTGTTGGACACCGACGCCAGTCAACATAGCATCGGTGCAGTTTTGTCTCAAGTTCAAGGGGGGGTGGAGAAAGTGATCGGGTATTTCAGCCGGACAATGAACAAACCCGAACAAAACTATTGCGTGACCCGAAAAGAACTATTGGCGGCAATTAAAGCCATTCAACACTTCCACCACTACCTATCGGGCTCGAAGTTCACGTTACGAACCGACCACTCAGCGTTAACGTGGCTGAAGAACTTCAAAAGACCGGAGGGCACTTCAACCGTACCTTTCGGGGACGCCACTACAACGAATGGCAGTCGACATTCTGGGTCCACTCCCGGCCACCGAACGAGGAAACCGATACATACTGGTGGCCATGGACTACTTCACGAAGTGGCCGGAAGCGATTCCACTACCGAACCAGGAGGCAGAGACCGTAGCAGACGCCCTGGTAGAACAAGTGTTCACGCGGCTAGGCGTCCCGAACGAGCTGCACTCTGACCAGGGACGAAACTTCGAGTCGAAGTTGTTCCGTCAGGCACTGGACCGGCTGGGCGTACACAAAACGAGAACAACACCATACCGACCTCAGTCCGATGGAATGGTCGAGCGACTCAATCGAACCATGCGGGCGCACTTGACGAAGTTCGTCAACGACGAGCAGGACGACTGGGACACGCTGGTTCCGCACTTCCTCATGGCATATAGAGCGGCCCAACACGATGCGACAGGAGCATCACCAGCAGCCATGATGTACGGACGAGAACTGCGCATGCCGGCGGACCTACTATATGGGGGCCCTCCACCAGACAGCGAACCTCAGGATCCACACCGATATACCACGAAGTTGACCGAAGACATGGCCAAGGTACATCGGTTCGCCAGAGCCCACCTCCGGATGCAGAATAGCCGTATGAAGACGCGATACGACGTCCGCAGAACCGAACCGGCGTACGAAACAGGTGACCGAGTATGGCTGTACAACCCTGCCAAGACTCCAGGGCTTTCACCAAAGCTGCAATCGCTGTGGGAAGGACCGTACACCATAGTGACCAAACTTAGTGACGTAGTGTATAGGATACGCAGGGAATTCGACGGCTCAAACCGATTAATGGTGGTGCACCTGGATAGACTCGCAAGGTATAAGGCCGTCGAATATTGACTGTAATTGTATGTAACTATTGTGTAATTGTTTAAGTGTAAATTAATGAGTCGATCGGGACGATCTCTCTTAAGAAGGGGGTTATGTAACGTTACATAGAGAGACGCCCCGTAGACCGGTGACGTCATGGTGACGCCGACCAATGGTGGAGTCGGGCGTTGCGGCCAATGGCTACACCCGACTCCTTGACCAATGACTATACGGGTCATAACGTGCATGCGCTGAGCGCTGAATATTTATAAGTATGGTGCGCTCTCGAACGGTGGCATTCGGATCCTGACCTCCACCGGACGAGCAGCAATAAAGAACTGGAACCTGCCTGCGTGTTTTCTTGTACCTCGACCTGACTCCACTTACCTTTGAATACTCTTCAATATAATTTGGAAAGAGACTTTGTATATATGTATGTATGTATCCTTCTTTCGTAGAAATCTATGACATCATCGAACAAATAATTCGCTTTGTTCCAATTCAAAGGATTCGAAGTTCCCGGGGGCGTAGGCGCCTAGAGCGAAGCCCTTGGGATCCACCCACTCGGGGGCCCAGACGCCGGGGGTGTACATATATTTTTTTATAAAATACTTTTTGTTTTATAAAATAAATGTTTGTTTGTTCGTGACAGTCAATTTAATAAAAAAAACAATCGAGTATTCAAAAAAATTTATACAAAATAAAACTATTCAAATAAATTTAATAAAATGTTTACTATTAGATTAGTCATGTTTAAGCGGTTTATATTACAAATACCGAGCGAAGCCGGGTATTAGAGCTGGTTATACATACATAAAGTAAAAATAGTTCATTAAAATTTGAGAATGTATTTGTAGGAATTTCTAATTCCTGTCTCTGCTATCTCTAATTTAATTTATGGACGGAAATAAAAATCGAAACACACTTGTTGTCTATTAAGTACAACGGGGTCAAAGTATAAATTCAATTTAAACCGAATAGAGTAGTAAATAGCATGTTGATTGTAATAGATTTTTTCATATAACACTTTCAACCCCTCGATAAGATCTCGGTCGTCTTTAAAACCGAATAAAGCAACGCGAAGACGAAAATAATATTAAAAAAAGTGGGCGGGTTAGGAAAGAGTTCGCAAAGAAGTTCACACGCGAACCGTTCGTTCCTTGATAAGGTTTTATTTTTGAGCACATTACGATTGCGAGATTCGATTAGGCGAAGTTCGCTTCCCGTCTTGGCGATTTTCTCGCTTTCGAATGTAAATTTTCTTTTGTGTTTACAATTTTCCATGACCTTCCCTACACACACACACACACACACACATACACCCAGTGTTTTACATGTAGAAATTGGAAAACTACTTCTCGAGTGTTCGCATTATTTATATGCGCATATCGAACAACCCTCAAAATCTATGTATTTTTTTTCCCCGTCGAGATTATCCGACGGGCTGATTTTTCCATATAAGTCCATACATATTTTCCTCTCAGGGAGGACTTTGCGGTCTTTATCCTCGACGTATCGCTGACAAGCCGAAAATTCTCAACCGGATTTTGGGCAGGGACAGGGATGGTATGCAAAGTGTCTCCATATAACGGGAACAGATAGGCATGTAACCCCCAAAGAGAATAATTGAGGTATTTTGCAGAATACCTTGTACAAAGACTATCGGTCAATGACAAAATATCCACTTGAAAGTTGTCAGTTAATATTAAAAATCAGTATTATAATAATATCACTGTCAAAATACCATTCTACATTAATTGTATCAGCGAAAGACTTGTTTACTGTCAAATAAATAACTATATATTCCATATGCAAATTTGATTGTAATAATATTAAATTATGTTCAAACAAATAACTGTATAAGAAGCCAACGTTTTGTAAATACAAATATGTATGGCGAATATACACATATTATTTATGGAATTATTCAACTTTCTATACATATGTACGTACATATACAGATTTGCAAAAATACAATATCATATTTAATTTATGATGCCAATATATTGTCTAAATATTGCTTGCTAAAAATAACGTAAAAAATTAGTTATAAATCAATATCGTATTCGACAAATATTACATTTATATATACAAATATTACATTTATATGTGCTGCTATTTGACTATGAGGATATTTTATAATTTTTAATTAAAATTTATGAGGAAATAAAAAAATAATTTTACATGAAATCTTTATCTTGTATCCTATTCGATCCTACCCAACATCTCCCATCTCCTTGTTAGTCCTACATAGTGATCCTTCTCGAGAATTTCTTGAAAAAAATGCTAAATTGAGAATTTTCATTTCTTGAGAAATTTTATAATTTCTAGAGCATTTCTATAAAACATTTTTTAATATACAAAAATATATTTTTGTCGATTATTTTCAAAAAATTTACAACCACTGCCCTTTATGAAGCTGCATTTGAAAGGGTGGGTTTATACCTAATATGCATACTTCTTAGAAAGTTTTAATAAGAGGTCTGGGAATGATGTAAAATTGTTTACATAATTTCTAACTTTCGAACGTGTCTTATCTTATGTTCTTTTATTACATATCTCATGTTGACTAATTTCTGAATTGATCTTTATCTCATTAAGACCTGGACATTGCAATGCGTCAATCTTTAGAAATACGCAAACAATATCTTCTGACTACCCTCTATTATCCTCTGAATGTATTTACCGTAATTTTTGACCTGACTTTTTTTCTATTACTATTAACTTCTATTACTCTACCCGGTTGGCGGTGTCTTTGCTTTGGTGGTAGATTTGTATAATAAGTCTCTTCCATTTGGGCCTTACAGGGATGTTTTGTATTTGTAGTTGTTTCTTACATGTTTATTGGAACTGGCTGTAGGTGCAAGGCATTCCTTATGCTATATTTTTTATTTGATATTTTTACTTTATCTGTTATTATTAAATACTATTTTTTATGTTTATGTATGGATGTATTTATGTTTATGTTCAAATGTATTTTTTTATGTATAATTGATGAGTTTATTATTTTCGTTATGTATTAATTTATGTTTAATTGTTATTTTGTTTTTTTTTGTGTTATATTTTTTGACCATTGTGGCGCTTTAGGAATTTCTGTTATGCCACAATGGTCTGTTTAGAATAAAATAAATAAATAAATAAATAATACAAATCTCTCCTATAAGAAGAAATAAGGCGTGGGAATCGGCAGAATGCAATACAAAATGAATACAAAAATTACATTTCGATAATGCGAAAACATATATTTGTTTTCTTCTATTTCATACTTTACTGTGTTATATACATACATTTTTTCATTTATCAAAATTTCTTGAGAATTCTCGAGAAATTTAAGAAGTTAAATTGAGAATTCTTATTTCTCGAGAAATGAAAATCATCGAGAAATCAGAATCACTAGTCCTACACTACATCAGTCATAGGTTACTGCACTGGTAGAGCACTTACATACATACCAGTAGAGAGGTTGTACATTAGTTAAAGTTCCAGCCAAACACGCTTCTGGCGAGATCTTGTTAATGGTTATTAAATAAATCAGCTGATAACTAAAAATAATTGTATGTATGTATGTAAGCTTATTGTAAAAAACTAAATGTATGTAAGCTTATTGTAAATCATATTAACAATTAGATACAACATAACTTCTTATAGAATACTTATCTCGCAGATAAAACTCCGTGAAGAGATATACTTTAAGCCGTGAAATGTCAGATTTGACACATTTGGCCATAAATCAATATATATCGTGTATTACCCTACAAGAAGCTACACGCCAAATTTGAAATTTATATATACATATGAGAGTTAAAACTATAAATATTTATATATTAGAGATAACGAGAACCAATAGAGCAAATTTTATAAAATATAGAGTGAATTATAGGCGTTTAAACAATTAAAATCTTATATCGCCATATCAAGGCGAACAGGTTGAAAGATACGGGACGAACGCTTATTAAACGTCAGGGAGATTTACTTTCCGCGTGTTTAAAACGCGTTGTATACGATATTTTATCTCCAACGTAATGGCAGACGATAACGTGTATTGATGACCAAAATGAGCAATATGGCAAAGTATGAAAATGATCGGATAAGAGATAAAAATGACCACTGACACGAAAGCCATGTGAAACGTAAAGGAGGTATGTAAAAATACAAATCGACCGACTCTTGTTAGACTATGTAATACTTGTATCAAACTGTACAATGTTTCCGGCCAGGAAGGCACATAGGTCTTCCTGGTATAAATTAAAAATAATAAATAAATAAGATTTTCATATGGACTCATTCACCAATTGACCCTCTTTCTAAATCGCTCTTTCTCTCTTTCTCTTTCTGAAGTCTTTCTGAATCGCTCAATTCAACTTTAGAAGCTTTATAATCCTATTCCTCGTTATCTTTACCATTTTCTTAAGGAAAATCATCTTACAGGCTGTAGTTAACTGACTGACACAAAGCTCTTATGTATTCAAAATTGATATACCTTTGGCAATATCAGACTAAGAGATCACTGAATTTAGCCCTTAGATAAAATGCGATCCAAAAAACATTTCACCCAACATGCAAAACATTTTCCTGTTAATTCAATACTAGCCGTCATATACAGTAACCATTCCCTTAAGAAATCTCTCAATCGCCAAATTAAACATCTGGATTTCGAGAAAATGGTTCTATTTACAAAACACAATACATTCAACAGATCGCGAACGCAAACACGACCTTTCCAAGAACCGCGCCGATTCGCGTGGGTCGCGCCATAATTCGAAAACCAACAGCAATTAAGTGTAATTTACGAAAAAATAAACTGGTTTCGAAACAATGTACCTGTTGTGCCAATTTTTTCCCTCTCAAAAATCACATTAATTGCCCCGCACAATCTGCGGGGCGTATTGTTTATTGTTTATCGCATACTAGGGGGCAGAACAGTGCGGCTCATAAACACGTATCGCGTTACCATCTTGAGGTCAAATTGGGATTATTTATACGGGCTGTGCGGCCATTTGAATTTTCCGCCAGATTTAACCTTTAGAGTGCTCGCACTCTCCTTTGTGGATAAATTGGGCATCGACACGCGACCGAACAAAATCACACCCCCGGGGTTTCTAAAATAAAATCTAATAATATTAATAACAAAACCACGCATAGCGCCGTTTCGATGCAGACACGAGACATTTTCCACGGTGGTTTACGATCATCGTAAAAATATAATATTCTACTGTATGCGACGATGTCGCAAACGTATTGCGAAATCTCATCATATTAGCGAAATTAATACCGGACCGTAAAACGTTAACGTAATATTACGTGATTTACGAACGTCGCGTTAACTTATTGCCCGATACACGGCTAAAGATTTACTGTCAAATAAAATATTATACGTATTAAATTAAAATATGTATGTATATATTTTGGAACAAACTCGTTCGTTCAAATAGAGAGCAGGAAATGTCATTCCGATCTGTTTCCTCTCGTTGCTAGGAATTGCTCGGATGCAATTAAGCAATTAATTACACACATCCTCAATTCAAAATGTTCGACGGTTTATTAACGTAGATATGTACAATGTTTTGTATTTACGCAAGACCTCGACCCATTCAGAAAAATACGAACTCAAAAGTTTTGAGAGTAATAAGAATAGTAGTAGAAGAGTAATCTGTATAATCTGAAACTTTTAGTTAGAATGATAGCCTCCGATCGGAGCACTTGTTGATTTTTCACACTAATAGAATGCTGTTTTTATTATATCGAAAGGAAAAGTGTGAACAATAATACATAAAAAAAGGATTTGATTGACATATAAAAGAAAAACGCTTCGATTTTATGCAGCTCTGATTAGAATGTACTTATAAATGTTGTACAAAAATTTTACATGGTTAAATAAGCATAAAATTGTGCCATTTTAAACAATATGTAGGTGTATATTTCACTATATAATTGATTGTTGAAATTAATATAAATATGTACACGTGCATATTCATTTCAATATAATGTAAACATTGTTGAAATAATATTCTTAAATTAATCAAAATAATGTTTTAAACACAAGGTCGAATTGAACAAATTTTCACGTTAAATATGAATTATTTAATATAAAATAGACAATGATTCACATGTTTTTAAAAAACAAATTATGTACTTTAATTAATGGTAATCGCTTCTAAAACTGGCGGTCTTAATTAATTACATAACTTCATGTTACATTCACTACATAATACATCATTATACAAAAAGAAAGTCACTACAAGAGGATCATCATTCAAACTAACACTGATATATTAAGCTAATTGGATTATTCGATAGGCGAAAACTAGAGATTATTAATAGGGAATTTATATTAACATGAAGCAAACCTCAAAATTATTAAAAACATACAGATATACATAATAGTGAGTGTAGACTTAATACAATTATTTATTTAGACTATGTTTATTTCACCATAATCACTTACAACCATTCACCATCCACCGTGGATGAAGGCCTCTCCAACAAGCTATAATTAGTCTCTGTTTTGATCAACACTCGTCCACCTCACCCCACACATTTTTACAAGGTTTATATTAGTTTCACTTTGTTCTAAATCCATCTTCTTTGTGTCCCTATTTTCACCCTTTAACGCGCTTTCACCCTTTGACCTTTAACATAGCAGTTCTTAAATAAATTTGGGAATTTTAAAAAGATCTTGAATGTATACATCTTAAATTTAATGTAAATCTAAATTTAAATATTGAAAATCACTGTCAAAAATGTGATAGTACTGTCTAAAAGCCCTATTGATTTGTTTTTATAGTTTAATTTAACCCTCTCTCACTGAAGTGGGGTATGCAATTGCCCCTATTTTACTTTTTTCGTAATAACTATGTGGTTTTTAAAGCTATACACCCTAACATATATTTCTTGAACTCCTAGAATGAACTACAAGAAATTTATTTTAATAGATTTTGTATGATTTAGAAAAGGGGTACATCGTAAAAAAATTACATTTATACATTTCTACGTTCCAAATTATGATTTAAAGGCGGTAGCGATAAGTCATGTTTTTGACTGTTCGCTTGAATATTCTTGTTGATCGATGAATCAATGCGAGAGAAAGAGACAGCTATATTTTCTTAAGCTATTATTTTCGTCCCTTTTAGCGCGTGGCTATTAAGTCATGCAGTCGCCTGTTGACCTTAGCTATGTGCGTTTGCGTGTTGGTGCTTGTCGTTATTTTTTATTACAAAAATAGTCAAAAACATGCTATAGGACTAAAATTTTTTTTATGTTGATGTATAAAATGATTAATAAGATATATATTTAACCCATTTAAAGAGAAAAGCTATATTTTGATTAAAAAATACTGGGGTCTTACTCGACCCCGGTTCGGGACACTCGTTCGATCTCGACGCTCCGTCCTCCAAAGGTTAAAATGTCTGAAGGTTATTCAGTTAACCATAAATTTCCTGAAAGTTCAAATAAGATCCAGAGGAAGAGAAAACAAGCAAAAACGACGGTGAAAACCTGGTTTATCTTTGCCACACTCAAAACTATGTATAAGATAAATAATGCAACAAACATATTTAATACAGGTTCTTATATTTGACATTACATAGTAACGAGATTTAAAACCATTAATTAAAAGAACATATATACATAGTTTGTTAAATTAAACACGAAGCAAATACTGATACCCATTAAAGCAAAAACATCACACTTGCGACTTTCGACACGCAAAACCCACCGACTGAGATTCGTCTCAACCTTGGCCTAGAGAACGAAGGGGTTTTTGATTAAATTTCAAAACGTTCCATCCCTTACGAATTAACGTTACGGGTGAATTTCGAATACATTTTCATCGCAACGAAGGGCGGACACATACGACGATAATATATTATATAAAAGGGACTATAAATGATTTGGTTACCTACATATGCGCCAGCGCGAAATACGAATCCTTTGAAATTTAATTCTTCCGATTCATCTCGCAAGATCCTTGTTTACTACTACAACACGTCCATGGGGAATATCACGCGTAAATAAAACGCACAAAGGGAAAATGGGATTTTCATGTAAGAGTACATTTGCGAGTACGATACCTAGGACATCTTTTACGCCTCACAGTACACACTATTATACTGGTGAATCTTTTTTAATTTAATCACTATTGCTTTTTCCAATACAACTTATTCACGATATACATACACATATACATATTTTACTATATAGAACAAAGGAGTCGTTTAATTCAATTTGCAATTAAATTTGCGCAGCACGTTTTTTACACTGGCGAAAAAGCGATACAATAACGGCCGTTAAAAGAATAAAAATGGCCATATAAACGAAGCGACATGCCATAAAATCTCCGCAAAATACGCCATTGACGCATTATAATTGCATTATGGCTCAGTAAAGTGACTTGGAGTGACGTAATGGTTCTAATTTTCAATAAAATTATGTGCATCGAAACTTCCGACGGTTCTTGACTAGGTTTTAAAAGGTCCAACGATAAATTGTGATAATATTGCCTATTATAATATAAATATGTATAAGAGTCAACTGCACTAAATGTGCAACTGTCATAAACTATACGTATATTATATAAATGAAAATACAGATTAGGCTAGTCTCCTTAAATATTTTACCAAATATAGAAAAATATCAACAATTCAATTACAATAAATTAAAATCGTTATCCATACTGATATTGTTCACTCGGAATAGCAGAGTTCAGAAACCGTATTCGGTCCTACCAGAGGTAGTAGTCTAGGTAGTGAATTTTTTTAGTATGGTCCACCGCGTCGTTCGCTTGCACGGACTCGCTGTATCAATTCTGTTCCCTTTGCAGTACTGTGCATTTTTATGTATAGGTGTTGTGTCGGAGACAACATTTTTTTAAGTTTATTCATCTCTTCAAGCATTCATGGAATTTAAAGAATATTCTGATTTGTGTGTATCAAACATTATTCTGAACTTTTTTTTTGTTAAAATATTCGAATACAAATATGGAAAGGGACTCGGTTCGATAAACGACTCGATGAGAATATATCGATGCGGACCGCGTGGAAACAAATAAATTTGGAATGTTCCATTCTAGACCGATTGTTTGACAAATCATTCAGAATATAAAGCTTTGAAGACAAACAAGATGTTATAAAGAAAGGTAGGCTATTCAGAATATTTTTGTTGATATGAAAATGAAAAATTATACTCATCAATTCAAAAACTAGTGTTGTACACGATGAAATATCATCGCATGGGTGATGGCATATTACTTTATTAAATAAAAAAAAATTAAAAGAAATGTTTTAGTCCTGGTTCTCAATTTTTTTCAAATACCATTTAAATATATTTAATTTAATATTTATATTTAATTGTTAAATATTAAAAAAAAATGGTAAAACTACCTACCTAAAATAGAAAAATTCATTAATTAAATTTTTTCAGTAGATGGCGCAAAATGCTCAGACTCATTTGCCTAGAGGAAACATTGGTAGCAAACAGTATATTCGTATATTATATTCATACATTTTATTGGCAGTGGTTTAGCTATGACGTACATATGTACATATGCCAGCCAGCAGCATAGCTCGGACGTTAAGCTTCTGCTTACCGTCAAGAAGGTGCCGGGTTCTATCCCTGAATGAAAATGAATTTTTCAGGGTATGCTGTTGGTCAGATCTGTATTTGTGACTCCAGGTTGATCGTTTCATATCAGTGTTTGCCAATTTTCTCTGATTTCATTGTTGAAACGGTTCCCGGAAAAAAAAATTGGCTAAAAATCCTTCCTACCTACATACTATGTCACCACTATTTGAAATTTGATTGATGTACAATAAAAATGTATGTACAATTCATAGATGTCTCGTTAATTTGCGAGTTTTTTCAGTGTCTCGCAATTCAACGACTTATAATAAAAATGCTGCATTTTTATTTGTAATTGGCCAGGAAGGCGCATTGGGATTTACCTGTAAGGCCTTCCTGGTATATATGTAAAATAAAAATAAAAAAAATAAAAATATGTCGAATCGAAATGGCTATTATAGTATGGCGAGCGTTATCTCAGATACAACGACATGTATATATATATATATATATATACATATATATATATATATATATATATATATATATATATATATATATATATATATATATATATATATATATATATATATATATATATATATGTATATACATATATGTACATATATATTATATAATATATATGATTAATTTTTTTTTTCGATTATATGATTATGAATAGGCGTATTAAGAATCGAAGTCAAATGATAGATTAAATAAATTAATTTCGATTTAAAGGTCATTTCTATATTTCTAGCAAGAAAGTATATGTATATATCATATGTACATACGTATATATATAAATTCATTTTCAATTAGCGAGTAGTAATTATAATATTGAATCGAATGATAACATCCATTTATACATGACATTAAAATAATAAATGAATGGATAAATTAATTTCATTGGATATATAATATTACAATAAAAAGTAATAATACCATCAATTTAAATATTAATTGGACGTCTTACTGCGAAATGTTTTAAATGGAAACGATCATCAGCTTTTCAAGCATCTACATACCTGGACTTTTTATAAAATTTAATCACGGACGTATGATTAACTCATCAAAAATATTCGCCCTTCCAATGCACCCGATTCGTATTAAAGAAAAAACGAAACCAATCAAAATCCACATTAAAAAAGCGTAAATTTGCCAAGTGACGGGCGTATTTCAATATGCAAACATATTACTTATGACTTTGCCGATTTTAAAACCACATCGCAGATTTCGATATTAAAATAGTTCACCTTTCAATGTCGATAGCGAAAGATTTTCATTTAAAAGCGACTCACTTTGAAAGCGACACGAATCGAAGCGGCCTCTTCTTTCTGGTGCAACTCCTCGTCCATGCATCTGAAAAACAAATCGAAATTTGCAATCAGAACACCATCAATCATCGTTGGCAGCAATTTGCTAATGGATAATTACATCGCGTGCCAATCACTCGTTGATCGTATGTGTAATTCAATCGAGTGTCGACAACGATTCAATCATGGCTGCGATTATTATCACGCACAGATCAAACAGACTCCAGCACGCTTTTCCAATAACATACATACATATGTACCTACATGTATTACCATTTTCTTTTTATCATAATTGCTAAATAACAATCGTACGCTTACGAACGAGCTACAGCAATGAACATATTTTATTTTATTTTACATATATACATATATGTATGTATACCAGGAAGTCCTAAGACAATTAATTACAAACATTGCAGCATTTTTATTACATAAATCGCTGTATTTCGAGAGGCTGAAGAAATTAACAAATTAATTAATGCATTGAGACATATATGGATTTTAGATTTATACAGAATTTTTACATTAAATACAAAAGATTTCTGACGATTTTTTGCCAATTTTGAGGAACCGTTTCAACAATGAAATCATATAAATTGGCAAGCTCTGACAGAAAACGATCGACTTGGAGTCAAAAATATCCAAGTCTAACCAGCAGTATAGCGGGATCTTACATATTGTACATAAACCAGCTGCATGAACTAGTGTTAGCATATTTGGCAAGTGTGGTTATGAGTTCGAATCCCACTAGTTGCTGCTAACCAGGCTTTGGTTTGTGACCAGGTCGGTCGTTTCTTATCAGAGTTTGCCAATTTTTCTGTATTTTATTGAAACGATTCCTGCAAAATTGGCTTTCCCTCCCCATTTCTCTCGCAATATCTTGAGTTATTGTGTTATATCTTAACGTTTGCCGGGTTTCTCTCCATTGATGTCTCTGTGGATGATTGTTGTATACAAATTCGTATTGTTGTATAAATGTTTGTTGATCGTATTGTATATGATGTTCGCAATGCACTTTTATATGTGTGATGTCACATTTGTATAATTTCGAATTATGTAATAATTTGTATTAATATAGAATTTGGTGTGTTTCTTGGTCTATATAGTACACTCGTCGCATTGGAGTGATCTGTAATGACGAATGTACATAAGTTGAATGTACATACATAAGTTGAATGTACATAAGTTGATCAGATATTTGTTATAGCTGGTAGGGTGATTTTTGCCAATTTGATGGAGGAACCGTTTCAACAATGAAATCAGATAAATTGGCAAACTCCAATAAGAAATGATCGACTTGGAGTAACAAATATCCAAGTCTGACCAGTATTAAAGATTAGTATTAAATATTAGTATTAAAGATTAGTATTAAATATTAGTATTAAAGATTAGTATCAAAGATTAATATTAAAGATTAGTATCAAAGATTAGTATCAAAGATTAGTATTAAAGATTAGTATCAAAGATTAGTATTAAAGATTAGTATCAAAGATTAGTATTAAAGATTAGTATAAAAGATTATTATTAGCAGTATTAAATATTAGCACGAGATTGAACCCGGTAGCTTCTCGGTGCTACACATAAGCCCAACCATCGAGCCATCCGTATCATATACTATTAAACAAACAATTCTTGTATGTGTATATTTGTCTTAGATTCTCTTAAGACAAATATATACATACAAGAATTGTTCGTTTAATAGTACATGATACAGATGACTTGGTGGTTGCGTTTATGTTTAGCACCGGGAGGTTACCGAGTAGACCATGAATAACTGTTACATTTATTTTTTTTATCAATTTCATAAACTATATTTCTTATATAATACTTTCAAACATAAACATAATATACATAGAAGATTTCACGAAAAAACAGCGGTATAGAGAACGACCTTTTGCGTGTACCTTTTAGAAGAGGTTTTCACAATGCGAGAGGAGAAAAGTTCGAGCGTGAAAATATAATGGGGTTGTGCGTATCGGAGGTGTGTTTGAAAATAGGGAGGGTAGGTGAAAGGGATGCTCAGAATACGAAATCGACGAGGGTGGTTCAACGATATTGAACCAGGAGATTTACGGTCGTCAATTATGGTCCAGCCTGCTGGCGAACGGCCACGTGGAACGTTTCCAACAGGGGCAACAACGCGCCCATAAATCCTACCCTAGTTCCGGGACTGGATTTGTTGTTTAATTAGGGCTCGAGGAGCAAAAAAAGGTACTGCAAGTGTTGTAAAATACTGTCTTGAAAAATCGACACGTTTCTAAAGTTCGTAATTGAGTATTTCCTAGGCCGCTTTTAGCACATATCACAAACTTACAATCTATTCTACCTATATATGTATGTACTATACCTATAGTAAGATGCTTTCACGTTCGAGAAACGCAATGAATTAAAACAATGTAAGTGTATTCTGGTAAGTTTCCTTATTTTTCATAACTATAAATTGTCAGAGATAAATAATTAAGCATTATTTAATGAAAAACTTATCAGAAATTGAAAGTTCAAAAATTGAAAAGTATTCTAATTTATTAATCCCTAGTTCAGAATTACAATTATATGGACATGAAGTCATAAGAACACAGATTAGAACATTAAGATTTATTTTCTGGTTGCATCAGTTGCATGTAAGTAAAAAATTATGCTGAGAATGATCGCGTGCTTCAAAATTCGCATATGACCTAAATTAACACTAAATACATTGATACAAGAAACGGGCCGTATAAAATGATGTAATTAATATATATATATATATATATATATATATATATATATATATATATATATATATATATATATATATAAAAATAAAAATCTTAATAATATTTTGAAAATACATGACGCAATATATGTTATCGTATGAAATTATGAAAAATTTATAATAAACTTTAACAGGTATGTAAATTTCAATAAATTATTATATTATGTATATTAAAAATATATATGTATTTCACATTCGATGCTAACTATTTATTTATTTATTTACAAGTAAAAACCCATTTCAATACAACATATAATATAAACAATAATAACAAAAGAAAATAATATTAATTGATAAATGTAGTAAAAAAAAATAACATGCCGTTAACTATATGACAAAAACATAAAACGTAAAATAGAAATGAAAAAATAAAATGAAAATGGATCTAATAAACTGACCATAAGACATACTAAATAATATACATATTTCGATGTCCGTATGATCAGCTATTACATACATATATGTAGGAATGATTTTTAAACGAGCCGTATGTGTGGTTGGTCAAGCTGGGATAAAGTGTGTGTGGTATGCATGGGAGAGACCGGATGCGTGTTGTTATGGTCACTTGTTGGAGAACAAGCCCGAAGAGACATGTACAATAAATAGTCTGACACTTAATCTGTGCGTTTCGCTTGGAATCCTTCACATCCGGATCCTATATTTTATATATGGGTCAATACTACTAAGGTAATTTATATAACGATGACTAGAACATATCATTATTAACGAATTATATTTAAATATTGCGACTCGTCTTTAAATATCTCGGCGACCTGGGCACCCTCCCACCAAATTTCTAATAACCAAAAAAATAAAATAAATTTTGTGAATTGTGGGTGACTCATCAAGAGTCAAGAAGTGTTTTTTTATCCCACTCAACACGCGGTGAGTTGAACCGGTTCTTAATTTAGTTCGGGGCAGTCGTTTATCTGCCGTGGTCCCGTGATCGTCAGCTTTGGTTTGCCTGCTACTCTGGCACTAGCGAGTAATACTGTGTGTGTAGAGAGTAGAAAATCAGTCAAGGTAGAGAAAAATTATCCGTATTTTCGTAAACAGAGGGTCAATTTTAGTTGGCTGCGTAAAGGTTTCCTTGGGGCAGAATATGTCAGTCCCGGCCGTTTATATACGATTCAAAAAATACACGAATCCGTCAACTTTTTTCGACATTTCAACTATATTTGCAAGGTATTGTCACAATATGTCAATTTTTTCACTGTTATCATAAAATATTTTTTATTAATAGAATTTTTGTTTTTTTAGAATAAATAATCAACGGTTGATAAATTGTTGAAAAAATCATTTTCCTCAACATATATATATAATATTAGTTCTTCGTGCCCCTTTTTCTTCGTGCCCCTTTTTCTTCGTGCCGTTTTTTAAAGTTACGAGCCATTACTTAATTATCATATTTTATATACATATGTATATTATATTATGGAATACTCTATTCTGAGATATTGATGAAATACGTCTATTTAGGCACGTAAATATGTATGTATATATATGTACATGGGCATACCGCATATTGTATTTGGATTGCAATTGGAATATAGTTTGTGCAAGAGGCTTTGACAGGCACAAATTGCCTGTTTCAGATTACTAAAATAGCTGAAAATAACCTGTCCAGTTTCATGTATTATTGAATATGTCGTCTGGCATGGAATTGATAACATTTCGTAAATATCTGATTGATTTATTCGTTGAATAGATTAGAAAAACGGTCAAAATTGAATGCCCAAACCCTTTGAATATGAAAACTTTATTGTTGTCTTACGATATTACAATATTAGAATTCTAGTTTGAAATATTAGATGTTAACGGTACGCTCCGGTAACAAGCTAATTACAGATCTTATTTAGATATCGTCTGTTTAAAGAAAATCGTATAACACCTTGAAAGTTCGTTACGAAAATTAATTATATTGATGGTCTTATGCAAAATATGTAATTAAGAGCGCCTTGTTGAATCATCTTCCAAAGAAATTATTGCCGTAAATAGAATAATAGTACAAAGACTTAAAACGAGCGTCTCGTTTTAATTTTTATGTCTTATACAAAGTATAAAAAAAATTTTATTCGATTTTACGAGAAATTTTCTAACGTTGGTATTGATTTTGTAGATAGGAAAAATAAATTCGCGAGTTCAGCTGTTTTGACATTAAAATTCACAATTCGAACAAATAGTTCAATTGAATCAGCAACATTTGAACTTTTGACAGATAAGTGTCACCATTTATAATAAATTTCAGAATCATTCAACAAATTTTAAATTAATACAATATTATTGAGAGCCAGAATATGCCCACTTTAATATTAGCTTTAATCTTTGCCTATTTTTAACCGAATTTTGTTATAATAGAAATTAAAAAAGTAAAATAGAAGAGCTCTTCTTGACGTGGACATTGTAGTATGCACCATGAATTGAGTGACCATACGTCCCGTTTTGGCCGGGACAGTCCCGTTTTTTAGACAGTGGTTTGTTTTCGTAAGTGCTTGATTTGTCCCTTTTTGTTCGCCCATTGATGCACAGAATATATGTTTATATCTACATATATATTTTTTTTATTTTTCCAAAAACAAATATTATCATATTATTATCATTTACAATAATATGTCTATTCATTTTAAAGTAGCATTTAAATACTTTGTTTCTTAAAAAAACAATTTGCTATTATCTCCATCATAATTATTTTTAAATAACTGTAAAATGCAAAATAACATTACATTTATTTTCTTATTTTAAAAAAAATTACATTGATTAACAAAACAAGAAATGAAAATTAAATAAGTCAAAACTTTCAGTAGCATATAATTTTTGTAATTCAAAAAAAATTTGTAGTTTTTTTTATTTTATAATTTTACACGATTCAGAAAAAACATCATAAACATAAAATATTGTAATATTTTTTTTGTCTTGTTCCTATTTTCTTTGTCTACACATGAATCGTAAATTCTGAACAAAATATCACCGATGGCTGATTTTAAGACGAGCCTTTGAACATGATTGTTTGTTTAACGGAATTTCAGCCTTTAATTCACTTTGTCTGCAAAACATGTACCTATGTAAATACCTATATACATATATCTAAATACATGTATAGGTTTATATTTGCGTAATATGTACATACATATTGCCTCGACAAATTAACAACGAGTGAGCTGTATACTGGAGGGTTGAATCTGTGTAAATTAACCCTTTAAATTAACTTTACAAATGTTGAGAAATATTTAAATAGCGTTTATTTTATTGTAAAGGGCAGCTTCATTCAATTTAAGTCTCTATACCCTTCAAATATAAACACAGATTACCTAATCACAATCTGCTTTAAATCGTCAACTTTAGAGTGAGTTTTAATTAATATTATGTATTAGATGTATTATGAGCATTTATAAGAATTGTAAATAGGTTGTTGAATTATTTTTCCTATTATGCTGTACATTGACATTAGAATAATATAATACTATGATTACTAAAAAAAATTAATGAAAATTGAAAAATACAATACGATCAGTAGATCAGTAGCTATTAAAATAGATACAAGATGTATTGTGAACATAATTTAGTAATAATAAAAAGCATTTAAAAATCAAAATCAAATTTAATTTAATCAAAATCCTAGGACCCGTTTTCAAGACAAGATTGATGAATATAAAAACATGCGTTTACCATATGTATATAATACAAACATACTAGAATAAATCGCTTGCTTTAATGTGCCAACATTTTTGATGCTTTGACGATCGTTTCTGTTCGGATATTAATGAGGTCCAAACTAATAAATCATTGCGAATATTTTTTTGTCACAGCCGATTTCATGAGATATCGCGTGCCGTCATCGGTGAGTGACAACCCTAATAACGATAAAACCAACAGTTAATTTCTGCAAACTATAATTACAACTCTCCACAAATGAAAAGTTGATCTTGCGAAACTTCAAACTTCACCTTAGCGTTGGAGCCGACAAAGGTACGTGTACGTGTGAGTGGGTATGACGTAGGAACGATTTTCAACTCGAGGCCGATAACATCTGACCATCATCCTTTACTTACACGGCCATCTCTACATACATATGTAGGTACATATGTATGCAAACAAGGAGGTACTCAAAAGTAGCAGGAATTTTGACTTTAAGAATCATCAATTCAATTAAACGTGTTCATTAAATAGCCGCTCTTAAAAGTATACCTCATTATACGTAACAAACTTGTCCCAACATTTGTCTAATGCTGCGTACGGACCAAACCAACGACGATTTTGGTCCAATGTTTTAACCAGCAGGATAAAACCAGTAGCGTACAAAATATCGAAATAAAAATTAAATTTAAAAATTGAAATCAAATATCAAAATTAAAAATATTATTATTATATTAAAATTAAATTCAAGTACCAAAATAAAATTATAATCAATATATTAAATTTAAAATAAAATATTGAAAGTTAAAACAGAACATGCCCAATTTAAATAAATTTTCGAGATTGACCTAAAATTAGATCATCAACAATCACATACAGGTAATCCTCGACTTTTGTTGGTCGAAGATGTTTTGACTTACGTAGATACGCACTAAGATCGAAAAAAAAATCATAGAATTATTATTTTTACTTCCCCGTAATGCGCAGTTACTGAGAATATATCATGTGTTAGTATGGGTGACCGAGTGATGGTCCCAACCCGACACGTTGTCGGTTTATCAAACGAAATTTTTTTAGTCTTCAATTGTTTCTCTCGTCGAAATAAATCAATTAATTAAATCATTTCAGAGGTAAATTTTATCGGATAATGTCTTCAATTGTTTCTCTCATCGAAATAAATCAAATAATTAAATCCATCTCAGAGGTAAAATTTATCGGATAATGTGTGATTATTAATTTTATTTCGACGAAAGAAAAAAAAACCCTTTGACAAATCACCGACATTTTTTTTGTTAAATATTTCATTCGACGGCGAAACACAGTAGTGTATCGTGACGACTTATAAGAAACAATAACAAGGTTTTTTTCGCTCGTAATTATAATATTTCTCTGGTTGTAATGCGTATCGTCGTAATTCAAAACATTGTTGTAATTCAAAACATCAACGATGATCTAATTTTAGCTCAATCTCGCTCGTTAGCTTAATTTTGATATTTAATTTCAATTTTTTTATTTAATTTTTATTTCAATATTTTGTACGCTACTGGTTTTAAAAGTTGGCCCAAAATCGTCGTTGGTTTGGTGCGTACGGACCATAAGTAGTTCTAGGGCTCTTTAAACTTTTTGTCATAACAAAGAATGTACGTAAAATTTTCCCCATAGTGGAAAATTGTAGTGAAAACTGTTGTAATGCTTCAAGAAGCTTAAAAAAACAAACAGGTGATTAGCTCTTGCACCGCACCAAGGAAACGGTATGTTTTTTTTATTTGGACAAATATGGCCAAATTTTTACATAGATACAGTGTCGTAGCAACCCATTGGCAATGGGGCGATTGCCAAGGGCGCCTCTCATGTATTTTTAATTTTTTTAATTGTCAAAAACTATTTAAGATCGACCAGTGGTCAAAATCGGACATCAAATTTAAGCAAATTAATCATAGAATATGAATTAGCGAATAGAATTTTGATAGTATAATACAAGGCTTTCAAAGCAGTAGATCAGTAGCTATTAAAATAGATTGTGAACATAATTTCGTAATAATAAAAAGCATTTGAAAATCAAAAAAAATAAGATCTGATAGGAAATTCATTGGGGATGATTAGACGATGAAAGGATTTTATGGAACTCATGGTATTTAAAACCAAAATTCCGGTTACTTTTGGGAACCACCTTAAATATAGTGTACTTATACGGTCAGCCCTATATGTAGGTTCACTATACAACGATGGTGTGTACCCTCCCCCATTCCCCAACAGCTTCCCCACTAGCTGATTCACCTGCCACAAATTGAATTTACGCGAAAGACAATTAGTGAAATCCCGATGTGGTGTTTGTTAGAGTTTGCTTTACACGTATAATGTTTCGAGTATATATATATATATATATATATATATATATATATATATATGTATATATATATATATATATATATATATATATATATACATATATATATATATATATATATATTAATGAATATATATACAAATTATACATCTCGTTCGTTTGTATGGTCTGATTATAAGCCGACAGATTTACGCGTTCGTCATATCGTTTGACTGGTTCAAAACGCTAATTTTCATATATAAGTAATCATATCATATTTTATAATTATTATTTTTAAATTAAATTTTTTGACCATTTATTTATAAGTAATATTATACATTTGAATAATAGATATATTATATTAAGTTGAACGACAAAGGATATGAAAATATTTTATCTTTTAAAAATTGCTTTTGTATAAAGAATTATTCCCTACATACATATAAAGAATTTCAGAAAATTCCTATTGAAATTTAAGAAGATTATATTTTTCAGTGAAAATTTCCCTTGAATTGTTTTTTTTTACGCGTTTAGCTTTTTGGTAATCTCAATATTTATATTTATCAACGTAAAAAGAGGAAAATACTGAATAGCTCAAATTCCATTTTATAAAAAATTAAATACAAAGAGAAGTCAAACAAAATCTATACATAAACTTAATGATACAGAATGTTTCAAATATCCGGTATTAAATTCTTAATATACAGTACTTATTTCCAAATATAAAAATCTTTGTTTTTTATTTCGTAATTAGTATAAAATAACTACCGCTACTTTAATTGGTCAGTACTGGTATATTCGACTCTTCAAAGGCCGAGCATCATAATCATAAAAAAAGAGGATCAAAATCATAAAAAGTTTTCCGCGAGATTAAGAGATGCTTAATATTGTAACGTGGAAATACGAGAGAGAGAGAGAGAGCGAGTATCCACTGTCTAAGTACATTCGTGGGTGAACAATAGAGACCCCGGATTAGGCGAACAGATCTCAGTAATTGCCCGAACAAAGGATACGCTGGAGTTCTCACAGAATACCCACCATGGTAGACCTTTTACGTGACTAGACAATATATACATAAATGGATCAGGGAAGCTGTGGTGGGCAACTTGTTCTTTATAAGGAGGTACACACGGTAGGTCAGATTATTCCGGAGTGAGCGGTAGTTACGTGTGGACCTCCTGAATTGTTGAATAAATACTGTGAAGTGACTTTTTCAGAAGGCATGGATGATAAAAAATATTTAACGTGATAAAGCAGTGAAACAGAAAAGAAAAAAATTACACCATGTATGATATATGTATATATGTACATATTATATAAATATAACTATAGAAATGTTCCATATATAAAATCCCAAAATTTCATTTTGAAACATTGATTGATTTAATTTTAATTTTTAGTTAAAAACAAATTGAAAAAGAAAAGCAATATATTTTATTTTCACTAAAACGTTTTTATACAGAATGGTATAGAAAATCGTATACTTCCTGTACGTTATTCGAACATCAATTACTTAGCCATTCTACTACAAAAAAACTGACAAAAATATATAACCTTCGATTAAATGGATCCAACGCTATATAAAATCTAACAAACGAAAACGAATTCGCTGAGTCGATTTTCTCGAATTTTCCGAAACTTATTCAAAAAAACGCGTATCGACAACGCTAACGCACATGCTAATTCTTAAAAAGACGAAAAAATATACTTAAACATGTTTTTTTTTTTTTTAAAGTACTTTAAGTGGAAAAGTAAGTCTCTACAAAAAAAAAAAAGCGAAACACGAGGCAAAAAAGTCACAAATGGAAAAAGTTGTACATAAATTCATAAAAGCCGGGGGTAAATCCTAAGAGCTCAGGTGTTTCACATTATTAGAAAGGATGAAAAATATAGACGCTAGGGCGAGAGCCGAAAAAAATACACACACTCAAAAATTTCTTTATAGAAATGTTCATTTACATATTCACTCCGACGATATTTTTTTAGCCTGGAAGCGTATTAAAATTTTGCACGCACTTTCTCTCGCGGACCAAAAAAAAAAAGTAAAACAAAGACAGCTCCTCTGTTGGTTGAATTTAAGGTGACGAGCGTCCTTTCCGACCATCAAAAATAAATAATAAAACGGAGATTATAATCAGGGGAAAGACGTCGGCGATAAAACCTTTTTGTACGTCGGAAAATTTAATTAGAGGGCGGCCGTAAATAGTATCGAGTCTCAATTGTCGCAGACTTAATGGAATATCACAGAATTCGACGGCAATAAAAGGGTTATTACTTCGTTACGAGCCTTTGTTATTATACATACTAATATATCGCGCTCGATTGTAATACAAGGTTGCTAATTTCATTTCATTTAATTTTTTATTTTTATTTACTCGAATAAAGACCTTGGTTGGAGTGGAAGTACAAATTCTCGAAAGAAAAAGGAATCTCTCATCGTAACGTACGCTTTTACAACGATGAATTTTATTTGAGGTATTATTATTATTAAATACATAAGCTTTCATTAAAATTCACTTGAATATTAATACGCACGAAGAAATACGAAAAACGTTTCCTTTTTAAACTTCGGTACTATTAAGATTCTTTATATAAACAAAATTTTATCTTCAAACATACACATAATGCGAATTTCATACAAACAATCAATTCCATTTTTTACAAGGCCCTTTTTTATTTACTTTATCTATGTACGTAGTAACAATAGATGAAGTTTTGTGATCATGCGAAAATTCGAACTCGAGATTTTGTTTGATGAGAACTCAGAATCGATTACTGATCAAGTTTTCATGATATAGAAAAAATGTGTGTCTGTGTATTTTGGGGATTTTTTGAACACCGTTAGTCTTATCGAACTGAAACTTAGTATCGGTTACTAAAATTCTTATCGACATGACGTAAATTTTTTTCAAATTTTTAAGTTGACCGGAAATGGTACCTCCCCTTATAGGGGTCCTCTTTTTTTTAATTTTGAATTAAATTACCCCCCCAAACCGCTAACTGAATCGGACTGAATTTTTTTAACATGTAATAGAAATAACAATATTTATAACCTTATATTTTTAAAATATTTTTAACTAAACCGGAAGTAGTACTTTTCCTCTAGAGCATCGAGGCATTTTATGTTTTTCTCAGAAACCTTTTAGTTTATTGAACTGAAATTTCATATCTATCAGTTTAAGCTTAATTCCAAGTTATTTATAAAATTTGGTAAGCATCCGTCAACCGGAAGTGGCAGTTCATTTTAGTTTTTTTGCGATCGCCTTGAAATTGTGCCATTTTGCGCAGTTTGGTCACCGATAGAAATTTAAATAGCTTCTGCTAGTTTGTTGGTGAAGAATAATTGTAATAAACACGTTTAAGAATACAAAATTTTTGGAGACGATGAAAGCTGAGTCTCTGCCAGTGGCAGTTTTTTCAGATTTTAATAGTTTAAACACCTATAACTTTATCTATATATGTATATAGGATCCGGATGTGAAGGATTCCAAGTGAAAAGCGCAGATTCAGTCAGAACTATTTATTATTTATTTATTTATTTATTTATTTATTTAATAGTTTTGGACCATTGTGGCATTACAGGAAGAACCTAATGCGCCACAATGGCCTACAACATTACTACATTATAACCATATCGTCCGGCTTGTTCTCCAACAAGTGACCATAGCAACACGCATCCGGTCCCTCATGCATACCACACACACTTTATCCCTAGCAGTTTGGCCAACCACACATACGGCTCGTTTAAAAATCATTCCTATATGTATATATAAAAATGAATGTCTGTTTGTCTGTCTGTCTCGTATATGCTCCTAAACCACTCAACCGATTACGATGGAACTTTCAGGATTTGTTTATTGCATATCCGGAAAGCTAATCTTAAAAACCTCTAAAAATAATAATACTTGTAATTACGATTTTACCGACGCGAAAGTTTGAACCGTCATTTTGAGTGCGGGTAGACTTACGTCCCTAGACAATATACACGCCAACGGATCGGGGGTATTATGCTGGGAAACTTGTCCTTTATAAGGAAGTACACACTGTAGATCAAGTATTTTGGAGCGAGTGGTGATCTCGCGTGGACCCCTTGAATCGGTGAATAAATGCTGTGAAGCGACTTTGACATTTAATTTGGATCCTTAACCCACCCCTACGCAACAGTATTAAACTTGTACATATATAAATTTGTATATGTAATATAAATTTGAAATCATATTCAAATAGTGGTGGAATTGTTTCAATAATGAAATCAGTTAAATTGTCAAACTTTGATAGAATACGATCAGAAAATGACCAGCAACACTGCAGAAATCCTCCGAATAAATTCTCTCTTCAATCTAGGTCAATCTAGGGCACCTCTGGGTGATAAAAATTAACGCAACCACCGAGATATACTGCTGGCTAATACATAACAAAGAGTAGAAGAATTTATAGAACAAATACCCCTAATTATTACTAGTGCATTCGAGGGGAACAATGGAGACCCCCGGATTAGGCCGAGCGGCATCTCCGCTAGTTCCCAGAATTCTGACGAAAGCGTGAGACTGTGGGTGTTTTAGACCGTGAGACCGTACGTGAATAAACAACTGGTAAACAAAGCATTGAGCCACCTGTTATTTAAAAGGAAGTACACTTGGCATGGGGGAGCATTCTGGAAGGAGCACTGGCTGTGCGTGGATTTACTTAATCAACTAATAAGCGACTTTGGCCTTTCATTTAGATCCTCCACCCACCCGTACGCAACAATATCAAAAGCTAAAATTTGCATACAAAGTGGCCAACTTGAATATTATATATTATATGTATATACATGTAATAATATTATAATGCGCGTTAAAAATATAAAAATATTACAATTTCTATGAGACGAAAAAATACGCTTCGAAAAACCGAGAGTTTTCATTATTCAAATAATTTTATTGTCCAATTAAAAGTCTCGTCCGTTCCAGATAAACAATAAGGTGGGGATTGGACAGGGAGATGAAGGAGGGCGAAAGGAAGCGGCAGTCATTTGAATTAAATTTCGGCTTATGAATAATTAATAGACGTCGAAAAATATCTCAACGTGCCGCGAGTTATATTGCAATATTAATGGAGGAGTTTCACGATTTTTCCGACCGCGAAAATAATAATAAATCTCTTCGGATTGAATCCGTCGGAAAAACATCTACCGCGCGAACGTTAAAAATATATCAGATGGGGTAATCTTCCAGTTTCGAATCTATTTTTTTATTTAAAATTGTTTTCGATTTAATCTCGCGTAGAAAGAAGCCAGAGGGTAACGAGATTCAGTGCATCTATCTATCTTGCAGGATCGAAACATAACTACGTACATACATATAGAGTGTAATACACAATACAGCTCAAGTATTTAAGCATATTTCTAGATAATTGAATAAAAATTCTCAAATTCTCAATATAAGAATTCTATGTAAAGCGTGAATTTTTTTATCGAATTTCCTAAGAAAATGACTAATTGCTATGTATATTCCAGTTGACGGATTGATACCGGAGCCTGGAGCAATTTTCGTCTGATATTTTTATAATTCTTCCCACGATGTTTTTCTTTATAATACGAGACGAAGTCGAGGAGTGAGAATATTGTATTTACGTGGACTAAATGTAAAATTAAGTGGACTTTCATAGCTACAAGGAACATTTTAATCCCCACAATTTTCGTATGATTGACACTTTTCAAACGAAACTATTGTATTTTAATGGAAACAATACTGAGGTATTAAAATAATTAATATATTTGAAATCTGCCTGTCAGATGCGGTCTCTCCCTCTTTGGGGAATTTCAGTATTAGTCTAAAACAATATTCGATATAAACGATTTTTTACTTTATCTATGTACGTAGTAACAATAGATGAAGTTTTGTGATCATGCGAAAATTCGAACTCGAGATTTTGACTGATTCGAACTCAGAATCGATTACAGATTACGTTTTCATGATCTAGAGAAAATGCGTGTGTGTGTCTCTGTGTATTTTGGAGATTTAGGGAACACCGTAAGTCCTATCAAACTGAAACTTAGTATCAGTTACTAAAATTCTTATCGACACGACGTAAATTTATAAGTTGACCTGAAATGGTACCTCCCCTTATAGGTGTCCTCTTTTTTTAAGTTTTTGAATTCAATTATCTCCCAAACCGCAAACTGAACCGATTAAATTTTTTTTACATGTAATAAAAATAATAATCTTTATAACCTTATATTTTTTAAATATTTTTATCTGAACCGGAAGTAGTACTTTTACTCTAAAGAATCGAGGTTTTTTATGTTTTTCTCAGAAACCGTTTGCTTGATTCAACTCAAATTTCATATCTAGAAGTTTAAGCTTAATCCCAAGTTATTTATAAAATTTGGTAAGCATCCGTCAACCGGAAGTAGCAGTTTATTTTATTGAAATTTACATAGTAAAAGGAATATCAATATCCCCATAGACAGTTCATTCATTTTTATTTTATTACATATACATATGAGCCGTTATATTTGAAAGTGAAAGTACAATTTTCAAAAACACTATTTCTGTTTGACTTAATTCACAATATGTTATTCACTTTTTTTATTCGATATTTCCAGAATATCGGAAAAGCAGAATAAACGAATGCGCCATATTTTTAAATATTGTTTATCGCAAAACATCATATTTAATGTTTAACGAGACATTTGGCCGATTGTGTATTAAAAATCACGATTGTGTACTAAAACACATACATTATTTAAAAATCACATAGATTTCAATCAAATTTGATGTTTTTGATAAAAACAATTAAAAATTCCATTCGGCCAAATTTCCGTTGGTCTAGTGCCCGTTCGGTCTAGTGTCCATCGACCAAGTGACCATTTGGCCAATAGTCCACCAACCGTAAATATAATATACTAGTGTTTTTACCCGGGTTCGCTCGGTATTTGTAATATAAACGATAGTTACATTTGTACATACAAAGTCTCTTTCGAAATTATACATATATTACTAGTGGTTTTAACCGGCTTCGCTCGGTATTGGTACTATAAACCGCTTAAACATGACTAATGTAATAGAAAATATTTTATTAAATTTATTTAAATAGTTTTATTTTATATAAATTTATTCGAGTATTCATTTGTTTTTTTATTAAATTGACTGTCACGAACAAACAAACATATATGTATACTAAGTATCTTTCAAAATTATATTAATACCAGAATCCGGCGACTTCGAATTTGTTGAATCGAAAAAAATCGAATCGGCGCCTATGAATCGAAAAAAAAAATCGAATGTGTTGTTTACAAATCAACCAACCAAGGTTACATATATGCATAGCCTCTTTCAAAATTATATATTAGAAGATGAATATTCATTTGTTCGATGACGTCACGGATTTTACGAACCAAAGAAACATACAAAGTCTCTTTCGAAATTATATATTAAAGAAGAGCATGAGTTTCTTTGTCCGATTAGTAAACACTAAATCTGGCTATACAAGTTTTAATATATTGTTACATTTTCTTTGCAAAATAAAGCATTAGCATTTAGATAGTGCATACGATTGGATCGAACTATTAAACCTTCGTCTCGCATTATCATACAAATCGTCTAAAATATATCAACACAAATAAAAAGCCACTTCGTGTCTGTCATCAGTTGAAACGCCACACATTTATTCTGCAACATTTCCGCAAATGGCCAGTTGGTAAAACACTAATGCGACCCATATACATACACACAAAGTCATTTCATTGATATATTCTACCAGGTCAAACGGTGTCCTTTAACATTTCCTAAGCGGAAAAACCGCTTATATATGTACGTATAAAATAACACGTACACATAATATTGTATAAGAGTAAAAGAAAAACCGGTGTGCCAATTCTACAAAAGAAAATCTTCCAAGACGAGACGAGATTAGCATTACATAATTGGAATCGGAAGTGAAATGCAAACGACGAACGGCTCTCTTCAATTTTAACACAGCTTTGGAAGTTGTCTGTTTTGCATATATTTATTTTAACAACGTCAAAAGACAAAAACTGAAAAGGTCAAAGTGTCTCGCGCTCTCTGGCCGCCATTAAATTGTCGCTCTTACCCGAATTAGTACAAGTTTGAGTAAACAACCTTGTCGAACCAAATTAGTCCTTAACTAGTCACAACCATTTCAAAAATGTTTATTTATCTTTATAAAATTCTGTACCGATGGTATGAAGATAACCTGGATATATACATATATAATATTACATATTTTGATAGAATATTCACTGTAATAAATTTGGATTGAAATTTTTCCTAATAAATATTTAATTAAACGTTCGTCTTGTAAGCGATAAGGTGACATTAAAATAATGATTTGATCGCGTTGGTTACCAACAGGCAATACGTTAGTATACAATACATAATAGAGCAATAATAATTTCATCGTAAATAAAATATACGTGAAAAATGTGAGAAAAACCACACATGTGTCGTACATATGTATATAGGTTGTAGGTTTTCTCGGCATATATGTAATATGATATTCACACGAACTTTTCCATTTTTCACGCGGCAGTGTGAAGAGTGAAAAAAAAAACCCGACACACTTTTCCCCAAAGAAAAGCCGGAGCGAGTTTTCCGCAACACAGAACACACCGCAAAACATAAATCACAAAAATCAAACCTCCCCACCGGCGACACTCCTGTGGTTTACGTTTATGGAGATGTATCGCGAAAATATATGTACATATACTAATATAACAAAAGACGATCAAAAGTCAAACGACTCTAAATGAATTTTCCGGTCGGATTTCCCGAGAACTTTCTTTGATGCAACTTGCGAAGATTTGGGGTGAATTTTTCTTGGACATCGTGACGTGTTGTTTCCTTTAGCCGTCGACTTGAGGGTATAAATTGAATTTAAGTTTGCAGGTTGGATGAATAAGTTATTAGCATGCGCCGGCGGGGAATGGGTTGAATTATTCACGCGGTGTTGCCAGCGTCAATTTATTTATCTTCTGCCAACTCCTCCCTTACCCCCCCTCTCCCTTGTTCGCGCTCTCCGTTTACGGCTTTTGCAATAAAAAGACACATGCAGGAACAAAGTGAAAACTAATTAATTAAAATTCTACAAAAAAACGACTAACAAAAATTAATTTAATTTAATAATTATTCATCTTTGGCTGTAAAAAATAATCGCATGAAAACAGGGCTGATGAGAGACGGTGAAGGGGGGGGGGAAGTCCCGAGGTCCATGCTGTACTTCTAGAAGGGCCCGATTCTAGATAGAATCACAACAAGAACATATGTACATACTGTTTCGTACGCCGCGGATTAAGCGAATAGAATCCCAGAGACCATGTGACCGTTCAAGGGTTATCTGTTAACGGATTAACTAAGGGCTTGCACTTAGGACCAACGGATATCTGTTAACGGATTAACTAAGTGCTTGCACTTACTTCCAGGATTATATCTGGACTAAGTGAATTTAGGCTAAACAATGACCGTTATTATTCCTTTCTCAGAATCGGTACGGGGGGACCCAATGTCGTGGTAATACATATCCGAATACGTGACTATACAATAGGTAAACAGATAAGACGTCCTGAGAGATCTACCCTTTATAAGGCGGTACGTAGGCGATATCAGGTCATTCTGGACTGAGCACTGCCAGTGCGTGTATCTCCTTAATCATCAATAAATGCTGTGAAACGACTGTTGGCCTGTTACTTGGATCCTCCACCCACCCCTACGCAACAATACTATACATAATTAATGCCAGCAGTTTTGCTTAATAATAGCGTATATATTTAGCACTATGCGATCACTGGTTCGATCAGCCAAAAACTGCTGGTTAGATTTGGAGGTTTTGTGACTCCAAATCGATCGTTTCTCTATCAGAGTTTGCCAATTTTATCTGATCATTATTGAAACGGTTCCTCAAATTGGCAAACAAATCCTTTCCTGTTGTCACAAAAAATCTTATATATTATTGTGTATAATTTGTAAAAATTATACACAAAATCTAAATCTATACATGTTTGAATAATCATCTGTATTTATAATGTGTATAAATTGTAATAATTGTGCACAAAATCTAAAATCCATAGATATCTCAAGGGATTAATTAAGTACTTAATTAATTGTTAAAATTAATTTAATGGTCCTTGCGGCCGTATATACATATGTATTTAAAATAAAAATGTCTGGCCGTATATTACATGTATGGTTTCGAATTATGTAATAATTGTGTATTGAAAATATATATATAATTTCTTAATCTTAAAGCTTTCTATTCGCTATTCGCATAATTAGTCCTGTACTCCTTGGTAGTCCTATATACCTGTACTCAATTTTAATACAAACTAAATAAATTTAGAATTTGATACTAGTCGAAATTATTTAATATACCGAACGAGCAGGAAAATATCCAAAATCTCGTACAGAACATTTCTAACCAGCAGCACATATCAGTGAATGGTTACGGGTTCAATCCCTGTCTGTGTTGCTGGCCAGACCTAGGATATGTGACTTATGGCCGATAGTCTCCTACCAGAGTTTACCAATTCATCTGATTTCATTGAAAGGTTCCAACAAATTGACAACGTCATCCTATTTTTTTTTTTAATTTGAGTTTTCAGCATTACGAATTTGTTGACTTGAAAATCGTGAAATTAATTCATAGATATCTCTATGACGCTCAGTAAAATTGATCAATAAATTTTTTATCAATGTTTATAATTGACCATGAAGACGCGTTGGAGTTTACCTGTTAGGCCTTCTTGGTATGTATATATAAAATAAAATAAAATATGTACACCTTTGTTCATACATATGAGTCGGTTTGGAGAAATCTGTAGTGGAACCACGGTAAATATAAAAAATAATAAAATCCATATCGGACAAATGCACTCGAGATAGTTGCACTCTCAAGACATGCAAACTTTCAAAGATGCTCAAGGAGAACTAACGCAATGGAATTCCACAAAAAAGCGTCAAGGGGTATTTGTATGTTATCCTAGGGTACTAACCTTTTTTTGTGGAATTCTATTGCGTAATTTATTTTTAAGCGCCTTTGAATATTTGGACTTCTCGAAACTGCGACACTATTCAGTGCAATTTAGTGCATTTTTCCGGGAACCATCGGACACCGACACAATAATACACTAGCTGAACCCGGCATGTGTTGCAACGCCAGAATAAGGCATGCAATTCCCGTTCCCGTTTCAAGTGATGGTTGGAGCTCTACTAACGTCTCTTCAACGCCGTGACGTCATAAACCATGCGGTAACATGGTTACCAACGAACATATTTCCTTGAATACACAATGGCGCTTCAAACTTACGCGTCGGTAAAATCGTAATTACGAATATTATTATTAAGAGGTGATTTCCCGTTTTTTTTTCACAGTAAGCTTCCTGGACATGCATACAACAAATCCTGAAAGTTCCATCGTAGTCGGTTGAGTGGTTTATGAGCCTATACGAGATAGACAGACATTCAATTTTATATAGATATCTTATAATTTTTGATTCATATCAAATTATTATATTACACAAAAAGCTCAAAAAAATCGATACATACACATTCGTATATGCAATTGTATCCATAGAGGGAAAGCTTTCACCCTACGTTTATTCGAAATAAATAAACATGAAAAATCATATCTTCGAGAGCTCGCATTCAAAGGAAAATCATAAAATTCGCAACGAGCGCAGTGGCGCGCATAATTCAAAACAAACATAATAAATACAAATTTCCTTTACATATAAAATTGCAGATATTGAATCCACTCACTATGTACATATTATATGTAGCAGGTAGAAAACGCGAGCCTCTTTAGATGCATCGTACAAATCGAATCTTCTTGGCAAACTTCCTATATAATATAATATAATATAGTACGTTGTTACATACGGATCGAATTGATTATCGCGTTTATGACTTTTTTTATTAACTCGGAGAGACCTTCCAGATAATGTGTGCATGCGAAGAACATTGCAGGTGCATATACGAGTAAGTGCATACATATGTACATGTGTAGGAACGCCGAGGCGGCAATTAGTGTTTCGTAATCTGATACTGCACCTGTCCTTCAACTGCAAAATGCACTTTCGACCCAGTTATATTAAATCAGCATTAATGACTAATTGGAAAAATCGTGCGATATAAATGTGCATAGAATAGATCTGGACATCGTCAGCATTGAACAAAAATACATTGATATATTTAATGAATGCAATTTTCAATGATCTATACTATATTAAGTAATCTTCCATTAAAATGTTTTATTATGGTAAAAATCATGTATGCAGTTAATAAATTTCAATAAACAAATCAATTTTTAATATACAGTATATCCGGGTGCGGATTATACGTGTTTGAAATAAATTAAATTTTTAAATTTAACTACCAGCAGCGTGGTCTAGTGGTGAGTATTGAATTCTTTCGTGCTGGATGTCACGGGTTCGATTCCCACTAAGAGTCTCGTTGTTGGCCAGACCTTGGTTTGTCAACGTCGATCGTTTCTTATCAGAATTTTCCAATTTTTCTGATTTTCATTGAAACGGTTCCTGTAAACTTGGCTTTTCCTTCCCAATTTTCTATTGCAAACCTTGAGTTACTGTTATATCTCAGGTTTCGCCAAATTTCTCACCATAGAAGTCTCTGGGGTCGTTTATCGAATGTAAAAAATCGTATTGTTACATGAAAAATGTTATTAATCGAATTTATACGATCTTTGTAATATCTGACCATAGATGTAAGGTATTTTTTCGATTTACATGTGAATGTATGTAATAATTATGTATTTAGATGTCTCGTTAATTATGAGTTTTCAATGTCTTGTAATAAATTAGCCATAGTGACGACCTGGAGTTAATCTGTAATGTCACTATGGCGAAATTGTAAAAAAAAAACTTTTGAAGAGAATAAGTAATAATGATTAGATTTAGAGCAATGGATGATCAGTGGCATTCTTTCGTTGGACACACACATATGTTCAGTTATTTATTTAATAACTTTTTGCGTTAAATTATAATCTCTAAAAAACCAGCAAAAATATAAAATCTACCCTGCAACAAATAAGCGCAAGAAAATTGCACTCACTACAAAATAAAAACTCATGTCAATTAAAATATTCGAAAATGGGGATCTCACATGCAATCTCGCCGAAGACGATGGAATATTAAACTGTTCCAGATATAGGTATGTACATATATAGCAAAAAATATAAAACAAAAAAAAATAAGTTGGAGATTATGTTCACAAGAGATTATGATAGTACTGCATATCCTTTCAAACTAAAGAGTATGAAATTTTTATCATACGAATATTTAGAATAGCAGAAAAACCTAGATCATATAAGGGGACTGAAATAAAAAATCTTCTCGTTGATGAATAGAGAGAGATCTTCGAATATTGATTCAAAACTAAATGGGTTCCTGAAATGATAACATTTTTTAAAAAGTACAAGGTTACGACAGAAAGCAGGATTATTAACAGATAATGCTTCTTCTCTTTCAAAGGAAAGTACATATGTACATATATTAAAAGCGGGTCTACGTGACGAGCCAGAATGTTAAATTACAGAAAACACAAATATCGGAAGGCAAAGATCTTAAGTCGAAAGATCAAAAAAAAGGGTGCATGGTAAAACGGTGCGCGCACATTAATACGGGAGGAAAAGCCTGTTCCTCTTGTTCCTGTTGTATCCTGCTCGCGCAAATTAAGTGAGTATGTACCGTTTACCATGCACCCTTTTTTTATCTTTCGATTTAAGATTTTTCGATTTTCGATCTTTGCCTTCCGATATTTGTGTTTTCTGTAATTTAAAATTCTGGCTCGTCACGGAGACCGATTAAAAGCAAACGACAGTATTATGATATCTAAATTTTTACAACCTAATTCAACCGTCATGTCATTAATGAAACAGTTTTACCGTACTGGTTATCTCAAAACACTTTCTGAGACAGATGATGACTTAACTAATTAATTTTGGGAAAAAAAATACTGTAACGGATATTATACACGGAATAGCAAAATTTTGGTCGAAAGTAAAACCAATAACACTGATTCAATCATGGAGAAAGATTCTTCCTAACGTGGAGATAGATTTATCGGATTATGAAAGGATTCAAGTGATGTGTACGTGTCTGAAACTACGCCTACTTGTGGGTTAAAGATTGCAAGATCATGATTAGAAAAAGTGCGAGCTCCAATATCATACAAATCTCAAAAGAATCAGATCTTTGCAAAATCAAATGACTAAGTGCAATATTAAATTTTAATAACCTAATAATTATCTATGCATTTATTGTCTACTGGTCTGCATCACATATTATAATGTATGTGCAAACAATTATGTACGTATGGCTATATAATTTATTATTTTTATTATTACTATATAACTATGCTATTTACATATATTTTACTCATAAACTAAAAAAGGTACGAGTTCATTTTTATATTTGTGTCCATGTATACCTTTGTATTTCAACTGGTATCACCAAGGATGGTTTGCTTAATAATTCCATATCTTTATCTGTGTATGCAGTTATGTGTATGTTTATATGCATATATCTATTTTCATTTATGCATATGGATATTTATATTTATATCACTACGTGCTCTATCTACTTCCTTTTTTACAATGTCTTCTAATCGTCTTGTCATTTATTATCAAAATGTCAGAGGTCTCCGAACTAAATCTGACTCTTTTCTTCAAAATGTATTAGTTAATAATTATGATATTATCTGTCTATCAGAAACTTGGCTAAATGACTCATTCAATAATAGTGAGTTTTTTGATGCCAGATATCAGGTGTTTCGACGTGACAGAGATTATTCTCTTCATAACCAAATATTTGGTGGTGGTGTAATCATAGCTGTGAAAAATAATCTACCCTCTGTCATTCAAAATAATTGGTTAACTTCCACAGAAGACCTTTGGATTACTATTACCACTAAATTTTTTAAACTAAATATCTGTACTGTCTATATTCCTCCTGGTAATTCTCACCAAACTCTATTAGTTACCCATTTAAATAAAGTATCTGATCTAATAACCAATTATCCAGAGGATCGATTCATTTTACTCGGTGATTACAATCTTCCCACTATTGATTGGACAAAATACGACTCAAATCTGCATCTATTTCCTTCCAATTGTATTAATTTTTCTTCCCTTTCCTTTACTCAATTCTTATCTTATAATAAACTTTATCAATACAATTATTTGTCAAATACTAATAATCGTATTCTTGACCTAGCTATTAGTAGTTTCCCCTTATATATTTCTCGTGCTGACTCTACGCTAATCCATGAAGATTCTCATCATTTATCCTTTTGCATCTCAATAATTTACAACAAATCTTCACCCTTGAATTATAATTATAATAAAACTTTCCTCTTTAGAAAAGCTGACTATGCTACAATTATTCCAATTTTAAGCGATATCAATTGGAATTCACTTTTGTCCAATTTAAATATTGATTTAGCTTGTAAAAAATTTTACGATACCTTACAAAATATTATTGAATGCCACGTCCCTTTTACTCTTAAATCTAAACGTACCAAATATCCCCCTTGGTTTACATCGTCTCTTATTAAAATAATAAAAGAAAAAAACAAATTCCATAAAAAATTTAAAATTTATTCAAATCCCTTAGATTATCAAAGTTTTTCACTATTAAGAGCTCGAATTAAAAAATATTCTTTAATCTGCTTTAGAAATTATATTTCTCTTATTCAAAATAATATTAAAACTAATCCCAAATCATTTTGGTCATATATAAATTCAAAAAAAAATACCTCCTCTTCATATCCTTCCGTAATGTATTATGGAAATAAGTCGGCTTCACATGGTTCTGAAATCTGTACCATTTTTGCTGACTATTTTGACTCCACTTTCAATAGTGATTCTACCATTAACCTTTCTATCTCTAATACAGATACTTCTTCTTGTAACTTATCTACTTTTCATTTTGACTTATCTACTGTACTCAGTCACATCAACTCTCTCAATGTTAATCTTGGTGCGGGTTGTGATGGTTTGCCTTCTTTTTTCCTTGTTAAATGTGCTGTCCCATTATCTCTTCCCATAACAATCCTTTTCAATCTTTCTATGTCGAACGGTAAATTTCCTGACTATTGGAAATTATCTTACATCACCCCTATTTTTAAAAAAGGTGATAAGAATCTTATTGAGAATTACCGTCCTATATCTAAACTATCTGTCATTAGTAAAATCTTTGAAAAAATTATCTATAATTTCCTTTTCTCCAATTTCAAAAACTACATTATACCTGAACAACATGGTTTTTTTAAGGGGAGATCGGTAGAGACTAACCTGCTTAATTTCACTAGTACTCTCACATCTTATATGGACAAACGAATCCAAATAGACGTCGTTTATACGGATTTCTCTAAAGCTTTTGATAAAATCAATCACAACCTTTTACTCAATAAACTTTGGTCCCTCGGAATCCGAGGAAATTTATTTCGTTGGATCTCTTCGTATATACTAAATCGTCACCAAATCATAATTCTCAATGGTTTTAGATCATCACTTAGACATATTCCTTCCGGTGTCCCACAAGGGTCGCATTTAGGTCCCTTATTCTTTTTACTCTATATTAATGATATCTCATACATCTTCAAACATTCCTTTATACTTCTTTACGCTGATGATTTAAAAATTTACAAACCTATATACACCATAGACGATTGTCATAAGATACAAGAAGATCTAGATAGATTCTCTATATATTGTTTAAATAATGATCTTTTTATTAATCTAGAAAAATGCTCTATTTTAAATTTCACTAGAAATAAGTCAATTATTACTAATCAATATCAATTAAATCATTCAATCCTTAACACGTCATCTTCTATTAAGGATCTTGGTGTAATACTCAATGATAAACTAGATTTCTCTGAACATATTTCTTTTATTACCAACAAAGCATTTAAATCTCTTGGATTCCTACTCCGCTCAACAAAACCCTTTAATGATCCTTACGTACTAAAATTACTTTATTTTTCCTTTGTAAGGTCTCACCTTGAATTTGCCTCAATTATCTGGTCACCTTTTTATTTATCCCATATTAATTGTATTGAGAAAGTTCAACTTAAATTTATTAAATCCTTACGCTACCTTTTTCCTACCTATACCCATTCTACTGTTTCCGACATTTTAAAAATCCTTTCTTTTAACAATCTTTCTGTCAGGCGACGACATTCTGATGCTATATTCTTCTTTAAGCTCATAAATGGTTTCCTTGATTGTTCTGATTTACTGAATAAGGTTAATTTCAGAATCCCAGTTCGATACCCTAGACGCGTTGCACTCTTTTCACTTGATCCTTTCAATACTAATTCCCAAAAATATTTTTATCTGCAGCGCGTTTATCGTATGTTTAACGGAGAGCTGAATGAGGTTGATCTGTTTGGTATTTCCCTACATCAATTCAGGTCTAACATCAAGAGAATCTTGACCGATTGATTCATTTTTTCTTCTATTCTATTTTTCCAATATTTCCATTATTTTTATACTTTAGTTTAGTTATGTAATGTGCTATTTAATCATATTATAGCTTTCATTCCTTTCCATTTCATTTGTTTATTTTGTATTTACCTTTTTCATTTGTTTTTTATATTTGTAAATTTCAATTTCTTCTTATATTCTATCTTATAACCTTTTCCAATTATTTTAATACTATAGTTTAATTATGCAATGTACTACATATTTTGTCATGCCTTTATTCTTTACTTTTTAATTTGTTTTCCTTATATTGATCTTTTTCATTTTTGTAAAAATCTATTATTGGACTCGGGTGTTACATATATTATTTATTTACTTTTTGTGTTTTTTATACCTATCTCTGTACATCCTGTCTGTTGATTTTTCAATTAATAAAATAAAATAAAAATAAATAAAATAAATACAGATTAATGGAAAATTTAAAATCCTTTGAAAATCTTGATCGGGAAAATATCTAAGAGTGGTTTTATCGCGATTTATAAGATCCGACAATACATCAATGTCTTGTCACTACAACAATAGAAAGGATGTCAAAAATTGATAGCTCGGATTATCCGTGTTTTTCATTTCATCAAAGTCATGTACACAGTATTAGCCCAGATAATCGAGATTACACTGTATACTATATGTATATATTTCACATTACAAAGTTGTAACAAAAGGTCAGACAGCGATGCACCTGCAATACGAAATGAACAAGTTTGCAAAGAAATTGCATCGTAAGTTTCAAATTACGCACGTGATCGATTCAATTCTCTCGTACAGGGGCTCTCGTGCCCAGCATCCCATTCGATGTCGACGGAAGCGGAAGTACAATTTAAAAAATAAATAAAACGAGAAAAAACAAAATTCACATATGTAGGTACGCGAATGATAGAAAAAGCAAAATCTAATCAGAGCAAATTCAATTCGTTAACCCTTCACTTACAGATTTTCAACTTCAATACAATCAACGAACGGTGCAATAGTCCAAGTATATTTACATACAACGATAGGTATATATTTATGAAATAATTAATTAATATTCAAATTGCTAGCGTGCAAGAAAATCATAGATTATAATCGAAGCGTTTTGTACTCGAACGAGTCATTATATGTATATGCACAGAATGAAATCGTTCATCTATTCCTGTTTACAACGGACATAATTGTTATGTGTAAACATTAAAACACACACACAACAGATCGTTAAAACAGAAAGAGAACATTATAATGCATTATATTATATTTTAGAATTTATACACACACACATAAAGTCATAGGTTCAGCCCTTTGGCATACACACATTTAAATAAATAGCTCATAATTAATAATCATACATACAATAACTCGTTTTTTTAAATCAAAGGTACACAAGAGATCGTTAAAACAGAAAGAGAACATTATAATGCATTATATTATATTTTAGAATTTGTACACACACACATATAAAGTCATAGCTCCAGCCCTTTGGCATACACACATTTAAATAAATAGCTCATAATAAATAATCACACATACAATAACTCGTTTTTTTAAATCAAAGGTCTGGCCCTTTGGCATGTATTTGAAATAAATAGCTTATAATTAATAATTTTACGAGCAATTACTTATTTTTTAACGATCTCGACCGGTTAGTTAAATGTTCAAATCCACATACAATGCATAGTTGAATCGCACCGGTAGAAAGTATTATATTTTGATTTATATATGAACGGTGATTGCACGTTTCGTACATAATCGTATTCAAACTGGCTGGTGAGCTTTAAAAGCAATTTTCTGTACAGTATAGTTGAATGGGGAAAATCCGGTCATATTTTTTCGATGGGATTTATGCGAGCTTTCATCGATGCGAGAACAAAAGGGGGTGCGTTTATTGGGTCGAAAATCATCCTAAATACCAAAAATTGTACTCGAGTGTCGTAAAATATGTAGGTAAATCTATTATGGCCGGAATACAAAGTACCCAATTCATTTTAGTTTATGAAAGTGCGTTTAAATATCAACGAACAAAAGCAAAATGAAAATGTACGTATTTTGACTTTCAGATGATCGTCTGCAGACGAGGGAAATCAATTATTCAACAAATATGCACACACATATGTATACCGTCTGAAATAATATCAAAAGCATTAAATTTAATTTCAAATCTTTTCAAAAACCAGCCGATGGAAAGTTAAATAAAAAACCGCTAATACATATATATAATAATTACAAATACTACAAATAATTACAAATACAAATACTATATATAATAATTACACTTGCAAAAACAAATTTCATGAAATACCACCATTTTTATATGGTGGTACATTTTAGCGTTATGTACTACCAAGTGGTACGCGAGTCAAAAAATGTTGGGAAACGCTGTTATAGATAATAAATTATTGAAATAATATTCAAATAGTGGTGACATAGTGGGTAGGATGGTTTTTGTCAATTTGATGGAAGAACCGTTTCAACAATGAAATCAGATAAATGGACAAACTCTGATAGGAAACGATCGACATGGAGTCACAAATATCCAAGTCTGAACAGCAGCATTAAAGATTATACTCAGTATAGATTATTTTCAATCGCGGCCAACTCACGGGATTGAACCCGGCGATCAATCGGTGCATAGTATCAACTCAACCACCGAGTCTTTCTGCTGGCTTATGTCACGCTATTATTTTGTCCGTAGATAAAAATAAAATAAAATATTATCTCGCACATTCATTTTGTCGGGGACGTTGTGTCGTTAGCCGTTTGTTCTGGGGACATTTCGTCGTGGAAACGTATTTTTTCGTCTATTTTGAGTGGTTAATACTTTCTTTTCGGCTTTCTTTGTTGATTTTTTCATTATCAATAATATGTGATATTTGTATTTCTGTACTACTATATGATTATCAAACCCCTTGTGTGCATCGACTTTGCCGGTCTTAATATAAAATAGGAAAAACGCGTTTGTCAATATTATGGTTGGAAGAAGTTAAAAGTTCAACAACTAGTATGCAACGTATGGACAAAGTAGAAGCTCTGAATATCATTAAGAAATGAAAACATAAATATTTTATCTTAGTCAAAGCTACCAGCAGGATGTCAAAGCTAAGAAGTACGCCGTAACAGATAATTATGTACTAACGTCCCGAGGGAGTAAAACCAGCAAACTGAAAAAGTTTTAAAAATACTCAAAAACTCCTCAACGTAAACATATTAAATTCACCGAAGTGAAATCCAATACATTTTTCAATGATAGAAAGACGGTCATTCTCAATCAGTATCCAAACAGCTACATATAATACAATTTCAAATCGAACATAAGACATACCCATGTATGTATATATATTGTATTATATGTATACGTATGTATATATATTCTTAGATGCTTTTAGAGGAAATATAAATATTATCCCTATTTATTTCCCACTGCCTTTTTACAAGGTACGCTAGGCTTTGACTCACTATCTTCGAGAAGAATTATTGCCATTTCCAAATATTTCTTTAGAGTATTAAAGGGAATAATTGACAACCCTTCGATTTTATTGGAATTTAAATTTTCGACACCTAAACGTGGTAGAGTTTTGCATCATCATTTACTTTTCCAACCTATTCCTGCGAAAACGTCTGCTTTCAATAACTCGTCTCTTGTAAAGGCTCTCCGATTCCTTAATGTGATAGATGAACAATTTGGACCTGTTCAATTGTCATGTTGATAAGCTGGCCAGTTTCATGAGATTCAACACGAGTCAATTTGAATGAGATGAATGATTGGTAATTATTACAAAACTCTTCTTACTTCAGAAACGATTTGGTCGTGTGACAAAGTTTGGGTTCTTATCGGATCGTTTTCAAACTTTGCCATTTTGCTCGCTTTGGTCATCAATATAGTAATATATAGTAATAGACACCTTTGAAAATACTCCGTCATATTTCTTCTTGACGTCTATCGTCCAAACTGATCGTTCAGACTGTTTGTCCAGTTTGTTCGTTTTAGTCTCTTCTCACTTTATATGCCTTTTCGCCTCCACATCGCTTTGTCAGATTGTAATTGTTTAAACGCCTATAACTTTTTATTTTTTCACTCTATCTATATATGTACATATCTATATATACATATCTATATATGTATATATATATATATATATATATATATATATATATATGTGTATAAATGAATGTCTGTGTGTGTGTGTGTGTGTGTGTCTCAAATAGGCTCCTAAGCCACTAAAGCAATTACGATGGAACTTTCCAGATTTGTTGTATGCATGTCCGGGAAGATTACTGTGAAAAAAAAACGGTAATGAGCGTCATTGCAACGCAATAATTTCAAATATTTTCGCGTCACGACTTGCGTTGTTAGGGTAAAATAAACAAACAATTGAATAATTTGAAAAGTGTTCGCTGCCTGCATTTTTCCGACAAATGGGAACGGAAATGAGAACGCAACGGGAACGGGAACGGAAGCGGGAACGGAAATTGCATGGGTTATTGTGGCATTGCAACACATGCTGGGTTCAGCTAGTATTTTATAAAATTGGCTTTATAGGTTCTCATTATTTTTATTGTTCTCTTCTTTATTTTCTTTTTTCTGTAAGACTGGTGTGACACTTTGGGGCAACCTGTCGGGTCACATTGGTCATACTATTGTTATTATTATTATAAAAAAATAATAAATAAATAAATATAAACATCAACCCAAACTGTGTAAAAAATAAAGCAATAGCACGAGTGCGCACATTCATAGATATATATACATACATATGTTTGTATATTTTATAACCGAATAAAATTGCAACAGCGACGAGTAATAAAATTCGATTTACCCGAGCATAATGCAGATTAGCGAGATTGAACTCGGAGCGAGAGCAAAAACATACACTCACCAACCAAGACCGTGAACCAAGACGACGACGGTGCACCATCAAAATGCATTTAACTGCAGGGTTAGTATGTAAGCATACCGTGCATATATACACATGTACATACATACACTGACATTGTACTGCAAAGGTACCGTGTCAGATTATATAGTGACCCTATGCAAGTGAAGGATAAGCAATACCCCCTAGTACATATCAAAAGCACAAAGCACTACATAGTACATATCCTAGCATATAATAATTCTCAAAATATATTTTTGATATTCCATTTATACATATTGTTATGTAACTTCGCTTATCAATGTAGTCGACTTACCAGTAGGGATAAAACACACCATTGATTTGTGGCACACCTTAAACACTGACTAACCAAAATTGTACGACAGGTGTCTTCAACACTTCATTGTTTTAAAGAAGAGCATATAAACTCATTACTGTTAGATTTTAAGTTAGTCATCACCAACGAGACTCCGAGAGTGGTAGTTATCACCATCGAGACTCCGAGAGTAGCAGTCAACACATCAGCAGCCGAACAAAGTGAAATAGTAAAGCAAATTTAAAGTGAAACCGTTCTACAAATCTCATTTAAATTTTCCGTTCCATAATTAAATTCTACCAATAAGATAAATGTAACGTAATAAGAATAATAAAGAAATCTTGGTTAGTTAGTTAACCAAGTAGTTTTAAAAAAAATTAAAATGATTTAAACTTTCATTGGAACGTGACAATATGTATGTATCTGAAGAGTGAGTCTCCGCTGGGTCTGATTTAATATTTTTTTCGATTATTTTATTTACAATCTATTTTCATTACACACATGTTTGTATGTGTAATATTTTTAAAAAATCAGTCAAAATCTCGAGGTTGAATTTTCGCATCATCAAAAAACTTTATATATTGAAACTTCGCACAATAAATATATGTGGTAAAAATGGTGGGTATAAACTTTCAAACTAAATTTTTTTTAACATAATTAATCGTTATTTTTTCATACATCCTAAGGCGACACATGCAGTTATGTAGATTATTTGTCTATATATGTATGTAAGTACTAACAATTTTTAACGCCTACAATAGAGACATCTCATTATGTAGGTAGCATATTTTTATAACATTCAACAAACTCGAGATGCCAATAATTCGAATTTGCGAGAAACTGACTGGGAAGATACTTATTTATTGAATCCGTCACAAAGATTAAGGTAGAAAAATCGGAAATTTTTAATAGGAACGGTTGATCTGTGTTTTAATAACTACAATATTTAATAAGCAACGTATTTGGCCGGGACTTGAACCCATGACCTCTCTACTAGTATCAAATAGGTCTATTAGTGTGTTTAGTAAATAGAAAACAGCTTATGTGTGTAACTACACACTGTCTCAATTTGTATCTGCTAATCATTTTTACTAAAATCAAACACAAAAACATGTTTATTTTTTTTTCTATTTTTTCTATCAAATTTAATTCTGTTTCTCATCTCAACGTATTTACATTTTTATTTAAAATTATTGAAATATCTTTTATATTATAAATTTCATTTAAAATCCGTCGAAAACATACATATTTTGAAAATATAAACGTTTACTTTGTGAGATAGAAAATTAATGAAAGCATACGTATATTGTACATCTGTACATATGTATGTATGAGTACATATCTACATACATGAATGTATATAAAAATATATAGCAATATATGTACATATATAATTGAAATCCAATTCATTTTTTTACACTGATTTAAATAAAACCGATATTTTCATTCTATCTACTATTATTGTTTATATTTGCATTTTAATAATTTCTTTTTCTCTATTTGCTATTAACACAATTTTCTACATATGTTTTATTTATTGCTTTGAAATTTATAAAAATAATAATTTATTAAAGTTTAAAAAAAATAATACGATTAATAAAACGAACAATCATAAATCCGAATTCGGCGTCGAAATCCGACACATTAGTAAGAATGCGCGACGCGTGAACGAATCTCAACACAGGGTTGCCACAAAATAAACATAAATACATATATACATATATGTACCAATACATAATACAAAGCAATACCTGCATAATGACAAACAGTTCAGATTCACAGGAAGGTGTGTCGAAAGTGTCGAGGCCTCGATTAAACCTGACCTTTGTTTGAGCAAGTTGATTTATGGACTCTCCGACCAGGCACGCCAACAAAGGTCGTGCACCTAAATGTCACGACTACAAATAAAAACACACCATCCTGGGGTTTGTATTATATTTTGTGCGGATGTGCGTGAAATTTGATTTATTCTTCTGTGAAAGTATACCCCGTTTCATTTACCTCGGCTTTCGGCGATCTTTAGATCTTTACCCCTTATCGTTCGACAAGCTTTTTTTTCATGAAAACCTTCAACCTTTGAAGGACGGAGCGTCGAGATCGAACTAGTGTCCCGAACCGGGGTCGAGTAAGACCCCAGTATATTTGAATCAAAATACAGCTTTTCGTAATACAATTGGGTTCAATATATATCTTATTAATCATTTTATAAAACAATATAAAAAAGTTTTAGTCGTATAGCATGTTTTTGACTATTTTTGTATTAAAAAATAGCGACAAGCATCAACACGCAAACGCATATAGGTAAGGCCAACAGGCGACTGCATGACTCAATACCACGCGCCAAAAGCGACGAAAACAATAGCTTACCAAAATATAGCGGTCTCTTTGTCACGCATTGATTCATCAATCAACAAGAATATGCAAGCGAACAGTCAAAACTATGACTTATCGCCACCGCCTTTAAAACATACTTTGGAACCTAGAAATGTATTTTTTTACGATGTACCCTTTTCTAAATCATACAAAATCTATTAAAATAAATTCCTTTTAGTTCATTCTAGGAATACAAGAAATATAGGTGGTAAACCAAATACATACATACATAATTTATTACGAAAAACGAAAAAATTGGGGCACTTGCATACCCCACTTCGGTGAGGTAGGGTTAACATAAGGGGAAAATTTAAATAACTGATTCCTATTCCTGATTCCGATTCCAGATCATTTTAGCTCAACAATTAGAGTTGCGTATTTTCTAGAACTGTCAAGTTAAATTAAATCAGGTGTAATAACAAACTAACCAGTAGATTCTATGACAGAATCACTAATAACCATACTAACACACTTGTGAAGAGTCTCGGTGATTACAACAAAATGTCTATACCCTTCAGGTATAACACACAGATTGCCTAAACACAATCTGCTTTAGGTCATCGACTTTAGAGAGTCTTTAATTAATATTATGTATTAGATGTATTATGAACATTTATAAGGATTGTAAATAGGTTTTTGAGCTCTTTTTCCTATTATGCTTTAGATTAACATTAGAATAATATAATACTGTGATTACTAACCAAATTAAATTAAATTGTAAAATAGAAAATGATCATTAGATCAGTAGCTATTAAAATAGATATAAGATGTATTGTGAACATAATTTCGTAATAATAAAAAGCATTTAAAAATCAAAAAAATCAGGTGTGAACTTACAAGCATCCAAATCACTGATTTTATCAATGTCGAATTGACTATATACAGTATTTGGTTTACTCTTAACATCGAGGCCATCGATATATCACAAAATCCAATATTTATTTTCATATAAAACAATAAAAATACTTATACAACCATTGAAATACATAAAATAAAATTCTTTTTTTTAACTAAGTGAATTTTGCGTATATTTTTATATTTATTTATTAACGAACATACTTTTGATATATGTAAAAAAAAAGGCAAACCTACAGTACAAATAATATAGTCGCTGTATCATTGGTTTAGAGCGTTTGATATATTTTATTTGTAATATATAGTATATATATATAGGTAATGTGCGTATACAACTAAATATCGATTTTTCTGTTCGTTTGATGTTTTGTTTCCCGGTTTAAAGCAAAAATTTAGAACGCACCATATATCTTAAAATAAAGTAAAAAATCAAAAGGTACCCGTTTTGAATAATTCACCGATTTCTCGAGAGAATAAAAATACATTACGCAGTTCGCCAAATACATATGTATATTCAAATCTCAGAACTGTTCTTTATCAAAAAAATTGTTTGGAAAACACTGCATTAAATTCAGAAATAAAAAAAAAAGAAATCAAAAAGCAGGAGTAAAAATATATTTCTTTCAAAACTAAAAAAATTGAATATTTCATGTATATTTATTTTGATATCATTGAATTATTCACACAATTTACTCACAAGTTTGTGAATTCTAGTCAGATTAAAATGTACCCAATGCAAGACAGCTTAAAATCGATGAAAATACGTTCTCGTAATAGAGGGAAATTACTTATTTACAAAGAAAATATGACAAGTGAAAAAAAAGTCAATCGATAATATCGAACACGCTCAAAGTGAACAAATAATAAACATACATACATATGTACATACATTGATATTTTCACCTTTTTTATTTTTTTAAATAACCCCATTGCTGCAGAGGACGTCCAACATACACATTATAATGATACAATAATTGTGTACTTCGAATACAAATTTCTGAAATATTTTTCCGGGAAATACAACACCAGTTTCAATTAAAAATAATTGGCCCTTATTACTTAGTGCTTTCGAAAGAAATCGTAAATAGAAATATGCGACCGGGAAACTTTCCTTTTTTTTGTATGATTAAGCATAATAAACTGCGCGCGCACATTAATACGGCAGGAAAAGTCTGTTCCTCTTGTTCCTGTTGTATCCTGCCCGCGCAAATTAAGTGAGTATGTACCGTTTACCATGCACCATTTTTTTTTTGATCTTTCGACTTAAGATCTTTCGATTTTTGATCTTTGCCTTCCGATATTTGCGTTTTCTGTCATTTAACATTCTGTCTCGTCACGGAGACCGGAAAAATACATACCTACAATACAAAGGATAAATAATAATAATAAATCCTCACACAAACCGAAATCATCAGGGTGATAAAACTTACATATCTCCATTGTGAATTCTCAAATAAAAAGAAATGTACGTAGAAGCTAACTCCCTTTATACCTACATATGTACTACCATTTTTTTTTACAAGCGCGTTTCATTTTTACAACTGCTTTCTTTTACGATACGACCTTCCTTCTTATGGTGACTCGTTCAGGTCGTAAAGCAGAAATAAAAAAAAATTCACGACCATTAAACTAGATCGAAAAAGACATATTGTGTATTACACACATTCGTACATATGTACACGATCATATTGAGAACGTTTCGCGAAGTTTGAAAGAACAGGACTGTCCTTTGTAATCAGAGCTTTCGTTTGCGGAGAACGAAAGCGCACTATCGGTGCTTAGTGGAGCCTTAATGGAGTTGCTAAAATGATACACCGAGTATCAGGTGACGTAAAAGGGACAAAATAGAAATAGAAAAATCATGATAAAGCATCAACCCCCCTGCAAAGAAGAACCATAACTATACAGTAGACGAGGCACAGAGTGGTGTTTGGCCTCAAAAGCTGGCCAAAAATCAAAAATTTAAACTTTCACAAATTGAGTCTATGTTGGGGTCACAAAACAGCTAGATAAATTTGACTATACACTGCGTATTCCTTACCTGGGTTCACCTAAGCTCACTAGCTAAATGTAGTCGCAGCGAATCCTGTGTGTGTTATGCTTGTTTTTGTTCGCGGAATGTTCTTGTCAAACAACTTTTCTTTGTGATTATTTTTATGTTGAAAGTGTTTTGGTGGAAAAACTTAGTATATACATTGAAGATATGTACATTAGATTAATTTAAGTTTCATTCCTTTTAAAATTTTATTTTACATGTTTAGACCTAGGGGTTCTAAAAAACCGCCCGAAAGAAAAAGCCGGTTTTCGGTTTTTTTATAAATAAAAAGCCGGTTGGCCGGTTTTATAAAATTGAGATTTTTTTTAAGTTTAAAATTTTTATATCAAAAAAAAAATGTAAATACATATTATTTATTATTTATTATTTTATTTTTATTTTACATATATACCAGGAAGGCCTTACAGGTAAATCCCAATGCGCCTTCCTGGCCAATTACAAATACAAATGCAGCATTTTTATTATAAGTCGTTGAATTGCGAGACACTGAAAAAACTCGCAAATTAACGAGACATCTATGAATTGTACATAAATTTTTTATTGTACATCAATCAAATTTCAAATAATGGTGACATAGTAGGTAGGAAGGATTTTTAGCCAATTTTTTTTTTTCCGGGAACCGTTTCAACAATGAAATCAGAGAAAATTGGCAAACTCTGATAGGAAACGATCAACCTGGAGTCACAAGTCCAGGTCTGACCAACAGCATACTCTGAAAAATTCATTTTCATTCAGGGATTGAACCCGGCACCTTCTTGACGGTAAGCAGAAGCTTAACGTCCGAGCTATGCTGCTGGCTATGTATTATATTAAGCATAAAAATAGTTTTTATAAATTAAATTGAGTTATAAACATTATGAACTTTCATAAGATCATTATTATGTATTATTATTACAAATATTACAAATAATACAATTTGTATTATATGTATTATTATATTATATTATATGTATTATATGTAGCCGTAAAATGGCAGATCCTAAATGCGCACAAATAATTAAATGATTTAAATAAGCTACTATCAAGAATATATTATTAAAAAATAATGTGAAACCTCGCAGAAAAACTATAATTGTGGAAGCGTGAATAGATAGATATTAAGAACTGCTGAGATTGGCTTTGAGGTTCGTTCAACGTTGAAATATTTCCATCTTTCTTTGTTTTCACGCATCTGTTTTAGCTTAAAAATTCAAAAGCTTTACAAACCTTTACAAATTTCGGAAACAAATTCATTAGAAATGGCATATCGATATCACAAACATGATAATAATATTTTCTACCTGAAGTTGGGTAGGTCATTGAAACTACATACTTTCAATAATATTTTATCTTCGTCCATTACAAATCTCAAAGAAACCGCCAAGTACCTTTTTTTTGATGTTCAAAGAAATATACGCCTTTTACCTAAGAGAGTTTTGATATATACATTTATTTTGATTTTTCATAGAAATTTGAAATTCATAATTGTTAATTTTGAGGAAAAAGGCATAAAACCTTTAACTGCTTAGACGCCCATCCGACGCGCTGAGCGTATAATAGATACGGCTGTTTGCGCCTTAAGGCGCTTTGGGCAGCTAAGCGGTCAAAAGCCGGTTGATCGAGCCAAAAAGCAGGTTTTCGGTTTTTTGAAAAATGTTCAAAAAGCCGGCTTTTCGGTTTCGGTTTAAACCGGCTTGGAAGCCCTAGTTTCGACCTGTCAACAGAACCTACTATTTTCACTTAGGTTTTCTTAACTTTTTTTGTTCAAATTGATGTTTTTAGACTTATTATGCTTATTGTAGCAGAATTAAATTTACGTGATATGAAACTTTATGTAGAAACTTTATGTTTTTAGACTTATTATGCTCATTGTAGCCGAATTAAATTTACGTGATATGAAACTTTATGTAGAATCTCTACTTTTATTCTAATAAAACAAAGTTTGCCCGAATTTTCACATAAAAAAATTATCAATAATAATTAAGCGTATTTGGAACTCCAATTTTTTACTTATTTTCATTCTTTATTTATATTCCGGTTTCTGAGGATTCTGTCATGTCTATGACCCGAAAGCATCTACAATCAGATTTAAAAGAAAAAAACTAATAATTGTTACAAAGTTGAGGAATTTCGAAAAATTATCAACAATTTTAAGATTGCTTACAATCGTTAATAGCTCACATGCAATAATACAGAAAGCTATTTTCTGGTAAAAGCGTAAAAAAAATTTTGGCCAGGTCTTCAGGCCAAATAGCACTCTGTGCGAAGTGCGAACGTCAACCTTTTGAATAGCACTGCACGAAGAGTGTATAAATTGTAATGAATACAATCCAGTCGCTGAAAACCATACTTTAAAATTTAATATAAATTATACAATTTAATACCAATCCAACGAGACGACAATTGGACCGAAAGCGTGCAACAGGTCAGCGATCATATCGACACGGAACGCTTCCAAAACAAACGATTCCGAAAAGCATTTTTTTTCTGAACCCTCAAGCCACATTTAATTGTTAGAACGCACTATAAATCAGCAACTGTCTAACTGTCGAACCAATTAAACGTAAAATATTGCGCACACACACACACACACACACCCAGAAAAGGAAAGCGAACGACTGTCGTCTAACAAACACGCAAATACGTACGATTCAATTAAAATCAACGAGATGATTGAATTTAAGTTCAGATGCATCCAGAGAGATGCGCCGTTTAATTTAATCGAAGTCGCGTACGATTTCATCGTCGTAAATATTGATTTCGCATGTGGCGCAAAATGCGACGGGTCAATTGGCCTTAATAACATTCTAGCACGCTTTGACCAGCACTGGAGTGGTAATTTTCGGTCGACCAACATTCAATTTTACGGTAGGTATAGTTAGGCCAACCTTCGCAAAATTAATAAAACCTAATATTTCACTATAAAAACAAATGTCCTACAAACAATGAGTTTACTTACGAACGAGGTCGGCCGAAATCCGTGGCACTTAAAATTTATTATTATTATAATAATAAGTTTACAACTTATTCAATGAAATTGACTATTATTTGTAACTACATATGTATTGCCTTTTGATACTTCAACAGGTACATTTAAAAAATAATCGAAGCTTGATTTAAAATTAAAATTTAATTCGGAAAACAGATATCTCAATTGAAGAATTATACATATGTACTGTTTGTTTAAGGCATTGATGAGTCAGCAGAATGGATTAGTGGTTAGCATATAATGCTTTCGAACACGGTGGTCACGGGCTCAAGTACCATCGGTTGCGGTTTGTGACTCCAGGACGATCGTTTCCTATTTCAATTGTAGAATTAAATATACAGTTAGTTTAAGGAATTGATGGAGTCAACAGCATGGACTAGTGGTTAGCATATAGTGCTTTAGAATACAGCTCATGTCCCACTGGTTGCTGCTGGCTGGACCTTGGTTTGTGACTCCAGGTCGATCGTTTCCTATTTCAATTGTAGAATTAAATATACAGTTAGTTTAAGGAATTGATGGAGTCAACAGCATGGACTAGTGGTTAGCATATAGTGCTTTAGAATACAGCTCAAGTCCCACTGGTTGCTGCTGGCTAGACCTTGGTTCGTGACTCCAGGTCGATCGTTTCCCATTTCAATTGTAGAATTAAACATACAGTTAGTATAAGGAATTGATGGAGTCAGCAGCATGGACTAATGGTGAGCATATAATGCTTTCGAACAAGGTGGTCACGGGTTCAAGTCTCATCGTTTACTGCTGGCTAGACCTTCGTTTGTGACTCCAGGTCCATCGTTTCCTATTTCAATTGTAGAATTAGACATACAGTTAGTTTAAGGAATTGATGAAGACAGCATCATGGACCAGTGGTTAGCATATAGTACTTTAGAGTACAGTTCAAATCCCACGGGTTGCTGCTGGCTAGACCTTGGATTACCCAAGTTGGGTAGTGATTCCAGGTCGATAGTTTCCTATCATAGTTTTCAGCCAATTTATATGATTTTTCATTGTAACGGTTTCAAAAAACTGGCAACCTTTACCCATTTTCTCAAAATTTTCGAATTTTCTGCCATCTCAAAAATTGGGCGATTTATATTTAAAAAAAATTGCTGCATCAATGTAAAATTTATCAAATTTGATGCTTGATGCCATGATGATGCTTTGTTAAAATTATTCTAAATATTATATATCGATGTTTGTAATTGGCCAGGAAGACGCATTGGGGTTTACCTGTTAGGCCTTCCTGGCATGTATTTTTATTTCATAGAACGTGAGCACTCGCCTTTACAGATCGCTCCAAAGCGACGAGTGCACTTATACAGATACAGTACAATCAATCAATATACATAAACATTTTATATGTACAATACGAATTCATAGAAACATCCACAGTGACATCTATGGAGAAAGTTTTGCGGCATTTTATAATCAAATTAGTGAACCCCAAGACGCTGAGTAACTTGAGATTAGCAAGAGAGATACGAAAGGAGATGCCAAATGTACATGAAAATCAACGTTTCAACGAAAATCCGAAAAATTGGCAAACTCTGATAAGAAACAATCGACCTGGAGTCACAAACCAAGGTCTGGCCAGCAGCGGGACTCTAGTAGGACTCAAACCTGTGACCACCCTGCTCAAAAGCATAATATGCCCACTAGTCCATGGTTCATATGTATGTAAATATGTACATTGTATATATCAATTCATATTTATTGAGATACATACAATATATGAGGTATAAATACAACTCAGTAAATAAAATGACATTATAACATTCATTCTGGTAAATAATATATAAAATGAAAAGTTTGATAAAATCAAAATCGGATTTTCTCAGAAAATATAATAATAATAATAATAATACTGGAATGATATAACTTGTATGAGAGGAAAATGCTGGCACATTCACGAGCTTTGCGGAATAATTCCAAGAATTTCATTCACAAACGTACGACAACTTTATTGAAAATGTTGGATAGATAAATAAATATGTTTACGAAGGGGAAAATTTTTTTTCAATATTTTCCTCGTACAACCTTCCCTTTTCCAACGGTGACGACGACGCTACATCTCTTTTTGACGTTCCACAAAAATACCTACTATATTATTATTATAAACGAACACTTTCACTGTAAATATTTACCGAAATCCGTTTTAAGCTACAATTATGTAAGTAATAACCGATAGTAAAAAACATACATATATGTATACATTTTCCAATATACTGGATTGTTGAGCGCAAGCTAGAAATAGACGCATATTTAAATTGTTCAATGTACATACATATAATGAAAAACACATAACAACACCCACACAGAAATTAATTTGTGACATACTGAAAATAAAGCTAACCATTTATGGCGTAACTTCACATTCATTTCACTTACCTGTCAATTTTATTTTGTCGTTGTTGCTTGTTTACTACCTTCAAAGAAAACTTCGAAGTACCGAAAAGTTCTCGCACTACCTTCAAGTTCAACTGTAGAACTTCCTTGTTTTTTACTCAAACGCAAAAAAAAACGTAACTGTTTAAGTTAGCTATAACTGCATACTATAAGCAAAAGAAACTTATAGTACGATAACAGGTTGATAAAAAATACGATAACTATACTTAAATCACATCAATGCAAATTCACAAATGTACACACATACATATTGGGGATTGAAATACCGGTATTGGGGATTGCAATTATAAACCGGTAAACAGTAATTAGCGGTAAACGTAAAAAAAATCGTGCATTAGATAACTGTATGTGGTTACTTTTTCCGAAAACGTTAACCTAGATTGAATCGTAAATAATTTTAGGTGAATAATATCATACAAATGCATCAAGGTAAATTCGTAACAATAATCGTATTTATTTACATACTTCAAGTTTGGACCATTTGAAAATTTCAATCATAATTGAAACAGTCATTTAATCGCGTTTATTACGATTTGGTTTGGTGAATTAATCAATTTAAATTTCGCCACATTTAATACTGAAAATAAACAAATTCCAGACATCCTAATCCACAATTCGATTTCTAATGGAATGTTCCCGTAATTATTTTGAAAAAAAAACTCGTTGAGAGCTTCATTAGGTATGCACCTTTAATTTGATAATGGAGAACACTTAAATCTACGAGGATTACATCTAATACAAACGAAATTCAAAAGAGAACCACGATCAAATACATTGTAAACCGGTAAACACTCTTATGTACAAAAGGAGCACAATTTACACAAAATATACATGCATATATAATTACACAATATCTACATATAAACGTCTATCGATTACATTTTAAACACACTAAAACAACCCAACCTGTAAAAACATGACATCACCACACACACTTGCATATAAACAAATCACAAACTTATTGAACACTAACCGCACAGTAGCACAGAATCGTACACAAGAAAAAATGCATTGTGCAAAAAATCTATCGGAAAGTTAGACGACCTTAAATACACGTACACGATGCACACGATACGGTGAATTAATAAGGGCTATTAAAATCGAGGACCGGGCAGGTGAGTGCGTTACGGGATAACGGCCGCTTAACGACCGATTGTCGAAAAGGCCGCTCTCTGATAACGACCGATCGATATCCCATATATAATATATATGTATGTATGTACATATGTATATTGTGAATACACACATTCATATGAAACGCTCGTTGTAACGGAATTCACGAGCATTGAATACCTATCTGCTGGGCTTACATATGTACGTACATACTCTCCAACTACTTAATATGTAATGTATAATGCAAAATTTGGCGATAATGTATGCATATTGTACATACATATGTACATACATAAGTATGTATTTGTGTATCTAAAATATGTATGGAGTATGTGTGTAGATGGCAAGCTTTTGAATATCCGGCTTTGTCTTGGTCTGGGGGTTGTGGAGTATAGGCTAGGGATCCCAAATATTCGTTGACTTCAACTATTCGAATATCGAATAGTAAATCAAGAGGTATTCGAATATTTGAATATATTCGAAAATTAAAAAAAAAGGTAATTACATATGTACTAAGCATAAATTACATTATATTCATATATGTTATATATTACAATTAATAAAACATTATTTTAAGTAAATTAAAAAAACATATAAAACTAAAATACACACACATAAAATGTAAGATAAAATTTTATAAACTCCTTCTGCTGTTATTAAAGATGCACTATTTATGCTTAATTCTTTGATTGCGGTTTCAACGGCAGTAAGAGCATCAATTAAAATTATCAAAATATAAATTTCATTCTCAGAAACAGTATTGAAATTATATTCTTTTAGTGCTATGTTTACACTTTCGTAAACTTGAATAAATCGTCTTATCATAGTTACCATTGAATTCCACCTCGTTTTTACATCCAATAATAATTTCAATTTTTTATTTTCTTTTTTCATTATGATTTCTTCTAAAAATTTATATTTCGCCGGTGACTTCTTAAATATGCGTATTATTTTTCTGATGTTTTCTAAAATTTCGCAGAGATTATTATCGATCGAAAAGTGATTTTCTTCAAACATTTCTGTATTTAATGAATAAAAATCCGTTTCTTCAAATGTAGACATTTCATCTTCCTCATTATCTTCATTTTATCACAATTATCCCCATTACATATTTAATTTTCTTCACAATCGTCGACTTCTTTGTCATCACTCTTTTCATTTTATAACAAAATATATACACGAATACTATTCGAATTTTTGATGAAATATTCGAATAACGAATGGCTCAAAAATCAGACGAATAATTCGAATATTCGAATATTCGATTGGGATCCCTAGTTTAGGCATAACAATCACATGTATGCAATATCCAAGTGCTTGAGTGGTTTCAGATTATCATTGAAAACGATCAAATAAACACTAGTCGCTGAAAATTTAGCAGACCTGCAAAGATCTCTAGACCGTGTGCATCAAGAAAGCAATCGAAGAGATCTGCGCATAAATATTAAGAAGACAAAATTTATGATATCAGAATGCAAACAGACACCGGTGTTCTAACGTTGGATGGAGAGGTGTTAGAAAGAGTGAAAAGATTCAAATACCTGGGTACCTGGCTGAATGAAGAGAAGGACCCAGATGAAGATCTAAGAATCCGCATCGAGATGGCTAGAACAAGCATTTATCAAAATGAAGGTGGCGCTTACAAACAAGCATCTCAATCTTCGTACGCGTTTGAGATTCGCGAAGAGCTACGTCTGGACAGTGTTACTACATGGATGTGAAACCAGGGTGATCAGTCGCATCGAAGCTTTTGAGATGTGGGTCTAAATGTGTATGCTGAAGATCCCGTGGACCAAAAATATATCAAATGAAGCTGTCCTCGGCATGATGGGGAGAGGCAGGGAATTAGTTTCTGTCATCAAGCGGAGAAAGATGGAGTACCTCGAACACATGATACGGGGTCCAAAATACGAATTTCTCCGTTTGATAGCCATGGGAAAACAGAAGGTAAAAAATGGATTGACAGGAAAAAGTAATATTTTTAGTTTATATTTTTCTGAGAATTATTTTGATTTAAATATGAATGTACATATAAACGTACAAAATTTTTATCTGTCTGATTTACTGCTTCTACATATTTTTTTATACACGTGTGACATAAGTAATATGCATGAAAAGGTAAAAAAAAAGGCACTGTAAATACACAGTGTAATTTACTTTTATATATAAGAAAATTTTAATAATCTTATACACTCAAATATGTAGGTATATAGTACAATTAGAATGAGCAACAGAATAATTACGGGGGCGGAGACTTTTCAACCTCTACTAAGTTTGACCCACTGGATTCCAATATTTCATTAATTTATTTAAGAATACTCAGGAAAGGCAAAGCTGATGTACCCAAGGGGTTTGATAATCATACAGTAGTACATACAGAAATACTTAATAGGATATTGAACAAAAAGCAAAAAAAAAATATTAGCCACTCAAAATAGACGAAAATAAAACAAACAAGAGAAAATACAAAAGGTAAACTTAACCTTAAAAAAATTTCATTAATTTTTGTTAATTTGCTCTTGTTTATGAGATGAATGCTGGAATGATAAATTTTTACAATTTTCGGCTTTTGCAGTCTTTAACTAAAAATCTAGTATTGCTGTGCCAAAAGTGAGTATTGAAATCAATAGTCAGATGTTTTTATTATTGTTTGTGATTTTTTAATGATTTAAAACACTTATAATTAATTAATTATCTGGCGAATTTTCAAAATATACTTTATTTCCGTGATATTATGAGCTTATTTCGTACATTTTTACCTTTACCGCGTTTATAAGATTTGTTTTTTTTTATCTCAACGTACTATTTCGAGCGGAAAATGTTTTTTTTAAACGCTCATATCTCATAAACGAGAAGAAACCGAAAAAAATCATTGTCATCTTCACATTCAGTGGGTCTTATTTAGCAAAGATTCATTGTCATAATGGCACTTTAGGGCAACCTGTTAAGTCACTAAGGTCTAAATTTAATTTGAAATAAATAAATTCGCCTCCGTATCGGTAAATAAAAAACTTTTTTTTTTCTCAGTATTATCTAACACAAAAATAAACATAATATATGAAATTTTGATAGCTAGAAAGCTACATTTTCATAAAAAAGTTTCACCAATCTCTAAAGTTTTCCCACAACCTGTTAAATATGCAAATATTAAATATAATTGACGTAAAACATCAATTAAAGAAAAACAATTGAGGGGTGCCAAAAAAAAAATTAAAGAAAAGACTTTAAACTTCTTTAAAAAAATTAATTCTTGCAACATTTATTATACTATAATTCTTCTGCGAGGTATTGAATTGAGCAAGTAATAAATCTTATATATTCGAAAAATAAATTTTAAAAAGAAACAAAGTTTTAAGTGTCATTATTTGCATCCCCATTAAGTGACATAATAACATGTCATAATAATAAATTGATAACTTCTACAGCGTCATCTCTCTCAACTTTATAATTTTACCCTGATCATGGTGGCTGAATATATCGTCAACATCTTGGCGTTAATTATGTCTTTAGCTATAATCATCCAGTTAAAGAATATTGTAGAACTAACTTTGTATACTTATGTAAATTTGCACATCCATATTTAAAGTACAAGTGAAAGTGCAATTGATACGATATAACTTGCTACTTCAAGTTTAAAATTCAATATGGAAGAATAGCCCAGCACATATGTACAACGCAAATCACGAATCAAACGCATCTGAGCCTATGTGGCACTTACAACGTTGTGGCTTGGCACCCTTCAATTAAAAAAATACACATTGTAACATATGCTAAAAGGAGCCACCGTTATAATTGTTTATCGAGGATTATCTCCAGGCTTAAGTGCTGTCGGCTAACAATGGAGACCCCCGAATTGACTTAGTGGTCAGTAACGGCATTCGGTCACTTCCCGCTTGAGTTCTCAGAACTGACAGCGCAAAAGTGTGGGACTACATGCCAAGACCGTGGAACTGCGTAGCTGGTATGTGACTATAACAATAGGTAAACAAACGCATCGAGAAAGATGCAGTGAGCGACCTACCCTTTATAAGCAGGCTAATATGAAAGCATTCTGGACGGAGCACTGGCTGTGCGTGGATCTCCTTAATCACCCAACAAATGCTGTGAAGCGATTTTGGCCTTTTATTTGAATCCACCCCCCCCCCCCTACGCAACAATATTAAGGCATTCAAATTGAATTTCATTCATTCACTAATCAGGCACATGAATCGTTAGTAAAATGAGCTAACAAATTGGCAATTCCCAGGACACAAAGATGCACTGCATCTAAATATAAAAATTATATCAGACCAACCGGAAAATTGCAAACGGCGCACAATTCTCCCATCGATTGACTTTTCGAATTTCCCTTCGAACGATGTTTAAACACATCATATTAAGCCGTTCGTGCCTAAATAGACCGGGTAAGACCCAAATTTAATTTACAATTCCATAGAGAGAGAGAGACAGAGAGAGAGAGAGTATGAGAGGACAACCGACAAAAGTACCTTACCTACCACTATCATCGTGAAAATCATCATCACGCGCGCTCGAGCTTTCGAAAACGTCAAAAGCCGACCACTCCGATCCGACAGCTAATCTATTTATTATTCAAAACTCGCTAAGCATCCGAGATAAAGCCGAAAGGGTCCTCAGTGTCACGTCGCAGAGGTCAAATTTGGCACGTCGTCGAATCCGAATCGACAACGGATTCGAATCGAGAGAGCCTCTTTGCAAATTTCGTTTCGGGGAAGATGAAGAAAAGCGAACGTGTAACGTTCGAGAGAGGACGTGCTTTTGTTTGGTTTTTCTTTTTAAACTATGTACGTACGTATCTGTGTACGTGTACGTAAATTTTCGTAGCCTTGTGTGCACGAGACAGTACTAGTTGAAAATCGTGATAAGTCACGAATCTGGTTTTTATTACTCGGGTTTAAATCGGCAAATTGGACATAATTCAGGGTTACGGCCGAGACACGTACCGATTGTATCTATTTTGAGAGTAGACTCTACTTCTTTATTGTATTAAAAGCGCAATCTATTTATAAAACGAAACCTCCGACGTTTTCGTAAATATATTATTATTATATGTTATGACAAGGCCGCGGCGAGGACGAAATGTTTTCAGATAATTTTGCAAACGACACGGAAAAAGCGTATTTTTGCTGTCATTTTTGACGAACAATTACTTGTTTTCTATTATCATATTTTTTTTTTGTTGTATTATGTACTAGCTATTAACATCGGAGGCTGTCGGTCGCCAATGGCGCGATTTAAAAAGACTGGGGAACGCAATCGAATTTCTGTGGAAATTCAATTTTTCACTTGAGCGTCCACGTTTAAGTGCGCCATTTTCCGGAAAAACCTTTTTCGCGCGTACGCACTTCAGAACGGAAATGATCATTATGCAAAAACGAGGATTCGCACACGACCTTCTTCTCTCTCTCCCCCCCCCCGCCCCTCTCTTTAGGTAGATCAAGAAGATAAAATTTATAATAATATGATTATAATTAGAGTACGTACCCAAAGCGCGCCGCTCATTGTTCAATTGTTGTAAATGCTTTATATATAAGGTTCGGCAAACCTTTGACAATGCATTTAAAACGTTTGAACAATGAACGGCACGGTGGTTATCCTGGAATTAATTATAATACAATGACTAAAATACAAAAAAAAAACATTATCGAATTAATCCCAAAAATTATTTAACATTTCAATAAAATGATTAATTTTACAAACCGATATCTATGTATAATATGTATACGCACACACATATGTATATTTTTTTATTTTAGTTTAAATTTGGACCATTGTGACATTATAGGAGTCCCTAATGTGCCACAATGGTCGAACATGCAGAGAGATGAGAAAAATAAAAATATATACAAATACACAAACAAAAATACATTTATACATAATCATAAAAAAAAACTAAAACATTATACATACATAATAGTAGCAGATACAGTAAACATATAAAATAATAAAATACAAAGTAGGGAATGTCTTGAACCTACATATAGCCAGCACCAATATATGTACATATAAGAGCATAAAAAATGGAAGAGAGAAGATAAAAATTCCACTAATACATCTCATTCAATTATGAAAATAATGATATTTGTATATAAATACGTATGTACATATACGATATAATAGGTGTATTATACATAATTAAAATCACTCTATAAATTTATAGAGTAATTTTACAGAGCATCATAGTGGATGAATTTTGATCATTTTTTATATACATACATATATGTATATCGCCGAATTTCGAAATGCTGAAAAACTAGAAATTTACGAATCATTTATGGACAAGTTTGCAGCATTTTTTAAATCAGCGAGATGCTGCGAACTTGAATTTTGCAAGACAATAGAACAGGATTGCCGATAAGTTGGCAGCGTTGCAATGAAATCGGATAAATTGGCAAACTCTGACAGGAAACCATCAACTTTGGAGTAACATATCCAAGGTCTAGCCAGCAACACAGACAGGGATTGAACCCGTGACCACAAAATTGCAAACATTTCACGCTAACATTCATTTTGTGTTTGTGATTTGCGTATGAAAATATAAGATGTTACCAAAAGACCTTGCTATTTCAATCAAAAAATTTGATATAAACTAAGAAGCTAAAAATCACAGTATATTTTATGGTTCAAAAAATATATAAAAATATATATTTTGATTGAACTGAATCGGTCCTTTGTATTGGAAAGAACAATTCATTTTATTTGACAGTTTTATTACGAGGGAGAGAACGTACTATAGTCTGAATAAACATCCGATTTATGAGTATGCAAATAAATGACAAAGATAATAAAGCTATTAAGATCAAATTACTTCCCCAACGATTGCACGCATGAAATAGAATAAAATATATAAGCAAAAATCCCACACACAATACATACATAAATACTGCGTAATAATATACCCGGTGTAATTAAGCTTTATCGCAGGCAATATAGCCCTCCAATCACATTTATCGAAGACGTTACCTATTCATTACAATACATATGTACATATAGTATATGTAATACATACATATACATATGTATGTATGTACACCTTATCTAAAAATATACACAGCGTAACATTCATTAGTATCTTTGTACACAGAGCAAAATCGTTCAAAAATAACACACCATTGCCTACTTAATACCCACATACATACATATGTATGTACATATCACTCATATATTATTCATGAGACGCATGTTTGAGGGTGTGTAGGGTTCGTCGGTACGAAAAACATCAATGAAACTACTGAAATAATAATAAGTACGTGACGGGTGTAGCGGGTCAGAGTATGTACCTACAAAAGTACGAACCCTTTCGATATTATCGACCATTTTTCAATACCCATTGCAGAACAAATACGAAAAAACAATCACATAAATAAATACACAATAGCAGGGGTGCCCATGTGGTCGAAATTAACGAGTATCATTCTACATTGTGTATCATTAAAATTCGTGATACCGCAATGATCTTATACATAAAATTTGAATGCACAATCTTCCATTTATACGTATGAATGTGTATTCTAAAGCTAAAAGCATTTATTTGATTCTTATTCATCAATTTACGTTTATTGTGTCGCGTTACTTAAATGATAAAAATATGTATTATAAATAAAAAAAATACTTACAAGATACAATACAATACAATTATATGAGACTTACAAGAACCGAGCATGCTGTCGCACTCTTGCAATGTATTTTATTTTATTAATATTGTAAGGACGTAAAATAATTTCTTTATTTTTATTAAAAACCATATTTCGACTATTCTTGTGGATTAAAAACAAAAATTCTATTGATAACTGGCTTACCTCGATAAAATAAACGAATAGTCGAAATATGATTTTTCTAATTGGAATTTTATTTTATTTATTTTTTATTATTTCATACCAGGAAGGAATTACAGGTAAACCCCAATGCGCCTTCCTGGCCAATTACAAACAATACAGCATTTTTTATTATATAAGTCGCTAAATTACGAGACACTGACTTAAACTCGATAATTAACGAGACATCTATGAATTGTACATACATTTTATTGTAATATTTACATTAATCATACTCAAATAGTGGTGACATAGTGGGTAGGAAGGATTTTTAGCCAATTTTTAATCGGGAATCGTTTCAACAATGAAATCAGAGAAAATTGGCAAACTCTGATAGGAAACGATCGACCAGGAGTCACAAATCCTGTTCTGACCAGCAGCATTACAGATCTACTCAGAAAAATTCTTTTCAAACGAGGTCAGCTCAAGGGATCGAACCCGGCGCCTCTCGGTGTTAAGCAGAAGCTTAACGACCGAGTCACGCTGCTGGCTTTCTTCTTTCTCATATATTTCTCATATAAAGACAATTCAATATATTATCCCTATTAATTCAATTCAGATTCGTGTAAATACGAGTAAATACTAGTACGAACTTTAAGCTCGCAATTTTACCGATTTAAAATTCAGCACACTTCCAATTAACCCTTTTAAACGAAAACAAAAAAACAGTTTGGCCAGAACACTATCCCAATAAACATGTACCTCGCTTATCAACGTAGTTCCCACAATAATCAAATTCACTTTCTCACATTCATATACGTGAGTAACAAGTCCATTAAAATTCCTGTAAAGGGATAGTCAGATAAGACACGAGTGCCGGACTTTGCCCAATCCAGGAATGCCAGAATTTGCCCAACCCAAAAGATAAAAATAATTTATATAGACCACGATTCAATCACATAAGTTAGTCATCATGATCGAGACTCCGAGAGTGGCAGTCATCACCATCGAGGCTCCGAGAGTACCTATAGTAGTCATCAATATCGAGACTCCGAGAGTGGTAGTCATTTATATCGACCCCGCAAGTGACCGTCAGCACAGCAGCAAAATAAAGTGACCCAAAGTTAATTAGTGAAACAAAGGTCATTTTAATTTCATCATCGTTCCATAATTAAATCAGTAGTTTTTGAATATATCTACATACAAATAACATAAATGTAACGTTTTTATGATAATAAAGAAATCTTGGTTTGTTAACCAAGTAATTTAAAAAATATATAAACTGCGTTTTGGAACATGACAATATGTACATACATATATGTACATATGTATATGTATGTGTTTGTCAGTATTCACAGCGTGATATTCTGCATTCCTATGAACTTTTGATAATTATAATGTTTATTTTCTGAAATCTCCATACTTGTTCATGCAAAAAACATACATACATACATTCCTTTCGTTTTTTTATATACCTGTACATATGTACATACAAACATTATATGAAAACCGGCAAATTTGATGATTAACGTACATATACTTACGATGCTTTCATTAGGTGAAAATTCGGATCGATAAATTTCCATCATCTCACACTACAACTATAATTTACATATTTAGTAAATATGTATCTACATAAGTGCTTTTATAAACAATACCCAAATAGATCTGAGCAGTTCGTTAAGCTCATCTAAAATAACAAAACAACGTATAAAATCAAGATCGAAGTTATAAAGTAAAAAAAGGAGCAGAAAAAAATTTCAACATAGTTGATCTATAAATTTAGATCCTAATAAAAAAACCGACAAAAAATGCATCTACAAAACATCAACATCTAAGCAGTTAATATATGTATATGCAACTGCAGCGTGGACTAGTGGTTAGCATTATGCTTTCGAGCAGAGTAGTCACGGTTCGAGTCCCACTAATGGCTGCTGGCCACACCTTGGTTTGTGACTCCAGGTCGATCGTTTCCTATCAGAGGTTGCCAATGTTTCTGATTTTCATTCAAACAGTTCCTGTAAAATTGGCATCTCTTTTCCTATCTCTCTCGCAAATCTCAAGTTATTTAGCGTCTTATTTGTATAATAAAATGCTGCAAAAATTTCCAAGAATAGTCTCTGTGGATTATGTTTGTATGAGTTCGCATAGTATAAATCCTTGTATTGTATAAATGCTTGAGATTTTTGACCATAGATGTCTCTGTGGATAATATTTGTATGAATTCGCATAGTATAAATGCTTGCAATATTACTTTGCAATGTTTGAACAATAAATGTCTCTGTGGATAATTATTGTAAGAATTCGCATTGTATAATTGCTTGTATTGATTGTATTGATCGTATTGTATAAATTCTTGCAATGATACATTGCATTGTTTGACCATACATACGTATATGTCTGTATATGATATTTGTATGAATTCGCATTGTATAAATGCTTGTATTGATTATATTGATCATATATTGTATAAATGCTTGTATTGATTATATTGTTTATATATCGTATAAATGCTTGTATTGATTATATTGATCATATATTGTATAAATGCTTGTATTGATTATATTGATCATTTATTGTATAAATGCTTGCAATGCTACTTCGCAACTTTTGACCATACATGTCGTATATAATGTAAAAATAAATATATACTAATAATAATTATGTATTAATATATGTATAATCTAGAGTTTCTTGAACTGCATTAGTACACTCGTCGCTGTGGAGCGATCTGTAACAGCAAGTGTAAATCTTCGATTGAATAAATAAATAAATAAATCCCCAAAATACACACACACACACACACACACACACACACACAGACACACACTTTTTTCTAGATAATTAAAACAGTATCCGGACATGTACCCCCTGGACACATACCCCCCGGACACAAACACACGGTCAAAAAGCCCCTGCACATTAACCCCCCGTGCAAATAACCCCCACCATGCATTAAGGCTGGCCGCGCACTAGGCAGCCAGGCTGCCGCAGCCAAAATATTGAGCAGCCAGTTTCGGCAGCCAGAGTCGACGGCCGGTAGTCACCCTTCCGTCAAGCGATATGGACGTAGAAGAAATAATTCTTTACCTCTTGTTTCGTAAGAAACGCAAAGCAAAGAGAAGATTTTGGATGCATCCTCTTCTTCTGGAACGACACTCAAAAGGCTAATTTAATAATTATTTTATGGATCTTCGTAACGTTTTTTTAACTTTACAAGAATGTCAGTGAAATCGTTTGATAACCTCTTGAACAAAATAAGAAATTCAATTACGGGTACTAATACTCGTATGCGAGCTTGTATAATTCCAGAAGAAAAATTGATAATTACTTTGAGGTGAGTACATAAATCAAATATATTTTGTTTATTTTTAGAAGCATTTATTCTTTTATTTTTTGCATTTTCTATAATGATTCTGATTCCCGAAACAAGTCAAGTATTTCAGTATTCTGAGTATCTGATACATTTGTATCAGTTGGTGATAACCGCTCATTATATGCCGTAGTACGATTGCGATATTGTCCACTGCTGAAGGTTTCCTGTTCATGGTTTGGCTGTGTCGAGTATTGGCGATATTGCCCATTAACTGAAGTTTCTGCTCCATAATTCGATTGTGTCGTATATCTTCGGCTATATGTTGCTGGTTCATTATCAGCATAGCCTTGGCGAAACAGACCAAATTGCGAATGCTGAGTTTCCATAGGTTGCGGTTGTGCTCTTTGTATGACATCCATTATCTCCATTCTGGCAAATAAATGGAGAATTCATTCTTTTCATTTTCTGCTAAGCTTTCCTCACACATTGTATTTGTGATTTCTTCCCATCTTCGTATTTTCACATCCCGATCACTATATTCTTCTGAAGACATATCCCATATTGCCTTACGATTTTCGATTTCTCGAATTAGTTTCTCTGTATCGAAACTCATTTTCAAAAAGAAGTTAAAACTAGTTTCGGAGCGTAAAATACTTCTGGCTGCTACGACAAGTGCGCGGAGACTGAAGGCAGCCACATACTAGCCTGTCAGTTCTATGTACCTTGCACGCTCTGGCTGCGTGCAGCCAGCTGGCTGCCGTGCAATCGTACGCGATCTATTGGCTGCCGCAGCCAGGAATTCTTGGCTGCCTAGTGCGCGGGCTCCAATGAGCCACCGTATGTTAGATTGGCTGCGGCAGCCTGGCTGCCTAGTGCGCGGCCAGTCTAACATTGTTTATAAATAGTAATAAATAATTAATAATTAATAATAAAGTAAAGTAATAAATAAGTATAAATTAAGTGTGATAGAGCATATATAATTTCAATTTATATACAATATTTAAATTCATTTTATTGTTGTAAATATAATAAATATCAATTTAAAAGACTTTTAGTCACCCGTTTAGCGTTTGGGTTCTGTGGTATTGAAATTAAATTTTAATTGAAGTGTATATTATATGTATTATTATTATACTTTAAATATTTTTAGACTATCCATGATGGAATTTGTAAAATCGAGAAAAGGAAAAGAAAAAGAGATTAAAATACAATTGACATTGGAGTTTTGTATATTTTAAATTATTATTATTGATTATTTATAAAGAATCTGATATATGCATTATTAATATCAGTATTTCTGAATCTGTATTTTTCTAGCTGAAATAAAATAGCGTTGATACTGACTTTTTATTAAAGATACTGTCAATTTTTATAAAATATTTTTATCCTTGATGGGGAGCTAATTTCCTGGGGGATTTTGACCGGTGATATGTGTCCAGGGGACAAGTGTCCTAGAACAAATGAAAACGTGATCAGTGATCGATTCCGAGTTCAGTCAAAACCTCGTGTTCGAATTTTTGTTCAATGTTCACAAAACTTCATATACTTATTGTTACTACGTACAGAAAAGTAAATATAAATAAATATGTATAAGACAATTAGTAAGCACCTACATGCATACATAATTACACAACGCCGAATACAAATTAATAACACACGAACGAATATACAATATCAACATATTAGTCAAACGACAATAAAAAAAATAAAATAAAAAACAATCACAACAAATGAATGAATTGCACGTAAAAAAAGTGAATAAAAACAAACGAATAATAATAAAAAAAAGAAGTCAACGCACATGTTTTATTTTTTGCTATTGCCACACCTGCCGACTGACGGTTCGACATTTGTCAGTTTCGAAACGAAACAACAACAAACACTCCGTCTCTGTCGCACATTCCACGAACGGCGCGCAAATCTCCGCGAAAACTTCTTCCCCATGCACAACGCAAACTCACACCGGAGAATTTTCGTCGGGAAAACTCGCGGAAAACATCGCACGCGCGGATAAATCGCGAAACGTGTCCCAAAACGAAAAGAACGCGCGACTTATCTGCCCTCTCTCTCGCGAACGACTGACAGTTCGGAGCGATCGGCTTATAAACCCATTATACACAACTAGATTTTGGTTTTGTTTTTTTTTTTGTATGTTTTCTACACGCAGTTGAATGAAACAACACCGACTATACACTTTTATACGGAAAGATTTATATCTTAATTGAATTTTCCGCACTATCAGATACATATATAGATGTGTACATACATACATACCTACATACATGTTACATTGGATTCGTCTTGTTTGTCAACTCACCTTTCACAACTACACGGTTGGGTATTTGTGTCCCTAATAATTAAGTGCGTGGTAGATATCATCATTTGATTCATCATTCCGCTCGCACAGTGCTTTATCGATTGGTTCCTATTCCGAGAGCCATCCGACTTCTCAATGAAATCGTTGCTACTAAGCCTGAATGTGATATTTTCCACCTCAATGAGCATTATTTTAACAACAATGAAGAAGATGAAACTAGTTTTGAAAAAATACATTCATGAACAGACTTCTTTTGTTTATTTTATATTGTTGCAAGATACATATATAAGAGAGTCCAAACACACCTTTACAATACTCGAAATCCTCAGCGCTAGTGATCTAGGGTTTGTTTGGATTTACTACAATTTTTATACCTGTATATATATCATTCTAGTTGGAAATATTGGCGAAATTTTCAGCGTGGCAGGTTTTCAACAGAAAACACGTCAGCACTCAAAGGATTTGACTGATATACAGTTCAGTTCTATTTTAGGTATTGAACTTAATATTAATAAATGTGCAATCGTGGGCTATGGACGTGGACATTCCTTCTATTGTCACGGATATTCGATTGGATTCATCTTGTTGAAGCGTGTGGAATATATGGTTTAGGTATCACTTTTGATCCTCAACTCTCCTTTCACAACCACATCAAGACAGTCGCTGACGTTTATTTTCGTCGACTCGAATTTGTCTTGATATACATATGCTAGGCTATTCTCCTAAGGTCTTCTAGTTTTATTTTAACACGCTTATGAGAAGCAAGATTGAGTATAGTACGATTGTGTGGAATTTGCATGAAGCAAATTACTTTCTAATTATTGAGAAAGCGCAAAAAGCATTTTTTCGTTTCCCATATATGTATGGGAAAGAGTATGCGTATTACCCATATTTCTGCTTTACTCTTTTTTTTTTTTTTTTTTTTTTTTCGTTTTCTTTTTGGCGTGTTTGGGTATAATTACTTTGAACTTCGAAGAAGAAAAGAAGAAAAGTTTTGTTCTCCAGCTTCCACGTGCTAATACATCATGCCCGTCGTTGCAGGAACAGTCGGGATTTTATGTCCCTAGTAATTACATACATATGTAATTACTTAGTAAATACCTTCTGCTCACACAGTTCTTTATCGAATGGCTCCTATTTCAAGAGTTATCCGACTTCTCAATGAAACATTGCTGCTGATCTTGAATGTGATATTTTCCACTTGAGTGAGCGTAGTTATCGGAGATTATTTTAACCTATTTGTCTGATAGCCTGGGCACATCGTTATTTTCACAATTGAATGTTATGTACGAGTGGAATTTTGATCTTCTCTCTTCTATTTGGGCCTCGCAGGGATATTTTGTATTTTCGGCTGGTTCTTATATATTGGTGCTGGCTATAGGCTACTTTTATTAAATTATTTTATATTTTTACTTTTTCTGTTATTAGCCAGCAGCATAGTTCGGTCGTTAATCATCTGCTTAGCGTCGAGAGGCGCCGGGTTCGATCCCATGAGCTGACCTCGATTGAAAATAAATTTTCTGAGTATACCTGTAGTGCTGCTGGTCACACCTGGATTTGTGACTCCAGGTCAATCGTTTCCTATCAGAGTTTGCCAATTTCTCTGATTTTATTGTTGAAATGGTTCCCGATTAAAATTGGCTAAAAATCCTTCCTATCTACTATGTCACCACTATTTGAGATTGATTAATGTACAATTCAAAGATGTCTCGTTAATTTGCGAGTTTTTCAGTGTCTCGTCATTCAGCGAATTGTATAATAAAAAAATGCTGCCATGTTTGTAATTGGCCAGGAAGGCGCATTCGGGTTACCTGTAAGGCCTTCCATACATATGTACATATGTATATGTATGTAAAAAATAAATAAATAATAATGTGCAACAAAAAAAAAAAATAATAATTAAATGCTATTGTATTTTTTGTCTGTGTATGAATATACTATATTTTTTTATATGAATATATTTTTATTTTTCTCATCTAAATTTTTTCGACCGTTGTGTCGCATTAGGGCCTCCTGTATTGCCACAATGGTCCAAACTTAAACTTAAAGAAATATCTACGGATGAGGATTGAATCTCGCCGATTATTCGTCTGTATTAAATTAGTAAATTTTGACTCACGTTTTGTTGGTCGGCGACGATGTCGTTTGGCAAATCTGCATAATTATTCCGTCGTCTATGTGGGGGAACGGGGATGGCAACGGAACTCTGAAAAAAATTAGACAAGTTGATTATAATTAAAGACGCTAATTGTATAGATAAGACCGCACCGAAACGAAGCATCGATCGATTGACCTTAGCTGAAATGTTTTAATAAGCAATAAATGAAAAGTATGGTAAAATTCGAGCGGAAGCGTTGTGGTACATTTTCACTATTGCGAATCCAATCTAATGAGATTTTCCAAAGGAGACGATCAAATTCGGTATATATTGTATCATATTTAATACAAAAAAAATATTAGTATTTATTATTATAAAGAAAAATATAATATTTATCTATTTAATAATATGTTTCTTTCATAGAAAGTCGTATTTTTTGTACATTTCACAGTTTAATCAGCACGGCCATTTATTCTTACCTGAAACAGACTCAAAATGACATTCCGAGATTTTATTAACAAACTAACCAGCAGATTATATGACAGAATCACTTATAACCATGATATGTAATACACTGGTGAAGAGTCTCAGTGATTACAACAAGACGAACAGGTATAAACACAGATTACTCAAAACACAATTTGGGTAATCGTCGAATTCAAAGAGCTTTTAGTCAAAAATAATGTTTATGTATAAAATGTATACTAAAAATTTATAGGAATTGTAAATATTTAGGTTTTTAAGCTTTTGTATAAGCCCACTATGCTGTTTACACTAATATTGAAATAAGATAATAATTACAAAAGGTGCAAAATAGGAATAAGAGGACACTTAAGAATGTTTAGAGTATATATGTATGTATTTATGTTAGATGAATTAGAATGATTGGATATTAGAAATAGTCCTTCTTAGTCATTCCTAATTTTTTTGTATAATCTATTACCTAAATATTTGAATAATTACATAGTTAGCAATATAGATACGTAGAATCAAAAAACTAGGAATGGGAATAAATTTATTATCGGTAGATATGATATTGTTACGTATACTAAAATAAGAGGTTAGTAAAGAGCCGCCGGTTAGTTGCAATCGGATTAGGCCGGGTAGCCTCCCAGAGACTGTGTGACCGCTATAATTGGTTTCGGAGATTATCGGCAAACTAAGTGCTATCGGCTAAACAATGGCGTAGTAGCGGCACTCGGTCCCGTGGAGTTCTCAGAAGTGACCGATACCTTGGTACCGTGGGACCGAATGTCGTGGGAATACATATAGTACGTGACCATAACAATAGGTAACAAATTAGACGTCGAAGATGTCCTGAGAGATCTATCCCTTATGAGGCGATACTTAGGTGATATCAAGACATTCTGAACTGAGCACTGCCAGTGTGTGTATCTCCTTAATCATCAATAAATGCTGTGAGACGACTTTGGCCTTTGACTTTGATCCTCCACCCACCCCTACGCAACAATATATTAGAATAATTTGAAACGAAAAATATTGAATATAATTTGTAAAATATTGAATTTGGAGTGAAAACCCTATAAATCTGGCAGTATAAGAAATATATGTATGGATGTATCTATGTACATGTGTACATAATACATAAATGTTGCAAATTTAAGACGATAGTAAAAACAGAAAAATGTTTCCTTTTCATGTAGTCGTTTGTAACAATTTGAAAAAATTCACTTATTATAAAACGAATTGCTGCTGATGGTTATTAAAATACATATGTAGTTCAACCTAATAACCTTATACAACATAATATGAAGTACATATGTACAATTACAATCAATTCAAAATTGTATTTTACACTAGTGGTTTTACCCGGCTTCGCTCGGTATTTATAATATAAACCGTCTACCATGACTAATCTAATAGTAAAAATTTTATTAAATTTATTTGAATAGTTTTATTTTATATAAATTTATTTGAATACTCATTCGTTTTTTTGTTAAATTGACTGTTACGAACAAACAAATGTATTTTTTTTACATAGATACATATATACCAGGAGGGCTTGACAGGAAGACCCCAATGTGCCTTCCTGGACAATTAATTGCAAACAATGCAGCATTTTATTATTACATAAATCACTGTATTTCCAGAAGCTGAAGAAATAACAATTAATTAATTAATCACAGAATTAATCCATTGAGACATCTATGGATTTAGATTTTGTACATAATTTTTACAAATTATAAACACAATAAATACAGAAGATTTGTGACAACAGGAAAGATGATTTTTGCCAATTTTGAGGAACTGTTTCAACAATGATCAGATAAAATTGGCAAACTCTGATAAGAAACGATCGATTTGGAGTCACAAATACCCCCAAATCTAACCAGCAGTATGGGGGATCGAACCCACTGATCACTTGGTGCTAAACATATACGCTACCATTAAACCACATTGCTTAAGCCTCTTTCGAAATTATATGTATACCAGAATCCGGCGCCCCCCTCCCTCTCCCCAGCGCCTTCGCCCCCGGCGCGAAGGCGCCTTTGCCATCGGCCCCCAGAGCCTTTGCCACCGGCGCCTTCACCCTCGGGGACTTCGAATCCTTTGAATCGATAAAAATCGAATCGGCGCCTATGAATCGAAAAACAAATCGAATGTGTCTTCCACGAACCAACCAACGAAGGTTACATGCATATGTATATACAAAGTCGCTTTCGAAATTATATATGTATGTATATATAAGATTACATAGATGTAAAATCATAAAAAAATGTGAAATTAGTTTAAAAAATAGTAAATGTATAAAACACACATATTTATATAATATACAAGAATGAAAAGAGAAGGGAGGCTCAAACGCCCAAAAAATATTGCACAACTGCATTGCAATGTGATGAAATTTATACGGACCAAAACGAGCACGAAGGGAACGAGTTTCAATTTCCGATTTAATTTGGACAACGTCGTGTGCTATACCTACATACAATGTACATACATACAAAATATAAACATAACATTACTAGGCATGTTTCCGCCAAAAAAAGTTTATTTTTTGAAAATGTCGTATTTTAATAAAAAAAAAATCGTAAGATCTACATACATATATGTATGTAGATCAAGATTACTCCAGCTTAAGCATAGGTACATACATATAAATCAATTTTTCCAATGTCAGTGTTTCTCAAGTTATACCTATGTATGTACTTAAGTTATACCTATGTAGCTGGCGAAACTCGTTCAGTGAATAAATACTAATAGAAAATAAATCTCCATTTATGGTATGTAACTATACCTTATATTATACTTACATATATATAAAACGTAGTGCGGCCCAAAAAACTCACAACTTTCAAATAATATCCACCGAAAATCCAATAAACGTGCATAATTGGTCGAAAATCCCGCGATAGGTAAACAACGTCTTTCGTACAAATTAAAAACATTTCCATTTAAAATTATGTATTACGATCGATAACGCGTTCAGTAAAATTGCTCAAGCGCGCAATTTCGTATCAGCTTTAACGAGTTAGCAATTAGAAAACGAAACTAAAGAAACGTAAACGAATTGAAAATTTTTCCATACATATAAAAATTACGAAATACATAATCACACACACACACAATTAAAATAATTACAATCAAGGATACATCCGAAACTCGTCAAATCATTATGTCAACACAATTCGCATATACATATACATACGTACACACATACGTATATAAAACTAAATAAAAATACGAACGACGTCGAATGAGAATCGATTTTGCGCACATTTTTAGACATCGACGAAATAAAATGCCACATTAGAAGATAGGCGCACATAAAATACACAATAAAAGTGAAAATGCGATAATACGAAAACAAACCAGGTTGAACGTACCTGCATATACATATACATAGTATAAAAATAACATGCCGGTTTTGACAACGTGATGCAATCGCACAATAATCGATTATCTAAATATACATACATACATATGTACATATGTATAACCCCAGGGATACGCTGGTAAACTGTTAACAACCGGTTAGCACTTAAAAAAATTAAGATGAGATTTTAAACATTTTGTTTTACTTTTCAGCCAAGGAGGATCCAGGAAGAAGGATCGATTATTAAAAAAAAGTCGGAAGGAAAGTTGCAAGCAAAAATGTAAATCCATCAGTATATTATTAAATATGTAATTATTTTAAATACATATGAAACATAAAAAAAAGTTTAATATGAAATAACTACGTAAATATGTGCAAAATACATTCATTAAATTAGTAATGGTAAAAAAGAGACTTTGTAATTTTCTAATATATAAGCAATTTCGAAATAGGCTTTGTAAGGTTTAATGTAACTATACATATGTACATATGTATCTAAGGTTTTTCGATTTGGAAAAACAAATTTTATAATGCCAGGATGTATGCGATTTCGATTTTGATGTCGATTTCGATTGGGTAGCGGCCTAGGGGCGCAGTCTCGGGGCAGCCGCCTAGGGGTGGCAGCCTTGATTACTGTTTTAGTTCCGATTACTGTTTCAGTTCTGGATCCCGATTCCTGTTTCAGTTCCGGTTCCCGACTTTTGTTTCAATTCCGAATCCAGAATTCTGTTTCAGCTCCTGTTCCCGACTTTTGCTTCAATTCCGGAACCGGATTCCTGTTTCAGATCCCGTTCCCGATTCCTTTTTCAGTTCCGCATCCTGATTCTTTTTTCAATTCCGGTTCCCTATTCCTTTTTCAATTCCGTATCCGGATTCTTGTTTCATGTCTGGATTCTGATTCCTATTTTAGTTCCGGATCCCGATTAGTGTTTCAGTTCTGGATCCCAATTACTGCTTCAGTTCCGGATTCCGATTCTTTTTTCAGTTCCGGATGCCAATTACTGTTTCAATTTCGGATCCGGATTTCTTTTTCAGTTCCGGTTCCCGACCCTTGTTTCAGTTCCGATTCCCGATTCCCGACTTCTGTTTTAGTTCCATTTAGTTAAATTTTTGACATCCGCAGCGTACAATATCCCACGTATGTATGTAGTTCATATGAAAATAGCATATTGATGCAACCTTACCAATTGTTACTAAATTTAAAATAAAGCTACTTTAACGTTGTACAAGAGGAATGAGAAAGTAAAAAATAGTGCTATTGATGATGATACATATTATCCTATAAATCAAACCCAATATATACATAGTATATGAAAATATGTACATTAATAATAGTCGATAAATATATCGAACTCTGACTTCGCTATTAATTGAAATAATAGTATTAAAAATAATGTTCAAAATGGACTCCACCAATAAAATAACAAATTCTGAAACTTTATAATTGTGAGAAGTATGAAATGTGGTTGATGTCATGGTGAGAGTGAATAAATTTAAATGGCAATGGACGAGTCACGTAGCTGGAAGAACGGACGATAGATGGACGAAAGAAGTGTTCGAACGGTACCCCAGAGAATGCAAAAGGGTGACAGGAAAGCCACAGGGAAAATGGATGGACGGATGAAATCGATGAGAATTGCCTAAAACATAAACGAACGGTAGCGTGTCGGAGAGGCCTTCATCCAGCAGTGGATGGAGAATGCCTGTAAATGATGATGATAATTATGTAAATCAACTCATCACGAATAAAATTGCATTAAATATTTAAATGCGCCTTCCTGGCCAATTACAAACATGGATAAACAATTTCAACAGTAATTTAAGAGCATCTATGTATTAATCTTGAAAAATTTTCATTTTCTTCTAAATATAAATAAATAAATAGAATAGAAAATAAATAGCCGAATTTATAGATGCTTAAAAACTGCAATTTTGCAATATGACATCTATGGACAAATTTGCAGCATTTTATAAATCAGATAATTTGAAATGCTGTTAACTCGAACTTTGTGAGAAATAGGAACCGTTTCAATAAAATAATACAAATTGGCCAACTCTGATAGGAAACAATCGACCTTGGAGTCACATATCCAAGGTCTGGCCAGCAGCACAGGATAGCCAAGGATTGAACCCATAACCACACAATTGAAAACATTTCACGCTAACCATTGATCTCTGTTGTTGCTTATTTTCTTGACATTCTCAAACGCAGCTAAAATATACTGTAAATTAATTGATTTCAAAAACTCCATTGTTCGCGGGTTCATCTTTTTTTTTTAATACATTTTTCACTTCTATTATAATCAGCTTGATCTCCTGCTCCCAAATAAAATGCAGCACTAATTTTCATCGGCGAATTTTCCTAAATCGCTAAATAATTTCAAAATCTCAACAACAAAAGAAAATTCCAATTATGGTACGCGACTAGGTACGGCATAAAAATGCACAAGACATGTAAATTTATATGATTATATAAAAAAAGAATATCTAAAATTAAACCGGCTGACCAGACAAAACAGAGATCTCAATAAAACAATTCACACACAATAAACCGACTTCGATTAACACCAAAATCGCTTCAGACTATAATAACTCTACACTACATACATAAAACAAAGCGCATAAAATACGCAAATGCATCTGCATATCACGTAAACAAAGCAACTGCCGAATATACACAAACCAGACGCGTCGGTGAATCACAACGACGATAGCAACAACAACCCAAAAGTGATTACGATTTTAATTAATAATTAATTTACTTTATTTTATGTTTAAGTTTGGACTATTGTGCTTTTAATTAATAATAAATGCCTCCTGAAGCATTTGCAGCGTGCATGCCACATGCGTCTTTGATGTGCGGCCGGGCTAATGCGGGAGAAATATACAGTGAGATGAGAAAAATAAAAATATATATGTATGTACATACATACTTTTATACATAATCATAAAAAACAATACAATTATAATAATAGCAGATACAGTAAAAATATTAAATAATAAAATACAAAGTATGGAATGTCTTGCATCTACAGCCAGCACCAATATATAAGAACCAGCCGCAAAAACAAAACATCCCTGTGTGGCCCAAATGGAAGGGAGAAGATCAAACTTACACTCATACATAACATTCAATTATGAAAATAATGATGAGCGCAGGTTACCAGACAAATTTCTGATAACCTACGCTCACTGACGTGGAAAACATCACATTCAAGCTCAGCAGCAACGATTTCATTCAGAAGTCGGATAGCTCTCGGAATAGGAGCCATTCAATAAAGAACTGTGCGAGCAGGAGGTACAACAGCAGATACATCAAATGATTATGTCTACCACGCACATAATTAATTATTAGAGACAAACCATCCAGCAACGACGGGCATGATGTGCTACCACGTAGAAGCTGGAGAACAAAACGAATTAATGAGAAATTTCTCCGAAATTCAAAGGAATTATACCCAAACGCGTACAAAAGGAAAGAAGTAGTTTAAACGAAGAAATCCTTTTTGTACCGTCTCGATCATTATAGAGTAATTTGCTTCATGCGGATTTCAAGCTTGCTTCTCACAAGCGCGTTGAAAAGCAACCGAGAAGACCTTAAGGTTGGAGAATAACCTATCATATATCAAGACAAATCCGAGTCGACGAAAGGAAACGTCAGCAACTGTCTTGATGTGGTTATAAAAGATGAGTTGAGGATCAAAAGTGATACCCAAACCGAGACCATAGATTCCACACGCTTAAACAAGACGGATCCAAAGAAATATCCGTGACAATAGAGCCAATGTCCACGTCCATAGCCCACGATCGCACATTTATTAATATTAAGTTCAATACCTAAAATAGAACTGAACTGTATATCAGCCTAACCCTTTGAGTGTTGACGTCTTTTCTATTGAAAGCCCGCCACGCTGAAAATTTCACCGACATTTCCCAACTAGAATTATTTAGAAATCCAATAGAAAGCAGGTACTAAAATTGTAGCTAATCCAAACAAACCCTAGATGACTAGCGCTGAGGGTTTCGAGTATTGTAAAGGTGTTTGTTTGTAAAGTTTGGACTCTCTAATACATCTTGCAACAATATAACATAAACCAAAGAAGTCTATTAATGAATGTATCTTTCCAAAACTAGTTCCATCTTCTTCATTGCTGTTAAAATGTAATGCTCGCACGCCAAATTCAGAAATTCCGGTGTAAACCAGTCTTTATAAACATTGACACGGATCACACGACCCATGTTCAATCAGAGAAATGTTATATTAATAGAAGTGGCTTTAGGCGTCATATTGTTGTCAAGTGACGATTGTCCACAGACAATCCTAAATAATTTTAGCATCAGTGGTATTTGATACTTGGTGCTCGACGTATGTTATTATTACTCGCAAGATGGGTAAGTATCGGTAAAAATTGCACAAAGCATTAAAAACACACACAATAAACAACATGTGATACATTTTTATAAGTAAACTGATCCAATTGTATTCCGTGCGTTGTAGCATATTTATAGAGACGTACCGAGCAATATTGACAACAATTATTTGTTCATAAGGGTCCTTCTATTATTATTACATTTCTCTGTGTTAAATGCATTTATTTTTCGATGCTACCTGATAATGCTTAGCGGGTCGTATTATCTTGTTTACTTTGTACAAATACAACGCCTATCGACGTTTTTAGGCCTATGGACTTGTTGGCAAAGCGCTGATCGGCGTCGGTCGGCATTCAAAGGGTTAAAAAATTAAAACGGAAACTCTCACACCGATCCGCTCCTTTGTTACGATCACGTACAGAACAAAGATAATACATTGAAAAATAGCAACAACGTCGAACGTTGAGCAACTAACCCCCATGTGACACTTTTCCGCCGATTGTATTAGCGGCGAGTTGCTCAATAATATTCCCAAAAATTAAGCATGCATATGTACATACATATGCAGATACATACAACACGACGTATTTATGTATATATATAAAACGACGATCGGAAAACGCGTCGCATTTTCACCGGTGACGTGTGTGTCGGGAGCGGAGAGCTACATATATATGTACATACAGTAAAATCGGCTAGTGGAATTTTCGCACGCGACCGAGTGCAAAATCGAATCAGATGCAATCCGGATGAAAGGCTAATCCTGGGGGTGACCGTTAAACGTCGCATTATATTTACGTGTGTTGTTGCTTCAGACGACGGACGTGCGCTGAAATTTAAAAGGATCCGAAGAACGCGAGCCACGCTTTTATTACCGAAACGTGGTTTTTCCCGCTTTGACGTCATGCTGTCAATTACAGGCGCGTTTATGGTGAGGGACAAAATACTAGATGCCCGTCAAATCGTTGACATTGAGACATCTCAAGATTATACAAAATCCTGATATCGTATGTGTGTATATTATCATTGACAGTGAATCGCAAAGGTCGAACATATGTATGTATGTATTTATATTATTTATGTAATGTTAATATTATGACAGTGTGTTATGTGCATCAATGACAAATTCGAAGCGACCTGCCAACATAATTAATAACACTGTTCGACAAATGACGACTTTTTTTTTGGTTCAGAGACGAGATATGACTTTTCTTATAGAATTATGGCCAGTGAACACGAATCTGGTAAAAAAAAATGTTGATTGGCTCGAGATTCGGAGATATTTGTGTTTTATAAATCGCGCGATTTTTCTATATCTTGGTGTTGTTCGGTCGATGTCTCAAAATCTGTCAATTTCCTGTTCAAAATGAATATTGGAATCTATAGTCGGGTATTTTATCATCCATTTGTAGTATTTTTCAGCTTTCAAATCTCTCTAAGTAGTCATCCAGTTCAAATCAAAAGTCAAAAGTACGTATTTTCACTTGGGATTTTTTCCCAGTGTTAATACTATTTTATATTGAGTTTTTTCTATTGAAACATGTTTATTGAGATAGTGTTCTGACCACACTATTTTCTGTTTTCGTTTAAAAAGGCTTATTGGAAGTGTGCTGAACTTTAAATCGGTAAAATTTCGAGCAAAAAGCTCGTACTAGTGTTTTCTCGTATTTACACGAATCTGAATTGAATTAATAGGGATAATATATTAAATTATCTTTATATGAGAATTAAATAAATTTCCACTTAGAAAAATCATATTTCGACTATTCTTGTGGATTAATAACAAAAATTCTATTGATAACTGGCTTACCTCGATATAATAAACGAATTTTTCATAAACCAACCTGTTAACGTGGTTACCAACAAACACATTTCATTGACTACACAAAGGCGCTTCATACTTTCGGGTCGGTAAAATCGTAATTTCAAATATTATTATTAAAAGGTTTTTTAGACAAACAGACAAACAGACATTCAATTTTATATTGTATATAGATTCATTTTATTTATTCATTAAAAATAATTTAAATTAAATAAATTAGAATTTAAGCGCTCAAAAAAACGTATGAACATATACAGTTGTGGACAAATGTATTAGGCCACTTATAAAAAATGGTTTTCATTGAAAACTCTCAGGTATTTGAAACAACCATTATCTGCATCGTATCTTACTAGGAATTCCTATATTGTTTGATCGTACTTTTTCTTCTTTGTGTCGCTTATCCTTAAAAGAAAATTGCGAAAATTTCCACTGTACGCAAATTAGTGTTACGAGAGAAATGGTTGCGTTTAGTGTTTCGATAGAAATGGTCGTCGCGTTGTTTCCATCGTTTCCACTTGTATTTGCTTACTTTTTTTAATGAATTCCATCTTATTTTATTGAAAAATATGGTAATCAAGTGACGGAACAGGGCTCAGATTATTTCAAAACATTTTCAAGGTTTGGAATAGAAAAAAAAATCACGCACAAAAATCACTTCAATTATACCGTAAGATTGGTTTTATGAAAAATCGATCAAAAACTGGTAGAATAAGGAAAAGAAAACTGTGTTCAGATCTCATTTAAATGAGCACGTCTTTAAAATCCCAAAAACAGACCTTCTGAGGTAGCTGGAGAAGTGGAAAGAGATTCAAATTGAAAATTTTCTTCGCGAACCGTAAGAAGACGTCTCATGGAAGCTGGAATATGGGGTTGCAGAATCGTAAAGTAGGGTTAAACAATAGATGAATTCCCAGTAAGATGCAGTGCAGGTTGTGGCTGTTTCAAGTGCCCGAGTATAGTACTTTTTATTTGCTAGCTACTAAACATTTAAGTATTAGACCTTTGTACAATACGTTTATAATCTAATATATAATTTCGAAAGAGACTTTGTATGTTTGTTTGGTTCGTAGATTCCTTGACGTTCAATGTAATAAAAAATCAAATGAATATTCAAATAAATTTAAATAAAATAAAACTATTCAGGTAAATTTGATTAAATGTTAACTATTAGATTGGCCACGTTAAGCCGTTTATATTACAAATACCGAGCGGAGCCGGGTAAAAACACTAGTATTATATATGCACGTATGTATATTATATCGGAAATAAAAATATTATTATGGCATATATAAGGATATGTTTACATTGAAATTTTCCATCTCAAATATAATAAAACACTATATCTACAAACATGCATATATTATAGTACATTTATGTATGCATGCATGTATGTAGTTTAAAAATTTCATAGACTTCGATTCCGTCACACAAATATTATACAACAGCAGCTGTGTTCAATATTGACTTCGAGAAAATTCTACTTTGTTTGCATGTAGTACATATTCGAGAGAACTTTTACTATTGCAAATCAATAAATCGCGTTATAAAACTTCGCCGTGCAAATCAGAGATGGCATTCTATTGAAATGATAAAAACATCGAATAGATAAGAAAGTAATATCGTTGCAAATATGTATGTACATTTAAACTATTCACACTTTCTATACACCTTTAAATTTTAAATGTCGATATCATTTTAATTTAAACTTGAACTATGCAACAACTCGTGTGAAAGCGAATTTTCCATAATTTTTCAACATTGTCCTGTTAAATATTATTTAAAATCAAATTCAAAATATTTAAGGCGAAGTTTGATCTAAAAAATTGTTTATTTTTTGACGTCCGCAATTTCATGACTTTTTTTTAGTATAGTATAATATAAATGCAAACATATTAATAAAATTTATAACCAGCAAACAATATACTGTTTGTTTATTATAATCAAATTTTACGACTCGACTATTAAATTGTACTAAAAAAGATTCACGAAATTGCAAATGTAAAAAAACTAAATGTATTTTCCAATAAGTAGACAGTCAATATACCTAATATTATGTATGTATACATATGTATGTACATACATCTAATAACCTTGCTAAATTAATGCAAATCCAAGATTTTTATTTTATCTAATATTTACATATGTATTATTACAGCGATCTGACTATTGAAGAACGACTATAAATTCGAATTGAATAAAATAAAATAATACATGAACACAAAGACAAGGAAAAAAAATAGTGGATATCGAATGATCTACGGTTTTGAAATACCAATAAAATAAGAACATATTGTATTAATTATCAAGCAAAATCCCATTTCAATGTCCAATCAGATCTTCACTACATATTTCCCATTAATCCCCGTTATATCAACTTTTTCTGTAATTCCTTTTTATTATATACCCAGATCTTACGCTTCTCTTAAAAATATCCCCCCTCATATTGATCTATTTTGTTTTACATACCTTGTCTTCCTTTAAATTATTATTGTTTAGTCACTTTTCCAATTCTTAGTATCACACATATCCCATTTCTCCCACTATTCAAAGATTTTCTTCATTGTTACTTTATCTACTGACGTAGTAATAATAGATGAAGTTTTGTGATCATGCGAAAATTCGAACTCGTGATTTTGACTGATTCGAACTCAAAATCGATCAAGTTTTAATGATCTAGAACAAATGTGTGCGTGTCTGTGTATTTTGGAGATTTTTTGAACACCGTTAGTCCTATCTAACTGAAATTCTTATGGACACGACGTAATTTTTTTTCAAATTTTTAAGTTGACCGGAAATGGTACCTCCCCTTATTATGTATTTTATATAAAATTGTGAGAGTCAAACCAATCTACAGTTTCGATTAAAGAAAGATAAATTACCTCACGTCTATTACAAACTATGGTCCATTTCATAAAATTCATAGAATTTTATGAAATGGACCATATAATGAAATGCCCTTTTTTAAGTTTTTGAATTCAATAATCTCCCAAACCGCTAACTGAATCGGACTGAAATTTTCTTATATGTAATAGAAATTATAAATTTTATAACCTAATATGTTTTTGAATATTTTTATCTGAACCAGAAGTAGTACTTTTACTCTAGAGAATCGAGGTTTTTTATGTTTGTCTTGGAAACCTTTTGATTTATTGAACTAAAATTTCATATCTAGAAGTTTAAGCTTAATACCAAGTTACATACGTATAAAATTTGGAAAACATCCGTCAACCGAAAGTGGCAGTTTACTCTTGTACGATTTAGCTTCCACTATTTTTTTCAACCCCTTAAACATGTGTATAATTCTTGTATTAATGTGATGAAAATAAAAAAAACTAAATTTTATAAAACGGAATTGGGATTTTTTCCTCTTAGAAAGGTCAAAAATGTTGTAGCTATGTATGCTACCACACCCCTCAACGTATCAAGCTGAAAATGTATATTTGTATTCTTTATGTATTAACTTAGAGCTGATAAGGTTTTGGTCATAATTTGTAAACCGGAAGTAGTTTTCTTTAAAACAATATTTCATTATTTTATTTTGACCTTTTAAATTATTTTAACCTTCTTGATATTTATTATGTATAATACTGATACTAATTGTAAGTAATAAAAAAATTTTGAACAAAATCCGACAACCGGAAGTAGAGCTTGTGCAGTCTTGTGCAAGTTTCCATACATTTCCGCTCAATTTGTATCGAAAACGCTGTCATAGCTATTACATAGTATTTCATAATGCAGCCGGCATGTCTGAATGTGTCTGTACGGTTCAATATCTAATTTTGTTCTGTGACCTCTTTATATTCCTCAAATACATAGATAAAGTCATTGGTTGGTCACATCCGAATTCATTGTTTAGAATCTGTTTTGGTGTCAATGTTATGTACACACATATGTACATTGTAATAATGTTTGTTTTTTATAAATAAATTAATGCAAACACATTACCTGTATACGATGTATGAATTATCACCATCGATCATCATAATAGCATCGTTTTCTGTTTCAGCTATTGTTAACGACATCGTCGACACTTTCTGCAACATATCAAATACAAGAAGACTATGAAAACGAAACGTACAACACAAGTTCAAACACAAACAATACAGAACAACGTGACGAAACAACAGACTCTGCATATGACGATGATAATGAATTTGATGCAACATCTCCGAAATACGAGGCACGAGTGACAGTATCGACTTTGAATGCATACGAGGACCAAAATCAAACTTTGGGCGAAATGCAGGGGGATTTTTCAAATACGAACCAATATCTCCACAGACCGGACGGAAGCAGCGTCGGGAAAACTTTCGGGTTTTTCCTGAACGCGGGGCACAATTGGCGACCGTTAGCTTCGAAATTTCACTTGCACTTCGGCTTCTATCCAAACTATTACGATGCCGCTGGCGACAACTACAAGGCGAAGTTTGCCAATTTGTGGAAGTTTCCTGGGGTGTTGTTGAACAAAGCTTATCGGAAGGGTGCAGCGTTGCTTATGGGACCCCATCAAAATATTTACAGCGGATATTCAAATAGGAAAAAATTGTTTTATAATAATAACTGACTGAGAGCAGCATTTGTGTAGAGTAGTGAATTATTTAATTTTAATACGCACGTACGACTACATATATTATAAACGACGATTTTCTATAGAAAGTCCATTGTTCATTGCTTTGAGATGACGCAAGGCAATATTCAACAATATTTTCTGAATAATACTGACGCTAAATTGTATACTAATTTTTATAAATAAAGAATTTAAATTTTATATGACACTTTTATTTTTGTCGCCCAATTTAACGAATATTAAATAAAATAAAAATCAATACATCTGAACAAGTCTTTTTAAAAGTATGTAGGTACATTTGATTTTGATTTTTAAATGCTTTTTAATATTACGAAATTATGTTCACAATCTACATATTTTAATAGCTACTGATCTACTGATCATTTTCTATTTTACAATTTTTTTAGTAATCATAGTATTATATTATTCTAATGTTATTGTACAGCATAATAGAAAAAAGAGCTCAAAAACCTATTTACAATTCTCATAATACATCTAATACATAATATTAATTAAAAACTCTCTAAAGTCGATGACATAAAGCAGATTGTGTTTAAAGTAAAGTATGTACATAAAATATGGAATTGCTATGAAATTAAACCTCACTAATTTATGGGTATCTGCAATATATATGTACATACATCTATAAATTCATCCATTTCCAATAATTTTTATTCGTGACAAGCTATTGTACGGATTTATCTTTTTCGCATAAAGCAAACTTTAATACTAATAAGTACTATCGATTCTATCGATGTTCTAAAATACATAAATATATGTATGTTAAAAATAAAGTAAAAAAAGTTTTGGCACCACAATAATAATTCTAATTGAAAAATTTAATTTAATTTCGATCGAGAATGTATTTTATTAAATTTATACAAAATATCATATTTAAATAAATTTTAATATAAATTTTCATCAAGCAGGCGATACTCAAGTGGAAGAAAGGTGAAAAAATCGAAAGTGAAATAAGAAGAGGCTAGTAAAAAAAAGTTTCCATAGAAAAGCAAACAGATTCGACCCTTTCCATAACACATCAACGGTATAAACTAAGGTAAAGTTAATTAGATAAAATGTATACCAAATTTAGTGATCCAACGATGAAATTTAAGTATTTGCATAGACAAACAGCGTAGTTCACTGGTTAAGTAATTATTTACCAACGGAGAGAGACCTAAGGTCCGAAAGTTTTAATTAAAATAATAATTCCCGCCTTTGAACGAAATTTTTCAAAAAATAGACCATTCCAAATATTTCGATTCATATATACAAAATTTTAATTAGACAGCAAACTATAAACATATGAAAATAGCATATGAGTGCTTTCGAGTATTTCAGAAGCCCATATCTTTGCCTCGTTCATTTTTTTATAATTTTTAATATAAAAAAACTCCAATTAATTTCGGTATTCATGTCGCTTCGTATAAAACGAATAAACGCTTTCCTATTTGTTTAGTTAATCATAATTTACATATGGGCATATATTTATTATTTTAAATATTTATTTTTCATTTTATGGAACGGGGGAAGGGGCAAATTTAACCTTTTACCCCGGGTGCAACTTTTTCTTCGCACTGCTCTGCATGCAAACCTTCAATTGTATATATTTCATTTTTATTACATACATATGTACATCATTTGTGCCATGACAGGAATTATTCCAAGGTGACACATATGATTAGATTATTTTGTACATAAATAGTAAAAAAATTTCAAACATAACAGGAGATAGAATACAATAGAGACATCTATGGAAAATCACCAAATTTTTTTATATACGGCAAATTTATGAGGAATGCATTATGTAGGTAGCAAATTTTTCTAAGATTCAACAAATTCGAGATGCTAATAGCTTGAATTTGAAAGAAACTGAGGGAAAGGATATCGATTTATTAGATCCGTCACCACAATTCAACTAGAAAAATCGGAAAATTCTAACAGGAGACAGTCGATACGTTTGAAGAATGGAGCGTGGAGATCAAACGAGTGTCCCAAACCGGGGTCGAGTAAGACCCTAGTATTTTTTAATCAAAATACAGCTTTTCTCAATACAAATGGGTTCAATATATATCTTATTAATCATTTTATACATCAACATAAAAAAGTTTTAGTCCTATAGCATGTTTTTGACTATTTTTGTATTAACAATTAACGATAACCATCGACATGCAAAAGCACATAGGTAAGGCCAACAGGCAACTGCATGACTCAATAGCCACGCGCCAAAAGCGAAGAAAATATATCTTACGAAAATACAGCTGTCTCATTCTCTCGCATTGATTCATCGATCAACAAGAATATGCAAGCGAACACTCAAAAACATGACTTATCGCTACTGCCTTTAAATCATACTTTGGAACGTAGAAATGTGTAAATGTATTTTTTTACGAAGTACCCCTTTTCTAAATCATATAAAATCTATTAAAATAAATTTTTCGTAGTTCATTTTAGGAATACAAGAAATATAGCGGTGTATACACAGCTTTAAAAACCACATAGTTATTACGAAAAACGTAAAATTGGGGCACTTGCGTGAGGGTTAATAACCACAATATTTCGCCTGCAGCGTATTTGGCCGCGACCTTTCTTCTGATATGCTATTGCATATATACATGCTATTGCTATACCAGTGCACTTCATTGTGTATATATAAATAGATATGCACAATGCAAATTATTGGCTTTTAATCATTGTTGTGTAAGATGAAAATGCAAGGTTATTTAATTTTGAAAAAAAATCGTTACACAGCATAATTCCATGACGATATTTACCATTTTGATATATGTACATATATGAAGTATATTACATATGTATGGTGTTCGCATTAGCGTTGTCGTTACGGAAACAGGTTAGACATCTCCATTGTTTCGTTTAACATTTAACTGCGAAGTCGGATTATGCACGTTTACGGTCCTCGGGATTGTTGCGGCTTAGCGCTGGATTAACATGCCTCTCGTGCCAACTTTTGAAGGATGTCGAAACAGGGATTTAAGGACGTAAATCCTGGAAGGACTTACATCCATATTAAGCGTACATAGCTCGCTCACGTCGAACGAGAACGACTCGTTTAGAGCGGACTCGTGTCCATGAACTTGCCCCGAGCGCCGCACTGTCGCACTTTAACGGTCATTCTAAACCAGAGATTACAAAACTGCGTCGTGAATATCTAATGCCCAGCTTCACAAAATGCGTGAGAATATTACGGAAGCGGGTAACAGTAAAATAAAATCGTCAAACTAACCGAAAAGTCCAAATGCGTACAAGTGAAAAAAAAGCGGCCATTTTGGATTCAAAACACTATGACAATACAATATAATAAGAAAACAAATGATAGTAGTTAAATTCAATTATTTAAATTTTCCACGAAAACAATTATGAATTGTAAATAATATAAACGGTAAGAATTGTAAATTGTCATATACGAGCATTGATTTGTTTGGCCGAATAGATTTAAGTTCGAAAAATATTGATTTAATTTAATTCCAGTTATATTCGTTGAGATTGTTATCATCCTGGAATACCGGTAAGGTTATATACTGAGTTCATAGACCAAGTTTGATCCAGTCAAACAACTCCTGCATCTATGTGTGTATGTATGTATAATATGTTTGTATATAAAAACCGTACATTATTATAAATCTATTGATTTATTCTACAAATCGTGGTATTTTCAATGTGACTCGAACGTGAAATGATTATACGAAATGTACACGTTCAAATTTTACATTATTTACTATTGATATTACCGTTATTGACTGTAATTGAACAACAAAGTTGTGTGGCAGAGCGCAGTGGTGCAAGCTGCGATTTAAGCGGGCAAAACTAATGTTGTATATAAATTTTTAATTGTGCAATTTATAATATTTCAATACTGTTCAATGAACTTAAAAAATAATCTGTTTAAAAAATAATTAGTTCAGATGTAAAAATAATTAGTTCAGATGTAAAAATAATTTGTACAGGTAAATTTAAAAATATATTTAAAAAAAATTATGTACATATTACAGATATGTTGCATATGTATTTGCATCAATATTCATATTCATCAGTAGCTAAAAAATAATAAAAAACAACAACATATTCGGTAGGACTATCGAGTATAAATTTGAATTTTATTTTTGACTACTGTCTCTATTTTCTACAATGCAATTTCCCATAGCTCAAAACCTATATATTTTTCATATTATAGGAAATTATAATGTATAGATAATTCATGAAATACTATCTATGTATATACAAACATCAATATCCAAACAATATTTAAAATATTTGTATTTGAATATACAAACTCCATATTTTGGCTAAAACAGTAAAAAATGTATTGATTCATGACTTATGTATATGTTTCGGCTTTTAAGTCATTTATATTAAAATGCAAACAATTTTTTTTCTTCGATTTTACATATGTATACAACAATAGCCAGCAGTTTGGCTTAATGGTAGCGTATATATTTAGCACTACTGAGGTCGAAGGTTCGTGTCCTCGTCAAACTGCTGGTTAGGTTTGGGGGTTTTGTGACTACAAATCGATCGTTTCTCTATCAGAGTTTGCCAAGTTTATCTGATCATTGTTGAAACGGTTCCTGAAAATTGGTATTAGATCATTTCCTGTTGTTACAAAATCTGTGTGTATAATTTGTAAAAATTATGCACAGTAATCTGAAATCTATAGATATCTCTATAGACATCTCTATAATTTCGTGTTTATTATATGTATAAAAATTGTAATAATAGTCTCTGTGATTATTATTTATGTACTGATTAATTGTTATATGCTATGTAGTATTGTATTTCTGACCGTTATCGTACACTCGTCGCATTGGAGCGATCTGTAATGACGAGTGTATATTGATTGTAACAATAAAATAAAATATATGTATGTACATAGACATAAATCAACGGTGTCGACTAGTTAGCTTAGCATATTGTGCTTTCGTGCTGAGTGGTTATGGGTTCGAGTCCCACTAGTCCCGCTGGTGGCCAGACCTTGGTTTGTTACCCCAGGTCGATCAGAGTTTACCAATTTTTCTGATTTTCATTGAAACTACCTTGGCGAGTGCGTGCGAATCGCCAAGGTAGACACTTGCCTAGACCATAGAAACATTAATGGATCGGGGAAGCTATACGGTGCAACTTGATTATGCTATTTACATATATTACCGGAATTTGAATTGAAATCGAAACCACAGTCGAAATCGATATAATAACTTTTGATAATTCTAAAATTTGTGTTTTTTTAAATTTCCATATTGATCGACGCGTCCGCCACATGCCCACAAACATACATACATCGCGTCCATTTTTATATATATTATTAAAGATTATATATTAGTTTTTTTATTCAAAAATACATCTCAGCGAACCAATCAGCGTCCTTTAAAATGATCATATTAAAATTTTCATTACAGAAGCAGTGGCCCGAATACTTATCGTAATTCATTAAATCGGCACGAAACGGCGCACTCAAAATTCCCATATAATACAATATTAACGAAGAGAAGAGAGCACAATAAAAATTCAAATGCGGCCCGAAATTTAAGGGTTCGACATTAAAACGATCGAAATTACCATCCCCCGGAGTTCATACAATATTCATAGCTCGTCCAGGACGATTTTTAATTGAACGTCCAATCAAAGACCGTGACATTGAACGGACCTCGAGGATTTCACATAGAGTTTTATTTTTGTATATGCACACACACCTACACCGATAAAGAGAGAGGTTGTCGTTCGAAATATAAATGTTCAATAATTTAAATTTAATCGACGACATGGCATTTGGTACACATCGAACGTGGCTGGTGAGCTATAGTCCGGTTTTGTCAGGATAAGCCGGACTAGCTCATCGGCCAGTCCAGTGCCGTTCGCTATAGCAGGTTTGTGTCTTTCGGTTCGTTCATGTCTCTCATGGTTTTTCTCGGCTCGAAACGTCCCGATCCGCCATTTGAATATCTGAGATTATGTATACAGTGTGTGTGTGTGTGTGTGTTTTTGCATTGTTGCTAATTGCAATTTAATTATGCGTCAAGTCGATTTGAATTCGTGTGTTTGATTCGCGTCAGTTATTATCTCGTCTATATTTAGTCTATCGGTGTTTCAATTAGTGTATGTGCGATTTTGTATTATTATTTTAACATATATATATGTACATATGTATATACGGAGCGAGATCAAAAGTTAAGGTCATGATTTTTTTCTTATGTAATGAAGTTTGTTTTTTTGCTTCATTACTATGCAGGTTTGTGTGAATTGATGGTAATTGCTGAAGATTCCAGAGGAAGTTCATTGTATCGAGAAATAAATAATAAAAGTCGAATATATTACTTTTTGATATGTATGTACCATTGTTTTCCTTTTCATCGTTTGCCTTTTTTGTTAATATACTGTTGAATATATTTCGCATTGTTTCATTTGAAACGTCATCATGTTCAATTGCGGATTCATCGGGGTTTATACGCTTGAAAGTTTTTATTTATTTTTAACAATTTGGCATTTTCATACTCTTGATAACGCTTTTGTATAATAATAATTTTGATTTATTTAAATTTCGAATACGTTTCCATTGTTTGAAAATTTCAAATGTGCGCATTACTCGCTCGTCATGCTGTACGTGTCAGCTTAAAAAAGTAAATAAAAATACGATTTATTTTCTTGCCTAAATGTTCAAAAAAGGTTCGCCGCATTCATTTTACTTGATCATATTTTATTTCGTATTTAAAAATAATAATGAAAGTATAAAAGATCAAGAACAAAGAACGCACACACGTCTTTCGCATCTTCAAAAGGTTCGCGTATGTATAAATTTTAATTTTTTCGTACTTCTTTTGATAGCTACAATTTACATATACACATTATAATTAGTGGAATTTTTTTCCAAAAGACACACACGTTCGTTTGAAAATTTGTATACACGTGTGTCGTAAAAAAGCGCTCTTTCTGTGTAAAAAGTTAAGCTAAAAACTCATAATTGACATCCTCGAAGCGCCTTTGAAGTGTGTAAAAAGGATCGTTAAAGGCGTCGCTAACGGAAAACCTTTCAGGAATAAATATTTTATTTCTCGTTAGCGAGCGGCCCCGCCCGTTGGAAAGTGACAAAAATCCGTTGTGTAAAAAAATATTTATTTTTTAAATCACACCGGTGCAAAACACACGCTCACTGGATTTATATGTATGTATGTAAATTCAAAACGAAAAAAAAAACTTGAGAAGCACTCGTTCTTGTGGTTCTTATATAATGTGACAAGTCAGTCATACGAGGATAACATTTGTCGGGAAAACACGTGAGTCAGTGGCCGAGTCCTCGTTGGCTAAAAGGACTTTTTATTTGTTTATATATTTTATCATATTTTTATTTTTATTTATACGGTGACTACTGCGCATCAGTTGAGGTTGAACCTTTGTTTGATGTTTACAAGGCTATTCTCATCCTTCGGTCATTTCAATGTGTGTACAATATACATATATAATATAAAAACCGAAAGCTGTATAAAGGATCCCTTCAATACATACATATTTACATTCAATATTTACTCTGTATAATAATAATCCCACTGTATGTACCTACCACGAACAATATACAACCTGAAATATCAACATTCGATATATTATATCAAGTGAATTTATTTTTCAAAATAAATTTGCAAAAATCGAAAGCGTTCATACTACGTATTTTGATTTTTAAATGCTTTTTATTATTACGAAATTATGTTCACAATACATTTTATATATATTTTAATAGCTACTGATCTACTGATCATTTTTTATTTTACAATTTTAATTTAATTTTGTTAGTGATCATAGTATTATATTATTCTAATGTTAATGTGCAGCATAATAGGAAAACGAGCTCAAAAACCTATTTCATACTACATATAACATTTATTAACCGTTTCAAATATGATTTCAAACTTTCATTTATTTAATATTTCATTGAAACAGTAGAGCACAATAACGTATTAAATCCGATCTATTCTTCAATTTTCAATGAACATTTATTTCCCATTGTAACTTTCTATTGCAAGTAGTTTTTAATAAATCCTTTGAAATGACGTTTATTGTGCACGATAATACAAAATTTTGACCTAAATAATTGCAAACGTAGTTTTTGAATGCTAGTCGTTTAGTTTCCGTTCTTTTTGTATTCATTTTTTGTAATACAAATTTAAACGCAGTGTTTATTATATTGTACTACTTTCCTAAATTTTATAATATCATAATTATACACTGCTGTGTTTGTATCATACCAATTTGTTAACAAATTTTGATTGCATAAAATCGACTTTGACTTCGAATTAATTTAGGGTACCATTTATCGGCCCACCAAATAAAAATAATGCCCCTCTCTAAAATTCGACAGATTCGGTTTTCGCCTGATAAATCAAACGTCAAATGGGTTGCCAGTAACAAATATAAAATTTAACAAAAATAAATACTGACCCCAACAACCTAATCTTAAATTAATAATTAATTTTAACCAGCAGCGTGGTCTAGTTGTGAGTGTTGTATTCTTTCGTGCAAGGTGTCACGGGTTCGATTCCCACTAGAGTCTCGTTGTTGGCCAGACCTTGGTTTTTCGAGGTCGATCGTTTTTTTTCGATCGAATTTGCCAATTTTTGTTATTTTCATTGAAACAGTTCCCGTAAAATTGGCTTTTCCTACCCAATTTTCTATTGCAAACCTCGATTTATTGTTATATCTCAGGTTTCGCCAGATTTCTCTCCATATACATATGTCTCTGTGGATGATTATTGAATGTAAAAATTCGTATTGTTACATAAAAAATGTTATTGATCGTATTGTTTACGATATTTGTAATGTCTGATCATAGATGCCAGGTGTTGTTTCGATTTACATTTGTATATTTACGATTTGTATGTATGTAATAATTATGTATTTAATATATGTAATATATAATTTCTCGAGTCTTAATCTATTGAGCACACTCGCCGCTTTGGAGCAATTTGTTAGGCAATAAATAAAATAAAATAATAGGACCAACCTTAACTCAACCTAACCTAACCTAACCTTTAAATAAATAAGTGTTGGCTGCTAAGATATTACGATTACCCAATGAAAATGTAACTGGTTATGATTTCAATAAAACGTCAGTTTTTATTTTTGTTACTGGCAGACCGTTTTGGTGTTTGATTTGCCGGGCGAACGCCGCTTCTGTCGTGCGATCTATTTTAAAGATGTTAATTTAACATTAAATGACGTTTTGATATTTGTCGTGTAATTTATTTTACAACCGTACCAAAAATATTATCCCATTAATTTATAGCAACACTACTATTAAATGTACGAAAAATAATAATATTCTCCTCATATGTATGCATATTTGAAAATTTATTTTATATTATTGTAAGTAAAAGTACACGAAACAAAGACATCGTCATTCATTCTAATCACTGTATTTTATTTTTACGACTTATTTCAGTATTCATATTATTATATTAAAGCAATTACGGATTAATGGACGCTTTAAGGCAAACTGAAATGATAATAAAAATAAACGAAATAAAACAATAATCTATTGCAACTGTGAAACTTTAGTCATTCATTAGCTCCAAGTTTTCCGACGTCGTCTTTTCAATGTCAAAATAATAAAATTTGAAAATATTCACTAATTCAAATACATAAAAAAAAGGAAACATTTCAATATTAGCTTAAGTCTTTTTTTATTTATAGAATGACTAGTATTATTTTCAAAGTGAAAATTAATTAATGATATTTTAGCTTGCTCTCATTGAAGATGAGTTTATATTACGTTATAAAATTCAAACAGAACTTTTTATGTAAATTTTTAATTGTACTTTGGCTAAAATTATTAAATAATATGACCAACATAGATCAATTGTCATCGTACTACATATACATATGTATATATATACGACGAGTATATTTACTATACAATATATTTAGTATACATTCAAACTTTTATGGTAAAAAGCCACAGATTTACATTGTGCAAAACGCTTATTGAAAGCGCAGCAAACAACAAAGAAGCGTTGCATTCCCGCGAATGCAATTTACGAGTTGTGCAGCGAATTCTGCGCCGTAATTTCGTTATATACAGAGAGTACTCGAAAGTCGTTGACTTTTCCTGTTCCCAAGACACTCCGCATAATAATAACAATTTAAAGAAATTTTCACACACACACACATAAACACCCACACGAGAAAAGGGAGTGTTCAAACAATGCGATGAATATTTACACGCAATTTACTTTCGAGCCGAGTCGCGACTTAAATACCAAAAGGCCCCCAAAAGACGACAAAACTGATTGCATCGAACGATTCAATCAAAATATTTACTCTCTAGATCAGTGTTTCCTAATCTGTAAAGGGATGTGTTTGTATATTCAGCGAAAGGGTATAAAATAATAAAAATTGACTAAGTCATCTCAAAACATTTGCCATAACAGTTTGCCTCAAAGCGATACCTATGGCCGGTTTTATTAGATCCGTCACAAAAATTAACTAAGATAAATTGTAAAACTCATGAGACATGAGACGGTCGATATGAATTAATAAATTAATAAACATCCAGATCTTGCCAGCATCGTATATGTATGTATGTATATGTACGGTCTCCGTGACGAGCCAGAATGTTAAATTACAGAAAACGCAAATATCGGTCGAAGATCGAGAAGATATTCAAAGATCGAAAATCGAAAGATCTTAAGTCGAAGGATCAAAAAAAAGGGTGCATGGTAAACGGTACATACTCACATAATTTGCGCGAGCAGGGTACAACAGGAACAAGAGGAACAGGCTTTTCCTCCCGTATTCTGCGCGCGCACATTAATACGGGAGGAAAAGCCTGTTCCTCTTGTTCCTGTTGTACCCTGCTCGCGCAAATTAAGTGAGTATGTACCGCTTACCATGCACCATTTTTTTTTTGATCTTTCGACTTAAGATCTTTCGATTTCCGATCTTTGCTTTCCGATATTTGTGTTTTCTGTAATTTAACATTCTGGCTCGTCACGTAGACCCGTATATGTAAATCGAATAATTACTCGATTCTAACCTGAAATTGAGTCCTTAAACTCTCTACTGGTAAATAATGGCTTAACCAGTGAGCTACGCTATGACTTCATTGAAAATATGTAGTTTATATTATTTATAATATTATTGACTAGTTATTTTACCCGGCTTCGCTCAGTATTTGTAATATAAACAGCTTAAACACGGCGAATCAAATATTAAATATTCATTTGTTTTTTTATTAAATTTATTTGAATCGAAAAAAAAATATTCAACCAATCGAATCGTCATATAAACTGACTTGTTTTCGATTTCCAACCAACTATAGTTACAAACTTACAAAGTCTCTTTCTAAATTAAATATTAGATGTATTATATATTATACTAGAATCCGGCGGCTCCCCCGGGGGCATTCGCCCCCGGCGCCTCCCGTCCCCCGTCCCCATATCGTCATCAAAATTTTGACTTGTTTTCGAAGTTCTCAACCATTATCCAACCAACAATATTTACATACAAAGCCTCTTTCGAAATTATATAGTAGATTTATTATCTATTTAGTGCAAAAAAATACCAGGCCTGTTTCTTTGTATATTAAAAGAGCTGGTAAATTGAGTCCAATTTGCTACACGTTTACTGAACTGACTACTCCAGAAGCAAGCTGCTTCATACTCGTAGTATTTTCTTCGAAATAATTCGAACGAATAGTAGAATATGTAAAATATGTTCTATGTTCAAAGGATTTTTTTCAAGTGTGATATTGAAATTTTAAAATAAAATTTTATTTTATTTATTTTAATAGTTCAAGTTTGTTAATTACCTACATATGTATAGGTACGTACATACATATATACAAATATGAAAAAATATCCTATGCATTATTCATATTTCGAAAATATTTTCGTGCATTTTCATCATTAAATTAATTTAATATTGAAAGAATTTTTGTTAATTAGTAAATGCCATATTTTTATTAAAAAACCCAAGTGATAAAATATTTTTAAATAAAAAATAAACCATTACTAAAACTTAAGCATTTTCCATGACACAAGTATTGAGCGTTTCTGTGTCATTTTACATGACACAAGAACAGCGTTCTATTTAAAAAACATATATTTATTTTAGTATATGGAATATAATTTTAATATAATAGAAAACACTTAGAATTTGAAACTAAATATTATGTACATATATAGTCACTGGTGTTATATTAATCAACTATTATAAATTACAGCCAATAAATGTATATATGTATGTATAGTAAGAGTAAAAAAAAATGTTTCAACACTTATTACCATTTCAATTCAAATTAATGCTAACTACGGAGAGGTTGCCGGATTCAATCTCGATGGAAAAAAAATATATTCCGAGTATTTCTGCAGTGCTACTGGCCAGACTTGGATATTTGCGACTACCCGACAATCGTTTCTTATCAGAGTTTGCCAATTTATTTGATTTCATTGTTAAAACGGTTTCTCATGAAATTGGCAAAATGTACCTGACCCAAAATGTCACCACTATTTAAATCTGATTTCAAAATTGATATACATATATGCTTAAAGGCAACCCGATAATGGCATCATGGAAAAATATTAAATTTGGTCCATCATGCTGCCTTTCCAAAGTTGTAAATAAATAAATAATTAAATATTAAAAATCAAGGAATAGTCACAAAATCCTCTGTGTTTATATTTTCTGGGAACTTATCTCATATGTACATACATATATGTATGTAAATAATAAATCAATCTACAAATGAAAATGTTTCAGAAACTCAGGTTTTCAACCTTTAGACTCGTTCAGAGTAGGCGAACATGCAGGCATCATCAGATAAATATTTACCCCGCAAAAATAATAAAAAAGTAAAAAAAAATATATCAACCGGTTCGCTAACATAATTTTTACAACACCGTACAATATTTCACATAAAATTATTAAACCTTTCATTTAAAAAAAACACATCTTTACATTCCGGAAAAAACATATCAATTAATTCACAGCAGAGCGCAAACATTACAATTAACTTTAATTATTATGCGCACGAAGCCACGCTTAAAAATAACAATTTAAACAAGCAATTTTGCGAAACGTGACATTTTTTATATATATTATATATCTAGATCGCATACGAGATTACGAACTTTCCAATCGAGACAACCGACAATAAAATAAACATACCAAAAAAAAAATAATTTTGAAACCAACATTACATATGTACATACGTATGCCTAAATTTATTACAATATTCTTGCGGTTTCTAAAAAAAAACCGCAATTATTATTTAGACCTATTATTTAAATATCGACAGTTGTGTAACGGTATATTATAATTTTTTTTCATCTTACAATCGATGAATCATCGCATCGTAAATCACCCACACGTTAATAAAAACAATGGCCGCGTTTTGGCGTTCTTCGACCGGTGTTGTAAGTCGGCAAACACAAAACCAAAAAAAAATAAAACACGATCTTCTCGTTCGCAATTCGGTCAATTATATTTTAATTTTGCCATATCGTACGATATAATGATCGGTGATTGTGCAACAATGGAGCTGTGTTGACACATTCGATTTTGCATATTTTTGTTTTAATTAATTTATCTTATTTTGCAGAGACTATTGTATAATATTCATAATATATTGAAAATTTCACCGAAACACAATCAAGATGAAAGTGAGACTCTGGATGTTGGTGATTTCGATTTCGATTAATTCTGTGAGTATTATTCGAATGACTTATTAAAGCGGTGTCTCTTTTGAATTTAATATATAATAATGTAATTTAAATTCATTATAACGTTATGGACATTATATATTTTAAACGCATACATATGAATGAATTTACATATTATATGCATTTTTAATATGTATTTAATCAACGGCTGCTGAACGGTGCTGATTTGATATCAGAATCATTTATATTTAATAATCTGAATCGTGTTTGTTTATATATGTGTTTAAGTTGATCTGCCTACTTAACTGCAATAATATATCCAATCGCTTAAGCTTTTCAAAAGTTACAAACCATATTAATGTTTTGTAAAAGTTAGGTAGATAGAAAGATAGCTCTGTTCTTGAGCTCGTACTAGCAAAAGTAGTTCAGACAACTGTACAATGGTTTCTTCTGTTCTTATTGTTAATAGGAATACACAAAATTGATCATCGAGTAAAGAAGCGAGTTTTTACATGGCTCATAGATTCATTGCTCTCTTTTATGTATGCTCTGATATGAAGCATAACATAAAAAACTACTTACATATTAGTAAAATATTATCTTCTAAATTAAAGTTGATACTTCCAGTATCAAAATTTCATTCTCAAATGTTGATAACACTCTAAAGAAGCAGAAACTTTAAAAATACAGGGTGTTATGAAGCTAAGTGCAAAATCTTAAAGGGTTGATAGCTTATATTATTTAGGACATTTTGAGTCACACATATTTCTGTACAAAGTCTTATGGCACAAAAAAATGCTTATTAGAAAAATATAAAAATCTTTCAAACCATGATGGAAGAGATGAATCTCAAAATTACTACCAAGGAATTGAGACAAAGGAGTCTATCATACATTAGAAATCGGCTTTTGAACATTAAAATAAATAATTTTAACAAAATTTTTGTTTTATTTGACATTAAAAGTTAAAATTAAAGTCGCGTGTGAATGACGGCTTTTGTTCGGCGTGCTCTTTCAATTAGGTTTTACACCCTAATTCTGATAATTGACAAGATATCTGCATGGCTAATATCTTAAAAGAAAGGGCAGTAAGCAGGCATGTTTTTAAAAATGTTATATTTCTTATAAAAAATTTAGTAATTTAGCAATACAAAAACAACATTAGTTTTTTCCTACTTGACAAATTTTTGAAAACTTATTGTACCTCTAATATTTTTTTCTGTTGACACAGATGGTTGTATTTGTTTTCATTTGATTGAATAAACATTAGAAAAACAAAAAAATAATAATTGATCAACATAACACTTTTAACTTGGGCAGTATTAGCAATCAACAGTGAGATTATGGTGTTTTTACTAAAAATCTTTAAAAATGAAATAAAAAAAAAACCATAAAACTTTGTACTGAGGTATGTGTTGCTCAAAATGTTCTAAATAATATGAGCTATCAACCCTTTTAGGATTAGCACCTAGCTTAATAACACCTTTACATACATATATTAGATTTTTTTTTGTCCAGTTTTGAAAACGTACAATCGAAAGGTTGCCTAATGTGAAATACATATAATATGAATAATCTCTTTAGATCAAATATTTTTTCAATAAATAAAAATGCCAATTGAATGATCAATTACTAAAATCTATCTATATGATTCAGAATTACTATTTACATAATCTTAACCGAACAAAAACTTCTTCCAGTCCCTGTGCGCCAACAAACCAATAGCCCTTACAGCGCCAGCGCCAAAAGGTGAAGCATCTCACCTGAACTCATACCTACCAGCAGCTATGCAGATCCTAGCCCACTTCACCAATCAGATGAAGTACGAAAGAGAGCCTGACAAACCTCAAGAAGACGCAACTACGGAGAAAATTAGGTAACTATGTAAAACCCGCAACAATACAAACAAACGTTTCTAGTTGCATAATGCTATGTAGTGTGGGTTACAAGTGAGTAAAGTTTGAACTCGGTGCATCGATCGAGTGCACTTTGTGACGTTAGTCTCGGCATTGTGTGGGCGAAAACGGTTTTTCCAACTTGCGGAACCAGTGTGAATGGACCAATGCACTCTGCTCGCTCGAGCTGAAAACCGTGCGATAATCCCAGCTAAAGGTTAACACACACGCTAGCTAGTTAATGTATATATGTATGTAGTATAGTTTGCAGAGGAGGATTACAGGAAGCTGATTGTGCACGACCTACAATATAGATTTTCGATTAAGTTCAAAGTGGTTATGCTTATGGCTTGCTTTCAAGGATCGCTCTTTCTTTAAGACAAGTATCTCAACACATTTTCTTTTTTTTCAGAGAAAATTAGTTTCAGAAATTATAAATGTGGAAGAAACAAGTATAACGCCTTCATAAAGAACTATAGACCTTAAATTAGTATTTCATTATTTTGAAAATTCAATTTAAAAAAACTAGAAAAATCGAAGCGGTTTTGCTTAACTATAATACATAGTAAATAAATAAATAAATATATAAATATAAATATATAAATAGTATTGTGCCCGTTGATTTCAACGGGTGGCTTCGGAAAGGAATTAATACACGAATTTAAATAAAGTTATCTATATATAGGAATATAAAATTGAGTGTCTGTTTGTCTGTCTCGTATAGGCTCATAAACCACTCAACCGATTACGATGAAACTTTCTGGATTTGTTGTATGCATGTCTGGGAAGCTTGCCGTGAAAAAAAACCTCTTAATAATAATATTCATAATTACGATTTTTTCGACGCGAAAGTTTGAAGCGCCATTGTATAGTCAATGACATGTGTGCATTGGTAACCACGTTACCAATTGGTTTATGACGACACGGCTTTGAAGAGACGTTAGTTGAGCTCAAACCATCACTTGAAACGGGAACGGTAACGGGAATTGCATGCGTTATTGTGGCATTGCAACACATGCCGGGTTCAGCTAGTGCTATATTTTATTTTATTTTATATAAATATAGTGTATATATGTATATTAGTAAAAAGTCGAGCGCTGATGAATAAATGTGTGTGTGTCGTGGATGTGTGTATGTGTGTATGCTCCCGCGCATCTGACGCTGACGCCATCCATTCCAAGTCAGGCGCTCAATATCAGGAGCACATGTGAAATGCTCCACCCCCCCCCCCCCCACTTTCCCGCTACCCCGCGTCTTGTCACGATCGGTCATCACGCCACATCCCTACGCATAACGTATACTTCTGGTATTCTAAAATTTGTTTTTTCCTCTCACATACATATGTACATACAAACTATATTATTATAGTTCATTATACATACGTATGTATATGTACAATTAATTTATTGAATATTAAGTAAAGTCAATTTTACTATACATACATATATGTATATATGTAGGTATACATACATATATACAGAATTGTAAAAAGGTTTAATATATTAAGCCTAAAAATATCCAATCGAATTTTATTACAATAGCCAAACAAAAAAAAATTATAAATAATTTAATGCTAACCTCAAACCTTCGATTTCATTGCATATTCATACCTTTTATGTATGTATTTAATAACAAAGCAAAAGCTCTTTAATATACCTTATTAAAACCGATATTTTAGATACCCATTAAAAATATAATATTTCATCATATTACAGTATTAAAAGTAAAAGTGTAAAATATTATATATGTATTAAAAAATAAGCTCGATAAATTTACGGAGAAAATCGAATATACATACGAATAACGACATTCTTTATGCGTTTTACAAATTAAAAGATTAAAATCTATACTTCATAATACATAAAAAATTCTTTGAAATACCGCCGATATAAAATACGGTGCATATAAATTGCACATATTAAATTTTTCATAAACAAAATTATCTTGTATAATTTACAGAGGCATCTTTCGATTGAAAACCAAAGTTTTACAACCTAACTCAATATAAATCGATAGATAAATTTTTCATCGAACTTTATAAATACTTCTACGTATTATAATACCAATATAATATTAATTTCATATTACAGAACCACGACATCCAAAATCGACCTTACGACTCAATCGCACAAGCCGGGCATATTTGCCCCGATACCTCCTCCACCGGAAATCATTCCAGGATCTTCTCCTCTCAAAGCGGACCTAACAGATGCTGTACTTCCGCCAATCGTAGACATAGAGAAAACACCCCCATATCCGGAGACTCTATTTTTGCCTGGATTCCACCAGAACGAACCCAACCTACCGGTCATTCCAGACGAGTACCCCGAAAGTCAATACTCAATACTACCAGCATATCCTTACAAATTTTCACAAGACTCTGCTCCACAACCGTCAGCACCGACAGGACCTCTCTATTTCCCAGGAAATTACCAAGGACAACCTTACACATATTCCCAACTATCTCCCATAGCCAGGAGCGGCGAGGACGATGCCATAGTGCCGGATATTTCCTCGCTTCCGGTCCAGAACGAGGATAATTTCAAATCGAATCCGCTGGAGATTGAACCGGAGGAATTGTCCGATGAAAATCTCCAATATCTCTCGCCGGTTATAAGGGACATGCTGCGTGGAGTCAGAGATAATGACGATAATATTGACAATTGGAATCCAACTGTTGGATACCAATCTATCGAGCAGCTCTACGACGATTCCACTAATAGAAATAATGTCGATTTGCTGAGGTTGAAAAAAGCGGCTCCTACACAAACTCTGATTCAAATGTTGCTCATGTATGATTTGCTGAGCAGAGATGCGAAGAAGCAGAAGCTTAATAAATATCAGGTATTATAACATATATTTTTTAATGTATAGTTCATAATCTAAAAAAATATATGACATCAAAAAGCTTAAGAATATCTATATGTAATAATAGTCTGCACTACGAGATCGCCGTCTCTACAGAATCAACTTTCATAAAATTCAATGAAAGCTAGAATATATGATACCTACTATAAGATATTAGTATTATAGGTACTTCTTATAAGTTATTACATGTTTTTCGAAGATGTCTATTGTGGAACTCATATAATATTTACATCGTACATTGGCAACCATTATTACGTACTCATATTTATACTGTTCGAAATATATATATATATATAAATATTATAATGGATTTATATATACATTTCATAGAACAGGTGTTTAAAGTATCATAATAAATTGCTTAATAATATTAGATAGAAGCATCCCGAATCCAGAAGTTGAGTGTATAAGTTGATATATACATACATATGTATATATGTTCAATTATGACGATTAAATAATATTCAGCTATAATTCAACATATTAGCAATAATATGTACACAATAGAAGCACTTTTATTGATCATTAGCTCTTGAATCTAGAATCTATTGATCATTAGTTTATCAATAGATTATAATCTATTGTTCATCAGATATTGATTATTAGCTCATTGATTCTACAAGTTGAAAGTTTCAGGACGTATAGGTATACATGTATAGCCAGCAGTAGAGCTTGGTTATTGCGTTAATGCTAACCACCGAGAGGTTCTCGGGTGCAAGCCTTGGGTTGATCTCGATTGAAAATAATTTATTCCGAGGATTTCTGCAGTGCTGTTGATCAGACTTGGATATTTGTGCTCCAAGTCAATTGTTTTCTATCAAAGTTTGCTCATTTATCTGATTTCATTGTTGAAACGGTTCCTTATCAAATTAGCAAAATCATCCTACCTACTACTTGTCACCACTCTTTGAATATGATTTCAAATTTATAATTTATAAATTTACGTACAAGTTTAATGCCATAGGTGTCGCTCAGGGGTAAATGGAGAGCTATTTTATTTATATTTACTATAGCATACTGATCTGTAGATACTATCATACAATGATACATCACAACTCAACTAGTACTTTATATCCAGAAAGTGCATAAATATGTATGTATATTTGTAGATATGAGGTTTTTTCAAGAGAGTGATTGAGTGAACAAAGACAGAACTTTATCTAAATTAAGATAAGAAAGTTATGACATGGTTGTATCGGGATAATTCAGAGGTGGTACAAAATAGACGCACCTGGAGGAGAAATTTTAATTTCAATTTAAAACAAACAGCACATTTTCATGTGATTTCAGGGCTATACAGAAGATCTAATAACAGACTTGTCTGAAACGTCAAAGGGTACAGCCATAGAACAGCTCAAAGTAGTCCTAGACAGGATGGTAGCCAGAGGAGACTGCACACACGATTTCGCCAATAATCGAGCCAAGGATATGATGAAGGAGTTGGATAAACCAGACAGTAAACTGTCAATGCAAGTGAGATACCTGGAGCCGTTACATTTTACGGAATAGAGTTTTGCAGTTACATTATAGCTCGCAATAACAACGAGTAATCATATCAAAACTAGTACGGTAATGTGAATTCAAGGTCATCATTCCTTTTTCTCCAATGACTTTTCCAAAACATGTAAGTGAAATCAACGCGGTTAAGCTGAATACTAAACTACATCATTTACATAAAATGTAACTGTACTGTTTAAGCTTATAGAATATATTTATATATAATATATATAAAACGAACGATACTATTATCCATATGTGTGTATGTATGTATGTACGTACGATATGAATTAATTGTATTTTTTATAATTTTATATAATAAAAATAAACTCCAAACAAATATTTTGTTTTATTTTTTATTTAATATGAAACGTGCGCGGATCGATGCAGAGAACGGAACACTTTTTAACACTTTCGCTGCCGTCACTTAGCGAAATAAATAAATATTTTCAAATACGGCAAGTTCAAACAGACACGAGTGGCAATAGTAATAAAAATAAACGATACGAAATGAAAAGTTGTGGCCATTCGGCCGGTAATGGATTCCGAACACATTTCGGTCTCACCTCTAAAATCTATTGAAGCGGCCGATCTGAAGCTGGAATACAAAACGACATAACAACCACACACATACACCATATGCCGGTCACGTATGGCCCTGTTCCTCAATCTGACATACCGAGAATCCTTCGCAATACATCAGCCAGGGCCGTTTCTAGTCCCAGACCACAAAAGTGTTCGACGCCCTCTGAAAAATTCAAAATATCCACATGAATATCTTAAACTACGGTACAAATAACTAATTCCATATAAAAACAACTTCATACATTAAATACTAAAATAAAAAGCAAACATACACTTAAAATAATGATTTTTATTTTACACCATAAATAGTCACTCAATAAATAAATATTCAAGGATATAGATTCATTGTTATGCATTGTATATAGTAGGCAATTTGGACAAATAAAGCTATATAAATGTTCATGCAAGTCTTGGCTATAAACAATATAACATATTACATATACAAAAGCAATACATGTATGTATGTAAATTTGTGCATGAAATATGCAATATATTGCATAATTTAGTATTCACTTTTAAAGCTTGTTACAAATTATAAAATTTGAGCACTTATTATATACATAGGTACACAATATCATAATAATGTTTCAAAAAATATGATTCATATTCATCGACTTTGTTTTGATAATTTGTAAAATATTTGTAGACAACTCTAATTAGTAAAATTTGGATTAAATAAATAACAGTTAAACAATTTAATAGTTTAATATCAATCTAAAAATATTCAGTAATTTTTTTATTGGCATTTCATCTCTTAACCCTTTGCCGCGGTAATTTTTGCGGCATATTTTTACCGAATTTGTGTAATCGAGTTTTTGACCATAAATATACATATATTCAAATGATCAAATATGTCAATTGACACCTGAAGTATTTTTTTAATAGTAAATCACGCTTGAAGTATTTTGTTTACACAGTGAGTCACATAATTCTCGTGACTGGCATTTAACGCATGACATCTATAGTGGTCATCCACGGGCAAAGGGTTAACAGTAAATATTATCTAAGTAGATTTATGGCCATTTGATGGTACGAGTATAAAATTATAATATAATAAAGTTTGCCTTTAAATTTATGAAACAATAAAACGTGCACATATTTGATGCTTTCAATAAAATAAATTTGAATAAATTTACAATTTTCATTTAAATACATGAATTTCGATTTCGTTTGTATTCCAAATCTTAGCAGTGTAAATGTACGGCTTTATTTTTTAACCTTATATATAAAATATCAATAAACAAATTATTGTTTTGTTTTTTTTTTTAGATATATTCGTCTTTTAAAAATTGAATATTACATACATATATATCTACATATAAAATAAATGTCTTTCAAGCAAAATATGAATTTGCCTCACATTAGGGTTGATAAATAATTTTATACATCTGAGACTTACTATATATTTCTAATGGAAAAAATGAGTTTGGAAAATAAATAAAATAAAATCTTTTCAAAAAATCGAAGGCCACTTCTATGTATGTATGTATATATTATATACTACATATATATGCATATTAATACATATAAAAGCACACATGACTATTTTTTGATTAAAAAAATTCTCATTGATATGTATTGATGAGGCAAAAACTATAGAACAATTTGTTTCGTTTATATTCGAAGCTTAAAAAATTTTAATTAAAAAAATCATTGATAAAAAAGTCAAAGACATTCTCAACACTTGACTTTTTTTAACAGTTTAAGCATTTCAATTAAATATTGTGATAGTAATTAACGAAAGCATGTGCTCCACTACAAATATGTCGATACGAAAACATACTTTCAACATACTAACGAATAACAATTTCATCCCTTACAAACTCCGAACAATGAAACGACCCTTTGTACACAGCGTAACGTCAACCATGAAATCGTTCACTCGCAAAGTCACATAAAATGGCACATCCCAGCATTCACCGGTGGACAACAATCGAGCAGTTTCAAATTAATTTGGGTCCATCATCGGCCTGAAAAGAGCGCTGAAAGCACCTCCCAAGAGAGTGATGGTCGAAGCCACCAGCTCGAGCACTCTAAGTAATCCGTTTTCTGTAAAATCCTTCCCCTTGCTCTCCCCTTCGGCTAAATTTAGATCGTCCTTTTCGTCCCAGTCGATCTCCCGGCTCGGTTTCGAAGTGGTCGAACCCGCACCGGAATCCAACACGAATCTCTCAGGATGAGACCGACCCATCGGTATAACTTTGAAGCTGGGATTCGAATCGATCAATTTCGGATTTATCAATTCTTTATCCTCGACCTCGTCCTCCTTGTCCGAATCGGCTGAATTCGTCTCCCTCTCGCCGAAATCCTCATTCGAATCGTCCACTATTTCCAATTCTGCATACGTTGGCTCCCTATTCGACACAATCCTGCTGCTAGTATTGATGGGAATAACCAGACGCGATACAATCCTTTCTAGAACATTCCTAGCGATTTGTTGATAGACAGTAGGAGATTCGGTCACGATTCTAGCACTCTCTGAAGTTTTAGCTGTTGTTGTGTAAATGCTAACATTTTCAGACTCTCCATCTGATGCTATTGCGGTTGAGAAAGGGTTGACGAAAAACAACGGAGATGCATCCTATAATGAAAACATTACAATTGTCAATAATTCAATTTATTTATTTTTAATCTATAACCTCAATGCGCCTTACTGGCCAAAAACATTGTAGATTTGATAAAAGTATTATATAGTTAAAAAGTAAATATATATCAATTAACGGTAATTGGATTATTAGTCACATCACGATCGCCCAAAAGACAATTTTTGCCATGAAAATCGCGAATATGGAATATTTGACACTCGAGTTCTCTTTAGTATGATGGACTTTTCGGCTGCCAGATGTTCCGTTATAGAGATTTTAGTGACTTTAAGTGACCAATAATCACCGAACCCAATTAACACCTACAGAGACATCTATGGTCAAATTTGTAAATTCGTATCATTTTTAACCCTTTGAATGCTGACCAACGGCGATCGGCGTTTTGCTGACATGTCCATGGGCCTGCAAAACGCCGATAGACGTGTATATTGAACATGTACAAAGTAAACACGAAAACTACCTGCTAAGCCTTTATAGGTAGCATTGAACATGGGTCGTGTAATCCTTGTCATTCATTTGTCAACGTTTATAAAGACTCGTTTACACTGGAATTTCTGAATTTATAACCATAGCAGAATTACCCCCATGGAAATCCCTAACTGCTGAATATTTTAGATTGTGAGCATTACATTTTAACTAGTTTTGGAAAAATACATTCATTAACAGACTTCTTTTGACTATTTTATATTGTTGCAAGATATATTAGAGAGTTTAAACACACCTTTACAATACTCAAAATCCTCGGCGCTAGTGATCTATGGTTTGTTAGGATTAGCTACAATTTTTATACCTACTTTCTATTGGATTTCTAAATAATTCTAGTTGGAAATGTTGGCGAAATTTTCAGCGTGGCGGGCTTTCAAAATAAAAGACATCAGCACTCAAAGGATCAAACAATTCAGCGAAGTTCAGTAAATAAACATTAGAGATAGAGAAATGGTCAGATTTGCAAATCTGCAGCATTTTATACGATTCAGAGAAATTTGAGATTGCTGACAACTCGAGATTTGCTTGAAAATTTGTAAATTTGTTGAAACCGTTTCAATGAAAATCAGATAAATTGGTAAACTCTGATAGGAAACCAGTGGGATTTGAACCCGTGACCACTCTGTTCAAAGAATTATATGCAAACCACTAGTATATTCTGCTGGTCAATCAATTAACACGAATAATAATAAAAAAAAATGCTTACACAATTCAGGATGAATATGAACACTGTTGATATGAGGCACGAGTAGTACTGCATTGTATCTGTTTTCTATCCCTCGAGAGTGTTGATTTTATTTTAAATTAAACTTGTAAATTTAAATTTAAATTAAACTTTTATAAATACTGATGGGTTTGATTCAATCGAGTGTTGTTTATAATAAATAATTGCATTTATTATAAACATGCGTGTGCAACGCGTTTACCGATCGCCGGTTGATTGAAGTGTCACAAAGACAGTTCGATTACTTTATTCGGCACAATGCGATGTTCGCTAAAGATTGTTCGGACAGGGGTATTCAACTCTCAACAGTTATACAATTCTAACAATATTTTAAATCTAAATCATTTTTCAGGTTTAGTTATTGAGACGATCACATACAAAATTGGCATCGTATGGAAAACGCGAAGGTTAAATATGTTTCCGTGTTTTTGAAAATAGAAAAACCAAATTTTCCATTAAAAACTTTAAATTTTACTATTTACAAGGCTTTTCTATATTACACTTCGTTCATTGTTCTAACAACATATGCATTATATGTATTATAATCTAGATTCTTCCGATTGTTTTGAAACTTTGCCATTTTGCGCGGTTTGGTCAACGATAGATATTTAAATCGATTCCGCCACTACGATGGTGAAAAATAATCGTAATAGACTCGTTTAAAAATGCAAACATTTTGGACACTTTGTGGTCAGTGGTCAGTAATTAAGATTTAACCCAAAATTTAACATTTTTTTAACTGTCATGAAATATCTGTATGTTGTTTTGGGTTTCACAAGTACTACATCGGTTGATGTTTTTTTTACTATTGCTGCGTAGGGGTGGGTGGAGGATCCAAATAAAAGGCCAAAGTCGCTTCACAGCATTTATTAGGTCATTAAGGAGCCCGCACAACCAGTGCTTCGTTCAGAATGCCTTGATATGGCCTGCTTATAAAGGGGAGGTCGCTCACTACATCTTCCTCGACGCGTTTGTTTACTTATTGTTATAGTCACGTACTAGATATCCAGTCCCATAGTCTCGGCATGCAGTCCCGCGCTTTCACGCTGTCAGTTCTGAGAACTCTAGCGGGAAGTGACCGAATGCCGTTACCGACCACTTAGTCAATTCGGGGGTCTTCATTGTTAGCCTACTGCACTTAAGCCTGCAGAAAATCCTCGAGATAAATCTTATACCCTGAAAATCTTATTTTCAATGTGCAATCTTGGATTGCACATTGAAAATAGTTTTAATACTGATTTTTACATAATAAATCTATGTAGCTAAATTTTCAAAATTGAAGATATAAATATAAAAAAACCATCAATAGAAAATCTCACTACGATAAAATAAAAAGAAAACAGTTAAAAAGAGAAAGAATAGTGAATTGGCAAGTACAGAGATAAAAAACTTTTAAGAAAAAAATTGAACATTCCAATTAAATTGAAAAAAAAGCTTGATCAACCACAAAAAAATTAAAAATGATTTTTTAGGTACATTCCACTAGTTTATATTCATTTAATTAATAAAAATCATATATTTTCTTACACTTCGCCTGAAAGCGATGGGAAACTTAACAAAAAAGGATTATTCACGAACACAATGAAAATTAATAAGCTTACGACCCCGTCAGAGAGTATTACAATATTTAACTGGAATATATGAATAAGTAAATTTGATTCTAACAGGTTAAGTGAACTGTTGGGCTTCAAATGTTTCCCGTCTACTGTTGATTTAATATTGTGTAAGTATTTAAGTTGACTCGAAACACTACACGAGGGGAGCAATTAATCAAAAGCTATAATAAAGTTACACAAAATATAATATAAACATCTGATGCTGAATATATTGTTTAAAATTCAAACCTTGATGGTGCCGATGTGCAATATCAGCCGTGACAATAGTCAACTGAGACGAGAGCGATGGTCACGATAACCTTCATAATATGACTTATGGAATGCAAAAATAAAATGAAATGACTTCCAAATACGATCAGGAAATGTATTAATCGATTATTATAAATGAAAATCGATATTTGAAGCATCCATAATAATGCTGCATAATTTAAAACAACGAAATACATACATACACTCGAAATGTCTATCTAAAAATGTATGCTACAAATTTAAATATGATAGATTTTATAATAAATATGAATTAATTGTACAATATTATCTTATAATATACCTATATATGTATGTTTGTAAAAAATAATTTAAAAAAAACCAGCGACATCTATTGAAATTTGAGTATAGTGTTTGTAAAATTGTATTGTACACTACATATGTACATTAGCGTTCAAATAAGTGTTGCCAATTAACAATAGGTCATATTTATTTGTACTTTAGTAATTATTTGTTTCGTTTTGTGGTCTATTGATATATTACACACAATAATAAAAGGCCTTTTGCGACGTAGAATGAATTTAACTGACAATTTCCTTAAAACATGAAACGTTAAAGAGGATTCCAAGAAAATTCTCAATGACTGAAGTTTCTTTTGTGAGTCTTTGATATAAAAGGCGTAATATTTTTTTGTATTGGTCTTTTCAAAACCTTGGTCTTGAACTCGTGTTATAAACGATGCGAATGAAATGAACAGGATGCGTCGACAAAGAAATGAATATATTTTATTTTACTTATTTGTAAAAAAATTCAGTGACGACGTTTTAAATTAATAGTTTAAAAAAATGTTATTCAAGCGAGTTTTCATAGTTTTTTTTCTTATTTACAATATAATAATATTAAAAATAATATATAAATATAGTTTCGCTTATTGAAACTTATTCGTCGATGATCTAACCATAAATATGATCAACAGCTTATTTATTTTAAATACGTAGTTGATTGTAAAGTACACATATTAGTTATATTGCTATATTATATAATATTATTATACACAATATATTATTCTTTTATATTTTTCTTTTTATGATTATAATATATTATCGTATATATATGTAAATGAGTATATTGGCACCGTCACTAAGCCGCGCGGGACAAAGTCGCGGGGACAAACTCGCTTGGATGAAACCTTTGAGCGACAAAATCGCGCAAACCAAAATAGCGCGGTGACAAAATTGCGCAATTCAAATATAAACAAGAAAATAAATATAAAAACAAGTAATATACATAAATATTAAAACAGGTTAAATGTATCTATGTAATCTAATATATAATTTTGAAATAGACTTTGTAAGTAAGTAATGTTGTTTGTAAACATTGAAAACAAATCAAAGTTTCTATGACGACGATTCGATATTTTTTTTCGATTCAAATAAATTTAATAAAAAAATAAATTTTATTTATTTTTATTTTACATAGATATGTATATGTATATATACCAGGAAGTCTCGACAACAAGACCTCAATGTGCCTTCCTGGACAATTAATTACAAGCAATGCAGCATTTTATTATTACATAAATCACTGTATTTCCAGAAGTTGGAGAACACACAATAACAATTAATTAAGTACAGAACTAATCCATTGAGACATCTATGGATTTTAGATTTATACATTATTAACAAATTGTACATACAATAAATACAGAAGATTTATGACAGCAGGAAAAATGATTTTTTGCCAATTTTGAGGAACCGTTTCAACAATGGTCAGATAAAATTGGCAAACTCTGATAAGAAAAGATCGATTTGGAGTCACAAATACCCCCAAATCTAACCAGCAGTACAGCGGATGAATATTTACTATTAGATTCGCCATGTTTAAGCTGTTTATATTACAAATACCGAGCGAAGCCGGGTAAAAGCACTAGTAATATATAATTTAGTAATATGAAATACACTTTGTAAGGTTGTAAGCTTTCGTTGGGAGCTTCAAAAACTAATCAATGTATCTATGACGATGGTTGAATATTATTATGTTTTTTCGATTCAAATAAATTTAATAAAAAAAACAAAATGAATGTTTACTTGAATAACAAGATATTAAATATAATTATATGTCCTAAATTTAAAATAATATCGAAGGATCAGCAGAAATTCAAAAGTACACTTCCAAAATAAACACTCGATTCTTATTTTATCATTAATGTGTAATTATATGTATATTAGACGTGTTTTTAATATTTATGTAACTTGTTTTTGTATTTAATTTCTTGCTTATATTTGTTTATATATGCGTTGCACGATTTTTTCGCCGCGCTATTTTGGTTTGCGCTATTTTGTCGTTGCGTGGTTTCGTCAAAGCGATTTGCTCTGCGCGGTTTTGTCGGAACACCCAGTACATATATTATACCAATATGATCACATGTAGCTATTTATTAAAATGTAATAAAATTAATTATTCATTTAATTAAATTTATCATAATACTAATTCTGCATAACTGTTTTCAAACAAAGTAGTACATACATATGTATACAAACAGAATAAATATGCATGTATGTCTGTAGTTATATGCATATTGATTTTTCTGTACATCAAGCACTATATCCCGCGGTTTCGATTTTTATTTCTATATTTTTTAATTTTATCTCCCCGATCAACTTTCGACATATCGGCTGGTATTAAATAAAATAAAAATTCCAAAATATGGTTCAAAATAAAATATTTAAATGAACGATATACCTTTAAATCACGTAGACTTATAGTCTCATAGAGGATTTTGATTGCCATTACCATATATATGTATATAGTATGTTATATTGAAAAGCCTAAATCTTGACAAAAATATATAATACTTAAGCAAATTGACAAGCGTCTTTATTAGATAATAATCATTACCCAATTGGTTTGATAATATTTGATGGCGTATTTTATATATGTACCTAGGAGCGTAAAAGAAATTCACCTGCACAGTTTGGGCACAACTGGTTTTTACAAATCACCTTTTATAAACAGCAATAATGTGGAAGTTGAATGCAGTCGCGAGCGGAACGCGAAAACGATACCGACAAGACGCGTTCGTTTTCAATCAAAATAAATAAAATCCGATACTAAAAATAATAAAAATTTAAAAACATATAGTTCAGCCCTTCATTTCCTTCTTTAATTTTTTTAAATTAAAAAAATTAACCGTAAAAATGGTACAAACGGTGTGGATATTGTCTATTATAAGCATTTTTTCAGCAGTTCAAGCATTGGATAAGAGATTACGTGAGTACAATTTTATTTATTTATTTATTTTAATATATTTTCAAACATAGGAGATTATAGCTAATGGAGCTGTCTAAATAAAAAAAAAATAATCAACAATAACAACTGAAAAATATAGAACGTTAGCATAAAAATTATTTCGAATGAAAACAAAATTTTTATTTTATTATATTTAAAATTATCATTGTTTTTATTTTAAATAATTTATGTAAGTCTTAAAATCAATTCACAATACATATGTATACATATGTGTAAATTGGTCTCAAATAATATTGCCCCATATTCAAATTCAGTTAAATCTCGATCTACCTTGAAAATGATAAACAGTACTAATTTTCGGCATTGCCGTGTGAAATATCAACATACAAGTATTATAATGCAAATTTCCACAACTTGAATGTATATTCATTTGCGACACATTTACAACTCCATAAATCAATTACCTCACACTTCGAATTTGAATCGTATGCTGCCAAAAGTGACAATTTGTCAACATTGCCATTTCTTAACAACACGGTAACAATTTTAACCGGTCGTTGAACGTTTTCGCCTAACAATCACATAACAAATCGAGAAATGATGCATAATTGAACGTGAGCCTCGCAATTGAAAATGAATCGACAATATATCAGACGTACATATATGTAAATTAAAATAAACAGACGGTTTGAATGATCGGAAATTCGTATTGAAATCAAATGTTTATTCATTCGAAAATCATTAGAGTCGAATTTGAATTTGACCGAGAATTTATTCGAAATTCGACGACTTATAAAGTAACTTGCGTAAAAGCGGTATTAAGAAAAATAAAAAATAAAAATAAATTGTACACAATAATTGAGAATAAGTACAAAAGCACGAGTCGAATTAAAATTTAAAGGTTTTAAAGGTCAAATTAAAATTTAAAGGTAAAAGGTATAAACATTAACCTATCATTGAAATAAAGACACATTTTGCAACGGAAACTTGTATTTTATTTAAATTATGCAACACTCTTGGCTTATTACTTTGGTGTGATATTTCGTTGATTTCCCAACTCATAAGATAAGACGATGGGAAGAGATTATATTATATATTAACCACAAATTATACTTTTAAATTGTTAAATAAATGTCGAATACGAATTATACAGTACAACTGTCAAACCGGCATTGTATACGTAATTTTAGTTAAAATTTGCAATTTTCAAACCATTTACATAACTTTTTCGATGACTTTATATGTATATTACAATATTTATAAAAAATATTTCAAATAAATTTAATTTGAAGAAAGCAATTGGGCAATGATTATAGACTTGCGCAAACCGAAGATGATAATACAACGTGTATAATAAACTCTAAGGTAAGATTGCGCGTGTCGTAAAGCAGGATTCAATAATAAAAATGAAATAATAATAATTTCGTTCCAAATTTAAAATTTCCTAATATTCTAATTAAAAAATAAAATACACACACACACATGCATAAAGTGTATATCAAAATAATTACCTGGTGAGAAATTACGAAAAACGTTATACATATACAATATTGGAATCTTTTTGCAATGTCCATTAAGAATGTGTTAATGATTCGTAACCTGAATATGTGTATGCGAGTTGCATAAGACAATCTATCAAAACTTCACCGTTGATCCATTGATATTTGAGTATTATGACGCGATTACCATTACCCGCTGCATTTAGAGCTAATTGCATTATTGCGCACGTGGTTGCAAGATGCAAAGAAAAAATTAAACGTTTCGTCAACCGACGTGATTTGTTATTGTGTGATCGTATTATATTGTATACATATATTGGACTGTGTTCATTTGATTATCAGACCGTGTTACCTTGCATTTTTTGTCGTTTTCAATGTATATATCAAGGATTTTTTTGGAATTTATAATAAAAGCTTTAATAAAAACTCGCTAATCGACTTCAATGATATAATAATATACGTGATGTGCTTTTTTGATATTCATTCGACAACGTTTTTTCATCACTCTTCTATTTTAAACAAGCTATTTATTTATTGCACAGCTTTTTCAATGCCAGTTTCCTCATTATAATATTGTATAAGTAGGTACAAATTCAAATTTAAACCTACATTGTATAGGTATAATATATTGTATGTGATAAGAAAATGTAAATTCGGTAAAATAAGTGTGTTAATTGCTTGATTACTTTAATTTGTTATAGTCCAGTGGCGGTTTTAGAGAAGTTCAAAATTCTGCCCCTTATTAATTTATTTCAAATTAAATTCAGACCATCGTGACTCTACAGGTCGCCCCAAAGCGCTACTATGGTCGGAAACATGAAAAGAATACTCATTAAAAAATAATACAATCGTACAAATAATAAAAAGAAAAATAATACAATATTATTAAAAAAAAAAACAATAAAACAAGAAAAAAAAAAATTAAATTATAAAAATACCAATAATACAAAATCAAAATTTGAAAAAATAGAAATGTTTATAGAATTTTTTCAAAAAATGGTCGGTAACTTTTACAAAAAATTTAATGATAATAGGTTATTTTTTTAAAATATATTTTGACCACCAATACTGATTACACTGAGCAACAAAAAATCACGTTTTTGAGTTACCAGAGCGGAGACTAGCCAATCTTTACTAAGTTTGACCCACTGAATTCGAATATGATATTGAATAGAATATCGCTTGCACCTAACATATTACGCGATACAACCATATATACGACGAAAGCATTTAAATTAAAATTACCGCTTTCGTTAGTACGTTTAGATAAAAAAAAATATTAAGATAGAAAACCAATCCTTATAAACGTGGTGAAATAAAAAATTTGCCAAATAAATGAAAAATAGCACGGAAAAAAAATCCGTAAAAAAAAATATATTTTTGACTTTTAAAATTCGCTAGACAATTAATTAGAAGTATTTTAAAGCAATAAAATATAACAATTAATAGGAAAAATATCTGACTATTGATTCCAATACTCACATTGAGCGTAACAATTCTAAATTTTGAGTTAAAGACCGCAAAAGCCAAAAAACTGTAAAAATCGCGGATTTTTTTAAACGATCATATCTCGTAAACGATCGCCCACCAACAATATCATATTCGAATTCAGTGGGTCAAACTTAGTAAAGATTGGCTAGTCTCCGCTCTGGTATTTTTTTTTGTTGCTCAGTGTTATCTATTTACTGACCAAATCAAACGTCACCGACCAAAAAAAAAAAAAAACAATTATTATAATAAAACCAGTAATCATAACAAAGCTACAGGCCTTTTAAAAATAAGATACTAGCGAAAAAGAAATGATAAATAATATATATTTTAAATTACATGTGCACATAATATATATTTATATATGTATATATATATATATATATATATATATATATATATATATATATATATATATATATATATATATATATATATATATATATGCACTGCATAATTTAGATCATTTGAGGATTGGCGTTAAATTCTCGAATTTCAAAATACATATAAATGGAAGATAACAATTTCGATTCACAATTGCAATTCGTTTTTCCATCTTTGATTTGCCGCCCCTCAACATGTGCCGCCCTTGGGCGCTGCTTACTTTCCTACGCCCACGGGACATCCCTGTGCTATACATATTTATATACATAAAAAAGCTCAATTAGTTTATTTATATTTAAAATAAGGCGGTCTAAATCAGAATATAAACTTTTTTAACATATTAAATTTAGATATAGTAAGCATTGGTTGGGCAAAGTTTTGTTACGTTACATTATTTTCAAATCATTCAAATTGTTATATGTATATAGAATTTTCGACATTTCTAGGAAGAAATCCTACATTTCTTCCGCTTCCACATGTTAACATGTTCGATATTTATATTTCCTAGATATGTACATACACATGTTCCGTTCAAGAAAAATTCTCAATTTTGTGTATTTCACATACGTACGAAGAACGCGAGCCGGTCGTCCGTGATAATCAATTTCTCCGAAGAAATGAAACGACAAACGTGGCACCGAGAGAGAGAGAAAGTGATTCGGTATTTTTAATTATGTAAACTTTGGAATTGTGCTATCACAACACGAGAGAAAAAAGCCTCAAATCTGACACAATTGTAACACAAACGAGTAGGTTAAAAAAGGTTGAATTGAAGGTTGAAGTCATTACATTCCTAAAATTGCCTTAAAGAGCAATAATTTCCAAATGCTATAATACACTAAATGTCAATGGGCAAGTACGAAATTAGGTTCACGTGCACATGTATACATATATGTGCATACATATATATTGTATGCATATTTCGAAAGATCGACTCAAAGCGTTTGAGAAGCACTCGTCATCGTATGCAAACCACTGTACGATAAATTGCCCAACGATGTTCTTCGTAATACAAATGTTCGATTTTAGCGCGTTTGTTATTCGCGGCGAAAAACAGGACGATTTGAATAAATATTGCAAGGACGTGTCTGTGTGTGTGTGCGTGTATAATAACCTCTTGTCATGAAAAGGACGTGAAAAGATTGCACACGATTTAAAATATTCCGATCTTTTCCGAGTCAATGTCGACGATGACGATGATGTGTTCTAAAATGGATTGTTTTCATTTTCAGTTGCATAATGCATCTTTTATGCTCATGGTGGAAATTAGAAGGCTAGTACATATGTACATATGTATAATACATATGTGCATATGTAGATAGATAGGGTTGCCAACTTTTTTAAAAACTTGTGAACTCACATCATTGAGCCGTAATAATTGAATGTGGCTTAAGTTCATTTTTCTTCATTTCGAGAAATATCTCGCAAAACATTAAATATAATGATTTGAGTTTAACAATATTTAAAAATACTGGTGGACTTTAATACGTGTACTCTGCTTTTCCAAGATTCTGGCCATATCGAACATAAATAGTGTTTTTGGAACTGAAAATTGTATCAAATTTAACGGCTCATGTATTGGATTTATGAACATTTTTAAATATAAAATATTTATATAGAACTAATTCTGCTCATCGGAAAAACATAAAAATTGCACCGCCGTCAAAATTTTATTTTATAATATTAACTTGAAACGTACATATGTACATATGTATAATGAACTTCCTTAATGAATTTCTCTCTAAGCGTCCTGTGAAGGATATTTCTCTTGTAATTTCACATTGTTCTGTGGATAGATAGATGGAACAATTATTAAAAGTTAACAATTATTAAAATCCAGCAGCATAGCTTGGTGGTTGCGTTAATGCTAACCAGCGATAGGCTACCGGATTCGATTCCAAGGGTTGACCTCGATTGAAAATAATTTATTCCGAGTATTATCTGTAGTGCTGCTGGTCAAAATTGGATATTTCGAGCGCAACTTGCATTTGATAGTGGATTCTGGCGCGGTTTTGTCGCCGAGCGGGTTTTTGCTGGCGCGGTTATGTCGCCGCGCGGTTATGCCTGTCGCGGTTTTGGCTCTCGCGGTTTTGTCGCGAAGCAGTAACGTCGGCGCGCTTATGTCGGGGCGCTTATTGACCGCGCGGTTTTGACTGGACACCGTTTTCCACAGAGTTGTGGAAAACGGTGCCTTGAGGGGTGTTAATGGATACCTCTGTGGAAGATGACGTAATTATATATGTACTTAAGTTTAATAAAATGCTTGGTATTATATTATATTATTTTAGGATTACTAATATCATATTATATTGTTATTTTTAGTTTAAAATTGTTAATTGTATAATAATTCATTAGCAATTTGCTATTTAATAATAGATAAATAAAGAAATAAATTGCCCTAATTATCTTCAACAATTCTTCAAATGTCCCTTAAACCGGATTGATACGATACGAGTACACTCGAACCGTTTCCACAAATTTGGTCACTCGGACGTTGCAACGTTACGAGTAACGTCAAAGTGACTCGGTTTGGATTCATTCGTATCGTGTCGTTATTACTAGTCACCGGACCCAGAAGGTGCCGCGTATTGTTCAAAGGTTGTAAATGCATTGTTAAAGGTTTGCCGAACCTTTTTTACTAAGGATTTACAACAATGGAACAATGGATAGCACTGTGACTATCCGGTGTCTAGTTATTACGAAACGACTCAATTATCTAATGGCCTAATTAGACGGAATATCATTTTGTACCTATTGGGAGCATAAAACAGTATCAACTTAATTTCACAATTATTAAAAAAAAACTGTTTTTCTTGGCCTTAAAAAAGAACTAAAGATTATTTTCTATTCAAAGGAGCACGAGAGACAACCCTGACTTATAATATTAACCCACAAACCAGCATCATAATCATTGTAAGTTTGCAAAAGACCGGTTGCGTGACAATCACCACTAGTTTTAGAAACTAGATTCGCTCGTTGAAATCTCTTTTCCTCATATTTCGTATGCACGTCAACTATAGCAACGAACAAGCCTATGGTTGTATATTCGAGCAACTTTCGAGCTGACAGAATAAAAATCTAATCAAATTTTTACAATCAAAGCTAAGATTACGTGTCAGACGAGGACAAAGAAAATTCGCTCGAGAAACGGTTATATTTAGAGCAAAGTCAATAGGCGGAAGTGTTACAAATCGAAATTGATATGCAAACATTACGGAATCATCAACAAATCAGCCATCTATGAAATAATGTTATAGGAAAGTGCTGACAAATTCGCTGAAACATGTAATATCGGTGTTGGCAGCGTCGAGCGCTTTCCGTTTCCGGCGAGAGAGCGTCGGAAAAGCGTCGGAAAACTCGCTATCGGAAATGAGCTCACGTTATACAGCAGAATGATCATGATGAGCCGGTTTCCCTACGGTATGAATTAATTGTGAAATTCATTTTGTTTTATTTTGATTTTCAGCTGAAGATTTTAAGAGATGCAGCCAAAATTCAGCCGGACTGAACGATTGTCTTAAGAATGCAGTGCCAGACGCTCTGCGCAAGATGATCAAAGGTAAACATCAATTTATATAAAATAAATCAACGGTAATTGTATTATTAAATATTACATTAAAAAAAACAGTTAAAAAATAAAATAAAATATTATTAAAATAATTATGTACTACTATGAAGTTTTGTACTAGTTATTTCAACATCAATATTTAGTCTGAATTAATTATGTATTAGTTATTTCAACATCAATATTTAGTCTGAATTAATTATGTACATTATGTACATTTATTATGTAATAGTAAAAAAATCAATGTTAAATTAATTTTTTAAAAATATTTTTTTAATGGGTTATGTATTTAAATTCAGGGGCGGATTGGATCATCAAGAAAAGTTGAATAGCAAATTAAGTACGCATATTATAATTAAAACTAGTGTTGTACCCGATGACATATCATCGCATGGGTTTTGGCATAAATAAATAAAAATTAAAATAAACGTGTCGTTGATCAGCTATTCGATCCCCACGCGCGCGAATTTTCAAAAGCTTTTAAATATATTTAATTTAATATTTAGATTTAATTGTTTAATGTGAAAAAAAAATGGTAGAAACTACCTACGTACATATGAACAATATAAATCACCGATACAAAAATTAATTAATTAATTAATTGATTAAATAAATTTTCAATAGACGGCGGGAAATTCTCTGCCAAGTGGAAACATTAGTAGCGATCAGTATATATAAAAGTTTTTTTCTTTTTTTTTTGTGTTCGCATATACGTTTTGGCTGTGGCTTAGTACGGCGAGCGTTATTTCAGACAAACAGACACACAAACGGAATAGCGTTATTATAAATTTATAGGTATTTTATTTTTATCTATATGAGATCAGGAAGGCCTGACAGATAAACTCCAATGTGCCTTCCTGGCCAATTACATACACATCCAACTCGAAACAATACCTGACATCTATGGTCAGATATTAAAAACATCGTATAAATATGTTCAATGACATTTTTCATGTAACAATACGAATTTTTACATTCAATAAACAACCACGCCAAAACCTATTAATTTAAGGGTTAGGCTAGGTTACAGATTGCTCCAAAGCGGCGAGTGTGCTCATCAGATTACGACTCTATGGCCAGACATTAAAAACATCGTAAACAATACGATTTATAACAATACGAATTTTTGCATTCAATAATCATCCACAGAGACATCTATGGTGAGAAATCAGGCGAAACCTGAGATACAATAATAACTCAAGGTTTGCAACAGAAAATTGGGGAGGGAAAGCCAATTTTACAGGAACCGTTTCAATGAAAATCAGAAAAATTGGAAAATTCTGATAAGAAATGATCGACCTCGACAAACCAAGGTTTGGCCAACAACAAGACTCTAGTGGGAATCGAACCCGTGACATAATGCACGAAAGAATTCAACACTCACGTCTAGACCACACTGTTGGTGAATGATGAGCAAAAGACAAAGCTAGTAAAAAATAAAAATATTTTGTATTGTTTTATATTTAAGTATAAAACAATACGAAAATTGTGACCCTAGTGGTGAGTCACCAGAGGCATTTTGGCGCCTTTTCATTGCTACAGCTGTTCCATCGAGACCGGTCGGTTCACTGTCACTTGAGATTTCGACACGTCTTTCTCGTTGAAAAAAATATTCACATATTTTACATACACACAACATGTATGCCACTTCCACTCCTTCCTGTCTTGGGCAAGCCTCATCCGAGAACGTTGCACTTTTCACATTTACTTCTTGGATACGACCTTGTCGAAGTAAATACATACATATATCTACATATGTACTGAGAATGCATTGAGATACCAAATAGTGATCACAAGAAAATTAAAGTAGGTGTAAAAAATCTATCTATGTATATATGTATATACATATATAAAAAAAATGAATGTCTGTCTGACTGTCTATCTGGCTGTGTGTCTTGAATAGGCTCCTAAGCCACTGAACCGATTACGATGGAACTTTCAGGATTTGTTATATGCAAGTCCGGGAAGATTACTGTGAAAAAAAACGGGAAAAACCTCTTAATAATAATATTCGTAATTACGATTTTACTGACGCGAAAGTAAAGCTATGCCGCGAGTATGACAATAATCGCGCCACGCCTACCTCGCACTCGAATGTACTGAACATTCAGGGCTGTACCACAAACACACAGCGGATGGCCCACGTCAGCAAATATATCTATACACCTATATATAGAATTGAATGTTTGTGGAATGGTAACGGGAATGGGAATTGCACGCGTTTTTGTGGCATTGCAACGTATGCCGGGTGCAGCTAGTGTAATATATAAATGAATAAATAAAATCTTTTTTCTTGATATTTTAAGTTGGTTAAATCTTTCAGTTCGCATGGAATTTTATTTTATTTCTTTTGTCAATTAATTTCATTTAAAATGTATCCTTTATTTAAAATATGAGGGTTTTTTTTTTTTTGACATTTATAAGGCTTCGTGATTTTTTCTATACAATATGAAAAGAAAATATAAATAGTATTATGTACATATGTATATTTAGAATCAGGATGCAAGGGCTTTCAAACGATGCACGTGGATTAAAATATAAACTACGACCGAAAAGAGCCCGCGTGGCGTACACTGCTATACACGCTCGGTAACTACACACACTGCACGTTCAAAACCAAATCCTACATAGATTTTATTTTATTTTATTTCAATCGAACATACAGATAAAATACAATAATACAATTAATACAAGCATTTTAATTGAATGCGAATTCATACAAACATCATCCAAAGTGACATCTATGGAGAAATTTTTGCAGCATTTTGTAATAGAAATTGGCGAACCTCAAGACGCTGAATAACTTGAGATTTTCAAGAGAGATTGGAAAGGAAATGCCTCTGAAAGGAAACAATCGACCTGGAGTCACAAACCAAAGTCTGGCCAACAGCTACTAGTGGGAATCTAACCGTGACCACTCCGCTCGAAAGCATAATACGCTAACCACTAGCCCACGCTGACATACGACAGCTCTTTTGTTTATTTTTCTTGAGAAATGCTATAAATTGGTTAAAAAGACATTTTGCAATACCATCTTAATATATACATATACGTACATAGTTTGTTAGAAAAAAAATAAAGCTATGATTATTGCCGCATTTATAATACATGACTACATCAATCTACTAGAGGTAAATTTAATAAATTTGCATTTACTACATATATGTACATATGAGCCGTTATAATTTAAAGTGGCATGAGTTCACTTTTGTTCAATTTAAGAAATATTTCGCAAAACTTAAACATAACATTTTGCGTATAACAGTATTTAAAAACACTGGTGACCTGTAATACGTTTATTCTGCTTTACCGATATTCTGGACATATCGAATTAAAATAAGTGATATCAATTTTTGAATCAAGTCAAATAGAAATAGTGTTTTTGGAACTGAAAATTGGACTTTCAAATATAATGGCTCATATATTGGAAAGAAAAAAAATTGATCCTTTCTTCGAAGCTACATTTGTATATTAATTATTTATATGTGTGTCCAAAATCTACATATACATATTATAATGCAACTATCGATACGTAACACAGGGGTGAAGCGTAACACGCGATAACACGATATTGCACCACAACGCATGACATTCGCGAAATCCACACACGCATACAGAATTGCATATAACATTTCCTGAACACTAGTACATATTCATACATATACCCAGTGGTGTAGTCGGGCCAGGTCGCCGCCCTGACACTTTGTTTGATATAAACATTGTTTTTCCGAGTACAATTGATAATAATATTTCACATAAAAATTTGTATACATACATATATTGTGAGCAGACTCTCGTTCTAACACTCGATGACCACAATCGAATAGTAATCTGAGCACATTCAAAACTTAAAATACATTTAATGAAATTTATTGGCTTTTTTATCTAAAACCAACCACTCAAAACTTTGATAGAAAACATTCTTTGAACTATTGACCATACACACTTAAGGATAGATAAGATGAGGGAACTCAGCTTAAATGAATAGTCATCTCTAAATTCACATGCTAAAATTTCATTTTTGACATACATACGTATACATATGTACATATATACATTGCTAAAAGGAAATATTGCTGTTGACACACAAACACGGGTTTTGCAAAATCAAAGATGTTGAAAAGGATGCATTATGGAAGTTTTTATAAAATATAAGAAAATACATCATAATTTCCACAAGTAAGAATATTTGTTAATTAATTTGAGAATTAAATAAAATTCCACTTAGAAAAATCATATTTCGACTATTCTTGATAGCAAAAATAGCAAAAATTCTATTGACAACTGGCTTACCTCGATAAAAAAAACGAATTTTTGTTATTAATCTACAAGAAGAGTCGAAATATGATTTTTCTAAGTGAAATTTTATTTAATTCTCATATAAAGACAATTTAATATAATATCACTATTCATTCAATTCAGATTCGTGTAAATACTAGTACGAGCTTATAGCTCGAAATTTTACCGATTTAATATTCAGCACACTTCCAATTAACCATTTTAAACGAAAACCAAAAATAGTGCGGCCAGAACACTATCCCAATAAACATGTTTCAATAGAAAATATTCAATATAAAATAGTATTAACAGTGAGAAAAAATCCCAAATGAAAATACGTACTTTTGACTTTTAATTTGAACTGGACGACTACTTAGAGAGATTTGAAAACTGAAAAGTACTACAAATGAAAGATAAAATACCCAACTATAGATTCCAACATTCATTTTGAACAAGAAATTGACAGATTTTGAGACATCGACCGAACAACACCAAGATATAGAAAAATCGTGCGATTTAAATAACACATATATCTTCGAATCTCGAGCCAATCAACATTTTTTATTACCATATTCGTGTTTACTGGGCATAGATCTATAAGAAAAGTCATATCTAGTCTCTGAACTATTTTTCATGTCGAATAGTGTTATTATTTTGAACTACCAATATTAGAATACAACCTTTTTTTAGTAAGGAAAAAATCGGGGGGGGGTCATAAAAATTAAACACCGGCCTTGTTCTTTTTTATTTAGCACTACACCACTGCATATACCTATGCATGCATTTTCTAAGTGGCACCGTTTCATTTTAAAATTGCACGTATAAAAATAATTAGAATATACCGGAACGATAAGACAGTGGAATAGTAAAGAGCATACCTACGCTCAATGGGTACAAAATTGATAACGAGAGTGTCGATGGCAAGTGCCTGATTAGGAATGCGAAAGAGGTTTTCTCAAAAGAAAGTTGCGGGTGATGAGGCCCGGCCTGGCCCCGGCCACTGGCCGTCAAATGCTCTCATAATGGCCAAGTTGCGCAACAGTCGTTAATCCGTAACCGGTTTCGTAACCGGACGATTGTCCGTCCGTCAAATCGATTTTCCGTACGCCCCATTTCCGATTTAGCACCGACCGACCGATCGATCGATCGACCTTGTAATACAACGCTATGATAATAAAGATGATGCAAATACACGTGTAGCTAAACGCTAAAACGCGTTTGACACCTTTCAATTCGCCTCGATTTGATTTAATGGTCCTGTGCCGAGAAATGTTCTCGGATGTGTCGTGGTGATGATCAAGCTCGCATGACTCTCCCTCACCGAAGTGGGGTATGCAAGTGCCCCAATTTTTACGTTTTTCTTAATAACTATATGGCTTTCAAAGCTATACACCATAGATGTATAATAGCTTTCATTCTTTTCCTTTTCATTTGTTTATTTTGTATTTACCTTTTTCATTTGTTTTATATTTGTAAATTTCAATTTCTTCTTATATTCTATTTTATAACCTTTTCCAAATATTTTAATACTATAGTTTAATTATGCAATGTTCTACATATTTTGTCATGCCTCTATTCTTTACTTTTTAATTTGTTTTCCTTATATTTATCTTTTCATTTTTGTAAAAATCTATTATTGGACTCGGATGTTACATATATAGCCAGCAGCATAGCTCGGACGTTAAGCTTCTGCTTACCGTCAAGAAGGTGCCGGGTTCTATTCCTGAATGAAAATGAATTTTTCAGAGTATGCTGTTGGTCAGACCCGGATTTGTGACTCCAGGTTGATCGTTTCCTATCAGAGTTTGCCAATTTTCTCTGATTTCATTGTTGAAACGGTTCCCGGAAAAAAAATTGGCTAAAAATCCTTCCTACCTACTATGTCACCACTATTTGAAATTTGATGGATGTACAATAAAAATGTATGTACAATTCATAGATGTCTCGTTAATTTGCGAGTTTTTTCAGTGTCTCGCAATTCAACGACTTATAATAAACAAATGCTGCATTTTTATTTGTAATTGGCCAGGAAGGCGCATTGGGATTTACCTGTAAGGTCTATATGTAAAAATAAAATAAAAAAATATATTATTTATTTACTATTTGTTTTTTTATACATATCTATGTACATCCTGTCTGTTGATTTTTCAATAAATAAAATAAAATAAAATACATAGATCCGCCCTCACGGTTTATACTGGTCTCCCTTTTGGCGCATGCACACTTTTCTCTCAGTAGGTTAGTAGCTTCTAAGTAGGAAAGGTCGATTGCAGGGATCTTGTCGATAGATATACGGAGATCTTTTCATCTTTTCGTCACTAACTGAGGGGTTTAACTAGCGGGGGTAAGTGAAAATACGCCGACCGCTGCGTCGTAGGGAAAAAAACCTTTTTTTTCCCCAACTTCCCTCCGCTAGTTAAACCCCCCGCACCCCTCAGTTAGTGGCGACAAGATCTCCAACGAAATTTGTTGCAATGCCATATCTAGTATATTCTAGATCTATGCTATACACCCTATATTTCTCGTATTCCTACAATGAACTACAAGAAATTTATTTTAATACATTTTGTATGATTTAGAAAAGGGGTACATTGTAAAAAAAATACATTTCTACGTTCCATAGTATGATTTAAAGGCGGTAGCGATAAGCAGTGGCGGACTGGCCATACAAGAAAACATGCCCAATGGCATGTGGGCCCCACTATTTGTTTGAAAATATGGGCCCTCAGTAAAATTAAATAACTTTTTAACTATTTCACGTGTGTAAAAATTTATAGGATATTTCAACTTTGGGACCTAAAGTTTGGGTATTTCAACAAAACAATTTCTTACGATATACACAAACAACTAATACCTGCTTTAACAGCCCAAGGATCGGTTAACTTTTTTTATTAGGCTCGAAATGTAAGTTTCAACATTTGCGTGGGCCCTTTTGCTGGGCCCATTTCCAACGTCAATATTATGTACATATATACCAATACCTATGTAACAACTAACTACTGAAATAAAAATGGGAATAAACAAATTTTCGTGAATAATATAAACTGAATTGCTTAAAACAATTTTGATTTAAATTTGCTTCATACTTTCAAAATAACATTTGATTATACTTCGATGATATAGTAAGATTTAAATACACAATTTTAAACAGTTTCCGAATATAAAATCTATTCCTAATCTAGACACATCCATGTAAATAGAAATATAGGATAGGGGCCCCCTCCCCAAAATCCCGATTTTCGATTAACATTAATTGAAAATATTATGCATTTTTTTCAGGGACGTAATTTGGGGGGCCATAGGGGGGCACTCGCCTAAATTAAGGAATAGAGTGAATTTAGAAAATATTATGAATTTAATGTGATACTATGGATCTATGAATGCTAAGTTTATTTCTTATGTATGTTACTTTTGGGTAACTAATAAAATAATCGCTGCTATGTGCTTTGAAAAAAAAAACAAAACAAAACTTTATCTATTGTTATTACGTACATAGATAAAGTGAAAAGACAGTCGGTAGAAATTAAGTTAATTGATAGTTTTTTGGTGACTCAGTTTGATGGTCGATTAATGTTGACCATGTAAAGATTTGTGGAAAAAATGCGCTTTTTTCTCTTTTTACATAATATTTTTTTATAATTAATTTTTCAAAAATAAGCTTATTTTTTTCATATTTTATAACTCAATAAGGTAAAGAATATTTTCCATTTCTATTCCGATTTAAAAAAAATTCAATTTCACCAATCTTTGCCTGCCCCCCCAAGAAAAAGTTGAAATGACGTCCCTGATTGTTTCTACCGAAAGTAAAAGCCGCTTTTATGATGCATTCTATTTAACTAGGACAAAATTTAGGTACAACTTTTTTTGTTTATTTTATCTGTTTATTCCCATTTTTTTAAATTTTATTTATTTTTTACCCTTGATTTTTAGCGTGGTGGAAAGAAGAAATTTTTTTTATATGGGGGGGGGACAAATTTTTTTAACCCTGGGTGGGCCCCCTTTGACTCCTGGCATGCACTGATTTCAGTCCCAGTCCGCCACTGGCGATAAGTTATGTTTTTGACTGTTCGCTTGCATATTCTTGTTGATCGATGAATCAATGCGAGAGAAAGAGACAGCTACATTTTCGTAAGCTATTGTTTTCGTCGCTTTAGGTGCATGGCATAAAATCTAACAGCCGAAAAGTCCATCATACTAACGAGAACTCGAGTGCCAAATATTCCGTATTCGCGATTTTCATGTAAAAAATTGTCTTTTGGGCGATCGCAATGTGCGTAATAATCCAATTACCAGTTTGAAGTATTTCAAAATGTGGAAAATGAAATTTGTTTGCGTATTTTTTAATAATGAGCTCACAATCAAGTTAAAAATTGAAAGCGAATTAAAGTGAGCTTTTGTTATAATTAATACTCCATAAAACATTTAGTTCAGCTAAAATATAATACATATTTGAAACGTGAAATTTGCCGATGTGATGATTTTGTAAAACTTTTGAATATGTTTGTATATGTAAATCTCTAATTTTAATTTCAAATTTACACATTTATAAATATCAACAGTTTTTTTTACATGCAAACTGAAATTTGTCTAAATTTTTTTATTATGTTAAAATAAAAAACTACTTTTCATTCGTTTACAAAATCTTATCAAGTCAAAAGCTTAATATCACAACGATATTTGAATAATGTTTCACAATTTAAAATATATAATTATTATAGATACAAGAATGAATGTCAATTTCATATTCTTGTGTCTATTTTTATTTGAAAAAAGCAATATAAGTTTCATAAAATTTAAATTGATTTAACAAAACATTAGAATTATGTAACTCAAAATGTGTTAATTTTATGATTTAACAATACAATTTTATTAAAAGTCCACTTCTCATTGAAAATTACAGGAATTCCAGACCTCAATGTGCCAAGATTAGAACCATTGTCAGTATCGACAATAGATATTCAGACTGGATCAGGTCCCGTCAGCATCAGACAAGTTTATAACAATATTAAAATTCTTGGACTGACTAATTCAACACTGTTGAATTACAAGTAATATAAATAAGATGTTATGTACATACATATATTGATTCATCTATTTAACTATGATATCCAATGTATATTAATTTCCATCCGATAATTTCCAGTGCTGATTTGAAACAATACACTTTGATTACGGATTCATTTACTCCATCACTTGAATTCATATCTGATTATGTTATGTCTGGACGGATCTTGTTGCTGCCAATTCAAGGAAAAGGAAGGTGTAACTTTACTATGGGTATGGAAATTTGTATCATATGTAATTATGTTTATAGTATATAATTCAAATTTATCTGCAATAAAATATCAAAATTTATTAACCAGCAATGTATTTACATATATATTCATGAGTTCATTACCATATGATGAAATTTGTGCAATCATAATTTTAATTACAATTCTATTATTTCAGCCGACCTTGTGGTGAAACACGTGTTAGTTGGAGAACCAGTGACGAAGAAAGGTCAAGTTTATATGAAAATAAGACAGTATGATATCAAGCTTATACCAAAAAAGATTTCTTTCTATTTTTCAAATTTGTTCAACGGTGACAAGGCACTCGGTGAACAGATGAATAGATTTTTAAATGAAAATTCCGAGATTGTTTTCAATGAATTGAAACCCTCGTATGAGCAATCGTTTAGTTTATTATTTAAAGACATAACAAATAAAATATTCACTAAAGTTCCGATGGATCATGTGTTCCCAATCGAGAAGGAAAATTAAAAATTAGATCTAGATCTAACAAAATGGGTGTCTGTTTGTACATTTACATATTTTAAAAAGAAAACAGTATTGTTACTAAATAAGGTGTAGATAAATAAAGATGTATTATAAATTAATATTTATATAGAATAAGGAATAACGACGAAATGTTTTACTGCTTTAAAAAATGTATAATTATCTCTGTGGTTTCATAAAATAATTTTTAAAACATTTTCAAACATTATTTTAATTGCATTTATGAAGAAAATATTAATTATGAAATTGATTGTGTATTAAATTTGAATCAGCAGTGTGTAATAATATGTGTGTGTGTGTGAATGAACTGTTGCAGAAAAATAATTATTTTTATTTTTTAATAATAAAAATTATATAATTTAGAATGTTGTTTTTTTTACAAGGTATACATATATGTACATACATATTTTTGATACGATCAATATTAACAAAATTACATATTTTAATAACATAATTTTTAGCACATTTGTATTTGTTTTTTACTGACATCTATGGTTAAAAATATAAACTATACAATAACCAAAGCTCAAAACCGTTTTATTAAATAATAATTTGAAAATCCCGGGACCCGAACCGGAACCGAACTGATATGATATGAACCAAATCTGATACTTTCCATTGAGAACTGTTCTTTCCCTCATATCAACGGAATAAAATGTGTGGTATATACTTTACAATTAGCAATCAAAGATTTTATACAATTATATGTGAAGCTCACAAGTTGGTTAAAAAGTTAAGAATCCCTTCTCTTATGAAATTTAACGAAAATTATACTAAAAAACCTGTAATATCTGTACTGTATTATTAGATGGAATAGCATATACGATATGTTAAGCTCTTTATTGTTATGTATATAATTTTGTTCAAAAATAGCTGAAAACAATATGGAGTACTATTTCCCAGAACATAAATGGATCGAAATTAATGTCATCGTTGAGACATTACGGCCATTGAATTCACAATGAAATTTCAAAGCGAAAAAAAGACGTTGAGTGATTTTTACGGAATTTAGATTCAATCAAAATCGAAACTACAAAACTTAAATGAAACATAGAATATAGAATAGGCTTGTAAAAATAGATACACCCATACCTGAAAAAATCAACTTCTAGAATAAAACACTATTAGATTATTTCTGAACTGTAGTCGCAATTTTGTTCCTAAAAGCAGGGCCCGATGAAAAGTTGGTAAGCCTAGATAAAGTCAATTATGAATAAAAAAAGATAGAAAACCAATCCTTATAAACGTGGTGAAGTAAAAAAAAACTGGCCAAATAAACGCATAATAGCATGAAAAAAAATGTGTAAAAAAAATATATTATTGACTTTTAAAATTCGCTATATAATTAATTATAAGTATTTTAAAGCAATGAAATATCACAATCAATAGAAAAAACATCTGACTATTGATTCCAATACTCATTTTTAACACAGCAATACTAGATTTAGAGTTAAAGACCGCAAAAGGCAAAAAAACTGTAAAAATTGCGCATTTTTTTAAACGCTCATATCTCGTAAACAAAAGTGAATCAATAAAAATCATTATCATATTCGAATTCAGTGGGTTAAATTTAGTAAAGATTGATTAGTCTCCGCTCTGGTAACTCAAAAATGTAATTGAAACACTAATAATTTATAAAAAAATAATTATTAAAATTTGACTTATAATGACAATTGTATTTTAAAGTGAAGCTGAAATGAAATGTACATATATTTCATATACAAAAATAAAATTTATACCAATAAAATTTGAAACAAATAAATATATTTTAAAAGAAAAATATAAGATAGTGTAAAACTATTGTATACCTTTGTACCTACATACATATATATTATAATGTAATCGTTCTTCTTTCCTGATAAGATAAAATATGTAATTAATTACAAGCCATTTTCCAATTTACTCTTATAGTCAATTGAAATTGTATCCCCATTTTAAAATTCAAAAGAAACTAATGATTGAAAATTAAGTATTAATTTATTTACTTAAAAAATCCGGGAGCACAAACAAAGCTCAAACACAAGTTAACGACAAATTAAATCAGCACTATTAACATAACTAGATTTTTCTACGTGACATCCTACATTACAACAAACGCACCTGCACATCATTCAACGACAATTAAAAAGGATAATATTTTTTTATTACTCTCACATTATCATAAAGCTACAATTTTTTTTCAAACTGAAAATACCCATAACGGTACGAACATTCAAATCTATTCACCAACATACATATGTACTTCCGTATAGATTCTACATACATATGTAGTATAAATAATTTGTAATCAAATGAAATGAGTCGAAAGTTGAATCAACAATCAAACAACTACAATTACTCAAGAGAAATACATTATTTATAAATTTATTTAAATAATACTTTCCAGATAGCACAGCCGATGAGTCCAAAAAATATGTCACTTCATGATGAATTTATGTAATATGTATACCTATATGTACATACATATGTATGTACATCGGTTAAGATTAATTGAAAATATAGATTAAGTAATAATGGATTTCTCTCCGGTACCCCTAATACATAAATATATTATTTTCAATTTCGTTCTTTCGTTCGTTCGTTTCGATCGTTTCTTATCAGAGTTTGCCAATTTTATCTGATCATTGTTGAAACGGTTCCTCAAAATTGGCAAAAAATCATCTTGCTGTATTTATTGTATGTATAATTTGTTAAAATTATGTACAAAACCAAAAATCCATAGATGTCTCTATGGATTAATTAATTGTTATTTCGTGTTCTTTAGCTTCTGGAAATACAGTGATTTATGTAATAATAAAATGCTGCATTGTTTGTAATTAATTTTCCAGCAAGGCTCATTGGGGTCTTCCCAGAGAAATGTAATAATAATAGAAGGGCCCTTACGAATAAATAGTTGTTGTCAATATTACGCGGTACAATCGGATCAATTTACTTATAAAAATGTATCCCACGCTGTTTATTGTGTGTTTTTGAATGCATTGTGCAATTTTTACCGATGCTAGCCCATCTTGCGAGTAATATAAACAAACAGATAAGTTTTTATCGGACATACGTCGAGCACCAAGCATCAAATACGACTGATGCTAAAATTATTTAGGATTGTCTGTGGACAATCGTCACTTTACAACAATATGACGCCCAAAGCCACTTCTATTATTTATTTATTTTATTTTTACATATATACCAGGAAGGCCTTACAGGTAAATCCCAATGCGCCTTCCTGGCCAATTACAAATTACAATTACAATTACAAATGCAGCATTTTTAATACAAATCGTTGATTTACGAGACACTGAAAAACTCGCAAATTAACGAGACATCTATGAATTGTACATAAATTTATTGTACATCAATCATACTTCAAATATTAGGTAGGAAGGATTTTTAGCCATTTTTTTTTTACGGGAACCGTTTCAACAATGAAATCAGAAAAAAATGGCAACGGAATCAAATCTCTGATAGAAAACGATCAAACTGGAGTCCAGAATCCAGGTCTGACCAACAGGGTTTGGTGCATCCGCTCTAAAATCGCCAAACAAACGAACGACAGATTAACAGAACGGCAGCTTTAAACGTAATTCTTGTTTTCTCGAATGATATATTGCACATCAGATGACGGGTAACCTTTCGATGTGCACAGGTGCAATTATTAAAATTGAGTTGGATCTTTCTGGCGAGTTTAATAAGGCAAGATTCGGAACTTATCGAATCTTGCCTAATTAAACTGGCCTGAAAGATCCAACTCAATTTTAATAATTGCATCGGTGCACATCGAAAGGTTACCCGTCATCTGATGTGCAATCTATCATTCGAGAAGACGAGAATTGCATTTAAAGCAGCCGTCCGCTAATCTGTCGTTCAATTTGTCTGGCGATTTTAGAGCAGATGCACCGCATCCCTGACCAACAGCATACTCTGAAAAATTCATTTTCATTCGAGGCCCGGTCCCAGGGATCGAACCCGGCGCCTATCGACGCTAATCAGAAGCTTAACGACCGAGCTATGCTGCTGGCTAATATAACATTTCTCTGGGTCTTCCTGTCAAGCCTTCCTGGTATCTATGTGGGTAAAAATATAATGTGAAATAAGACAAGGAATAGGGGAGATATTATAAAAGCTAGAGATATTGTTGTGGGGCGCCAGTCTGGAGCCGGGCCTGTGCAAGTGGCGGCCCATATTTGGATATCCAGTTTCGCAGCAATGAGTGAGGTTGTGACCTCCAAGGTCGCGTCTCGACCATGGCTACCTGGTCACACTCACCTCACGAGGAATGACCTACCGCAACAGGACGACAACAAACTCACCAACCCCTCGAGCCGACAAAAAGATTCAAACGATTCCAACTCATATGATATATACATATAAATATATCATAAATCGCTTCTTCTCACCTCATCGAATACTCCAAGTGGTGCGAATCGATAAAGCGACGTTCAAACCAAAAGTGCATTGCAACTTTTACGTGCTACTAAATGCATCCGATTGCCTTGTGCAACCTTTTGGGGCGACATTCAATTTCGAATCGGCTAATAATAGCGTCAACCGTGTCACGATATCTCCATTTTCCATGACCTGACGGTGTTATTAACGGTTTTAGATAAAATCGTCCGATCGTTAATGATTTATTTACGACTGTGGAGATTTATCGTTTGAGATTTTGCTTATTAGAAGATTGGCATTTAAAATTGATCGAAACGTCGAGAAATCTTATCTTATCTTTTATGCATGTTTGAGCATTGGTTTTATGAAATCATTCGGAATGATGGAATCTATAAAAAAAGATCCATATGGTCACTTTCGAAATTGAATTCAATGTCTGTGACTCATAAACTACAATTTTCGTAATTGAATCTTGAAGACACTCTAAAATAAAATAAAATTTAATTTATCTAAGTTGGATTCATATAGTATTGTTGCGGATTGAGCGAATTGCACATAGACCAACGGATATCTGTTATCGGATTAACTAAATGCATGCACTTACTTCCAAAGATTATATCTGGACTCTAAGTGCATTTAGGCTAAACAATGACCGTTATTAGTTATTTCTCAGAATCGGTACGGGAAGACCCAATGTCGTGGAAACACATATCCGAATACGTGACTATACAACAGGTAAACAGATTAGGCGTCCTGAGAGATCTACCCTTTATAAGGCGGTACGTAGGCGATATCATGTCATTCTGGACTTAGCAGTGACACTGCGTGTATCTCCTTAATCATCAATAAATGCTGTGAAACGACTGTTGGCCTTTTACTTGGATCCTCCACCCACCCCTACGCAACAGTATAATCAGAGAAATTATTTGCTTCATAGCGTTTTATTTTCTTCATTACTTTGAAATACAAATTTAAAGGATGTTTGTTCTATCAAATTTTATTTTATTCATTGACTAGTGGTTTTACCTGGCTTCGCTCGGTATTTGTAATATAAACCGCTTAAACATGGCTAATCTAATAGTAAACATTAATTTGTGTTTTTATTACATTTATTTGTTAAAATTTATAAATTGCACACACAATGAATGTTTTTTTCTATTTAAAGGACCCGAAATTTAAAAAATAATCCTGATCCAGAACTGAAAAAGGAATCCGGATTAGGAACTGAAACAGGAATCTAGACTCGGAACTGAAAAAGGAATCAGGATCCGAAACTGAAAAAAGAATCGGGACCCGGAGCTGAATAATGATTTCGGAACCGGAAATGAAAAAGGAATCCGGAACCGGCAATGAAAAAAAAAGGAATCCGGAACCGGAACTGAAAAAGTAATCTGGAAACGGGACCGAAATCGGCAACGGAATCAAAATTGATATCGATATCGTCGTCATAGAAAACCCGATTTTTTCGATAACGTCACGGATTCTACCACCCAAACCTTATATACATACATACATATATACTTGCATACTTAAAGAGTCTCTTTCGAAATTACATATATATTAAATTACTATGCATATATAATGGTAGTTGTTTTTATTTAAAACTTTTTTCTAAATCTGTGAAAAAAATATATGAACAAAAAGTAACTCTTGGTAATTTCTCAGGCATATAATAAATTTCTTAAAAATTTTCCCAATTTGTTCGTTTAATTTTTATTGCAAATTCTTCTGCTTCATTGCAACATATTTGCTGAATCAAATTTCAGTGCAAAAAGTTTTACTTTTTACAGCCGATATGTATGTATGCATAAGTTTAAGGGGTGCACCTCACGGGATCGAATTAGAAATGCACGAAAAACCGAATATCGGAAGGCAAAGATCGAAAATCGAAAGATCTTAAGTCAAAAGATCAAAAAAAAGGGTGCATGGTAAACGGTACATACTCACGTACATACTCATTTAATTTGCGCGAGCAGGATACAACAGGAACAAGAGGAACAGGCTTTTCCTCCCGTATTCTGCGCGCGCACATTAATACGGGAGGAAAAGCCTGTTTCTCTTGTTCCTGTTGCATCCTGCTCGCGCAAATTAAATGAGTATGTACCATTTACCATGCACCCTTTTTTTATCTTTCGACTTAAGATCTTTCGATTTTCGATCTTTGCCTTCCGATATTTGGTTTTTCGTGCATTTCTAATTCGATCCCGTGGGGTAGACCCAAGTTTAAGGTATCTTACCATACAAAGCCTGGGATGCGGTGCATCCGCTCTAAAATCGCCAGACAAATTGAACGACAGATTAACGGACGGCTGCTTTAAATGCAATTCTCGTCTTCTCGAATGATAGATTGCACATCAGATGATGGCTAACCTTTCGATGTGCATAGATGCAATTATTAAAATGATAATTATTAAAATTGAGTTGGATCTTTCAGGCGAGTTTAATAAGGCAAGATTCGATAAGTTCCGAATCTTGCCTTATTAAACTCGCCAGAAAGATCCAACTCAATTTTAATAATTGCATCTGTGCACATCGAAAGTTTACTCGTCATCTGATGTGCAATCTATCATTCGAGAAAACGAGAATTACGTTTAAAGCTGCCGTTCTGTTAATCTGGCGATTTTAGAGCGGATGCACCAAACCCAAAGCCTGATATTAAGAGGGCTGTACACCCGAAACCTTAATTTTGTTACCGTTCCTTTCTTCGATATATATATTGAGTGTATGTATATATTGAGTGAATGCGACAATATATATCAATATATATATTGAGTGAATGCGACAGTTGCGCTTCGACCAGATAAAACGTGTTTTAAATTGACAAAATCGAGGTTTCGTATTCTACTATTTTCTCCTCCAAAACTGGACCAATTTTTAAAAAAATTTCATCATCGGTATGAGAAAGATATTTTCTGTGCATCTATCGGCGTATTTTTTTTTAAATCGACCGTTAAATAACCACGCTAGACTCTTTTCGTGGGTGTAAAAAAGAGGCGATTTTATAGATGTTTGGCGGCTCCTGGCTCCTATAAAAAATAATTAATCAAAAAAATAAAACGATAGATGCACCCTAATGGTGGATATCCATAGCATATTAAAAAATAATTTCTCTAGTGCCATAATTGAGGTAGGGAGAAGTATAGTACTGTTTCGTAGGGGTGGGTGGAGGATCCAAGTAAAAGGCCAACAGTCATTTCACAGCATTTATTGATGATTAAGGAGATACACGCAGTGTCACTGCTAAGTCCAGAATGACATGATATCGCCTACGTACCGCCTTATAAAGGGTAGATCTCTCAGGACGCCTAATCTGTTTACCTGTTGTATAGTCACGTATTCGGATATGTGTTTCCACGACATTGGGTCTTCCCGTACCGATTCTGAGAAATAACTAATAACGGTCATTGTTTAGCCTAAATGCACTTAGAGTCCAGATATAATCTTTGGAAGTAAGTGCATGCATTTAGTTAATCCGATAACAGATATCCGTTGGTCTAAGTGCAATTCGCTCAATCCGCGGCGTACGTTACAGTACGTTTGTATGGACAATGCGCTGCTGTCCAGCCCTCTTAAACATTAGAGTTTATATATATATAAGGGAAACTTAATCAGGAACATAAATAAAATTATGTATATAGGTATGAGAAGCTTCTAGAGAGAAAATGTTTTGCCCTAAGCTATCTTATTAAATCGTGGGAAAATTTTCTAAAGTTTATTTTCAATTATTCAAAGTGCACTGAAATGCATGGGGAACATTAAATTGTATGCACATGGATAGACGTGGTTAGCGCTAGTTCACTTTTGATTTGAGCGACCCGCCATCCATATCGGGCGTAATTTTCATCCTTCTCAGCAGTAAAAGGGTAAACGGTCAGTTTTGCATGCAAGTGTTGCTCGCCCCGTCACAGCTATTTATTTGGTGCGAATTGTTAAGGACTCTCGATGGTGTTTTACGCCAAACATGGCGCGAGCACTCACTTAAAGGTGAAATAACGATTCTCGCCGACCAGTTAAAATATGTCGCCGATGACATTACTCTGGCTGGCCGGCCAATAAGGAGTCCTCATTACGCCAACAATGGTCGAGTGACTCACCGCAAGGGCACACCACCAGCTCGAAAGAAATTGACCGGGGGCCCCCGAAACGAGCCTTCAATTATATGAAAGAAACGTGCATAACAATTCCAAGGAAACCTGTTGAGAGTTCAAGTTGCCGAGTAATCAATTCATTGATCGTTATCTGCGCTCAAAATATCAACAAATGTTTTTATTTGTAAGCACTAAGCTATACCTTATGCATAAATTAACTTAACCACTTGGCAATGTCCAGGAAACGGTTGCAGTTCTCTTAAATTTCCTTGTAAATAGTCATAAGTTCTATGAAATTAACCGGTCTCCGTGACGAGCACGAATGTGAAACGCCGGAAAACGCAAATATCGAAAATAGAAAGATCTTAAGAGGGCTGGACAGCAGCGCCTTGTCCATACAAACGTACTATACTTCTCCCTTCCTCAATTATGGCACTACAGAAATTATTTTTTAATATGCTTTGGATTTTTAATATCTGGACTCTAAGTGCATTTAGGCTAAACAATGACCGTTATTATTTATTTCTCAGAATCGGTACGGGAAGACCCAATGTCGTGGAAACACATATCCGAATACGTGACTATACAACAGGTAAACAGATTAGGCTTCCTGAGAGATCTACCCTTTATAAGGCGGTACGTAGGCGATATCATGTCATTCTGGACTTAGCAGTGACACTGCGTGTATCTCCTTAATCATCAATAAATGCTGTGAAATGACTGTTGGCCTTTTACTTGGATCCTCCACCCACCCCTACGCAACAGTACTATACTTCTCCCTACCTCAATTATGGCACTAGAGAAATTATTTTTTAATATGCTTTGGATATCTACCATTGTGGTGCATCTATCGTTTTATTTTTTTGATTAATTATTTTTTATAGGAGCTAGGAGCCGCCAAACATCTATAAAATCGCCTCTTTTTTACACCCACGAAACGAGTCCAGCGTGCTTATTTAACGGTCGATTTTAAAAACAATACGCCGATAGATGCACAGAAAGTATCTTTCTCATACCGATGATGAATTTTTTTTAAAAATTGGTCCAGTTTTGGAGGAGAAAATAGTAGAATACGAAACCTCGATTTTGTCAATTTAAAATACGTTTTATCTGGTCGAAGCGCAACTGTAGCATTCACTTAATATATATATTGATATATATTGTTGCATTCACTCAATATATACATACACTCAATATATATATCGAAGAAAGGAACGGTAACAAAATTAAGGTTTCGGGTGTACAGCCCTCTTAACCTTCCAGCGGGCGCGCTGTCGTAAAATTTACGACAAATGCGCTTTATCGCATCTCCTACTTTTACCACATAGTGATAAGCATCGAACTTCGAGCTATTCGAAGGTCAGTGTTTCCCGAAACTGTAGTCTAATCGGTTGTGCTTAGAAGTTTTTGTGAGTCATCGATATTTGGGAATTTCCGTTGAGCGTTCCGTTGAGTCCTATACATGCAAGAAGCATTCTGCAGTTGAGGTGGTTTGTAATAATGGTAAGGATGAAAATATTAATTCTGACTAATAGGTAATATTGATTCTGATTAATAATTCTGACTAATGATCGAATGGGTCGAGAAAATATTTTGTTTTGAAATGTTTGTTTATAAAGTAAAATATAATTTTTTTAAAGTATTTTCATTTATCATTTTTCATAACTTTACAACATTTCCTTAATATTTACATAAATAAATCACCATTTACATAAATAAAACACCATTTACACGGAGAAAACTTGATGACGTAAAATTTACGACAAGCGCTCGCTCAAAGGAAATAACTCCGCGCGCCCGCTGGAAGGTTAAGTCGAAAGATCAAAAAAAAAAAGGTGCATGGTAAACGGTACATACTCACGTACATATTCACTTAATTTGCGCGACCAGGATACAACAGGAACAAGAGGAACAGGCTTTTCCTCCCGTATTAATGTGCGCGCGCAGAATACGGGAGGAAAAGCCTGTTCTTCTTGTTCCTGTTGTATCCTGCTCGCGCAAATTAAGTGAGTATGTACGTGAGTATGTACCATTTACCATGCACCCTTTTTTATCTTTCGATTTTCGATCTTTGCCTGCCGATATTTGCGTTTTCCCGCGTTTCACATTCGGGCCCGTGAGGTAGACCCGAAATTAGCATATATATTCAAAAAATATATGTATATATGTGTGCATATAGCTAAAACTGTTTGTTGAGGTTTGATTTATCACATTAATAGACTTGCTATGATCCTGAATAGCTTATAGGCCAATTATATTGAACCTATGACCCGTGGGTCAGACACAGACTCAATAAGGCTTTTTAAATGACCCACGTGTCGATGAGTGAAAATTAAAAAAAAAACTAATAACGTTGAAAGGGTAGTGCACTGGTCTAGACATTTTTAAAGAATTTAATAATACATTTAAAGAAATGGATCAACTTACAGAAAATTGTTTCTGTAACAACAGACGGTGCTCCCGATGTGGTGGGAAAAATATTGGTTTTCTTCAGCAGCTTAAGCAAACTATTAGATATTCTCTGATTGAATTTCATTGTATAAGTTCCATGTGCGAAGCAAGGTTTAAAAACATTTTCCAATGTAATGCCAGTTGTAATAAATTCATCAACTTCATAAATGCTTAATGTAAAATTTTGACGTTGACCTTCATTTTTTGATCTTCACTTGTAAAAGTATAGTAAAATAAAAATAAAACGTAAACCTTTTTGGAGGATCAACTGATAAACTTTGACAAATCTTTGGTATTTGATTTCCAAATTTATTGGTATTCTTTTTAACCCCCCCTTCAAATGATTTAACTGACTTAGTGACCCACGGGATAGTTCTAAAAAAAATAACTAACGAAATTTGACCCACTTCTCAAAAAGCTTCGCAATCACTGTTATAGGCAGTAACTTTTTGCTATTTTACTACAAATTATTATGATTCATTATTTGATAACGGCCCATTTACATAGTAATTGGTTTTAGATACTAGAAATCTTTTATATCTAAAGGCATGGTATATTTACTAGTTGACAGTAAAATGTATGTAGCTTTCCTTATTAGAAATATTATAATTCATGTCAGTGTGTTTTTTATTATTTTTGGTGTCATGAATGTAGTGTAATCATAAAATTAATACTTTTACATGTAAATTTCACTGATTTTGCATTTGAATTATACTTAATACACCTCGGTTCGAATTGTAAACTTTCTATTATTATTCCACCTGTTTTAAATTAGGACAGAGGTATATTCTTTATGCTAACAATGATCATTTGAAAGACGAAGTTGACCCAGTTTTTATTTTAAGTCTCTCTAATGGACCCTAAATGCTAAATGTCATTAGTTCATACTAAATATAGATCTCTATTTCACATGATCAAATTTTACTTTGACTCAAAAGAAAATATGCCCATAAAAGATAATGCTAGAAGAATTTATTTTAAGTATGTACTGAATATGCTTTACCAATACTTTGCTAGAAATACTTTGCAGATATGTTTAACATATTTTTGTATGCATAAATACTGCTTTTCATAGAAACATTAAAATATGTGATACGGCAGGTATGTATGTAAAATGAAACATTTGTATGTGGTTTTACTCGTTTTCTTTATTTAGTACCATTATTCTAACGGTTAGTTTTAGGCAGTAGGATAAAATTATCCAAAAAAATAATAATAATTTATACAAAATTATAATAATTAAAATAATTAAAATTAAAGATTCTGTGACTAAATTAGTACAAATACGCATATGCGATAAAAAATAAACACAATAATAATAATAATAATAATAATAACAACAAAATACATTGTAAAAAAAGTCACTTGAATAAAATTAATCTAAGATTAGCTTCTCTATTTGGTATTGTTAAACTGATTCGTCAATTATAATTGTAATAATAATATATTTTTAAGAATAAACAGCGACAGATAAAGTCATAAAATGTCAAGAAAAGTGTTTACATGTAATAACAGTGTAGCTTACAAACTAAAACGTTATACATTAAATAGATCAATAGATAAACAGAAAACTTGCTCATTTGTGCACTGTACTATGTATATACTCGCATATTTAATATATATATTGTATATATTTTAATTTAAAATAGAGCGAAATAAAGTTAAAGGTTTATATGTACTTAAAACATAAAATTTTGTTAGCAAATTGTATAAAGAATAATATAATATACATATTCAATTTATTGCTAAGAAACGTACACTTACGTACATGTAAGTTTATTATGGAAAAAAGAAAAGTTGTCAAATGCAACTTTATAATATTTGTAAGCACCATTGAATATTAGGATAGAAATGCTTCTAGTAAGTAAGTATACAATATGTGCGTGAATTAATAATTAAATAATCAATAATTAATATTGAACTGGTTTTTTTTTTAATTTTGTATGAAAAAATATAGCCTACAACCTACAAGGCAATCATTTCATTCAAAAAATATAATATTAGACCACAACTAGTACTGTAACTACGAATAGTCAAATTAAATGTTCCCAAAAAAGTTATCAATACTATATTTAAAATCATCAAAATCAATTAAAAGACCATTTTTTTGTGTTGTATCACCGTTTGAAACCAATATTACATTCATTGCACGCAATAATACAGCGTGATAAACTTTTAATAAAACAAGATTAGGACCAATCGAAACAATCCTAAACTAACACATGTATGTTTGTATAGTACTACATACTATAATATAATAGAATAAATGTCAACAATAAAATAAACATGCTACAAACTTATCTAGCACCAATCTTCTTGAGAAGAGTCGAAACGACGACGGCACACACACACGTGCCCCTCGTCAAAATATATTTATGGTAGGGTTTAAAGCGGCGTTTACCAACGGTGCACATTTCCATCATCACAACAATAATCCTAGTATAAGATAGTCAAAGTTCACAACGTGCTACTTATGTATGGGAAACACCGATTTAAGAGTAGAGAGAGATTGTACAATTCTATATAGTATATTCATATTTGTGATCAATATAATACACTCAATTCAAATACATGCCCAACGTATCCCCTAATACTAACATGAATACTTTCAATACTTTCAGGAACAAATCATATAGAAAGTATTTTTTATTTCACTATAATATATTATATTGTAATTTATAACACTTGTCAAGAACACGTTCTATGTATGTATGTAGTTCAGTGTTATGTTATTATTGATAATTTTCTACCGTTCGGAATCGTTATTGACAAATGTTAGCCGAGACTTTCACCAGAGCGCGTTCAAATCGATGTCAGAGGGCACCGGTAGATCCTGAAGACAAAAGCGTTCATCTCGGCACACACACATTCATACAAACACTCGGTTTTTCCACCGAGTGTACACTTTCACTACATTATAACAAATGCACTATAAATCTCTACAGTTTAAAAAAATCTCCTTAAATATCACTAAGCGTTCGTACCCCATGCAAAGTCGTACAACACCAGCACATCCACCGCGGATAAAAATTTGACAAATTCGAGTGTCTATAATATAAAAATAAACTAAATATAATATTTAAAAATAAAATATTTTTCTTCAAATATTAGTGTTTTTTTTTTTGTTTTTGTATATGTATTTAAAACCTACATAATTCTAAGCTCATATCTGGATTAGTAACGGAATGGTGATTCAGTCTACTATATAAATATATAATTTAAAAAATTAAAATTGCACTTCAGATATACTGTAATCCGTACGAATCAATCCGTCCCAGGGAGATTTTCTTCTACAATTAACGATTCTTCATTTGATGCCATCCTATGCAATTATCGACGATGCTTCCAGCATCATTTGCATAAATCGGCTATTAAATATTCATAGCGGTCGATGGTGAGCTTCTTTTTTCTGTTTGAGAAGCTCGTCGTTTACTTGTCGTGACGTCGTGTTCGAGCCCATATCTTGTAAAGCCTATTTTATATACAATGACAATGGTAAAAAAAAGTTTAAAAAAATAAAATGAATAATAAAAACAAAAACAGAGGTAGAATGGAAGGGAACGGGTTTTATCAATCGTAAAAATCAGACGATTTCTTATAGGAGGCTGTCGATATGGGTGCCGGTATCCTGGACGTTATCCCAGCCTTAGGATCTTTTCTAGGGGTAAACATAGGTATTTTACTAACTAAAGCAGCCGACTTCAATCCGGAAGAGTCCTCTGAATCGACTATCAAGCCGCTGGAGCTTTGACTCCTCTCTAAAGTTCCATTGGAGTGGACCCAAGCTCTGGTAAAGTCGGAGAAACCACCCTCGTCATTAGCTACTTTCGACATACCGTTCTTAGTTGCGGTATTGGTATCTGAATATTGCTTTATAATGTCCTTTAAAGTTTCCAAAACCAAAGTGTCATCTTCTACATTTTCAGCCGACTTCAATATTTTCTCTATCAATGGACTCCTCTGTTTATTAGTTTTGATTGGAGATGAGTTTGGCGATCCTTTGATTTTGCGCCCGTTGTGATCGTAGCCGTTCATGTTCTTCAAAGCGGTAGTGCTAGATCTCAAGGTAGTGTTCCTTTGGAATGGTGGAGAGGCAACTTTGTTTGGATTAGTCTTTCCGTTGGGTGTAACGAATGTTTCGTTATTGATGGCAGGCCTTGTTTTGCCTTTAGGTGCTGGGCTTCTACCGTTCCATGTGTTATTTCCAGAAGGAGAGGTAGTCCTGCTGCCTGTTGATCTACCGAAGCTTCCAACGCTGTTGCCAGTTGGTGAGTTTGCTGGAACTGTAGGGGGTTTGCTTGAAGCATCTTTGGACTTAGCTCCTGGTAACGGTCTCTTGACTGGACTCGGAGACTCTCTAATCATAGACTTTTCCCTATTCATAGAGCGATCATAACTGGCCGACCTGGACCTGTTCTGAGGGGATAGATTCTCAATAGACAAACGCCTCCTTGTCAGAACGGGAGACTGGGGTATTTTAGTCGAAGTGGCTGATTTCTGCAAGCTTTTGCTAGGCGAGTCGTTCTTATCCAAACTCATTGGAGGAGTATTAGTCGACTGTTTTTTGTCCAAAAATGAGAGGGTGGGTTTCTTATCTGAGCCGTAAAGATTTTCCGAGTAATTCGTTTTCCTGAGGCCCGTAATCGAGCTGACTTCTTCGAAGGGTTGCGTGCGTGGCTTGCCGTAGTTCGGTGTCTCGTCGTATCTGCCGCTGCGATCTTCGTTCGAAGACAAATGGGAGTTGCAGTACGCGGTCTCGGTGCTGGCGATTGCATCAGGACGCTCTGCAATTAAGATACATCACACATTACTTAATTATACTCGTGGAGATAGCGATAGAGACGCAGCTTAGCTTAATTGATAGGACATTAGTTGGTGACATGAAGAATTACGATTATCAACAACACACAGTAGCAGCTGGAAAGTTTTGGATACTACGGTATTTGTTGGCACAATACACATTGCACCTTTGAGTGGGAGGGAAATACTAATGCACAGTTTATATGTAAGATCACGATCCACGTTAAGATATTAAACTAATAGTTTTATTAAATAAGTTCAAGTGTGGCACAAAAATACACACTTCTATTGAAGCAGTTGATCCTTTATTTGAATTATAATAATGCTGTTTTTTTGTTTGTATCAAAGCTCAATTGAATTAGGCAGTTTTGTCTATTCATATAAAACTAAACGTATTCAAGGATTTAAATAGTACATACCAATAATATCAGCGTCCTCCGTGGAAGCCTGGCTACCGAGAGAGAGTCTGTTCAATTTCGTTGTCAATCCTCTATCAGTTAAATCTTTAGTGTTTGAAGAAGCACTAGGAGGAGACGTCTGAGTAGATCCACTTCCTTGTTGAATCAATCCAAGACTTCTATAACCTTCATCAGAAACTTCGCTACCATTATCAGAAGCATTCTCAGAACTGTTTCCAATATTATCCAATGCAGATGAGGTATCACAATTATGACCGTCGAACAAATTCAAAGATTCCTTTTCGGGCGACATGGTCGTCTTCCTAGTATCAGTTGGGACTTTGGGTGTTGGGCTTCGAGACATGTAGCTCCTGTGCGGGCTGGGAACCAAAGTGCTCGCTGGAACTATCGAAGGATTCGTTATAATATGCAATTTCTTGGTGGGATTTGGAGATGGGGCGCGGTTCTGGCCAAACTTCCTAGCTGGACTTGGAGACACAGATCTTCTGCTCAGTTTGGACTGGTAATAAGCATTGTCGGCCGTGAGATGGTTAAATGCCTGGTTCTCGAATGCGTTGTTGTTTTGTCCCATGTAGGGGAGCGAGGTGTGTCCTCTTGAAGATGGTGAACGGCTTCTTTGACGAGCTGCAGTATGCTGGGGAGCACCCAGCTGCATCGGAACATGCTGAGGACTTCCACCTCCTGATGATCCAATGCTGGATACCGAAGAACGACGGGTACGTGGTGGAGACCTGCATAAAAAATGCTAAATAAGTATTTTAGATAATATAATTCAATATTAGGGTCGAAACTGAAAGTAGCATTTGCATAAAAAATGCTATTCTCAATTGTGCGGCGAAATATAATTTACATAATATGTGCAAAAGGGTGTAAAGCCTTGTTAGAAGCCGCGTATTGTAGAGTTTTGGCACTTAAACCCTTCAGAATTACAACCCCTAAATTTTGTGAAGCCTTTATGTATGATACTCATGCGGCAAAGCCTTTCAAAGGTACGAACGACTGTCGCTGATTTAAGTCCTACTTTAACAAGCTTGAAACGGGTCACATTTTGAATTATGAGGTCAAAATAAATTGCTCTACATGAAATTTCAATAAGATATTACACGAATTCGACGCATAATCCCAGGCTTAGATTGATAAAAGTGCTCAAATGTGAAAGATTTATAAACTTTGAGCCTCGGCGAGTGAAGAAATGAAAATAACAATGAGGGTGAAATGTAGCTAGAAGTTATAATTATAGAAGAGGGAAATATTTTTAAGGTACCCAAGAGAATAACAAGGATGAAAGGTAGGCCTTAAACGCGCTGGGGTGACGAAGTAAAAGAAAATAAGCGAAGTTAAATTGACGAAACTAACTCAAAGTAAGAATAAAAGTCGTGTAGCTTTTTCTGCCTATCTATAAATCTATCTTCACTTTGAACAACTTTCTTCTAAAATTCAAACTCTTCTTTCTCTTGGACAAAAATTATTTGCGTACCATATTTTCAAAAACTCCAAAACTCCTTTCTTCAGATAGATACACAAATGCATATACATATGTAGCTTCATACATATGTATGATGTTGAGATTTTTTATTTAGTTTTCATTCTACCGTATATTTTACAATTCAAAAGTCGTGTTTTTATATACATACATGTGTATAAACAAAGTACCTCATTAGCCATTCTAACCCTTCACAACCCAGTAGACAATGGAGCAACTTGAGCAGACTGAGGACTAGTCATGGATGCTATGCATACTTCTACATACATACTTTACACACACTTTAAACTGCAAAGAAACCTATCTAAGTACGACAAAGGTTACTAGGATTAAATTCATATCCAAAACTCAGTTTTAATATATACTTAAAATCCATATAAGTAAGATTAACTTCATTTTTTTTAACTGCTTCATTTGTCAACGAGCATAAAACGCTGTCCACACATTCAGGAAGAGATTAGAAGTCGGCCGACCGACAGGAGGAAGGTTTTCGTTTTTGCGCGTTAATTTAAACGTCACACCGTGCTATAATTAATATGCCAACCCGTAAATGGTGCACACGAGCTATATAATATGTCAATGTAATTAAATCGCAAAGGCGAGATAGCGAACACGTGTACTCGAGCGATTCGCCCGAGGCCCGCGGCAGCTTCCGTTCCGAGACAAAATGACAAAGCGAATCCACCTGGAAGTTCGACAATCACAAACACACACCTGTCATAGTGGACTTCAGCCCCGTTCAGGTCCATGAAACCGGCTGCAGGTGGGTATCTCTGGACCACTCGCGCTGCGTGCGTGGCACGATGTTGAGCACGACAACGACAAGGGTCGTGCTTGTCCAGATAGTGGGCCAGGGTGTCCCATCCTCCGCCCACTCTCACCATGACGTGGCTTCTCAATACCTGAAAAGAGCAATTATGGAGTATGAGTAGGAGATTAAAATAATTACAAAAAAAAAAACGGTTGGTTTTGACCCCGCATCGTTCGGTCGAGGTCGCGGAGTTAGCAAACGATCTGGTGAAAATGCAAGGCTCTGGGTTCACTGGCCAAATTCGCGGACAATCGATGTGACCGTGTTGACGTATGAGAATTTTCCAGATTGATTGTTTGGCATTTGAACCTTGGAGTGTGTGTGCCAAGTGTAATGGAGCGTGTGCTCTTGAGAACAAAGAGTGTTTGTTGTGTAAAAAATCTGTTTGAAATGGTAAGTGCTTTCTTTTGTATGGTGGGTACTGAGTAGTGTAATTATTTCAGTAGTTAAATGAAATATTGGATTTTAATTTTATGTATATGTTATTTGATATATGTACATATGTATAGGTACTTACACACAAGGCAGAAGTTTAAAGTACACCCCAGAAGCAACAAGTGTCAATATTTGTGTATAAATAAGACGAAGAAGGTTTCATATACCCATGTTGACATTTGACACTTGTTGCCTACTTGTACTATATGTAAGAACTACTTTTCCTTGTTAGATTTTTATAAAAAGAAATGCATATATACATATGTACATAGTTCTTGAAAAAAGATCCAACCAAAAAAATAAAATAAAATAGTGGGGTAACATTATATTCTTGCTACTGTTGCTATACTAGTGTTCGTTGATAATTCATCGGGTAGTTTTGGAAAGGAATTGATACAATATAAACAACGCACTAGGCTATTGTTGTTAACAGTTTCAGCATATACAGCCCTTGCGGTAAATTTAAATCGCACCCCCATTTCATCCCCATACGTCCAAGTATTTTTTCGTCAGTGGTAATGGCACGATCTCCTGCATTCTTATGTAGACATTTAAAACCTTATCTATAATATAGTTCGGTGACGCATACGTCACTAAAATCTCAATCATGGAATATCTGGCAATCTAAGATTCCACCCACCGAAAGCCACCCACGCTAACGAAAATTTGAGTACCAAATATTCCGTCTTCACGATTGCCGTGTGCGAGATTGACATGTGCGAAATTTTCTGTTTACTATCTATAATATATGTACATATACTATACATATAGAGCCGTTATATTTAAAATGGGCGTATTAAAGTCCACTTAAAATATATTTAAAAAGTCCACTTTTCTTCATTTCGAGAAATATTTCGCAAAACATTAAATATCAGAATATACATGTAATACGTATATTCTGCTTTTCCGAGATTCTGGACATATCTAATTAAAAGTAGTGATATCAATTTTGGAAATAAGTCAAACTGAAATTTTTTTGGAACTGAAAACTTTCAAATATAACGGCTTATATGTATGGACATTTTAAACCATATAACTCTCTAATATATTTCAAGTATTTTAAACTGTCCAAAATCTTATTCTGAAATTGGAAATATGTAAGTACTCAAAAACAAACCCGAACTTTCCTCACTTACATACATACATACATAATTATGCTGTAAAATCAGTCGAGAGAAAATTCGGACCCAGAGGAAAATATAATTTAGTGACAAAAAAAGAGTAATTAAAATGGATAAAAATAATTGTGCATTTAATAAGTACATACAAGTACTTCACTGTTATTGGCAAATTTTGTCGACGAATTCCTCTCAGCTGGGCAGACGGAAAAATTGCATTCTTCGCTTAAATCGCTTACCATTTCAGACCAAGCCCTTAAAAGTAGTCCCGGGAATTTGTACCCCCCTCCCCCTCTCTCTTGGATATTTATCTTAATGAAAGGGCCATCATCAATATACATTATACAATATAATAAAACTTTAACAATCTAATATATAATTTTGAAAGAGACTTTTTAAGGCTTAATGTACATATTTTATAAGTCTTGGGTGGTAGAATCAAGAAAAAACCTGTATATATGTTTATATTGTTTAATAGTGCCACGAGCATTTAACGCCATCTACTAAAAATCAATAAATTATTTTTTCTATTGCTGTTTTATATTGTTTATATGTAGGCAATTCGGTAGTTTTTACTTAAAATACACCCTATGAAACTTTCATCGGGTCTATCACTAGTACTAAATAAAATGCAAATTAGTTATCTAACCAAAAAGTACCTCAAGTTTTCATTATGTCTACATATATACACAGCTTCAATCTCAAATAAACACCCATAAACTAGAACTAGGCATTAAAATTTCGGGAAGTCCATATATGGACACCATCAACGGAACCATGACCGAGCTCAACCGAACCCTGAGAGAGTCCACCACAACCGGACCAAGGAAGTGTACACACACACACACACACACACACACACACATCCGAGGAAGGTTATCCAAGTAAGGATCCTAGACAGATGGAATCAGACGAGATTAAAATTGAGGAGGTTGCACTTTTTCTTTCGCACCCAGAAGTACGTAGTTCCCGGCGAGACCTTGGCTTCCACGTAGGGTCGACCTTCACCCGTTGAGCCACATGTCTCGCAGACGTCAAGTTGGGGCAGATCTTGCAAGTAAGTGGTCGTTAGAAACGAGACCATATATGGGATTCGAACCCGCGACCGTGGTGGCTGCGTTAGTCACCTACACTTGATCGCACACTCCATATACGCACTGTCAATGTCAGCCCGTTTGGCAATTACACCACATATCGATACATATACACCGTGGCAACACTATAAAATTTGTTATGAAACGTTATAGAGATGTAGTGTACATGCTGGATATGTTGCCAGCAATGTGTTCAATGAAATGTCTAGGAGATTCGTAGAATTTTGTTCGTTGTCGAGCTAGTGCTGGAACTACACATGTATCTGCTGCGAGTATGTGTGGAATGAGAGGTACATCGTGTGAATAATAACTTGAACCAACTTAAGTGTTGGTAGTAAATGTTTGGTTTGCCTCTCATTTGTCTCCAAGTACAGATCTATGCATGTGTGTAGTTTCATCTCAAATTTCAGAACCGGAAATTGGTTACTTGTTCAGCGAACAAATTGGACGTGAACGTGATGCACTGTTGGCTTGTTTATAGGACGGGAACATTTCGTGGAAAATTTAGATCCATCCGTATAAGGAAATGAATTTTCGAAAACCTTAGCTGTCCGTGTTCTATTCCTGGACTGAGCATTCCAACTATTAAATTCCTTATACGGAACAATCAACATTTTCTAAGAAGTAAACTTGTCCAAGCGAGCACTAACTAGAATTAGAACCGAAAACTATTTTTATTCGTCTTATTTTACATATATACCAGGAAGGCCTAACAGGTAGCCCCAATGCGCCTTCCTGGCCAGTTACAAACATTGCAGCATTTTTTTTTATTATTCAAGTCGCTGAATTACGAGACACTGAAAAACTCGCAAATTAACGAGACATCTATGAATTGTACATAAATTTTATTGTACATTAATCAATCTCAAATAGTGTTGACATAGTAGGTAGGAAGCATATTCAGCCAATTTTACCGGAAACCGTTTCAACAATGAAATCAGAGAAAATTGGCAAACTCTGGTAGGAAACGATCGACCTGGAGCACAAATATCCAGGTCTGACTAGCAGCACTACAGATATACTCAGAAAAATTCTTTTCAATCGAGGTCAGCTCATGGGATCGAACTTGGCGCCTCTCGACGCTCAGCAGAAGCTTACCGAACGAGCTAGGCTGCTGGTTATGTTTTTTACAAGGCTTTTATTAGTTTTACTTCGCCTATTGCTATTCATTAGGCGCAGCTTAGTGCACTGGTAGAACTATTGCATACCAGTAAATAAGTTATGGGTTCAAATGCCGGGCAAATACGCTGCTGGCGAGATCTTATAGTTATTAAAACACAGATTAGAATCTTCCGATTTTTCTAGCGTAATTGTTGAGACGGATCCAATAAATCGGAATCCTCTCCCTCAGTTTCTCACAAATTCGAGTTATTAGCATCTCGAATTTGTTGAATCTTATAAAAATATGCTACCTAAATAATGTATTTCTCGCAAAATTTCTGTATATAAAAAAATTGACTGTCAATAGATATCTCTACTGTATTCTGCATACATATGTACATATGTCCGATTATGTTTGAAAAATTGTTAGTACTTATGTAGAAAAATAATCTAACCATAAGTGTCGCCATGGGGTAATTCTTGACATGGAACAAAGGAGTAGAAAAATAAGGACTAAATCTATACTTCTGATACTCTATAAAATTCATAAGCGATGGGTATGTGCTAGAAGAAGAAATAGATATTTGATGAATCAAGCATCTGTACGAAAATGGAAAACCATCAATAAAGATAATCACAAAAAATAAAAACTAAAATATCTATAACTAGTGTTGTGCCCCTTGATTTCAACGGGTGGCTTCGGAAAGGAATTGATACACGAATTAAAATAAAGTTATATGTTATATATAAATATAGTATAAGGTAATTTATATTAATAGTAAAAAGTCAGGCGATCATTAAACGCTCGCCGTTCACCCGCGTCGAAATAACGATTCAACGTGTGTGTGTGTCTTTGTGGATGTGTGTACAATCTTATACACTCCTACGCATCTGACGCTGACGCCACCCGTTCCAACTCAGGCGCTCAATATCAGGAGCACATGTCAGACGCTCAGTTCCCCATTTTCCCGCTAAACCACTTCCCCGCGTCTCTTCGATACGATCGGTCGTCACATTCCTATGCATAACGTATACTCCTGGTATTCTCAAAATTTTTGAAGTCCACGCATCCACCACATACATACATACCCACATATCCACAAACATACATCGCGTCCTTTTTTCTAATATCCTGTAAAAAATCATAGGGAACGTGTCGTTAGTCTCGAATTATTAAAAGTTATACTATGGAGTACGTACAAATTTTAAGGAATTCTTAAAATTTTGAAGGTAGAGATTATTCAAATTGCCAGTAACACAATTTTTCCCGCTTGTTTCCTTCCAACAATGGAAATCGGAATTGTTTACGACGCCATTAGTACACTTTACCGCCTTGTAGTTCACAGTCGCACAATGATTTATAGAATTTTTCTATCATAATGAATAACAATGTTGAAACGACTGTAGTCTTACGTGTACGGGTCGTTCGGTCGGTGAATTTGGTACACTTAAAATAAATCAGCCGGTGCGATTGCATCGATATGCAGGTACATGTATACATGTATATGAAGTCGTTTCAATTTAACGTGAATTATTTGTTTAGGAAAGGAATTCGCGCGATTTCAATCTTGTACAAATGTACATAGTTGCACAATTTAGAAGTCAGCGGTAGTATTTAATAGTCGAAATAAAATAATAAGTTGAATTTGATCATGTCTAGATATGTACTATATGTATATGCATGTGCTAGTATGCAATCGTGTAATGATTGATGAGTACGAGAGTTTATTTTGTATGACAAATTTTATCGTTCTGGATATGTGCGTTTGGACAAGGTAATATATTTAAGAAGTTGCATAAATACATAAATGTAGAATAAATCCTTCGGGTGAATGTATCAGGGTTTGTCAAGCTGTACCACCTATACACAACTATGTATGCACATTGTTGAATTTAAGTTCAAATATCCATCTGTGCGAATTATATTGGAATATAAAATCGATAAATCACATATATGGATTTTCTTATGCAATACACAACAAACAAGCGTTGGACAAGGTGTTAATAGGTTTTTAACCTTTGTTTTACTATTATTTTGTATCCTATGTATATCATAATTTTTCTATTGATGTTTATATTGTTTATATGTAGGCTTTATATTTGAAGTGAATTGATAGATATGACTAAAAATTAACGGAATTATTAACTTATGTATATAATAACATCATCTTCCACAGAGGTATCAATGAAGAAAGCACCAATGTTATTAATACTTCTAATGCTCTCCGAAAGGGCATTATAGATTACCTCATATATATGTATATACCTCAGTGAAAAACACCTCCTGCAGTTCCTGTTTTATCAACTCTGCCAATAATTAATTTATTCCTATTTCTAGTTTTATAATCATGTACATCTCTATTCCTAACTATGTATGTAATTATTAAAATATTTGGGTAACAGATTCTAATCTAGCTTATTTACAAATTTGAAAGTGCTCAATTTAAGACTGTTTATTAAATATCCAACCATTTCAATTCATCTAACACACTTCTAACCAGTGGTGTAGTCGGGCCAGGTCGGGTCTGGTCGCCGCCCTGGTACTTCTTTTTGATCCAAGGCACTTTGATTGATATGAAAATTGTTTTTCGAGTACCATTAAAAAACATTTTGGGTCATATAAAATTTCGTATACCAAATATTTCGTACAGTCGTTCTTACATTTGGTGACCACAACCGAATAGTAATCTGAGCATAGTTTAAAAGACAACTTAAAAAACGTTTTGACGAAATTCTTAGGCTTTTTTTATCTAAAACCACCGAAAACTTCGAACGAAAAGATTTTTTGAACTATTGACCATACGCACTTGAGGATAAATAAAAAAACCTGTGCATTAAAAAAAAGTTTTTTAAAAACATACCTCTTGTATAATTTGTATATAAAATTATTATTTTGAATAAAAACACCGTTTTTTTTTACCACCGCCAAATATGTATAAAATTAATGACTACCAACTGTCACCGAGATTAAAAATCTTCGGACCTGAAATGCTTCTTATACGATATTTTATCTCTATCGTAATGGCGGAGGCTCCATTTACTGATGACCAAAATGAGCAATATGGCAAAGTATGAAAACGATCGGATAAGAGGCGAACTTTATCCTGAATTGCAATCGTAAGTGAAACGTAAAGGAGGTATGTAATAAGAGAACTCAGCTTAAATAGATAGTCATCTTTAAATTCACATGCTAAAATTTGCGTATGTACATATATGTTTTTAGCACTGTTAAAAGCAAATGTTGCTGTTAACACATAAACACGGGTTTGCAAAATCAAAGATGCTGAAGAGGATGTTTTTATAAAATATAAAAAAAAAAAAACATTACAATTTCAACAAGAGCTAGTTAATTAGCATTTGACTTTTCTTTTTATAAATATTTGAACTACCAATATTAAGATACATATTTGAAGTATCAAAAAAAGCGGAGGTGGGGGGGGGGGTCGAAAAAATTAAACACCGCCCTGGTCATTTTTTATTTAGCGCTACACTACATACACCACTCACATTCAAATTCTATCCTCATACAAAAAGCAACGGAAAATAACTTGTGCATACACATGTACTATCTTAGTTACAAACGAAATTGAAGACACAACCTTTGAAATCAAACACACCGCGCGCTCAAACAAGAAATTTTTCAAACAAATAATGACGGTTTTTTTATAAATCTCACAAACCATCGCACCACTTTTTCATCGAGCAGCAATCCAACGCCAACAGATCGAAAGGTGTGAAAAGCGATCACATCCCATTTCGCTAATTGGACAGAAAGCGAGGCGTTTTTCTCAATCACCCATCGACGCGGAACAAAGTCGGCTAATTAAGCTCAAAACCCCAATTAACACGGCGCGCTAAGACAACAATGAGTTTTTAACCCCTTGCGGACGTCCGCGTGCAAATTCGATCGGCGTGAACGTGCTATCTCCGCCACCTCGTTAGCAGTCCTACTCAATTACGAACAGGCAGCATTCCGCGTCTCTCAAATTTGCATACAGGCAGAGAGAGATAAGGGCCCGTTGCATTGCGCAGCGCGCCACAGCTTGGGAACCGTTTGCCTGCAAGTACCCTACACTCGTTTTCTTTTCTGTTTAATGCGAGCCGATACTCGAGAGCGGAATGGGTACATAGTAGGATTTGTATCTTCACACCTAAGCTGTGTCACGAATTAATTTAAATGATAATTTCGTTGCACTGTATATATACATATGTACGAAGTCGGGCTCTTTCTTAATTAATGTTCAACGGTTTGGGTTTTAATTAAAATTTTATAATGCGTATACATATGTACAAGAATGGGTATGCATTTGTCGAGTATTAGTTTCACAATGTGATGCAATGACGGTTTTAGTTCAACGAAATGTTTTTGTCGGTCAATTATTAATATCTAATATATTTAATTTCAATTGTAAATAGATTTTTGAGCTCTTTTTCCTATTATGCTGTACATTAACATTAAAATAATATAATACTATGATTACTAACCACATTAAATTAAATTGTAAAATAGAAAATGATCAGTAGATCAGTAGCTATTAAAATATATATAAGATGTATTGTGAACATAATTTCGTAATAATAAAAAGCATTAAATAAAAATAAAAAATTTCGAAAGAGACTTTGTATGTGAGTAAATATTGTTGGTTGGATAGTGGTTGTGAGCTTCGAAAACAAGTCAAAATTTCCATGACGACATGGGGACGGGGGGTGGCGGGGGCGAAGGCCCGGAGGGCGCCGGGGTCGAAGGGCCCCGGGGGGTCGTCGGATTCTGTTATAATATATATTACATCTTTTAATATATAATTTCGAAAGAGACTTTGTAACTATGTATATTTAATTGGTTGAAAGTCAGTTTCAAAAATATAATAATCGATTGGTTGAATATTATATTTTTTTCGATTCAAATAAATGTACATAATAAAAAAAAAGAAATGAATATTTACTATTAGATTTGTCATGTTTAAGCTGTTTATATTATAAATACTGAGCGAAGCCGGGTTAAACAACTAGTATATTATATATATGTAGTTATAGAAAAATAATTGCGCTTCAAGGCGCAATTAATTCGAATTATATATCATTGAATATTGTTTTAATGAAACGTGAACTTCCTTTCGTGTCAGTAGAAAGTTAATGAATTTCGTATTGCCGATAAAGTGCATGGATTTATTTTTACTAATTAAATACACATAGGAAGTAATAATTTGGAAAATATGTATATAGTAACTGCAATCATCTTTACAGCTTAGTAAAATTAAATACATTTAATTAATTGCACATATACTGACTTCCTCAAGTATGTAAGGAATGGTAATGTTAAAGAAAAGAGACATGGAAGTATGTACATACGTAGAATTAGAATGGTATCTAGAAGTACGTATCTATTATGTTGACTGATTGAAAAATACTTTCCAAATATTATGAAATGTTAATAAACATATGTGTATACATATGTACATACATACATAATTAGTGAGTAAATTTTGAAAATCTCATGCATTAATTTTACCTATTTATGTAGATCTTCTGGAAAAGACAGGTGGGAGATTTGAGACCCTTATTTTATTTTTATTTTTATTGCTTATGGATATACATATGTGTACATACACCATATGTCCCATGAGGGGAATTACCCCAAGGTGAAACATTTGGTTAGATTATTTTTGTACATACATAAGTACTAACAATTTTTTAAACATAAGAGGACATAGAATACAATAGAGACATATATGGGCAATAAACTACATTTTTGATACACAGAAAATTTGCGAGAATTAATTTATGTAGCATTTTATAATATTCAACGAATTCGAGAAACTAATAAATCCACTTTGCGAGAAACCAAGAGGGAAGATATCGATTTATTGGATTCCACACAACAATTAAGCTAGAAAAATCGGAAAATTCTAGCACGACATGGTCGATCTGGGTTTTAATAACCACAAGATCTCGCCAGCAGCATATTTGACCGGGACTTGATCACACGACCTCTCTACTACATAGTCTGCGATAGTTTATTTCAAGGGTTTCGCTAGTAGTTCATTTCCTAACTCTTTATAAGCTTTTCGAAAGAACAATTTTAGTCTAACATTGCACTACGCTGTAGTAGATATGAGCAGAGGATGTGAAGTAAATTTGTCTATATAATGTCATTTATAGTGAAATTTAAATATCGAAAATTGTAGGTTTGATCCAGACATATGTCTCAAGAAGTTCACTATAAATATTAAATATTTATTAAGAGCACAATTTTCTATAATGTAAATTCTTCAACACCAAAGTGTTAAAATGAAACTTCTTTTATAGAGAGTTTAATTGCAAAAAAGCGATAAATAATAATTTCGGGGGAAAAACGCCTTTCTTTTAGATATTTCATGTTTGAACAATATATTTCAATTATAAGGAAAAGTGTTGACGCTAGTAACACATTATACATATGTACGTACATATGTAAATGTGGCTCAGTCTTTATATATGTAGGTCCTTTTGAAGTCAAAAATGGCTAGTTTTATTGCAAAAATCAAAAACCGAAAGACCAAATCGTACAGTTCTTTTGATCAGTGATCCAATAAATCGACCCTTTGCGACATCGTCTTCCCTTTTTAGAACCAATATTCACTAAAATATTCTAAAGGAAGTGCCTTTTTCAATCCCCCTCGTTCGTGGAATTTCTTTTGTAGCGTCGATTTCACTCGAAAGAAAATGAATTTCCTTTCGCTCGACAATGAACAAAGCCAGACTGATGATAAAGCGCTCGATTTAACAAATCATACTCGCACAAAGAAATATTAATTAATTCCAGAATAAGTCACCATTCAAACACGACGGAATCGACGGATTTAATCAATTTCGTGAGACATTTAAAAATTCAATAATCCTAAAAAATGACTTGCACTTGTCTAGCTAGGTATTAGAAGCCGGATCTCCTGCTTAGCATTTTCGCGAAATTGATTTCGCAGATGACGCTGCATTTTCGCGCCGCGAGTGGGAAAACTATTTATCCTGTTACGTACGACAGATCACGAAATGAAAACATCCTTGTGTCGATAAACGGCGTAGGCAATCGTTTAATTCAATCAAGAGGCTTATTATTTGTAGGTCAACTTTATTTCGGACCATTCCGGCGCCACTTTGAAGGCTTCGAATTATCCACATTTCGTCCGCGTCAAAGGTCAGAGTTGACGAAAATGAAGAAATGACACGACATCGGAGGCTGCACATCACGCGAAGGTTATCGCGATGATATATCGCACTGCGAGAATCCATTATTATAATACAATAAATGCATATTATTATCAAGAAGACGGGGTGAATGGTAGACCGACCGGCGAGAAACTCCAAAAAACGAAAGTGTACGAAAACGTGACTAGAAAACGCTCGTGTCTTCATGCAAACGTATCTTCATGATATAACAACGCATGTTATTAATATTTCTTAATTGTGAGCAGATTATGATGAAAAGTCGAAAGTGGAAAAGTCTTACGGCATTTAGCAAAGAAAAGTCGTGATCTGCAAGTAAGAATCAGCGGCGAATTAGACTCATCAGTATTATTAACGGTTACGTTGCTAGTATATGGTTTTAAATAATTGTTTTAATTTTTACGTAAAACTGCGTATATCCGTGGGAACTATGTAAATATGTACGTCTATAAAATAATTTCTCGTATAATACTGTTGCGTAGAGGTGAATTATGGATCCAAATGAAAGGCCAAAGTCGCTTCACAGCATTTAATCAACGATTCTGGAGGTCCACACGTAACCACCGCTCACTCCAGAACAATTGATCTACCGTGTGTACCTCCTTATAAAGGACAAGTTGCCCAGCATAGCATCCCCGATCCGTAGGCGTGTCTATTGTCTAGGCACGTAGATCTACCCGCACTCGCCCCATCCTGTGAAAACCCCAGCGAATTTTTTGTTCGGGCACTTACTTCCCGTTAGCCTAATACGGGGTCTTTATTGTTCACCCAAAAATTCAGTGGATACTCTCTTCCATGTTTTGACGTTACAATACTGACATCCTAAACCAGAGCCATACTGAGGCATTTTTTTCTATTTCACATATTTTGTATATAGAGAGGTTTGGAAATCGTAGCTATTAAAATATATAAAAGATATATTGTGAACATAATTTAGTAATAGTAAAAAGCATTTAAAAATCAAAACAAAATCAAACCATAACATATACCTACATATATATGCGAACGTTTGGTTGACCCGGCAACGGCGATAGATTCATTATATAATAGAATGAATTTGGTAACTCAATCTCATAAATGAGTTTTCCCAAAATAAATTGCAATTTCGATTACTTTTGGACCCAAAATAGTAGTAAGGGTAATTTCATTAAAACTATATGTTCAATAGTTATTAATAGTAATATGTAGATATTATTATTATGCTAGTATTGGAGATTAAATATTTTATATATGTATACAATCACAAATCAAATGAACCATTGATTATATATTTATTAAGAAATTAATTCATTCTAGAGATCAATAGGTCTGTGATTATGAATACAATGTCACCTTTTTTTTTCTTCACATTTTTTGTATCTAGAAAGGTTTGGAAAACGGTACTTGACTCGGGTCATTCGCCGTCGAGATATATTAGATGTGTTGCCAAGTTTAGAGCCGGACAACAAGACAAGAAACGTGGCATTACGGAATCAACGAGTCTCAGAGATTTATGGGATCAATTCCCAATCAGGATAACAGCTCACCTACATTCGCCATACAACGCTTGATAATTTATCCGCTGTGTACTTGTTCCGGAGCCGGAATTACGAATTTATATGATTATGTGCTCTGTTTATACGTGGTGTGATATTTTACATACATGGAACGCGTCTGTGTTTCCCGAACTGTGTTACGATGAAAAAATCAAACTAAAACATTAAGACTGCACCCATCAAATAAAACATATACTCGTATAAAAAATAATTTCTAACAATTCAGAAGAAAAAATAAACTTTGAATCATTGACTAAAACTGTTCTTTCGAAAAGCTTATAAAGAGTTAGGAAATGAACTACTAGCGAAACCCTTCAAATAAACTATCGCAGACTATGTAGTAGAGAGGTCGTGGGTTCACGTCCCGGCCAAATACGCTGCTGGCGAGATCTCGTGGTTATTAAAACATAGACCTATCATCTCCTACTTGAATTTTCCGACTTTTCTAGCTTAATCGTTGTGACAGATTCAATAAACCGGTATCCTCCCCTCCGATTTCTCGAAAATTCGAGCTATTAGCATTTCGAATACGTTGAATATTATAAAATGCTACCTACATAATGTATATCTCCCAAATTTTCTGTGTATCAAAAAATTTGGTAATTGCCCATAGATGCCTCTATTGTATTCTATGTACTGTTGTTTGAAAAAAATTGTTAGTACTTATGTACAAAAATAATCTAACCATATTTTATTTTATTTTATATTTATCGCCTTGTGGTAATTCCTGTCATGGCACATTTGTACATACATATATTTATAATAAATTAAATTAAAATAAAACACATCGATTAAATAAATCGAATATCAATCACTTGTTCAGCTAATATGATTAAAATATTTTCAATGTTAGGATTAACCCATTCTTACAAACAACCATTTAATGCTAAATTTGCAAGGGACTATAATATTTTTACTTAGACAGAGATGTGTTAATTTGGGGATATATGTATGTATGTAGTTCAAATAATAGCGAAAGTTTAAACGGTTCATAAACTATCTGAAATCACTCTGCCGATCCTCAAATCTACAAACCACTAATTAAAACATATAATCCAGAGTTATCAAAACGAACCGTCAAATTAAATATTCAAATCGTGTATGAAATTATATTGTACTTAAATGTCGGTTGCAAAAATAAATAATATATAGAGATTGGTATAATTTCGATTGGATACATATCCTTCTTGATAATAAATCTTCGAGAAAAATTTGTATTCAACACAGAACATTTTTTATTGCATAGGAAAGTAAGATACATATCAGTGAATGTATGCATATATACAGTGAAGAATTAATTATACTAATCTAGATTAATTTTGACATGAAACATACACCCATTATCCAACATATATTTATAATATCATACGCAGATATTTCAAACAAACGAAAAAATCCATGTATTAATGGAAGTTACACAATAAAGACAAGGCCGCATTAGATAATGATTACAGACTATTGAACAAACAAAAATTTAATTAAATATGATATCTTAATCCACTCATTTCTAGACGAACTAAAAAAAACGCGATATGATCCTCACACTCGAGACAAATTATGCAAGATCAAATATTCAAATTATTTAAGTGCTAAAGTGCATTAGCTGTCTTTTTACATACGCTCGCATAAAACATGTATAACGAACGAATACAAAACCATTGCGATATGTTAATGTTTTAACACAAAGAAATACAAGCATAGAAATGTATGTAAAGAGTGAATTATTGACCATTTTCGATCAGCTCCTATTCGAGATAAAGCTCACATAATCATAATAATGTCCACAGGCATATTTACATACATACAATATTCGCAATATAATGCGGTATAAATTTGCAAATAATGAAAACAAAAGACCATTTATTATGCCCATTATAATATTACGCAAAAATTAAATGGCGATTATCTTAACAATATACTATATGTATGTAATATACAATACGAAATGGAAGCGCGAGGGGATTCTAGTTCGAGATTCGAAAAAATTATACGACGTCGGCTCTCGGCTTTACCTTTTTGGGATCAGATCGTCCGACAGATATCTTTGTTGATCGAAAAAGGAAACGTACATGTGTAATATGATGTTGGAAATGTCAAGCGCAATAAAGTTGAATAAATGTATTGGATTAACCCTGAGCTGGCGCCCTAAAGACTAAACTGAAAGCGCAATACATGCATATGTACATACATTCAGACGTATGTATGTATGTATGTATTTACGATTATGACAAGTTTCGAGATTGTCCGACAAATACCCGTATAATGATTTCCCGTTAAAGGGCATGTGCAAATTGGAGATATTAATGAGTGTTGACGTCTCGTCGTAAGTTGGCATGTACATAGTATGTGAATAAGTTTGTATGACGATTTAATTTTTATTTCAGTATATGCAATTCGCAGTAATAATGCGCGGCGTCGTTAATAGTTGATTATTTTCGCAATTGGCTTCTGGGAACGAAAAGGTTACAAGTATATAATGAAAGCACTCTATCCATTAGTGATTCAATTATTCAATTATATATTGTTTGCAATAATAATGAAGACCCTTGTCGGTTTGTTTTCCGATAGACGTTGACGTCAAACTTCGACTTTGAAATGACTAGTCTTTTTTTAAATACTAAAAAAAATCGCATAAAAAGTGCTGTCTTTATACATATGTATATTGATTTTCAAAAAATGATATATGTATAATTTAAATTTCAATAGTTTGATCTATTAAGTCCTACCGCGCATTATGCAAGTTGAATATTTCGATTTCAGATATTTTTGACAGCAAAAAAGGACTAAAAAAGCTTGTAAAAATCAATGTATCTATTGAGATATACTAGAAGGCTTCTTCTATACTAGAAGACGTTATCATATTCATACTTTTTTCATGATGGTTTTTCATGTATTGACTTGACAACACTGAGCAACAAAAAATCACGTTTTTTAGTCACCAGAGCGGAGACTGAACAGTCTTTACTAAGTTTGACCCATTGAATTCGAATATGATGATTAGTGCTGTTGGTTTACTAAGAGTTAATTAGATATGAAGTTTTACATAATGCGAAATTTTACAGTTTTTTGGCTATTGCGGTCTTTGACTCAAAATCTATAGGTAGTATTGCTGTGAATATTGAAATCAATGTCTTTTTTTAAAGTGAAGTCCGATGTTTTTTTTCTATTGATACTATTTTTTTCTCTAAAATATTTGCCATTAATTTTCTAGCAAATTTAAGCAGTCAAAAATATATTTTTTACCCATTTTTTCCCGTTCTTTTTATACATGTATATTGGGCCAGTTTATATATGTATTTCAAGGATTGATTTTTATCTCAATTTTTTTTTATCTAAACGAACTAATTCGAGCGGTAAATGATTTCGAGTATTTTAAAACAATAAAAAGATCACAATCAATAGAAAAAACATCTGACTTTGATTACAATGCTCACTTTTAGCACAGCAATACTAGATTTTGTGCTTAAGATTGCAAAAGCTAAAAAACTGTAAAAATTGCGCATTTTTTCAAATGCCCATATCTCATAAACGAGAGCAAACCATCAAAAATCATTATCATAAAGATTAATTAGTCTCCGCTTCGGTAATTTTTTGCTCAGTGTAAGCATTCAGCAGTTCAAAATTGTATATAAATTTCATTAATTGTATGTCCTTCTGAATTGAATCGCTATTTTATTAATTTAAAGAATGTGCCTCAGCCATCATATTTGATACATATTACATCTCGTTTGGTTCAATCTTTGGTACATTTGATGCAAATGATTTCTCTAGGCTACGCATACATACGTCTACATATACAATGTACACAGCGGTCAGTCAACCAAATTAAATGTAGATATCTCAATGAAATATGAAGAATTAGTAAATACATGTAGAAAGTCACAAGCCTTTAAATTTTAATGCATATATGTATATATAAAAAGCATTCATAATTCTATTCATCGATCTTGAAAAGTTTATTCAAAACGAGCTATAAGACAAAATAAGCTCTACTTTATGTGCCACAAATAGGTTATTTCCATTCCCTTTCCCTTTTCACGTATAAATCAAACCCTCCCCTTTCAACCGTTTATCGTGAAATTAAATACAAATTAAGCTTGAGCCTTCTCAGGAGCTGCATTGTGGGGTTTCTCTCGGAACGCCCCAAAGTTTCAACGCCATTTAAATTAGTACACAGATGGTATCTCGATTATTTCGATTCATTTTTAAACAAATTTCCATAGCAACTCATAAAAACATTTACAAATAACATGAAGCATAACTCACCCTGACAAAAATCAGCACTTTGGTATCACCAATCCTGTATTTTCCTTCAGAAACCCTAATCATAGGGAATTGAGTGGGGCAAGTGCACCTTTCGACCAAATCTCGAACCTGTAACAAACAAGAACACACATATTAGATCATAAATTTTCACCGAAGATGTACATACATATTCAGCATTTCCTGATATAGATTTCGAATCGAAACGGATTATGAAACAATGTGCGTCAAATACGTACGATAAAGCGAATCAATGTATTACACGTTATCTAAACGACACCACAATCCGACATTTCCTACGATATCGAATGCGATAAGTCACGTGCTATATGGGGTGACATTAGAGGGATCGATAGTCGTCCAGGGGGTGCCATTTACGCCACAGCTAAGGGATCACCTTGAGGAGATCGAAGCCTTCGAATCGCATCTCGTATCTTTAGAACGGATCAATTCGGTTATCGACGCAACTAATTGGTCGCCCACGCGACAAATTTATTATATAGTATAACTACGATTTATCGGCATTGCATAATTACATAACGACACCAACTTCAAGGATACTCGGATCGAGTCCTGCACCTCGACAAGTCCCTATAAAATATAATTATCCATTGAATCCGCTAGATAAATTGCCCCTATTAAAAACGCCGCTTTAATCTCAATCTTTAAGACATTTTTTATTAATATTTTTAAAACACATTATAATGTACTAAAATAGCCGGAAGCGGCAACAATTGGTCTACGTAATGATATACTTTTACTAAGTATGCAGATTGGGTTCGTATCGATTGCGCAAATGTTACTTTTGTGCCGGTCTGTATAAACGCTCGGTATAAAGGCGATACGATAAGTAAATTAGCGTGTACGAATTCGATGTTTATTCAAAGGAAAATTTCAACGTGTCTAAAATACGGACACGAACGACTGGTTTCACATTATATTGAGAAGTGAGTATTTGTTGAACAATATCGAATAGCAAAAGTGAACCAAGTCCGCTTAAAAAAATAACATATCGAGGAAAGCTTCATTAAGTATGCAGGGATTTGAAAGATTAGATTGAAATTGGTCTGCATATATTCGTATGAGATTCTTATCCATAGATTTACGATATAAACAGAGATGATCAGAAACTTGAAAGCTGTGGTTCTTTAATTTTTTCCAGAGAATAAAATTTTAAAATTAAATTAACTTGAATGAAAGTTGTCATACGAATGATTAAGGTAAGCGGCAAACACGCTAGAGCTTGACATGCTATCACCAAAAGTTCAATTTTTATGGTGGATTTCAGTTTCAATCATCAGCAAGTCGAATGTGTGAAATTGACAATTGACGAAACATTGAGAAGAAATATTGGAAGTGCAAAATCACACAGGAAGGAACGCGGCACGTGGATTTTTTTAGATCCTTTTCAACATGCGAAAAAAATGTGGCATAACGTGACACGCAGCACACACCGTCCCAAAACGACCCCCTAGAGTGTTTTCGGTAAAATTTTATCCTTGTATTTATCCTTGCTTGACAGTAATCGATAACGGTGTATCCCATATTTGAAGAACCCCCACAGCGGGGAGCCAAGCACACGACGTGCCGTTCTTCCCTGTGTAATTTTGCCCTAAAAAGATTTCCAGATAACGGGCGGTGTAGAAAAAAGTTCGATATGCGTAGGAAAGGGATGTAAAAACAGTTTTACAATTTCAATGAAAATACACTTTACAATCATGACCCAAAGTTTAATAACCACTGTCCAAATCACATAATGCATTAAAATCCCTAGAGATATCGACTATCCAAACACTCAATTCCAATCAAATAAATCGCGAGTATTATCGTCCTCGAATATATGTACCTATATATAGATAAAATTTTCCCCCGAAGGAAAAAAGCTCAAAAAGATTTTCCTCTCGAACGCACACACAGCAAATAAATCCCCATACAGAACGAGCTTATCCAAATCTAACCCCCCCCCATCCCCTTCCCCTCCTCCCCAACAACAGTACATACTTCCTGAAACCCCAAGTGATTTAATACCGAACACTTCAAGAGCGTATACGTATAGACAGTAAGTACTGTGTGGAAAAGTGCAGGCAGCACATAATAATAAGGTGGAAAATGCCATATCGACCGTTTTTCCCGGCACGACATTTCCGCGGCGGGAAATTGCTGGAAAGCGATTTGCACGATGCATGCACCAACTGCATTATAGACCTGCATTGCGGCTGTGATGCATTAAATCGAGCAGTCTAGTATGTCCTGGAGGCACACGGTACACCGGGCTACGTAATTTGAATCAAACGTTTCGTGACAACTGATTTTTATATTGCCAAATGCAACCGCATGCATACAACTTACTGAACAGAAAATTACATAGTAAAATTATATAAGTCGAGTCAAAAGTTATGGAAGCCTTAACTTTATGACTAACCTTTTAACTACAATAAAACATCAAATTACCAAACCGTCTATGTAGGTATATGGAATCAAAAGCCCATTAAACATAAAATTTTAAGCACTGAAAACTTGTCTTCATATTAAAAATATTCATATGTATAGCTAATACATCAATGAGTATGAAATACATGAACTATTTTTTATTCATTAATGAATTAATGGTTCGGTAATGAATACATTAATTTGTTATAAGGTCTCATCATCCTAATACAAGTGAGTCATTTTTTAATTTTGTATAAGGAAATTTCTGATGAAGTATTAACTGACAAACCCGATTAAGTAACTGACCAAATTAGTATATATTATATGTACCTGTAATAGTTACTGACCATTTAATTTGAAATGTTTGTATTTAATAACTGGTCATACATTTAGTTGCCATGTTTATTATCTTTAGGAAGGAAAACTGCAAACATTTCATTTCCTATGTCTACATACAATATAACATAATATCTTGCAGTTATGCAAATATTAAGTCGAATGTCAGCCATTAATTAGCATTATGGTGCCTCGAAAAAAAATCTTCTTAGCTTCCATCACGTCAAATACACAATCTAGTGGGAAATCGCTAAAGAAACACCTTTGCTAATATAATAATTGCATATATTAAGATATGGAATATAAATAAAAATAATAAGCTTTATATTTTCATGTAGAAAAAAAATCAGATGCAATTAAATCATATAAATAATGTTTAATAGTATCCAATTCAACGCTTGAAATACAACAGATTCAAAAATGCTATTCAGAAAATGAAGCATCTAAGTTTTAAAACTGATGCATTATTCTTATCTTAAATATTTTTTATTAACACATTATTTAAATGAATGGAAAAAAAATATTTCAAAAAAATATCCTTCATAAAAAAACGCGTCCTTCCATCAAATCGGCAAATGAATTCCAGAATTAGACATGCTGAGTATAAATCTTACATGTATTGCATATAACAATAAAAAACACGATTACTACATACGTAGAACTAGAACATTAGAAAAGTAAAAAAAAAAACCACCATCACTTATGGTCCACTTATTATACAAGTCCATTAAGAAATTAATATGCATTTTCCAACAATTATTCATAAATTAAAATATGAAATGAATTATTATCACTTAATAAAATTTACATACAGTATATCTACTTCACGTTCATTAATACCGGTATAACATAACGATGAAATATATGTATTTCATTATCAATTCATTAACATTGAAGACCGCGCAAATAAAAGCTCAAGTTCAGATCAGGTTTTTCGCGTTCAGAAAACGAGTTAAAAAACGCACACACACATAAACACAATTTTATTTATATATGGCGAGCGGCTCCTTTGGTACAATTAATCACTGTCCACGTGCTTTTTTTCTTGTTCATCATTGTCACGAGCTTTGGGTGAAGCTCGCTGATCCGACATGAAAAAGTGAACGAGCTGACAAAAGCCTTCTTATCTTTGACATTAGGAATAAATCAGTTACGACTCGTATTATTGCATTTTATGTTTTTTATACAATCGAGACAATAGTAATATATATGACTTTGTCATTATTGGAACAGTATAATGATTATTCGTTCGTATGACACGAATATCCCTGAACAAAAAATAGCCATTTCATAATACGTGTAATCTATTGCCGAATTCAAATTGAAACTGTGCACTTTCTCTTGCGGTTGCGAGTCAAGTTGAATTCATTACTACATATTTCAGTGACCCTTTTGTTGCGCTGAAACATTCATACGTTTGCCTCATTCAATTATTTCCATTAACAAGATAAAGCGACGGGCGTATAAAAAGAAAATGGAAAAGCCGCATATGAAAAAAGTTTGACCTGGATTTAATCGTATATGTAGATTTTCACACAATAATCCACATACAATGTATTTTATTATCGCTTAATATAATATAAATCTACCCCATATTGAATATACGAGCGTGCTTTTTCATTACATATAATATTTTTATGTAATCTTGTGGAGTTACTCCTATGAGATTCCATGGAAAATTCCACATTGATAAGTAGACATTCAATTCCAGTCAATCTTTCTACACTTTTTACGATTCCAAAGAAGAGGAATGTCGAATTGGACGTTTTTCTGCGTGAAAAATCATCCGTTTTCCATAGGCTCTGAGATAAAATCCACGAAAATAAAGGTGAGCGATGTCGAAAGGTGAGATAGCGCGTATAAAAAATTAACTTTGGCCCTTATTTTTTTCCTCGTTCGCTGGGAAATTCATTATTCACGATTAGACCGACACGTTTCCGAGCAAAAGTCGGGAGGAAAATTCCGGGAAATTCGAATAGGGGGAGGGCAGGAAAATAAAGGCTTAGACTGAAATAAATGTAAGCGGGTTGATATGCACATACATTATTCAACAGCTACAACGCAACGGGTGCAGTACAGTTGCTTTTTCAATACAATAAAAATAATTAAATCAACAATATACCTATAATTTAGGCTATTCAGTAAAACAAGCAAACGACTGCTTGAAATTCACTGATTTAATCAACTAATTGGTCGAACTTTTTCATGGAAAGTTTCCCTTACTCACTATATGTAAATCGTGCTGAAGTTTTTAATAGTATATTATCTGAAAAATATATATACATATGTACATTTTTATGTATATTATGTTTGTAATATACATATTTTGTAATATACAGGTTGATATGAAGCTAAGTGCAAAGCCTTAAAAGGTTGATAGCTTTGCCTCTTAAAGAAAATTTAGCTATTTTTTTAATACAAAAAAAATATCAGCTTTTTCCTGCTTGACAAAATTTTGAAAACATGTTGTGTTCTGATAACCTAAACACAATCTGCTTTAGATCGTCGACTTTAGAGAGTATTTAATTAATATTATGTATTAGATGTATTATGAGCATTTATAAGAATTGTAAATAGGTTTTTGAGCTCTTTTTCATATTATGCTGTACATTAACATTATAATAATATAATACTATGATAACTAACCAAATTAAATTAAATTGTAAAATAGAAAATGATCAGTAGATCAGTAGCTATTAAAATAGATATAAGATGTATTGTGAACATAATTTCGTAATAATAAAAAGCATTTAAAAATCAAAAAAAATATTCATACTTTTTTCATGATGGTTTTTCATGTATTGTCTTGACAACATTGAGCAACAAAAAATCACGTTAATTAGTTACCAGAGCGGAGACTGAACAGTCTTTACTAAGTTTGAATTCTATTACAATAGATATTAAATTAAGGTATTAAAATAGATATAAGATGTATTGTGAACATAATTTAGTAATAACAAAAAGCATTTAAAAATCAAAATTAAAATATATTGCGCCTCTAATATTTTCATTTGATGACACAGATGGTTGTATTTGTTTTTATTTGCTAAATAAACATTAGAAAAACAAAAAAATAAAGTAATAACATACCACTTTTAACTTAGGCAGTATTAGCAATTAATTCACTGGGAGTTTTCGGTGTTTTTACTAAAAATCTTTAAAAATGAGACTTTGTACTGAGGTATGTGTTGCTCAAAATGTTCTCAATAATATTAACTATCAATCTTTTAAAGCCTTGCACTTAGCTTCATAACACCCTGTACTTTGGGAAAAGTACTTAAGACTTAACTATGTACATATGTACTAACTATCGATTACATACTTATTGGAAGTATTGAGAATAAATAAAATGGTTAAAATTGAGTAGGTCAATATTAAAGGTACCAATTTTTCATTAAATCAGATGAGTGCTAAACTATATTGCTAAACTAAAAACTCTACATATATTTTGTCTTCACCTACGAATATACAGAAAAAATACAATTAAATTCACACTGAAATGTTTAAATTATACTAGAATAATGTCGTTGGGGGTAGGGTGAAGAGAGGGGGGGGGGGTAGGTTGAATTGAATCCAGACGATAATTTTGCAGAGCCAGACGGTAGTATTGATCCAGGGGTGGCCGTGAAAGTTGTATGTGCGTGCCATAGTAGGAGGCCAGAACCCCATCCGACCCTGGAAACTACCCCATACCATAAATCCCATACACACCGAATCCAATCTCACCGACGAAGACAACCCTGGAATGGCGGGTGGATGGCGTTTTGGCATCGTTTCCAACGGCGACCTCGAACAGCCAGCCCCCTTTCCCCGGAAAGTGATAATTTTCACACCGAGTAGCTTTCCCTGAGATTGGGAAACCGCCAAACATTGAACTTCCTTGGCACGTTTTCCTTTTCCAAATGAAAATATGTGGAAAATTCTACGAAAGATTTTCACGTGAAAAACGTTTTGTACCTACGTAACTAATAAAAGAAACAATTAGGATGATTGTTTCGAGTTAGACCCCTCTCGCTTTTATACTAATGAGTTCCGTTTTAGCATCAATTCTACCCTTCTAAATTCGAATTTGCTTTCCAGTAAGTGCCTAAAATCTAGAAAATCGATTCAAAATAATGTCTATGGATGCGTAAAGATTTTAATACAAAAATATCAATTTTAAGTAGGCCCCATATATGTATTATATACATATATTTATATTTAAATTTATATTTTTCCCATAATGACATTACGGGTTGCCCCTGAGCGACACCTACGTACGGTATTAAGCTTGTACAAATATAAATTTAAAGATTATAAATTTGAAATCATATTCAAATAGTGGTGACATAGTGAATGTGTCGTTTTTGCCAATTTCACGAGGAACCGTTTCAACAATGATATCAGATAAATTGGCAAACTCTGATAGGAAAAGATCGACTTGGAGTCACAAATATGCAAGTCTGACCAACAAACAGCACTATAGAAATTCTCGGAATAAATAATTTTCAAACGAGGTCAACCCAGGGCTTGAACCCGGGAACCTTTTGATAGTAAGCATTAACGTAACCACCGAGCTTGGTTAAGTAAACGTAAATGTAAGTCAGAAAATAAATTAGAACACAAATCTAAGCGAAACGATCAAATGGATTGATTGTATTTTTCATAAATATGACATGTATTACGTCCATGGCTTCCCGCTACGTTTTTTACTACATTTACTTAATATTTTACGACCGTGTCGACAAGGAGATGAAAATGATGGATACCGATGAGACATCGACCTCAATATTTCATGTAAACGTGCACTCTGACTGACTCGGATAATGAACTTTTTGCACACTCGGTTGACCCCCTACGGCCCTTCACAGTTTGAGTTTAAACTTTATCTGTTTGAGCCTCAGTATTCTTAATACTCAAAAAATACAGTGAAATTGGACATTAAACACATAATAATTAAATTTTTATCTTCAAATCAAATTGAAACCGAAATAAATAAATAAAACTTCACATACATTCAAATTATGCGTCTAATACAGCTACACATATCTAACATAATATAAACGAGTATGTACGAAAAAAAATCTACTTTGTTATTAAAATGTGACATGCATTATAATAAGGATACATAATAATATTGAAATTGAAAAGGTTAACGTAAACGTACCATACATAATATAATGGCACACGAAAAAAATCAATTACACACAACAGTATGAATGATTTATTATTACGCTACAGTAATAATAATGATACGGAGTAATAGATAATAAATAAATAAATTAAAAAAAAAAAAAAAATCAGCATAGCAAATCACTTCGCAGGTACACAAATACAAATAAGGCTCAGTAAATACGCAATTACGGCGACACTGAAACGGTTTTAAATTATATCGATATGCAAATCACAAACTGTCCATGTCGACATGTTGTCATGTCACCGCAACGTTTTTGTCATCGAATAGAAATAATTAGAAGAAAAAAACACACACGACATCAACTTCGCGGATGATTAAGCGTGCAAAATCAATCACTGAAATATTATCTAATGCGCAATCGCATCGACCACCTTATGAATTACATAAATAAGTGCCATAAATATTTTCCGTCGGTGCATTATCGGGTCTTAATGGACTTGGCATGATCGACACGATGATGAATTCCGAGTATTTTCCTCCTTTTACGGCTGGTGGAAAATTCTCGAAATGCCCGGACTATGAATGTATGCAGGTCGTTTAATATTTATGTATTGTGTTCAGTTGTCTGGCGCTTGTTTCTTGGCAGACATTGCGAAGGGCAAACACAGTAGATGGGGGGGTGGGGGCTTAGGGGTTAAAAAGATGGATGCTGGAGGTGGTATGTAGAAAACGACGTCGTTAAGAAGATAAATAATACCTGGAGTCGAACCGGTAAACTTTAGATACGCACGCCAAAAAGGTTTATAACCCTCGGGGGTTTGAGCGAAAAAATGACAACACTTTCGTATACACGATTTTCCAATTTAGAACGCGTATTATAAATGCGAGGAATATATCAAAGTGAAATTGGGGATTGTTTAAGTTTTTCTTTGTCAAATTATTTATGGTGCATATAAAGTTTTAACGCGTAAGTTATACATAGCTGTCACGAACATTCGAATTTTGATCGATTGATTGAATACGTTTTCAATTTAAGACAATTGTTAATAACACCAAAGAAATTAATACGAGATTTGCCAGAAGCAATGAACATAAAATCAGAAAATACGTCTGGGAAAATCAAATCATACAACTCCTACAATGTATTTCGAACAAATCGTGTACAATGAATTCGATAGATGAGTAATTATCGTACATAGAATAGATATATTATGTAAAACATTCATGTCGGATATTATAATATATATTGGTATTATATATACATACATTCATATATAAGCGAATTCTATAGCAATAACGAACACAATCCAAGAGATTAATGAGACAGATATAATATAATATATTGAAATTATTACATGTCCATAAAAATCATAATACATAAATGGTACGTAATTTATTATAATCTTAAAACCAAAATTATGTCATACAAATCTATTATCATATATTACTAAATCAGTTTCAACAAAATTATTACACATACATACAACATACAGCCGTGGACATCTATGTAGATGTATTAGGCCACTAGTAAAAAATGCTTTTCACCGAAAATACCGACTTCATTTTATCTTACTACGAATTTATCTATTGATTAACCCTGCTGTGTTTTTTCTTAGTTGCTAATTATTAAAAAAAAATAGGAAAATTGTCTATTTTACGCAAATCAATGTTTCTAGATAGTTGGGTTCGTTTTTTCTTCCTTCTTTTGGTATATTTTCAATGAAATGCATCTTTTTTTATAGACTAGTGCCCAAAACATGGAAATGAAATTAAGGGAAAAGAAAATTATTTTAATGCATTTTCAAGGGTCACGATAGAAAAAATTCAAACAACTTAAATTATCGTGATATACGGTATAAACGACATTAAAAAGATACAATGAGATTAGTTCTATAAAAAATCGATCAAAACCGGGAAGAGAAAACTGTGTCCAGATCTCGTTTTAACGATCATGTCTTTAAATTTTTCAAAAAGAAGAGGCTAGTAAAAATAGACATTTTGAGCTAGACGGAGAAGTGAAATGGAAATAAAATACAAAAATTTTAACAGAAAGCTGGATTACTCGGTAAGCATCCTCGGATACCTTATATTTAAAAAAACATGTTAATTAAAATAGATATCCCACTTTGAATGTGCGTCAAAGATATACATACATAAGTACATATTGAGAATTTCTCGTCTAAATTCAAATCCAAAGTACCCTCTTCCCCCCCCCCCCCCGATAAACGATACGTTTAAACTTAAACCATTCTAAAACAAAGGATTCCATTTACACTGAACTTCTACGAAACTAACTAAATGTGTAAAAGAAGACATCACGTAATATATCTATATTGATACATCATATACGTACATACACACATACATTTGAACTTTTCTTTTTTATGAATTGTTAATTTTTTTTTTCTTTCATATAAGTATTTTTGACCATTGTGGTGCATTAGGAATTCCTGTAATGCCACAATGGTCCAAGCTTTCAAATAAATAAATAATATCTATAGCAAACAGTCCTTAATAATGGCACCACATATTCAATAAATACTACAACTTTCAAGTTATTATACATTGCATTTTAATACGATTTAGGTTGAGTTAAGGCCACCGTTCAATTTATTCCAAACATTATAAAACAATTTAAAATTAGTTCCGTCAAATGAAATAAAAATACTCAAATACTTACCGAACCGTTTAGATATGTATATGTAATGACAAAACCTTGAACTAAATCTTTAGAATCGCGAAAATGTATAAAAATAAACGTATATATGTATGTATGTATGTTCTTAATAGCTACTGATCTACTGATCATTTTCTATTTTATAATTTTAATTGAATTTTGTTAGTAATCATAGTATTAGAGATATAAGATGTATTGTGAACATAATATATGTATAGTAATAATAAAAAGCATTTAAAAATAAAAAAATATTATGTACATACATATATACGTTTATTTTTATATAATTTTGCGATTTTAAAGATTTAGTTCAAGGTTTTGTCATTACCTATACATATCTAAACGGTTCGATAAGTATTTGACTATTTTTATTTCATTTGACGGAACTAATTTCAAATTGTTTTATAATGTTTGGAATAAATTGAACGGTGACCTCAACTCAACCTAAATCGTATTAAAATGCAATGTATTATAATAACTTGAAAGTTGTAGTATTTATTGAATATTTAGTGCCCATTATTGGTGACTATTTGCAATAGATATTATTTATTTATTTTAAAGCTTGGACCATTGTGGCATTACAGGAATTCCTAATGTTAATGTACAGCATAATAGCAAAAAGAGCTCAAAAACCTATTTACATAATATGAAATTAGCTCTCTGTGTGCAAACATTCGCCACGTACTGCCTTATTACAATTTATGATTTGATCTCTATCCAGACTAGGACACGAGATGAACAACGCCCGTGTCTGGTCTGGACGCGTCTTTAATAAAAACCGATTCTCAATTCGAAATTTTCTCGGTTCAAACTGGCACAGCTTAATAAACATTAAAGCCCCGCTGACCCGATCGATCGACAAGCAAAAGGCGTCCACAGTGAAAGTAAATATAATAACAAAGTCAGGTATGCGGATAGCCACCAAAGTCGCAATAAATCACAGGTGGTCTATCGTTCGGTTAAAAGTCATCAGGCTCCCTGGTCAGATGGTCGCACACGATTCGCCCCGGGACACGTCGAGATCGGACCGCGGCACTCAAAGGGTCAACGACACACATTACCTGGGATCATACACATAATAACCGGGATCATACATACTATACACACATGTATGATACATCCAGCTTTAGCTCGTATTCTCGGCTCATTTTAGCCGGAAAAGCCGTAATTTTTCCGACGCCCGTGCTCAGCCTCGGAAAACGTGACCGAGAGAGCTTTTCCGCCGATGCAGATACGGCCGAATGTATTATTTATGTATTCATTAGTGCAGCGGGTATTTAAATAAAAATAGCATAAATCAAAACTCGCAATGTGTAATGTAAGAGTGCGTGACTGAGCAATTATAAGCCACTTTACGAATGCAATGCCGTGATTGATACGTTGCATAATACAAAGATCGTACACGTATCAATTAACCAGAGCGGCGATTCTCAATCTGTAATGTATTATCTATACATATGTATACATACATACATAAAAGTAATACGGCTCGAATTGAAAATAAATACTAATTAAATTAATCAAAGATTAACTTAAGCAGTACCTGAACCATTGTAGAATATCTTTCCCCGAAATAAAATCTAAAAGTCAAACACACCTTGATATAGTGCACATGTTACAAGGAAAGCATATTTCAAGTAAAAATATATTTTCACCAATTCAAGCAGTGAAAATGTATCAAACAATGAATTTACAACGTTTAACTCTATAAATTAACCCTAACAACCCAATCTTTTATGAATAGGGCCAACCCTTACTTAACCTAACCTATCCTAACCATTAATAATAATAAGCCTAACAAACTAATCTTAAATGAATAAAACCAACCCTGAAAATGTAACTGGTTATGATTTCACCGAAACGTCATTCAAAATATATTTTCACTGTGACATATATATATATATATATATATATATATATATATATATATATATATATATATATATATATATATATATATATATATATTACCGTTTACCATGCATACATTATTTTCGATCTTTCGACTTTCGTTTCACTGTGACACATACATATATTATCTTATGATATTACATCTAATTAAGATGTATTATTCAAATCTAACTCTATAGATATTCCTAAACTGTAAATGTATATGAGCTAGGGGTGCTGCGTTTTTTTCGCATGTTTAAAAGCATCTAAACAAAAACACGTACCACGTACCATTAAGTATATTTTTGCCCTTACTTCAAGAACTGCCCCAAATAAAGGAAAGTTTTGACCAGTCAGATTTTACTGTACACTTAAATCAAACACGATATAAATATTTATTTAAAACATGTGTGTAAATTCTAGAAAAACTATATTAAATAAAAATTACATACGTTCAAATGATCGTTTTTCATTTTGATACGTATGTATATAAGTTCAAAAATTAAATAAAAATATAGGTTTATAAAAATTTAAATTACTCATACACAAGACCGAAATGTACGTATGTATGTACATAGTTATTCTGCTAGGTATTGATTTCTTATTTTTTATTTTTATTTTTATTTTACATATATACCAGGAAGGCCTTACAGGAAAATCCCAATGCGCCTTCCTGGCCAATTACAAATACAAATGCAGCATTTTTTATTATAATTCGTTGAATTGCGAGACACTGAAAAAACTCGCAAATTAACGAGACATCTATGAATTGTACATAAATTCTTATTGTACATCCATCAAATTTCAAATAGTGGTGACATAGTAGGTAGGAAGGATTTTTAGCCAATTTTTTTTTTCCGGGAACCGTTTCAACAATGAAATCAGAGAAAATTGGCAAACTCTGATAGGAAACGATCAACCTGGAGTCACAAATCCAGGTCTGACCAACAGCATACTCTGAAAAATTCATTTTCATTCAGGGATAGAACCCGGCACCTTCTTGACGGTAAGCAGAAGCTTAACGTCCGAGCTATGCTGCTGGCTTATGTGATGAAATTAGATATATCACGTGGTATGAGTACCAAGATTAAACAATTGAACTACACACTAGAATCATCTTGCATAAAGCTTGACTCGACAATATAAACTTTTAGTCAATCACTGACTCGGAAATTTTAAGTGGCATTTATATCACTAATAAATACATTTGAGATAAAGTGAAAGAAGCATCGCTGGAGCAAGCAGACAAGCACTTCTTATGCACATATAGATAATAGATGGAGAGAAGGGATTAAAATAATTCAACGTATTGATAATTTCCCACGTGAAAATGACATTAAAATCCCGATCGTGCAAACTTTAAGATGCATAAAAGCACATTGTGTACGTAGACCGCAATCGCCGTTTCGATTGATGAGTACTAATAATAAAACGTTTACCGTAACGGTTAAATATTTACCTAGAGAGGCGGGCTGTCTTCGAAACTTTCTACGGACGACGTGAATTGTACCAGATCATGGGAAATACTGTGCCCATATAAAATTATAGCGAGCTCGTAAAGCGAGAGAGAACATTTTTTGACTATGTACAACGCGTTAAAACTGCCACCGCAATAACCGCACATAAAATTACCGGGAAATGCTATGAGTACTACATATGTACATATGTATGGGCACTTGAGATAAATACGCATTTAAACATAATATCATAGCAAACAAATCTGGAGAGTGTACACTTGAATATCGGCTTTCAATTGTAAAATGTGTGCGATATTCTCAGATTACACGATAATTAACGGATGGCAGTAAAAGTCGGGAAATTCCGTGCTGTTGCAATAAACGGACAGTTTATGGAATGATAGCTTAAGTTTTGTTAACAATTGATCGGGGCTTCTCAATAATCTTGGAACATTGATGATTACAACATTAGAAACGGAAAATTGTACCAATAAAAACAGAAAAAAATAGTATACCTATAAATTAGTGGAAATTCAAATCAAGAGTGAATTTTTCAGGATCAATTTTTCTTAGGATATAATTATTTTATTGAATAAGTATGAATGTAAGGAAAAATGTAGAATAAAACTCAACTGAAATGAAAATCAGTCTCGAAACTATTACAAGAAGAATTCTCACGAGGAGACGAGAAGAATGAGAAGTGATCTAATTGAAATCTATAAAATTATAAATAACATTACAATTATTGTATTATGATAAACCTCGTTTAACGATAAAACTCATCTGTTAGGTCATACTCTAAGACAAAAAAAAAAAAAATATATATATATATATATATATATATATATATATATATATATATATATATATATATATATATATATATATATATATATATATATGTATATATAATATGATATTTACTTCAAAATAATTAGAGAATTCTTCTTTACAAATAGAGACGCTAATATTTTGAATAGTCTTTCCAATGAATTAGTAACTTCTTATAACTTAAACATTTTTATTTTTAAAGTAAATTTGATGATTTCCTTACAATAAATGGGTTTTTGTAGTTCTTTCTTTTGTCAGTTTATCTTTGTATTTTATTTTCTTCTATTTTGAGTTCTTCATATTTCTATTCGTTATTTTTTCATCTTATTTGATATTTGTATTATATTATAACTTTGTGCACCCCTTAGGTCCATCGGCTATGCTGCCTTTCCCAAATATTTTTAAATAAATAAACTTAAAGAATTTCCTGAAACTAACCTATGGCAGCATTTCTCAAAGTAAAAAATATAGTAACTCTAATTTTTGAAATTACATATTTTAATGGATTAAAGCTCACGTTAAATTTAAACAATTTTCACAAGAAAATTCACAGACAGCGGAATTGAAGTGCCCATCTACATATGTAAAATTCACCAAATACATTTTTAATTACATATTCTTTAATTAAGATATTTATTTCATAATACTATACGTACATACATACACATATTATAATAGAAAAATAGCATAATCGACGAAATTGAAAAAAGCGAAGATATCGATTTATAGAATTAGACTCTTCAATGGCATGTGAACAAAATCATTTCACACAAAAGCGCTAATAAAAAATAAAATAATTTGCGACTCGTAAAGAAAATTCACACGACCAACTAACTATACATACAAATTAATTTGCGAATAAAACTTTGAAAAACGCTGACCTACGTGATCCACACATATACAAATAGCGAAGAGCCTCCACTATACATATGTAACAATAGGTTCTACATAAAATAGGCACAGCAAACACGAGCATCTGAAATCGCCCTAAACAGACAAAGCCATATATCACAACAGAATCAATATTAGAACGAGAGATTTGACAAGATGTGTGGGTTGCCGTGACACGACGCTGTCGAGACGTGTGAGGGATTTTCCATATAAGGAAAAGGAAAGGGGTACGAAGGGAGGCAGCAGGGTAAGATTTCTGTGAACCCCGGTGGCATTTTCACGAGCGCGAGTGCACGTGCGCAATTGCACGAAAAGTCGTGCACTTTCACCGGGTGCACACGCGTCACGTAGATGCGCGCGCGCGTGCAGTAACTATCATAAACGATTGCATACTTTTACGTAATATCGCATAATAATAGCACATACCACGTAGATAACTAGAACAAGCGTAATCGATTGATTTTCGACTTGGTACTACATACTACATATGTGAGTGTATTCGTGAGACAATGCGTTAGTAGTGGATGCGTTGCACAGTTTGTGATATGTAACATAGTTTGCAGAGGCTTTATAAGTTGAAGTATAATAATCTAATATATAATTTCGGAAGAGACTTTGCATGTACATAACTATGCTTAATATAAAATTCCGAAAGAGGCTTTGTATTTAACTACATACGTACATATGTATGTCTAATATATAATTTCGAAAGAGACTTTGTATGTAACTACATATGTAACTATATATGTAAGGTTTGTTGGGAACATCGAAAACAAATCAAAATTTCTACGACGACAATATCGATATCTCTGAATTTTTTTTTTTCGATTCAAATAAATTTAATAAAAAAACAAATAAAATTTTACTATTAGATCGTTTTGCCATGTTTAAGCTGTTTATATCATATATATAACGACGGTAATCTGTGTGTGTGTGGGTGTGTGTGTGTGTCCTAACTCTCGCCGAACATAATGAACGAATCGATAAAAATCGATTAATTCATTTTTCGACGAGACGACTTTGTCGCGACTCGAACCGATCACCCCAAATAGCCTGAATATGGGTCTAAATGAGCTAATGGTCTCTGACATCGTGCCAAATCCAATTTTTCATTTCGCCTTTTTTTTTTAAACATTAATTGAAATATTCCTTCTCGCCATATAAAAATACGTAATTTTAATAATTTCATTTATCGAAGTTTTGAACCATTTTTTTTTCTTTTCATATAAAACAATTAAATATATATTTTTAATTGAAATTATTGAAATTGAAATTAATTTATATTTTAGCGATATTTGAAAAAATAAAATCAATTCCAGGACGCCGACTCGAACCTAACCCCATCGCGCCCAGATCAATATACACTGACCAGTACACCATGATTCGGATATAAAGGCTGCTCTAAATAACGTTAATATTCAATAATCGTACAGAACGTATGGACAACCAATCAAAACGGAGTCATATCTTCGGTAGTTGTCGGGAGAAGTCGGGTGTCATGGATCGAGTGAATCGATTTCGATTTGCAGTATCGCTCGGGGCGATAGCTAATAATAATAGAAAAAAATAGGAAGTCTTTAAATAAATAATTGAAAACTCTCCATGGGAGTCTGCGTATTTTTAAGAATCGAAAATTATTACAAATAAAGAATTGAAAACTATCTATGAGAGTCTACGAAAATAACGGTTCCGGTTCCGGATTTTTTTTTTAGTTTTATAAGAGTATATAATAATTTTATACCCATGCGATGATGTTTCATCGGGCTATTCACTAGTAACAAATACCGAGGGAAGCCGGGTAAAACCACTAGTATAATGTTTGTGGCGGACGCTTGGACAAGTATGGAGATATTTAATAAAAATAAATACACGCGAACAAGGCGCACAGCCTATCAGAGTCAAGTGGACTACGTGGACTAAAAATTAGAGGAACATTCTGACCTATGGGTGGATTTTAAGCATTCGATATATAGATGAGGCGTGCAAGCGGGGACGCGACAATTGGTGCAAGGCCAAAATGTTCAACGACAAAATGTACCCGAAAATTAGTGCACTGACAAAATGTACCCGCGACAAAATGTACCCGCGACAAAATGTACCCGCGACAAAATGTACCCGCGACAAAATGTTCAAAAATGTTCAAAATGTTCAAAAATCCTAAATTATCCTATTTTAATGGCAAAAGTAACTTTTTATTGTATTATATTTATCGATGTATATGGTACTTTTTATCGTATAGATCGCGGATGTTATTAAATTATTATAAATTAAAGGTGTTCTTAACCGTACCAACATATACTTATTTAAATTGAACAATTACATTTTAAGCGAATGTCATTGTGACTCATTGAATATCATTTTAAGATGTCATTGAATTAGTATAAATGACAGGGGTTCCCAACCGTATCCAATATTTACGTATTTAAATTGAAAAAAAAAACTTTCCGAGCGTATGAACTGCAGATTATATTGCATTAGTTTATATGGCAGGGCTTCTCAACCGTCTCCAAAATTTACTTTATTTCAAATGAATAATTTACTTTTTATCGTACACATCGCGGGCGTTATTAAATTAGTATAAATGACAGGGGTTCTCAACCGTATCCAATATTTACGTATTTAAATTGAAAAAAAAAACTTTCCGAGCGTATGAACTGCAGATTACATTGCATTAGTTTATATGGCAGGGCTTCTCAACCGTCTCCAAAATTTACTTTATTTCAAATGAATAATTTACTTTTTATCGTACACATCGCGGGCGTTATTAAATTAGTATAAATGACAGGGGTTCCCAACCGTATCCAATATTTACGTATTTAAATTGAAAAAAAAAACTTTCCGAGCGTATGAACTGCAGATTACATTGCATTAGTTTATATGGCAGGGCTTCTCAACCGTCTCCAAAATTTACTTTATTTCAAATGAATAATTTACTTTTTATCGTACACATCGCGGGCGTTATTAAATTAGTATAAATGACAGGGGTTCTCAACCGTATCCAATATTTACGTATTTAAATTGAAAAAAAAAACTTTCCGAGCGTATGAACTGCAGATTACATTGCATTAGTTTATATGGCAGGGCTTCTCAACCGTCTCCAAAATTTACTTTATTTCAAATGAATAATTTACTTTTTATCGTACACATCGCGGGCGTTATTAAATTAGTATAAATGACAGGGGTTCCCAACCGTATCCAATATTTACGTATTTAAATTGAAAAAAAAAACTTTCCGAGCGTATGAACTGCAGATTACATTGCATTAGTTTATATGGCAGGGCTTCTCAACCGTCTCCAAAATTTACTTTATTTCAAATGAATAATTTACTTTTTATCGTACACATCGCGGGCGTTATTAAATTAGTATAAATGACAGGGGTTCCCAACCGTATCCAATATTTACGTATTTAAATTGAAAAAAAAAACTTTCCGAGCGTATGAACTGCAGATTACATTGCATTAGTTTATATGGCAGGGCTTCTCAACCGTCTCCAAAATTTACTTTATTTCAAATGAATAATTTACTTTTTATCGTACACATCGCGGGCGTTATTAAATTAGTATAAATGTCAGGGGTTCTCAACCGTATCCAATATTTACGTATTTAAATTGAAAAAAAAAACTTTCCGAGCGTATGAACTGCAGATTACATTGCATTAGTTTATATGGCAGGGCTTCTCAACCGTCTCCAAAATTTACTTTATTTCAAATGAATAATTTACTTTTTATCGTACACATCGCGGGCGTTATTAAATTAGTATAAATGTCAGGGGTTCTCAACCGTATCCAATATTTACGTATTTAAATTGAAAAAAAAAACTTTTTAATCGTATTGGAGATGTCATTGAATTATATGTATATATATATATATATATATATATATATATATATATATATATATATATATATATATATATATATATATATATATATATATATATATATATATATATATATATATATATATATATATATATATATATATATATATATATATATATATATATATATATATATATATATATATATATATATATATATATATATATATATATATATATATATATATATATATATATATATATATATATATATATATATATATATATATATATATATATATATATATATATATATATATATATATATATATATATATATATATATATATATATATATATATATATATATATATATATATATATATATATATATATATATATATATATATATATATATATATATATATATATATATATATATATATATATATATATATATATATATATATATATATATATATATATATATATATATATATATATATATATATATATATATATATATATATATATATATATATATATATATATATATATATATATATATATATATATATATATATATATATATATATATATATATATATATATATATATATATATATATATATATATATATATATATATATATATATATATATATATACATATAATTCAATGACATCTCCAATACGATTAAAAAGTTTTTTTTTTCAATTTAAATACGTAATATATATATATATATATATATATATATATATATATATATATATATATATATATATATATATATATATATATATATATATATATATATATATATATATATATATATATATATATATATATATATATATATATATATATATATATATATATATATATATATATATATATATATATATATATATATATATATATATATATATATATATATATATATATATATATATATATATATATATATATATATATATATATATATATATATATATATATATATATATATATATATATATATATATATATATATATATATATATATATATATATATATATATATATATATATATATATATATATATATATATATATATATATATATATATATATATATATATATATATATATATATATATATATATATATATATATATATATATATATATATATATATATATATATATATATATATATATATATATATATATATATATATATATATATATATATATATATATATATATATATATATATATATATATATATATATATATATATATATATATATATATATATATATATATATATATATATATATATATATATATATATATATATATATATATATATATATATATATATATATATATATATATATATATATATATATATATATATATATATATATATATATATATATATATATATATATATATATATATATATATATATATATATATATATATATATATATATATATATATATATATATATATATATATATATATATATATATATATATATATATATATATATATATATATATATATATATATATATATATATATATATATATATATATATATATATATATATATATATATATATATATATATATATATATATATATATATATATATATATATACATATAAGCAGCATAAAACGGAACGCTTGTGAATTTTGCGACATACGTGTTTGTTCTAATCATCACTTCGTTATTTGTAAATTTATCTTAGTTATTTCTTCTGTATATTGGTAAAAAAACGTAATTCTCTTTAACTATGTACAAAATACAGTTATCTTGTATGTATGCAAAATAAAACAGACTAAGGTACAAAAAACCCGTAATATACCTGCTAAGGGTTCGCCTTTGTTCATTGTGCGTCAAATGCTTTCAAACATTGAAAAGATCATGCTCAGCTGAGACCTTTTGCTGTATGATTGTTCTAAGGGTAATTATGGGTTTAATAGTTTTTATTTTATAAAATTGATGGATTTAATATTTAATTTTGAATTTTTAAATTAACAATATCGATTCTTCAGAAATTGGTCGCTGCAGGGATATTTCCGCCGAAAAAAAACTTTAATTGCTGCGTATTTGAAAGCGAAGAAGGTGTCCATGCGAAAAATTGCCAGAACAGAGTGTTTCGGTAAACACAGTTTCGATAATAACTCCGGAGTTAAGTTCTTGTACTAACTTCTCGGTTTTGGCTTGGAGACCTTGAAGGGCTTTCAAGAACTTCCACAGGTTTGGAAATTGGGCTCTAATTGTATAGCCAACTTTCATATGGAAGCCTTCCACTTCGTTGTCCGTTTTTCCATAATTATGTAATATTCGGTCTCGAACATTCCATATGTCTATGGAAGCTACACGAGGTTCACGTCTGACATATGGCCAAATGCGCAAGTAACGGGTTGCTTTTTCCATCTGTCCCAAAGTACCTACAGAAAAATCCAGGAATTGGGATTATCTGAATTTTACGATAATCAGGAAAATGCAATTAAATTTAAAATGGTATTGGCATTAGCATTTGTTCCTCCAGAAAATGTAGTCGAAAGCTGGGAGGAACTCCTCCAAATTCTCAACCCATGGCTATTGGCACAAGAAAGAGAAATCCAACAGAAGGTCGATGATTTCCTCATGTATTTTGAGGTTAATTACATTGGGAAAATTATTTTACCAACCCTAACTACATAAAAAATGTTAAGATTCCTAGAAAAAGATTTGGTCGAAGCATATGCGCTTCAATACTTCGAAGACAATAGGTTCTTTTGAGCTGAAAAATAAAATTCGATTTACAATCATTTTATTTTAACCATGCATTTTTTTTCTCAACGTGTGAATTTGATTAGCAAAAAGTTGAATTTGATTTACAAAGGAGTGAATACGTAATAAATAATAAATGTAATTATTTAAAAATTCATCATTATCAGTATATAATAAAAAGAAGACACTAGACATTTCCATGTTTTAATATTCATATAAATTATTGATATATTAATTATCTATTAACATATGTACAGTCCATCCTAAAATGCCAATGTAACACAAAACCGGACTACGGAATGACCTTAAAAACAAAATTAATTATGGTTTTTTTTTTTACTAAAAAAAATTCGGGTGTGACCAACCCATGACTTTATCTATGTATTTGAGGAATATAAGAAGGTAACAAAACAAAATTCGATATTGAACTGATGACTATGATAGCGATACAAATTGAGCGCAAATGTATGGAAACTTGCACAAAACAAAAAAAGTTCTACTTCCGGTTGTCAGATTTTGTTCAAATTTTTTTTATTACTAAAAATCACTATCAGTATTATACTCATTAAATATCAAGAAAATAAAAATAATTTTAAGGGTCAAAATAAAATAATGAAATATTGTTTTAAAAAAAAATACCACTTCCGGTTTACAAATTCTGACCAAAACCCTACCAGCTCTAAGTTAGTACGTTCAGGGGTGTGGACAGAGTAGTGGGCACAACATTTTCAACCTTTCTAAGAGAAAAAAACCCACTTCCGGTTTATAAAATTTAATATTTTTTTTTTCTTTTCATCACATTGCTACAAGAATTATACTTGAATTTTTTGTGACGAAAACACATGTTTAAGGGGTCGAAAAAAATAGTGGAAGAAAAATCGTACAAAAGTAAACTGCCACTTCCGGTTGACAGATACTTACTAAATTTTATATATAACTTGGTATTGTTAACTTGATAACCTTATTAGAACTTTATAATACCAGAGTAATTATAAATTAATTACATACATATATGTATATTTTTCTATAATAAATGTGATCGAGCTTATCAACTGTGAATAGCTAAAAATTATTATTCCATTGCTACAAACCGACGTTGAAGAGGACATTGAAGAGATTTCGAACCCACCATTTGCCTATTGTCCTAGGGTTTTACGCAAAGAAAAAAATGCATTCAATAGCCTCTAACATGAGGGTAGTAAAATTTTATAACCCATTTGTCTTTTTACATATTTTCGTCCATTTGTGTAGACAATTCATCTGTCAATCATAGAACTAATTTCAAAATATATTATTGTTTTGCCATCTCCATTCAACGCGCGTGATTTTTTTTACATTTACATTTTAATTGTCTTTTACATGTCAAAATTAAATTTTGTATGCAACCCTTACGCATAATAGTTAGTTGTAAATGATGCAATATTAATGTGAAACATAAAGGAGGTATGTAAAAATAATTTTAGCTGTAAATTTCTAATGTCTGCCTTTTTTACATACCTCCTTTTTTCTACAATACAATGTCCGATTCATACATTTGTTTTTTGCTAAACACTAAGTAAAATCTCTCCATCGTTAATCCGAATAGTCGTAATTCGAGACTTGACTGTAAAATAATACATTAAATTTATTATACATATAGCTTGTTTAAAAAAAGTTTAAAAAAAACTTTCATTATACATATAGCTTGCGAATGTACACTAGAAGACTTATTTGGAGAAGAAATAAAATAATTGCATTTTAAACAAAATTTTGGAAAAAATTATGTGAATTTGATTTAGAGACGCCGTAAAGGTCACATTCAATGTTAAAACTCGAAGTACACGTGACCGCTGGCTGGGAACTGTTTTATCAAAATAAAACGTGGCGTTCAACGTTTATTTATTTATATATTATCTTAGCTATAAAGCTAATTTTAAAAATACATCTTAATTACTTAACTCTAAATAACACTAAAATTTATAATTATCTTATATGTACTGTCCCTCACAGAGGTCTTCGCACCTCTGTGAGGGTGTTAAACTAATTCAATGACATACGCTTTAAAAGTAATTTTTTCAATTTAAATAAGTAAACATTGGATACGGTTTAGAACCCCTGACATTTAAACTAATTCATTGACATCTGCAATACGCATAAAAACTTTTTTTTTTCAATTTAAATAAGAAAAAATTGAATACGGTTGAGAGCCCCTGTCATTTATACTAATTTAATAACGCCCGCGATGTGTACGATAAAAAGTAAATTATTCATTTGAAATAAAGTAAATTTTGGAGACGGTTGAGAAGCCCTGCCATATAAACTAATGCAATGTAATCTGGAGTTCATACGCTCGGAAAGTTTTTTTTTTCAATTTAAATACGTAAATATTGGATACGGTTGAGAACCCCTGTCATTTATACTAATTTAATAACGCCCGCGATGTGTACGATAAAAAGTAAATTATTCATTTGAAATAAAGTAAATTTTGGAGTCGGTTGAGAAGCCCTGCCATATAAACTAATGCAATGTAATCTGGAGTTCATACGCTCGGAAAGTTTTTTTTTTCAATTTAAATTCGTAAATATTGGATACGGTTGAGAACCCCTGTCATTTATACTAATTTAATAACGCCCGCGATGTGTACGATAAAAAGTAAATTATTCATTTGAAATAAAGAAAATTTTGGAGACGGTTGAGAATCCCTGCCATATAAACTAATGCAATGTAATCTGGAGTTCATACGCTCGGAAAGTTTTTTTTTTCAATTTAAATACGTAAATATTGGATACGGTTGAACATTTTGAACATTTTTGAACATTTTGTCGCTTAAACATTTTGTCGCGGGTACATTTTGTCGCGGGTACATTTTGTCGCGGGTACATTTTGTCAGTGCACTAATTTTCGGGTACATTTTGTCGTTGAACATTTTGGACTTGCACCAATTGTCGTGTAACCGTGCAAGCAGGGTAGTGGGGAAGTGGGGGAGTGTGGAACGTCTGTCATGTGCTCCTGATATTGAGCGCCGAGCGATGGGTGACTTCAGCGTCAGATGCGCCTAAAAGTGCGCGGAAGCGTACACACATAAACACATCCACGAAGACACACACACATCATTTCGAACGGGTTGGATCGGTGATCGCGTAATGCACGCACTCAACTTTTTCAATTAATACATATAAATTACCTTACATACATTATATTTATATACAACATATAACTTTATTTTAATTCGTGTGTCAATTGTTGGAATCAACGGGCACAACACTATATCATATAAATAATGTAATCTTCAAAAGCCCACAACAAAGTCAAAGATAAACCAACGTTTATACTCTTTATTTAACCCCATTAATCTTCCAACCCATTAAATCACAACAAATTAAATTATACTTTACAATGAAAAGTTCTTCTTCTTGATTAAAAATTCGGCCGCATTGCACCACCTCTCAACCCTCTGAGATTCGACCTTTCACTCCTTACATATTTTATAAGCTGCGTCGCATAGATTCAAGCAAATTTATCGCGAATATTCACGATTGATTATTAATAAATAATACAGAGAGATCGACCCATCACGCAACCCAATATATTATTAATACAATTTGGCTTTCAACTTGTGACATTTAATGCCCCAAAACTACATATTTATCGAAAAACTAAGAGAGTGATCCGTAGCCTTTTATTGTTTTAAAAAAAATGTGTATTTAATATTATTCAACAATCTATTGATTCAGTTTTGGAGGGCAAAAGGTCAGACACTTATTCTGTCAGAACTTTACGACTCAACGACTCACGGGTCAACCACCACGCTTTGTGCAACTAACCCGAAACACTTTCGGATTACACAAGTCGCAATTTGTAGTCGTATGATAAAAAGCTCGGGACAAGATTAGGAAATGCTCAAAATTGAAATTTGAAAACAATGGAGACAACAGTGGCACACCTGTCGCCGGTTTGGAATCGCTTTAAAAGACCTCCGAGAGAGTGCATTGTGTCACGACATTTGCGTAATGCAAGCAAACCGTATCCTGATTATCCATTTTTAGTTGTCATCGCGTACGCAACAAAGGAAAACTAGTTTTCGTTGTTTTTTGGTTTTCTGTTTTTTTTTTTGTAACAAGTACATAGAAGTATTTTTTATGGTAAAATAGTTGAAGGAAGTTGTCGTTTGAAACCCTTCCGGTGCGGCTTGCTCAACACCGGGGGCCATTGTCTTCGGGGAGGGCATTGTTCCCTTACTCACACTTCACAGGTAATTAAATGCGAAAACACGAAGCGGGCGGGAACGGGTTGGTGCAAAACTATGCCTAATGAGTGTTAGGAGAGGGACGCTTTAAAATTTTGAATGTTGGCTCACGTTTCATTAACCTTTGCAGATTAATTTATGATATCGCTCGTTATGGAAACTTCACAGTGTCAAATTTTGCATTGTCACCGGTTAAAATATTCATATTTAATATAATATTAATGTTAATTTAATGTAAGTATATGTATAATATATTACTTGGATTATTTTTTACCGGAAATTAATAAAAAAAAAAGTAAACTAGTTTTGAGGTATCGTTTTTCAACATTCCTGCCCGTCGAAAAATGTTGATCTTATTCTCAACAATTTCCACTCTTAAGAGGGTTGGATACCCGAAACCTTAATTTTGTTGCCGTTCCTTTCTTCGATATATATATATATATATTGAGTGAATGCGACAGTTGCACCTCGACCAGATAATATCTATTTTAAATCGACAAAATCGAGTTTTCGTATTCTCCGATTTTCTCCTCCGAAACTGGACCAATTTTTAAAAAAAAATCATCATCGGTATTAGAAAGATATTTTCTATGTTTGTCTTGGTATTTTTTTTAAAAATCAACCGTTAATATAGCACGCTGGACTCTTTTTGTGGGTGTAAAAACGAGGCGATTTTATAGATTTTATAGGTGGCTCCTAGCTAATAATAACTAATCAAAAAAATAAAAAGATAGAAATATGCCTATGTTGGATATCTATAGCATATTAAAAAATAATTTCTCTAGTGCCACAATTGAGGAAAGGCGAAGTGTAAAGTGAAGTGAAGTGAACGTTTGTATGGACAAGGCGCTGGTGTTCAGTCCTCTTAACCCTTTGACTGCTACAACAACGATAAATCGTTGTTTTGAAATCGGCGAAGATTGCTACGACGATCGTTGTTGACGTCATTAATTGTCGTATTTCAATACTTTCTTTGAGCCACCAGCGCATCAGTGGCACGAAACATTTTTTTTATATACGTATTTATATTTATTTTTCAACCAAGCTTTATAAATATTTATCAATTTTTTAAATAAAAGCTCTTCAATTTCGGGTTCATCATCAAAGTAAATTTCGGGTTCGTTGTCAATGTCATATAAGGAGTTATTACTTGGGAATTGATTATTGTCGATAAATTCATTTTCAGAATCAGTAGAGCTGCTGATTTGTCGAGTTCCTCGGCGAGGAGCTATTATTTCGCTTTCATCACTTTCACTGTCCGATATCATTTTGCAGAGTTAAAATAAATGGCAATAAACAATAGAAATCCGCTTTCAATTATATAGGTCACGAGACGTCACGAATTCATGCAATCAATCAAATGCAACTGAAATGCATACAAAATGTTTATGATACATGTTGAAAAATTATTTGATTATTAGAAACTTCGCATCCTTGTGTGTCTCGCTCACACGTACACAATTAAAACCAAGAAATAAAGAGAGAAAGACCGCTACCTGTTTCGAATATATCGCATGTTGTAAGGATACATCGATATCTAAAAATAGATTATTGAAAAGAATAAAGCGTCGGAAAAAAATCGTCAAAACTTATTTAGTGTATATATGTAGGTATCTCTTTCGCACGCACGCATGTAAAAGCAAGACAGAAAGAGAGAGCACGAGTCCACGACTGCTTCTTAAAAACGTATATAAAGTATTATAAAAATTACGAGTGTTCGGCGAAGTAAGTTTGTAAAAAAAAATATTATATTTTTTTTTTTTCAAAATAATTACAAATGTTAGCATTTTTCGCTTGGACATTGAAAAACCTCGTAGCAGCCAAAGGGTTAAGGTCGCTTCGATATCTTACCGATATACGGTAGGCTATAATTGAAGTAAGGTAATAATGTCTCCAACATGAAACTAGAAGAGTTTAATCAGTAATTAACTTATTAAATCGGAATCTTGTCTCGGTTCGGAGCGATGGCAGCTAGCTATCCTAGTGCTAAAACTTTTTTCATTCACATTTATTTTCATATAACTTCGGGACGTTTAGTGACGCTTTGAGCTTGGGCTTGAACCCGGGAATCTTACAGTGGTTAGTATTAACGCAACCAAGCTATAATGTATACGTACTGTGAGCTTTCGAGATGATTAAGAGTAACCTGTCATGGCACTATGGCATATAAAAAATATATTAAATAATCTAAAGGCGAAAATAAATAAAGACGATCCTTAAAATCCTTGATGTGAAGCCATCACTCCCATCGAATATTATTAGTATGAAGGACCTTTAGATCGAAGAAAAAAACAGTCAGTATATCTAGGAATTTAAAACAAAAAAATTGTAAATAAAATATATGCAATAAGTTTCGGAAAATCTTAATTAAAATCATACGAAAAAATCAAATGTAGTGACGCCAACGAGTCACTCAAACAGCAAAAATGACTGCTAGATTGATAAAATTAATATATCTATTATATACATTTCCGTCACTTAAATTCATTTTGAATACATACATATGATTACGAATAGTTCACGTCCAAAGAGACCACAAACAAACGAAATTTCCACAGCAATTACGCAAAATAGCATTTATTTCATTGTATTAAAATATCCCATAACACCCACCGTATTAAAGTAAATGACTCCGTATAATTCGTTGACGATTAATCTTAATGTGGAAACAAACATAAATAATAGAAATTGACATTAAATTTTATGTTATTTAAAATTGTGTAACAATCATCTGAAAATAACGTAACGTAACGTAGCGTTACGTACGAACTGTTTATATGTAAGATACATATTATACATATGTACATACAGGATGGCATGATATAAATGCGCCATCGGCTAAAATTTCCAATTGCAGCAAAACAGATAGATAGATTCGTTTCGAAAATCTTCGGTGTGTCGTGACGCCAAGCAATAAAATAGAAAATCACGTATTCGCCGACAGGAAATTAATAACAAAAGTTACACAATTCGATACAATTCCCACTGTGGGTTTACGTTTCAGTAAATACATACATAAGTACACATGTACATATAAACTCTGAAGAATTTTTACTTCAAAAGCGACCGGGTTTAACCGGGCGTTGTTAGATCGATCGGCGAGCTACAGTAGTTAACGGGTCAAATCGATTGTTGTCATTATAGAAAGTGTGTGAAATGCGAGAGCTCATTGAGTGAAGATGTCGATGCGATGTGCATAGTAATTAAAAACTTATATGATTTTCCTGAGGAAATTCGTTCGGAAAATCGATACAAGTATAGTGGCGCTTTCTAATTTGCCGTAATGGGAAAAGTTTATGTGAAAACTTCGTCAAAGTTTCGCGATTTGATTCGATTACATTTAGTCAATCGAATAAAGATCACGCTATAATGTTACAGTGGGTATAATGGTATGTTTTATGTTGAAAATAGACTTGGTTCACTGATTCGATTAATCACAGTTGAATAGCTCCAATGCATCCTTTTGAAGGTATAATATAATAATCTAATAATAAACGTATAAACTGCATGTCATAAATAATAGTCCGTTTGCTAAAGACATTACTAACAAACTAACCAGTAGATTATGTGACACAATCACTAATAACCATACTAACACACTTGTGAAGAGTTTCGATGATTACAACAAAATACCTATACCCTTCAGGTATAAACACAGATTATCTAAACACAATCTGATTTAGGTCATCGACTTTAGATATTCTTTAATTAATATTATGTATTAGATGTATTATGAGCATTTATAAAAATTGTAAATAGGTTTTTGAGCTCTTTTTCCTATTATGCTGTACATTAACATTAGAATAATATAATACTATGATTACTAACAAAATTAAATAAAATTGTAAGATAGAAAATGATCAGTAGATCAGTAGCTATTAAAATAGATATAAGATGTATTGTGAACATAATTTCGTAATAATAAGCATTTAAAAATCAAAAATAAAAATAATAAACGTATGCAAATAAATGCAAAAGGAAATTAACTGAACCATTTTCGTATGAAATTTTTTAAAGGACAAGGGACTGCATGCAATCGTACTAAATAATATGACGTGACACACTTTTTCGTCTTATTATTTATTAGAGGGCGGGTTTTTCGTTTTTATTTCGAAATTTAATTTATATCATTATAGTTTATCAGTCGCGAGTTGAAATGTCACGCAATCGTACAGGGATATACATACATATAATTTAATAACTTAAATACGAATAAATGAAGTTTAATAATATGTATGGCTATTTGTCCTACGTACGAGTACACATCAGTGGCGTGTCGTGAAAATCTCTCTGTTTTACAAGGTTTTTCTTAGTTTCACTTGTGCAACGATAAAATTATTATTCAGTTTTACACACATCTGCGCAAATAGGATACAAGGGTGTGATATCACCTATTCCTCAGGCTGTGCTATAAAAACAGGGTGATTCGCATGCCACTGATACATACATACATATATATGTAGGTTTATCATTGGCATACAAAAAAAACCTTTTATATAATAGTATGAACTACTATTGCAATGCATATTCTATGTACATCACGAAAATAATGTTATTAGATTCAAGGGTAGTAAAATATTTTCACATTTTCAACAATATCAAACCACTTGATACACTTTTCAACAAAATGTATTGATAGAATTTATTAGAAGATACATATTGTTTTCTCTCTGAATACGTCTCGGCCGTAGCAAGGATTAAAACGCAGGTGGGTGGTCATTAGGGGGGCTGAAACACAAGTTGACCCTCCCCCTAGCGTTTTTTTTAAACGTTATTTTTATAAACCTTTTTTCCTTTGGAATTATGAAAAGGTGTTGAAATAAAATTAATTTAATTTTATGTTTTTTTCTTAATATATTTATCAAAAGTAATAAAATTTATTAATTAAAAAAAAGTGGAGATCACTGAAAACAAAACTGGCCTAAGGCTGTAATACTCTTCAGGCCGGGGCTGGCATGTAATAAATACATACATATATGCTATGATTTATGCACATATGTATTATATGTTAAGTTAACGTCATAACTCAATCTCACAAAATACACCAACAGTGGGGAAAAAACTCAAGAATCAAAATTTAGGTAGAGCTTTCAAACTACATACCAAGATGACTGGAATAAAATATATATGTATATATACATATAACATTAACCTTATCTAATATATAATTTCGAAAAAGACTTTGTATGTATGCATGTACATATATATGTTTGTTTGTTTAGTTCGTAGAATCGGTGACGTTTAATTTAATAAAAAAAACAAATGAATATTCAAATAAATTTAAATTAAATAAAACTATTTAAATATTACATATGTTTATATACTATTACCTATAGATTAGCCATGTTTAAGCGGTTTATATAATAAAAACCGAGCGGAGCGGGGTAAAACCACTAGTCTATTTTTGTATTAAATCTTAAATTATCGTGACCTACATAGTACATATGTATGTACATACAGTGGTGTAGTGCTAAATAAATAAGAACCAGGTCGGTGTTTAATTTTTACGACCCCCCCCCCCCCCCGGTTTTATCCTTACTAAAAAAAAGTTGTATCCTAATATTGGTAGTTCAAATATTTATAAAAAAAATCAAATAATAATTATCAAATATTCTTACTTGTTGAAATTATGATACATTTTATTATATTTTATAAAAACTTCCATAATGTATCCTCTTCAACATCTTTGATTTTGCAAAACCGGTGTTTGTGTGTCAACAGTAACATTTGCTTTTAGCAATGCTAAAACCATGTACATACTCGTACATATGTATGTCAAAAAATATCAAATTTTAACATGTGAATTCAGAGATGACTTTTCATTTATGCTGAGTTCCCTCATTTTATCTATCCTCAAGTGTGTATGGTCAATAGTTTAAAGAATGTTTTCTTTCGAAGTTTTAGATAAAAAAGACAATAAATTTCATTAAACGTCTTTTAAGTTTTGAATATGCTCAGATTACTATTCGATTGTGGTCATCGAGTGTTAGAATGAGAGTCTGCTCACAATATTTTTAGAATACCACATTTTATATGTATATGAAATTTTAGTCAAAATATTTTTAATTGTACTCCAAAAACAATGTTTATATCAATCAAAGTGCCAGGGCGGCTACCTGGCTCATAAAGAAGTACCAGGGTGGCAACTACACCACTGTGTATATATTAATTAGAAAGCATTGATGCAAGCAATACACCACTAAAAAAGTAAGTCAATTAAAAAAACCCCCTCTTAAGCTTTTCAATAAATGTTTAACAGGGTTACAATAAAAAAAAACACATCTGATGAAAGTAACACGCACCCCAGAAAGATTTTTACCACGTTATTGTTGTACCTGCACACATATTATAAATTATAATACATCCGAACACTATAAATGTCCTATATGAGCAAAATACAATCCGTCTACAAAAATTAAAATACACACACACACACACACATATTACACATCTGGAGAGAAAGTGGTCCAATTGATCAACAGACATCACAGAGACGTCTCCAACCTAATATTTTCGCGCAGGAAATTACAATAAATCGACGGTCCAAGTTAAATGGCGTATTGTTGGCCGCCGAAACGTCGCTCCACTTATAATGTGCCGCCAATTATTGCAGATTAACCATTTCGCAAATCGATGCACGGACGAGATTAAACCACACAGTTTCGATTTGACCGCGCTCCGGGACATTTAACCTTTACAGCAACGGGCCGATTAGACCCCACCCTCGTTGACGCCGATTTAAATTATCACCGATACTATTCACGTCCAGTCGAACGCACAATTGGCACATTTCAAAATTTACGAACCCTATTAATGAATCAAGTTGACAAGAGCGAACGCCAAGAGAAAGTACAAATTACTACGGGGGAGGGGGAGGGCAAAAAAATATCACAAAGAAGGCGAAAGTCCCATGCGGGATGATCCCATCGACCTCGAGCGGAAACCGCGTGATCGAGACGTATGGTTAATTAAACATGAAGATCAAGTGCTGTGTGTTGGACAGCTTCATTTGTTAATTTGAACCATCTGACGGCGGATGTCAAGTTGCTATCGGTTCTGATTACCGATTTTGCCAACCGGCACTTAATCATGGCGCGCAAAAAAGATCGGAAATAATAATCAAAATATAATGCTGAAACGTGACAGGTGAATTACCGACGGCGCTCAAGGTGTTGAGAAATTATCGGAGATAGTAAAAATATAAATAACGTGAAAAAAAATGTAACGACGTTGAAAAAAAAAACTCGTTAGTGCGTACTTCACTTTCGCACTATGGTCACTGACAAGTTTCCCATGTGATTAATGGGGAAAAAGGTCTTCTTCTGTGTAATAAAATTTTATAAAAAAAAGGCTGCCAGAGAATACATTATATTGTGAAGGGTAAGCTTTAGTTTGGGATCTTGATGAAAATTTTCCACGAAAACTTTTCCTTTTGTGAATTTTAAATATAATTTTCTTTTGTATTATGTATGCTCGAATAAAGGTGAGTTACGAACCTGCCCGTCTTAAATATTCCATAAATTGTTTCGTATATATAAAAAAAACAGCGAAAACAAATCTCATTACATAAAATATTAAGGAAATAGATTTTCCCAAATACATAGACCACACTATAAATAGCGAATGTCAATAACAAAGAATGACACTTGAAGTTTACGAGCAATAAAATGCAATACACACTTTAGCATAATGGCCAGCCTCGGAAGGAATTGCTAGCTTTGAATCAAATACAATAAATTTAAATATGCAGTATGGAACATAAAACATAATATATTTATTTATAGCAAAAAGTCAGTGAAGAGAGGTTCAAACTTGCTCCTAAAAGGAAATATGATACTTCATATCAAACTATTAATTTGATAGTTATTTATAGGTCAGCCAGCGAAATTTTCTTTAAATTAAGTCCAAATGTTAGAGAGCTTGAAGAAAAAGATCTTCGATCAATGTGATTTTGAAAATTGAACGCCAAGTTGCTACCACATAGTCCAATGCACTCGAAGAAGCATGGAACATTGTATGCATGGCATAACGAGGAAAGACAGGAAACGGAACACGTGGTTGAGAAGTAAGACAAGGGTTGTGGATATAGTAGATAGAGTGAAAAAATTTAAATGGCAATGGGCGAGCTATGTGGCTAGAAGAATGGACGAAAGGTGGAAAAAAGAAGAGCTAGAATGGTACCCGAGAGAATGCAAAAGGGTAAAAGGAAGACCACAGAGAATATGGGTGGACGAAATTAGGAAAATGTGTGGAGTGAGATGGATCAGTGTTGTGCAAAACACAAATGAAAGGAAACGTGTTGGATAGGCCTTCTACATATATATGTATGTACATATGTATACATATAGCTGAAGATGATGATGATGATGTTGTTAGAGGAATTGGCGGTGATTTGCATCCCGTGTTCCGAAACTCTTCTACTGAGATGATTAAATTCAGCCGTCCCGATTTCCCACTGTAAGGATCCCCGCTTAGAAGGGTTTGGATGTTTGGTCCACGACAGATCAAAACATCCAACATGGTACAAATAAACAATGGCTAATGTGCAACGGCGAAACGATGCACGCTAACATGATCACGCGTCCAATATGCAAACCGACCAATATATTACGAATCGTTCACGAATTATCGTGACTAATGACATGACCCTATGTCGCCACGAATTCACAATAATAGAAAATAACATTATATTTCTTTATTGTGTTCTTTTTCAATGCTAGATAAAGAACATACAGAGGCGTGCATACATACATACATAAATATTTATACATTTCGATATTTACACGGAAAACGTGACAAAATTTCAACACCACGCGCTCGCCGACATTTTTCATATAAAATTTACATTTCGTTGTTAAAATTTCAGTTTCGCCCGTTTATAATAGATATAATATATTATATTGCGGAGAACATCACAATGCGCGATCTCTCTCGCATCTATTACGTGTCCTATTTCGTACTGAAAAACGACGTGGGGGTATTGCTTTTTTGCCACACACGAATACGAAAATGTCCTCAACACCATATTTATAGTAAAATTGACAGTATAGTATGTAGTTTCTCGGCGTATGTCTCGTTTTCGCAACGAGCGTAGGCTTTCACAGTTACATAAAAAAAAATAATCAAAACATATACAGAATAAATTTAATTAAACGTTACAAATATAAACGGCGCAGTCGTAATGACGTTTGCCTATTTGGTCAGCGAAAATTTCACGATTTCAAATCGAATTTGATTAGCAGTGCGAAAGTTGCTAAACATACAAATTTTTTCAGCGTATCAAAACGACATAGAATGTTTACTTATTACGGCGAAAAGGTCAGATGAACCGTCTGAATTTATAGGTCAAAAACATCATCGTTAACGCACATACTGAACGTTCTAGTGTTGCGAACGAACGCTTGGCACAATTTGCAAAATCAAGTTTTAAAATTATCAATTCGCTATGTTGTATATAAAAAAATAAATTAATCATACACTTTTTAAACGATTTAATTGCCCCGTAATAAATACGTTGTGCACGGATTATGATTTAATACATAATGACACGTTTAAATTAAATAATGATTCTCGCGCTTTAGTGTGTCCAATATTATAATATACATACATACACATGTACAAGTGTGTTCAAAAGTGAAAATATTATAACATAATAATATTTAGAGCTGTGATTTATTCGCAACATTGTGCCATTGGTGATTTACGTAGTCGGAATGGATAACCGCTACGAGCATAAAACTGGACGAGATTTATACTGGACGATATCAAATATAATAATAAAATATGGACGGGTGAGAGTTTGACTTTAGAACGAAACGAAAGTTCGAGATTTAAGGATTGGATTGTTTGACTTTTAATTGAAATTTCTATTGAAGTTTCTAACTCTTTGTAATACATACATACATATGTAAGTCACAATGAAAAGTTAAAAGTAAAATCCAGTCTTTGAATTCGAAGAAAACGTATTCAAGTCGGATTAATTATGTGAGGGTTCGGGTTTTAACAGTGAAATAAAATCAATAAACCCAGAATTAACTAAAATTGAACTTGTTCTTCTACTTAAAGTGACGTAGTTTATTTCGTCGTCCATTTGGTATTGGAAGTTTTATCGGCATGATAAAATATATGTCGCAGAAGGAAAGATAATAATACCCTGTATTATTTTTAGACCGTAGACAATATTGAATGGAACATAGAACAATTTGATGGATTAAGCATTTAAAAAGTAAACAATGACTGAAATTTAGTTATTATCGATTGTACGAACGAAAAACTAGTTAAATAAAAAAAAACTCGAACTTTCGAAAAAGCTCGAATTGCATTGTAGAACAATTGTATGAGCAACACAAACTTGCTTTTAATATAGTAGTACACTATAAAAAAACAATTTTGGGGACTTAAACCATATTTAAAAAAAATCTCGCTCGCGTATTTGGATTTATTTTTGGCACTTTTTATTTCCAGTATTCATATCATCATCATCAACATAATCTACAGCCGCTCACCATCCACTGCTGGATGAAGGCCTTTCCAACACGCTTCCACTCGTCTCTGTTTCGCGCAACTCTAATCCATCTCACCCCACACGTTTTCCTAATTTCGTCTACCCATCTTCCCCACGGTCTTTCTTTTGCCCTTTTGAATTCTCTCGGATACCATTCCAGCACTTATTTTGTCCACCTTTCGTCCATACTTCTAACCACGTTACCCACCCATTGCCATTGCAATCTCTTGACTCTATCCAATGTATCAACTACCCTTATCATACTTCTCACCCACGTGTTCCGTTTCCTGTCATTCCTCGTTATGCCGAGCATACATATATAGAGTTCCATACCTCTTTGAGTGCATTGGACTTTGTGTAGCATCTTGGCGTTCAATGTCAACGTTTCACATCCATACGTCATCACTGGCAAAACACATTGATCGAAGATCTTTTTCTTCAGACAGAGTGGCATTTTTGATTTAAAAACAACATTCATTCGTCCAAATGCACCCCAACCTAATTTCATACGTCTCTTTATCTATTCTTAGGCATGCATGCAATAACTATTAAACATTAGATGTGGAATGTATAGTAGTACAGAAATATGTAGAATGAAGCATACAAAATGTTTTAAACGTACAAAACAAAACATATACACGTCTGTGAAACAAAGTGGTCGTATGCAAAACATCAAATAAAGATAAACATCAAAAGATATGATATTATAAACGTCACATATGTACATACATATGTTATTACATTCCCACCCAAGATGCCCGCCCCGCCCCATATACCCACCACGTTCAAGTTTAACCATCTCGTAGCCAAATCTGAATGAACTCTAGTATACTACTACTACACACTGCATACACTATCCGACCGAAGAACTCGCGAACGCATTTAGCCGAGCTGCAATGTCAAGTGGTCCATTTGACATTCGAGCTGCACAAAACGGAAACACAAAAGACAAACCGAGAGATATATATATATATATATATATATATATATATATATATATATATATATATATATATATATATATATATATATATATATATATATATATGTATATATATATATATATATATATATATATATATATATATATATATATATATATATATATGTATATAAGTATGTATACAGAAAGAGTAAGCTGCAGGTATAGTACTTATGTGCGTAACTAAAATAGCTCGTAAGCCCAGCGTAGGTCGACGTACCCGAATATAGCCACCATCGTAGCACGGGATTCGCTCCAGATGAAGAAGTGTCGTTTGCGAGAGCAGCGCGCATACTCCAGCGATGATAGAGCACGAGTTCTATTTGTGAATGCATGTATGTATGTATGTACACAGATGCATTCGCATTCTTATGCATCTCTTGTGCATCGGAGTCATCCTGACGATCCGCGACACGAGTGGAGTGGATGCCCCAAATAAAACTATGCGAAAGGGGTTTTACGGGATAATAACACGCCATTTTCGAGAGGTTCATCAAAGTTCTGAGGGTGCCGCGGCAATAATTCACCTCGTCAAAAATAAGATTAGTTTTTGTTCGATTTTAATTAAGGTTATTATTTTGCAATGAAGCTATTATAATGACGGGTGTGCGGACTGCAAGTTTATTCTCACTTAACCTTCAAAAGTTGAACGAAATGTTTTGATAGTGGATAAAAAATGGCCCAGAGAGTGGAGAAGAACAAAAAGTAACGACGATCCAAAAATTTTTTGATTAATTTTAATTTGAAAAAAATGAGTAAGTACTATCTATATACCTGTTCTATCTGCGTGTCGTATTATTTTGGATAAGTTTTTAATAGAGCGACACAAGCAATATAAAATTCAAGCTGTGAAAAAATAATGTCGAAATTTCTGGAAATTAATTAAGTTGTCAAAAGTTTCGTGCTTTTGACACGAAGCCGAATTCAGAAAAAAGACATTCACATCAAACTTTGTCAATCTGATCAATCAGGAGACATAAAAAACTTTTCCGTATAAAATAAGAAGCAAATTTGTAATAATCGAAAGTGGCAGTTACTATAACTAAATAAACCAAAAAATTACCTTGTTACAAAATTACAAAATTACCCCTCGCTTTTTTCGTACTTAAAAAATATGTATCCTAATATTGGCAGTACAAATATTTATAAAAAATCAAATGCTAATTGACTTGAAAAGTCAATGAAAGTGGTCTGAATAAGGGTTATTATTTTTTGCAATATAATATAATATGCAGTTCTGAAAATGTTGTTAGATGATTCGATTTCGGCATCTTTCAAAGTGTCTATAATTTTTAATATTTTTTTCAAATGAGCATTTGAGTGAGGATACGGTTGGAGTCACCAAATGTTAAAACGAGAGTCCGTTCACAATATTCGGTATACAAAATTTTATATGAAATATAAGCAAAAATATTTTTTAATTGTACTTGAAAAACAATTTTTATATCAAAGTACCAGGGCGGCGACCTGGCTCAAAAAAAAGTACCAGGGCGGCGACCCGGCCCGACTACACCACTGCTTACAGGTAAACCCTAGTGCGCCTTCCTGGCCAATTAAAAACAATACAGCATTTTTATAATACAAGTCGCTGAATTACGAGACACTGAAAATTTGCAAATTAAGGAGACATCTATGAATTGTACATACATTTTATTGTACATTAATCATACTCAAATCGTGGTGACATAGTAGGTAGGAAGGATTTTAGCCAATTTTTAATCGGGAACCGTTTCAACAATGAAATCAGAGAAAATTGAGAGTCACAAATATCCAGGTCTGATCTGCAGCACTACAGATATACTCTATCTTTTCAATCGAGGTCAGCTCATGGGATCGAACCCGGCGCCTCTCAGTGTTGGGCAGAAACTAAACGACCGAGCTCTGCTGCTGGCTATATTTATATATTTACTGATAAGATAAATGTATATATTTATATATAAATGTATTATTTATATTTTTTAGTATGTATGTATATATTTACTGATAAGATTACCAATTTTTTCTCTCGTCAGGAATAAAAAAATATTACTATTAAAAAATTATTAAAATTTGAATTACCCATTAGAACATACAAAGTATTATGGTGTATTGATTTCCGTAAATTATTGGGCAACACCGGTTATTAAATGGTAGTGAAACTATGATAATAAAATTTAACAATACAATGATTACCGTTTCGAATAAAGTACGTATTGACAATAATAAAATCCAAAGTGAAACGAAATCGTTTATTTCACAGCATTGTGAAATGTATTATAAAATAATAAAATACACATACATATCATACACAAGTAGTTTCAAATTCGAAGGGTAAAATAACTATCTTATAATAGCTATAATTCATAAATAAATCAACAAATAAATTAACAATGACGCATTCTCCAGAAATACATACATTCGGTAAGAGTAGAAAAAACGAATGAAAAAACGTACTGAATTTAAAATTATTTGCACACAAAGGAAGATTATACACGCTTACTGTCCATTTGCTAACAAAGGCGATCCGGTCATTTTATTGTCAAACTTGCTACAAAGACAACATTAGACAACTTGCAAAAAAAAAAAACACGATAATAATGCGAACGATTTGTACACACACACACATACAATATGTTACATAGTGAGTATATTATTTATTTTTTTACTCTCAACTGTTTGTCTAGTAATCAATCAAGAAGAGCAACGCCAGGAAGTCAAAACGACAGTACAGTAAAAAAAAAACAGAATCAAACAGATAATTTTCACTCCCACGTTTCGATTCATCAATGAAAATACACCGTGCGAAAAGCGATCCCTCAAACTTTCGCTCCTATACAACTTTGATACGTGTTATTAAGATTATATCAGCATTTAAAAAAGTGTGTCTGCTACTTGTTGTGCAGCAAATAAATTGAAAAACTCAAAAGAAAGTATTCAATTTAAATTTCGCACATATATCGTTGATGCGCAGTTCGAAATGTTATTTATGACTTTTCAAATAAAGGTCTGCGGTAGGAAAATGGCCAACCGCGATTGACCGGTTAGATTCGAAGCGATTTTTAGCCGACCAAAATTCGTTAAATCGCTAGTTTATCGACTTCTTATATTTATAAGGAATGGAAATATTTTAAAAATAGAAAAATTGATGAAAATCGAATATTTTCCGATGAAAAATTGACTTTTTCGTAAAAAATATATGATGTAGTGCAATTTTGGTAGATGAAATCAACTCATATATTATAATCATACAGACATGAGACTAATTTTCAGAATTTAAAGCGTTTCCTAACCCTTTTAACCCCCCCCCCCCCTCCTCACAATAGTTGTTCGAGAGAAAAATAAACGAAAAAGTATATACATATTAACATTATAATATTAAAAATTGCACCGTTTATTTTTAAATTCTAAATATATTTCGTATGAAGTGTACGTACTCTTATATAATATATTATTTAAAAAAAAAGTAATTAATTGAAATCCTTGTGTCTGATTCAAACTAGCAAGTTTATTAAGTACATATATTTGCATACATATATTTTTATTATGTACATATATTTGCGACAAACGAAAATCGCCTCTATTGACAACGTCAAGCAAAAACTGACGGTTACAGGCTTTTGAAAGGAAATAATTATAATAAATTGATTAGAAATGCAATGAATGAACTAACCCTCTATCGGAGCTGTGGAAATGTACTCGTTCGTCATTTCAAAGCGTATCCAGTCACCTTTATATCATTTAAATTTACATATTTATTATTTTATTCTCCCTATACGACCCTAGATTTTGCTACTCCTTCCCAAAAGTTGATTTTGGACTTTGGACCCTTGAAACATTCTGGCGCTCCAAGACTTCAGTTGAGAAAAGCTGATATATAAATAATATATAAAACGTTTTCATCATTCGAAATAAAATTGATTGCATCACGAATAACATATGCACACACATACATCGAAATAAATTTTACTGAAATTATATAACAAATAAGGTTTGGAAATGAATATAAATGTTAATGTATGTATGTATGTAAATACACATATGATGTATAGAAAGGTGATAAAACGTGATAAAACTTACAAGAAGAGTGCTTAATTTCCATTTTATCAATGTATTTATAAGAGGAATATAATTAATATATATATATATGAGTTTGCAAACTAAAACTCTTAAACGGAACGAATGGAAAAAAAAACAAATGATTATTATAATTTTAAATAAAAAATATCTTTGTTTATTATTCGAAATTTAATCGTATATTTTTTTCATATTGAAAAATATTACAAAGAAAGTTCTGAAAATTCACCCCGATTATTTAATCAATGTTCTTTCCTTCATTTCAACACTTCGTATGTATCTTTCCTTCAGTAGAAACTTCAAACGTTTCTTTACATAAAAACAAAGAAAATACGTCAACTTCCAACTGAATGCAAACAAAGTCAAAAGTGTCCTTTTTGCGCCGATAAAGGAACAGGATGTGGCAAATTTAAAAGACTCATAAATACATTTACATGACGCATAGCACGATGCAAATATGTCAGTCATTTCACGCCACGCGCGTTTTGTCACACGCTGGATGCAAGATTAAAATATATAAAAGTCGCCGGATAAAAAGCAAAAACTTCTCACACAGACCTTCAGAGGTCCGAAGCCGAATTTATAGCGATCGTCTACTATCCTGACTTTGACGTATTCTGTCAACGTATAAAAAACTCGACCGTACAAGGAGAACTGTATCACAAAAAATCATCATCCTCACTTTCATTTGCATAACGCTCCTCGTATAAAAAATATTTAAAAAATAACAAAATCGCCATTTTCTCGATGCGAACCGCCGCCAGGCCTGGAAGAGCAAAAAACTCGACCTGCCCTTATTGAAGAGAGACCGTTTTGAAAGGACACATCAAAGGATCACAAACCGAATGGCTTTACGACAAAATTATTGGGTACGCAGACCAATCCAGATGGATATATTGAGAGAGAGAGCAAATCTTCACACGTACGCTCGTACCCAATGGTGGCAATCCACTTTTTATGGTAACATCGTATAATCTCCTATAATATTATACAGAGTGAGTCATTTGACGTATCCCCTTAAAAAACATACGTATCGGCTAGAAGGCGCCCACATAATTGAAATATATATAATATATAATATAATATAATCGGCGGTTTCCCAATATGTATTAATTTGACGTCGATTAAATTATGCATGAATATTCAACGTAGTGGTTTTTTTTCCTCACTTTATTCATATGTAATGTTAAATTTTTTATTAAGATATATCTTAAATTTTTGATTGCTCTGTTCAATTAAAATAAAAAGCGTCCGATTTGTGCGTAGGCGTAGTACGGTTAGGCAGTTAACTGTTAAAGTTAAAAGTTCCGATCGTTAACCAATCAATAACGCCTTGAATGTACGTTAAAATTTTAAGTGAAGACTTTGATGTTGTTAATTTGGCTTTTTAACGACTTTGTAAGAAAAAATTACACTATAAATTTGACTTGATTAATTTTGGAAGTATGTACCTACATTCTATGGTAGATTCCTGTTAATTGGGAACGTTTACAATTATAGAACACTTTGGATTTTAAAATATTATAAACAGTTGACTATACAAAACAGTGACTCGACTATGTATGGGCTGATTTATAATTTGACTGATTTTTTACACGAAAATATATAAAAAAATAAACTATGTAAAGATCTGTTCTGTCACGCAAACAGTACATATTCTTTCGTGCAAATGACCCATTCTATCGTGCCAAAAAATATAATCTAACCAACGTATTTTTGCATTAACCTTTCTAGTAAAATATAGGTTAAAGCAATTTTGCAATAAAACTTTTGAAAAAAGTTTGATATCTTGATAATCTTACAAATGGGTTTTACTTATATAAAAAAACACATCTTAAATGAAATCCATTGACATTACCATCCCTAAAGATAAATTATAATACACCCATATAAACTAACTTGAAAAAACTGCATGTCATAAATAATATTCCGTTTGTTACAGACATTAATAACAAACTAACCAGTAGATTCTATAACAGAATCACTAATAACCATACTAACACACTTGTGAAGAGTCTCAGTGATTACAACAAAATGTATATACCCTTCAGGTATATACACAGATTACCTAAACACAATCTGCTTTAGGTCATCGAATTTAGAGATTCTTTAATTAATATTATGTATTAGATGTATTATGAGCATTTATAATAATTGTAAATAGGTTTTTGAGCTATTTTTCATATTATGCTGTACATTAACATTATAATAATATAATACTATAATTACTAACAAAATTAAATAAAATTTGTAAAATAGAAAATGATCAGTAGATCAGTAGCTATTAAAATAGATATAAGATGTATTGTGAACATAATTTAGTGATAATAAAATGCATTTAAAAAAAATTGACATTACCAAATTTAAGATTTTAAGTTTTACATTATTATAATAAGTGATTTATTATACACACCTTATTTATATAATTCTATTGAACAAATAAAACAAAGTGTAAATCAGCAAATGTCAAAATCTGCAAACTCGTTACACGCTCATTTCCAAGAATACGACCGAGAGTAAAAGCACACCGATCACATTATACAAAGATTCAAATAATGACCATAAATTCAGTCTAAACGCAACACTAAAACGACGTCAATTAAATAAAAGATACATCAAAAGTTTAAATGGCATCATTATACATACGAGTCACCTTTCGTCTGAAAATGATTCACGCCGCTAAATAAAACGCACAGCATCCAAACGCTACAGCAATTACGAACGCTTGTACTTGACGATCACGCAAATGAATAGCAAAAAAAAAACTACAATACGAATCGTACACAGTTTGACAAGCGCTACGAATACCCTTTCAATCCCGAAGCGAACAATACGCAGAATTAACTTATCGAAGTCATCAAACCTATCCATTATCCTTTGCAGAGACTATTACGCTAGATTTCACGGTTTGAAATGCGCGAAACGATTACATGCACACATATATGTATATATGTATATACCTAGAGGTTATTAATGCGAGTTGACTAGATCAGGAACTCGGTAATGTCGTTATGGTGTATGTATCACAGGTGAGATCACGACACAATGACAAACGAACCCATCTACCCTGAACTAGTAGTGCGAACGGCCTTGCGCCTTGAATCGTAAACTAATGCATATGCATCATTATGCAATGGACCATTGTCTGGCGATTAGCTCAAGAACATGTACGTAAAATATTATAAATACTAAGAATGCCTACTATTTTTATGCGCTATCAATTTTAAGTTAAAATGTATGATATTAGATCTGTTCTTTACACATTTGATAATATCAGGCCTTCACCTATAGAGTACAAGTAGGGATCCCAAATCCCTACTTGGTACTGTAAAATATTCGAATACTTTTTATACGAACTTATCTTTTTATTTTCAATCTACAGCACATTTAGTTATATTTGATGTTCCGGATAATAGTAGTCTTAAAACTTTAATAATACATATCTTGAACTTCTTAAAACTACAAATAAATAACATTGTTCGACAAATGACGATTCGTTTATTTTATCGAGGTTAGTCAGTTATCAATAGATTTTTTTTTATTGATCCACAAGCATAGTCGAATTATGATTTTTCTAAGTGTAATTTTATTTAATTCTCATATAAAGATAATTTAATGTATGTATTATCCCTATTAATTCAATTCAGATTCGTGTAAATACTAGTACGAGCTTTTAGCTCGCAATTTTACCGATTTAAAGTTCGGCACACTTCCAATTAACCCTTTTAAACGAAAACAAAAAATAGTGTGGTCAGAACACTATCCCAATAAACATGTTTCAATAGAAAAAAACTCAATATAAAATAGTATTAACAGTGGGAAAAATTCCACGTGAAAATACGTACTTTTTACTTTTGATTTGAACTGGACGACTACTTTGAGAGATTTGAAAGCTGAAAAGTACTACAAATGGAAGATAAAATACCCAACTATAGATTCCAATATTCATTTTGAACAGAAAATTGACAGATTTTGAGACACCGACCGAACAACACCAAGATATAGAAAAATCGCGCGATTTAAAAAACACATATGTATATCTCCGAATCTCGAGCTAATCAAAATTTTTTATTACCAGATTCGTATTAACTGGGCATAGATCTATAAGAAAAGTCATATCTCGTCTCTGAACCATTTTTCGTGTCGAACATTGTAATTTAAAGCTACTATTCGATATTCGAATATATTCGAATATTTGGGATCTCTAGTACCAAGTAATAATGTTAGATACTTTTCCCGTATAAAATGATCAGAATCATCACCGATGACTGCTTAATCAAAATCCTATTCCATTTCCGACTATGTATTTGGCGTGTCCGTCATCTTTTGTATTCCCAAATAAGCATCCATTCATATCCGTTCAATCTTATTTGCATTCTACATTCGAACATCCCAATCTCTTAGGTAGTACGAGTATTTAGTCGATCTCTCATCTATTCTTCGATCGCCTCAGTTATAATTTTCACCCGATTGCTCCTCTTTCTATTATTTATATTCTTTGTTCGTATTGAATATTCATTCTGTTTTGTTTTCACGTAAATACAGTCACAACTCTCGAGCATTCAACACTTTCTCTCATCTCTCATTTATTAGCAACAACCAATTTTAATTCGCCACTTTCATCCTATTCGTGTTTCATTTTATTTACCAGGAAGGCCTAACAGGTAAACCGCAATGCGCCTTCCTAGACAATTAATTACAAACATTGCAGCATTTTTATTACATAAATCACTGTATTTGGAGAGGCTGAAGAACACGATATGAATTAATTAATTAATTAATCCATAGAGACATCTATGCATTTAGACTTGTACATAATTTTTTACATATTGTAAATAAATCAAATTCAGATATTGGTGACATAGTGGGTAGGATGGCCAATTCGATGGAGGAACCGTTTCAACAATGAAATCAGATAAATTGGCAAACTCTGATAGGAAACGATTGACTTGGTGTCACAAATGTCCAAGTTTGACCAGCAGCATTAAAGATTAGCACGGGATCGAACCCAGTTACCTATCGGCGCTTAACATAAACGCAACCACCGAGCCATACTGCTGGCTTTTTAAATTTTCAATCTCTATATTACACTTGGTTCTTTGTGTACATTAAATTCTTAAGTCATCAAGCTTCATATATATGTAGTAAATATGTACATATGTACGTACAATAATATATTCAGCACTAAAAAGGCAAATTGAATGTTCTTCTAAAGGCTCATATCCCTATTTCACTATTTATCTCATTTCCTCTTTTTGCATCGATGTATCTATTAGGTATGTAGTTACAATCTGACCTAACTGTATATAATTACCTACTAGTTCAAGGTTTTCAATTTAAAATAAAGGTCATTAGAGTCGCCATATAAATGTTACGATAAATTGAAAAGAGTACATATAATATCGAAACTTCAAGATCATAAGGAAGCTAGGTCCTGATTCGAAGAGTATTGTTCAACCAGTGATACATAAATAAGAATCACATACCATTTCATCCAAGCTTTTCAGGTCATTGGTGACAATCTGAGGCATCGGACCGTACATCATGGGTGGTGCTTCCTGTCCAACACTGTCATCTTCCTCTTCTTCACTGTCCAAATTTCCTTGACCAGCTCGTCTGGCATCGGCCAAAATCTCCCTGTCGATCTGTCGCTCCATCTGGACCAGCATCGGAGCGAGCATACCTTGAAAGTAAAAAAAACCTTGTAAAAAAAATGACAATGATATAAAACCGCGTAATGACAGTGAGATACGCGCTACTGAACGTAGCGACAAATTTTCGTTCCGGGAAATTGCGGCAAAAGTGAAAACGCAAATAATTTTCCGGTATCGTATTCCACACGAGAATCAATCAACGGTAACGAATTTCGGCTCGCGTTCGCATAAAATTATCACCATCATCATCATCATCATCAAATTCAGACGCTAAACCTCAACACAATACAAGCGTGTAAGCTTTCATTTATCCAAACGGAACAAACTTCAAAGCGAATAAAAACGCATGAAAAAGAAAAGAAAAATAAGCACGCCTGGCTAGAAGTGTATGTTTCAGCTTTTTCCTTCACAATTTTTTTCTTTTATTAAAGCGAACGTACGAGTTCTTTTCTTTTTTCGGAACAATGGATGTTTTTCCAGGCGTTTCATACAAAAACAGTCGCGTTCGCGGCGGTTAATATTTTCAGGCGTTCTTATTGTGTGGTCCATTTCAAAATAACTACTGCCTCAGACGAATAAATACTAGAGGATTACGTTTAAATGCAAGTTTCGGATGTAATTTAATCAAAAGTATGCGCCGACAATCGTTAAATTCAAACACAGGATGCGGTTTACTACATTTATAATTGTTTTGATACAATCACTAGCCACATTCTAAAGTTCAAAATTGCATATTAAAACTAGATATGCATTAAAACACATAGTTTTCTAAAATTTTATACACAGTTACAAATAAACATTCTAAACGTTAACTAACAATACAATTGATTTTAGAGAAAGGTTGATGTAATACATTTAATGCTTTGAAATGAATTTTGGTACAATGACGTAACCAAATTCATACATGATTAGTACATTATGATTAAAAAATGCGGTTGGCCTATAAATCTTATAATATTGAACATTTACGTTCTAGGAAGTCGATTGCAAAAATATTACAGTCAACGATTTGCTAATTATAAAAACATAAAAAATAAAATAAAAGCATTGAATTGTTTAATCATCGCAAATAATAAACCTAAGGAATTTCCAACTTTCATATTGTACGTAATATACGCGGTGATTCATTCTGATATAAATTTAATTAAAAGGAAAAAATCTAGTCAAAACTGTAGACCAAACTGCATTTTGTCATCATTGAAAAATTTAAAAAGCTTTGTATTGAATCAACTCTTAAATAAAAAACAAATTGCTTATGATAAAACGTTTACTTCTAACTTTTGGCGTCTTTTTTTAATACAGTGGTAAATATATCTGTCAAAGTAGTTTCTTATATATTCAATGACGTAATATTTGGCAAAGATCATCATTATAAATCGATCTTTTACCTGACGTTTTCCGAACATATCAATATTAAATTCAAATACTCTTATTTGCTGATCACTTTTGAAATTTAAAAATAACCACAAATTTTTAATTCTATTAATTACAAGCACACATTTTTGCATGATTTGGTGCACCCAATTCATCCCAATTAAAACCTGATTCATTCCCGAGTCTAAATTTCGCATACATGCGTCATAAATTTTGATTGTAAACTGCAAACTACATATAGTGGTTAAATATTTTAATAATAATAGTTTATTTTCTTAAATTTAAACGACCTTACACGAAATTTACATATGTATGTACATGACCTTCTTAATCATCCCTTTAACAAAATACGTACCATGAACCGAAAATTGCCCATTAAAATAACAACAGTTGGAGTCTAGTATCGATTACCATGAACGCTGATACGAAATCGAGGTTAATATTAATGCCAAACCGTAAGGGCATGTATATATATTTACATGTTGACACACGTTGCGAAAATCAAAAATTCAAATGTTGAATACGTATAAGGTGTTATAATTGAGATTAGTTACCAAATTTGGAACCCTTCCTGGCGACCTCAAGCAGACATAGTATGACGTGCTTTTCGTTCTTCCTCATGATGAGGTCGTCGGTCTCGAACAGCAGGCACTCGTATATGATCAAGGCATTCCTGCACCATGCGATGAAATTAGACACGTTGTCCCTGGCAAAGAACGTGGCTGGTCTAGCGGCTGGGAAAAAGGTGACGGTGTGGAAAGTCAAGCATCTGGCTGGTAATCCTCTTGCTACCCTTTTTCCTTCGTGTTCGTTAGCTGATTCTCGGACATTGTTGGCATGCTGGAATTAAAGAAAAAGAAAATGGTTAAAATACGCATTATGAACATTTTTAAGAACTAATCTAAGCCTAACGGCCGGGCCGCACCGTGCAACTTTGTCGGCCGACTAGTTGCACGACACGAAAAAATGTATGGAAATGTGTGCGACAAACAAGTTGATGGGTGTAGCATGTCCCATCTACCTGCATGCATTGGTCTGGGCGCCCTCAACCAAGTCGCTCGCAAGTCGCACGGTGCGGCCGGGCCCTTACACGAAGCGTTTTTGTAATAAATATCAATTGAGAAGATGAGCGTTTTTGGTTTATTATTATTTTATTTATTAAATTATACCAGAAAGGCCTGACAGGTAAACCCAGAGAAATGTTATATTAATTTCTCTGGGTTTACCATTATACACCAAAAAAACTTGTGTATTAAAAAACGTGTAATTAAAAAAAAACGAAAACATCGAACAATTGAAAGTGATGCGATTTCAATGCACTTATATATAAGAACCAGCCGCAAATATAAAACATCCTTGCGAAGCCCAAATGTAAGAGAAAAGATCAAAATTCCACTCATACATCACATTCAATTTTGAAAGAAATTATAACAACATTTGACAGAAACAGATAAATGATCTGAAAGTTATATATAACATACATACATAAGAAACGCTCCTTTAAGAAATAAATTGTCGCGTAAAATTTTTGAGAACAATATACCGGAATTACCTTGGCGTTTTAAAATTGCATATTTGAATTTTTCCATATAATCACTTAAAATGAATGGAATTTCAAAATTGAATTGCACGAAAAGCCAATCATATAACATATAATAACTTGAATGAATGCAAATGTTAATAACAAAGTGTTTCAAAGCATGAAGCGGATATATGTACATACATGCATATGTATGTATGAAAAGTCAGACTGATTATTTCATCACCATTTGATGGTCGAACCTCATGCCCGCCCAGGTCTTTATCGGATGGCTCATATTCAAAGAGCGATACGATTTCTCAATGAATGTGATATTTTACACTTCAATGAGTGTAGATTATTTTAAACCGATGAATTTAAATGGTAGCCTGCGCTCATCATTATTTTCATAATTGGATTTAATATTTGTATAAGTGAATTTTTATCTTCTCTCTTCTATTTGAGCCTCACGGGAATGTTTTGTATTCACTGCTGGTTCTCATTTGCTTATGTATATTGGACTGTTGATATAAGACATTCGCAATTTATCTCCGTATATTTAAGTATTATTATATGTTTTGAGACTACTTCTATTATTAATTGAACTTTTGATGCTATTTATTTTATACATTTTATATATATATATTTATTTTATTTTTGTATAATTTTAATATATTTTTACAAGCCTATTCTGTTTCTTCTCTGTTATATTTTCGACAATTGTGGCGCATTAGGGGTTAATGTAATACTATAATGGTCCAAATTTTAAATAAAAAAATGCAATGTTAATCATATTAATATTCATTAACATAAAACTCATACAGTTACAGAAAAAAACCTATTAAATGACATATATATCGATGAAACTGACAGGTCAATATAATTATAGATCAGTTATACGTATGCATATGTAAGTAATAAATAATCTATATAATACATCGGACGATTTTCTTTATTAAATCTTATGTAAGAGATCGTTTGACAAGCCCTTTTTCAAAAGACAAGTCTTAATTATGTCAATGCAATAATTACCGAGTCGATCTTAATCGTAAATGGTAGGCAAAAAGGTTAAAATGGCCTCAAAAATAATTTCAATGTAAAACACATCGTTAATGCGCGGTGTTTAATTGCTTCATTTCCATTAATTTCTTGTATTTATTCAAACTTTTAGGAAGTGCTCGACTACTGCTTACGTAACCAATCATCGTATTCAAATTAATTTAGAATTATATCGCGTATTGCAAACTGGATGTGCCTATGTTTGATACACACGAAAACATATGGACTTATAATCCGGAACTTCCGGTAAAAGAAAGGTTGAAAAAGATCGTCTCGGTGCAATGAATTCGCCAGCTGACCGACCTTCACTCTAAGCCGAGACTCATGTGGATATAAATTCTTAATCCATTTATCATGTGAGAGCAGAAATGGTGTTGCGACCTTAACAATTCACTTTCCGCTTTGGAAAGGAGGTTGTGCAAAAAATCACAAGTATTATTTCATATATATGAATTGCAAAAATCGTGAAAAATCGCCTTCAGGCCAATGAAACTAACATAACTCGAGAATAACCTTTAGAAAAATTTATTTGTATACGTATAATATCATCGCACGAATCGATTGAAAATTTATAATAACAATAAAAATAAATTTATAGCATTGTTATGTAAAAATTAAATATTTAAAAAAAAAATCGCATATATGGGAAAGTCATATTGTATGTTTTCGAATCGAATATCTCATCATAACATTTGAAAAATTACAATGATTTATCAGTAAAATTTGTATTGTTAATATATTTTATCTATACGATCGTTTTACAATGTCCAATTTAGAAATGATAGAAGAGCCATTAAAAAACGTAAAATCTATACACATTAATTTTTTATGTTTATTTTTTTTTAACTCGGATATGAGGTTTTCTCTCTTTATTGATATCCTATGCAAATTAAATCAAACATTAAAATATAACACAGCATTTCCTAAATTGAATTCTGCCGAGACTGAATGTGATATTTTCCACCTTAGTGAGCGTAAATTGTTATTATATTACTGTAACCCATTTGTATATTACTGTAACCCATCTGGTAGTCTGCGCTCATTATTGTTTTCATGATTGATTGTGATGTATGAGTGGAATTTTGATTAACTGTCTTCCATTTGGGCCTCACAGGGATGTTTTGTATTTGCAGTTGGTTTTTATTTATTGGAACTGGCTGTAGGTGCAAGGCATTCCTTATGTTATATTTTGTATTTGATATTTTTACGTATCTGTATTTGTGTCTGTGTATATACATATGTTTATATCTATTTTTCTTTCTCTTTTTTCTTTTATTCCCTTCTTTGTTGTTTTTTATAATTTGTAATTATTATTATTATTATTATTAGTTATTTGTGTATATATATATATGTTTTATTTTTGTTATGTCTAATTTCTTTAGTCATTATTTTGTTTCTTTTCTTATCTGTTATACTTCAAATAAATAATTTAATTTAATTTTGCAATTAAAATAAAAGTAAACAAAAGTTTAAGAAATTCATTTTAATTTATTATTATACTAATTTTTCAAATAAAGTAATGTCAATAATTTATGTATGAAGAAGGTAAACAATGACTTCTAATTCTAAGATTGCGGTTTTATCGGCATCCACGAGCACCGTTATAGCAAACAATTGAACCGAAAGGTTAAAAATTTACAAAAGGCCAACAATGGGATTTTGCCGACAAAGGTGGAAAATTAACAGCAAAAAGTGCCAGTGCAAACAATAAGGAAGTGACTAAAAAAGATACCGCTTGACCTTTCTCTGGGTCACTTTTCAAAAACAGTCGACTCGCCTATTATATTGAAAGACCATTTAGTTAAATAGAAGAGGGCAAGAATGAAAAAAAAAATATGTACAACAAAAAAAAAACAACATACAAATAGACAAAACGGTTAATGACTGTTTCCCATGACCAGGTGCACGATCACGGTCTCCGCGAGGTCCACAATCGAACCTTTTAGGACCTCGGATGATGACGAAATCGATTGAGAACCCGAACGACATATAATTTTATACATAAACAAACTCTCGATTTGGCAAGAGCGAATCAATTACGCAAAAATTGCATTATTATATTCACTCGAATCGTAACACATGTACGTAATAGCGATTCAGAAACGATAATTGTGACGTGTCAATCAAAACAAGTCGATAAATTAATTTTTTACCTTCCCCGACCGGCAACTTTTTATTATGTCGAGAGCGAATCTCATATAAATAAAGCTTTTCGATCAATCGCGGTAGTTGCGTGGAAGATTGAATGAAAAAAATTGAGATCTTAACTGAATAATAATTGAAACGTAAAAAATCAATTATTTAACGTCGAATTATTACGTCAACTAATAGCGAGTATTGCAAAAAAACCATCGAGTTTTCCGAATCTATTATTTCTTTTTGTTGTAGTTGTTTTTTATTATACATAGGTAGTTGCGAGAAATGAAAATCGGCAACCTTGTACCACTTGGAATATTGTGTCACTTTGCTATTTTATATTTGCATTGCTTAACTTATGTATTTTCGTCGAAAACAAAGAGGAAAACATCCACGCTTCCAAGCATCATATAATAACGTCCTTTATAAACGGTGTATTTCCTGCGATTTATTTTTAAATGATGTAATAAAAAAATTGTATACACGCATCTATAAATAAAGGCAAGGAATGTGCCATTTGATGACTTGTTGTTTTATTATACCTGCCCATTCTATAATAGTATTGAGATTTCTAATTTGATCCAAAATAATGTTTCATATTATTATTATGTGAAATACTTTAGAAGCATAAAAAATCGATTAATACGGTTACAGGATTGATCCAAATATTACGACGGAAACGTTTTTATTAACTTTTTTAAACTATAAAATGTAATAATAGGCTCTTTTATACATATTTATGGACGAAATACAAGCAGGAGACAATAAAGAGAATAAAAGTACAATGCAATAACTGCAAATGTGCTCCCTTCGGGGTACCAAGTGCTTTCAGTGCGTCGCAGATGTTTGTGGAAGGGCACGTGCCTCACCTTAAGGTCATTCTCAGGATGAGACCGACCTCCCTACGTTATCGTGTCTCTGCATCGTCAAATTACATATATTCTTGCTGTCGCGACTACTCATTTCCGTTCATCACTTTTTCTTAATGTGATAGATGAGCATTTGGACCTGTTTGATTATCATGTTGATAAACTGGTCAGTTTCGTGAGATTCAACCCGAGTCTATCAATGATTTTTTACTGATCTTGTTTTATTGTAAAACTGGTGTGACGTATTCGGGTAACTTGTCAGGTCGCATTGGTCATTAATTTCTTATTGTTATTATTATTCTTTATTCGTTTTTATGTATTTATTATAATAATAAAATAAATAAATACATATATTCGATGGATGGAACTGCTTCACCGACAATTAGCAACACCATAAAGTAATTGTCCATTGATTAATTAATTATTTTAATTACTTGAGCCTTTATATAATATTTAAAAGTGGCAAAAGTCCATTTTTCTTCATTTCGATAAATACGTCGCAAAACATTAAATATAATGTTTTGCGTTTAACAATATTTAAAAATACTGGTGGCCTGTAATACGTTTATTCTGCCTTTCCGAGATTCTGAACATATCGAATTAAAACTATCAATAAATAATAAATAATAAAATAAGTGATGCCAATTTATGAATGAAGTCCAACAGAAAGTGTTTTTGGAACTGAAAATTGAACTTCCGCTGTTTTCAAATATAACAGCTCATTTATTTATTTATTATTATTATTATATGCATACTATTATTATAATTATTTTATCATTTGTATTATCTATGTATATATATTGTTTAAATGGACGATGAGGATTGTACTATTCTATCGTTTGGAATAAAAATTATTATTATAATATTGTTTATCCACATATATAATATTGTACATATGTATATTCAAAATAACTTCAATGAAATCACATTTGAAGAAGTCTATTTTAAAAAAGTTTTATAACAGTTGCGCTGTCGTATTCATCGGTTTTTACTTTCGGAAAATTCTATTACTAATTTCCGTTCAAAAATATTTTTAGTTATTAGTAAGAGGTTAAAATCATCGATTCATTAGAATGACAGTTGGTATAATTTCTCAGTAAAAACGTTATTTAAATAAGCATAATAAAAAATACTTAGAATTCAAACAGTTTTTATACACATTTGAGAATGTACAAAAATAAAATAAAACTTTACAATCTAACATCAAATTCGTGTTGAATTAAATAAACTGTCGGAAAATTAGTTGGACAATTTATCGCAGCTATACAGTTTTTGCACTTCAAATTCGTCATTTTACAAATTAAATTCGTCGTTTTACAAATCGAATTCGTCGTTTTACAAATCAAATTCGTCATTTTACAAACCAAATTCATCATTTTAAAAATTAAATGCGTCATGCTGCAAATCAAATTAAGCAATTGAATGTATTTTATATAAAAAAAATGAGAAATCGTTTTTAATCAGACCTTTATACTTTAATTAATACCATTATTAATTTTATACTTAATTATGAAATTATATTATTTATTATAATACTATATAATTAATAATATATTATTTATTATAATACTATATAATAAATAATATATTATTTATTATAATACTATATAATTATATTATTTATTATAATAATATAATTTAATACTTAATTATATTATTTCATATTTAATAAAAGTATGAAATTAATAATGGTATTAATTATTAAATTAATACCATTATTTATTAATTAATTAATAAATGAAAAGTATGAAACTGCCTGCAGCTGCAGCAAATGAACCTTTATAAAGTATAGATAATACATTCTCTATGTATAATATATTCTCTATACATATGTACATATTATATTTTTCTCTAAAATATTATCTATAAAGTTCCATATGTATAATAAAATGAATATTAAAAAAATAAATCCAATTGTTTAATTTGATTTGCAATATGACGAATTTGATTTATAAAACGACGAATTCGATTTGTAAAACGACGAATTTAATTTGTAAAATGACGAATTTGAAGTGTAAAAACTGTATGTAGTACATATGTATTTAGTAGATAGCAGAGCTTTGTTCAGACTGCTCTCTCGACATAAACATGTAAAGTTTATTATAATAGTGCACAGCATCTTCACTGAAGAGGCTCTTAAATGCGGAGAAAGTCTCGTGACGGTCACACGGTAATTCTTTCAATCGCCACTCTGGACAATTTTCCATACACAAGCATAATAATAATCGATACGCTATCAATGGGAGCACAATATTTACACATTGCGCACACGGAACGTTCTCTTTTATTGACACAGTTCACACGAGATGTGTTTATGTGTGTATGCATACCACATATTTATACGGTACACACTCATCGGGAGTCCAGAACACGTCAAGTGTGAGCACACGTGAGAGAATTGGGCGAGAAAATAGAAAGTCATCCGAGCGGAAGACTGACCGATGTGCACTTTTCCTTTTTATCAATCACATTATGACCGAATCGAATCGGTCGAACGTTACAAATGACCACAAATCAAGATCTGTGTGCGTGTCGGTTTAATTGCGGCAAACGAGATGTTTCTTAAATTGTGATTGATGTATGTGTGTGTACGTATGTAGTTGGGTGCTTCCATTGGATGCACTTAACCAATTGAACTGAATTTAAAACGATATTAATTTAATGCACTCGGGTCGCATTGTCTTCATGCTATTGCGTCGTCGAGTGCATTCTTCACAGTCAATAATATCAATTAGAACTAGCGTCCGTATTGTTATAGCAAGTTAAATTGAATGTGTGTTTGTTCCTGTTTATATGAATTATTATGCATTCACATGTGTGACTAATTGAAAATGAACTTAGGAGAATTGTATCCGATGTTTGTATTCAATTTCAAGTGTTCGGATAATGCGTAGTTACTGAATATAATAAAAGGGCATAACTTGAGTTGTATAGATGTACATGCATACTTCCATGCCGAAAGATTTTCCGTCAATTCCGAATTAATTTATCATCAAGCAAACTATAATACTATTTAATTTTAGGTGATCATCTTTATGCTACTATAAACATACATATGTACATGAGCCGTTATATTTGAAAGTGGCAGAAATCCAATTTTCAGTTCCAAAAACACTATTTCTGTTTGACTTAATTCATAAATTGTTATCACTTATTTTAATTCGATATGTCCAGAATCTCGGAAAATCAAAATAAACGTATTTTTAAATATTATTAAACGAAAAATATTATATTTAATGTTTTGCGAGGTATTTATAGAAAAGTGGAATTTTGCCACCTTCAAATATACAGACAGACAATGAACTTGTAATCGAATCATTTTTTTATTGTTATTATTTTATTTTTACCATAAGTTGCCCTATATAATAATTTATATAAACTTGAAACTATATTCAAATCAGGTAATGGTGACAAATAGAAGGTGGATAGCCAATTTGTAAGGATAACCAAATTTCAAACTCTGATAGGAAACTATCGACTTGGGAGTCTCAAAAATCCAAATCCGACTCATACAACGTTCGATTATTTTCAATTGATTGCTAAATTATTTCAATTATTAAGATTCATAGAATAAATAGAGTAGGTATTTTTTTACGGTGAACGGAAAAATGCACTCGAGATACTCGAGTTGCACTCTCGAGACACCCAAACTTTAAAAGATGCTCACAGAGAACTAACGCAATATAATTCCACAAAAAGCGTCAAGGGGTATTTGTATGTTATCCGAGGGTGCTAACCTTTTGTGGAATTCTATTGCGTAAGTTCTTTTTGAGCGCCTTCGAAAATTATGACTTTTCGAAAATGCGCTACTGTTCAGTGCAATTTAGTGCATCTTTCCGGGAACCATTTTTTAGTCATCCGTAATATAATTTAATGATATTATAAAAAGCTACCCACCCTCCACCAAACTGGCAAATGGAAAACGGCCCCACCAAATTGGCAAACCTTTCCTATCTCTCGCAAATTCGAATTTATAGCATCTTAAATTAACTGATATTATATGCTACCCACTCTAAAAAATTCATGTATTTCTCAAAATATTAGTAAAATCGAATTCGTCTATAGAGTTGTCTCTATGATACTGTATAGACATAATTGTTAATCGATGTTTGTAATTGGCCAAGAAAGCACATTGTGGTTTACCTGTTGGGGCTTCCTGTTACATATGTACACACACATGTATGTATAAAAAAATTATTAATAAAAAAGCCCCAGCCTGCATAATTGGGTCATTTCACTGAATCTCTCAAGATTTACAACTGTTAATCTTAAGAGGAACTTTTGAACTTGAACTTTTGTTATTTATCTAAATAACAAAAGGTTTTTATATTAGTTCAACTCAATCAATATATGGCTGGGGCATTTTCTACAGACGATTCAAAAAATGAATTAGTAATTAATTGAGAAAACTTAATTAGAAAATATGCTTTTTGGAAACATTAAAAAACATAAAAATCATTTGGAAGTGTTAAAATTCCGACAAGCATAGTATAAAGAGTATAAATACAAAGAAGAAGAAATCTTATATTACAAATAATACACGTATTACATACATATGTACGTACATGTACAAATGCATACTTTGTTTTATATGTATGTATGAACATACATATATGTACCTTATAGGAAGAAAAATTCGCGAATCCTATTGTTGAGCTAAGATGTTTTGAACCACCATGTGTGTGCATATGTACATATATACATACATACATATATACTTCTCAAATTTGAGATGTGTTCGAAGCTTTACATGGAACCATGTCAAAATAAGAATAAAAAGGAAAATCGGCAATCTTGAATCAAATCTGCTCCATATCAGGAGCGAATTTCATCCCATTAATTCGGCACTCTACCAAAGTACCGAAAGCTCTCAATCAAATTTCCACACAATCCATCAAAAAAGTTTGAGAAGCGTCGATGCGTTCAATCGTCCGCAGCATACAAATGATGTGTACGAGTGCCGAATGCATCTGACAGGATTTGAACCCTGGGCTTCCCCCTCGTTTAAGTGGCACGACGGATGTTAAGCAATATATGTACATTGCATTGATTGATGTCGGATATAAGTACATATAATATAATACATACATACATACACTGGTCCAGCGGATCGAAACCAATCATATATTTATGACTTACACATACATTTTCCCGCAGCTTATGAATGAACGTCGTTAATAGACTTCGGGTCGATCGATCGTGTGACAGCCCCACAATTGCATGTGTGTATTTAAATATTGTGTTCTCAATGCGGGTAAATTGTATGCAAAGTGGGCTTAGAAAAGGTGTATGATCGCTGTAGTTTCTATTGAGGTCCGGCGTAGAAGGATGTAGGCATTATTTGTACAATAAGATGCAACTGGAAAGTTTATTAATGTTTCCGTTTTAATATTCACGATTCAACCATTTGTTAGGAGGGTTTGAAAGCTGCGCTTCTTAAACGTGTCGGAAAATTTTCATAATTAATCATATCAAGTTATTCGTTTACGTGTGATTATTCCATTCAAGGTATTCAATGTATGGAAAGTGCTAAGTGATGTTTGATATTTGATATTTGAATTTACAATTTAAAATTTTCTGTTGGCACAAAAATGAAAAATTATCACTTCAAGGCAGGTGTTATTATAATTCAAAAATTAAAAACTTTTATTTAATATACTTTTTTGTATCCATACCTAGTCCCTTGTGCTAAAATTCACGTTACGCCACTGGTATGTTTGCAAGTAAAAGGAAATATTGAAATATGAAAGACATTTGTGAGAAACGATGGTACTATTATATCCATAGTAGCAATATATCAAATTTTATGAACCGTATACGTATGATACATTGATAAAGGGTATGACGAATGTTGATGACCTTTTTTATATATTATTCAACGTATGCAATTCGATATTTTCCAATAACCGATATATTATATGAGCCAGTTTATGTTTAGCACCGAGAGATTACGGGGTTCGATCCCGTGCTAATATTTAATACAGCAGACTTGGATATTTGTGACTCCAAGTCGATCGTTTCTTATCAGAGTTTGCCAATTTATCTGATTTTCATTGTTGAAACGGTTCCTCAAATTGGCAGAAAATCCTCCTACCTGTTCTCACAACTATCTTAATTTGAATTATGTACATACAATATGTAAAAAATTATGTATTAGCCTAAATCCAAAAATATCTCAATGGATTAATTAATTAATTGTTAATTTTTTGTTCTTCAGTCTCTATAAATACAGTGATTTATGTAATAAAAATGCTGCAATGTTTGTAATTAATTGTCTAGGAAGGCGCATTGGGGACTACCTGTCAGGCCTTCCTAAAAAATGAAAAAATATACCATAAAAAATCGAATCCACAAATTTTTCTAATGGCAGTACAATTTACCAAATTCATTCAACTAGTCGAATTAGTTTCGGCGGTTTTGCAAATAGCGATATTCCATGGGAACGAATCAGTACATAAACCTATCATAATTTTTAAACCGCACACAGGGAATTGAACCGCGACCTCTGCGGTTAAAAGAACAGGTAACGCACAATGCCACGGCCGACACGTAACCCAGCAAAACAATAAACTATAAAACGATAAAAATGAAAAATTACATCGCCAATATACAACAATCTAGTATTACATCGACGCCGCCACAATTGTAAAATTAAATAATAAAACACGGAAAAAAAATTCTATTATAAATCAAGACATTGAGCAATAATACATACATACAATAACGCCTGCACGGTCACAATAGTCGTTTTTATTTTATTTTGAAATTTATTGATTTTCCATAAACGAATTTGTAAATATGGACGCGCACACGTATGTTAATTGTTTAATGCTCTTTTCTTACTGGTTGCGCAACTTAATGGTCACTGAAATCCGCTGAGTAATAATTGAACGGTCAACCCTTGCGAGCACGCACTCCTACAAATAATTCGATTAAAATAATAACAATACATAACACGTGTATTTACATCACGATTATTGCATCAACAGATCCTAATCAAACTATTGTTCGATACTACAATATGTGTTTCACAATATTTATACGACATTTCACACTTTGCCCGATACCATACTCCAGTTTACTCATATATGTAGATGTTTAATAGCTGTTCTCAATGATCTTATATGTGAGAAATAAAATTAAATTCTGCATATAAAAGCTATTTTCCTATTCGTTTTTAAATACAAGTGACAGAAATGAAAATATATCAATACTATGTAATCCAGGGCTTTTAAACGGAAATAAAAAAATAGGCGCTTTAATCACAATTGAACGAAGAAATATGCAAATTTACAACGCTTACTTATTTTGAGAATGTTTACAAAATTTTATTCAGTACACAAATGTATGTATGTATATATGAATATGTATCAGTGGCGTGCGCTGAAATTCTCTCTCTTTTTGTCGTACAGCCTTACTTAATGTGCACGAACAGGATACAAGAGGAACAGCCTCTTCCTCTTGTATCCTGCTCGTGCACATTAAGTATGGCTGTACGACAAAAAGAGAGAATTTCAGCGCACGCCACTGATATGTACATTATAACAATCAAAAAATTATTTAATCTCCTTTATTTGAAAGCTTTTTTGTGGAAGTTGATTCAATTCTGAAATTATATTCTTACTGAGCATGTCCTGTGATAATTTATGGTTAAGATTCCTAGACCTGTATATGAAAAGAAGATAGTCAAACAGTAGACTTCCATATGGGCTGCGAGCTGAAGCCTTCTTAGTATATAGTACATATTCATGCAAATTTTGTTTGCATTTGGTCAATGGAATAGTCAACGAACTAAGACAGTCCGATTCATCTCTGCAGCTCCGCCACTGTGAATTCTCAAGAGCCGCCACTGGAGTCAGATTCTTTGATCGCAACGAAAGAAATGTTCAGATCAATACAAATAATGATGGATCTCACAGGATCGGTGAGTTGAAGGAGCTGAATGGATCACATCTAAATGATGTATAGGTAGACATGCAGAACCTCGGAAATTGTCTGAATGAGAACCTTGAAAGTTAAAAGTTTGCAAACTTTAGACGAACATTCTGTGCCATGTCAAAATCCTGTAATAGTTAAATGTTGATGGAGATGGTGATTCTTACTCAGAACATGACCTACGATAATTTATGATAATTTACCTGGGCTTGACTCGAAAAGAAGAGAGTCAGATCAAATCCTTTGATCGCACGAGAGATCTCACAGGATCACTGAGTTGAAGGAGATGGTTGCGAGATTTCACCAATCATAAAATAATGGATCATATCGAAATGATGTAGAAATGCAGAACCTCGAAAATTGTCTGAAGGGGAACCTTGAAAGGTAAAAGTTCGTAAGCTTTTAGACGAACAGAACATTCTATGCCATGTCAAAATCCTTTAATAGCCAAATGGATATGATGATTCGTACTCAGAACATGGCTTACGATAATTTATGATCGCAATACCTGAAGCTTGACTCGAAAAGAAGAGAGTCAGATCAAATCCTTTGATCTGACGTCTGATCACATCGAAATGATGTAGAAATGCAGAACCTCGAAAATTTTCTGAAGGAGAACCTTAAAAGGTAAAAGTTTGAAAACTTCAGACGAACAGAACAGTCTGTGTGCCATGTAAAAATCCTGTAATAGCCAAATGATGATGGAGATGATGATTCGCACTCAAGTGGGCCCAAAGTAGTCTATACCATTTTAATAAAGCAATTAAATTTATTAATCTCGCACTCAAATCACGTAAAGCATCGCTTAATAAAAACTAATGTTCAATCGAAGCTAGGTATAATGGGCACTCCTACATCAAGGTCGATCATTCAGCAAAATCGCAATACGTACCCACTACATCAAAAACAAGCACCTCGAGTGCGATTTGATTGAAAAAAAAGAACACGAGCTCCGCAGAGATAAGGCGAATATTGCATATCAGGTGTTGGCGAGTCGGGTTAGTGTTTTGTATGCAGCACGTGCTCTTGACACCTGAGAGACAGGTGAATATAAACACAACACGCGGTTTACACGCTCGATAGAACGAACCGGTTGTCTGCCTATCCGACAATTTACTATCTAACAGGAAATAATAACACCTCATCCAGTGAGTGATCATGACTAAAATTCAACCAAAACCATTAAGAAAATAACTACTACATTTTGTCGTTGAACCTTTTGGACTTGCACCAATTGTCGTGTAACCGAGAACAACATAGGGGAAGTTCTCACCGTGCGGTTCGCCACAACTACCGACGGATATGCTCTTCCCGAATGATCAAGATGCAAAATAGCACACTGGATACTTATACATAGTATATATGTACATACAGTTTCCAAGTTCGTCCTACTGATATTCAGTGTTTCAGTGGTGGTACTTTGCCAACGCACCGCAAACAGGACGTGGGCAAACGGATGACACGCGCAGATAACAACGGCCATATTTAAACGGCATTAACGCACAACATTTATGCTTTGTATTGTTTTTTTTTTTGCTGTATTATTTTATTTTGGACACATTAAATTGTTCACGAGTAAACACATCCGACAATTAGACCTTATCTGTGAGCGTTTAATTGACGATTCGTTTGTGAAAAGTTCAAAGTCGACGATGTTTAACTGTGAATTGAACATTAAGCATTCGGTTAAGTTATCTGGGGTTGAAAAGTTGAACTCTATATGTGTATGTATGTATGTATATAATACTAAAAAAGGTTTTTGAGCTGTTTTTCCTATTATGCTGTACATTAACATTAGAATAATATAATACTATGATTACTAACAAAATTAAATTAAAATTGTAAAATAGAAAATTATAGGATGTATTGTGAACATAATTTAGTAATAATAAAAAGCATTTAAAAATCAAAACAATATAATACTAAGAATATATATATTTTCATTGTTTATACATATTTGTTCAATAGCGTTTGAATATGTTTAGACATGTTATTCATTGCGAAAGATAAATATTAGCATGTATTAGCATAGGCAGTCAATATCAATACATGTTGTGTCATTTGTTAACTTCTAATGGCAAGAACCAGGGTGTGGAGTCGGAGTCGGAGTCGGAGTCGAAGTCGTGGAATCGGAGAGTTTCAAGCGGAGTCGGAGTCGTAAAAAATCATCCGACTCCCGACTACTTTTTACAAGGCTCTTTTATGTTTCATTTCACAAACGATTGAGCAAATTATTATTATTTTTAGTTAATAGTATTACACTATGCCTCAACTAGAGTTTCTAATTTTATTGAAATTTAATAATTTCATTACAGAAATCATGAATTTAAATTGCATTATAAATAAAATCGTTGAATTGCACATATTTTAATGTGTTCTGGCCAAAACCGATGCTTCCTCCGTCTCATACTTTTTATTCTCATTTTTTTTATTAAATTGATTTGTTTGTGTATGAAATTCATACACATATATGTACATACTATGAATATACTAACGTTTTATTTATACCTATTTCATTACCAATAATTCAATATTGGTAACATGTCAATTTTTAGTGATTTAATTTTTACCTTTCCTACACTTTCTTTATTTTTTTATTTTTTGAAAATTTTTGGCAAGGAAAGTCCATCTTACTAAAATAAAAGTTGAAGTCGAAGTCGGTAAATTTTCTTTCGACTACACAGACCTGGTAAGAACAAACTCAAAAGTACAACATACGCAAAGGTAGACCCATCTTCGATAGACGTGTCTTCATGTCATTGTTAATTTTTACCATCTTATTATTTCGACAAATTTCTACTACATTTCTTCAAATATGGCAATTATTGTCAATCCTTTTGTAAATAAAAGGATAAAATATTACCGAAAGCACTCCTGGGGGTAAGTTTTAACAAAGATCGCGATAGCGCAGATTAGGTGGGTAACGTTTTTTTATGTGCAAAACTATCTATAAAAAAAAACACGTGCCCGCGTACTACTCTGTGTTTTCACTTTAAGTCTACGTGAGAAAGATTGAAAGATTGTTTATTCTTGAACTCAATATTTAACATTTCTAAATATATTTTAGATTGACTGTATTATATTTCATTTATTAGTATTGTCATTTCCGTTCTTTCTTTACTACATTATGTCTTGTCTATTCTCAATTTCTAACTCTTCCTTATTACTTTCACTCCCTTTTATCTATGTATGTACATTTCGCTGAACACAGACAGTTAATTAATTTCAGCAAGACTTTGACATGAGACATTTTCAAATTAGCACACAAAATGCCCATTTACATTTTGAGACACGCCTCAATCTCCTCTCATCACCATTCCATCCAATATCATTGAATCACTATTAAAGCCCCACCCTCTATTATACATATTTAAAAGTCACCGTTCTAAAAAAGCTTCAATTTAGATCGCGACGTTTGAAAGGTCAAACTGTCAAAATGTGAAAGTGCAAATTTTGACAACCATTACATTATTTAAGTCACCGGTAATTTACAAATGTCACGCGGCACGTAAGCCGCGGAATGTCACAACAAAACAGCAATTTTGATTTGTATTCGTTTACTTTAGAGTCAAGTGAGTGAAACTTGACTAAAAATAGTACAATACCATAAACGTAAGGCACGGTTCGTTTTCGCCTTCTACATGCACACTACTACTACGTACATACTACATTCTCCTATAACCCCTTCCTAGCGATACCCAGTAGTTTATTTACGGACTGGGTCGGCTTAATTGACAAATAAAGTAAGGCATTAACAAACGTTTAGGAATTGTAAATAAGCGAACGACAGTGTACGAGTTGCATACTAAAGTGACCCACACATTGCCAACGAGCCGGCCGAGGGCTTCTGGCTCGCGATGACTCAAAACTGGGTAGGTGCCACGAGAGAACGAGCTAGCTGTGGCAGAACGGCAATATTCCCTTTTGGGGAAACTTGACTTTATATCAATGAGTCGGGATGGGACACGTCCATGTCGGCGGGACAGCTTCTTGTGGCCACCGGTCAATAGTTGCACGCGGCTGTAATGCAAATGTGCAAGGAAGTTTATTTTTGGAAGAGGCACTCTCGTCCAGCAAACGTGTTCTCCAGGAGTGTCCACTGTTTTTTGCGCCATGTACCGGTAAATCGCGGTCGACTTTTCAAGTTTACTCTGCTAACAACGTGTCCACATTAAAAGACGTGATCGATTAAAGCAGCAATAAACGAGGGATGGTATTCCAACTTTTTTGAAAACTTTTCAGGTTTCGAACTGTGCTTATTGGATCAAAAATTCACGATGGTGCAAAAACCTAGAATGGTTAAAAATGTATCCCAACTTTTTTTGAAAACTTTTCAGGTTTCGAACTGTACTTATTGGATCAAAAATTCATAGTGGTGCAAAAACCTACAATGGTTAATAAACAATTGAAATCTGACATGGCGAAAAGTGAGAAAAGTCTAAACAAACGCTGGATAAACGTCAGGCACTTTTTCGTAGGAGAAGTTTCAAACGCGGAGGATCCATTTACTTATATTGATGACCAAAATGAGCAATATGGCAAAGTATGAAAACGATCGGATAAGAGGCAAATTTTTTTCAGAATTTAATCGTAAGTGAAGCTAAAAGGAGGTTTGTAAAAATGACGGCAACTGCTAGCAGTGTCTCCTTCTCCTCCAGATTTAAAATTGTGTATAAAGTTTGGTAGTTTTAATAAATAATTGGCAGCAACTAAAAACTGTGAACAAAATTGCACATGCTGCACCAAAAACAACACGTCTAACTTGCTACCGATTTACGCGAGGGCATAAATGTTTAGGTTCTATTGCAGTTACAATAGACCTCGTCATTTGAATATGATATTTTCTACCTCAGTGAATATAAATTATCAAAGATTACTTTAACCTATTTGTCTGGTAGCCTGCGCGCATTACTATTTTCACAATTTGGTGTGGTGTATGAGTGAATTTTATATTCTATTCCTCACGGGTGGTTCTTATACATACATTCATACATACATATGTACATATATTGGCGCTGACTGTTAATGCAAAACATTTATTTTTACAAAAATTAGCTTACACATTTTAAATGTCTTTGCTTGTCTTGAAATAAATCACATATTTAAAAAAAGGTTTCAACAGTAAATATTATAAGTTTTTTTTTAATCTGGATTGAATTTCTTCTATACACAAATCACTATATTTTGATTGCTTTTAAAATTCATATTGGGATATAAACGAAATAGAGTATTATATAACGAACGCTTATGAGCTGTGACGATTTTCTTATGCTATTAATAACTTTTTCATTCTTTAAAATATATGTATTAATATAAGAGATCTGACCTCAAGGGCCTGCATGCACCGCATACCCTGCGCCATAGTAATTACGCCACTGAAATAACTATTTAAAAATATATATAATGCGAATAATTTGCAGGATCAAAGCAAGTGTGCAAATTTTGACCCCGATTGGTAAAAAAAATAAGGGTTGTGTGTATTTGTTTGAACAATCGCGATTGCTTATGCAGGCCCCCCCAATATGTATACCTTATTATATGTACGAATGTAAATAAAACCTTGTATGTCGCGTTATCTCACTAACGTAAGTGACTAATATCCTAATATAAATGACTAATGCGATTTAGATATGCATTCGGGTGTGTCTACTATGTGTAAGTATATGAGCCATTTCTAACCCCTCGTATATAGTAAAATTTAATAATATGTATGGTAATCAAATATCAACAAGAACAATAATCGATGTAACCCACCCTTCTATGTATGGTCAAGTCATAAGTTGCGATACAAAATGGACTTGGCTTACTTGGATATGGAGAGAGATTAAGAGATGGAGAGAAGGGGAGAGAGGGAGACCTGTTTGCAAAAATACCCGTAAAAAATGCAAAATAAAAAATAAAATGAAAAAAAAAACATATGGCGACATGCGTTCTGTGGCTATTTTAGGATTTTTATGGATTCTTGCAAGCCGATAATGCGTTTCGAGACTGAAGTAACGCTCCCACGTCTTGCACAAACGCGTATGTAGAGTACAATACACACATAATGGCCACCGATTAAAACGTAAGAAAAAAAAACAAGAACCATAAGACTAAAATTGAATCATAAAACACACCACGGATCCATTCAATTGCACGTGGCATAATAATCATTAAGTACCACATACATACATACATGCGCACGTGTTTTGCTTGACTGAAATATAACTTCGACATAAAGACGATATTTCATACTATACTTTGGTTTATTTTATTTCAATCAAAAATATGCACTCGCATTTACAGATCGCTCAAAAGCGACGACTGTACCAATACAGATACAATTAATACAAGCATTTTTATACAATACGAATTCACACAAACATCATCCACAGTGAGATATATGAAGACATTTTTGCAGCGTTTTCTTATAGAAATTGGCGAGCCTCAAGACGCTGAATAACTAGAGATTTGCAAGAGAGATTGTAAAGGAAATGTCAATTTACAGGAAACGTTTCAATGAAAATCAGAAAAATCGGCAAACTCTGGTAAGAGACGATTGACCTGGAATCACAAACCAAGGTTTTGACCACTCCGCTCGAAAGTATAATATGCTAACCACTAGTCCACGCTGCTGGTTATACAGTGTGTATACAGTTATATAGCCAGCAGTGTGGCTTAATGGTAGCGTGTATGTATATTTAGCATCAAATAAGTAATCAGGGGGTTCGATCCGCTATACTGCTGGTTAGATTTGGTGGTATTTGTGACTCCAAATCGATCGTTTCTTATCAGAATTTGCCAATTTTATCTGATCATTGTTGAAACGGTTCCTCAAAATTGGCAAAAAATCATCTTTCCTGCTGTCACAAATCTTCTGTATTTATTGTATGTACAATTTGTAACAATTATGTACAAATATAAAATCCATAGATGTCTCAATGGATTAATTCTGTAATTAATTAATTAATTAATTGTTATTTCGTGTTCTTCAGCTTCTGGAAATACAGTGATTTATGTAATAATAAAATGCTACATTGTTTCTAATTAATTGTCCAGGAAGGCGCATTGGGGTCTTCCTGTCAAGCCTTCCTGGTATATACATATCTATGTAAAAATAAATAAATAAATATAAGATTCGTTGAGTGGATTTTACTTACAATCCTTCCTCTTATACAGAATAATAAATGTTAATCAAAAATCAATCATAATAATTCAAATGACTAACTTTGAAAGTTTAAAAGGCTTTCCCTATCGTGAATCATTCCATACCCTGACAATATCAATAAATAATAAAATCAACATAACAATCAATTGTAACTATGTATTATACATATGCAATGAATTCAAATCCATATAAACACGTAATATGTAGATCAAATGATAATCCCTATATTTAAAACAAAACATACGACTCAGAAGATCATTTTGCAGTGAATCATCACGTTAGTGGTCGATCATTCCGTTACGCGATAATGACAGTCGATCAATCGGCAGCAATTATTTAGCAATCTAATCTAAAGGCCATCAGATGCTGCGTGCACTCTACACACACAACTTCGCACAGAGCCTTATTAGCACGGACAAAACCAGAGTGCAAATGAGTTTGTTTTATTTATAATATATACATACATACATTAGACACATGTACTTGCAAACGAACGATTAAGAATCACAAATACCCAATATGAAAATCTGTTGAACCGTGCGGTTAATTATTATTGTCGGCGAGTGCGAGATCACTATCCGACCGGGACACAGTTAGTTGGGTTTAAGCCGCGATCGGTTAAATTGCACGCGTCTTATCTAATACATCGAAGGGAGAGAAGGAGATGCTGAATACACGAGAAGAGTATCCTCGGCACAATTAGCAATCGTAAACATGTTGCAAAATTAATGCCACTCTTTGTGAGATAGGAGAAAAGCCGCTGTGGCAAATTTACGGACCTCACAGACTGGTATACATAGTACGTATATAGGAAATAAAATATAATTTTCTGATTTTACTGTTAAATCGAACACTCGTATGTACACTTTGTACTATCGGAAGTCATGGTATATTATGTATTTTTACCTTCTTGATAACTTTTTCGCGACAAGTGATTCGGGTTAAGGAAATGGTATTTGACAATTTTTTTTATCTATTGGCAAAATGTCTATCTAAATCCATTTACTGTTTTTTTTTGAACGCACAATTGGATGTTCTATGAAGTGTATAGTGTTAGTCATTGATAAGTACTATTTACAAATTGATAAACACTTCGTTTAATAGTCACTTTAGATAAGCAATTTTTAAATTATCATCTTTGAAGCATTCTCAATACAACTACGAGTATTAGTTTTGACTACAAATTGACTATGATGTGTTTGTTTACTGACATCGATATTTGATAAAAATTGATTTTATATATATTGGAACAACATATAAAATTTAATTCTGAAGTATCATGATAAAACCATCTATAAAATGAGCTGATAAGCTTCAAGCTTTAATTAACTTTTTAAAATTTATTTTGGGATATTATAAGGAAGCTTAATGTTTTTCACGCTCTGAATAACATTGACAGATAATAATTCTATTTAATGTTGTATATTATACAATAAACGCGTATAATACTAGACGAGGTGTGAAAATTCAAAAGTACAACAAAAAATTAGCGTTAACTAATTTTAATCATTTTAAAGACTTAAATTATTATATTTATGTATATTTTTAAAACTACTCCATTGACAGAGTAGTTTTAAAAATACAAATAAATAATTTTCGTTAACGCTTTTAAAATAAAATAAATATGTGGAAAATAACAACATAATAAAAATCAATAAATTCATTGAAAGTTTCCAATAACTGTTAACGAAAAACGATGCATATTATCATCTACATACAATTACATCAATAAAATTTATAGAATAATTCATTTTTAATATACACAACACATACATACATAGGTGCATACGTACAATATAAATAAAAAGCACTTTATAGACATGTATGGAATGTGAATGTTAACTCCAATTAAGTACTATAATGGTCGTATATGTACTTTTTTGACAAAAAGCGAGTATGATTCAACCTTAAATCTTAATTCCGCGCCTATTTTTTATCAACTTCTCATAAAATATCTTCAACAATGAACCGTCAAATACTTTTATTACACATCGTACAATCGTTCAATCAAAAAATACATATCAAAAAAATATATTCCCAGAATTGGCAACAAGCGCGACACTCATTACATTTCAAAATCGGTCAATGATTAATTAATTGACTACCATAACTGAAACACGTGCGTGATGCAAATCTACATACATACGAGAAGGGAAGTATGCATACGTGCATTGAAAATAATTAATCAACATTAGTACACCAGACGTCTACGTGACCCCTAATCGCTTCGAACAATTAACTTCCCACCACATTAAAATCCACTAGATAATAATAACTCAACCAGAACTTGGATGAATCACAGCACAGACGTATTAATTTTTTGTTTTAAAATTTCAACAGGATATGAATTTCGAGTTGATTGCAATTTTCGATGCGTTTAGCCAAGGGCACCGACCGTGGTATACAAGTATACATCGGCCTTGTTGCCAATTAAACCCTCATTCCGATCGTTCCGCCGGGTTTGGTCGGCACTTGTGCAAATTGCTAAAAGACCACAGATTGTCGTAAATATATCAAAAAGTTTGAAAATAAAGTAGCCAGAAGTCGGCGACAAATACAGCGTTCGGTGGGATGCTGATTGCGCGATAGAGGTTAGTTCAGGCTGCTCGCGGCAAACAGGTTAATTGTTTATATTGACTCGTTAGTTTGCTAACCCGCTGACTGCTTTATTAATCGATTGAGTGGCCGCTGACAGATGTGCAAGTACCCAACGATCCCTATCGGAATCGTGTGAAACACGTATGGTACTTATCATCCCTGCGATAGTAATCGATATGTCAGATATAGTACAGAAGCGGATTGCACATTTATGTAAGATGAAAACAATGCCGCAGAACTGCGTCTATTCACGAGAGTACATGGCCTTCAATGTATACATAATTAAATAGTTAGCCAGCAGCATGGCTCGGTGGATGCGTTGATACTAAGCACCGAGAGGTTCATCCCGTGAGCTGACCTCGATTTAAAATAATTTATTCTGAGTATAATCTTTAATGCTGCTGATCAGAATTGGATTTGTGACTCTCAAGTCAATCGTTTCCTATCGGATTTCGCCAATTTACCTGATTTAATTGTTGAAGCAGTTCCTCCATCGAATTAGCAAAAACCATCCTACCCACTATGTCAGCACTATTTATTTATTTTATTACATTTTATACCAGGAAGGCCTTACAGGTAAACCCCAATGCGCCTTCCTGGCCAATATTACAAACAATGTAGCATGTTTTATTACACAAGTCGCTGAATTACGAGACACTGAAAACTCGATAATTAACGAGACATCTATGAATTGTACATCAATTTATTGTACATTAATCATACTCAAATAATGGTGACATAGTAGGTAGGAAGGTTTTTAGCCAAATTAATCGGGAACCGTTTCAACAATGAAATCATAGAAATTGGCAAACTCTGGTAGGAAACGATCGACTTGGAATCACAAGTATTTAGGTCTGACCAGCAGCACTACAGATATACTCAGAAAAATTATTTTCAATCGAGGTCAGCTTATGGGATCGAACCCGGCGCCTCTCGGTGTTAGGCAGGGGCTTAACGACCGAGCTATGCTGCTAGCTAAATTTAATTCTAATTCTAATTTGAATATGATTTCAAAAATTTACTATCTATAACATATGTATATGTCACGCTAATTTTCTTATATATAGTACATATTTGTAATATGCTTATATGTCTGGTCACAGTGACACGTTATAGTATTCTGTAATGTCCTTGTGGGTAATAAATAAATAAATAATATGCATGAAGTTTTGTATCAAGTCTCGTAAATGACCGCAATAAATGAAATGGTTATTAGTTTCAATGATTTTATCAAAATCAATTAAATATTCAATACTTTAAATTTATAATATAATATGTAGAATGTAAATAGTACGTTTCGTTCGTACAAAAGTATCAATCTTGATATATGTACTTAATGTCAATTGAAAAGTCTTAAGTATTATAAGTAGACGATCTATCAATTTCGTAATTGAAAGTGTCAACTTTTTTTCACACTTGAAATTATAAAATATGTAATATTAAAGCGGGTCGAACCTCGCTTATTCGAAGCATTCAATAAGAATGGATGAATGAATGGAGATTTCAACATTCTCAATGAAATAATAATATATGTATGTATGTTTTTTTATTTATTTTGTAAATCACATTTTTGCCAGAAGCAAAAGAAGTCAAGTTTATGCTTAATTCCAATTAAAAGAATAATTTTATTTTCTTTTAAACAAACTCGATTACGAGCGTAATGGTAGTATTGAAGGTTTTCATTAATGAAGACATGAAACTGCATAAAATATGTTAATTCCAGCATTTCGAAAAAAATATCGAAATGCAAAGACAAGATTCGAATGGACAGAGTTTTCTCTACGCATTCTTACTTCTTAATCAAATTATATTTGCTAATTTAACGTATTACACTCAAAGTAAACGGACCACATTTCTGCCGTAATTAATATGAAGGGCCTTTGTAAGATTTATTTATCAGCTTTAAAAAGATTATTTATGTACCTCATTTGTTAGCTTAAGACTCGAACATTTATCCCTAATTAGCAAATACGATTACAGTAATTTTATATGCTATACATCAATATCAACTTTTTGTGCTTTTGTAATAATAATAAACATTAATTAAAACACTACTACATATTTATATAATAAAAAACGAATATATGCTCCTTGCCATCGAATCTTCATAAAAGGTATCAATCAAAGTAATAATAAAAACACACTGAAAAGTGTGGCACGGGACGGACTCGTGGTTTCCAGCTGTGATGGGCATATCTTCATGTCATTGCTAATTCGTACGATTTTATTATTTCAACAATTTTCTTACACATTTCTTCAAATTTGGGAATCACTTTGTAACCTATGCTTGTCAATACAAAGATAAAAAAAATCAGAGAAAACAATCCAGGGGGTGAGTTTTGCCAAGGATCGCGACGATATACATAGATTAAGCGTACTAGGAAAATGATATATTAAATAAATTGACATAAGTATGTATGTAAGTACCTATTAGGTGACCTGAGGCAGTTTATCACGTTAATGCTAAAAACACACTCAAAATTGCTCGTGGTTTCCAGCTGTGCTGGGTGTATCTTCGTGTCATTATTAATTCGTGCGATCTTATTATTTCGACAAGTTTCTCCTAAATTTCTTCAAATATGATAATCACTGTCAAACTTATGTAAACATAATATAAGGATACAATATCATAGAAAATACTCCAGGGGATGAATTTTGCCAAGGATCATGGCGGTATAGATTAGCGTTTTTTGGTTTCATGTGCAAAACTATGTATGAAAATATACTGTGTGTCTTATTTTACAAATGGGTAGAAAAAGTTTTGCCAAAGAAAACTTTCGGACGGCATTATTATAATTAAGCAAAGCTTAATTATAATAATGCTATATAAATCAAGCCACTTTAAATAGAAATATGGATTTGTAACATAATAAAATTTGATCTGAAATATTATTTACCGCATTTCATACCGTGCGTATAAACAGATAGATACAACCTACCATATAAGGAATAAACAAAAGCATTAAATTAAAATCGGTCGAGCGAAATTACAATATAATCAACCTTATGTGCACTTCAGTCATGAAAATTTCACATTTTCAACGTTGTAAATCGCATTTAACGATATGTAAGTAAAGTTAATTGCAAACATTGCGATCCACGGAAGTGAGCATTATCCTTTAAAAATATTCTCAATGTCGTCCGCAAACGGGGATAGGTTTATTTGAATCGTGGCCGCTGGAAAAACGAGTTAATTTTCATAATTAATTTCCATATAAGGCACGCACCACCATTTGACGTTCACCGAAGACCTGCAATAATAATCTCGTCTGTCGTAAATAACGCAATTTCGTATTAACACGCATACCTACCACGTAATTTAATTTTCGTATACAACTCATTTTCACCTGCATTTTATTTATGCATCCCATTTCGAAACGCGACATTCCTAACAAAAAATCAAAAAAAAAAACAAGCCTAAAACTAGTTTCACATGTCAAAGGTTAAACAATTTTCATTCCACTTTTTCACTTAAAAGATAAATTTTCAAAATGCACGCTTTTAATTAATAACCTGCAGAGTTGTCCATATAAAAAGTGATGTTTTTTTTTAATTAACGACCATTTTTAGAAACCACTTCAAATGAAGAAACACGACCGACAGTCTCGAGAATCATTCAACAAAATCCACAAACCCAATCTCCAGACTGAGTAAGCAATAAGCGAGATTACTTAATACGAGTTCAGATCCTCACGTATATTATAATATGTAGGTATAGAAGCAATACCTTGAAGAGGATTACCTCATCTCGCCCACGACAAAAATCCAACAGCCTCACAAATATCATCATTACAATGCACACACAAACACGTGGCGTAAAAAAAAACAATAATAATCATTCTGCAAGATTCGAATTGAAAAAGCAAACAATGAACGTTCGGACAAGTGTGGTCGATTCTCAGCTAACATACGTACATACATATAATATTCAAAAGGACTCGAATAAACACTGAGTTATTGTTGTATGGTATAGTTCAACGCGCGAATGACATTAGTGACAGGCGGTAATTAATAAGGATGCATTTATAGTAAAATAGGATTTTAAACGTGTCCATTTTGAGCACACACGTGGGTGTGTGAATCACTTCGTATGCTGTGATTAATTGGCTGTGATACATCATTGCGACACACGCGTGCATTTTAGCTTATATTGATGTGAGTTCATATCGCGAAAAGGGCAAAGATTACTAACAACGTGTAATTATAATGTTGCTAACTAAACGATGAGTAAATGGCAGATTATTTGCTAATAAGAAAATATTCAGAGGATATGATTTATAATATGTATTACAAAAGAGTGCCGAACACGAGATTGAAACACACGTCAATATTCGCGATTGACATACTCGTTTCCAAACATGACAGAAGTGGGTTACTGAGTAATTTTATAGCTACCAATATGCAGTAGAGCTAGTTGGTGCAACTTGAACTTGTTTTTAAGCTTTTGTTAAGTTTGGGTTGAACGAACTCCAAGACAATACTTATGCTTATACAAAGGAAAAATTGAGCCAAAGTTTGGACATATGTATATACATATATATGACATGTAAAAATAAATTAAATCTTTACTATACATATGTAGGATGTGCTGAGGCACGTTAAAGTTGGCTGGAATATGTTCTTGGGATGTTTGTAAAAGTTGCCGAGAAGAGCAATAGGAGGAGGAAAAATTAATGGGACGACCGATAGAAGGTTGAAAAATTAAATCTGTAAAATATGGTGGTAGCAAATTACAGTAGAAACCGTAGATAAGTTCTCTTGCAAGAACTTCTGCAAAAACTTTATTAAGATATCAAGTCACTAGCCCCAATAACAAAATAGGAAAAAAAGTGAATATATAAATTTGCAGTCAATAGACATAAATATGTATGCATATTAAAGTAATATCCACGATTATTTTTTAGCTGTCCAATAAATGTAAATCTTATGCTCTGTATTTTTTCTTCTTTTACACATGTATAACTAATGTTCAATAGTTATTGCATTTCATTAGATGATAAAATAGTAGAAGTAGTAAATAATTATTTATATTTGGGTCAAATAATAGACATGTCCAGTAGTAAAGAAGAAGAAATAAAGAGACGTATGAAATTATGATGGAGTGCATTTGGATGACTGAATGTTGTTTTTAAATAAAAAATGCCACTTTGTCTGAAGAAAAAGATATTCGATCAATGCGTTTTGCCAGTGATGACGTATGGATGTGAAACCTGAACATTGAACGCCAAGATGCTTCACAAAGTTCAATGCACTCAAAGAAGTATGGAACGCTGTATGCTCGGCATGACGCGGAAAACGTGGGTGAGAAGTATGACAAGGATAGTGGACATAGTGGGTACAGTGAAGAGATTGAAATGGCAATGGGTGGGTAACGTGGCTAGAATAATGGACGAAAGGTGGACAAAAGAAGTGCTAGAATGGTACCCGAGAGAATTTATTAGTGTAAAAGGAAGACCGCAGGGAAAATGGGTAGACGAAATTATGAATGGAAGCGTGTTGAAGAAGCCTTCATCCAGCAGTGGATGGTGAGCGGCTGTAGACGATAATGACGATTTGTATGTATAATAAACATAAAACATTATATCTCAACCAAAATGGGGTTCTAGTAAACTGGATTAACTGACGCAATATTGGCTATCCAATAAAACTGTAAATCATTTAAATGTCACTTGCTATATTTCCTCTCAGATCAACCAATCAGTGTCAATCAAATGAAAGCGAAAAAGCGACATGTGTCAGTGTAACAATTACACGAGACATTCCTCGCGCTTCGACTTACATTCTTAAAACCGAGTAATTGAAATCAAATCATTGGCATTTGAAAAATAATTTTTCTATTCAAGAAATACAATACAGTGGTTTATCAACGCCTTCTATGGAGAGAAAAGAAAGTACTGTTTAATATAATACCTGTATAATATTACACAAAAAAATTCCCAAATATTAATTAATCTTTTTTGCATTACTAAGCACATATAAATCTCTGCTTTGGATATATGGTTCAGATAATTCAACGCCTAATACGACAAAATTTTAGAGGATGATGAACGTCACTCATGAACCCACTTGTGAAGAGTCTCGGTGATTACAACAAAATGTCTATACCCTTCAGATTACCTAAACACAATCTGCTTTAGGTCATCGACTTTAGAGAGCGACTTTAATTAATATTATGTATTAGATGTATTATGAGCATTTATTAGAATTGTAAATAGGTTTTTGAGCTCTTTTTCCTATTATGCTGTACATTAACATTAGAATAATATAATACTATGATTACTAACCAAATTAAATTAACATTGTAAAATGGAAAATGATCAGTAGATCAGTAGCTATTAAAATAGATATAAGATGTAGTGTGAACATAATTTCTTAATAATAAAATGCATATAAAAATCAAAAAAAAAATCATGATTATTTCTAATAAGTAGACTACCCGAGGCTATAGAACTCTGGATAGGGAAAAATCGGATCGTAAGTGGAAAACCCAGCCAAGCAATTATAGTAATGATACCCATGAGAAGCATTATTCCACAATATTTACATATTTTCAATAATACGAAGTAAAGCTGATACAAGTTTTTTTTTTCACATCACATAATTTCAGCTCCAAGGACCACTTTCGACCGATCTTTGGAGCACGTGCCACAATATTTACTCCTCGTTAGTACCGAGCACATTCGCTCATGAAACTCATGATCCAGTTAACGACCGTCCTTGACATTATGGTATGTGCGAAGCGAGAGCGGAAAGGAACTGAGTCTGAGACCACCCGGCGAACAAACTTACAACGCGTGCCACTGCCGAGAGAGCTATCTGCAACACACCGGCCTTGCCAATGTGATCTATGGATGAAATGATTAACCGGACAACGGCAAAAAATTCAAAATCCCCGACGAACGTTTCCTTAATGAGTCCAATTTCGCAATCGGCCTTCGCCATCGCAGACGGACACGTCCGTCATTAGTCGGATCTTCCATCCGAAAACTTACGACCAAGTTATTCCACTTTTTTTCAGCCCAAATTTGCGGAAGTCATATTTTTCGTACGCTCGATAATGTACAAAATACACATATGTATTTGCAATTGTAATTTTAGCACGAGTGTTGATCAAACGTGCGAATTTCACCTTTGTGTGGCAGCATATTGAACTAGCGCTGTACTTTCAATTGACACCTACCGATGTGTCATTTAAATCATTTACACGTTCTGTTTTGATTAATAATGATAAAGTGTTCAGTTTATTTACAGTCACTGATCATTTCGAAATGAATTCTCAGTTCCATTCAAAATGTATACACAGTTGAGAACAGGAAATCTCAAACTAATTAGTTGAGAAAAATGCTCTCCGCTGCATGAAAATATGAAATATCTTATTTAGAAATTAATTCAGCCGCTGAATAAATGTGAGCTGAGCGCGGAAATTGCACCTTTTTAAAATCAACGAGTAATGTTAACAATTAATTGTTTAACGAGCTCGTGAATAATTATTACGACAGGTTAATGAGCGTGTGATTGCGCGATTTATGATGCAAATCACAACTGGTTCAAATTCTGACGTTTCAGCTTGATTTTATTTCCAAAATTGTATTCGTGTACTTATGTCGAAAGTAATAAAATAAAGCATATCTCATAACTCGAGTAAATGTTAAAAAAAATGTATTTGAAGAAAGTTTTTCCATGTAGAAGTTTTCGACTCTTTGTGATCTGAAGAAATTAATAGATCGTTCTTAAAGACTACATAAAGTTTTTGCGTTTGATAAATGATACCCGTAAGGTTACAAGAACATATAAAAGTTTCATAATAAACGAAAAGTAAGAACGAAATACTCAATCATTTGATGTAAAATAATAAATAAAAAAATAATAATATACGTATCATCTCAGATGTTTTTACATGTATGACGATTATGACAATTTTTCTATCCTGTCAACAATCTTGAAGGTGTACTGTTATCGATTAGAAGTGAACAGGACCACTATTATAGCTATAGGCATGAACGGTTTCCACTTTAACTTTAAAATACTACGGTCTTCCAGTTGGATATTTTCAATAACTTTCTTTTATCAGATATTAAATATGCTTATATAATAAATAAAATTTACAACAAAATCTGCAAAACCTTCCATAAATTATAAGCCAAAGAATAATTTATAACTTTTAACAGCAACTACTAGACGTAAGAGTAGAAGAACGTCGTAATAAACTTGACGTGATCACATTAATCATGTCTGATTGAATCTCCTACTATGTACGTACATATAATACGATATAATAAAAAAAAAATAGCTTCTATAATAAAATCAGCATTCGAAGTGAACTCAGGTATAAAATTGAATCACCTACAGCTAAAAATAAAATCCCCTGAAAAAAGCATACCTTCTACACAGGAAAAGCAACGAAGAAAAATCACACTTTTCCACCATTGATTGATGAATCCTTTCAACGACAACGCCCAAATCTTAAAAGGAAGTTTCTCCTGTCACCATCCATTCGATCAATCGATTGGGTTTTAACGTAGAACCACATACATATATGTACACTATAAATCATAGCATTACAATACTGTTGGCCCAATGACTAATTCATAGTAAACCGTAATATTAAAATTTAAAACTTGAATGGTGTCCACTAAGTAAATATACATACATATGTACATAATAATAATGATTTTTTATTTATTTATGTACGTTTGGACATTACAAGAATCCCTAGTGGTCGAAAATATTATAGTTTTAATGATTATTTAATAAAATATCAATATAGTTATTTAATAAAATATCAAGATACAATAAAAATATCAAATAAACAGAATACATAGTATGGAATGTCTTGCACCTTTGGCCAGCACCAATATACATATAAGAACCAGCCGTAAATACAAAACATCCCTACGAGGCCCAAATGGACGAAAGAAGATCAAAATTCCACTCATACATTACATACAATTGTATAAATAAGGATGAGCGTAGGCTACCAGACAGATCTAATAATAATAATTTACGCTCACTACGGTGGAAAATATCACCTTCAGGCTCAGCAGCAACAATTTCATTGAGAATTCGCATAGCTCTTGGAACATGAGCCATTCCATTGCAATGATAAAGAACTGTGCGAGCAACAATTGTGACATAGTCATTTCCTTAAGAAATCCTAAGCTGTTTTGTACGTAGTTCTAATTAATATGCGAATCCATTTTAGGGCGAAATCACACAGCGGTGAATGTGGCACGTGGGTTTTTTTAGATAGTTTTAAACATATAGAAAAATGTGACGTTCATGGCTCACGTCCTTTCAAAACAACACTTTCGACCTATGTCGTTGAAATTGTATGGTAGTATTTATCCTTGCTTGACTGTGATCTATACCAAAACGACCCCACCCTTTGGACCATTTTCGGTCAAATTTTATCCTTGCTTGACAGTGATCGATAACGGTGTATCCCAAATATGATTAGCCGAACCGGTGATTTCTTTCATCCCAAAGGTCGACTAGGACCCAGCGACCAGACCTAGTTACGACGGGGAAATGTCTCAGTGGATGCAGTGCGTAACCACAGTGTTCATTGAGAGAGCCAGTGCATTTGAATAGAGCAGCAGTGGCGATTTGTGGGGTTCGAGTCCGCCCACGATCGCCGAAACCCGTTCCATTGGGAAGGCAGGTGGGATAAAAAAACCACGAGCTTTGAAGAAGAAGGTGGGCGGTGGTCTCGCCGCGAACATTCGCCACACAAACATACACACACACACATTCGACTATACAACAAATCAGGAATAATGATAAATACAAATAACAAGAAGAAAAAAAATAGATCTCGCACAAGAACCAGATAACCGAAGAGAACCGACAACCACCTGGGAACAGCTGTGACCGTAACCACTGTCGCACTGGAGGCTTTATGCCTCTGACAAATATGTCCACGTCGACAAAACTTGCACTGCTATATTTAAACTGGAGCGTTTACGCGTTTGTAACTGTCTCACGTTGTGTTTAATATGCGTGGAATATTAAATTTCCGTCTTTCGTGGGACTTGAGAGATTGATTCAGAAGGCGCGCGCGGTTTGAGATTGTCATCGTTGAAAGTGAAAAGTGAGTGCAACGGTGACACGTCTCGGGTATTTTATGAGATGCGATATAAAGTGCAAGCCCTTCAAGGATAGGATAATATATCAAAAATAAACTAAAAAAGTACCAAAAGTGCATATTTGATTACTGTACGTACAATATTCATCACACACTATTGTATATGTAAACTAATACATATGTTCATCAGAAAATTTTAGAAACAATAGTATCAATACCTCTAATACCTGGTTGATACGATACGAGTGCACTCAAAGCGAGTCAGAAATTTGGCTACTCGTAACATAGCAACATCCGAGTGACCAAATTAGCGTAATATGTATGTAGGTGTCATATCGTGTCAAACCCGTATTAAGCCTTAATGCATACAATCTATACCAATAATGGTTTTCCGAAAAAATTCTATGACACATTGAATCATACATATTTTTCGACACCTTTCCTGATGGTTTATTGAACTAAAGCACACATGTACTTGGGCTGTAAGAAGCGATTTCCACTAAAGCATATTATTTCATATTAATTTACAGCAAATTGCACCGAAATGAGTCGTCAACGACCGGTTTTAGACTGAAGTATATAAAATACGATCAGAATTTCTGGTGTAGTATCCTCATAAAGATACATATGTATAACAAAATCTACAATAAACAAGCGATTTATTTGCTAACATGTTAATGCTAACCACCGAGAGGTTCACGTGATCAAGCCCTAGGATGACCTCGATTGAAAAGAGTGTATTCGGAAGTATTTCTATAGGAAAGCTGACATGGATATTGGATATTTTATTTTGACAGACATGGATATTTTTTACAACAAGTCGATCGTTTCCAATCCGAGTTTGCCAATTTAACTGATTTCGTTCGTTGACATCATCTCTATATCACCACTATTTGATTTCAAAAATTTATAATATTTAAATTTATATACATACATATGTAAAAGTTTAAAGCCATAGGTGTCGCTTAGGGCAACTGTAATTTTTACATACATATGTATGTACCATGAAGGCCTAACTGGGAGACCCCAATGCGCCTTCCTGGCAAATTACAAACATCGATATACATTTTTTTAGAATAATATTAAAAAAGCATCACAGAGACAGACATCTATGGATGTTGACAGTCGATATTGAAATGTTGACAAATGTTAACTGAAATGTTAATTGAAATGTTAACGTTGAAATGATGACAAATTTTTGATAAACTTACATTTTCGGAGGTTTTTTTTATATATAAATCGTCAAATTTCGAGATGAAAAACTCGAAATTCGCGAATCATTTGTGGACAAATTTGCCGAATTTTTATATGAATCAGCGAAATTCAAGATGCTGAAAACTCTCAAATTGCGAGAAATGAGTAATGGCAAAATGGTAAAATATAAATAAAAATAAACCTCTTTAATAAGATGATAGTACCAAAGTTGAAACTTCATGTATGTAGACTTTGTAAAAGTTGCAATGTATTTCCAAAAGCTTTTATCATAACGTTGCGAAAATAAGAGCTCATCAACGGAAATTTTCGAGCTTTCTCAAAGTTAATAAGCGTAGAATTTTATGACCTGCTTTTATGTCTTTTATAATGGGCTTTTTAGGCACAAGTAACGTGCATTTATTTGGGAACACTCCATTTAAATTTTATTTACTTATTTTTATGTTCATACTTCTTTACTTCCGATCGCATTCCGACACCGTCTAAATGTCAATTTGTTAATCAGCACGGAACAATTTGATCCTACCCAAAAGAGACTATCTAACGCCGAGATCCAACATCCTCCGAGTACGAGCCACACATGCAACATCCACACGATCAGTTAAGACCATTAACATAATATAATAATGGAAGTCGATAATGAACACACGACGAATTCAAATCCACCAGCACCAGGTAGTACACTCGTGATCGGAACACCAACAACAATGGTCACGAGCCACATACATTATTATACACCACACATACAATCGACACTACACAGTAGTTAGTGAAAGAAAATTCGAAAAGGTGAAAAGTTGCCGAATCACTTCCGACCTTCAGGGCTTTTTCGTTTTGAAGCGACCAAACCAAACCAAACCGACCAACCTTCCTCTCCTCTCCGCGAATTGACACACATATCAAAAAGATAAACGCTGATTCATCCACGTTAATTGTTTTCGATCATTTTATATTTTATACATATGTGATATGTTTCCACTTCAAACGTTGACGAGTGCATATTCCATACATACACATCTACACAACAAAAACTTGTGTATACGTGTGGTAGTAGTATAATAGAAGTCAGATTTTCAATTAATATTCACGATGCACTCCTCTCGAGCGTTCATTCACAAAGAGAGACACCATCCATTAGAGAGACACATTCGCACTGATTTGAATACTACAATGTGAAAAAAATTGAATAATATAAGCATTGTCAGAATATATAGTGGGTAAATGTGTCACGACTTAATGATTTTCGACCTTTATTTCGAGACTTAATAATCTCGTCTGTATACCGAGTGTAATGATCACGTTGTGCTGTTGGTAGACAGACCACGAGTGGTCTTAGCCTGCAGCCACGCAAATTATACTATATGAAGATTAATCCTTAGCAATTGCTAGAAGGACATCTTGATGTTAAAGCATCATGCGAGATGATAAACATCTTCATAATGAAATAAATTGCAATTGAAATCTAATATGCTCGATAATTTTATAAGTAATAACCGTGATAGGTCAAAGTGTCTATACTCAATCGTAAATATAATTTATTTATTTATTTATTTGGAAAATTTACTGTTTATTAAGTTACATAGATTGATAGTAAAAAAAATATAATTATGTTAAGTAAACCATTAATAATTTTCACATATAGGTAAAAAAAAGAAAAGCTCAAACATTTAAAATAAGAAACAAAAATGATAATAGAGTAAGATAGTTAAAGAAAACAAAAAAAGAAAAAAAATAGAAATAACAGTATAATAAAAATATCAAAATAATAAGAATAATAATATGATAAAAATTATGAAATAATAAAAAAAATATAATATATAACAAAAAACAAAAAGACAAAATAAATACATCAAAATAAAAATTCATAATCACAATCGTAAATTTTCATTAAAATTAATCATCGAAAAACAAATTTGCAATAATTACTCTAGCTTGTATAGCATTAATATTAAATAAGTCAAACATAGAAATTGTTAAGATTAGTTTGTTGACGGTGGAGCTTGCACGCCAGATGAATGAGCTTCTTCCATAATTAGAAAAAGTATTAGGTATGTAAAGGAGCTCATTACATCTAGTCATTCTATTTGGTACACGCAATGATAGTCTGCTCAATAATTGAGGACAGTCGATCGAGCCGTTAAGGATGTTCAAAATTGTTGAGATGTCAGCTATCTCCCTTCTTTTGACAAGAGGAAGTATATGCTGACACCTACAAGTATCTTCATAGGAAGTATAGGTTAATCCAAAACGGCTACTGACGTACCTCAAGAATCTCTTCTGAATGCGCTCCAATATGTCTCTTGCACCAGAGTACTCTGGGTTCCAAACTTGGGATGCAAACTCAACAATACTTCTTACGTATGCACAATATAGTATTTTGTATGATTTTATAGAAGTAAAGCATTTGGAGGACCGGATGACGAACCCGAGGGCCTTCGACGCTCGAGCTACAACATTGTCAATATGTTTACTAAAGGATAGATCAGAGTTTAAAAAGACTCCCAAATCCCTAATTTCCGATACCCTTGTGAGTCTATGTCCGTTGATTGAATGAGGAAAGTCAACTGGACATAGTTTTCTGGTGAAGGTTATGCAGGAGCATTTTGCTACATTAATTTCCAACTTATTTATGCTGCAATAAGCCTCTAGCCTGAACAAATCATCTTGTAGGGCCAAAGTATCATTTCGGTTGTCTATTCTCTTGAAAATCTTCATATCATCAGCAAATAATAGTACATTTGAATTCTGAAAACATTTTTCAATATCGAAGATGAAAATATTGAATAATAGAATAATAGAGGTCCCAAGAGGGAGCCTTGTGGAACACCAGAAGGAATATTCATCCATTTCGATATAAATCCATTTAATGAGACAGCCTGTGATCGACGTGTAATGTATGAGGTGAACCATCTATAGAGATCACCATGAATACCGATCTGTAAAAGTTTTTCAAGGAGAATATCGTGATCAATCCTGTCAAATGCCTTACTATAATCTGTATATATAGTATCAACCTGAGACCGATCGTTCATGGCATTAGTAACGAAATCATTAAATAGTAGTAAATTTGTTGTAACTGAGCGTCCTTTCTGAAAACCATGTTGTTGCATACTAAGAGATTGCGAGATAGCTGGAAAAAGTTGGTCGTACACTAATTTTTCTAATATCTTAGCAAATATACATAGCTTTGATATAGGCCTGTAATTGGAAATTTCGTTTTTTTTTCCTTTCTTATGTACAGGAGATATGAATGCTGATTTCCAGATACAAGGTACAAGGCCCTCACTAATAGATCTTTTATAGATAATGGTTAGTGGTAAAGTTAGGCTTTCAGCACATTTTGAGATAAAAATAATATAACAGAAACTTATGTATGTATATTCTACGATTCAGTTTAAAGAAATTCAATTGATATGTGAGTTAATAATACAATATTTGATGGGTCAAATGCAACCCAAAACATCTGCGTAATAAATGTTGTAAGATATATCAGCTATATATGTATGTATAAGATAAATTCGCACGATGGAAATAAGAGATAAAAGATGACATTAGATAAGAATAATTGTATAATCAAGCACTGAATGAAAGAATTGCGATGATGCTTTTGATAATAATGGACCATATCATGTTGCGAATTGTGTGAAAGAATTAAGTAATTATATGAGGCGAGCTGCCATCTAAACTTTGTTGGATATTCATCCGAAATTTTAAGATGGAAAGTGATTTCCCTTTATATTTATATAACTTCGACTAAATAGCTTTTGTTCAAACGAATATTAAATACATAGTTTTATAGTAATCTAGATTTTACTACTCAAAATGAGCTTCTTCCTCTTCGTCAATTCAAACTTTCACTCAATGGTACAATTCTTATACACCTATTATTCGAATCTTTTTGTAATGTTTCAGGCAAATTTTTCTTGTGATTCAACTGTTGATCGAAAGTACTTTTTACTATCAAGTGGCTATTCAATGTGAAGGGAACGAAAAATAAGATCCAGGCTTCTATAATGTATAAGTACTTTCAATTTAGCACTTTTAGCACTGAGTCACGAAAGTATGAGAATACTCGAACGAAAATTGGAACAAGTTTTTTTCCAAAGAATTTTCCATACAACACAAAGCCGTGGAAAACCACTCGTAACAAAAGGAAAACGTCGGCAATTTTTCGCGATACGTTTTTCTAGCATCGGTACAGTCCTCGTCTTTCGTCCCACATTCAACATTCAACAACAATACGACTTTTTGATTCAACACATATACATGCATATACATATACATACAGAACAACCTTGAAGTTGCACAGAATCGATCTCACATCGTAGCGGAACTCGAAACACGTAGAATTAATTCTGTTTCTACGCCCACCCGATATCATAATCGACCATCGAGTGAACGATTAAGAGAGAAACGAACATAAATTAAAAACCGATCGAGTCGAGCACAACTACCGAATCGTTGATAAAAATTCAACGAGAAAAAAAAGTACATGAATAAGTGTGAATTGTGAGATAACGTGTTAATTTAAAAGCGCACACACGTCAATTCTTACGACGGCGAATTTGTCATGTCAATTTTTTTCCACACGGCGCTATAAAATTATGAAAATTTATAACCGTGTAATTTTTCGACCAGTTAAAAACTAAGGTACGATTAGATTGCCAACATCGCCGTGGGAAAGATGAGATCCCACGCGCTTATTAGCGAGATAAAACGTTTTTACTCAAGAGTCTTCCGAGCTTTATAAAGGTATACTGTTATTAGAGATAGCATCGACACGCCCTCATTTGATTAGATAAATCCGTCCTAAAGTGGTTATTAAAAATTAATCCGAAGACGGACAGTTTTGGGTTGAAACCCAAGCTCATGTATACGTGACCGCGAAATTCTTAGATATTAAAATGATAATCAAATTCGTGAGAATATTTAAAAATAATATCTTAATTATGCCTGCTGCCATTATGAACAATAAAAGATAAGATATACATTTGGAATTTTTATATCTCAATTTCACGAAAACTATATTGAAATATAGTGTGATTTTGTATAAATTCATTGTAAAGAAAAATTACAATTCCAAGACAATTCATTGTTACGCATAAATTCAATAAAGTGATAAAAACACTGATTTAAAATAATAACTAATTACAAATCATAATTACGTATGAGAAAAAATTGACAGAGAAAACTGATATATTAAAGATTAAATATTTCAAAATTATTTTTATTATTCTAAGATAAAAATGTCCGAAAGATAAGATAAAATATATTCTGTGATCTCTTCATTGAATAAATATATATTTTTTTAGAAAAATTAGTTTGAGAAAACAAAGAATTTTATCTTTAATGAAGACTTTGATAAATCAAATAAATAAACTTCATCTCAAAATATGTATTCAATCGAATGAAGTATCTTTAATTATTTGTATTCTAATAAGAAACATAATAGGTTTTTCTTAAAAATACAAAGGTTTTCCTAATAAATTTCAATATTATTTAAAAAAAAAAACGAAAGTAGCGTTTAAATTTCATATATTACCAATATATACATAAAGTCAAAATAATCAATCTCTAAATGATTTCTTCAATTTAAAGGATTTATTCAAAAATTTCACTTAAATTACAGTCATTAATTTCCATGTCAAACACGCCTAGAAATGTTAAATACCAAATCGACTCGACATTTACTCAATAATCAATTCCATGTAGAGGAGACGAAAATGATGCTACGCAACAACTATATCGCACAGTCGGCGAATAACAATTTTTTCCATCGACTACAATTTCGAGAACGCCAAAAAGAATTCGATTCGGAATCCAACACGCGCAGCGTGCAGCCTAAAACGACAACAATAAAACTACATGCAAACATTTAATGGGGGCAAAAATAATAACAATAAAAAACGAAAGAGAGAACGAAAACCTCAAAGACGCCTCTCAGAAGCAATGTGGCGAAAGACGATGGAAGAGTGTCGCCGATATAATGGCCGGCGCTGATGACCAAAACAAAAACAAGAAGTATATCTCGAAAAGCGATTGTATCAATTTCATTGACCGGCCCATATAAGGGCTGGCACACAACCTTCGTGGGGTCCCTTCGTTACGTGGGATTCCGAAATTAACCCGTTCGGTGCACTTGGCTACTTACTGCACACCGCCGACCGGTGCAATTAACGCATCTGCATCCGCGAATCGGCGACCTTATACGGGATACAGGACAATTATCAGACTGGGGGGAGAAAAATAGCGCACGATTGTGTTAAATTTAATTAAAGACACTTGAAATATTTCCAAAGAAAAAAAAAACAGAAAGAAAATCTATACTTAAGTGAGTACGCACAGCAATGCAAGGTGTTCCGCGTGAATGCAAGAAAGACCCTACTTCATAATACATACATACATAACGTATCCGATCCTATACTATTAAACAATTTTTGTATAATTGTCAATTTCATCTTGAAAATGGGCCAAGGATTTTTTGTGAAATTGAATTAATTTGCCTTTTCCGGATGCGAGGAAGTTATTTAGCCACATACATACATACTACATAGGTCTCATTTTGAGAAATATCATTTGGGTGTTTGAGTTAAATTATTTATGTAATGAAAAATTTGAATCTTTGTGGCATTACAGGCACATACTATATTGTTTTACATTGGACAAAAAATATAGTCCAATTCATTGAGCGGTATCAGAGATAATTGGATCCAAAACTTATAAAAAAGAGGAGACCTACATAAGGGAGGTACCACTTTCGGTCAAAAAAGATTCAGTTTGATGGAATTAGCTGTGTTCAAATTATCTCCAAATATACAAACACACACTCTTAAAAAAAATTGAAACGTAATTACTGATCAATTCTCAGTTAAGCTTGGTGAAAATCTTGAGGTAAAATTTTTACATGATCACAAAATTTCATCTATTGTTACTACGTCAATGGTTTCCCAACTTATTGCTACTAGGTCTCCTCTTTTAAAAAAAATCTAATCTTGGTGCCCCCCCCCCCCCTTCCCTCTTTATTTCATAAAAGAACACAAACACATTTGTAAATGATAAAAATGTAACAATATAAAAAAAAATACAAATATAATTGACAGAACAATACAATTCTTCTTCCAACTGTATTATCAGAAAGCTACATATATATTCACAACTGTTTCGCATATGATTCGCCGAACATTATTATTATCATATTATAATAATAGCTGCTGGCAAAATTAGTGTCTCTCCTATTGTATATAAGTAGATATGTGCTTTTCTTTACATTGTACGATTATGTAAAAAACTTTGTACGATGTTAGCAATGCATTTGATGGAACAGAAACTAATACATTAATCTAATTTTCGCTGAAAGAATGAGCTTACCAAAGTATTTAGAATGCGTAGTTTCATGGTTTTAATTTATTGTAACGGGGTAACATGAGAGAGAGTATCCACTATATTGTATTCATTCGTAGATGAACAATAGAGACCCCCGGATTAGGCTAACGGGACTCGGTAAGTACCCGAACATAGAATACGCTGGAGTTCTCATAAACCCGGGCGAGTGCGTGCGACTCACCAGGGTAGACAACGTGCCTAGACAATATACTCATTAATGGATCGGGGACGCTATACTGTGCAACTTGTCCTTTACAAGGAGGTACACACGGTAGATCAGATTATTCTGGAGTGAGAGGTGGTTACGTGTGGACCTCCTGAATCGTTGAATAAGTACTGTGAAGCGATTTTGGGCTTTCATTTGGATCCTGAACTCGCCCCTACGCAACAGTATATTTAATATTTAATCTACTTGGTCTCTTACTATCTGCAGCCAAAACTTTCTTACAGAGCAAGCACAATGGTTTTCCAAACTATCTATAATAGCACTTGTGATTTTAATTGATAAATAGGATGAATCGTATTTTCTTGTTTTGATATTTCTACTTCCTTGTTCCCTATCGCTTATATCTTGACACTTTTATTAGTGTATTATCTCTTGTAACCAGTCAAAAATTACGTGCGTTTCAGGAACAGATTGTAATGTTTTTAAAGTTTATTTGTAAGTTCCTATATATATTATTTTATTTTATTATGTTTTATTATAAACTGACTTTTCGCGCCTCTTTGTACTAGTCCGCGCCTGTTTGTACCTATGTATGTACATAGATTAAGTGAATATTCATAATACAAAAAATAAGCTTTCAGGAACTGATACTCGGTCTACTAAGCACTATATCAAGTATGAAATAAAAACAATTTGATCTATACAAATTGAACGAGGGTTACCTAAAATAGGTCCCGATTGTTTTCATCGCGTTTTACGGTCGGTTCTTTTCAAGGCAAATGAGCGATAAAATGCCGAAATTAATTTCACGCTCGACCGAATGAAAACGTGGAATTAAGTGAGTGTAATTTTATGCAAATCGTTTGTCAGGAAGTGTACACAAAGTGAATTTATGTTTTCGGTTTGGAAAAATTGCCGAATGCGCTGTCGCAAAAACATGTTGTCGTTTTTATGTAATTTGGGAACCGAACGGCTCGTAAGTAATTTACAAATAATAAGCGCGTTGTAAGTTGACTTTATTGATCAATTAAAAATACAGCAGCAATGGAGATATGTGTGAACAAGATTGTTTGTACATAAGATGTGGCAATAGGAGCAAATTACGTACATACATATAATACAATATGTAAAAAATGGCATTATATGTATAATATAATACAAGATCATTTGATTAGGAGTAGAATGAATATTCAATTTAAAAAAAAAGCAGTCAAAACGGGAGCAAATTTTAAATGTCAATAGAAACGAAATTAGATTAAACATTGGTGGCAACCGCTAAAGTGAGTCTGCTTCATATATTATTCATGATATAATTAAATGTTATCTGGTTATCGCTATCCGCATGATCATTTTTTATTGTGGGAATTTTCGCTAATCTTGGCTGTCGCATAAAAACAAACAAGATACACGAACTTTGCGCATTTTTGCACCAATGAATTATTTTAAATGTCTAGGTGTTTCATTACGTTACCAAAACACTCGCAAACAGCGTCGCGTACAGTCGAGATGAGGCATTTTCAAGAAAATATATTCATATTGTTAAAAAAAGCACGTCTTTCTTTGTTATTTCGTTTATGTAATAAGAAATATAATTTTTATTTTTTATGCATTCCTAAAACAATAAAAATTAAACCATGATACTTTTACAACAAGGCTTGTACTGAAACTAACCCACTTAATACTAGGTACATATGTACATACATATATATGTAAATAACCGTGCAAAGAGAAAAAATTGCACCCGGGGCAAAAGCTTGAATTTCCCCCCCTCACCCTCCCGCCTTCAAAAATCACATATAAACTTGTACTATATATAGTATATCAAAAAAATATTTTAATTTTCATTAGTTGTGTTAATTCTAGAATTTATTTTTTCACGCTTTCAATTGAAAGTACGTACATATGCACAATTTGACCCAAGCCATTGAAGATCTTTAATAACTTCTGGCTATTTAAGCTTTTCAAATTAAATTAAGCATTCAGTTTATGCGGTGATTAATGGTATAATACAACAAAAAAATTATATATGCTCTCTTCGTATTTCTATATGTAGTTTGCTGTCAAATCTAATCTATTAATAAAAAGGTATTCTTAATGGTCCATTTTGTATATATCAATTAAATACAATTAAAATCCACAGAGACGTCTATAGTCAAATTTGTAAATTTGCAGCATTTTTTAAACAATTCAGCGAAATTCGGTAAATACATATCAATTAACATCCACAACAAAGATATTTATGGTCAAATGTGTAAAGTTACAGCATTTTATACAATTCAGTGAAATTCGAGATTGATGAAAACTTGAGATTTGCGAGAAAATTGGTAAGGTTGCCAATTTGTTGGAATCGTTTCAATGAAAATCAGATAAAATGGCAAACTCTGGTATGAAACGATCGACCTGGAGTCACAAATCCAAGATGTGACCTGGCCACCTGGCCAACAGCAACCAGTGGTAATCGAACTCGTGACCACTATGTTCGAAATCATATACGTATGTATCATCATCATCATTTACAGACATTCACCATCCACTACTGAATGAAGGCCTCTCCAACACATTCCAATCGTCTTTGATTTGCGGAACTCTCATCCATCTCACCCCACACTATTTTTTTGTGGCCTTCTTCCCATCTTCCTTGTGGCCTTCCTTTTATATTCTCTCGGGTACAATTCCAGCACTTCTCCGGTCCACCTTTCGTCCATTCGTCTAGCCATGTGACCCGCCATTGCCATTTTAATATCTTCACTCTTTCCAGATAAGAAACGGAATACGTGTATATGTTAATAAGTGCAACATTCACTATCTTGCGATTCTAAATATAGTTTGAATATCACAAATAAAATTTGAAAAAACAAAAATAAAAAGAAAGCATATCGAGAAAATGAATAAGAAAAAAACCTGAAGCTTTCACAGATTGAAAGTTAGGGGACACATGTGCTTTCGGGTATTCCAATTCCGAGTTCTAAATCCGGAAGATTAACGGCTCACAAGGGGTTATCGAACGTCGAAATTCTAGACCGAGATGGTTCGGCTCAATGTTTACATTGACTGCACTTTGACGGCGCACTCACTGTTTATTCAGGGGGGGTTTATAACGTGTTAAGGAAAATGAAGGAGGTTTATGGTGTGTTTATTCAACTCCCCCAACCAACCTCCTCTCATCCCAATCATCCGTGTTGACTGATTCGAACAAAAACACCCACGTGCTTCATCTGGCGCCCAACACAAACAAAAATTCGGGCAATTTCGTCGGCCCAGCCGCTAAAGGGTTAGCACGCCGCCAAGTTTAATTAAAATTCGTTAAAGCGTACGTAATTATTTAATCGGATTCCGAATACGCACTAACTACTATTAAGTATTCCGTTCGAGGTCAATTTTACCACTGTTCACGGCTGTCACTCATAATTCATAAATATATAGCAATTTAATTAACCCTTTACACTCGCGTTCGACTGGTTGTGCGCGTTTCATTAATCAATTCAAATCGACGGTATTAAGGCTATTTTTTTACGATATTTCCAACTACGAAGATTATCGACTCGTTGAATATATCATTTCTGAAGTGTCGCAATGTGAGATTAATTCTATTTCACGTCGAATGATTGATCGGTGAAATATTCAAAGCTATTTTTTAAGTGTCGAAAAGGTCACCGTTCGGAATGGATACAATCAGGGATACTAAGTCAAACAAAATCAATGGTAAACTATTATATTTTTATACAAGACTCTTCTTTGTTTTTAAAATACAATTTACCGACACCAGCATTGTCCAACGTGGTCAAATTTCAACACAAAACAAGCTACAAATCGAGTAATTTTATAATCAAAGTCATTCAGACACTCGTCAGCATCCGTCGTGGTATTAATTTGAAGCCAAAAAATAATTCCAACATAAAATATTCTAGAAAAGTAAGAAAATATCTAAAAAAAAAACGTTTCCCAAACAAAACACTACGACAATAGAAAACTTTTTATGCCAAAAATAGCATTTAACAGAATGGTAGTTCTTATATCGACTTAAAAAAAACATAGTTTATAGATCATTCAATAAAAGAGCACTTTTAAGGTTTAGACACACGGAGAGGTGCGCGGCACGTGTTATCTTTAAATAGTTTTGCACATGCAAAAAAAACGGCAGCACGCCTGACCTATACCGTCACGATTCTTGGTAAAACTCACCCCCTGGAGTGTTTTCGATGATATTTTATCTTTATATTGACATATGTACATATGTAGGTTTGACAGTGGTCAATAACGAAGATTATTGTATTTGAAGCAATGTAGGAGAAACTTAATACGAATTAACATTCACTTGAAGATACACCCCTCACAACTGGAAACCCCGAACACTTTTGAGTGTGTTTTTAGAATTGACGTTATAAACTAAATCAGGTCACCTACTATGTAGGTACTTAAATATTTTATTTTATTTTATTTTATTTTATTTTAAAAAAATCAATACCACAGAGACTTGACAGGTTGCCCCAAAGCGTCAATGTGATTATAATACAAATAATAAAAATCATAAAAATTATAAAAAAAAAACATCATAAAAAATAATAAAAATCATAAATAAAAAAAAACATCATAAAAAAATAATAAAAATCAAGTAAAAAATATGTACATATGTAAAAATATGTCAATTTATTTAATATTATATCATATTCCTAAATTTTTTTTTTGACATACTTCACAACCCTGAATATAATAAGTAAACGAATAAAATATAATAAAAAATATGAACTGCGCGAGTCTCCTCGCAACTCTCTGTATCCGGCTAGCAATTTTTCTATATGAATTATGGATTTTGAGATGCGCGACTGATGTCGAGTCGTGAATGTTAAGTAGACGATTACAATGCTGCAACAATTAATCTTTGGCTTCTGGCGCAACTGGTCGGCTAAAAGATTAATTGATTTTAAATATATGGAAAGTTGTTAATGGCGTAGCGGGCGGGGTCCGTTCGCCAATTATTAATATTTTAAATTGTTCGCATTTATTACAAACCGATGGGAATTAATAGTCGAAAGCTTTTATTGTCATTATTATTACACTTTCAAACACACAGAACAAACAGCGAGCGATAAACACATATAATATTTCCACGAAAGGGATCCGGGTACGAAATTAGAATAAGCAAACACACTATTGTGCAAATAGAGGGGAAAGAGTCCCGGTTGTAAAGTTGGAAAACGATTCCGTGCAATTTTAGATGCTATTGTTCTCCGATAGGGCGGCCAGCTGATGTTTATCCCGTGTGCAGGGCCGCGCGTGCCACAAAGGAACAAAGGCCAGGGGTCCAGGTGCAAAGATAACGAGAGCACACGTATAAATAACAATAAAAAATAAACAACGGTGAAAGTGCCAACTTTACATAAATATTGATTGGAATAGCGGTAGTGTAATCAAATTCGAATGATTTCATCGAAGAAATTTTCAATCTGTAAGTCCTGTTTACGAACCTTTTTTACGATGCAATATAACTAACTATAAACTCAAATTGCTTACTATATTTGCACCAAACAGGCTTAAAAAGCTGTTTTGCTAATTAAAACAATTCGCTAGCGCAATTTCAATATGGGAATAAAGCAAAGTGTGTGTGCGAATTAACGATTCTTGAGCTTATTCGTTTAATTGCATAGGTTCGATGTGAGTGCAGTTTATTAGTCAAACTTCCGCAAACGAGCTTTCTTTACGTCATAAAGTGAACGTATAAACATGCAATACAATGTATTAAAAAAACCAATACAAATACTCCCAATTATAATGATTTAAGTGAATGAAAGAAATATACAACTGAATTTTTTGAGTGAAAGACGTATAAACAAGTATAAAGAATAAATGATATTTACGACAAATCACTATTTATCCGTACATAGGTTTGCCAACTGTGCCGGGTTGACCCAAATTGTCCCGGAATGGAAGTCCTTGTCCCGGATTCCGGCTGGACATCAAATGTCCCGGAGCTTTGGAGCTTTCGCACACGACAATAAAACCTCGATCGCGAAATATCTGGTACTTGAAAATTCCACCCACCGAGAGCCACGCATGCGAATTCTAAATATTTTGAGATTAATTTAAATAGAAACACTTAAATATCTAAAATTCGACTACTTATCACCTACTAATAAAAAAAAACATTCATATATTTTTTAATTACAATTAAAAAGTTTTCTTGAAAACATTAAGTACCTACTTATAAAGTGGAAAATTATAATTAAATATTTCATTTTTTGTTTTGGGGAAAAATGTCCCGGAATTATCTCAAAAATAATTGATAACCCAATCGTACATATTTGTGGCCTTAATATGTATTAATAAACGGGCCTAACGATTTTGAAGAAATTAAATGAACTTCCTGTTTTTGGGTGCGAGAAAGCGATTTGGCTAGGTCCATTGACGTGTGATTTTGGTTGGAGATCTTGTCTTCACTAACTGAGGGGTGCGGGGGGTTTAACTAGCGGGGAAGTTGTGAAAAAAATGTTTTTTTTTCCTACGACGCAGCGGTACCTACCTACCTACTAAGAGAAACCGTGCATGCGCCATGTATTTTGCATGCGCCAAAAGGGAGACCTGTATAAGACGTGAGGGCGAATCTAGTGTATTATACATCAATGGCTAGGTCTCGACTTTGAAACAGCTCATTTAAGATATGAAATAACTAAATTTATTTCTACAATTTACAACTCACTAAGTATGTAATACATCATTTTTATACCTTTACCGGGTCTGCATGGTCTTCGACATTCTAAGTACTATAATTGAATACGAAAGACACCGTTATATTCATAAAATATTTGAAGAATTTTAAAAAACCAAGGAATTTAAAAACAATTGCATCAGTTTATCCTTGGAAGGAAATGTTATGCATCTATATTAAAAACCGAATAATGAAATCCAAAAAAATGCTATAAATCAAGCAACTACAATACACATATGACTCTTCACCTACATATTGTGCTTAAAAATTATATTCCACCAAAAAATCCTTCTTTAAACTTTCAAACGCTAAAATATACTAAAATATATTATATTTCCAACAGTTAACTACTCCTTTTTACCTATCTAATCATAGGCCCTTTGAACGGCCCTGCACTAACTACGGCTCGGTCCACCGCGCACCGGGACGACCTTTGGTTCGCCACTCCTAGAAATGCAACAGTCGAGAGCTCCAGTATGCAGCGGCCATTATGCACCAATGGCTTCCTCTTCCCACGCATGGAGCTGTCGATATGTTTAGGAGTCTGTCGCAGAGGTCATCAGATGCAAAATCATCGTTATCGACCAAGACATGCACATTATGGTGTTTCAACGCGGCGATTAATTACTCAGCACTTACCGTGCCACCTTAACCGCAAATCATTTCATGACAATAACACATATTGTATGCAAAAATTGTGCACTCTTTAAAACCGCAAGACAGAAAAACGCGGCGCGCCATAAGAGATATGGTAATCAAATGAAAAATTTGACACAGACCAGCGAAAAAATACTAACTGCATACTTAAAATTCGAAATAAAATAAACACAACATATGTACAAGTAATATTATGCAAATTGATATACCTAAATCATCTAAAATATTATTTTCATAAATCGACGTGACGACGCGATAGCTGTGGTAATTATAAAAGCCGGATTCCTCGACAAATTTACTAATGATTCGTGCGAATTCTCAATTAAATTCTTGCATGTATGAATAAAATTATTCGCCATAATATTTATAATGCTTCGGTGACAAAAATTAAGCGGAGTTATTAATTTAGCGACAAATTATCGTAAAATACCAGGAAAATGTAAATAAACTTTTATTAAATAATCGCATACGCGGATGTTTTTCGACCCGAAAAGCACTTGTTTTTTTTTTGCATAAATAAATTGCAAACTTACACGTTAAAAGAAAATAAAATTTTATATATTTTTATTAAAATTTCAAATATAAATATGGATTTTATGATAATATTAAAAAAAATTAAAAAGTACTCTTACAAATACCGTCTGTATTATTAACAGAATTTTCTATTGAAAAGATCAAAGCAATTTGAGAGTCAATTCTAACACTAACAAAAGAATAATAAACCACATTAATGGCAAATTTCTTGTATTTTACAAGTGAATTGTGGGGCGAAATTGAAGTGCTCGCCGAAATACTGCAAATGACATTAAAGGACAAATTACAGGACCCAGAGCTTTTAATGTCAACGTTTCACCCACCCCCATCCGAGGGCGTTAAATGATGAACGCTTCGATTTTCACCATGACGATGGGGTTGGGGAAACTTCTTCGAAAGTTGGTCTTGGAAAATCGGGAAGGTTAGAGGGGTGAGAATCGCTCTCATTATAATGCCGATATCTAGAATCTGGAACGGAGAACCAGCAGTAAGGGGGTTAAGGACGCGAATTGGATCCCATTTGGCATCAGGCAACTCCATTTTTTAATTATTTAACATAATATTGAATCATGTATTGTTCTCTGGTGGCGTACGTGCGACTCTTTCGGGACGGAAGTCTCCTCTTATGGACCATCGCTTCCGCTTTCTGATGCGCCACGAAAGACGTAAATGGCGTATGCAAATAAATATATAAACCATGGTGTCGCATTCAAAGACGTCATAATTCAAATTTGCGTTGGAAGAAAGTGCAAATTTGCACTAATGACACTGAAGGTTAACAATCAATTCCTTGGAGCATCAAACGGTACACGCATATCCAAAGAAAATGCTATTTTTTATACTGGTAGTGGAAACACAACTTGAACCATCCAATGACTGACCCAAATATAATACTCTTTTTAAATTGTTTTTTCAACCTGTTAAATTCCATGCGTCATTCATTTTCCCATTTTCTCCCAAAGATTTAGGAGTGTCTATCAACCCAAGCAGTCTTCTTCTTCTTTAATTTTCGCCAATGATTTCTCAAATAATTTTGGACACAAAGAACCAATTCAAGGCTTTATTCTTAATGATAAATCCCGCTTCGGAAACTTGCTTTCATTCGTCCAATAAATGGGAATGCCCAAGCCAGTACATATAATTAAGTCGTCTTAGCAAAAGGATCAAAATGAAGAACTTTTCTAATTCTGTCTTTTCTCGTTACTCCCATCATCTTTGCTATTTGCATGCTTGACCTGGATTCTATAATATTCAACTTTGATATTTCGAAATAACTACTTAACATATGTATTTAGATAAATTTCTATTCTAATTACAATATTTCAATTGAAACATATGTTTTATATACACTGCGGAATCTGACTATTAATTACAATTTAATATGTATTTAGTATATAATTTCGAAGAAATACTTTATTCAATGTTTACTAGTAAGTATATATGTAATTGAATTAATCGGGATCAAATTTATATACATATGTAGCTCGTAAATAATATAACGTGATCTGAATTCCCAAACGTACATGTGTAAATTGTGGAATACACAGTTATAAACATCCAATGGGTTAAGTATATGTATGTATGAGAAAATATTAAGGCAACATAATGATTTTCATATTCCCCCTGTAAATTGAAAAGACGTGGAATAAAAAAGAAAGGCGCTAGTCAAAACCACACTTTCCTTCGACTCCGGAAAAATTTGATTCATAAATCAAGCTTAAAGCGTGATTTAAAACGATTCTGAACACGTAAGCGTATTTAAGTTCAGAGATAAGGGGTGACTATGTACGAGTAGTACAAATTCAGCTCATCATATTTAAACAAGGAAAAAGTTTTTCAATTTATTACGATCGTTGTCGTTGAAAAGTTTTTTAATTTAAATAGAAAACATAATTAATTTCAACGGTCCAACGCAATGCGACAAAAATTAGTCAAATTAACCCGTTGACATCACCGCATATCGTATTATATTTACGCAAAAAAAATGCATGAATGTAATATTATACGGCCGATTTGCATCAGGATTAAATTTCAAATGAGCATCGAAACGAAAGTCGAAAGCTTTACAAACAAAAAATATTCCATTCGCGTACGGTTTTAATTTAGGAATAATATTTGTGTACAAAGAATATATAAATCATGCGATTTTAAATTAAAAAGCTTGCAACTATGTAAAACGCGTTTAACCTAAAGCGAATTTAAATACAACGTTACAATGAAAATAAATTTAGACTCTCTCCCCCATATAAGCCCTAAGCTTGCACGTTCTATATATATTTGCGTTTAGAAAAAAAGGAGAAGCAGAGCTTTATTTTTTATTTTATTCGACACAGAAGCACCGTTTCCAGTCTCCGTTTCTCCCCCAATGTAAAAACGCTTAATAGCAGCGGGAGGAACCCCTCCCCCTAAGCCGAGAATGAGGGTTGTGACATATGGCGTTATTATTTTTATTTATCTCCACACAAGAAAGCGTAATTTAAATCTAAGAAGGCAACTCAAAAAGTAAAATAAAATAATAGACTAAATAAAAATACACTATGCTATGATTTTCTGCCTTCTTGGAACGTAAATGCTACATATTATATTAGACATTTTATTAGTCCTAGTGGCTTCCATGACTTTGATATGATATTAGTCCTAGTAGGTCCTTAAATTTTCACAGCAGGGTGAATTACATATGTATACGTACATACACACATATGTATATATGTATGTAAATTGACACATTCCTATGAATCAATTATGTATGTATAGTTTTAGTCACATACATATTTTGTGACTCTGAACTAATGAAGGCTCACTGATCTGTGTTTTGTTCTAGATCTAAAGAAAACTTTGCGACTTTAGAATGTAATAAGACTACAGCTGAGTCTTCAAACCGTGAATAATCCATCTCAAGAAAAGAAGATCTTCAGAAGAATCACAAGTATTTATTTGTTCGATAAATCCGTCCGCAGTATACTCAAACACTTAAATGGCGTCAACTTTTTTTGCGTTGTTTTGCACGCCAGACGGCTGAAGTGAAAAGTTCACAATTAGAATTTTGCATTAGATGAATAAGTTGATAGCACTTAATCGATGACCCCACACGACTATGAATCTCTCGGCACTTCGACCCTGAATATCATTCGAGTCATCTGCGTGCACGTCCCTGCACTATAATGGCGCATCAACCTCTCAACTCGAAATAAACATTACCGCAACGACGACGACAACACGCACGGAAAATGGGGAGCTGCAATATAATTGCATTAGGAATGCACACGTGCCGGATCTCGTCTGACGAATGGTTCAAGGGTTCGCTCCCAGCGATAAAATACATACATAGTGCGTTTAGAGTAAATTGGCGTGGAACATAACAAAACGGGACGACTCAACTCTAAAAGGGACAATGTCATAATTGTATATAAAATAGTATAAAAACATATATCAAAACGGAAGGGATGTACGTATGTGTGTATGCATATTTTTTTGCAAGAACAAGTATGAAGATTTCAAAAAATAAATGTTACAATCATCAGAAGTTCATAAGAAAAGACAACACTTGATCATTTGTACGTGGACGGCCGCTCGACCGTGCAAGAATGGAATGAAAGAGTAGCGCATATAATTTAATTGATTGAATTAATCTAATATAAAATTTCGAAAGAGACTTTGTATGTAATGTTTATTGGGAGCATCGAAAACAAATCAAAGTTTCTATGACGACGATATCGATTATTAAATATTATATTATTAAATAGAAAATTGCTAATGAATTATTTCACAATTAACAGTTTTAAACTAAAACTAACAACTTTAATATAATATAGTTAACAAAATTAACATAAATACATGTATATGGTTGAATATTATTATTCTTCGATTCAAATAAATTTAATAAAATAACAAATGAATATTTACTATTATTAGTTTCGCCATGTTTAAGCTTACAAATACCGAGCGCAGCCGGGTAAAAATACTAATTATTAATAAATATTAATTATTTTAATTTCATTAAATGAAAGAGTATTAGTAGTATTATTTAAGAATTTCCCATGATACAGAACATTTTTTTCCAAATTCTAAAATTCGCTGCTTTCACTGAACCCTTAATATGAATGTTGCAACCGCTAGCGATAATAGCCTCGGATTTCGATTATGTATCGATTCCTTTTCAAAACCACCCGTTTAAATATCAACGGGCACAATCCTAGTCAAAAATATTTTTCGTAGTAGACTAGATTGCATATTATATTAAAAAATATCTTTAAAATACAACAGAAGCATCTGAGAATAAGAAAATTTATATCTTTAACAGTATATGTATATGTACATATGTACATATACATATGTATGAGCTCGCTAAGAGCAAAAGCTTTTGTCTAATGAGGCATATGCCTCGTATGCCTCGTACGTACATACATTCATATGAAGTGAATTTTTCCCCTATTAGTCTGTTGTAGAGATAATTACTTACCCTATTTGTGCTGGAGCTGGTGGATTTACTACACCAAATCGACTATTACAAAGAAATTTATCATTGATAAAATATTTAGAACACATTTTACACAATTTTGTAAAATTGCGTTTGATAAAATTGATCAGAGTTCGAAATGTAATACAAAAATATTTTGAGTCATTGAAATACTACCACGATAAATTGCCCAACGACAGTTTGAAATAAAAGCGTAAATTTAATATGAAAATCAAATATATAGTTCTACATAATGCACAATCGACTGAAGTTACGTCGAATAATTTAATTTAAAACCGTTCACAAGTAAATACATATTATAATATACATATTCAACGTTGGAAAATTAACGATCCATAAATAGAAGTTAAATCCCTTCGCCTTGGCACGTATCAATCATAAGGAGTTCTAAAAATACAGAGTGTGAGCTGGCAGGACTGTGCTGTAAGGATTTCCGAGGACGTTGACACCAGACGAATAAATCCAGACGGCAGAATAAATAGTATGCCGAGTGGAAAATGTGCATTCATTAAAATTCACTCGCCTCGGCGACGAAATGTGACAAAAATGCAAGACGTTCTTAATAAATCGAGTGCAACAGAACAATGCAAAGAGCCGACTTCCCGTGTGAATAAAATGCACACAAATATGTGCATATACGCATACGATCAACACAAAATAAAGAACTAAAACGTTCGTGAGAAACAACATCACTCAAAATCACACGTGATGGATAAGAAAGTGTTGACGTTAACTCACATTTGTATCACAAATCTACCCTAATGAAGAAACGAGTTTTGCCTGAAATTTTCTACGCTCGTATTTTTTGTCCGCGTTTCTTACGTGTCAAAATGCAATTCTTTTGTCCTTTTTTTTCGCGTTTTAATTTGTGGATCGTGACCGGTCGAAAAAAGACTAAAAAAAGATCATATAAATACTGTATGTATATGTATGTATGTATAAATATATATGCATACTAAAAATTTCACTCGTAAATTAAAGTTCGACGCGCAAGTCGTGATGAAAGCATAAATATCGATACAAACGAGATGTACCTGTTAGAAATAATAAAAATAAATTAATTCGATTTGCGGTTAACGGGTTTATTGCGGTCGCGACACGTGTGGGCGCTTCGTATCGGATTTCATTCAAGATTTCGTTGTGGTCCTAAGGGTGGCTGCATACTGGGAAGACAACGATCATAAGATGCTTGACATGTTACCCTCAAAGGATTCTATCGACGTGAGATAAGAATGAAAGAAACCAACGACTTATGATATAATGTTCTAAACAAAATAAATTTGAAGGTTTATGAACATGGATAGGAAATTGTTTATTATTTTTATTATACTATTAAAATTGTATATATGTATGTACTAGGCATTAAAAGTCAGTACAAATAATATTGACTTGAATAATATTATATTTAATTTGTTATAATTATGTATTTCCCAAATACATAAGATGTGAATAGAAACAAAAAGCCTGATCGGATTTAGTAAATTTCTATGACGAATACATTTATTTAAATAAAATTTTCTCCGTAGAGCATTTTTCAATTCTATAATATGTTAGTTTATTAGTTAGTATATTTTAACAATAATAAATTAATAATATTTTTTTTTTCATATATATGTACTTTAAAAAGCTTCTAACCAGAAGCATAGCTCGGTCGTTAAGCTTCTGCCTAACACCGAAAGGCGCCGGGTTCGATCCCATGAGCTGACCTCGATTGAAAAGAATTTTTCTGAGTATATCTGTAGTGCTGCTGGTCAGACCTGGATATTTGTGACTCCAGGTCGATCGTTTCTTATCAGAGTTTGCCAATTTATCTAATTTCATTGTTGAAATGGTTCCTCCATCAAATTGGCAAAATCATCCTACCAGCTATTTTATTTTATTTTATTTATTGTCACAAATCAATACACACTCGCCATTACAGATTTGCTCCAATGCGACGGGTGTACGTTAATGAAATACATAAACAATCAGAAATCAGAAATACAGTAATACATACATATACAATCAGAATATATAGAATATAACAATTAATCAGAAATAATAATCATAGTGACATCTATGGATTTTCAGATTACTGTGTATAATTAATACAAATTATACACAGGCAGATTTTTGTGACAACAGGATTAGATTTAATACCAATTTTCAGGAACCGTTTCAGCAATGATCAGATAAAATTGGCAAACTCTGATAGAGAAACGATCGATTTGGAGTCACAAAACCCCCAAATCTAACCAGCAGTGGCGAGGACACGAACCTATGACCTCAGTGATGCTAATTATATACGCTATCACTAAGCCAAACTGCTGGCTATGTCACAAATGTCACAAATGTCTGAATTTTATTTGTATATGTAAAAAATTATGTACAAGTCTGAATCTGAATCTGAATTAATTAATTAATTGTTAATTTCGTGTTCTACATCCTCTCGAAATACAGCGATTTATGTAATAAAAATGCTGCAATGTTTGTAATTAATTGTCTAAGATTAGCACGGGATCGAACCCGGTAGCCTCTCGGTGCTAAACATAAACGCAACCACCGAGTCATACTGCTGGCTAAATATTTACATACGTATGTAAAGTACCTACGTATGTCAAGTGAGTAAAGTATTTGCGCAAGACAATAGCCGAAAGCCTTTAAATGAGGCAATAAAAGTAACAATGATAAATTTTAATTAGTTTCATACCTCACGCGTAGGGTTACCCTTAGTTGCACTGCGACAAAACGCGAAACTCGTCCAATTTACGATCTTTTGTATGCAGATTCGTGCACGCGCAAAAAACAAAAAGCCATTATTAAAAATCGAGAGCGAAATCGTTGGCTCGTTTGAGTTTTATCAATCTCTCGCGAGTACATTCCCTCTCATCTCCCCGCACATCCTCTCGCTCTCGACGTCGGGCGAAAATACAATGGAATAAATCATGATAATTCCTACACGCACACAATGTGAGCAAGAGATTTAATGCCGCGATGGCAATGACACCGAAAATTCCCATGGCATTATAACACGCAAAAAAGCCTCAATTTTTTATAATCGGGCGGATAATCGCGAGCGTGAGCGAGAAACTCAATATGCTTAGACGCGCGCGGTCGCTTTCTGCACTTTATCAAATTCGGTTGAACAAATAGCACGTTGTTTTTTTTAATAAATATTATATTAAAGATGATCAAATATGTTTGCGCAACGTGAACAAGTCACACGAAAATTACGGACAAACAATAATTAAGAGGTAAATTTAAGTTGATTGAGACGACACTCTAAATGAGTTGAATTTTAATCAATTATTTTCTTAAGACGAAAAAAATCAAAATAAATATGTGATGATTATATTTCGGAAATGTTTTATTCAAATTATGTATGTAATACACAGTCGTATTTTTATTGAATCAGACAATTTCGCGTGTGTGTTTATTTGTCATGGAAACTTATCAATGTATGTATTGAAATCAAAAGAACTTGAATTTGCTTTATTCCACTTGAAACCCATTTGAAATTTTTTAAAAAAGATGTTGTGTTTGAAAAGAATGAATCTTTACACTTTGGGGACGAGATATGTACATATATGATCTAGTTGAAGGCTTTAAAATTATAAATAACCATTAAAATTGTCCTATGATAAACCTCCTTAAGCTTAACAATATCACTCATCTGGTCATTCTCTTAATCACCAAAAAGATATTTACTTAAAATTAATTAGAGGATCCATCATTTCAAATAGAGTGATTAAATTTGTTACGGTCTATCCAGTGAATTAGTAACTTTAGTAACTTAAACCGTTTTTTTTTAATAAACTTAATGATTTCCTTAAAATAAATGGGTTTTTGTACATATGTAGTTCTTCATTTTTTTATTTAAGTTAAGTTCATATCTTGTATTTTCTCTTGTTTATTTTATTTTCGTCTATTTTGACTTGTTAATATGTTTTTATATCTATTAGCGTTCCCCTTGGGTGCTTCGACTTTGCCACCTTTCCCTAGTATTCTTAAATAAATAAATAAAATGACGACATCTAGATAAATGTGGACAGCAGTTTATTTGGGAAAAATCTGAAAGAAAGTTCTGTGGATAATTAGGGCATCAGGTCAATTGGATAAGTGTTTTTACTAACGCAACCAAAATATTATGAAATGAATAAGAGAAGAGCAAGAGTAGAAAAAAATGTACGTATCTTCATATTGTTCTCTTGATTCGTAGCACAGTATATTTTAAACGTGCCTCAATAACTTTAGAAACCTACCGAAAAAATTACGTCACCCAAATTGATCAATTTCGCCGAGGAAAAGAGCGCAAATTTTGAAAGGTCTCGAAATTAATTGCGCCGAAACGTTCAACCCTAATATTTCTTACGTAAAAGGTTGCTAAATGAGAAAAGAAAGGTATAATTTAACACATCCAGTTTCGGCGGAAGAAATTAACGCCCTTTTTTCGTAAATTTCCTTGTTTAAATAATAAATTACACGTTTACAACAAAAAGCTCACCTCACGCCACACAACAGGGGTGATCAAATAACGATTTCGTTTATTATTGCTACTTCTTTTATGTATATGTACGTTCACTTGCGAATTGGAACGCAATTTAAATGTCATTTTCGTGCATACAATCAACAGTAAATAAATGAATTGGTAGAAAGTCGACGAATAAATTACCACACATAAAAGTACGTATTTAAAATAAATCCTGCAAGTATTATCATACCTACACTGTACATTATATACATATGTATGTACGTATCACCTAAAGTTACAAAAGGATATGGCGTGAACCGATTGCAATCGATCATTATAAAGAGGCGTCGAAAGCTTAATTAACACTTTAACTGCCTTATATTGATTGCACATATAAGAGATCGATCGATATACTGTTTGTTATTATTACAACATACCGTCGGAAGAATTGCTTGGAGAGGTAGTGCATATAATACTATATTAATGAGGCTGCATACTGGCACGATGTGCTGTCATACTAATTACATAAATTACTCCTTAAGTGGCTAATTTTCGAGAGATTCATCTTTCAATATCACATTACGTCATAGCGAATAAATTTTCCGTCTCCTTAGTAGTGTTTTTGAACGAAAAAAGTACGAACAACTTTGTATTACATAATAAATATGAACACCGATCTTTAACGATAGTCCAAGCAAGTCACAGCTTTTGTTTCATGACAGTCATGACTTGACGAAGTCAAGTATGTACAAGTACAAACCTTAATGATAAAAGTCAAAATTTCTATGCAAACATATACTGAGAAGATTTATATAATAAAATATATCCATAGACCGGTGACCCGACAATGCCGCGCCGAAAAGCCTCATCAATGCCGCGCAAAATGGAACTACAAAATAAGATATAAGTAAGATAGACTGAGGTTGTTGATGAATATTCAAAATTGTTAAATTATCGAATTGTATCAATATTTTCAGTTTTAGGGGAGTCAATTTGTTTTGATGCCGATTTTTTTTCTTCAAAACGTTATTTTATTTTATAAAAAAATGTAACTACAATGTCTAATTATGCGTATGATTTAATTTTTGATATTTTATCCATGTATTGACATACAGGTTTGACAGTGATCAATAACGGCGAATCCCATATTTGAAGAAATGTAGGAGAAACTTGTCGAAATAAAAAGATCGTGCAAATTAACAATGACATGAAAACACGCCCATTCACAGCTGGAGTCAACCTAGGTATGCCGTGCCATACGATTCAATGTGTGATCAAGAACTGATCCTCTAAATTTACCGACCTACATAAGGGCGAAAACACTGAGTGGGACGTGGTACGTGTTTTAAACATAGGAATAAAACGCAGCACCCCTAACCCATATTCATACATGGTACACAGTCTCAAAAACCCATAATCATGTAACCCATATCATGGTACACAGTCCCTGGAGTGTTTTCGGTGATATTACATATATCCTTGCTTGACAGTGATCGATAACGGCAAATCCCATATTTAAAGAAATGTAGGAGAAACTTGTCGGTTGCATATTGATATGCATACACGTGCGACTTCCCAAACATATACATTCTGCACGTGCAAGTACATCCGAATTCGGTTTAGAGAACACCCACTGTCTACGGTCACAGCGGGAAGCCAAGGACACATAACGTCCCATACCACTCAGTGCGTTTTCGCCCTAATTGTGATGACAAAAAAAGCCAATTTATAAGCAACATTGCCCAATTTTTTTTATATTTTCCCTTGACAAAAATCTCTTTGATAGATAGATCAACAAGGACGTAAATGTCGAAAAATCATATATATATGTAATTTCGAAAGAGACTTTGTAAGTATGTATGTAAGTATTGTTGGTTCGTAAATTCATGACGCCATCGAACAAATGAATATTCAAATAAATTTAAATAAAATAAAACTATTAGATTGGCCATGTTTAAGCGGTTTATAATACAAATACCAAGCGAAGCCGGGTAAAAACACTAGTTATTTAAAAAGCCCACCTCCTCTTTTTAGAAAATGTCGAAAAAACGTGCGTGCGCATGTTTCCCCTGGAGTGCTGGGCCTTCATAAATAAAACTAGCTTTTATAGTAGCACATGATTTTCAAAATCCATTAAGATGATGTAGGAATCATAAAACTACACATTTCTATGATAATATTTTCTAAATTGATAAACCAGACACCGCGCCTTAAATATCACACAGCACGGGAAGTCTTTATAACTATTACTATTGATTATATTACATCGTTGAATAAGTAAATAGGAAGTGCAAACGGTTTAAGGCAAACAACAACAACAACAGCAGAGATAAGATCCCAGCTTCGAAGATCCGGAATCACTCGGACGTTTTTCCCGCATTATTAAGAGCCTCCGAGTGAAAATGCGGATATCATTACCGACCATAATACCACAATACAATAAGATCCGTTTTTCTCACGATGATCGCAACTGGAGATATTATCGTACATCGTGTCACACCTTCAAACAACTTCTTAGTGAGTAACTACTTAATATACTATATAATATGGCATTAAGACTTAATGATTAAGTACATATTTCCCAACTGGGTCGTTTTCACTGGGGCATTCTGTCCTACTAAAACGAAAAATTCCGTCGAATTTCCAAACAATAAAAGCAATCAATTCTAACCTATTGTAAATCTGAACTAAACTTCGACACACGAACGCAAGTCTGAGATATTGCGAAGTCATCCACGTGTCTTGCACATTCAAAAGTCCCTACGGTCCGACGAAACAAAGGTGTTTGTTGCAGAATACGTCGGGGAATTGATTTCGTAACACCCGAATTTTGAAAAATTACATATATTTTTTCTAACAATAACAGTCTCGGATGTGTGAATTTTAATTGGAGATAATTTCAAAATATCATAGTGTGTCGCTTGGATATTGACAGTCAATTTCGTGTGTATGTTTACCTAAAATTTACACCGGACGCGATATATCATAACTCTCGTTCCAATGCGGGGGCGTTAGTTACACCACTTTTCTTGAAAAGGCACAAGGTTACAACGGAGGTTTTAACTATCTAGCCAAAAATATCGTCTTTCATGGTAAATAAATAAACGGAAATCAGACACGTTCCTGTATGCATATAAAGTCCACATTATCTCTCCAGTTTACATACGTAATATGTACATACATAGCTACGTACATATATAATACTGTATGTTATCTGCCGTTTCCGGATGACTTACTTTAAGCACATATTTGAATTGCATTTGCATGCTGTTTACAAAATGATTATTTTCGATATTTGAAACAAAGACTTTGTTCAATGACTCTATCTATACCACATTTCATTTGGCTCAGTTTTATTTATCGACGAAAATTTTTATAAACTTAAGCATATGTTATTCCTATTAGCATCTTACCTGAACAATAATATAATTTCTGTACTTTTTTTCTTCTGTACTAAATGAAGCATTTAACTTAAAATGACTGACTCCAGCTAGGCTACACCTTTATGCGTAATTCGAATGAGATCAGGATTGAGACTCGAAATTATACTATTTTTACGCGATACGTTCCACGGTTTGATACTGCGTTAAAAAAACTAGGCTGACATGATTTTTAAGAAAAATTAGGGATGCTATCGAATGTGCTAGTCATTAAAGTTTGTAAAGGAGGGGGGGATATCGGTTTGTCTCGACACAAAACAAGGCCGGTTGGGCTTACCTTCCACCTTCCTCAACACCGACACGAACAAAATTTTGTGTTGCGATGAAACGCAGGAAACATCGGATTTCGCACGTAGCGTTTGTATGCAACTAATATTATGGTAATAACGTTGAAATTATCTCTTTCTTTTCCCATCAAATATAAGCCGCATTAAAAGAGACCTGAGTGTATATATTACAGTCGAAATTTATTTCCAATTTTAATATATATTGACTGTAGCATATGTATATACAAATTTCATATTAGTAAAAGTATTATGTATAGATACATATACAGTCCCTGGCCAGATAGTTAGGGACACTTCGCAAATTTCATAAATTTTACGTAAACTAGTATATTATCAGAAGTGAGTGGGTTTACAAAACTACAAAAACTATTATCTATAAGCTGTTTTTAATGTATTTCACAATCAATGATCCTATCAAAAATGTATAAGTACATTTTTGATAGGATCATTGATTGTAACCATAAAATCTTTGGAGATTTTCTGAAGTATTGTCAATAAATTGGAGGTGGCCATTTAGAAAAAAGTCGGTTCGCATTAAAACTGAAATAACAAATACATTCATCGATAGTGAATACGTAAACATACCGGATCTCCTTTATATAGCCTATGTACATTATTCTTAACCCAAACTTAATAATATATATGTAGAATATATAAAGAGCTTCTTAATAGGTATACTAATATAACATATTAACTTTGCAAAAATATCAAGATATAATATTAATAATACAGAAACAAATAGAAGAGGATGTACATACTTAGCTCTCGTCTATTGTATTCAAAATTCCAAGAATCCCAACAATGTCTCTACAAATATAATATTTTACAGGTGAGCACCCGGATCTCTAGCCTGACAGCGAAAACAAACGAATAATCTCAAACTAAAAATCTGCCGACTTCAACATTATGAATTCAAAACAACAGAAAATTCTGAAAATCGCAATAGTACACGAGGCGAATTCAAACCAAAAAAATATATACACAATATACAGACATACATAATGTAAATGACTCGCGTAAGTTACGATTACAAGTTTACGAGCGTATCGCGTGAAAATTCCGCGAAACCCACGGACATTATAATATAACCCATCGGTTGGGTACTTTTGCGCAAAAATCGCTGTCGGCGACCGTTTGGGCCGGTTACACCACCGTGATCTCCACCTACCTGTTCCGATACACTCATAAGTTTCAAAATTACCTCCCCTCCCCCCTCCCCTTTCCCACACTAATAACAATAATAACGAATAATAATAATATAGCGACACAACGGCAATTAGACGAGTTTGCCGAGACCGATCTGGGGCGCCGAAAAACCGTGTCAGGCTCACCGCGAGGCGCCACGCTTCTCGTGCGGAATATTAATTATGAGGCAATGTTGCGACTCGCTTGTGCAACGTTCATTGATGCTGGAGTGTCCAACCAAATCCAAGGTGAAACGTGCCGATATCGATCGATTTGGCCGAAATATAATAGAAATATCTACTATGTGATCGATACTACCTACTTTCGTGCGGTGGGACGACTTTAGGTCAAATGAGAATTTATTAAATAAAAAGTAGACGCTACCGAGCATATTCTATGTAAACTAACTGGATCGGACGATATGTATGCATAGATAGGGATGAAGTCAGTGGTGTAGTGCTAAATAAAAAAAGTACCAGGTCGGTGTTTAGTTTATACGACCCCCCCCCCCCCGCTTTTTTCGTTACATACAAAATATGTATCCTAATATTGGTAGTACAAATATTTATAAAAAATCAAACGCTAATTAACTTGAAAAGTCAATCAAAGTGGTCTGAATAAGGCTTATTATTGTTTGCAATATAATATAATATGCAGTTCTGAAAATTTTGTTAGATGATTTATGAGTATCTATAATTTTTTCAAAGGCTGTTTTTAAAATATTTTCTGCACTCAAATGAGCATTTGAATGAGGATACGGTTGCAGTCGTCAAATTTTAAAACGATAATCTGCTCACAATATTTGGTATACAAAATTTTATATGAAATATAAGCAAAAATATTTTTGGCTCAAAAAGAAGTACCAGGGCAGCGACCCGGCCCGACTACACCACTGGATGAAGTATAGTTGCGGGCAGGGTCACACCTATCATAATTATTTATTTTACATAGATACATACATATATGTATACCAGGAAGATTTGATAGGAAGACCCCAATGCACCTCCCTGGATAATAAATTACAAACAATGCAGCAATTTTGTTATTACATAAATCACTGTATTGCAAGAAGCTGAAGAACACGAAATAACAATTAATTAATTAATTAATTTAAAGAATTAATCCATTGAGACATCTATGGATTTAGATTTTTGTACACAATTTTTACAAATTGTACATACAATAAATACAGAAGATTTGTGACAACAGGAAAGATGATTTTTGGCAATTTTGAGGAACCTTTTCAACAATGAAAAATTGACAAATTCTGATAAGAAACGATCGATTTGGAGTCACAAATACCCCCAAATCTAACCAGGAGTATAGTGGATCGAACCCACTGATCACTTGGTGCTAAACATACACGCTACCATTAAGCCATACTGCTGGCTAGATATGTATAAATTTGTGCAATGCACACAGGCGGTCGAAATATAAAGGGGTTCGATTTAACTGTACATTGAAAAAATACTTTGTATCTTAAAACAAAATAAAAATGCTGTAAAATTAAAGAGCGGCCAAGTTTGCACACAGGCGGCCGAACTCCTAGGCACGGCCCTGGTTGTGGGTTTTCTGCTTTGAATGGTTCCATTTCTCGCATCGATCAAACTGAGAGGGGAACTATTTGAAAGGAATGTATATTGAACTAATTACAAATACCTAAGCTCAATTCGACAATTCCTGTTTGAAATATGAAGGAATGAGATAAGGAAGGAGCGGATACCTTTCTTCGAACTCCTGGTGAATTATAACAATGTTTATTTATTTTTATTTTGTTCCTATCCACTTCAAGCTATTGTTATCGCAATCATACAATTTCATCTTTTGAAATGGGTGCTTATATCAAAGTTTGTCAAACTGCAAAATTTTGAGCATATGAGCAATATCAACATATGTAGGCTAGAAGCACTATGTATAAACATACTTATAAGTACCCTTGAGTCGCGTCTTAGGTTATGTACATATGTATGTACGCATGTACCTTTATTTGAGGAAACATTTCTTTGAGTTACTAGTTGGCTTGGTGAGCAATCCTCAAATCCTTGTGAAATTGAGCTTCAATGTTTCCAACCAACTCGGTGCCGCAGTTTATTGTCTTCTCCTGTGGCACGTACCAATTTGATGGTCTCGGCTGATTGAGCGCATATCAAGCTCCTCAACTTGATTTCTGTTAACTTGAAATTGTTTTTATCTAAAATGTGCTAATCGGGTTGAGGGATTGTTTAGTTTGAGATCGTAAACTTATTCTATTATCGTATTTCTTTTTCTTTTAATTTTATTATTATTGTAATTTTTTTTAACTATAATAGCAACTAGGGACTACTCTGTAATGTCACTCTGACAACCTTGTTAATATAAAATAAAATATGTATGTACTATATAGTCACCCGAGATTCAAATCAATTTAAGTTAAGGCTGACACAATAACAGTGACATTTAATCAGATAATTAATAATTGAAAATCTTATGAAAAAAAACGCTTAGCTGATTATCGACATCAGATTATTGATATGTTACTTGATATTGACTGAAATCGCCGCAGTTGAATTTAAGCCAGCAGCATAGCTCGGACGTTAAGCTTCTGCTTACCGTCAAGAAGGTGCCGGGTTCTATCCCTGAATGAAAATGAATTTTTCAGAGTATGCTGTTGGTCAGACCTGGATTTGTGACTCCAGGTTGATCGCTTCCTATCAGAGTTTGCCAATTTTCTCTGATTTCATTGTTGAAACGGTTCCCGGAAAAAAAATTGGCTAAAAATCCTTCCTACCTACTATGTCACCACTATTTGAAAAATTTGATTGATGTACAATAAAAATTTATGTACAATTCATAGATGTCTCGTTAATTTGCGAGTTTTTTCAGTGTCTCGCAATTCAACGACTTATAATAAAAATGCTGTATTTGTATTTGTAATTGGCCAGGAAGGCGCATTGGGATTTACCTGTAAGGCCTTCCTGGTATATATGTAAAATAAAAATAAATAAAATAAAAATATGATTAGTATATTGGATTATTGCAAGTTCGTACCCGATTTTCATGATGATGGTAGAAGTTTTTTAACTTATGAACTTATGCTATCATATAATAATATGAAAATCGACTCAAAATTTTGAGAAACAACCACACAATACATCTTCAATGAGAAGAGGAAAGATCAATGAAATCCTAGAACATATTGAGATTGTATAGTGCTTCGAGGAATAGTAGACTCAACGAGACAAAAAGCAATCGATAAGAGTAAAAGCACCATTCATTCAAAAGCACAGGTAACAAGCAAAAGGTAAAATAAACAATTTCCCCCAAATAAAAAGGGCTCACAAGTCATTACGAATCGCTCTCGTGATCGACTGTTTCGAATCGCTGATTCTCAACGCTTAATTTACAATGCGCCAGTATCGGATTTGACGCCAACGCTCTCGATGGCAAAGAAACGGTTAATTTGATGGCAAAACACACTACCTCTATTATTCCTATTGTACATACTCGAAGAAGCCGTGCATATTGTTATTATTTTTTTTTTTTAATTTCAATTTTCAAAAATTAAACAGTACACTAAACGAGGCCGACATGTAATAATAAAACAATAATTACTTACACGAACACAAACTCCAATCCTCAGCCGTAACACACGCACACGCAATTTTTTATTACGAAAAAAAAATATATAATAAAAATCCGATATACATCTCAAAAAGGCGTGCGTAATTTTTACGAGTAGAAACAATACGATATAAAAAAAATAATAAAATTTGAAATTGAGCAATGTTACTATTCGAGATTATTTTCAGTTCAACGTACGCCTTTTAACTGTAATAATATACATAATACGATGGCTCAATATATAATATTTAACAAAACATAGGGTAGTTTAGATGTAATAAATCATGCCATACAATCATTAATCAAACCCCCCCCTTTCCTTCCTGGATGATATTACGATGTATAAAATAATCCTTTAATTATTTCGAGAACAGCTTGTAAAGCATTCCAGTACATAACATTTCATAAATGTTAACAAAACCTTTAGGTTGAAATTTGCCTGCAAATAATAGAATCCCTGACTGCGAAACATACTTACATACATATATGTATGTATGTAATATTGGGTTTTTTATTATACATATGTATGTACGGTGACCATATATTTTTTTCAGAAAATAAAGGACATCAAAATAAAGAATCGTAAAAAAGTTTATAACACTTATTATAAAAAAACAATTACCGCTCGAATTAGTACGTTTGGATTAAAAAAAAATATTGAGAAACTAATCAATCTAGTAAAAATTGTATAGTAAATACAAAGTAAATATGTGTATAAAAAGGAAATTTCTAGCATTTAAAATTCGCTAGATTATCAATTATAAGTATTTTAAAGCATTAAAATAAATATTTTTGACGGCTAAAATTTGCTAGATAACTAATTATTTTAAAGTAATAAAAAAATCACAATCAATAAGAAAAACATCCGACTATTGATTCCAATACTCATTTTTGGCATAGCAATACTAAATTTCGAGTTAAAGACTGCACAAACCAAAATACTGTTAAAATTGCACATTTTTTAAGCGCTCATATCGTAAACAAAAGGAAACCAACAAAAAACATAGTAACGATGAATTGTATCTTTAAATATTTCGACGTTAATATTTTTATCGATAGTCGATATTACAAAATAAATGACCTAAGGGCAATTTTAGAAAATAAATAAATCTATAGACATCTAAATATAAGACCTATGGTCAACGTTAATATATGGCATATTTTGTTCCTGATCTCTGAGAATCAGCAGACAAATATCTCCACGTCACCTTTATATACAGTAATTAAATATGTAAATACCTTGCACAAAGCGACACCAGTCTCCAGTCGGTCCATGAAGTTGTAAACGTTGATCATCAACTCCGGATATAGCGTGTTGAGCCATTCGGCCAAGTCCTCTTTCATCGCGTACAGATACTCCTCTGAGGATTTGAAAGGTCTGAAAGACCTGGCTTCGATCATAACGGCCATCTTGAGGCGATTTAGACACGTGCGTCGGAGGAGGAAGCGAAATTGAACCGAAAAATTGAAAAACTAAGTCCGAAACGTCAAGAAAATGTCATCACGGGATCGATTTGCGACGATCTATCGATCGATGCTTTCAAGCATCGTATCCTTCACTATTCAGTTTATTCTGGTTGATCGTCCGTCTGATTTAATATTTGCAGGCGATTTTTGTATCTATAAACAAACAAAAAAAATGTATTATTGAAAAGTTTAAAAGCAAACATACACATGTACATTAAATGTATGTAACACGGAAGAGCAAACAAATGATTTGTACACGTCAAAATGCATCGCGCTCATTGTATCGCATCGACGAAGGAAAAAAAATGTAATAATTACAACAATTTGTATATTTTAATGATGTACAGATTTGATTGATGGCCACACTCTTTCAACGGCAATGGTAAACCTTTGGCGTGCGGGAATTTTAGCACGGATGAATTTGGACGCAAAATATAAACTAATCGAATAAATTTGTTTCAAAAGAAGTTGAAAATTACATAATCTAATATATAATTTCGAAAGAGACTTTGTATGTATGTAACTATGTAAGTATTTTTGGTTGGGAACGTTTGGTTTGGTTTCTATGACGACGATTCAATTTTTTTTTCAATTCAAATAAATTAAATAAAAAAACAAATGAAAATTTACTATTAGATTTTAATTTGCTTATGTTTAACTATTTTTTTATTATCTTTGTATTAGCTGTAAGTTTCTCTCTGTAAATAAAATAAAATAAAATAGATTCGCCATGTTTAAGCTGTTTATATTACAAATACTGAGCGAAGCCGGGTAAAACAACTAGTTATTATATATATAAAAACGGACGCGATGTTTGTATATATATGTGGGTATGTGCGAGTGCGTGGACAAATATGGAGACTTCAAAAAAACAAATTTTAGAATACCGGGAGTATACGTTATGCATAGGGATGTAGCGTGATGACCGATCGTGTTGAGGAGACACGGGGAAGCGGGGTAGCGAGGAAGTAGGGACCTGAGCGTCTGACATGTGCTCCTGATATTGAGCGCCTGAGTTGGAACGGGTGGCGTCAGCGTCAGATGCGGGGGAGCGTACACCCATCCACGAAGCCATACACACATCCATTCATTAAGTCGACGCGGGCGAACGGCGAGCGTTTAATGAGTGCTCGACTTTTTACTATTAAAATCAACGGGTACAACACTAGTATATTTTCTAATATATAATTTCGAAGGGGCTTTGTATGTACTATGTATTTATGTATGTATGTAACTAATGTTGGTTCGTAGAAAAACAAATGAATATTCAAATAAATTTAAATAAAATAAAACTATTCAAATAAATGTATTAAAATGTTTACTATTAGATTGGCCATGTTTAAGCGGTTTATATTACAAATACCGAGCGAAGCCGGGTAAAAACACTAGTATGTATATAATATTAACGATTGACCCTTCGGGCGGCAATAATGCAGCGTCGCAACAAAATTGCATCGTAAAATATGAATGAACCAAATTAAAAATACGATTCGAAATGTTATCGTATGTACTTACTTTAATTATAATTAAAAATATTTTACTAAAGCTCGCACCTTAAGGCGCTTTGCAGTGAAATTTTCGACTTAAGGGGCAATTTAAAATGTCATTATATACAAATTCTGCAAATATACTTCATACAATTTAAACAAATACGTGCATATAATACTTTCTCAAAATTATTTTTAGTTATTGTTTCTTTGTCATAATTAGACGGTCGATTCCTGAACACACGCGTTCAAACATTGCAAAATAAATAAAATGCAGAGAGTATATAAGTGGATGACCAGACAACTGAACGCATGAAAAAAGAAGATTTTTTATTTTATTTATGTTTATTAAATACTACATATGTATTTAAAAAATTTGCGGGTTGTCTATAAGTTCACACGTTGCTGTGTCAACAGCCATGTGTTCAATTGTCGTACCTTCAGTAGTTGTGTGTTCTCTTGCCATGCGTTCAGTTGCTTTAAAACCGACATTTGAGAAAACCGTGCAATGTTGCCAGTATGTATTGAGAATTATACTCAAATTTGAGAATGTCATCTGTTCATTTTACATATCTACGTCAAATCAAATCCCGGCAAAAAAGAGCGCTGGGCTAACCTTGATTGAAAAGAATTTATTTGGAGGTGTTTCTGCAGTGCTGCTGGTCAGACTTGGATATTTGTGACTTCAAGACGATCGTTTCCTATCAGAGTTTACCAATTTATCTGATTTCTTTGTTGAAGCGGTTCCTCATCAATTTTGCAAAACCATTCGACCCACTGTGTCACTACTTGAATACCATTTCAAAATTATAATCTATAAATTTATTTATGTATCTAATATATAATTTCGAAAGAGACTTTGTATGCATATATGTAACTATCGTTGGTTCGTAGAATCCATGATGTTAATTTTAATTTAAAAAAAAACAATAAATTTATATAAAATAAAAATATTCAGATAAATTTAATAAAATGTTTACTATTAGATTAGCCATGTTTAAGCGGTTTATATCACAAATACCGAGCGAAGCCGGGTAAAACCACTAGTAATCTTATAAAGTTAAATATCATAGGTGTCGCTAAATAAGGTGACCACTAGTACTGATTTTACCAGGACAGTACTGGTTTTTTGGGTATCTGTCCTGGTAAGTCGTGAGATAAAACCAGTACACTTTTGTATGTGATAGAAATTTTATCTAATAGATGGATAAATATATAAATTCTTTGGCGAAGATGATGTCTCCTACAAAAATATTGGAAAATTAGTCAAATGTTGTTTCCATTTATCAGGAACAAATGCACCAGCCAAAGGATTTTTTACTTTGATATGCAGTGATAAAACGAAATTCAATGTTGCAACCTTAAAATGTTTGCTAATGACTTAGTGTATAATTTCAACCAGTCTTGTGTAGAATTTTATGAGATCATTAAATAAAATGAATTCATTTTTAAATTTGGAAAAAATGGCCACCTAACGCTCAAGTATATTACATATACATATTTATATATTTGGTAAATGGCAAAAATAATTTAACAACAAAAATAAACGACCACTTAGGGTTGATGGAACTGTACGAAATTCTTATTCATTTTTCATTAAAAGCTTTCATAAAAAAGATATGAATTTTCAGTATTACACGACCGTTTGTTTGCAAGCGAAAAAAATTAATTTAAAATAACGATTGAAGAAGAAGCGTGAGCAAACAACACTTCACTCAAAATTTTTAAGACAATTTATAATGCAAGCAGTACATATGTATGTATGTAATATATGTAAAGCTCTTATATGTACAATATTATATCATTGAAAAAAAATAACGCAAACACATAATATTCAAATACATTTTCAACATCAAACTCATCGCAATTGTAAATCAAACATGATGAAATTTATCATCGGATGAGTTTTACTTTGCAGTTTTCCTTTTGGTAAATCGTCATATTTAGCAACGGACTATTTTGCATTTAAAAAGGCGATACTTTCGCTTTTTCTCTATACGAAAACGAAACCAGAAAAGCATCCATGCAAGATTATTATGCCAAGTTGTCGAGTTGCAAACCAGTTTGCGCGAAACTCGCGCATTATGCGAAGCACTTTATTATTATGACGGCGACCTTGCGAATTTTTCACAATGTATTATTTATGCACTCATACGCAAAAAATGCACACAGATGTATATTTCTGAATTTATGGTAATAATTAAGGAGCTGAATGCTAACAAGAAAAACCTCCGCGTCTCGCACTAAATCGAGCGATTCATTGAATGATTTTTTTTCGAGATCACTATCCTTGCCATGAATGCAATCGCTGTTGCAAAACTGAAAATCGAAATCGATTGAAGAATGCAATAACTCGGAAAAAATGCTAAAATTACTCAACACGTTAACACAATCATCGCTGAAAATTTTATATTATATTATAATACACATGCAAATTAAATTTAAATTAATATCATAGTTAATTGCCAATTGATTAATAAAACTATATATGTTACATCTATAATGATAAAGCAATTAAACTAAATTAATTAACAAATAAGTATTAAGTGCAATATCGAGTCGTAAATTTAAGTGTATTTGTAATGGAAATATTCATCATATGTACTCAAAAACGATTAAATTCAATTTCAAATATGAAGAGAAGAAGTTTAAAATAATCACAGAAAGATTTTTCCTTAAAAAAAATTAACACATTAAAATCATACATTTATTTTGACAATATTATTAATGAGTCAAAGTAAATATACACATATATTTTTATCAAAATAAATTATAACATTGTGGAATTCTCAAGCAATGCTTCTTTCTTGTTTTAATTTCAAATGCCTTTATTCCAAAATATAATTAAAAGATCATATGAAACGCGAATGGCAATGAAGAAATTTAGCATACATAATAGAAATATATTAATTAGCGTCAAGAAAAATAAAATTAATGAATAAATCAATTTGTCTATCCATTTTCGTCCGTTACGAAGTCGATGATGATAAATCATGAATATTTATCACACCGCGTATTATTACGCAATTCGATACGATTATTCTTTTTTTTACGAGAACTAACTACTGTTACTCATCATCATCGTTAAACGAATCGTTGCATTTTTTCCCCTTAATTATAAAACAAACGGAATCATATATAAATCATCAACAACAACAAAATAACGTAACAGTACAGATAAATAATTCAAAATGAAAAAAACACAGCCGGCCACGAATAGGGTTAACGAAAACGAAAAAAAAAATTCTCATTAATAGCACTGGTGTCACATTTCGCAAATCCGGGACAATTTTATGATTGCGAATTTCCCCCGAGGCCATAAAACCAATTTATGTAATGGGGTGCAAAAAATGGGGATACATATATCTCATACCCTATTTGTATTGCAGTACGTTGCGTTTCGATCTCTTCAACGCTCTGGATATCCCTTTAAAGGGGCAATTTATTATGCGAAGGATTGCATTTAAGCACTCGATAACATTGAACATTTTATTAGTTTATGCACACGGCAATAAATACGAAAGGGAATAAATGCATAAACGCAGGTGAAATTATCGAACAAGAGACACTTCCGTGTGGTATAAAATCGACAATATCTAGATAATTCTATAGCTTCAGAACAAATGTGTGAAAATAATGTTCCGTTCAATTTAATGTCTGCGATAAATCTAAAATGACAGAAATAATATATTGACATTAGACGTTTACTGGAAGGGTTCCGTAAACATAATACATAATAATAATAAAAAATTAGATTAAATTGAGCAGTTTGTTTCTACATACATACATACATAACAAAAGTCAAATTTTGATTTTAATATTATGTCAAATTCACACATTAATTCAATTCAATTTAATCCCACATACATATATGTAGGATTAAACACTTTGACCCAATTAAGCAACGACCCCAAATATACATTGTATGTATACTATGTACAAAGCTTTTTGAATATTTGCAAATTAAAATCTACATATAATATGTATCTCCATTAACGCATGGCATAATTAACCAGAATTACATACATACATATTTATTTAATAGAATTATACATATAAAATTACACAACCGTGATTGTTCACAAATAAATGCATGAACACTTTACCAACCCAACTTAATTAAAGTAATATAATGATTTGTGCACTGTCAAATATTCTACAGAACGTATTGACACGGTTGCTCTTTATACAGAACAAATTTTCAAAATATATAAGTATATCAAAGGTTATATTTTTGACGAAAGTTTTTTTTATACACATATACTCAAACATTGAACTGATAAATTTTTCATAGTACCATGACAGATCATCCTAAACTGGCACAATGGCTAAACGTGTACAAATCCAAACACATTATACAACGTAAGTGTAGAAACATTGATTAAAAACCGCAAGCGAATGCATGCTTGCAACAATCAACACATTTGATTCGAGAGAGGATCATTTTATTGGAACCGTCACAACCAGGGGCGGCTCGTCCAAAGGAGCGCTGGTGCGGTGAATTAACAATAAATTCGAATATGTCAAAATTTAAAAATATATATATATCCGATACATGTAATTGCAGTAAAATAACCGAAAATCACAAAAAATATTTTAAAAAAAAAAAGGTATTTTTTAAAAGCTATGCGTTTTCTACACTGGGTAGGACAATAATACACACAATTGTTCCCGCCGAGCCTGGTGCGTCAACGATTTATTTCGAGTGTTCGTTTTATTTTGCACTCCTATTGAATTATCTGCCGCTACTTCCTACTGCTACTGCTGTTACTTCCCTTCTACATCTACGCCACGTTATACATATTCTATAAATATGTTAAAATGAACCAAAGAATACTTTACGGACTTGCTGGTTACATGCAGTTTCCAGTACGTGCTGTGCTAGTATGAATATACATACCTTTAACCATTTGCGAAAGCAAATATCACCATATTCCAAGTTTTTTTTTAATATTTAACATCCAAGAAATAATATCCAAAATATATTTATCAGCAATTTAACTCCCCTTTCGTACACGCACATCACGACTCCCAAATGTGTGATAAAACACGACAGCACGTTAATTATATTCATACGTACATACTTGACCGTTTTCATTTATCTCGAAATCGATACAAACACTACGCACAATTGCGCAAAAAAATCGCACCCGAAATTAAGTGTTAACGACAACACACATACACATGCACACAGACACGCAATATTATAAATAAAGCCGTTAAGAAACACTTTCGATGAGTCGAGAGAAGTTTAAACGTTCGGATATAATAATATACCGAAAGAGCACACTCGTGTGCATGTGCATTACATATTGTTACGAAACGCGCGCACATTATGCGATTTAACTTCTTCACGCCTCGCTCGTCTCATACACAGCCATACATACATATATTTGTATGGATATGGTATGTAGCGGTAATCGAATTCACACTCGTCTCGAGAGATAAATAAACCGTTAAAAGTGCGGGTGTGACACGACAGTGCATTACGCTGCACAAAATTATAATACGAATGCACACAGATGCATTATTTCGGCATGCATACATATGTACATACATGGTGTCTGTAGCGTATCCGTCTTGATATCTGATATGATTATTTTTCTCTGCGCATATGAATGTGCACGTTTTTAGTGAAGGTGGGTTCAACCCTAACATAATTCGTGCCCGAGTTGATATTGCCGAAGCGGATCCACTAAAAGCAAATATTGCAAATATTGTTTAACTAATCTAATTAAATTAAGTAGATAACAAATGCATATGTATTTAACCACTTCAGAGATAGTGATAAAGTGTTCTTGAAACTTTCATCGATTAGATAAAAGGTTCGAGTGATTTAGGGCGAAAACACACTGAGTGGTATGAGAAGTCACGTCCCTGGCCTGTAAACTGTGGGTGTTCCACAAACCGAATTCGGGTGTAGTTGCACGTGCAGAATGCATACATTTGGTAGGTCGCACGTGAATGCATATCCATATGCAACCGACAAGTTTCTCCTACGTTTCTTCAAATGTGAGATTCATCGTTATCGAGCAATGTCAAGCAAGTATAAAATATCACCGAAAACACTCCAGGGACTGTGTACTATGTATGTATGTATGTATGTATATGGGCTAGGGGTGTTTAAAAGTATCTAAAACAACACGTACAACGTACCACTTAGTGTGTTTTCGCCCTTACTATTTCATTATCTGCCGTTCTATAAATAAATATAAAAAAATATGTCGGTACAAATATTATGTGTAGCATATCTTGCAATCAATTTTTATGATCAAATTTGTATATCCTAAAGCAAAACCTATGGTATTAAAACTAACTACTAGTTTCTCCCCTAACTAATATTATTGGTATGATGCACTCAAAACTATGTCGAGGGAATCCAAAATATGTAGTTGCAATATTTCACACGATTCCTTTCGATAATTTCACTGTTGTTTATTTACCGGGCAAAGATTAAATATAACTACATAAAATAAAAATTTCTAAATTCAAATGTCATCCTAACCACGAAAGACAACTATGTATAAGGACAACAACTTAGCGAAAAACAAAAACAAACTTATCGGAAGCCAAATCAGCAATTTTGCAATTGATAAAACTAACTACTTTGTATATGGATGAATCTGAGTTGAATTAATAGGGATAATATATTAAATTGTCTTTATATGAGAATTAAATAAAATTCCACTTAGAAAAGTCATATTTTGACTATACTTGTGGATTAATAACAAAAATTCGTTTATTTTATCGAGGTTAGCCAGTTATCAATAGATAGAAACAATTTAATATATTATCCCTATTTAATTCTCAGATAAAGACAATTAAATATATTATCCCCATTAATTCAACTCAGATTCGTGTAAATACGAGTAAATACTAGTACGAGCTTTTAGCTCGCAATTTTACCGATTTAAAATTCGGCAAACTTCCGAGGGTTTACCCTTTTACCCAATTAACAAAACCCTTTTAAACGAAAACAAAAAATAGTGTGGCCAGAACACAATCCCAATAAACATGTTTCAATAGAAAATACTCCATATAAAAAAGTATTAACAGTGGGAAAAAATCCCAAGTGAAAATACGTACTTTTGACTTTTGATTTACATAAACTGGACGAATACTTAGAGAGATGTGAAAGCTGAAAAGTACTACAAATGAAAGATAAAATACCCGACTATAGATTCCAATATTCATTTTGAACAGGAAATCGACAAATTTTGAGACATCGACCGAACAACACCAAGATATAGAAAAATCGCGCGATTTAAAAAAGACATATATTTCCGAATCTCGAGCCAATCAACATTTGTTATTACCAGATTCGTGTTCACTGGGTTCGTGTTCATAGATCTATAAGAAAAGTCATATCTTGCCTCTGAACCAAAAAAAAATCGTCATTTATCGAACAGTATTATTCGTCACAAAGCGATCGCCCAAAAGTCACTAAAATCACTATAACGGAACATCTGGCAGCCGAAAAGTTCACCATAGTAATGATAACAATTATTACATAGATTACCCAAACACAATCTGCATAGATCATCGACTTTAGAAAGTCTTTAATTAATATTATGTATTAGATGTATTATGAGCATTTATAAGAATTGTAAATAGGTTTTTGAGCTCTTTTTCCCATTATGCGGTACATTAACATTAGAATAATATAATACTATGATTACTAACAAATTTAAATTTAAATTGTAAAATAGTAAATGATCAGTAGATCAGTAGCTATTAAAATAGATATAAGATGTATTGTGAACATAATTAAGTAATAATAAAAAGCATTTAAAAATCAACATCAAATATGTAACTATCATACTAACGAGAAATCAAGTGCCAAATCTTCTGTATTCGCGATTTTCAAGGCAAAAATTGTCTTTTGGGCGATCGTGATGTGACTAATAATCCAATTAGCGTATTGGAGAGGCCATCGAGCAGTGGACGGCTGTAAATGATGATGATGATGTAACATGAAACAATTATATTTTTATTGATTTGTAACATACATATACATGAGTATTCAAGTGGGAAAAAAACTTCCTACTTGAAAGCGAAAAATTCCCCTACTGAATTTATTTCAACATACGTCCTTCGAGCGTTATCACGAAAACCGTTCGAGCTTCAACAGGAAAAATAAGAAAAACATGCAGAAATTCCTCGACATTTCCCACACGATTGTTAACCGCATTCCATGCAACGATGGGTCACACTATTATATCTATACGACAAATTGAATTGGACTCTAAACGCGCTTTAATACAGTTAAGCACTGCTTCGAATTGCGCAAGAGAAAATCAAGTGTCACTCTCACACACACACTCACATGCGCTTACGATTGAGGCTTTATTAACATAACTGTACAAAATTCAAATGACGCTAAATATGAATAAGTGACTTGCGTCTTTATGTCGACCGAACACAAACCGGAGGACGGAAAAAAAACCTATAAAAATGCATAAATAAATAAACGGCGCATTGGGAATCGGAACGGTTAACATTTGATTTGAAATGAAAACTATTTGGTGACAATCCGAGTCAACTCGATTGTGTACTTTAAATATTTAACCCGATTCACATGTGTATATAATAATAAATATTTGTATAGAACGGGCCGGGTTACAAGTAACGGAAAGATCTATTGCAAGTGGTCCAGTGATGATGTAACTTTTTTCAGCACACAAACGATACACACATACATATGTACAGAACAGCAACTAGAAAAAAATGATTTCATTTTAATTTTCTAATAAAAAAATTGTATATATTGTAAAATTGTATATGTGTAAAAATATAAATGACGTGAAGATCTTAAAAGAATTTATATTCTAACTCATATTCTCAAAACCAAATATAAAATTCAAATCAAATTAACCACTGAATCGTGGAGGTTAAACTGAACAAAATTGCTACACCTTCCCGTGAAGTTAAAACGCAGAATAGTACGGCACGGTATGCCTAAATAGACTCCAACTGTGAATGGGCGTGTCATATGTCATTGTTCATTCGTACGATCTTATTACTTCGCCAACTTTCTTCTATGTTTCTTCAAATATTTATTTATTTAAAGTATTTACAACTACAATAGTATAATAATAAAAAAACTAATACAACAATATCAAAAAAACTATAAACTAATAAAATAAATTATACTTGACCATTTATTCATTTGGAGGTGTTTTGAGGCTACCAAACTTATGTCAATATAAAGAAAATGTATCACCGAAAACACTTCAGGTGGTGAGTTTTAACCTGGCATAGATCAGGCGTGTTAGATTTTTTTTTACATATGCAAAACTAAATAAATCACGTGCCGCGTACTACTATGTGTGTCTGCACCCTTAAGTGACTCCTAAGGGCGGCACATTTCGAGGGGCGGCAAACCAAAGATGTCGAGACTGACTGTAATTGTTATAAATAATATGTCATTAAAAAATCATCAACTGATCTATAAGAATTCATCCTAATTTCTTTCTTCGATATGTATGTATTTCAAATACATTTAAAGATATTTGTGCAACTTATTAAGTATTTATGAAATACCATAGTTGATTTTGATTTTTAAATGCTTTTTATTATTACTAAATTATGTTCACAATACATCTTATATCTATTTTAATAGCTACTGATCTACTGATCATTTTCTACTTTACAATTTTAATTTAATTTTGTAAGTAATCATAGTATTATATTATTCTAATATTAATGTACGGCATAATAGGAAAAACAAATCAAAAACCTATTTACAATTCTTAAAATACCATAGTTAAATTTTCATGTACGTATGTTCATACATATTGCAAAAAAAAATTAAAAACGGTTCCTAATTTTTTTTGAACATTTCAAAAAGTACTATTTCTCTCACATGACATGTCGAAACAATTTCAAAAGATTAAAACCAACATTTCAATTCAAATCTGTGCTTTTTTTTATTGAACGATCAAAAAAAAAACATTAATGAACCAAATCCTACCATTAATTACAAACCCACTCCATACTTTCTAATAAAATTACATACACATGCATATTGCGTGTAAATGTAGGATTATAATGACGAGGGTTACAATACATATAATATCTCACAACAACTTTGACAGCCTCTCTGACGAAGGTCCATCTCGAGGACGACAATGATCGCGTGGACACGTCAACAAACCACAACGACTAAGAGGACGACACCTCGATATTTTGATTGATATTGAAGAATCGAATATGTCATGGGTAAAATCACTATATATATTATATATTATATACAATATTACTATCAACGCGTGGCCTTTCGATAAGAGGGTAATCAATACATTTTTGGGACGACATGACGAAATCGATTCGAGGTTTCGATGCACGTCAAAACCTATCGTCAAGTTGAGTGGAAACAATCGCTGACTGTGTGTGTATGTACTTGAGAAAATGTATTTTTTGATTATAATAAAATTGACACAATTCACAGAACGGAAACGGAAATCACATACACGCGAGAGTACATATTACATATTTGCAAATTGCATTGTGAAACAATTAAAATATAATATTAAAAATTGATCGATTAAAAAAAAGCATATTATGCGCAATATACAGTGACAATCAACTATCTAATATATAATTTCGAAAGAGACTTTGTAACTATAGTTAGGTGAGAAACGAAAACAAGTCAAAGTTTCCATTAGGACAACTAAATTCGCCTCCTGCCCGGCGTTGGATTCTGGTATACATATAATTTCGAAAGAGACTTAGTATATTGTATGTTTGTTTGTTCGTCAGTCAATTTAATAAAAAAGACATGAATATTCAAATAAATTTAATAAAATGTTTACTATAAGATGAGTAATGTTTAAGCGGCTTATATTACAAATACCGAGCGAAGCCGGGTAAAACCACTGGTATTTTTTAATTTAATAAAATATATTGCATATACGAATACTTCGTCTTGTAATTAATTTGTATTCGGTTGAGGCTCATTTATTTGTCTGATGCGTTTTCCAGGCCTGATACATATGTAAATGGTAAAACATATGTTAAACTATGTAGGCTCATTCCATCATGCATGCATTAATAGCTCAATATATATGTATGTATGTACATATGTTTGTATATGCAGACGACCGGAAATCATCTGATGGAATGATTTTTCTCGAGGCGGTTTTGATTTGTTGTAAATCAATCTCAAATGAGTACATAGACGCAGATTCGTCGGGCAATCAGTTGGTCAATTTGTCGCAACGACGATCGGTGCGATTTATTTTTTTTAATAAATACTATTACACCATGTTTCAACTAGTCTCCAATATTATTGAAATAAATCCACTAATAAATTAAAATTTAATAATTTCTTTATAAAAAAATCATGAATTTAGATTATATTATATGTAAGTGAAATCGTTGAATTGCACGAATTTTGATGTGTTGTGGCCAAAACCGATTGTTTACCATTTTTATTCTCATTTTTTTTTATTGTAATTGATTTGCTTGTGTATGAAATTCATACACTTACACTATGGATGTACTAACTTTTTATTTATATCTATTTCATTACCAATAATTCAATAAATTGGGTTACATATCAATTTGTAGTGATATTTTTAATTCTTTCGATTTTTTACATTTTTTTATAATTTTACACGTTGGCAAGAAAAGTCGATCTTACCAAAATCCAGCTAGACAAACGTCTCGTTCTCAAACGAAAGACTTCAGACTGTTTTCATTAAATTATTTAAGTCTTTCAGACTGTATCCATTGATGGATGGTGACCACCATATTAAGGGCTTTATTGGTTTATAGATTTCATTGACCTTTAAAAAGGCTTTAATAATAATGCAATTGTCAAACTTGGTACTTTTTAACAATAGGCTTGCGATCGTGTTAAAAGTCAGTCCGCGTTCGGGTTTTTCAATGACTCAAAGTATTTTTAGGCAATTTCGCTTAAGCTTACATAATTGCGGTAAATTGCAAGTCATTCATTAAACTTTGATTTTTTCACTATATATGATTTCAAAGTTATGTTTGAGAAAAGAATTCTCCAAAACGAATTAACCAACTTGAGCTAGCGTAAACAGCAATGTCTACGATAGACAAATCGCATCGACTGTGGGCCCGATTAAAGACATACATAAATTTATCTATCAAATAAATAAAACATTTAAACTTTATCTATAGGATTACTTACGCAGACAATTCGAACACAAAACCGAATTTCGGATTATTGGAAAAGTGACGTAGATAGAACGCACGATTAAATTGATAAAATCACAAACGTACTTAAGTAAAAAACGAATCTCGAACAAAATACTTGAAATTTGTCGCCCTTGAGCAATACCTATGATATTAAATTTGTATTTTAAATTTTGAAATCATATTCAAATAGTGGTGACATATGTACATAGATAGTTTCTACAACAAAATCAGATAAAATGGCAAACTCTGATTGGAAAAGATCAACATAGATTCACAAATATCCAATTCTGACCAGCAGCACTACAGAAATACTCTGATTTAATTGTTTTCAATCGAGATCAACCCACGGGATCGAACACGGCAACCCCTCGATGGTTAGCATTAACGCACCAAGCAATGCTACTGTCTAATATTTACTATCCTAAAGAAAATACTATGGAAACCATGAAAATACTATGTTTCCGCCAATATTAAAAATATTGCAAGATTGTTTCGTTTGTAAATTCTTTTCATTGTGTCCACTATAACTGAGCAGATTTGCTCGGTGGTTGGGCTTTTGCCGAGCACCGAGAGGCACCGGGTTCGATCCCGTGAGTTGACCTCGATTGAAAATAATTTATTCCGAGTATATAAGTAATACTGCTGGTCAGACTTGGATATTTGTGACTCCAGGTCGATCGTTTCCTATCAGAGTTTGCCATTTTTTCTGATGTCATTATTGAAACGGTTCTTCGATTAAAAATTGGCTAAAAACCTTCCTACCTACTGTGTCACCACTATTTGAGTATGATTAACGTACAATAAAATTTATGTACAAGTTAAAATTCACAGAATTTCGAGTTTTCCGTGTATCGTAATACAGTGACTTGTGTAATAAAAATGCTGCATTGTTTGTAATTGGAAAAGAAAGCGCATTTGAGTTTACCTGTTAGGCCTTCCTGATATATATGTATATACAATGTATAATAAAAAAACTTTGCACCGCAACAGATTTAAACCGTTTCATTCTAAACACTAATATATAATTACAGCCTTAGGCGCGAACAAATTATACATATGTATCATATTATTATACAACCGAAAGTGTGAGAAATTAATACACCAATTAACAACACAATAATTCGAATATACGTATATTATAATAATCACACGTTCGATTAATTAGTGCGGCCGTGTGAAGCGTATCGATCGATCGAGAACCAATTATACATTACCATTGTGTGTGCTTTTGATTTTTTTTTTTTAATTTTATTATTATTTAATTCGCTTCTCACTCTCGCGAAATTGGGAGAGTCGAGAAAGTCGGGGCCTTTATTTGTTTAATGCCTCTTATCGTTATTGCCGTTTTGTGGCCGTCGAAATGGGACAAAAAGAGCCTAGTGCTACAACCTCTGGCCATGTGAAAATTGTTCCGATTCCGGCACGCACGCCGCCAATTGACTACCACAGCCTCCGGCTATGTGACTCACTGCCTAAACGTATGGGCCCAGGGGTCAACAATCACCGAACTTAGAACGCGACACATTTTCCAAAAAACGCCAATTACATATGTACAATCGGTCTTGTAAGGTGCTTTTGACTCTCACACATTGGTCAATTCGATAGCTCAATTTGCGTATGAAAATATATGTATATTTAAATTTTGAATTACAATATCGAGGGATCAGAATCGAGTGCGTCGATTCGAGCCGATGCAATTGTGCGAAAAAATATGTGAATCAATTCGTTGCGACACACGCCAATGGATCCATTCAATTTCTCAACTTTTATATTTGAATTTCTCAAATAAAAATTGGTCGATCTACATATTTCACACGATGATAAAATAAATTTTTGGGTCAAACATGTACACAAATTTTCCTTATTCGTTCATTCATATTTGCGTGCGCTTCTAGGCTTATTTTTTTTCTTTTGTCTAATTTTCGTCCATTATTTTTAACCATATGACCCGTCCATTGCCATTTCAATCTCTCCACTGTGTCAATAATTCTAATAGCACTGTTCGACACGAAAAATGTTTCAGAGACGGGATATGACTTTTCTTATAGATCTATGCCCAGTAAACACAAATCTGGTAATAAAAAGTGTTGATTGGCTCGAGATTAGGAGATATATGTGTTTTTTAAATCGCGCGATTTTTCTATATCTTGGTGTTGTTCGGTCGATCTCTCAAAATCTGTTAATTTTCTGTTCAAAATGAATATTGGAATCTAGAGTCGGGTATTTTATCTTTCATTTGTAGTACTTTTCAGCTTTCAAACCTCTCTAAGTAGTCGTCCAGTTCAAATCAAAAGTCAAAATTACGTATTTTCACTTGTGATTTTTTCCCACTGTTAATACTATATTATATTGAGTATTTTCTATTGAAACATGTTTATTAGGATAGTGTTCTGGCCACACTATTTTTTGATTTCGTTTAAAAGGGTTAATTGGATGTGTGGTGAATTTTAAACCGGTAAAATTGTGACCAAAAACTTCGTAATAGTAGAGCACAAATTTGTGTTGTGTGCGCTGCATCATTGAACGCTGCATCATGTGCGTCATTGTATACAACGATATAGTGGTCACAAACTTTTTTCAGTGTGTTTTTAAATAATTTTGTAATGAAATAATTAGAAGGATTTGAATTTAATAATATATTTATTGAAAATAAAAACAAAAATCAAAATGAAATTAAATATGAAGATAATGAACATTTCAAAGATAAATAAAAAATAAAAAATAAAAAAATGAAAAATGAAATGTTCATTATCTTCATATTTAATTTCATTTTGATTTTTGTTTTTATTTTCAATAAATATATTATTAAATTCAAATCGTATTCAATAAATATATGAAATATATACAGATAAATTTGCAATCTCTAATAGGATACGACTGACCTACGATTGTCACATATATCCAAGGTCTGACCAGCAGTTTACAGATATACTCGGAATAAATTATTTTCATCAGCACTGAATCGGGGATCGAACCCCTGAACTCTCGTTTTGCTAGCATTATTTGCTAACCACTCGCCTATGTTGCTGTTTTTAGAAAACGTTACAATGTGTGAACTTGTTTTTATATCTACTTTTTTTTAAATATCTTGAATTGAATTGAATTTATTTTGATCGAATGATATTTTTTTCATAAAATACTAAATGTAATATCTAAACAATTTTAATTTTAATAAATCAACATTTATGTACATCTAAAATACAAACCGCTGCTGGATGAAGGCCTTCATGCATCCATCTTCCTTGCGGCCTTCCTTTCACGCTTTTACATTCTATCGGGTACCATTCCAGCTCTTCTTTTGTCCACCTTTCATTCATACATCCTTACGTACGTGTACGTGATCCGTCCATTGCCATTTCAATCTCTTCAACCTCTCCACTACATCAACTACCCTTGTCATACTTCTCACCCACGTATTGCATTTCCTATCTCTCTTCGTTATACCGAGCATATATGTACACGGTTACATATTTCAATTTCGAGAAATAATGTGACAAAAATATCAAAGATAGTCACCTTCATTCAAATCGTTGTCAGTACACACGATAGTAAAGTAAATATTTCTTGATGATAGACATATGTATGTTTACATTATATATGTATACATACGTACTTACATATGTATACATACGTACGAATTATACAAACAAATTTCAAGTACACAAATAAATTATCGAACTTTGGCATTAGCAGAGATAACGACCGTAACACGCGCATTCACCGAAACGATATCCAATAAATATTAAATAAAAAAAAAAAAAAAAAAAAAACGATTTACGGATTTCATACACCTATTAGTGCCCCTTCGCTTTGGTGAATTACGACCGAAAAACACGCGAATTTTCGCGCGAGCGAGAAATTTCGTCTTTCCGTAAAGAGCCAGCACTACACATATATAGGTGTCCGACGTTGGGAAATGCAAAATAAAGCAATAAATAAGATGTAACGCGAATAAAAATGAGTCTGAAAAGGTGCACGGATGATTCACCCGGTCGGTGGTTGTGCCGAGTGTGGCAACTCCAATGAATCATTAGCATTTTAGAACACGCTAAAGCCCGAACGCGATATTTTGACGAGTGGATGAGGAATTTTTCCGAGTAAATTGACTTTTCCATTCTATATTTGCACACTTGCAACGGTACGAATAAAAAATGAAGTGTGGCGGACGTGTCGGAATCATCGCGATCACATATCGAACTCGGTGAAATCCTGCGAAAAATGCGGATTTCCCCTCTTTTTTCCGGATGCGCGCACGAAAAATCGAAAAAAAATCACCAAAGATACGATTCAAGGAAACTTTCGAGGGTTTCGCGTTAATTTAGGTTATTTATATCGGAATAGTCGATGCGATACAGCGCGAGACTTGCGAGAACCGAGCATGCTGTCGCATTCGTGCAATGTGCTGTAACATTGTAAGGACGTTTTTAATTATTTCTTATTTAACTATATAATATCATATCATATACATATAATATCGCTATTATGTGTGTCTGTGTAAAATAACGCTCGCCGTACTATAATAGTCGTTGTACATCTGTACGTCACAGCTAAAACACTGCCAACAAAACGTACGAATATAATACGAATTCAATAAAAGAAAAAAATCTATATATATTTATATACTGTTTGTTACCAATGTTTCCTCAATTGAAAATTTATTTAATGAATATATTTATATATTTTTTACAGGTAGCTTTTACCATTTTTTATCATATTAAACAATTAAATATAAATATTAAATTAAATATATTTAAAAGGTATTTGAAAAAAATTCGACCGCGTGAGGATCGAACACAATTCATTTAATTTTTTTTTATTTAATAACTTAATATGCAAAAAACCCATGCGATGATATTTCATCGGGTACAACGCTAGTTATTACAATACAATTCAATGCAAGGTCTTTAATAATATATGTAACTGTAAGTTTTGCTGCCCATAAGATGACGTTGACAATTACTTTTATCGTCTAAATAAAAAATATAAATTTCCATTAATATAAAATATTAACGTATTCCACAAATAAATAAATAATATAAAAAATTTACGTATTTTATATTAAAATTTTATTTATGTAAATATTTCAAAATACGAAACACGAACTCAAAAATAACAAAAAATAAAATTAGCGATATAATAATAATGCACATATGTAACAAATAAATATTATATTATTATATCAATATCATAACCAATCTTTTAAGTAGCCTATTGAATCAATAGATAAAATTAACAATAATAAAATAGATAAACTTTGATCTCATAAATATTAAATCACAACATATGTAAATAAAAGCAACTACGTTAAATATTGCCTTATTGGATCGATTTCACTTTTTGATACATACATAATACACGTATAATACAAAAGCAAAAAAATAGGCAGTTGATTGCTGAAAGAGATGATAGGCTGAATATATACAATAGTATATTAGATAGTAATGAAAATCTTTGCAGACTGAATCGAATCGGTCTGGCGGACAGACAACAATACCTTTTTTGCAACAATGTCTCTGTGTCTAAAAAACGAGTAGTAGGTAATTTCGCGAAAAAACAATCGCTCAAAATTTTTACTTCGATACCATCATTACCCTTCATGATAGCACAGCACACACACACACATCAATTAAAACTAGTATTGTTCTTTGGGCGAAAGTTTTTCCACAGAATCTCGAATCTCTTACGTACATTTTGTGTGAATTTCGCCGTCAGTTCATTCATGTCCGTTGATAAGACGACAATTAGAATAAAAAAAAAGTACACAAATTCTACAATTTCGCCGGCGATCTCTATCAAAAAATCGAATTACGTTAGAAACAAACAAAACATTTTCCAACCGTGCGAAAATCCGTCGATGAAATAACACAATACAATGTTTTTATAACGCAAAATAAACGCACGAAAGGGAAACCGTTCTAGATTACATGCGTGTACAAAATCAGCTGTTCGGAAAGAGTATGTATGCCAATTCCAAAATCGATACTCACCACCGGGGGCGAAACGTCGCCGCTTATGCCTGAAAATTTCGGCCAACCTGTCGTCCCCTTTCGCTCCTCCCCTCGCGGAGAACACTTCAAACTAGCACTGGCGAAAATGCACAAGGGCCTAAAAACGGCGTTCGTAGAGAATTCGAAACGCTTGCTGAAAAACCGTTTGAAATTTTGAAAAAATTCAACAGCCAAATCGGACTTCGAGATGGCTCTCGTCGGAACACTACCGAAGCGCGCGGTCGTCCGTTTGATTTTCGTTTGAATTTATTTACTTTGTATGTGATTATTTGATGGAAACATGCATTTGACAGTTAGCTTCTCGGAGCGCCGCAAAAACACGACCGAACGGAACGCTGCGCGTTCGCGCACTGACTGCTCGTCGTTGACGAACATCAGTCCAAAAAGCGAAGCGCGCAATACGACACCTAATTACCATACGAGCTTAGGTACAGTCGTGCGCACATTTATAAAGCACCAACACAAACCAAATAAAAATCTAATATATTATTTCGAAAGAGACTTTGTACATATATAAGGTTTAAAGTTTTTTTGGTGGGAGCATCGAAAACAAATCAATGTTTCTATAACAACGTTATCGATATTTATTTATTTTTATGCAATTTCGCTATAGTGACTTTACAGATTAGCTCCAAGTCGTCACTATGGCTACACAAAAAAGAAAATTATAAAACAAATATTAAATATAAAATTATAAAAATATAAAATATAAAATGCTACGGATCCCAAACTAAACAATCCCTCAACCAGATCAGTATATTTCAGATTGAACAAATCCAAACCAATAGAAATACGCTTGAGGAGGTTCATGAATATTATTTTTATTCGATTCAAATAATCTAATATATAATTTCTAAAGAGCCTTTGTATGTATGGCTTAAAGGTTTGGGTGGGAGCATCGAAAACAAATCAAAGTTTCTTTGACGACGATATCGACATGGTTGAATATTATTTTTTTTCAATTAAAATAAATTTAATAAAAAAACAAATTAATTGTTTTGCCATATTTAAGCTGTTTATATTACAAATGCCGAGCGAAGCCGGGTAAGACCACTAGTAATTTTATTTTTATTTGTTACATACATATGTATATATTTGTTACATACATATGTATATAATGTTATTTCATTCAACATAAACACTCACCTCAGAGGTCACACGCTTAGACTCCAAAAAGATAAATCTAATAAATTGATCAGAGATACATTCTTTTCTAACAGAGTGGTTTCAGTTTGGAATAGTCTTCCCAACGATTTAGTAACCTCTATTAATATTAATATTTTTAAGAATAAACTTGATACTTTTTTTAAAACCAAAGGATTTTTGTGATTCTTCTTTCCCATAATCATATTTCTGTATTTTTATCTTTTTTTGTTTATTTATTTTATATTTTTTTTTCTTCTCTTATTTTATTTTATTTTAATATTGTTTTTTTTTTAATGTATTTTAATTTTTCTCATTTTTTTATTGCATATATGTATAATTTGTAAAATAATGTTTATTCAAACCCCTTGGGCCTATCGGCTTTGCCGCCTCCCCCAAGTATATTAAATAAATAAAATAAATAAATAAATAAATAAATAAATATATACAAATATACCGGGAAGGCCTAACAGGTAAATCCCAATGCACCTTCCTGGCCAATTATGTACAAACAATGCGGCATTTACATTCAAGTCGCTGAATTACGAGAAACTGAAAACTTGAAATTAACGAGACATCTATGAATTTGTACATAAATTTTGATTGTACATTAATCATATAGTGGTGACATAATAGGTAGGAAGGTTTTTAGCCAATTTAATCGAGAATCGTTTCAACATTTATTTATTTACATATTAGCTACAGTGATACTCTAACGCGTGTAACAAGACATATACGCATAATACAAATACTATACACATATAAGAAAATTATCGGGCATTTATGTTATAGATAATACATTTTTGAAATCATATTCAAATAGTGATGACATAGTTGGTAGGATGGTTTTTGCCAATTTGATGGAGGTACCGCTTCAATAATGAAATCAGAAAAATTGGCAAACTCTGATAGGAAACGATCGACCTGCAGTCACAAATATCCAGCAACATTACAGAAAATACTCGGAACTAATTATTTTCAATCGAGGTCGATCGGGATCGAACCCGGCGTCCTCTCGGCACTAAGCAAATGCCCAACCACCGAGCCACACTTTATTAATTACTAGTTGTTTTACCCGGTTTGGCTCAGTATTTGCAATATAAACAGCTTAAGCATGGCGAATCTAATTGTAAATATATTTTTTTTTTTTTATTAAATTTATTTGAATCGAAAAAAATATATATCGAATCGAAACCATATCGAATCGTCGTCATAGAAACTTTGATTTGTTTTCGATATTACCAACCAACATTACATACTTAAATGGTTACAAAGTCTCCTTCGAAATTATACATATATTAGAATAAAAATAACAATACGACACCTTATTTTGTATGTAACGATTTTTTTATGTAGCGATTTTTTCTCGATTAAGAATTCGAAAGAAACATCATTTTAAATCGTCACTCGTGAAGGTTTTTTTTTATTTTTAAATCATTTTAGCAGTTTTAATCCAATTGTGTATTTGTATTCAATTTTTACTTTATTTTAAGTTGGACTTCGATGTACTTAATTTGTGTTATTACAATTATCATTAAAATACATATATAAATGTGTACCTATGTACATAAATATATACGAACTCTGTGGTTTGAATTTCACTATATAGTGAAATAGCAATTTGGGACTTCTCGGTATTTATGTATTATCGTCAATTATTTACATATGTACTTATGTAAATATGTATATCGGAAAATATTCGAGAGTTTAATAAGTGGCCGATTTAACCTATATTACAAATGCTCATAAACATATTAATTATATTTAAATACATAGCTTCTGAAAAATGTATGACTCTAAAATTTTCATAAGCAACCAAATGAAAAATTCAAATAAAAAAAAGAACAAATGAATATCATACGTTTTCCCATACTAAAATATATTGATACAAAATTGTAGAAATAAAATCCAATATGGCGGCTATCCGAGAGAAAAAGTATTAATTGGAAGGTTACATAGAAAAAATACATATATTTTAAAAAGTCGTCGAAACATCAAAAAATATGCAAATGGCGCTTTGCAAAATGTGACATTGCGTTCGTATTTGCGCGGCGACACAAAGATGGAATTATAGACCATTTACTCCTTTTACGGACGGTGAACTATACACTTCCCAACTTCCTAAAATAAATTATAAGATCGACAAATAATATAATGCTAATACAATCCGTAAATTATGCCGCCATCTGTTGTGTTATCGATACCATTTACGTTCAATAACGCGAAGAAAAAGGGTTGAAAATATAAATTGATCGTTTTAAAACGTAAACGCTCGATTTACGACCATAAACATATTTTAAATCCACATACACATATGCGTATTGCGCAAAGGAAATAATTCACTATGCATAATCTAAAGCATAAATGGTATCGATATTATCCTCATTATCATTTAAAATTCGTCGAAATTGGAAATCGATTTTAATCCAACGTCCGGTATGTGAATATTTTTGATGGCTAATTTTGACGTTTCTCGTTTATTAATTTTTAATTCCACGTCAACAATCTTTTATCTCGATCAAAAAACATTTCTATAGATAGAATACACAAACACATTTTCTCGATTTATTACGTTACGATAATTTTATGTGAATTTGTCACGAATTGCTTTATCCTCGTTCTTTTTTGTTGTTATTTATTGTGTTCGTTACCATAATCAAAGTATGTTTAGAGCCGCAAGCTAACAGGATAAATTACCACTAGAGAGTGATATTTTATTAACTGAGACGGTATTTGTAAATATTCGATAAATTACAAATCTTATAAAAACTTGCGTGCGTGTAGTAAAAATATAAACATGAAAAAATAAATAAACGTATGACGGATAAATCAATAAATTATTTTAATTTCATTTAAAAAAATATTTTGTAAGATAATGCAATTTATCTCGAAGGCATCATTACTTATATTTATCGTACACTGGTGGTTTTACCCGGCTTCGGTCGGTATTTGTAATATAAACCGCTTAAACATGGCTTATCTTATAGTAAACATTAATTTGAATATGGAACGGAACTGAAACAGGAATCGGGATCCGGAACTGAAAAAGAAATCGAGATCCAGAACTGGAAAAATAATCGGGATCTAGAACTGAAACAGGAATCCAGAACTTAAACGGAATCCGGAACCGTAACCGAAAAGGGAATCGGAAACCGGAACTGAAACAGGAATCCTCATCTGGAACTGAAACAGGAATCCGGACCCGGAACTGAAACAGGAATTCGAATCCAGAACTGAAAAAGGAATCGCGATCCGGAACTGAAAAAGGAATCGAAATTGAAAACGGAATCGATACGTCGTAATAGAAAATTTTATTTTTTCGATAACTTAACGGATTCTACGAACCAAAACTTACATATGTGTCTACCTCACGGGAACGAAAGTGAAACGCCCGAACACGCAAATATCGGAAGGCAAAGATCGAAAATCGAAAGATCTTAAGTCAAAAGATAAAAAAATGGTCTCTCCCCCCCGTCGTACATACTCGATTAATTTGCACGAGCAGGATACAACAGGAACAATAGGAACAGGCTTTTCCTTCCGTATTCTGCGCGCGCACATTTAACAAGGCTGTATGACAAAAAAAGAGAGATAATTTCACCGCATGCCACTCATATACATATATATTATATATACATAGTACCGTTTACCATGCACCCTTTTTTTTATCTTTCGACTTAAGATCTTTCGATTTTCGATCTTTGCCTTCCGATATTTGCGTTTTGGGGCGTTTCACTTTCGGTCCCGTGAGGGAGATCGCTTACATATATACATCCATACATAGTCTCTTTCGAAGTTATATATTAGATATGTATCAATAAGCATTATCTTGTATTTATTCCATCGTAATAATCTTCAATTCATACACATACAACGAACAATATAATTGAGATTAATATATTTTATCTCTACGTAGAAGTTAATTTAATTAATGAGTGATTTATGTATATCACCTCTAAAGTGATATATCAATATCATTTGAAAAAGATACAGATAAGAATATATATCTCTTATGGTTATAATCCAACAAATGTTGATATTTAAGTAATTTCAAATCGATTAATTTTTGTATTGAAAAACAAATGACATTATTCTATAATTTTATTCAAATTTATTTGCTCGGTCACTAGCGAACTAAGATAAATTTATACGTGTATCTGTATTAGAGTTGAAAACATTTTTTTTTTTTTTGGTAATCCAAAACGAGTTCAGATTAGATTATTCTATATTTGGTGCACAAATGTTGGGTTTTGTCAACACTTTCGTGACCCGCAGAGGTGGGAACATTTGCATTTTATGGTTGATTAGGAGTTGGTCGACCGCGAGTTATTGAACCGAGTCCATCAAACTAAGGCCACGCTTCGGCTAACGCTCACAAATCGCACAATTGTGCACACCGATTACAGACTGCATTAACAAAAAAAGAAAATAATGATACCAGAAGAATAAATAACAAAAAAAAAACGAGGCAATGAAAGTCAAAAATGCCCTTCGATAGTGTCATATTACGCTTTTGTTTATTTATGGTGTAAACTTTTGTTATCAAACACACGATCTACCTTGAGTCAATCACCTGGCTGACTGTTGAAGTTTTGGTATTGTCCAAATAGAGTCGCAAAATCAATATGGAAGGATATCTTCTTGTCTCTAAAAAAAATCATAAACTTAAAACAGGAACCGATTTAGAAATAATTTTGATTCACTATTGTAATTAAAAACATGCACATACATAAATAACAAGAGCAACATATTAAGGCCTAGGTTTACTTTCAGCTGCGCGATAAATCTTCCCTCGTTCCTAGACCATATTATTTGCTCAGTAATAATGTCTTCATTATATGTAGATATTTAGTGGTTGTGGTATTACAGAGTCTTTGACAGTTTTTCAGAAGTCCATTTCATGTGCAACTTATGTAATAGATGAAGTTTTTTTCATTTGAATGTTAAATTTCAGAATAACAATCAAATCTGAAAACGGCTAAATGTGTTCATTTGTTGTTTTTTTTTTTTTTTAGTTAGTTTATTTTAACTTAATATTAATAAAGTGTTACACAAATAGTGTAACACTTTATTAATATTAAGTTTGGAATTATCATTATTTTTTTCGAAAACAACGAATGGCAGTATATAATTAAAATTTTGGAAACCATTGTATATATTAAATAATAAAAAACAAATAAAACATCAAAAAACAATAATAATTTTTGACAATAAAATTTCGCTTTAAAAGAATTTAATTGTTTGTTGTTGAGTTTCAAAATCTAAAAAGCAATATCAATGTAAAATACTTACATACATATGTAATTAATCTTAAAAAACATGTTATAGTATTCTTTTGGAAACAATTCAATCTTTCATTATTATAAAAGTTTTTATTTATCTCTCCAGATTTTAGTTTTCGTAATATGAGCTTTATATTGCATATGTTGGGTTTACTTAAACATATTATGCAGTAATTCAATAAAAATCGAGCATGTTTTTCGCCTTTCATAGGCATATTTCAAAATAACACCGGATGCAATGGTGCGCTTATTTCGCTACATGGAGCATTTTCGTCTATGGTTCGTTTTTGTTTCACTCTTATCCGTCGATCAAAGACGGTAAAAAGCGAGACGGCAAATAACCAGTCATCGGGAAATTTAAAAACTCTATCGGCCGTAGTACGAACTAAAAATGTTCCATTCTTACATAACCTACAAATCGATTACGGAACATGCGCGAGAATTCAGCAGGGTGGTTACAAACTTTCAACGCATTTGCACTACACGTAATAATTTATCAGTAATTTAAAATCGCACGATAAGGACGAGTCTAATATAACATACATACCAATGAATAAGCGTAAAAGAATTATCTGCTTCAATTTGTATCATAACGTAGCAACTTAAAATAAAATTGTATGTTATTGGAAGGACAATATGATATCGTTTGCTTATTATTGGCATGTTATTTTCCAGTTAGTTTTACGTAGAACAAAAAATATTAAATTATTATATGTAGTGCATTATATTTTATTATTATTTTTATAAAATTAATATTTAATTAATAATATAAGAAATTTCTGCCAGCGCCATAATCCCGGTATTCAGACTAGTTTCAGCACAAGATTCACGGTACCAGAAAACACCGGAATCCTGGGATTAGAAGCCTTAGTTCACAGTGTCTTGAAGGTTGGTTCAATCATCCTTCCACCAACCATCCACCATACCAGTATTTCCATTCAGACGTGAAGTAACTATCCTGAGAACGAGTTTCGTACACCTACTCGAACTAAAGCAGTTTAAAAATTAACAAAATTATAATTAGTTACCCTAAAATAATATAATAAAATTCCAAACATAGCATTTTATTAAACTTACATATATAATTACGTCATATTCCACAGAGGTATCCATTAACATCCCTCAAGAAAGCACCAATGTTAATAAAACCTCTAATGCTCTCTGGAAGGGCATTGTATATTTGAACACCTCTGTGGAAAACACCTCCTGCAGTTTTTGCTTTCTTAACTTTTGAAGGACGGAGCGTCGAGACCGAACGAGTGTCCCGAACCGTTGTCGAGTAAGACCCCAGTATTTTTTAATCAAAATACAGCTTTTCTCAATACAAATGGGTTGAATGTATATTTTATTAATCATTTTAAACATCAACATAAAAAAGTTTAAGTCCTATAGCATGTTTTTGACTATTTTTGTATTAAAAAATAACGAAAAACATCAACACGCAAACGCACATAGGTAAAGCCAACAGGCAACTGCATGACTCAATAGCCACGCGCCAAAAGCGACGAAAACAATAGCTTACGAAAATATAGCTGTCTCTTTCTCTCGCATTGATTCATCGATCAACAAGAATATGCAAGCGAGCAGTCAAAAACACACTTATCGCTACCGCTATCGCTTTTAAATCATACTTTGGATGTACCCCTTTTCTAAATCATACAAAATCTATTAAAATAAATTTCTTGAAGTTCATTCTAGGAATACCAGAAATATAGGGTGTATAGCTTTGAAAATCACATAGTTATTACGAAAAACGTAAAAATTGAGACACTTGCATACCCCACATCGGTGAGAGAGGGTTAACTCTACGTATAATTAATTTATTCCCATTTCAAGTTTTATAATTATGTATATCTCTATTCCTAACTATATATATGATTATTAAAATATTTGGTTTATAGATTCTTACCTATTTTATGTACAAATTTTAAATTGCTTAATTTAAGACTATTTCTAATATCCAACCATTTCAATTCATCTAACATTCTTACATTTCCTCACATTAAAAAATTACCGTATGTTAAATAGATAATTTGTATCGGTCTCTGTGACGGGCCCGAATGTGAAACGCCCGAAAACGCAAATATCGGAAAGCAAAGATCGAAAATCGAAAGATCTTAAGTCGAAAGATCAAAAAAAAAAAAATGGTGCATAGTAAACGGTACATACTCACTTAATTTTCACGAGCAGGATACAACAGGAACAGGCTTTTCCTCTCGTATTAATGTGCGCGCGCTGAATATGGGAGGAAAAGCCTGTTCCTCTTGCTCCTGTTGTATCCAGCTCACGCAAATTAAGTGAGTATGTACCGTTTACCATGCACCCTTTTTTTTGATCTTTCAACTTAAGATCTTTCGATTTTCGATCTTTGCCTTCCGATCTTTGCGTTTTCGGGCGTTTCACATTTGGGCCCGTGAGGTAGACCCGTATATAATATCACTATTCTGTGTGTCTGACTGTCTGTCTGAGATAACGCTCGCCGTACTATAATAATAGTTTCGATTCGACATACAAATCGAAAGATCTTAAGTTGAAAGATCAAAAAAAAGGGTGCATGGTAAACGGTACATACTCACTTAATTTTCACGAGCAGGATACAACAGGAACAGGCTTTTCCTCTCGTATTAATGTGCGCGCGCTGAATATGGGAGGAAAATCCTGTTCCTCTTGCTCCTGTTGTATCCTGCTCGCGCAAATTAAGTGAGTATGTACCGTTTACCATGCACCCTTTTTTTTGATCTTTCGACTTAAGATCTTTCGATTTTCGATCTTTGCCTTCCGATCTTTGCGTTTTCGGGCGTTTCACATTCGGGCCCGTGAGGTAGACCCGTATATAATATCACTATTCTGTGTGTCTGACTGTCTGAGATAACGCTCGCCGTACTATAATAATAGTTTCGATTCGACATACAAATCGAAAGATCTTAAGTTGAAAGATCAAAAAAAAAAGGATGCATGGTAAACGGTACATACTCAGTTAATTTGCGCGAGCTGGATACAACAGGAGCAAGAGGAACAGGCTTTTCCTCCCGTGTTCAGCGCGCGCACATTAATACGGGAGGAAAAGCCTGTTTTTTACTACTGTTTTTAATACGGGAGGAAAAGCCAGGCTTTTCTAATGTGCGCGCACATTAATACGGGAGGAAAAGCCTGTTCCTCTTGCTCCTGTTGTATCCAGCTCGCGCAAATTAACTGAGTATGTACCGTTTACCATGCACCCTTTTTTTTGATCTTTCAACTTAAGATCTTTCGATTTTCGATCTTTGCGTTTTCGGGCGTTTCACATTCGGGCCCGTGAGGTAGACCCAATTTGTATATATCGGTCACATGCAGTCGATCAGGTGAGCGAGGGAGGGATCCGTTTGTGTTGCATTTTTTTCTATACACGCATTGCACATGGCGACGAAAAATATGTGGTCACATTGAACTGTATTTGCATCATTCTAACTAGAGCCCTTATTTTATCATTTATCAAATATATATAAAAGAGCCTTGTAAATAAAAATAAAATAAAGCGAGTCGTAGTACGGTGTAGTTTGCGAAACAGACTGTAGTGGGTGGTAGTGGGGAGTGTGTGGCGGCAAGATGGCGACGGGTGCTCCCGTATCGGACTGCTGAGTGACGAGCGAGTTAAAGCCGGCGCCCCCGACGCCCTCGGCCTCCGCCCCGCGCCCCCGCCGCACCCCCGCACCCCGCCCGCCTCGCCCCTTCACAATGGTAACCCCCCTCACACCACGCACTTTTTTGTTTTGACATTTTTTATTCTTTGTTTTGGTTGCGGGCGGCGTCCTGTCGCCCCCGCCGCTGCGCCCCCGCAGCCCCCACCACTCCCCCGACTCGCCTCCGGCCTACGCCCTCTCGAACACCAACACCTCATCCCAATTTCCACGCTTTTTTTCACCGGAAAAATATAACATGAATATGTCAAAAAAAAGCGAGGTTAGTGCTGCCGCTGTCAGGGTCGGAGCGCCCGCCTCGGCGACTCCGCCCCCCGATTCACAATCACCCCGCCGCGCGTTGTATCGATCGGGCGCAGCCCCGCCCCGTCTCTCCCACTCAACCCCGAAACATTTTTTCACATGTCGAAATTTAAAAGTGAGGTTATGTTCGACTTCTTCGAAAATGATGGTGTCATTCGAAATGCCCTCACAAGATTTTTATTACCTTCGCTCTTTTTAAACATGTGCTATTTGACATTTGGCGCAATATTCGATGACCTCAGATACGAGTATAAAAATCCGCCTTAAAATATATTGAAGAATGTGCTTGTAATTACATATGAATGAATATATTATATACACATAGTTCCTTCAAAATATAATCAAGTTGAAAATGTGTCGGTTACTAATCAAGGAATATAATTTAAAATCGATCGTCTCAACGTGCTACTTTCATAATCGGCGAAACATACGTTTTCTTTATAAACGTTGTATAATGTTTGAATATGTCAAAAAGTATTGATTTACTCGAATGTATGAAGAAAAAATATTGAGTATTTTTCATAGTAATTGATTGTGAATTGTTTTTGACAAGTGTGATAGTGTCGACTTGTAAATTCTCTATATTGAAGTCAATTGATATTTTTGTATTGACAGGTAGGCTGATAATATTGATTTTTTTTAACTTGTCACTGTGAATATATTATTATATTGTCAATAGTTCGATCGAATTTTATATCGATTCAATCTGCATTATTAAATTGTACTCAAGTTGAGGATGGTTGGGGGGCTCAATTTTTGACATACATTATTTGAAAGAATTACATTTGCTGCATACAATGATTTTTAAACGTTGATACTCGGGGAATTTTATGTAATTTTTTACAACCTTGTATTGATTATTCACATATATTTCCAACTGCATTGACTATAAATGATTTACATATTTTCATCGGTGATTTTCAACCTATATATACCTGCATAAGTATATACAAGAGAGCAAAGACATTAATAATTTAAGACTTTTAAGAAGTAATGTTTAATTTTAACATTAAAAAACCAAAGAAATCACACTTACATTTATAATTTGCGTGATGTAAACATCAATAAGTCTTTTGCAAAACCACCTTTCATATTTTTTAGATGGAATTGATCTTTTATATAAACATTACTTTGATATGAATCCGTTTTAATCTAAATGTGACTCACACTTCGGGTTGCCAGATTTAGAAAATAGGAATGTGAGATATTTTCACATTTTATAATGAAAGAGCCTTGTAATAAAATGGCACATTTTTTAAATCAAATATATTCTAATGCACCTTTTCCATTTGTTGTAATCTTTTATGTATTTTTTTACATTATGCGGAGGCTATGTGAATAAATAGCTACAAAATTTGAATAATTCTTTTTTTTTATTCTTCTACCTCGGCAATGGAGAAAAAATTGGTCCATTTATCATTGCATGGTGTGTTTTTTTTATTCACTTTGTTTGGTCATTTCCTACTGTTTTAGAATAGAAGGTAATTTTTTTATTTCTGTTCCTAAATCAGATGGATACTCAGTCGTTTGGAACTTCTTCATAGTGTGTGGTGGTTTTATTGATAACTTCCGATTAAAACTTCATATTTATTTAAAGGTTCACACCAGTTTCTCAAATATGCTAAACAAATGTCTTAGCAATTTGTACCTTCATCAAAAAACATTTTCTTTTTGGTTTTTCGAAATATATGTACATATACACACATTTGTTGCCTCAGTGATGCATGGTCCAAAAAATATTCTTAAATATATTTTGAATATAGTTTTTAATTAAAATTACTTGAAAGCGAGACATTTAACTGTTTCGACAGCTTTTATAGAAAACGAAACATGTCCTGTAAATACGGAACGTCCTATAATATTTACACTTTAGAAATAAAAATTGTAGTTGGATTAGGCTAGCTTGGGTGCCTTATCAGTTTAATACAATATAATATGTTGCGAACTGAAATATTTCAAAGTGATAAGTAAATTTATTATGTTGATTTCGATAAAAAAATATGTTTCATTCGTTTTGTTGGCTTTTGCTGATTTCATATACTACGTGTATCCCTCAAATATTTATCTATATTATTGAATTTGTTAATCTAATCGTCATATATCAATCTAGATTTAAATAAATGAAATTTATTCGATTACACGTTATCTTGTATTGAAATTTTGTTAATTTTCGCACGTTATTTTGCACTGTGAATTTTTTATTTGCGTATGCTCGACCGTTTTGTAATTAATTATGTAAGTACAAGTGAATGGCGTAACGATTTTCTCCCCAGTTAGTCCTTGAGATCAAAGTTGGCCATGTTTTTCATTACATCCCTTTATTATTTATATATTTAGCTTTCATTCGAATCTAATTTTAAATTCTGTTTATACATAGAAGACTTTAAGATTTTACTACGACGGATATCTGTTTTACAATTGTTTCATTCTTATCATATGAGAATTAAAAAAATGCAATTATCTTTGATTATTAAGTGATATATTATATACGCGTATTGTATCGTTGAGATTTATCTTGTGTGTGTTTTTTTTTTCAGCCTAAGAAGAATAAGTATCACTCGGATGGAGACGATAGTCCTCCGTCTGCATCTGACGATTCTGATTTCGACGAAGAGGATGACCCCGATAATTTGGAAGTTCCCGGTAATTATTTGCATCGATGCTTTTATTTTCAATGTTTGTATATGTAGGGTTGGAATTGAACGAAAGGCTGAGAAAGAGTATGTTACGACTGATTGTGAGAAGGGGATGAAAAGGGGCATAGATGTGACGGTTAGTCGCAGTTGGACCTGTGCTCCGCGCGGTTGGTCGCTAAACCTCCGCACGTATCGTCTTAATTTTAACAACATGACTGAAAACGCACGTGTTTGATGTTCATCTCAACCGCCTCATCCTAACCGTGATCCTGAACAGCGTCATCTGTCCGGAATCTCTACCACATATATAATAATAAATTTTATATTGGTGTAAATGTCAATTTTAAGGTGGAGGCAAAACACTCGCCGCTGCTGCTGGACTTCCTGAAAAGCCGAAAGTTCTTCCCGCCCACGGATTGCCTACTATTAAAATTAAACCAAATGCAAACATCACTTCAACAATGCCTGGTAGGCTATTTTGTTCCTTTCTAAGAATTTCTTTGGTTTTTTTTTTAATATTCGGTTGTATTGATTTTTTTTTAAATGTTTTATTTCAGTTGGATTAACGGCGTCTGCAATGTTTAAAAATTTCAAATTGCCCGGTGGAATAGTGACAAAAAATAATATCACACCTGGTTACGAAGTGGTCAAAATGAGTCCGGGTAAATATCCCCTTTTTTATTTATATATATAATTATTTTATTGTAGACAAACATTTCATGAGATTCCCCATCCTATGGTTTATTATCAATTACAGGCATGTTTTTTTTTTGTTTAATTCATTTAAAATGTTTTTAATGATCATTTTATTCATTGAACACATTTGTGATTGTGGGTGTGAGTATATATATATACCATGAGTATGAATTCCATACAAATTTGTATGCATTGGAGTTTGTGTCTATATTGTAATTGTGTTCGTAAAGATTAATTTAAATTGACGTTGATTTATTTTCTTGTAATCATTGGTTTAACTATGCTATTTTATCGTGTTAATAATACCATCAATATTTGTATATTCATATATTCAATTGTGTCCTTAACAATATATTGTGATAACAATTTTTTGGTAGGGATTTGTAATTGTGTGATTTGATGCGATGTGATAGAGCTTTAGTGATGGTCGAAATTTTTATTCGTTTTGGTTAATTTTTTTGAATTGGTTTTATTGTGGGATGAGGGTTTCTTTTCATCATGTATGTTATATTTGCTTGTGACCGCAACTATGGTCTGTAATATCGTAATGCAGCTGGCATGGGAGGAGTACCAGGAATGTCTCCAATGTTGGGTGTACATGGGGGCTATTTCCCAACTGGGCAGCAGCCCCCTATGTCAAACGCGGCTGCCTACAACGCTGCAACTCTTCTCGCACAGAGTGAGTTTCATATTTTAACAGGAAGATTATTTTTTCTTAATCCTAATAAACAATTTTAATTTAATTTTAGTAGCATTGCCTATTTTTATTTCAGTATTGAGGTGTTTCAGCTATTCTTCTTGTTTGTACTTTAGTCGTTTGCTTTATAATGTGTTTGTTTTGGTTTATATATTTTTATAATGTGTAACAAACTGAATTAGTTTGTCAACGGAGAAGTGATGAAACCGGTCTGTTTGAATATTATATTTAATATATATAAACTGTTGTTAAAATTTCTTAACCCTTTGACTGCTACAACAACGATAAATCGTTGTTTTGAAATCGGCGAAGATTGCTACGACGATCGTTGTTGACGTCATTAATTGTCGTATTTCGATACTTTCTTTGAGCCACCAGCGCATCAGTGGCACGAAACATTTTTTTTATATACGTATTTATATTTATTTTTCAATCAAGCTTTATAAATATTTATCAATTTTTTAAATAAAAGCTCTTCAATTTCGGGTTCATCATCAAAGTAAATTTCGGGTTCGTTGTCAATGTCATATAAGGAGTTATTACTTGGGAATTGATTATTATCGATAAATTCATTTTCAGAATCAGTAGAGCTGCTGATTTGTCGAGTTCCTCGGCGAGGAGCTATTATTTCGCTTTCATCACTTTCACTGTCCGATATCATTTTGCAGAGTTAAAATAAATGGCAAAAAACAATAGAAATCCGCTTTCAATTATATAGGTCACGAGACGTCACGAATTCATGCAATCAATCAAATGCAACTGAAATGCATACAAAATGTTTATGATACATGTTGAAAAATTATTTGATTATTAGAAACTTCGCATCCTTGTGTGTCTCGCTCATACGTACACAATTAAAACCAAGAAAGAAAGAGAGAGAGACCGCTAACTGTTTCGAATATATCGCATGTTGTAAGGATACATCGATATCTAAAAATAGATTATTGAAAAGAATAAAGCCTCGGAAAACAATCGTCAAAACTTATTTAGTGTATATATGTAGGTATCTCTTTCGCACGCACGCATGTAAAAGCAAGACAGAAAGAGAGAGCACGAGTCCACGACTGCTTCTTAAAAATGTATATAAAGTATTATAAAAATTACGAGTGTTCGGCGAAGTAAGTATGTAAAAAAAAATATTATATTAATTTTTTTCAAAATAATTACAAATGTTAGCATTTTTCGCTTGGACATTGAAAAACCTCGTAGCAGCCAAAGGGTTAATATGATATTTTATTTATGTTTGCAATTATCGAATAAAAGGGTTGGGATAGTTCTCCGTTGACCAACTCAAATAAAATAAATTATATTGATGCATGTAACTCGTTCATTGGCTGTTTAAGTTTCTTGGCTTTAAACTTTATTTAATTTACTTTTGAATAATCGTGGGGAGTTTGGTTAGAATTACACTGAGCAACAAAAAAAATACAAGAGCTGAAACTAATCAATCTTTCCCAAGTTTGACCCATTAAATTCGAATATAATAATGGTTTTTGTAGGTTTGCTGTCGTTTATGAGATGAGCGTTTAAAAAAATGCGCATTTTTTTTTTACAGATTTTTGGCTTTTGCTGTCTTTAACTCAAAATCTAGTATTGCTGTGAAAAAATTAAGTAATTCATAGTCGGATGTTTTTTCTATTAATTGTGATTTTTATTGATTTAAAATACTTATAATTAATTATCTAGCGAATTTTAAAACTCAAAAATATTTATTTAAGAATACTTGGGAAAGGTGGCAAAGCCGATGGACCTAAGGGGTTTGATAATACAAGCAGTATGAAATATAAATACCAAATAATATAAAAAAAAAAAAATCAAAAACAAAGAAAACCGAATAGAAAATATTAAATTAAAATAGACAATATACTTTTTTCCGTGAAATTATAAGTTTATTTCGCTTATTTTTTAAGGATATTTTTTTATCTAAAGATACTAATTAGAGCGAATAATAACTGGAAAATATTGAGATTGATAACCAATCCAATAATTAATTATGCATATTTTAAAGTAATAAAAAAAATCATAATCAATAGAAAAAACATCTGACTATTGATTGCAATACTCGCTTTTGGCACAGCAATACTAGATTTTGAGTTAAGGACTGCGAAAGCCAGAAATATGTAAAAATAGCGTATTTTTTTAAACGCTTTGTCGTTCAAAAAATCATTGTCACATTCGAATTCAGTGGATCAAACTTAGTAAAGATTGATTAGGCTCAATGTTATTAATAACTATTTTTACCCATTGGTTAAATTCGTTTTCATTATTTGGGTGGTTTTTTAGTGATTTATGCATGCATGTATAAATTTATATTTGAAATATTTTTCTTATTTAACGCTTGTTTATTTCTATTTTACGGTTATTGATTCATATATTAAATTGTCTGACTGAATATGTTTAACCACTATTTAATTTTTTTAAATCATTATGTATTCAGTTCTTATACATACCTAATTTTCTCAAAAATATTTCATTTTAATTGAGAGCTTTATTTTTAAAAGTAATGTATTTTATGATCTACCATTCACACAGAATTACTAAATTTTGGTATTAAAGGGACTGGACCCCAGCGCCTTGTCCATACAAACGTATTAGACTTCTCCCTCCCTCAATTATGGCACTAGAGAAATTATTTTTTAATACGCTATGTATATCCTCCATAGGCATGGTTCTATTTTTTTTTTGATTTTTTGATTAATCATAAAAATAAAAAAATAGAACCATGCATATGGTGGATAAAATAGCATTCTAAAAAATAATTTCTCTAGTGCCATAATTGAGGAAGGGAGAATACGTTTGTATGGACAAGGCCCTGGGGTCCAGCCCTCTTAAAGTGCATGTCATTATTATTAATATTAAATCTGGATGAAGAATTATCTTATATTATATAATATTATTTTCCTCTAGTATTATAACTTTTAATATTTATTTCATGCTAACAAAATCACATTTTATAACCGTTGATTACAATTGCAACACACTTCTTTTTAAATGTTTCTATGATAGTAACGGTTGAATTTTTTAGTGGAAATGGCTGGAATGGGATTGAACATGAATCCGTTTCTTTTACAAAATCTCAATCAAATACTATCAAGCCCTATGGGCAATTCTTTACCCGGAATGCTCGGGGGAAACATGGCCGGAGCAATGGGTATGAACATAATGGGCATGCAATGGAACCAACCAATGGTGAATCCCAAGCAAATGTGGAACGACCAGAAGGTAAGAAAAATTGAATTTATTATCTAGCTAAAAAGGCTTGGATAGTTTTCAATGTATCGAATTTTTATAGATGGTCGGAGAAGAAGAAGAAGTAGATGATGAAGAAATGGGCGTTGCTGAAACGTATGCTGATTATATGCCTTCAAAATGTAATTCTCTTTCTTATGTTGTAAATTTATTTGTTGCTTAATTTGTGCTTTAATTTATTGTTTTAATTTTTCAGTAAAATTGGGTAGAAAACATCCTGATCCTGTTGTCGAAACTGCTTCTCTATCATCTGTCGAACCTACGGACGTTTGGTATAAGTCTGTTTTGCCAGAAGAAACGATTAACATGGGTCGACTTAGCGCTTTGCAACTAGAGGCAGTCGTGTATGCCGCCCAGGCTCATTCTCATTTGTTACCCGACGGTTCAAGAGCAGGCTTCCTGATCGGTATAATTTCGTTCAGTAATTTGAATTGATGTATACGATCTTCAGTAATGCATATCAATTTATTTAAATTAATAGGTGATGGAGCCGGTGTGGGCAAAGGTCGTACGATTGCTGGAATTATATTCGAAAACTATCTGAGAGGTAGAAAACGGGCCATTTGGATATCTGTTTCAAACGATCTCAAATATGACGCAGAACGAGATTTAAAAGATATATGCGCTACGAAAATAGAAGTTCATCCATTGAATAAAGTATGTTAATAACTTCTTTGTGCGGCTTACACGATTATTCAAATGTACTGTTTGATGTTTTATTTATTTTGTAGTTTAAATATGCTAAAATATCATCTCCAGTGAATGGTAATACCAAAAAAGGTGTAATATTCTCAACATATTCGGCATTGATTGGCGAATCGCAATCGTCGGGAGGTAAATATAAAACCAGGCTGAAGCAATTGCTGCAGTGGTGCGGAGAAGACTTTGATGGATGCGTATGTTTATTGGTCCTTTTTTTATTATGTAATATTTAAAAAAAAATTCTATCAAAGTATAAATTTATAGATTGTATTTGACGAGTGTCACAAAGCGAAAAATCTTTGTCCTGTGGGTTCATCAAAACCTACCAAGACTGGCTTAACAGCTTTGGAACTGCAGAACAAACTGCCTAAAGCACGCGTTGTGTATGCATCAGCTACTGGAGCATCTGAACCTCGAAATATGGCTTACATGGTCAGATTGGGAATGTGGGGAGACGGTACACCTTTTCCGACTTTCATGGATTTTATTTCTGCTGTAGAAAAACGGTACATTTTCTATTAAGTCAATATTTTTTTTAAACTTGTAAATCGAATTTGATATTAATACTATTGTGTGATTGTTTATAGAGGTGTCGGTGCTATGGAAATCGTTGCAATGGATATGAAACTGCGTGGAATGTACATAGCTAGACAACTCTCTTTTCATGGTGTCGGATTTAAAATTGAAGAGGTTCCTTTATCAAAGGAATTCAAAGATGTTTATGACAAATCTGTTATTTTGGTTAGTATATTTTGTAGTAATATCTATGTACATATCTAGTAAAAGATCGAACATATTAATTGAATTTTTATTTTTATTGCAGTGGGTAGATGCTATGCAAAAGTTTACGGAAGCTGCTGAACTTATAGATGCTGAAAATAGGATGAGAAAAACGATGTGGGGTCAATTTTGGTCATCACATCAACGTTTCTTTAAATATTTATGTATTGCTGCAAAGGTTAGTGTACTTAAATTTTAATTTCTGTTAGTTTTAAATGTTTTTTTTTAATTAAAAATTTTATTTTAGGTTAATCACGCTGTTATAGTAGCTCGTGAAGCTGTGAAATGTGGTAAATGTGTAGTCATAGGTTTACAAAGTACCGGTGAAGCTAGTACATTAGAACAACTCGAAAGAGATGATGGGGAATTGAATGATTTCGTTTCCACTGCAAAGTTTGTATATTTTTAGATTTTTTTTTCTGTTAAATGTATGTATGTATTGATTTGTAATTCGAACGAATTGTCATTGCAGAGGAGTTATGCAAGCACTAGTTGAAAAACATTTTCCTGCCCCAGACCGTAATAGAGTTAGTCGTATACTAGGTCTCGATCCACTGAAGAAAAATTCTGTTAATAATTCTCATAAAAATAACGGCCAAGAAACGACCAAACGAAAATCGAGTATGAATAATTGCAATTTGTGTGTTCGTTTGATATGTAAGATCACTGATCATTTTAATTTTCCTGTTACAGCACAATCTAGTAACTCGGCAAATCAAAGATCATCCGGTCGTGCTGTGAAACGTCCTCGTAGGTATTCATCTTCTTCAGGATCGGGCCCACCATCACCAGCACCCGTACGAACCCCATCACCTATTGCTATAATTTCGGATTCTGAAGATGCTGAAAGTGCCGCAGAACACGACTCAGGGTCTGATAGAAGTAGTGATTTCAATCCATTTTATAGTGGAAGTGATAGTGACGATGGTGAGATTTGACTACTTGTAATTCAATTGGGATTGTTCAATCAATTATTTTATAAATATATGATTTTTTTTTAGATCCTTGGGTCAATCGTAATAAGAAGAAAATGATCAAGAAACCTTCTAGTAAGAAATCAGTTCCGCCTAAAAAAAAGACAACGAATCAGGATAAAATACAAGAACACATTGAAAAGAAAACAACTGACGCTACACATACAAATACAAATAGGATAACCGTAAATACATCGACCGGTAGTGTCACCGGTACACCCGTAGGAACTAATGGTATATATCTCGGCCCTCAAAAATCTCAACCTCCACCTAGAGACGCCATAGAAAGAGCTTGCACAATGAAAGAACAATTACTAGTAGCTATCGAAAAATTAGGAGAAAAATTACCCGCTAATACACTCGATCAATTAATCGACGAACTTGGCGGTCCTGAAAATGTTGCTGAGGTGATTTTTTTTATTATTATTGTATGCGTAATACTAATGCCAACGCGTGTTCTACATATTTGTTTGAATGTTTGCAACAGATGACGGGCAGAAAAGGTCGTGTCATTCAAACAGAAGGAGGACAAATCCTATACGAAAGCCGTGCTGAAGGCGATGTTCCATTAGAAACGTTAAATTTAACTGAAAAACAACGATTTATGGATGGCGAAAAAGATGTTGCTATCATTTCCGAGGCGGCGAGTAGCGGTATATCTTTACAAAGTGATAGGAGGTATGTTTTTACATAAAAATTGGCTAACTTATATTATTTCAGTATTTTATACTATATATTGCCAGCACTATATGGACTAGTTATTAGCTTGTCTTGCTATGAACAGTATGGTTATGGGTTCGAGTCCCACTGGTTGCTGCTTGGCCTGACCTTGGTTTGTGTTAATCGTTTCCTATCAGAGTTTGTCGATTTTTCTGATTTTCATTGAAACGGTTCCTGCAAAATTGGCTTTCCCTCCCATATTTCTCTCGCAAACCTCGAGTTATTCAGCGTTTCAAGGTTCGCCGGGTTGTATGTAAAATGCTGCAAAAATTTCTGTCCATAGATGTCTCTGTGGATGATTATCGTATATAAATTTGTATTGTATTAATGCTTATTGATCGTATTATACGATGTTTGCAATGTTTGACCATAGATGTCATGTATAATGTAAAAGTATATAATAATTATTTATTAATATATAATTTGGTGTGTTTCTCGATCTGTATAGTACACTCGTCGCATTGGAGCGATCTGTAAGAGGAGTGTACATGATTAATTGAGTAAATATATAAACTTTTTCGTTTTGTTTTAGAGCTCGGAATCAAAGAAGGAGAGTGCATATTACATTAGAATTACCTTGGTCAGCAGATAGGGCTATCCAACAATTCGGTAATTCATTTTTAAACTTCTTTATTTGGCTTTTTTTTTATCAATTTTTTTGTATTAATCGTGTGAATTTTAGGTAGGACACATAGATCTAATCAAGTCAACGCTCCGGAGTATATATTTTTAATATCGGATTTGGCCGGAGAGAGGCGATTTGCTTCAACGGTGGCTAAGAGATTGGAATCTTTGGGTGCTTTGACCCATGGAGATAGACGCGCAACAGAAACTAGAGACTTATCACAATTTAATATAGACAATAAATACGGCCGTAGCGCATTGGAAGCGACAATGAAAACAATTATGAAGTACAAACCACCTCTAGTACCTCCTCCCCAGGATTACAACGGAGACTTCTTCCAAGACGTGGCGAACGCTCTGGTCGGAGTTGGACTTATAGTGAACAGCGAAGCCATGCCAGGCGTTTTATCATTAGACAAAGTATGCTTGTTAATTTATTTATTTTTTTATATCAATTTTTGTGGATTGATTATATTGAGTGTGTTTTATTATTTTTCCATTTATAGGATTACAATAGTATGTCTAAGTTCTTGAATAGAATTTTGGGTATGCCTGTAGATCTTCAGAATAGGTTATTTAAATATTTCACTGACACACTCCAAGCTATAATCGCACAGGCTAAACGCACCGGAAGATTCGATTTGGGTATTTTAGATTTGGGAGCTGCCGGTGAGTGCGTCAGGCGAGTGCGTCGAGTTCGATTTATGAGGAAACATGCTACCGGTGTAGCTCCAACAGAACTGCATCTCGTCCACGTTGAGGTAATTTCATATATATTTATTATATTATTATATTTGTTGTCACCTTTTTTTTTTAATGATTTAATTATTTTTTCAGCGAGGAATGAGTTGGACCGAAGCTATGGACAAGTGGTCCGAACTTACTGGATCACGAGAAGGTTTCTATCTGTCTCATCAAGTACGTAACGGCAAACAGACTGCCATTCTAGCTATAGCACTTGAAGTTTCTTCATCTAAGAAGATTGAAAAAGTTTCCAAGAAAGACCAAATGTATCAAATATATAGGTGAGTGTTGATTGGTGAGTGTATTTCGATGGTTTATAGACATTTTTTATGAGTTTTTTTTTATATATAGGCCGAATACGGGTTTGCAATTGCGTAATGAGTCACTATCAGAGGTTGAGAAGAAGTATAAAAAGACTTCTTCGACTGAGGCAGAACAACCTTGGACGTCTCAATATGATGCTAGTGTTACTACCTGTTCGCATGCATATTGGCGAGCGAATTGTCGGAATGTAGCTATGGGTCAGGAGTGTGAGGTTTGTGTTGGGGATTTTGTTTTTTTTTATTTGGCATGTTTGTTATATTATATTAATTTTTTGTTGAATATTAAGGTTGGTCTGCGACGTAGAAGCTATCACGTTTTGTCCGGTTCTGTGTTGGCAGTGTGGTCTAGAATTGAGACTGTGTTGAGTTCCCGTTCGTCGTTGAATAAGATGCAAGTAATACGTTTGAAAACTACGGAGGGACTCAAAATTGTCGGTTAGTTAATTTTTATTTGTAAATTTGATCATTATCATCAATGGTGGTTCGTTGTGTTTGATTTGTTTTGTGTTTTTTTGTAGGAACTCTTATACCAAAAAATTGTGTCGAGGCGTTGAAGGATGCCTTGTCGACCGATGCTGAGAAAGTAGACGAGGAGTCGTACGATTTTGAATTTAAAAAGTGAATTTGTGATAATGGAGTATATGAATGAATATATTCTTTGAAACAGTAAGACGTAATTACGGTGAATTGAATAGAAAAGTTCCTCAATTTAGATTTTTTATCTGAAAAAAAAATGTATATCTTAAAGTGAACGATGAAATCATTTGGTTTTGATTAACAAAATTATTTTCGTTTGTAATTATAATTGTAAAAATCACAGCTGGAGACATTTTGTTTTTGGATAAGTGTCGAACATAACCCAAGTACAAGGCTAATTAGATCTCTGTTATTTTAACGTAATCCTTAGTTCCGATGTAAAACAATGTAGTTATTATCCACGTAACATGTGTAGTTTACATTTTTTTTACTTACTTAGTCTTAGTGAAATGTTAATTTTCAGTCCAATTTTATTTTTGAAGAATTTCAGAAATTAATTTAAGAGTAATGTGATATTCAGTTTTAAATTATTTTTGTATATTGTCTTTTTCAAAATCAAAAAAATGGTTCCCGAACAGAACCTGCTAGTTAAGGTAATTAGTTGAACCCTCCCCTTGTCCCCGAGTACTGTTGATTTGTTGATTGTAGGTCAAATAACGTTATATTTTATCTAAGGTTTTTTTTTATTTCGTACTAAAAACCAGAAAATTATTATTCAACAAATTGTCTGTATTAATTAGAATTCACACATATTAATTATTTATGATGAAAATGTGATATTTGTACTTTTGGTAATATCGATGATTTTGTTGTTGGTTTGAACTTCGGCAAACATTAATTTGACATTTAATGTTGTCCATTTTTTTATTCGATGGGTTATTTTTATGGGTCATTCGATAGTTGAAATTATAAGACCGTTGCATAATTTTAATCGCTTATTATTTTAATTTTATTTATTTTCAAGTGGTTTCGCATTCGTTTTGTGTATCAAACTGTGCCCAAATACCAAAGATAATCAATCGAAACGAAAGCATTGATTTGCATTTATTGAGAAAATATGTTACAATAGTCGTTGCTAATTTATACGTACTGTAAGGCACAGATTTCGAGCGGCCGTCAAATGTTGATGATTTCATATTTCACCGTTGCAATTTATATAATAAGTGCCAATAAATTCCCAAATGTGAATAGCATAAACAATTAAAAAATCTTTACACAACCATTACATATGTGTTTTCTTTCTGTTGTGACAGCAATAAATTATGACTTATCCGTGCCTTTTTATTTCAATTTCAATGCAATATTTTAAATTTGTGCCTTACAGGATATCACAAACTGCATAACGTTTTACAATAAATATTTATTTCATGATTCATATATCGAAATCAATCTTACTATTATTATATATTTATAATGAAATATTGTGATGCACACAAACATATATATAATACATATTTAGAATTACACTTATGAAATTAATTCAATTGATGGTACATACATAGATCAATTGAGGCTGCATACATACATGAGATCACTCGCCGTCTCTACGTCGGTTCCATTGTTGATCTAAGCTTCTCTTCGGGACTTGACTAGGCTTGAGTTATCTCATATAAAAAAAATAGCCTTTATTTTATTCAGTATTATGTAAATAGGTGTAACTTATTTTTCTTTGTAATATGTAAAACTGTACATATGGAATTTACACTGTAGAGTTATAAATTGTTTATATTTACTTAGAATGCACAAAAGTTTATTCTTAATGGTTGTGGCTATTTGCAGGTACTATATCTGCAAATTATTGGCTATTTGCAGGTACTATATCTGCGACAGGCGCAAATCTTTCTGCGCATGCGCGTGAACTGTCACTGTCAGCGTGTTTACTGTTTAAATTTTGTTTTAAACCTCTTAAAATTTTGTTCGAACTCGTAAAGTGACGTTGAGTAAAAAATATAATCCAAATTAGTTAATATTATTAATTGTTAGAAAATTATTATATACAACGTGTAATACCTACATACAAGTACAAGCCGTGAACTAGCTGAATTATATAAATCTATTGTAATAACGTGCGAAATTTATTTGCCTCATGTATAATGAATGATTGATTAAACAAGTCTCTAGCATACATTAAGTGTAAGAAATTATAATCGGATTATAAGTTTACGCGCATGCGCAGAAGGCTTTGCGCCTGTCGCATATATAGTACCTGCAAATAGCCACAATCATTTTTTTTTTTTTTTTTTTTTTGGATATCGGGACCATCTGTGAAACTATTTTCTTAAAATTGGTATAGTATTATGAATATACTATGAAACGGTTGGAAGTATACATTATTTGCATATTAGAATCAAACGTTGCCGTGCATTAAGTAAACTTTTTGCTAAATAAAGATAGAATGCATATATGGGGCAAACTCACTGACGAATGTGCAACAAAAATCCAACAGGGACTACATTTTTATTAAAAGCCTTTACTGGTTTTATATATATGGTACTTTTGCTGGGTTTTCATCTCGTATTGTAGTGTTTTTGTCCCGTTATGCTGAATGCTCACAAAATGGTTAGAAGTGAAAGCCTTTGATAGATTGTCATTTTCGGCCATTCAAAGATCATCTCATTAGTTTGCACCCGTCATTATAATATAGAGTTGTGACCCTTGACTGGTTAGTAATGATAAGTCGAACTTTCTACATTATAAGTTAGTATACATTTATGACATTTATCGGGTATTGTTTTCTTGGTGTATAATAGTAAAATTATATTGTTTTTTTTAAATATAATATTAAATGCACTATGGAAATACACAATAATACGGATTGAAAGTGTTCTTCCGTGAAATGGGAGACTGGATATTAAATATTTTTACTGTACATTTAATAAGTATACGGAAAATTGGTACTGTACTTATGAATCGCATCTAAAATCATGTTTTGGATGTCGCCGATTGCAGTAGTTTAATGACTTGGATGACCAGGCCGGATATGGCCCGGCTTAAAATGAGGCCCGAACTGAGAGTAATCATTGTGAATGTTGACTTAAGAGTTCAATTTGAGATGCATTTGTGTATGTGTTTGTTTTGGATGTACATTAAATGTATGTAGTAAGGTTGTCCTAATTTTGCGGTACGTATCCCGATTTACCAATATTTAATTACATAGTTGTGTAGTTGGTATTTATTTATATATATACATATGTATATTGTATATGAATAATCTGCATACTATTGAACTAGTGGAACTTTGTCTATTCTCACGATCAGTGTAATGGTTGATTGGATATTTTACAGTGTTTGATTTTTTGTATCTGTGCAAAATGTATACATAATATATATTAATAATGAACATTTCGGTGATGATTATGGTTATTATGACGTCATTACTATGTCTATTTTTTTTATATTATCGTAGATACAATTTTTTTTTTTCTGAAGTCAAATACGTAAATATATATAATCCACTATGCATTGTAACAGTAAGATTTGTCATTTTTTCCTTTGTTAAATATTATTAATATTTTTAATTATTTCAGGGGAGTTTTACATGTGTGTAATTTACAAGAAATAAAAGTAACAAACTAATTTTTTTTCTGACGTTTAACAATTAAGTTACATAATTATTTTTGTATAAACACTTCTTGTAAATATTATTTCACTGATAATTGACTATGGTAAAAATAAAAAATAAAACTATTAACTATTGTTGTATTATTTATTATCCTTACAAGCTTGTGAAATCATTTCAGAACTCATTGGGAGAATTGAAAAATTAAAAATCTCTAATTTTTCCCACTGTTTTACGTTTATTTAGCTCTTTCCTACAATTCAATTGATGAATTTCGGCTGAAAATTCCACTTTCATATTATAATTTATATTACAAGTTTTATCGGTAAACGGATTATTCCGCAAATTGCAATCGCGCGCACGACAATCGTTGCCACAAACATCGCGAATACGGAATATAGGCCACTCTATTTCTTGTTAGTACAATATTTCGCGTGATTGATGGAGTTTTTGGGTGCCAGATGTTCCGTGATCGAGAATTTAGTAACGTGCGTGAGATCGCTTTTTGCAGAATAATCACCGAACCGTTTTTATAATATTTTGTAATATAAAATTAGACTTGGCAAATACAGAAAAATGTTATATTAATAGAAGTGGCTTTAGGCGTCATATTGTTGTCAAGTGACGATTGTCCACAGACAATCCTAAATAATTTTAGCATCAGTCGTATTTGATGCTTGGTGCTCGACGTATGTCCGATAAAAACTTCTCTGTTTGTTTATATTGTTGCGTAGGGGTGGGTGGAGGATCCAAGTAAAAGGCCAACAGTCGTTTCACAGCATTTATTGATGATTCAGGAGTTACACGCACTGTCACTGCTCCATCCAGAATGAATTATATCGCCTACGTACCGCCTTATAAAGGGTAGATCTCTCAGGACGCCTAATCTGTTTACCTGTTGTATAGTCACGTATTCGGATATGTATTTCCAAGACATTGGATCTTCCCGTACCGATTCTGAGAAATAACTAATAACGGTCATTGCTTAGCCTAAATGCACTTAGAGTCCAGATATAATCTTTGGAAGTAAGTGCATGCATTTAGTTAACCGATAACAGATATCCGTTGGTCTAAGTACAATTCGCTCAATCCACGGCGTACGTAACAATATTACTCGCAAGATGGGCAAGCATCGATAAAAATTGCACAATGCATTCAAAAACACACAATAAACAACATGGGATGCATTTTTATAACCAAATTGATCCGATTGTATTCTGTGCGTTGTAGCGTATTTATAAAGACGTACCGCGTAATATTGACAACAATTATTTATTCGTAAGGGCCCTTCTATTATTATTACATTTCTCTGAGCAAATATGCAGAGACGTAATTTGGCGGGGGAGGGCATAAACCCCTCCAGATTTGGCCAGGAACATGCATGTCATTTGATGAAATACATGTCGATCAGAAGCAAGACAAAAAAATTGTCTAATAAAAAACAAATACAAACTAACCAACTTTTATCCCCCCCCCCCCCTCCTATAAAATACTGAAAAGATATCCCCACGAATATGTATGTGAAAATTAATGCATTAATACAATTTTTTGCATTACAGTAATATTTGTTTGATACCTGAAATTTCAGCCAATACTCTAAATCAGATTTTATTTATTAAAATAAATATACTGGATAGAAGTATCTGAAAATTTTGAATTTAACGAGTTAATAATATTTCAATGACTAAGTTTTTCAGGGGTGATTTTTTTGGTGTATGTGGGTGTAGTTTGTTATGTTAGGGTGGGTTTCTGTCACCCCCACAAGGACAAGGGCGTCTAGGGGGAGTGGTGCTGGGGGGCCTAGCGGATGTTCCGCTACGAGCCTCCCCTAGCCATGTGTTCTGATTGACACAGGTAATCTTCTTCAAAGAATGTCCTACTTCATCTAAGCGTAAAACATTCAATTTATCGATCCATTTTGTTCTAGAATTACCCTTAACCTCTTCAATGTGAATAACGTTCTCATTACACCATGACGCTTTATTTGACTAGTTTTTTCAATTAGAAGGTAAAACATTTATCCATTTTCATTATATTTCTGAAAAACATACACATCTGGACAATCAAATGGAGTTTGTTCATAGCAGTACAATTTGCAATAATTGTAATTTATTTACAATGGCAACATTGCTTTTATTTTGTTGTTATTTTTATTAAATTTGAATATATATGTACTAATTTCATATAAACGTGTAATGAAGGTTTTGATGTTGAAGATGAATCTATTGTTAATTTCAGATTCCTGTGTGCATGTAACAACATGCCGGAGCATTTGGAACTTCAACACCTCGTTGAGCTCTCCAACGGGAGAGACGATGGTACCGACATCTCTTTAAATCTCTATGAGAACAGGAGACCGTTATTGAAAAGATGTCCATTTCTTGGATTGATGTTGGCTGCTCTCTCATCCTTATTCTTTTCTCTGTGTTCGGTCATCGTCAAAGGATTAGTGAGCGTCGACCCTATGGAATTAGCAGCATTCAGATTTGTAGGCGTACTTCTTCCGACTATACCCGTTGTAATATGGAAAGGCGAACCGATATTCCCAAAAGGCAGAAGGACAATGCTCATGTTCAGATCTTTCGTAGGAACGAGCGGATTAATGTTGAGCTTCTACGCTTTCAGGCACATGCCGCTAGCTGACGCATCAGTGATAGTATTCTCAGTGCCGGTATTCGTTTCCATATTTGCCAGGATATTCCTGAAAGAACCATGCGGTGTCTTCAATGTGATATCGATCGTTCTGACGCTGATCGGTGTATTGTTGATCACTCGTCCGCCACTCATATTTGGCAGTGTCGGATTGGAGCTATCGAGCGAAGACGGCAATTCCAATCCTTGGGGTGCTGCCGCAGCCTTCGGGTCTACACTCTTCGGTGCTAATGTTTACATTCTATTGAGAGCGTTGAAAGGATTACACTTTTCAGTCATAATGACGAATTTTGGCTGCTTCGCTCTGGTGCAAACGGTGTTTGTAACCTGGCTCATAGGGGCACTGTGCTTGCCCCAGTGCGGCATGGACCGTCTGCTCGTTCTGTGTCTGGCTTTGTTCAGTTTCAGCGGCCAGATACTATTGACTATGTCCCTTCAGCTCGAACAAGCTGGACCGATAGCTATAGCTAGATCTGCTGATATAGTGTTCGCTTTCATTTGGCAAGTTATGTTTTTCAATGAAGTACCCAATAAATTTTCTATACTCGGCGCCGTTCTAGTACTATCGTCCGTTCTGCTAGTTGGGTTTAGGAAGTGGGCATTAGCTTTACCTGATAATTCAGTTATGAAAACGTCTCTGGGTGTATTAGCCAGATAGGTTACAATTAATACATATGGCAGGATTTCTCATTTTGCGCCATTTGGAGCACTGGTGCTCCGTAACAAAAAATTTACCACTGATTTCAAAACAGTTTAAACTTATCTATCTATAGAAACGTAGATTTTTCTGATTCATTTAGTTTTACAGTTCCAAAGTACCGTAAAGGTTGAGAAATACTGTTATACGAAAGCCAATAAACTAGAGTGAATACGGTTTAAGTGAAATCACAGTCATTATACATATTTCTAACCATTTTTTGAAAATAATGAATATTTATAGTTCCCAGCAAATAAAATCACGACATTTAAATAACTTCTAGATAATGCTTCAAACTGATGAAAGTGATTAATCAATAGGAAGTTTATAAACTGCTAGTGGGTTTTAATAGTTGATTGAACTGTGACTCTGATAACTTAGAAATAACTTAAGTAATTTTTTTTAATGTTCACTGTGGTTTTTATTTTATATCAAATTTCACAATTTATCACTTTCATACAGCACTGAATTTTCATTGTTTTAGTTGTTTGGATCATTTTGCACATATTAAATTTAAATTTTGACTTCATTAAAAACTATGATTACAATTAAACTGAAAGAGATTTCAATCAATATAAAAACTAATAATTACGATTCGTACATAAAATATTTAGAATTTAGGCTTGACTGATACACTTTTGCAATGTTATTTGTTTGTGAAAGAATTTTAATATACATATATACTCATATAATATTTTTAATAATCGAACTACGTTTTGGAAAAAAATAGTTAGAATAAAATCTTAAATAATACGTTAGAATTGAAATGCATTAAAATATCGAAAATCATAGAAGTATTCAAAAAATGAGTATTAAATACAAATTATGAATTAATTCGATTTTTATTTCAGTATTATGCATACGTATATACATAATATTACTTCTTCATCACTGTGTTTGATTTTATTTGCTGAATTTTTATCTATTTATTGGTGTTAAAGCTTTAACTTTTTATTGTGTATTTTTGTATGTATTCAATTTGAAAATTTTTGTAATAAAATAATCATTGAAATATTTATATATTTATAAAAAAAGTTGCATCAGTTAAATTTTTTTGTTGAGTCGACGTTGACGCTATTTGGCATCGGCGAAAACTTGTTACAAAATATGCTATAGCAATATATAAAATATAATACATACATACATATATCACTGTTTTTGCATTGTAAGTGTTTGGTTGTTGCGAATTTGAAAACATTGTGATTAAAAATCTCTTGAAACGATCACTATGGGCTATCTGAAATCACGGTTGTTAATGTTGTAAATTAGTTTAAGTCATTTGAATGTGTGCTAATATCATGCTTTTACGTAGTCAAGCTAGAGTCCAATGAATCATTACGCACATTCCATTTAATTAAAATTGATAATTTTATTTTTACAAAATTATTTAAAGGAATTATTACGTTTCCTAAATAATATAATCACGGTTTTAGCATTTATGAATGAAAAGTATAATATATCGTACGAAGCTTGAATGAATAAATATACACTGTTATAAATAATATATTTAAATTATAATAAAGAAGGTGTGTACATGCATGTGTTATATTTGATAATGTCAGCGACCATTTAATAATACGTATTTCCACAGCGTCATATTTTGCAACAGTACAATTTTTATTGTTTTTGCTGCTAAATAATAAGTCACCATTTTTACATGAGTATAATTTGTAAAATCTTTCATGATAATGTCATAACAATTAATAAAAACTATCACACTATTGATAATTGTATTATTTACGTTTTTTCTGCGTGAAAATAAATGGAATTATGTATAATAAAAAAGTCAAACCCCATTTATGTGGTAGCTAACATTGAATATTTTTAATTTTATTGATCTCAGCGTGAACATTGTGAACATTCTTTATTAAAATAAATCTGTGAGTTATTAAAAAGCAATTATGTATGCAGATACAATATGTATTTCCATAAAGCAAATTATCATTAAAATAAAAGCAATTGTTTGATTTTATGTATATTTAGGTATTTTACTCTCTTTAAATTTATGTTTTGAATTAAATATGTAGACAAGATTATAAGTGGGGCGAAGATTTAATTGTATACAAAAAGTGGATGGGTGTTAGAATATTCTAAATTAATTTTATTCTTTATTTTTTCGTTTCCTCTATTATTTTACTCTATAAACATCAAATACGACTGATGCTAAAATTATTTACGATTTTCTGTGGACAATCGTCACTTGACAACAATATGATGCCTACGGGCCGGGCCGCACCGTGCGATTTGCGAGCGACTTGGTTGAGGGCGACCAGACCAACGCATGCAGGTAGATGGGGCATGCTACACCCGTCAACTTGTTTGTCGCACAAATTTCCCTACATTTTTTCGTGTCGCGCAACTAGTCGGCCGACAAAGTTGCACGGTGCGGCCCGGCCCTAAAGGTCTGACCGCACTATACGACAACTGAACGATCCGACACTTCACAACAGTGTGCGACAATATTAGGTAAACCGCACTTGAACGACAGCAATGCGACACTCTGCAGTAAATTATGTCGATCCTTCGTTCGGTACCTCGGAGCAAAATGGACGAAACGGACGCTAGTATAGTATCTTTGCATATCAAAGATACTATAATAGCGTTCGTTTCCTCCATTTTGATCCGAGGTATCGAACGAATGATTGACATAATCTGTCGTTTAAGTGCGATTTACCTAATATTGTCTCACACTGTTGTGAAGTGTCGGTTCGTTCGATTGTCACATAGTGCGGCCAGACCTTAAAGCCACTTCTACAAAGCCACACAGGCACGCACGCACGCACATCGAAATTGAATGACAAAAGTGTGTGTTTGTGGGGGGACGTAATTGTTGCAAGTTTATACAGGCATACAAACTATATAATTGCCAGGCGCGCGTCTATGCACAGACTAGTCCGGTGCAACAAACACGTTTTATGACACGACTGCCCACGAGCATGCAAAAAACAGCGGTCTTCGTCACGGGCCCGAATGTGAAACGCCGGAAAACGTAAATATCGGAAGGCAAAGATTGAAAATCAAAAGATCTTAAGTCGAAAGATCAAAAAAAAAGGGTGCATGGTAAACGGTACATACTCACTTAATTTGTGCGAGCAGGATACAACAGGAACAAGAGGAACAGGTTTTTCCTCCCGTATTAATGTGCGCACGCAGAATACGTGCGCACATTAATACGGGTGGTATGTGAGTACGTACATTTTACTATGCACCCTTTTTTTTTTTGATGATATTTCGACTTAATATTTTTCGATTTTCGATCTTTGCCTTCCGATATTTGCGTTTTTGGGCGTTTCACATTTGGGCCCGTGAGGTAGACCCAAGAAACAGTCGTGTCCCACGGGTTCGATGATTACTAGTGTTACGTACGCCGTGGATTGAGCGAATTGTACTTAGACCAACGGATATCTGTTATCGGTTAACTAAATGCATGCACTTACTTCCAAAGATTATATCTGGACTCTAAGTGCATTTAGGCTAAACAATGACCGTTATTAGTTAGTTCTCAGAATCGGTACGGGAAGACCCAATGTCTTGGAAATACATATCCGAATACGTGACTATACAACAGGTAAACAGATTAGGCGTCCTGAGAGATCTACCCTTTATAAGGCGGTACGTAGGCGATATAATTCATTCTGGACTTAGCAGTGACACTGCGTGTATCTCCTTAATCATCAATAAATGCTGTGAAACGACTGTTGGCCTTTTACTTGGATCCTCCACCCACCCTTACGCAACACTAGTCAAATGTGAACCGGTCACACATGATCACCCGTCACACTAAAACTGGTCACGAGAAAACGGGTCACACCCGAAAATTGGTCACGAAAACACTGGTCACACTCAAAAATTAAAAATTGATCGAATTTTTGTGTGTGACCAGTTTTAGGGTGACGGGTGATCACATGTGACCGATCTAGAGCAACTAGTTGTCCTGGGACTGGTTTACATATGACTAGTAGTCCGTTTACCGTTCCACGAGCATACAAAAAAAAATGACTGCAATTGCAGTCGTGTCCACTAAAGTATTAATATAACATTTCTCTGCCCCCCCCCCCCTGGGAAAAGCTGAAATGACGCCCTTGCTTTGCACCAGGGCTCGCACTGTTGACGCTACACTACCGTACGCAGGTAATTAAACGACGAACGATTGTGTAGCGCGTTCGCGAACACAGTGTGCGCGGGCGTCAAGCGGCAACATTGCGTCGGCTTTGGGCGGACGAGTGGCAACATTAGAGAGTGGAGTGGTGTTGGTGAAAGTGGTGCAGTTGGCAGCGGGCGATCGCGGTGACAGCGGGGACTCGTAAGGGGTAAGGGGCAAGGGGCAAGGGCCTCGGAAGAGAGGGGCGTCGGCTCCGCGTCGAAGAGTGAAGATGCCGGCGTCGATAGGCGTGAACATGCGCGTGACGGGTCACTACAGCCAGGGCGGCCGCCTCTACATGGAGGACAAGTTCTCGGTGGCGTACCAGCAGACGGAGGACGAGCGCGACCTCGAGTACGCCTACTTCGGCATCTTCGACGGCCACGGCGGCAGCGAGGCGGCCGCCTACGCCAAGGACCACCTCATGGAGGCCATCGTTCGTCAGAAGCACTTCTGGTCCGACGACGACGACGACGTGCTGCGCGCCATCCGCAACGGCTACATGATGACGCACATGAACATGTGGAAGGAGCTGGGTCAGTATTCCTTTTTTCTTATATGTGATATGTACCTTGCCAATTTCAATCTGTATTGTATCACCTGTATGTGTTGCCTTTCGTCCTAGTACATATGCATGGGTATCAAAATTCTTGCTCCGTTGACAATTCATTTTGAATGTATTTATATATATATGTATATGTATATTTCATCACTTCTTTGTTTGATTGTACTCTTCATATGTAAACAGTTTGGGTTCGTTATTATTTTATAAAGGATCATAATCTCTTTAACCCTCTGCCCGCGGCGATAAATATAGCGAACAAACACCCTGTACGCGGCCACCTTTTTCGCGAATTTGGCAATCGAGTTTTCGACCTTAAGATGGCTGTACACCCGAAACCTTAATTTTGTTACCGTTCCTTTCTTCGATATGTATATATTGAGTGAATGCGACAATATATATCAATATATATATTGAGTGAGGATGCGGTGCAACCGCTCTAAAATCGCCCAAACAGATTAACGGACGGCTGCTTTGAATGCAATTCTCGTCTTCTCGAATGATAGATTGCACATCAGATGACGGGTAACCTTTCGATGTGCACAGATGCAATTATTAAAATGGTGATTATTAAAATTGAGTTGGATCTTTCAGGCGAGTTTATAAGTAAGGCAAGATTCGATAGGTTCCGAATCTTGCCTTATTAAACTCGCCAGAAAGATCCAACTCAATTTTAATAATTGCATCTGTGCACATCGAAAGGTTACTCGTCATCTGATGTGCAATCTTTGAATGTATTTATATATATATGTATATTTCATCACTTCTTTGTTTGATTGTACTCTTCATATGTAAACAGTTTGGGTTCGTTATTATTTTGTAATGGATCATAATCTCTTTAACCCTTTGCCCGCGGCGATAAATATAGCGAACAAACCCTGTACGCGGCCACCTTTTTCGCGAATTTGGCAATCGAGTTTTCGACCTTAAGAGGGCTGTACACCCGAAACCTTAATTTTGTTACCGTTCCTTTCTTCGATATGTATATATTGAGTGAATGCGACAATATATATCAATATATATATTGAGTGAGGATGCGGTGCAACCGCTCTAAAATCGCCCAAACAGATTAACGGACGGCTGCTTTGAATGCAATTCTCGTCTTCTCGAATGATAGATTGCACATCAGATGACGGGTAACCTTTCGATGTGCACAGATGCAATTATTAAAATGGTGATTATTAAAATTGAGTTGAATCTTTCAGGCGAGCTTATAAGGCAAGATTCGATAGGTTCCGAATCTTGCCTTATTAAACTCGCCAGAAAGATCCAACTCAATTTTAATAATTGCATCTGAGCACATTGAAAGGTTACTCGTCATCTGATGTGCAATCTTTGAATGTATTTATATATATATATATATGTATATTTCATCACTTCTTTGTTTGGTTGTACTCTTCATATGTTAACAGTTTGGGTTCGTTATTATTTTGTAATGGATCATAATCTCTTTAACCCTTTGCCCGCGGCGATAAATATAGCGAACAAGCCCTGTACGCGGCCACCTTTTTCGTGAATTTGGCAATCGAGTTTTCGACCTTAAGAGGGCTGTACACCCGAAACCTTAATTTTGTTACCGTTCCTTTCTTCGATATGTATATATTGAGTGAATGCGACAATATATATCAATATATATATTGAGTGAGGATGCGGTGCAACCGCTCTAAAATCGCCCAAACAGATTAACGGACGGCTGCTTTGAATGCAATTCTCGTCTTCTCGAATGATAGATTGCACATCAGATGACGGGTAAACTTTCTATGTGCACAGATGCAATTATTAAAATGGTGATTATTAAAATTGAGTTGGATCTTTCAGGCGAGTTTATAAGTAAGGCAAGATTCGATAGGTTCCGAATCTTGCCTTATTAAACTCGCCAGAAAGATCCAACTCAATTTTAATAATTGCATCTGAGCACATTGAAAGGTTACTCGTCATCTGATGTGCAATCTTTGAATGTATTTATATATATATGTATATTTCATCACTTCTTTGTTTGGTTGTACTCTTCATATGTAAACAGTTTGGGTTCGTTATTATTTTGTAATGGATCATAATCTCTTTAACCCTTTGCCCGCGGCGATAAATATAGCGAACAAACCCTGTACGCGGCCACCTTTTTCGCGAATTTGGCAATCGAGTTTTCGACCTTAAGAGGGCTGTACACCCGAAACCTTAATTTTGTTACCGTTCCTTTCTTCGATATGTATATATTGAGTGAATGCGACAATATATATCAATATATATATATTGAGTGAGGATGCGGTGCAACCGCTCTAAAATCGCCCAAACAGATTAACGGACGGCTGCTTTGAATGCAATTCTCGTCTTCTCGAATGATAGATTGCACATCAGATGACGGGTAACCTTTCGATGTGCACAGATGCAATTATTAAAATGGTCATTATTAAAATTGAGTTGGATCTTTCAGGCGAGTTTATAAGTAAGGCAAGATTCGATAGGTTCCGAATCTTGCCTTATTAAACTCGCCAGAAAGAACCAACTCAATTTTAATAATTGCATCTGAGCACATTGAAAGGTTACTCGTCATCTGATGTGCAATCTTTGAATGTATTTATATATATATGTATATTTCATCACTTCTTTGTTTGGTTGTACTCTTCATATGTAAACAGTTTGGGTTCGTTATTATTTTGTAATGGATCATAATCTCTTTAACCCTTTGCCCGCGGCGATAAATATAGCGAACAAACCCTGTACGCGGCCACCTTTTTCGCGAATTTGGCAATCGAGTTTTCGACCTTAAGAGGGCTGTACACCCGAAACCTTAATTTTGTTACCGTTCCTTTCTTCGATATGTATATATTGAGTGAATGCGACAATATATATCAATATATTTATATATTGAGTGAATGAGACAGTTGCGCTTCGACCAGATAAAACGTATTTTAAATTGACAAAATCGAGGTTTCGTATTGTCCTATTTTCTCCTCCGAAACTGGACCAATTTTTAAAAAAGTTTCATCATCGGTGTGAGAAAGATATTTTCTGTGCAACTATGCGCTTATTTTTTTTTTAAATCGACCGTTAAATAAGCACGCTGGACTCTTTTCGTAGCATATTAAAAAAAATAATTTCTCTAGTGCCATAATTGAGGAAGGGAGAAGTCTAATACGTTTGTATGGACAAGGCGCTGGTGTCCAGCCCTCTTAAATACAGATTTTAATATTTACTCAAGTAACCAGATATGTTAATTAACACATAAAGTATTATTTTAAACAATAAAATACATAATATATCTCGTAGTTTTGGATTAATTGTCAAATAATCATTCTTCATAATTGTATGAAGACGTGACGTCACATAAACGAGGTTTCAGTATGGTTCCACAAAAAATTAATTTTTGACTGGTATATATTCATTTTAAGCAAATTGAATAGATGGCATTCAACTCTCAGTAATGTATTCAACCAATTTTGAACCTTAAAACAGTTGAAATAGGCGCATATAAGCCTCAAAATCCCGTGCAAAGTTCAGAAATTCTATGGAAGACAGCCGCGCTACAGACTTGTCGCCCAAAGCTTCCATAGAAGACGGCCGGTTAATGAGCTCAACGTTTTATACTCTTACTGTATACATATGATGAGTAGTCCTCTATTTTTGTATGAATAGTGAAAGCGGTTATTAAAATTGTGGTGCAATTCTCATTGTTTACATAAAAATTTAAAATGTATGACGTTCAAATTTAGTTAACCGTATTGAACATATATTATTTTCATACGAGCCGTTGTGTTTGAAAGTAGCATATGTACGTCTGCTTTTCTTCATTTCGAGAAATATTTCGCAAAATATTATATATAATGTTTTGCGTTTAATAATGTTTAAAAATACTGGTGGAAATGATTTAGCAAGAAATGTAGCTATGTTTAGATCTCCATTCAAAAGAATTGAACGTTGTATGAGTCTGATTTGGATATTTGTGACTCCGAGTCGATAGTTTCCCCAATAGAAATCATATTCTTATAGAATTTTTTACTTTTTATCTGTATAAGGATTATTATTATTTTATTTTTATATATGTATATGTCTACATATTTTTTATTAATTAATCCTTAACGTTTTTAGTAGAAGTAATTATATAGCAGCAATATCTATACTCATAAATAGATCAAAATGTTAAAAAAAAAATTGAACCGCAAATGGTACCTAATTACCGTCATCTATGCAATGTCTCTGGACTAGTTAAGGCTAATGGATTTGTTGGTAAAGTGAGCTAAACAAGCTGTTACCGTTGTCAGTGCCGTCAATTGTTACGATGATATAAAAAGTGAGCGAACATTCATTTCAATGGTGCCTGTATAAAACACGACATACTGATTGTATAAGGTAAATATTGCTCACAACATCCGTGCCTTTGTGAAGGTTAGTCATAAATAATAACGTCGGCCGTAGCAGTGATGATTGCGATGATTTTTTGTTTTGTGTTTGCTCAAAAGTATCATATTTTTCACAATTTAAATTTAAATTCGTATTCCTACTATTCACCCGTGAAGTATATTGTAAATGCAATCGGAGAATTCTGAGCTTTTCTATTTTATAGTATAGTATTTGGTGTGTTATGGAAAAAATATTTGCTGAACAAACTAGCCCGTTGCCTCTTATAATTTAAATGAAGAATGATTCTAAAGAGAGTTTATGATACATTTAAAACAAAATGCGATAAAACGTTTACAGATAACCATACAAAGATAAGTAAAATATAAACAATGGAAAACTTGTGTACGTCTCATGGACAAATTGTTGCTTCAGTTGTGTAGAGTGCATATTTATGTACAATCTTATTCATATAGACTGCACTCGGAAATATAGTAGTTTCTAAGAGTATTTGTGAGTTTTCTATGCAATATTATCCCGCTTTATTGCCGAGATACGTTCGTTGCTTGTTATAACTGTTGGTTTTGATTCCTCGTCAATTGTTAGGCCAGTTGTGATGGACTTCGAACACATTGATTTTTTCTTTGTCCTGAAAATCAAGTTGAATTGATTGGATTACATTTTTTTTTGCCAAATTTTCGGAATATATTCGGTATCATTTTATGTATTCTGGTTTATGAGATTTATCTGAAAAATTGTGGTCCAGACTTACAAATGGCTGTTATTTATTTATTATTTTTTTTTATTTCATACCAGGAAGGCATTACAGGTAAACCCCAATGCGCCTTCCTGGCCAAATTACAAACAATACAGCATTTTTTATTATATAAGTCGCTAAATTACGAGACACTGACTTAAACTCGACAATTAACGAGACATCTATGAATTGTACATACATTTTTATTTTAATATTTACATTAATCATACTCAAATAGTGGTGACATAGTGGGTAGGAAGGATTTTTAGCCAATTTTTAATCGGGAATCGTTTCAACAATGAAATCAGAGAAAATTGGCAAACTCTGATAGGAAACGATCAACCAGGAGTCACAAATCCTGGTCTGACCAGCAGCATTACAGATATACTCAGAAAAATTCTTTTCAATCGAGGTCAGCTCAAGGGATCGAACTCGGCGCCTCTCAGTGTTAAGCAGAAGCTTAACGACCGAGCCACGCTGCTGGCTATGATTTAAAAGTTATATAAAGCAAATCATTTACTAATTATCTTAATCATTCAAATAACCAGCGGTGTGGACTAGTGTGGTTAGCATATTATGATTTCGAGCAGAATGGTTACGGGTTCGAGTCCCACTGGCACTCTAGTCTGGCTGCTGGCCAGACCTTGGTTTGTGACTCCAGGTCGATCGTTTCTTATCAGACTTTGCCAATTTTTCTGATTTTCATTGAAGCAGTTCCTGCAAAATTGGCTTTCCCCACCCCGTTTCTCTCGCAAACCTTGAGTTATTCAGCGTTTTAAGGTTCGCCGGGTTGTATATAAAATGCTGCAAAAACTTCTCTCCATAGATGTTTGTATGAATTCGTATTGTATAAAATGGTTGTGTATATTGATTGTATTGTATCTGTATAAGTACACTCGTCGCTTTGCAGCGATCTGTAAAAGCGAGTGTTCATGTTCTATGAAATAAAATATGTATATGTTACAGTCCTAGTGTTCACTCCGGTTCGTTCATGAACATACTAGTTTGTTCATACATATTGGTTTGAGTTTAAGTGCTAACAGTCAAAAGTCATCTTCGAATAAATTTACCGAGTGTCGCATGATACGTTTAGAAATCCTATGGAAACCATCATTACAACCTTGCTATAATTCCCGTTTTCTCCAATATTGAAATTTTGCAACTCAGGGTAAGCATATATATATACATAGAGAATGGAACAAACGATTGAGAATACTTATGCTTAATAGTTTGTCCATGAATAAACTAGTTCATTTGTCAATTTGGTCTTTCGTGTACACTAAAACTGCCAGATTGATTTGTGTATGGACATACTAGTACATTTATATATACATATAACTTTCAGGCGGCCTCTAGTAAAAAGTAAGCAATTCAGGAAAAGTCGAATTAAAAGTAATTATTTTTGTACTGGAAGAAAATGTGGGACTTTTAATAACTTTCATGTAAACTCTGCCAAAACAAACATTGAGCTGAAGTTCTTTAGTACATAAGTGGCATTCTTAAGAAGGGTTGCTATTCTAGCATTGAACAATCTTATGGAGGTCCTTGGTGATGTTTTAAATTAAATTAAGTATAGAACAATACCATTTGTTAAAAAGGTGTGCAAAGGTATGTGAGGTTTGTTTGTTTTATGATAAAATTTTCTATGAGTATATACTGCTATCTAGTACCGAGTTCAGAATGCATTTTCAACGCTTTAAAATTTGTTTGATTGCATAATTTCGTATACGTGTGTTGATTTTAATTTGTTTGTTTTCAGAAAATTGGCCAAAGGTCATACACGGTCTACCGAGTACGGCTGGAACGACCGCCAGTGTTGCGTTTATTAGACGCGGAAAAATTTATATAGGTCATGTCGGCGATTCAGCCATCGTACTCGGCTATCAAGTAGACGGTAATTGTAGATTCGTATTTTTTTAAATAAAACTTCTTTAGTATTCTGTCTTACGTTGATATTTATCCAATACAGGCAAAGACGAATGGTGTGCCAAACCATTGACCACGGATCATAAACCCGAGTCCGCTGCGGAAATGCAACGAATACAATCTAGTGGTGGCAAGGTCTAGTCGATGTTATGTATAAAATTTTGCACTTAATATGTTATATTGTATTGATCGTTTGATGTGTTTCAGGTGGTGCCGAAATCCGGTGTATATAGAGTTGTGTGGAATAGATTTGTAGTAGGTAAAGGTAAAATACGTCACGAGGAGATACCGTTCTTGGCGATAGCTCGCAGTCTCGGTGATCATTGGAGCTATAATAATACCACTGACGAGTTTGTCGTAAGTCCCGATCCAGACGTGGGAGTTCTCTCTATAGATCCTGCTAAATTCAGGTCAGTCTGATGTGACACTGATGTGCCGTCTTAAGTATGCGAATTTGTACGAGCTGGTGTTGTTTATGCTTGGCAGATGTTTGATCTTCGGAACTGACGGGCTTTGGAATATGATTTCGCCCAAGATGGCCGTTCATTTGGTGCAACAAGCGCAGAAACATAACGAGATGGCCACGCAGAAGCAAAACGAGATGGGCTCACTCGGCGGATATTCGCCGCACTGTTGGCTCAATCCTTCGAAAATTTTGGTCGATAGTGCTATCGATAGGTTGTTATTTGAATGGTTTTATTTTGGTTTGTGGTTTCTGTTATATTTTTGTTTAATTTATTTGCTTTTTTTTTTTGAAGGTGGGCTAATACTAAAGTTAGGGCTGATAATACGTCAGTTGTGACGGTGATGATGGATCCTCCAGGTCCGCCTCGGAGTCGTGCTCCTCTTCCTCCTCCATTGACGCCCGCCAAGTGTGGAGGTAAAGGCATAACCTTAATAAAGGTTTCTCAGATATATTTAAATGAAATTATATGGTTATTATCCTTGGCTATATCTTAGTGCATTCCTATTAGGGGCGTTAGACTTCAACCCATTGGAGTCTCGTCTTGTTATGTTTCTGGGAAAGCACTTTTTTAAGCTATTAAATGGGTTAGTGCACAATCCTCAAGTTCTTAATGAATTTAAGTTTTATACACCTAGTAAGTTCAGGGACCCGAGGAATCGTGATTTGATTTGTTTTCTCCTCCTGTGGCTCGCACAAATATCTTGGCAACGTCTCCAAAATCTAGAGCGATATATTTGCTCAATCGGGTTGCTGGTGAAATTGGCCTGTTTAATATAAGCTGTGCTTAACTGGTTGAGTGGTTGTGGAGCAACGCCCATGGTTGATTTTGTCAATGGTTTTTCCATCAAAATATCAAACAAGTAGTTATTATTATGATGTTATGATTCTGTGACTGGCCACAGTGACGCGTTAGAGTACCTGCAATGTCACTGTGGCTAATATGTTAAAAAATAAAATAAAATATTTGCATTTAATGAGTCGGTTTCAAACTCATTATATGGACTCTATTCCGAGTCCGTGTTGAAGATGAGATTTTTATATTTCATTATTATATTATATACATTTCTACCATAGGTGCCATGACAGGTTGCCCCAAGGAGACATCTATGGTTAAATTTTTGTACTAAACATTACAATACAGCTATACAATACGATAGCGTCGTCTATTTATTATATAAATCACAAAATGTAATAAAGGGTATTCGGTACCGTATATAGATTTCTTTCAGCAGATAATTTACGTTTTATATTTGTTTTAGATGATGAGCAACCTAACAAATCTTGCAAGTCGGACCCGCCAATGCCTCCACCGATGCGGAGACCTTCGGAGAAGTCTTCGACTGAAGCGGGAACGGCTCACGATACAACGCCCAAGCCTGTACCACCGAGGATCAACACACCGAATCCTGTCATTCCTTTGCCGTCTATGTCCAACATTCAACCGTATTCGCAATCGTGTCATTTAAACATTGTGGAGGAGGATGAGGAAGATCATGTCATTACCAATTACGGCAATCCTTCCGAGTCTTACTTCATAGCGCGTTTATTGAATAAGACGCAGATCAAAAATTCTCTGCAACACGTTTACGATGAGATTATGAAACCGAACGTCGAAGTCGAGGAGCAGCAGCAGGTGGAAGAATGTTCTAATAACAATAATAATGATGTAAATAATTTGGACAAGTCGTTGAATAAGACAGCTATTCTATTACCAAAGCCTTTGGCTGTTGCTTCAAATGTTCCTGAAGTTCAGCCGGAAAACACGTTAGATAATGATACATTTGTTGCTGAAGAAAAACTAGAGTTGCCAGAAGAGAAGGATGAAAGTTTGACTGCAATTGAAAGTGAAGTTGTATCAGAGGATTCGATCGATGCTGAGGAAGAGTCTATTCAGATTAATGAAGTGTCTTCTAGTTCTCCCATAACTGCCCCACCAAAACCCAAGAAGAGAAAATCAAAAGGTGTCACGAAGCCTGGTAGTACCGTGTCTCCATTTCCTGCACGAAATTTAAGATCTAATGACCCTGTGCAAACGCCCACTCTCCGACCGCAGACTCGTCTCACTACAGACAAGACTCGTTCAACTTTGACGCCGTCTAACGTCCCAAGAAAAATCTCAGATTCCAAAGTGCCTGTACCCGTACATACTTCCAAGTCGCTAACACAAACGGGAAAAACTTCTATTGTACAAACTAAATTTCCAGTGTTATCGCCGATATTGAGTAAAATTCAAACTCCCAAAGTCGAAATTAAAAAGGTCGTCGACAAGAATATAGTCAAATCTCAGAAAGTCATAACAGCAGTGGCTGTGAAACCATTAGAAAAGTTAGACGCTAAGAATAAAACATTACCGGTGAAGACGACTGATAGTAACACAATTTTTAGTCGGGTCACTCGTTCCAAAGACGCTCAATCACCATCCGCAGACACAATCGCTAAAGATCCGACGAAAAAATTTCAGGAACTAGATAAATTACCCACCGATATTCAGCCCAAAAGTTGTCCTCGAGGGTACGTCATAACCAGACACAAATCGAGCGGTGTGGAGCCATTTTGCACGCCGAAAATAGCCGGTGCTGCGCCGAGAAGCCGCAGAGAGCCGACTATGGGGAGTAATCCCGAGTGCTGCAAGGAAAACATGCTGACACCGGTATGCCCGAGTCCCAGACCGGTCCCTTTAAACTCCTCAAAGCGGCGCAACAGCGGAAGCGGGACGTGTGAGCTCGAACCGAGAGAGAAACGCCGCACCAGACAAGGCGACAAGAGCGCACACAAATCTGTTGACGAGCAGCATCAAGACATAACTTCCACCGAGTCGATGAAGAGCGCCGATTTCGTACTGACTGTTTCGAACCCCGATCCGGAAAATCCATTAGACTTAGACGCGTCTTCGAAGTTTAAATCTAAGAGCAAGAAGTTTGGTAAGAGTGATCCGCCGTCGACGGACCTCGTCACCGGCGAGGTTCATTCCACGACGATTCACGTCGAGAGTGACTGTTCGCCGTCTAAGGTCGGCGCTGGTGCATTGACGTTGCGAGCGTTGAGACCTCGGCACGACACTCCGATGACCGTTTCCGATAAAAAGCCCAACTCGAAGAGTGACAAGCGCGTCTTGCGTTCGAATAATTTCTCGGACGTCATGAGCAGCACGTCTAAGTTGCTGTCGAACAAAGAGAGTAGGCCTATACTCCGGTCGAGGAACAGTGTTGGTGCAATCCCGACGAAAGGTACGCCTCGGCGTCGAGTGCCTTGGCCGCCAGCTCTGCGTCACAATCTACGTAAAAGATTCCCAAAGTAGTTTAATTTAGCAATGTGATTTATCATTTCTATTTTGAATATTTATGAAACACAAACACGTCTGCCTTTCCTGTAAGAGATATCACTGAGCTGTTATTTAAGTTTATTTTTCAGGTTAATTAATATCAGTGGCATAACTACGTATTTCATTTTCAATATTATTTATTTATCAAGTACCTTTCGATGTAAAAGTTTGGCATTTTATTTGTCAAAACAAGATTTTTCGTATTAATATCTATTCTGTATATTTTCCAAATCATTTTATTTTGGTTAATATACATACATCAGTGGTTTTTGTGCTTTTCTTGGTTTTTGCGCGTGGGACTAAAGCTTGCCGACATTGGCGCACAAATTACTATTTTTTATATTCAATAGAAAAAAATCAATAAGTAATTCAAAACATTTATTCTAAAAAATTGAAACATAGTTCCCACAAGGACGAATATTTCTTAAAAAAAATAAAAAATGTAAAATCAAAGGTGCTGGGATTTCAATGACCGGTACAGTATATGTATATATACCTGCTTCAAATTTCCATATCGTTTATCGTGTCCAATGTACTTTTTATCGATATGGAAATAGCATATATCGGCTAAGCGATTGACGAATCATAACAAATAAAATAATTTAAATACAATTTTGAAATTTCATCATGGTTTAATGTTTGTAAAAGTATCAATTTATCTTAAATAAGATGCAATTTTGGCAGAAAAGTTATCTTAGCTATGTAGAAGTCCCGCGAGCTTAAGTCGGGGTTGTACAGTGCGCTTAAGAGCGAAAACACACAGCAAGGAACGTGGCACATTGTAGTTTTAAACATGCAAAAAAAATGTGACATGCCCAGCACACACACCGTCCCAAAATCACCCCCGTGGAGTGTTTTCGGTAAAATTGTATCCTTGTATTTATCCTTGCTTGACGGTGATCGATAATGGTGTATCTCATATTTGAAGAAATGTAGGAGACCCCCCACAGCGGGGAGCCAAGCACACTATGTGCCGTTCTTCCCTGTGTAATTTCGCCCTAAGTTGGGTTAGCAATGTGCGCTAATATCCTGCACGGCCAAGGGCGAAAACACACAGCGATGAATGGCACACCGTGTGGGTGCTCTCCTACATTTCTTCAAATATGGGATACACCGTCATCGATCACTGTCAAGCAAGGATGAATACAAGCATACAATTTCACTGAAAAAGGTCCAGAGGGTCATTTTGGGACGACGCGTGCTGCCCATCCCATGAATCTGTGCATCATTTTTTTCACATGTTTAAAAGTATAGCCACGTGCCACATTCACTGCTGTGTGATTTCGCCCTAATTGGGGGTTGTACTGCGCGCTAATATCGAGCGCACTTATGTTGGGTTAGTAATGTGCGCTAATATCGAGCGCACTTACATAAGTTGGGTTTAGTAATGTGTGCTAATATCCCGAGAATTTTAAGAAAATCATGGTAAATCCTTTGCAAAGATGATCAATTTTGTTATTATTTGAAAAGATTGATAGTAGTTACGCCACTGGTTATTGATATATGTTTACGATTGTTGCAATTTGTCCTTTCGCCCTTGCATAAAACTTTTTGTACAATTTAAAATGCCTTACGGTGGCCAATTTCATTATGAAAAAATTGAGTATTTACATTTTATAATTCTTCACACAATGACAATTAGATTAGGTTTTAGGCTACTAATAATTAAAAAAAAAAAATGATATGAAATTGTGCACCGTCGTCACGTGTTGCTGAATTTATGAATTTCTTAAGTGTCTTGTGACAACGTGTCAAAATGTTAAATATGTGTACCTTTTATCGATTAAGCGACAAAAAAAAATTAAATAAAGAAATATATGATAATTATTTTCTTATACATCAGAAGGGGTGGCAAGTATAGAAGAGTTTGTTTTTAAATTAATCTATTTTTAAATTTTTATTGAAGAGGATATATACTTGTAATATCGGAAGTGTTTTTTTTAGTAGTATTTAAAATAAACAACTTTTTTTTTTTTCATTCGTTCAATCAAATCTCATGTGAAACATGTATTTTTTTGTGAGCTAATTTATATCTCGGGTGTGGCTGAAAGATTTCGACATCAATTATATACACATTTAAATAAAAAAAACGTGCCTTTGCAAGTTTTCTTCGACGGACACGGTCTGGTTGAGATGACTTTCTCGGTGGGACACGATGTCGTAAGATTGCTATTGACGAGAACCTTTTGCAATGTTTTGCTCGTTATTGAATATATATATATATGATATATGAATTTTATTGATTGTATAAATAAATATTAATTCGATTGATCTCATCGGGAAGCTTAGCTTTTTCGTATGTACGGTGCCACAATTATCTTCTTGGTTAAACTTCACCATGTATACATATATACTGAATATGAACCGTGCAATACAAGCCGAGTCAGTGCAGTGGATTAATATGACGTTTACTCATGCATACTTTATAATGAGAATATATATATGTACATGTATATTATTTTATATTGTGTGTAATGACTTCGAAACCTGCCGATGCAAAAGGTTACATTTCTGTCTTTATTTTTTTTAACATTGACGTATTTTGTACGGAGTTGATTTTTAAGTGTGAAATTTTTTCATTGTGAAAATGAATCGTTTTGTGTTTTATGTATTTCTTTTAGATGTTTTTGTGTAGGTATTTTGTTGGTCGTACCTTCGGACTTATGAAGTTCATCGCTACGATATGGAGACTATGAATCTGCTGTTGTATCTGAAGAATCAATGGACCGAACTGAAAAAGCAGGGGCGTCATTTCAGCTTTTCCCAGGGGGGGGGGCAGTATTTTTGACCAGTAAATAATGACTTTCTGGGGGGTGTATTATATTAAAAAAAATGGTTGTATATGAATTTGAACTGTCTCTTTTAATCGTTTTTTTATTTGTATATTTTTATCAATAAAATTAATAGTAAAATAATTTAAAAAAAATCTATTTGGGTATAAACGCATATTAATAAAGTACAAAATAATCTGAAAATACATTCAACGTTTTTTTTTAATTAAAAATATAAAATTAGCATTAAATAAATGTTGAAAAATATAATGTTATTATTATAATATCATTTTATTCACAATACCATTTTATTATATCATTTTATTCATAATAATACATTAAACAACGTGAATAGTCCCGTTCAAATCTATGGGGGGGGGCGGCTGCCCCCCCCAGCCCCCCCCGAAACGACGCCCCTGTAAAAAAGCATCAGTTTTTAATTTGTATTCAAATTTTGTCCGTGAAGTAAATGGAATGTTTACTTTTCTTTTTTTTTCTTGATATAATAGTGGATCTATACTTTTCGGTATATATTTTTTCAATCATAATTTTGAGTTTATGAATTTATTCGTAATTGTAATCATTATTTTATTCTATTCTATTTCAATTGGTTTGCACTAGTTTGTAATTATATCGTGTAAGGATAGTAGACCGTTGACTAAATAAAATCTTTTTTTTCTTTCTATCTTTAACAGGGCCGCACTAACGGTGGTTGGCGCAAATCCAAAATTTGCGCCCCCCTCTAAAATATTACTAAAACAATATATTTTTTTTATGGGGCCCCCATGAATACATGTCAATGTGCATTACATTTCTGCCATCGCTGCTTTTTTTGCACACGAAACGTAGACTTTGGCGACGTTGCAAATTTATTTCGACATGTTTTTTGCATTATTTTATATATATTTTTTTTTGTGGAGCTTGGCGCCCTTTGGGACTTTGGCCCCCAGGTGTTCTGCACCCTTAAATCACCCCTCAGAGCGGCCCTGCGTTTTAATACGTGTTCAAAGTTTAACAAAAGTTTTTCGTCAAAATTTATTGGATTTTATAACGTGTTTCTGATGATATTCGACTCGCTCTTTGATTTATTTGTCTTATAAATTAGGATAAGGATTATTATATAGTTCACTTAATGCTTTCGTGATTTGATTTTGAACAAATAGTAATTGAAAAATCAATTCTTTACGCATATTAATGTATTTTGACCGAATAAATTTACAATTAGTTTTCGTTCCGATTAAGAAAGTTATATTTTTGAATAATATATAGATTATTTAAATTGTCACGATGATGAATTCAATAGAATACATATATATATATATAAAGTTTTATAATAAATATTGAATTATTATATTATATTTATGGCGAGTTCAATGATTTACATAATATAATAGTAAAAGAAAAATCAATATCCTTCGTTCTCAAAATATGTTCTAATGTTAACAATCACTCACAGTTTATGCATTATAATTCTATATAAATAGACGTATATAATAATATAGTACCAAATGTAATCTTGCCGTTTGTATTTCACACACGATTTGATAGTTTGAAAAACATCATCGCTTATATTTTTACACCGAACACATTTTTCATTGTACATTTATTGATTATGGACCAACAAAGCATAACATGTATATGTAAATATGTTTGTATTTTGTAAATGTTTGTTAATTTGTGTAATAATACTACGCGTCTGTTTAGTGCCATTTCCCCATATAATAGTAGACGGATAATCTATTTACACACATCACTCATTTCAATCGAAGAACTGTCTTGTTATGAAATACACCGATTCCGTATATTATATATGTATATCTTCAGCCCTGTGCGATTTGGCCCTTCAAGTCGGTTGAATATTGCGTTTGGTACTTTGTAGTTAAAATTTAGCATATAAATCTAATTTGTAATCGTTCGATGTTTTTTTATCTAGTTGAATCCAAAATTAATTAAATAAAAATAATTAAAAAAAAAAACAGACCAATATGAAAGCGGGTAATGTGCATAATCAAAAAGTACAAAACAAGAAGCTTAGTGATATATTATATAAATATATATTATATATTGAACGTTTTATTGATTTATCGTGTCGAGTGGATTTATTATTACATATGTAGTCAAATGATTGAAAATTTGTATCAAAGTACTAGACGCTAGAGTCGACGAGCCTTTCCAGTTCGGAATTGTGATTCAAATTCGTTCAAAAGTAGCATCGCTGGTTCGTTTCTAACAATTTCAAATGCACGCACATCATTGCCGAGATGTCTTTATTTTGTCTTATTGATAAACGGAATTGTCGCTTGTGAACGTGTGAACATTTTATTTAGTACTATCTGGGACGGGGAATGTAATGCAACGATTCCTGACACTGTTGTCTTTAGACTGACATCTATCTACATATATATATACAAGTATAAATGTTCATTTTCATTTCCATATCCTGGAAATTGTATTTAATATACATATATGTAGTTGTATAACCCTTTGAGTGGTGACGTCTTTTCTGTTGAAAGTCCGCCACGCTGAAAATTTCGCCAATATTTCCAACTAGAGTTATTTAGAAATCCAATAGAAAGCAGGTATACAAATTGTAGCTAATCCAAAAAAACCCCAGATGTATACCGTCGAGGATTTCGAGTTTTGTAAAGGTGCGTTTAGACTCTCTAATATATCTTGCAACAATATAATAAATGTATTTTTCTAAAACTAGTTCCATCTTCTTCATTGTTGTTAAAATATAATGCTCATAATCTTAAATGCCAAGCCACAATTTAATTTTTTCAGATTTCCGTCGACAAATTCTGCTATGATTATAAATTCAGAAATTCCCGTGTAAACTAGTCTTTATAAACATTGACACGGATTACACGATCCATGTGCAATGCATTTCTTTTCAATGCTGCCTGGATAGGCTTAGCGGGTAGTATTCTTGTTTATTTTTTACTAACTTCTTACTTTCACTTACGATTTCTAGTCGGAAGAAATTTGGGTTCTTATCTGATCGTTTTCAAACTTTGCCATTTTTATATACTCAAAAAACAACGCCCATCGGCGTATTTCAGGCTCATGGACTTGTTGGCAAAACGCCGATCGGCGTTGGTCAGCTTTCAAAGGGATACACAACTTATATAATTTGGCCTTAAAGTCATTTAAGGCCAAATCGTAAAATTTGGTCTTGACTTAAAATAGTAAATCAACAGTTTTTTTTATATATGTATCGATAGATTGCAATTATATAATGGTTCATTGGATGCATTATCCCGTCCTAGATTATTGTAGATCTGCTGTTATATCCGGAAAAGGTCTACCGTGATATACCGGATTTGATGCCTGATAGGAAAGATCCGATGAATGGATTTTTATGTCATTCTATTGCTTGAGTTTATTTTGTAGAACATATCTGTGATGAGACGAGGTGACCCCAACATCCGGATATAACAGCTGGCGTTCTTGAATGTATAGTTTTAAGTTTAAGGGCGACAACACACTGAGTGGTACGTGTTATTTTTGCACTCCTAGCCCATATACATGGTACAAAGTCCCAAAAATCACCCCCTGCAATGTTTTCGGTGATATTTTATCGTTGCTTGACAGTGATCGATAACGGTGAATCCCATATTTGAGGAGAATGCCGGAGAAACTTGTCTGATCTTGTATGCATACACGTGCGAGCTCCCAAACATGCGCTCTGCACGTGCAACTACACCCGGATTCGGTTTGGAACGAAACGGTCACGCGACGTTCCGTACTACTCAGTGTGTTTTCGAGCGTATTGTGTTCGTAACTTGCTTGCAATATTCAATGATTGATTACACGTGTAAAAGAAAATATATAATTAAATCGTAAGTAATATTAAAACTTCCTTCCCATTTTGCCTTATAAATATTGACAAAGATAAATAATTTAGTAATACATGTTTATATATACGGTGTGTATATTAAATGTGTGACACGGACAACGTTCTTGTTTTGTAAAACGAACAAGCCAAATAAATATGAAAGGAATTTTAAAATATAAATTATATAATTATTTTATATATATACTCCATTCAGATTGTTATTGTGAAATTAGCGGAGAGTTTTTGACCCTGTTTGTATCAATTCTGCGAAACACTACTTTTCTTAGCTTTGTGCAAATATAAATTTCTATACTAAGTATTGTATAAGTATACATATTATATTTTGTTCTTTTTGTGTATTACGTGCATGTATTTTTGATGGTTATTATTATTACGTATTATTATTATGGAAATCTTTATCGTGTATGGGTTGTTGTATGATACAAATAAAAAAAAAGCGACTTGCATTAAAGTGGTCTGAAAATATGTGCCTCATGTTACCAAATTTTAACTATTTTTTTGTCACAATATATATATATGTATATATATAATAATATGTTCAGTATATAAATACAACCACTTTGTATAGATCTTTGTATCGTCGAGCGTTGAGCTGACGCGAAGAATCCATCATTGACGAGGGTAGACTACAGTGGCGGCTCGTGATAATTCATAGAAGGGGGGGGCTGTAGAGATTAATCGGTTTGTTAAGAAGCTCGGTGATCAAATGCAGACAAAAATAGCATGAATATCTACTATACTGGTAGGTCTGCAGCCCATATGGACGGCAAAAATAGCATGCATTTGTACTATACTGGGAGGGCTGCAGCCCCACAGCCCATATAGACGAGCCGCCACTGGTAGACTATCGTATATATATATTTGATGTGGCGGGTGTGATGAGTCTTCTGAACGCAAATCAAAGATGTTTGGATCTATCTGCATAACTGGAAAGACCGCAACGGTGAAGATTTTTGCCGTCTTTCCTATTGTGCAGTGCATTTTGAAATCTTGATGTGTGTTTTCATTTTCTATGTCGTAGCCGCAATATTACAATATTGAATATATATACATATATATGTATGTATATATATATTATTAATTTTTTATCACGTAGAAAAGGAAACCTTAAAATATATTTAGTTGTACTGTTAGATTCTAAACAGATGATAATATAAACTTTATTAGATTGTAAGATGGTTTATTTAATTTGTGTTGATATAATTATACCAAAAGCTTCATATACGGTCCCGCAAAGCTGATCACAGAGTAATAGATTTTAAAGTGTTGCCATTTTGTTTATTAATTCACGTTTAATCAAATAAATATTACTGTACATTGTTGATAATTTATGTAATGTAATGATAATTAAAACGAGTAGATCTATTTTCATTCCTTCGTATTGTTTGTTTTTAGTAATTTGCGTGTTTTTTCTTTAGTTTCCACACTCAATTATTTGAACATCAGGGTTTTTATTATTATTATTGTATTATATTATTGTAATAAATATGTTATTTTAACTTTCTCATAAGTTGTAACCAGAGCAAATATGTATTTTGTTTTTTTTTTTTATTACAAATCTGCTTGTATTGTTTGTATAAATATTGTTAATGTATAAAAAATTCTCACTGTTGAAATATTAAAAATGATAGTTACACCGATTTAGATCATTACTGCATTTATATACATAAATATAAACACATTTTTGCACTGTTTACAATTTTTAGTACAAAAACTTGTTTTTCGATCGTATTTCATTTATTGTTGAGATTAGTACCAAAGACGACATATGAAATAAATGTAGCCTCATTTATAATGTTATCACAAGGTTTGCGGAGACTGTTTTGTAGCAAGATTTATTTTTTGATTGAAATAAATGTTTTTTTAAGAATTTATGACTTATTTTACTGTTCATTTTCATCTTACCTACGTACACATACGTCTCGGAATGAAACTTCATACAATTGCAATAATTCAGCAAACATAACTCGAATGTGACCAACCCATGACTTTATCTATGTATTTGAGGAATATAAGAAAGTTACAAAACAAAATTCTATATTGAAACGTACAAACACATCCACACATACCGGCAGCATTATGAAATACTAATAGCTATGACAGCATTTTCGATACAAATTGAGCGCAAATGTATGGAAACTTGCACAAGACAAAAGTCCTACTTCCGGTTGTTGGATTTTGTTCAATTTTTTTTTATTACTTAAAATCACTATCAGTATTATACACAATAAATATCAAAAAGATTAAAATAATTTAAAAGGTCAAAATAAAATAATGAAATATTGTTTTAAAAAAAAATACTACTTCCGGTTTACGTATTCAGACCAAAACCTTATCAGCTCTATGTTGGTACATAAAGAATACAAATATAAATTTTCAGATTGATACGTTCAGGAATGTAGAAAGAATCGACACAACATTTTTTACTTTTCTAAGAGGAAAAAATCCCACTTCCAGGTTATTAAATTTAGTGATTTTTTTTTTATTTTCATCACATTGATACAAGAATTATACAAGAATTTTTTCGTGAAGAGCACACATGTTTAAGGAGTCGAAAAAAATAGTGGAAGAAAAATCGAACAAGAGTAAACTGCCACTTCCCGTTGACGGATGTTTACCAAATTTTATACATATCTTGGTAATAAGCTAAAACTTCTAGATATGAAACTTCAGTTTAATAAACCAAAAGGTTTCAGAGAAAAACATAAAAAACCTCGATTATCTAGAGTAAAAGTACTACTTCCGGTTCAGGTAAAAATATACAAAAAATATTAGGGTGTAAAATTTATAATTTCTATTACAGGTAAAAAAAATTCAGTCTGATTCGGTTAGCGGTTTGGGAGATAATTGGATTCAAAAACTTAAAACATAGAGAGGACACCTATAAGGGGAGGTACCATTTCCGGTCAACTTAAAAATTTGAAAAAAAAATTTGTTGTATCGATAAGAATTTCAATAACCGATACTAAGTTTCACTTTGATAGGACTAACGGTGTTCAAAAAATCCCCAAAATACAACCAAACACACATTTTTTCTAGAATGATCAGTGATCGATTCAGAGTTCGAATTAGTCAAAATTTCAAGTTGGAATTTTCGCATGATAACAAAACTTCATCTATTGTTACTACTTGCATAGATAAAGTAAAAATTCTATATAGAAAGACGGCAAAAAATTTGAATGAATAAAACAATGGAATTATTTTCATGATTTATTATAATACATTTAAATTAGATTTTTACAATTTTCAAACGTAAACATTAAAAGCGCAAGAGTTATGTTCATTTAAAAAAAAAGGTATACATAAATTCAATACATATCATATATTTAATATAATAATATTTTATTTAAACACATCAATTTGGGCTAAAAGTAAAATGCAAATTTAAAATTCAATTCTAGTATACATAAAAAAAAAAATGAAAAAAGCATTTTAAATGAATTTTAGCCGATATTTGAGATCACGTTATACATACATACGATATGGTGAATGTGAATAAAATTTATTTACTTGATGTTTTTGTTGCGATTTCTCTTGAACTTATGGCTGATTGGTTTTAAAATTTACATTAAATACTCTCAGTATGAATTTGACAATCATAAAATATATTTTAATTTTTAACTACTATAAATATTCTCTTTATTTTAAATGTAGGACGGTGTCAAATATTATATAATAAAATTATCAAGCATAAAATATAATTATTCTATTAACAATTTCATCTAAAATTATATTGCATTCCTCTCAGAACCAGTCTGCAAAGAGGATATTTAATTTTTTTTATATATATGTATATATATTTATTAATTAAAATAAAAGGAATACATATACATAGGTACACAAATAATTATTCTCTTTTTTTTAAGTACACAAACTTTGGTGGCAGTTAGTAATTATTTTATAAAATTTCACACGCAAATATAATTGTTATTTTAAAATGATCACATATGAGCTTAGAGCGGCTTAAAATAAATTTCATTTGAACGTCAAATAAAATTCACATTTATAACAATAGACATTAAAATGATATGAAAAGTTGCCACATTTTAAACTTTGGTTAGTAGTTTTCGTTATAAATTAATACGTATTACTGTTTTCATTTTATTTAGATTAGAATAATAATCTCTTCGTATGTTAAGATTCGATGACAATACATGTATGTTAATGCAATTATACATACTGTGGATAAAATAATAATTAACCATTACAATATTATACGTATAAAAAGTATAAATATTCATATGAGTGGTATAATATATGCAAATTGTTAAAAACACATTGGTAAAATTGTCTATATTTGTATATGTTCATATAAATTATAAACTGAAAATTGGTTTTCACGGACCGGTTGCAATTTCAGCATTGCACTATTTCCTGAAGTGTCATCGCTGGAAGAATCCCAGTATTTTACTGGTGCGTGTGGGTTCCGAGCGGCTCGAATCTTCTACTTTCCTCTTCCTCTCCTGAGAAGACAGTTTGGTCTTCATCTGCTCTTCGATCAATTCTTGCATATCCATCTGTATAAACATCATCAAATCGTTTCAATGAATTGCTCCACACACACTATAATACTTAATAATCTAAAAATCCAAACATTACTAACCTGCCACTGGTCGAGTTGTTGGCACAATTCAACCTTTTGCCTAACGGCTTCTAAGAGTTGACTTCCAGCTTGGACTAATTCTACCCTCAACCTAGCCAAATCAGCCTCGGCTCTAATCCTCCTAGTTTGAGCAGCATCTCTAGCTTCCCTCGCTTCGGCTACAGCTGAATCTCTAGCTAGTCCTCCTCCGGCAGCATCGGCTCTAGCGCTCACCAACTCCTCTCGAGCACCTCCCAGTTCCACTTCGCACACAGTCAACTGAAATCATTCATATAAAAATTAAGCCACTGTTTATTCTCACAAGAGCATCTCGAATACTTTTAAAAGCATCGACCCCGTTGGGGAACAAAGATGTTGCGTATTTCACACGAGAGCGACTTCTTCTACTCGCAACAAGAGCGAATACATCAGTTTTTGCACGCATTTCCTTGTTATTTAATTTATTAATTAGGGTCGGCTAATTCATTGACATCGGACTACAGCTAACTGCATCCGCTCATTCTTTCAATTCACCGAATAAAAAAGCCTTATGCAGACAATGGAAGGGCAATTAAAACTGCAGCAGGTCAGGTGTGATTGAGAGAAACCGCATGCATTCAATTTTCAATCTTATAACCCATAAAAACTGTAAAACGGAAGTCTCAAAGTAATAAAGACATAATTTCTTTTTAAATACGCTTTTGATTAAATAATATATATTTTAAGAAGATTTCTAGATTGGACAAATTTTATAATAAGAATTTAGTGGCCATCTATTGATAAATTTTTTAAGCTATTTTTAATCAAAGATTATAACCATTTCAGTTGATAATTAATTCATGTCAATAATTATTAGAGACATCTATGTTTTTTTTATAAAAACACTAAAATTAATTACAATATGAATTTTTCAGTACAAATTTTTTCTACGAAAAATATATACATATACATTGAAATAAAATCAAATAATTTAACGTGTTTTGAAATCATCACGCAAAAATCCCGATCAATGAATCAATTTCCTCATTTTCCCTGATCTATTATAGTTCTACGAAACACAATAGCATCAGCTTCAAGGTAAAAACGCATCAAAGGCTCGAGGTGAATAAGTAAATTGATCTATGTGCCATCGCTTTGGGACGTATCAAGGCTCCCCACAAAATTAATATTGTTTTAAACGCGAGGATTCGTTCTTTTGGAACAAATCCAAGGACTTTTGCTATCGTCTGAATAGCATTTTCGTGCTGAATTCAAACATGGAACTATAATATAAACACGCAATACTACTTAATGCATTTCTTACAGAGCGAATCACAGCCTAAAGGTGAATTAATACATTACACAGTACATACACATTTTTTACAGAGAATACACATTCATCAAACAAAAAACAAAAAAAATGTGTCACTCTAGGAATTTTTAATCAAACAAAGTGAACAGATATGTAAACGAAAATGAGGGTGTTTTCCGAAGCATATTTCCCCCGATTGATAATATCGATTGAAGATTATTTATTACCCAGACATGGCAGTGTCAGGGTAGCGGCCATCGGCCACTAATCTTCGACAAATACCCGACATTACACGCGATTATCGACTCGTATGTGTACTTTGAAAGCATGCGATCAATATTTTCATTTGTGCAATTGAATTTCCAGCGGTCCATTATGTAATTCTGTATCGTAATTATTACATACATGTCATCGTCGACCCTCCTAGTTAACAGGTGGCGTAACTGAAATATATTTATATCTCGGAGAAAACCTTTAACTTTCAAATGTGTAACTTTCAGAAGCCAAACTGAACAACTATGTATGTACATACATACACAACTGCTTGAAATAGAAAGTCAAGAAACTAGAAGACTTATTATATTACATATATTAGACACATTTGCATTTAAATATATATTATTACTAGAGAGCGCAAGGCGATTGGGGCGCTTTGGCTAATGTCAACTGTTGGAACGTGTATTGTTATTTATCATTGCCCTAATGAGTATCCATCACTTATTTATTACTAGAGATCGGCGGTCGTGCTGCCGCCACAAAATAACAATACACCTACATTGTCCAAGAAAGCAGGAGAGCAAAAAAAAGCATCAAATCATTACAAGCCAAAAATGAACTTTTGGATAAGAGTGGCATACTCTAGGGGAGTTACAGTCAGAATAAAATAATAAATAGATTAAAACAAATAAAGATAAATTCTGGTTAAGTATTGAAATGGCGAGTGCATTTTTACAGCTCTGAGAGAGGGCAAGTTTATATTTTATTGCACTTTCCACAACTTATCTCGTTGAATCTGGATTTAGTCGAGTTGCTAATTTCCTCTCAAAAACTTGTAACTGTCTTGATGTTATCAATAGAGGTGATATTTATCTGTCGATGACAACATTGTAACTAGATATTAATATACTTGCTAGTTTGTATCACACTACATACAGCAAAATTTCAAATTATTACATATTTTGATTATAAAAAAGAGCATATTGTATAAATACTTAATTTGCCCGAAGAAAAATATCTTTAATCAACGTGACTAGTCAGTGATGACGCTTGGATTTGATACTGATCATTAGAATGCTGCATAAGGTTCAGTGTACTCAAAAAAGCATGGAAAAGTATATGCTCAGCATAGCGAGGAGAGATAGAAAACGATATACTTGGGTGAGAAGTATAACAAAGGTGGTTGATGTAATGGTGAAAGTAAAGATATTCAAATGGCAATGAGGGAGTCACGTGGCTAGAAGATCGGACGAAAGAAGTGCTCGAATAGTACCCGAGAGAACTCTGTATGATCAGTGTGACGAGGAGAGATAGAAAACGGAATACTTGAGTGAGAAGTATAACAAAATTGGTTGAATTAATGCAAATAGATTGAAATGGCAATGAATATGGATGGATAGATGGACGAAAGAAGTGTTCGAATAGTGCCCAAGATAACGCTTTATGATCAGCATAGCGAGGAGATATATAAAACGGAATACTTGGGTGAGAAGAATAACAAAGGTGGTTGATGGATTGGTGAAAGTAAAGAGATTGAAATGGCAATGGTTGAGTCACGTCGCTAGAAGAATGGACGAAAGAAGTGCTCGAATGGTACCCGAGAGAATGTAAAAGGGCGCAAGGAAGGCCATAGATGAAATATTAAACACAAAAGGGGACCATAGGTCTAAACGGTTGAGAAATGCTGCACTTTAAGTATTCAAATTGAGTCAAGTCAATATATTTTTACTAACCTCTTCTTAGTTCAGAATCGATTTTGTCGTCTGACGAAGTTTGGGTTTTTATACGATCGTTTTCAAACTTTGCCATTTTTTTTCATTTGAAAGGAATTCCTAGCTCGTAATTATTGACATTCGTTAATTACATCAGTGCCCGTTTATATTAACTGTCATCATATAATAAAACCACATTTATTGAAGCTTTCCATCGAAATTGAACACACACTCGTATTGAGAAGAACGAGTAGAAGAATTTTCACGACTGTTCAAACCATCGAGACTGAAATCTTGCGGGTAGAATCGGTGCATAATCAAAATCTGTGATTATTATTTCTTATAAAATGATGTTATTACATAAAAATTCAACTCGCATACAAAATCCATTAATAAAATAGCCAGAATAAATTTATACATTTCGGAAATGAACGTTTAAATAAAAAAAAAAAAACGGCTTCAAGCAAGTTTACCCGCTAGTGAAAACAATTTAAGACGCATACGATACAATCATACAGATCGTGTACAATTTTTACAGCTTCTATTTTTACTCTCCCGCAAATAGCACGAAAACGACGACGTTAAACTGGCGATCATCAACATTGACCATCGAAACAGAAATCACGTACACGTGTTTACAGAAATTCTGCTCTGAAACGTAAACATTTACGTGATCAGATTATACACAATATACATATGCATACTTAAAACGGATTATTTTTTTAATTTTCACACATTTTTATTGTTTATTATTATAATGCGCTGTCGCATGCTAATGCGATTGTATGTAATCAGAAGCCGTACAGCGACGAATCTCGCTTTTCCACGCGAAACTTTAACGTATAATATACAAATAAATAAATAAAAAAATACTAATGGTTATTATTATTTATGTGAACGATAAAATTTTGCAAATTCGCTCGAATTCATTTGCTCCGTTGACTAACAATGACCTTTCTCTGATTATGTTTGCGCATTTATTATATTATTATATACATATTTGACGTTGGAAATGTACATGTTCGACTTTAAATTTGAATTTGCATAATCTAAATATATTTTCGAGCGGTTTTTTTTAATACTCTCTTTTACGTACGTGTTATTATTAGTCAATGTCCAGTTAGTTCCGTTTTTCGTACGACTTCCGCGCATTGAATAGGATGTAATCTGTCAGAGTTTACGGTAAATCTGCGGGTTAATTTTACGACTTCAAAAATGAGATCTTCTCGTTTTATATCTCCATTGTTTTCCGTCTGATTCGATACAATTCGTGATATTAGCATTTTTATTGCGGTGAAACTTGGGGCACGTTTTTTAGATTACCGAAAAGTTGCATCGAGACGAATTTTCCTGCAGATTAATTTTTCCAGTGTATAAACACAAACTTGAATTAAAAAAAAAAAACTATATGTATGTCGGAAATAATTGTGCAAATATTTAGAGGTTGATTTTTATCTGGATAGTGATGAAGATTGAGATTGTTCAGTTCAAAAACACGATGTGCAATTTATTTTAAGAGCTCAACAAATGAGGAAAACAACATTCTAATTGAATATATATTTTTGATACATTTTTAATATATATTATTTAAGGAAAATGCAATACTTTCACTGTCTACTTATAAAAGTTGAATTACAAGTTCGTGCTTTAAACATTAGATAATAATTGAAATTCCTTTCATTCGTATTTAAAATTCTTCAACTCTTTACATAGTTTAAACTACATATTTATTTGAAATAATAGCAATTAATTAAGGTAATGGTAGTTAATTAAGATACATCACCTCTCAAAATAAATAAATTTAATCTATCGGTAATAATTATTTTAATTGCTAGTAAAGATATTTTCTTAATAACAGGTATCCATCTAACACTTCCCATTCACTTTAAATTATAATTTTTTTTTTTTTATCAAAAGCCAATACAGAATCTTTTTCAATGTATCAAAGCCACTATAAATATACATTGATCTTTCGTGCAAATATTTTTATCCATAGCATTGAACTTATCTATCGGGCTATAGCTGGGTGTTGACCGTATTAGATAAGTACATATTTTTAAAATGCACTAGCTGGCGATGCCTGGCGTTGCTTGTGCGCATGAGAGTTTGTAAATAACAGTTACGGATTTACTTTGCTAGGAGCCCGAGTCATTAGAAAAAAACCTTTAAAAAGCCTCTCCCAGCTAGGGTTTGGCTGAATGAAGACGAAATCCATGCTTAATTCATTTTCGGAAATGCGTACGTGCGCGTATATACGCCTCATACAGTGTAGTGCACTGGTGGAGTTATTGCATACCAGTAGAGAGGTTGTGGGTTTAAGTCCTAGCCAAATACATTTCTGGCGAGATCTTGTGGTTATTAAAACACAGATCGACTGTCTCCTGTTAGAATTTTCCAATTTTTACAAACCTCCTTTATTCTAGCCTAATTGTTGTGACGGATCCAATAAATCAGTACATTCCCCCTCAGTTTTTCGCGAATTCGAGCGATTAGCATCTCGAATCTGTTGAATCTTATAAAATGCTACCTACATAATGTATTTCTCGCTATATTTTTCGTATCAAAAATTTGTTGAATGCCTATAGATGTCTCTATTGTATTCAAAGTACTATTATGTTTTAAAAACAAATTCGAACAATACGTTTGAACAACAAATTCGAGATATAAGCATCTCGAATTTGCTGAATCTTATAAAAAAATATGCTACCTATGTACATAAACTATTTTTTTGCAAAATTTTCCGTGTGTCAAAAAATTTATTGAATGTCCATAGATGTCTCTATTGAATTCAATGTACTGTTGTGTTTGTAAATTGATAGTATGTATATATGTGTAACCAGCAGCGTAGACTAGTGGTTTGCATATATGCTTTCAAATATACATAGTGGTAACGGGTTCGAGTCCCACTGGTTGCTGCTACAGACAAACAATCAAACAGACAAACAGACATTCAATTTTATATATAGATATGTATTTATGTATTGTTTTATGAAAATAATATCAACGAATTAGTACTCATGTGAATAGTTACCGAACAAATAAAATAATTAAAATTCAAAACCGATGTACCTACTCTGTACTGAATACATATTAGTTAAATACAGCACATTCGTCAAAGTCTTTTCAATTTTAAGCTCATTAGTATCGGTTCGTAGTTTGAGGATAATATGTGAATGCTAACCTTGCTGTGGAGTTCGAGGATCTGGTCGTTCTTGGATTGAACGTCTGTGTCACGCTCGTGCAACTTCTGAGACAGCTTCTCCAACATATCTCTGAACCTGACACCTTCGAGGCCAGCAACGAGGACGGCCAAATCTTCGGCCACTTCTGACAGGACTCCAGCCTTCAGGGTTACGGCCTGGTCGGTGCCGTCCATCGACATATCTATAGACAGGTCTGATTGGAGACCTGAAAAATGAAACCAATTTAGAAAACAACAGAATGCGAATGACAGCTGATTTATCGGCGCATTACGCGTCCATCAAAAAATCACTCGTGTTTCATACACTTTCTATTCGTATAAATTTTCAGCTTCGTTGTTTTGGAATCGTAAAAGTATACACATATATATATGTAGTGTTGGCATATAATGAAAATTTATTAAATGCGAGAACTATTGTTTTGACAATGAATAGCAAATTAAGTAATAAATTTGTCACTTTAATTATAAAAAATGGGTTCTCTTGAATAGAGCATGAAAAATTATACTCTCACAAATTGCCATTTAATTGATTTTCGGTGTATTTTTATTTTATTTATTTAAATATTAGCCAAAATGACATTACAGATTATTATAACGCGTTACTGTGACCAGACATATGTATATTTTTATTTTATTTTATTTTATTTTAAAAAATCAATACCACAGAGACTTGACAGGTTGCCCCAAAGCGTCAATGTGATTTTAATACAAATAATAAAAATCATAAAAATTACAAAAAAAACATCATAAAAAAAATAATAAAAATCATAAATAAAAAAAAAACATAAGAAAATAATAAAAATCATAAATAAAAAAAAACATCATAAAAAAATAATAAAAATCAAGTAAAAAATATGTACATAAAATAAAAACAAAGAAATAAGATTGAAAAATTTATATCGTGCTATTTAGGATGTGTTCCACCAACTCAACATAACTGGCATCGAATAGGTCATATATAAGCATAATACAAATACAAAATATATATAAGAAAATTAGCGAGACATCTATGTTATACGTAACAAATTTTGAAATCATATTCAGATTTGTTATGTATAACATAGAATAGGCTAGTGGTTAGCATACAATCTGGTCACGGGTTCAAATCCCACTGATTTCTGCTGGCCATACCTTAGATTTGTGACTTAAGATCGATCGTTTCCTATCAGATTTTGCCAATTTATCTGATTTTCATTGAAACGGTTCCAAAAAATTGGCAACCTTACCCATTTTCTCGCAAAATCTTTCAAAAGTTTTCAGCAATCTCGAATTTCACTGAATTTAATAAAATGCTGCAAATTTACAAATTTGACCATAAATATATCTGTGGATGTTAATTGATATGTGTTTAATGAGTTTCGCCGAATTGTTTAAAAATGCTTCAAATTTACAAATTTGACAGATGTCTTTGTGGATGGTTAATTGATATTTTATTTTTTTTATATATACCAGGAAGGCCTTACAGGTAAATCCCAATGCGCCTTCCTGGCCAATTACAAATACAAATACAGCTTTTTTTTTATTATAAGTCGTTGAATTGCGAGACACTGAAAAAACTCGCAAATTAACGAGACATCTATGAATTGCACATAAATTTTTATTGTACATCAATCAAATTTTTGAAATAGTGGTGACATAGTAGGTAGAAAGGATTTTTAGCCAATTTTTTTTCCGGGAATCGTTTCAACAATGAAATCAGAGAAAATTGGCACACTCTGATAGGAAACGATCGACCTGGAGTCACAAATATCCAAGTCTGACTAGCAGCATTGAAAATTATACTCGGAATAAATCCTTTTCAACCGAGGTTAGCTCACGGGATCAAACCCGGCGCATCTCGGTGCTTAGTATCAACGCAGCCATCGAGCCATGCTGCTGGATATATTTATTTATTTATTTTACATACTTATTTTTACATAAATATATTCATATATACAAGGAAGGCCTAACAGGTAAACCCCAATGTGCCTTCCTGGCCAATTACAAACAATGCAGCATTTTTATTACATAAGTCGCTGAATTACGAGACACTAGAAAAATTAATGAGACGTCTATGAATTTTAAATGTGTACAAACATATATTGCCAAATCCTAATAGGAAATGATGGACTTTAAGTCATAAATATATAAGTCTAACACGCAGCATTACAGATAATTTATTTATTTCTGGAGGTAAAAACCCATTGAAGTCATATAATATAAATATTAACATTAAAAAAAAACAATTTCAATAGAAAAAGTAGTGAAAAACAATAATATGTGTTTTTATAACATGAGACACTTATATGACAAAAAACATAGAACATATAAATGAAAATAAAAGATAGTAAAATCATAATATATATTATGGAAAAACGATATTTTGAATGGTTCTTATAAACCGACCAAATGTAATACTAAATATGTCGATGTCCGTCTCATCAGCTACATATATGGTTGAAGTGCATACACGATTATTTAAAAGAATGTTGGTTTTCGCTATAATTGGTGAAAACAGAATAATATAATATAATATAATATACTCGGCATAAATTCTTTTCAATCGAGGTCAACTCACGGCATCGAACCCGGCGACCTCTCGTTGCTAGGCAAAAGCCCAACCACCGAGCCATACTGCTGGCTATGTACATATATGTGACTCCAAATCGATCGTTTCTCTATCAGAGTTTGCCAATTTTATCTGATCATTGCTGAAACGGTTCCTGAAAATTGGTATTAAAAAATCTAATCCTGTTGTCACAAAAATCTGCCTGAGTATAATTTGTATTAATTATACACAGTAATCTGAAGATCCATAGATGTCACTATGATTATTATTTCTGATTAATTGTTATATTCTATATATTCTGATTGTATATGTATGTATTACTGTATTTCTGATTTCTGATTGTTTATGTATTTCATTAACGTACACCCGTCGCATTGGAGCAAATCTGTAATGGCGAGTGTGTATTGATTTGTGACAATAAAATAAAATATACATATGTGGAGAGTCTCAAGAAGCTGGTAGTCACCGGAACATTAGAGAAAATGCGATAGAGAGGACGGACTCTCACAAGATGATCAGATAAAATAAAATCAAGGAACTTTATAAACATTTTTCTAGTATTTAAAAAATGAAAAGAATTAGAAACCATACTGGAAGCGTTCACAAATACACCACATACATATGTATGTAAATACCGCATAACATATGTACTTGTATAGTGCAGTAATATAACCACAAAAAACTCAAACACTTCAACCAAGTGAATCACATGCGGGATCATTACTACACATGTATTTATCTAATCGAAATTCCACGAAACACTCTGAAGCACATACAACATTTCACGCGGATCGATATTGCGAGCCAATGGCGACGATCGAACGTCACATTTAAATTATGGACGATTATCGTGATCGTCAACAACCTATTTCGGACGAGGGCACAAAACAGTACTGGGCCGGGTGGGTGGAGATAGTCGCCGACTGGTACACAAACACAACCTCCACTCACTTCTTCCTCTAGTAAACATATACACACATAATATTTGCCCCAGTATCACAACAATCGGCCTCAAAAAATTCGACCGGTGAAAATATCTGAGTTGCATCACCTTTTCTACCACTCCACTCCACTGTTCCTTTGGCGAAATCCAGATTTTTTATAATGATCGAGAGGTAATTAGCGTTCGATTGCGTGAGCGGCTGTGTGTGCATTTATTTGTGCAACCGGTGAGCTGGTCTTCTTCTACGACCAGGAAGCTGGTGCATTCGCAGCTGTGGTGATCCAATTTTGCGTTTGATCGTTTGATGTTAAGAATGCGTTACTAAGTTGTTTTGAAGTGTTGATCTAATGCACTTTTATGTTAAATGGTGAAAATGATATACTCCAGTACTGTTTATTGGAATTTGAACTGTAATACTTTTGTGTTTAGATTTTGTTGGTAGCATCTTATCGAATTAGCGAGATTAGATGCGTGTTTTCCAAAGAAGGTAATCTGCTTGAAGCGTAATTAAAGATTTTAGATAGTTTACATTGTATTGTTGATACATAATATAGGCAGCAGATATAGAAATCTTCAATATTGAAAGGTTTTAATCAGTACGCTCTAGCGATGAACGAAAGAAAATGTTGTCAACTTTACCAAAAAGGAATGGACCAAAATGCTAAACACGAGGGATTCCAGAAGTGATAGAAGCGAAGTTAAGATAAGTTTTTTTTAAATAATAGGGATCTCAATCAAGTAAATAATGAAGAGGATGGGAAAGGAAAAAAAAAGTTGAAGTAAACAAATCAATAATGGTAAATGAAAATGATAGAAGGGGCTAAACAAGAAGCTGAATTAAAAATACACTTGAACGAGACACACTTTAAAGTTGATATTTTGATCAAGTCTAGTCAAAATTGAATTAATAAATAAGAGTCCTTCATGTATGCAGATTAGAAATTGGAATAAAGAACCAAAGTACTAATGGGAATTTGTCTTTGAAACTTATATAAGACTTTGAGTCGATGTAATAAGTTGACATAGAAGACAATAAGTAGTTGAGTTGAGAAGAGAACAACATTTGTACATATGTAGGTAGAAAATTTTCAAAAACACAAGTAATTAGCCATTTCAAAACCAAGCCAGCAGCATGGCTTGGTGCTTGGGCACTGAGAGGTCGTCGGGTTCGATCCCGTGAGTTAACCACATCCCATGAGTATATTATCTGTAATGCTGCTGGTCAGACTTGGATATTTGTGACTCCAAGCCGATCGTTTCCTATCAGAGTTTGTCAATTTTTCTGGTGTTATTGTCCTCCATTAAATTGGCTTAAAAATCCTTCCTACCCACTATTTCATCACTATTTGAGTTATGCACAATAAAATTTATGTACAAGATTCATAGACATCTTGTTAATTTCGAGTTTTTTAGTGTCTCATGATTAAGCGACTTATGTAATAAAAATGCTGCATTGTTTGTAATTGGCCAGGAAGGCGCATTAGGGTTTACCTGTTAGGCCTTCCTAGTTTATTTGTACATAGATATATACATATTTACGTAGAATAAATAAATAAATTAGCATTTTAACTTGACCCAGTATATGAGCCAAAATTATGAAGTGAATAAATCATCATAAAAAACATCAAAATATACCTTCTAAATGTAAAACAATACCTGAATCATCATCATGCGTAGATCTCAGATGTTGGCAGAGCGCTCTGAGTTGCCTGTAGACATGGAGTGCCTCAGCGTGCAGGGCAGGTCCAGGAATTCCACATTCAACACCACTTCCACCATCCATTTCAGCCTGGAGGGACCTCCTCATTCCACTGACCCCACTTCCAGCTCCAGGACCCAAACGCTCAGACAACGTGGTATTTTCACGCTGCAAACGCTCCATATCCGTCAAGGACTTGCCGTATTTCATTTCCTGACAAAAACAATGACGATTTAGCACTCGGATTCTGATCGCACACGGAGATAGTATTAGACAAGGACAATACCTGCTCTCTGACGTGTCTTTCCAGTAGCATTATCCTATCGTTGGATTCTTCTAATTGGGAAGCCATCGTCTCCCTGTCGTTCAGAGCAGTTTGCAGTCTCCTTTCTAATTCTGACTTTTTGTCGACGACTAACTGCAGTTCTTCCCGCAACGTTTCCATGCTGATAACATGGTCCTAAAATATATAATAAATTAGTTACATGTGTAACATTCGACAAATAATAGAGAAAGTGAATGAAATTATTCTTAATTTATTATGATTATGAGGTATAAATTTATATAAATGTGATCAAAACGGAACTACGGAAATTACATCACAATAATATCGTAATTTTAGTACTAATTCGAAGTATTTATGTAAAGTAGGTCTTGTTAATGTATTATAAATAGATATGTACCAATCAGGAACCACCATTGGTACTGTACTGCTAATATAGTATAATTGCTATTACAAATTGAACAAAATGACATGCAAATTTCGCTTCTGGTGATTAAAAGTTTGCAATTTCTCTGTTTCGGAATAGAGAGCCGACACATCGAAACTATGATGATTAATGATGAATCCAAGGACTTATCATCCGATGCGGAACACAATTTCAAAATCTGCAATGCAATACTAGACAGATGCAATGTCACAAGGCGAAAGAATTGATTCATTTTTATTTTTAAATAGTACTTCTTAAATCAAATTTGATGATGTTTATCTTGAAATCAGCGTTCTATCTTAAATTACATATGTATTTGTGTACATCGGAACGGTAAATAATGGTGAGATCACATTCAAAAGCACGACACGGCACGCCTATGTATATTCCAGCTATGAAAGGTGTATCTTCATGTAATTTTGAATTCGTACGATCTTATTTTTTCAGCAAGTTTCTCTTACATTTCTTCAAATATGGGAATTACTGTTATCCATGTTAATAAAAGGATGAAGGCGCAGACACACAGAGTGGTACGCAGCACGTGTTTTTTTTTTTAGATAGTTTTGCACGTGTAAAAAAACGCTAGCACGCATGATCTATGCCAGGCCAAAAATTATCACTGGAATGTTTTCAGTGATATATTTTCTTTATTGACTTACATAGGTTTGACAGCGATCGACAACGGTGAATTTTATATTGGAAGAAATGTAGGAGAAACTTGTTGAAATAATAATATCGTACGAATTAACAATGACATGAAAACACGCCCATTCACATCTAGAGTTCACCTAGGCATGCCGTGCCGTACGATTTTGTATGTCTGCGCTTTAAAATTATACAGAAAATACTCTTGGGGGTGAGCTTTGGAAAGAATTGCGACGGTACAGCGTTTTTTTGCATGTGCAAAATTATCTAAAAAAAAAACACGTGCCGCGTACCGCTGTGTGTTTGTGTTTTTATAATTGTATTAACATAGATAACAGTGATTCCCATATTTTAAGAAACGTAGGAAAAAAATGTCAAATTAATAAGGTCGTACAAAATAATAATGACATGAAGACACGTCACGTCTATCACAGCTGGAGTCTCCCTAAGCGTGCCGTGCACACTTTTAAGTGTATATTTTACAGTCGAAATGTATTTTCAGTTGTAATATACATATTTCAACTCGCATTTTAGGTCATTCATATCGAATAAAATTCTATTAGTAAATTATATCTCTACAAGCACAAATCAATTTTCAACAATGTTCGCCAGTTGTAATATAGTTGATATATTAATATAGTTGAGTTTTGACAGCTCTGTGTGTTCACAACAAAAATGTCACTTTCCAACTCAATTTGCTAGTCGAGTGACTTTTTCACGAAAGTCTAACCTCTCCATCTAAACAGGTACCAACTTATAGTTGAACTGTATTTTCAGTTGTAATATACACATTTTGACCTGTTAGAATGAAATTTTCCATATGAATCAACTCACGTGGGTTAGACAACTAGTCAAAATATATTACAACTGAAAATACACTTCAACTATAAAGGTAGTTGGTACCAGGTTAGTTGGAATATATTTCAACTAGTCAAAATATTGTAGCATATGCTAAAAGGAGCCACCGTTATAATTGGTTTTCGAAGATTATCTCCAGGCTTAAGTGCTGTCGGCTAACAATGGAGACCCCCCCCCCAGATTGGACTTAGTGGTCGGTAACGGCATTCGGTCACTTCCCACTAGAGTTCTCAGAACTGACAGCGCTAAAGCGTGGGACTGCATGCCGAGACCGTGGGACTGCGTATCTAGTACGTGACTATAACAATAGGTAAACAAACACGTCGAGGAAGATGCAGTGAGCGACCTGCCCTTTTATAAGCAGGTACTTAGGCCATATGAAGGCATTCTGGACGGAGCACTGACAGTGCGTGGATCTCCTTAATCACCCAATAAATGCTGTGAAGCGACTTAAGCCTTTTATTTGGATCCTCCACCCACCCTCACGCAACAATATATTACAACTGGAAGATACACTTCAACTGTAACATACATACATATATAGCAAATTGTATCATTGAATTGATCAATTGCCATATTTTTATTTAGAAAAGTGTATATATAGCCAGCAGCATAGCTCGGACGTTAAGCTTCTGCTTACCGTCAAGAAGGTGCCGGGTTCTATCCCTGAATGAAAATGAATTTTTCAGAGTATGCTGTTGGTCAGACCTGGATTTGTGACTCCAGGTTGATCGTTTCCTATCAGAGTTTGCCAATTTTCTCTGATTTCATTGTTGAAACGGTTCCCGGAAAAAAAAAATTGGCTAAAAATCCTTCCTACCTACTATGTCACCACTATTTGAAAAATTTGATTGATGTACAATAAAAATTTATGTACAATTCATAGATGTCTCGTTAATTTGCGAGTTTTTTCAGTGTCTCGCAATTCAACGACTTATAATAAAAATGCTGTATTTGTATTTGTAATTGGCCAGGAAGGCGCATTGGGATTTACCTGTAAGGCCTTCCTGGTATATATGTAAAATAAAATAAAATAAAATAAAATATTATTATAGTAAGTATTTAGAGTGAGTATTCTTGACAACTTAACTATAAATCTAGTGAGTTTGTATAGACTGTGCATATACGTATATGTAGCACATGACCAATACGATTTGATTACTCGTACAGAGGCGATAAAAATTATGAATGGGCTTCAGGCCTTAATTTATTGTATGTTAATACATTCGACATACCTGAAGACTCGTCTTTCTCATAGAACATTGGTCTCTGAGTCCTTGCAACTGTGCTGTAAGTAGGATTTCTTGAGTTTGGGCCTCTTTGAGCTGATTCGTCAACCGATTGTTCTGGGATGTGAGCTCGGTAATCAACGAAGTCTTCTCACGTTCATTCTAAAAACACAAAAAAATAAATTAGCCCCAAAATACAGCAAACAGCACATACAAATTACAAACGGATCGATGGTTTTGGCCCTTTCGAATGTCACTACTTCGACATGGTATGTACGCGGTCGTTATGGCTACCATCGAATAAACTCGATAGAATCGCGTAACGATCGCTCGAAAGCGAAACGCCATCGTTTCGATGATGATAATAATCAACGAGCGTGTATGTAATGAGTAGTAATCGAATTAAAAGAAGCGTTTACCCTATTCATTCAAGTATTCGTCAAGGGATTCCCCGTTCAGAGTTGAAATTGACTGTTACGGATGTCAGTTATCGTTAATAGTTATTGCACGCGAGACGTGTGGATGTGTGTAATCTCGAGAAAATTACACATCTCTACGTCGTTACATTACACACAATTAAATTAAACGATAATAATGTGTACCTACCTAAAGGTAAATAATACTCTTTTTTCGTGAGCACGTTGGTAAGCTCATTACGTGTGGTTTTACGAGTGCTTACTTACAAAAAGTGGACCAAAATCCAATTATGTACACGTGAAATTTACGCAAGCTGTCTATTTGTATGTACTTATAGGCTCGTGGTTCAGTTCCAAATGCAATTTAAAGATTTATTCAGTTTATTGAAGGATGTATAATTGGAGTCGCTGGAAAAATTTGGCCTTATAAACCTCTAGATGAGTTGATGGAAATGATTTATTAAAATAAGTTGATATAACCGCGCCAGAATGGTTCGGTGATTACTGGTCACAAATTACTGGTCACAAAGTTACTAAAATCTCTATAACGGAACATCTGGCAGCCGAAAAGTCCATCATACTAACGATAACTATCATAGTAACGAGAACTTGAGTGCCAAATATTGTGTATTCGCGATTTTCATGGCAAAAATTGTCTCTGTGACCACCCCAATGTGACGAATAGTCCAATTACCCGCCAGAATATATGAAAAAATATAAATATTAATTTCGACGTCGACTTATTAACGCTCCCTCACCGAAGTGGGGTATGCAAGTGCCCCAATTTTTACGTTTTTCGAAATAACTATGTGGTTTTAAAAAGCTATACACCCTATATTTCTTGTATTCTTGGAATGAACCAAAATAAATTTATTTTAATAGATTTTGTATGATTTAGAAAAGGGGTACGTAGTAAAAAAATACATTTATACATTTCTTCGTTCCAAAGTATGATTTAAAGGCGGTAGCGATAGGTCATGTTTTTGACTGTTCGCTTGCATATTCTTGTTGATCGATGAATCAATGCGAGAGAAAGAGACAGCTATATTTTCGTAAGCTATTGTTTTCGTCGCTTTTGGCGCGTGGCTATTGAGTCATGCAGTCGCCTGTTGGCCTTACCCATGTGCGTTTGCATGTTGATGCTAGTCGTTATTTTTTAATACAAAAATAGTCAAAAATTTGCTATAAGACTAATACTTTTTTATGTTGACGTATAAAATGATTAATAAGATATATATTGAACCCATTTGTATTGAGAAACGCCGTATTTTGATTAAAAAATACTGGGGTCTTACTCGACCCCGGTTCGGGACACTCGTTCGATCTCGACGCTCCGTACTTCAAAGGTTAATATAACTGAAGCATAATCTATTAGATATGTGTTGCGCAAAACAAATCCAAACTGCTTGGATTTGTTTTGCGCAATGCTCACTACTTCCAAGATCCAAGTATAATGGTGTTGTTTTATTGTTCGCTTGTCCGGAGCATATTAGAGTTTGGGTCTGTAATTTGAAGCCCCACTGAAATGAAATTCTCTCTCTTGAAATATAAATATTACCCCTGTTTATTTCCCACTGCCTTTTTACAAGGTATGCTAGGCTTTGACTCAATATCTTCGAGAAGAATTATTGTCATTTTCAAATCTGTCATTGGAGTATTAAAGGGAAGTATTGACAACACTTCGATTTTATTGGAACTTAAATTTTGAGCGCCCGAATGCGGTAGAGCTTTGCGTCATCGTTTACTTTTCCAACCTATTCCTGCGAAAACGTTTGCTTTCAATAGCTCGTCTATTGTAAAGTCTATCCGGTTCCTTAATGTGATAGATGAACATTTGGACCTGTTTAATTGTCATGTTTATGAACTGGTCAGTTTCATGAGATTCAACACGAGTATATTTGAATGAGATGGATGATCGGTAATTTTTATTGTTCTTTTCCTTTTTTTTTTGTAAGACTGGTGTAACGCATTGGGGCAACCTTTCAGGACACATTGGTCATAATATTGTTATTATTATTATTAGTGAATTCCCGATTTCAACGTTAACTTAAGCAATGCTTCGGGGTGCACGTGGTGACGTTATTACACATGTAATGATATTTTAATTTTTTCATATATTCTGGTGTGGTTTTGTCGCCGAGAGCTTTTTCGTGGGGTGGTTTTGTCGGCGCGCTGATTTTGATGACGATTTTTCTAATGTACGTATGTACATACAATTAAATATAAGCTAGGTTTATCGTGTCTTGACAGAAGATTAAAAAAAAACAAAAAAAACTATTGGGAAGTATCTTAGAATTGAAAATGTCGGTTAAAAAGCGAAAAGACAAATTTAACAGTTTAAGTACAAGAACAAAATTCCCATGGACCGATTTGCAGTATCTTCTTTTTTCCTGTCACTTTTTTCAAGAACGAAAAGGGAAACTATTTGAGAGTGTAAAATTAAGCCACTTCAAAGAAGATGAAGGACGCTTACCGCTTCGTCGTTTTTCCTTTCTATTTTCGGTGAACTTTAAAATTCAAACATGAACAAAGATAAATACATATTTTGAAAAATCATAAAACAACAACCAAAAGGTGCTGCGATTTCCAAAATCAAATTAAGTAATTTGGAAAAGAAGAACATGATCAAAATCGATGATTTGGCATTTAAAGGTTTTTTTATACCAGTACAGTTCAAGCCAGCAATTGCACGAAAACAGCATTCCGAAAAAAAAAATTCTTTATGTAGTACATTCTATATGGACACATTCATATGTTCCGTAATTTGTACGTAGCGTATCGGAAACAATAGAAATCGACACGATCAATTAATATTATACAGCAGTAAATGTCACCGAAACGTATCGAGCAAAAACGGTTTACTTTGGCCACTGTGAAAATATTCACATATGGTGTGACGTCATGGTGGCGAGTGCACCCGTACTAACGAAAGAGGCGCATATGAACGTGTCAGAAACGTCATATTGTGACAATATTATGCCGTATCGTTGCGTTCTGTAATGTAACGTGCTTAAAATGAGTGGTGCTGTATAGTATGAATATAATCATGTAGTCTTTTCCGTGTAGTGCTGTGCTGAGTTGTCGACGTGCAGTGTTAGTTGATATAAACTGGATAATTAATAAGAAACAAATAATACTTATTTAAAATAAATTCTAGTTCTATGAATAGAATTCTTTTCCATAGATTTCAACTTGAATACTCTAATTCCGATACATTTTAAAGTACTGTAGCGAGAACGTGTAGAGCGGTTTCTGAGATCGGAGTGAAAGACGCAGCAGTAATGGTAGATGTAGTTAACTTTTCTTGATCCGTCAGCCTGTTAACTCCGAATGAAGCACGAATAAAACCGACAATATTTACACCCCAGCGTGTAAACTCAAAATAGAGAGATCATTGGTCGATGGGTCGCGAGACCTTATTGGGTGTTGTTTAACCTTATGGGTTTTTTGAGGAATTTTTGACCCGAACGCAAGATCAAATGATCAGTGCTAGTAAACCAGTGGTCGACGAGCACTAATCACCTTATCTCTAGGTACGTTACAATACTTTTGCATAAAAAAATTTATAATTTGTATATAAAATTGTTATTTTAAATAAAAATACCAATATTTTTTTATACTACCGCCATCTATGTTTAAAATTAAAAACTGGATAACCTTCAGGCACTTTTGAGAAATTCAAATTTCAAACGCGTCTTATGGTCCGTACGCACCAAACCAACGACGATTTTGGGCCAACTTTTAAAACCAGTAGCGTACAAAATATCGAAATAAAAATTAAATAAAAAAATTGAAATTAAATATCAAAATTAAGCTAACGAGCGAGATTGAGCTAAAATTAGATCATCGTTGATGTTTTGAATTACAATAATGTTTTGAATTACGACGATGCGCATTACAACCAGAGAAATATTATAATTACGAGCGAAAAAAACCTTGTTATTGTTTCTTTTAAGTCGTCACGATAACTACTGTGTTTCCCCCTTCGGAAATATTTAACCAACAACGATTTTGGGCCAACTTTTAAAACCAGTAGCGTACAAAATATCGAAATAAAAATTAAATAAAAAAATTGAAATTAAATATCAAAATTAAGCTAACGAGCGAGATTGAGTTAAAATTAGATCATCGTTGATGTTTTGAATTACAATAATGTTTTGAATTACGACGATGCGCATTACAACCAGAGAAATATTATAATTACGAGCGAAAAAAACCTTGTTATTGTTTCTTTTAAGTCGTCACGATAACTACTGTGTTTCCCCCTTCGGAAATATTTAACCAACAACGATTTTGGGCCAACTTTTAAAACCAGTAGCGTACAAAATATCGAAATAAAAATTAAATAAAAAAATTGAAATTAAATATCAAAATTAAGCTAACGAGCGAGATTGAGCTAAAATTAGATCATCGTTGATGTTTTGAATTACAACAATGTTTTGAATTACGACGATATTTTTTTTATTTTTTATTTATTTATTTAACATATAAGCCACAGTGACATTACAGAGATCTCCAACGCGTCGCTGTGGCCGGTCATTCAGTAATAATAACATGATAACACTAATAATAACTTATAATAATAACAATAGTAGCACAACATCATTAAAATCATAAAATCATAAAAAAAACAGATAAAGTAATAACAATCATTAATATTTATAATAGGCAAAATCAACCACTGGCATTCCTCAACAACCACTCAACCAGATTAGTATATTTTATATTGAAGAGGTCAATTTCACCAGAAATCCTGTTAAGCAGATATATCGCTCTAGATATAGGAGCCGTTGACAACATATTTGTGCGAGCCACAGGAGGAACAAACAAATCACGATTTCTCAAGTCCCTGAATTTACAAGGTGCATTAAACCTAAATTCCTTTAGAACCTGAGGATTGTGTATTATCCCATTCAACAGCTTAAAAAAGTGTCTTCCCAGTAACATATTCCGACGAGACTCCAATGAGTTGAAACCTAACGCCCCTAATAGGAATGCACTAGGATATAGCCAAGGATAATAACCATACTGTTTCAAATAAAGATATCTGAGAAACCGTTTTGGATTCTCTCAATCTTCAATGAATGAGTTATATGGGTAGGATTCCATATAATAGAAGAAAATTCTAGAATACTACTAAATAAATAAATACTACTAAATAATTCTAGTACTAAAGATTCATAAAGAATTTTAAGCACCAACGTACTCTGGAAAGGTTTGCTAACTCTTAGTAAGAATCCCAGCATTTTTGTTGCACGCAAACAAATATTGTCTGTGTCGTTTAAATTGAAAATTATTCGAGAACAAGACCCCCAAATCACAATATTCATCTACAAACTTTAATTCAACACCACTTAGGCGATATGGATAAATCAAGCGATTTGAAGATCTTGTCACATTGAGAACACAGCATTTTTGAATGCTAAAAAATAATTTATTATCGACAGACCAACTTGACAGCGCATCTAAGTCCAATTGGAGAAGGGCTGCGTCACTATGAGACTTAACTGTCTTAAAAAGCTTAAGTTCATCGGCGAATAAAAGATAGTCTGAATACTTAATTATTTTTGAGATGTCATTAATGTAAATTAAAAAGAATCATGCACAGAGTCGTCAAGCCAGGTTTCCGTTAGTACCAGGATGTCAGCACATTGAATAGCCGAGTTAGAACCTAATTCATCCAGTTTATATTTAAGGCCTCGTACATTTTGATAGAAAATGCTTATATTATGCATTACAACCAGAGAAATATTATAATTACGAGCGAAAAAAACCTTGTTATTGTTTCTTATAAGTCTTCACGATACACCAATGTGTTTCGCCGTCGATGAAATATTTAACAAAAAAATGTCGGTGATTTGTCAAAGGGTTTTTTTTTCTTTCGTCGAAATAAAATTAATAATCACACATTATCCGATAAATTTTACCTCTGAGATGGATTTAATTATTTGATTTATTTCGACGAGAGAAACAATTGAAGACATTATCCGATAAAATTTACCTCTGAAATGATTTAATTAATTGATTTATTACGACGAGAGAAACAATTGAAGACAAAAAAATTTCCTTTGATAAAACCGACAACGGCTCGGGTTGAAGAAATCGAAGACGTCACCCATACTTACACATAATATATGCTCAGTAGCTGCGCATTACGGGGAAGTAAAAATAATAATTCTTTGATTTTTTTTTCGATCTTAGTGCGCATCTACGTAAGTCAAAGCATCTTCGACAAACAAAAGTCGAGGATTATCTGTATGTGATTGTTGATGATCTAATTTTAGGTCAATCTCGAAAATTTATTTAAATTGGGCATGTTCTGTTTTAACTTTCAATATTTTATTTTAATTTTAATATATTGATTATGATTTTATTTTGATATTTGAATTTAATTTTAATATAATAATAATATTTTTAATTTTGATATTTAATTTCAATTTTTAAATTTAATTTTTATTTCGATATTTTGTACGCTACTGGTTTAATCCTGCTGGTTAAATCGTTGGACCAAATTCGTCGTTGGTTTGGTCCGTACGCAGCATTATACGATATTTTTGAACCATCGTAATGGCGGAGGATCCATTTACTTATATTGATGACCAAAATGAGCAATATGGCAAAGTATGAAAACGATCAGATAAGAAGCAAATTTTTTCCTGAATTGTAATCGTAAGTGAAGTATAAAAGAGGTATGTAAAAAAAAGGAGAACTAACCCACATAAATGATGTTTTAACTGCCGCAATTTCAAAAATTTTATTTGTCTAATTGGAAATCAAAATAGGTATAAGCGAAGAGGCAAAACTCAAAAATAAATATTATCACACACAAATTACAACGAACGATTAGTGAAAATCGACTACTGAAATTTCGCAAAACGAATCTGCCATTTTTTGCACTGATTTATTCGGGCACAGCTCGGTTCGATCTCCATCGAGCTACCTATCCGGCAAATCAAAATGTCGAAAGTTTCCTAAAACACCAGAACGATTGGCCCCAATTAGTGTAATCACTTGCGTAAAGTGCTAAGAAAAAAAAACAAAATCTCAAAAGTGACCAAACCGCAGATCAAACAACGTACCGATAGAATAAAACCAAACAATCCATGCATACATAACGGTCATTATCATCATCCGCGTAGTAATAACCATCAACGTAACACCGGTACATAATACGAAATCGATTCGTCTTCATTTCGACGTATTGTTAGTGTGATTTGATTAATCGGTTTGACGTGCCGAGTTGATCTTAATCGTGGCATTATGCAAATGCGTATGTGAAAACCGGGCTAATCGGCTCAAAACTTTATCATTCTTATCTGGTCGTTAAGATCGTCTGCATATTTCATATTAGATTATGATGATGTTGATGTTGTGCCTAAAAGTTCAGGGTCGCAAGTGTGTCCGTATTTTAAACGACTAGTTAGTGTGGAAGTTAGTGCTCAGGTCAGTGTGTGGCCTACATACTAAACCGTATCTCGGAATTGTTGAAAAGGTGGGCATGGGGAAGTAAGGGATGAATGATATTAAGAGGAAGGGGTGATGATTTGTTATTGTGACGTTTAGGAAGTTAGAAATTTGTTTGGAAATGTGGTAGTAGTTTGATTAATTGGTATTTCAGTCGGTTCATAATATTTTCTTGAAAATTGTATTGCCGTCTCTTTCATTCTTTAGCATATTTTTATGGATTTTAATAGGAAAAAGAAAGAAAGACAGAGATGGAACATAAAACGGTAGAGGAATTTGTTATTTAAAAGTTTATTCTAAGATATTGTTTTTAATGATAATAACACTATGTTGACGGTTTCTACAAGATTTCATCAATTTCTTAATTGTGGAATCAGATTTTTTTATATATAGGTATGTATGTACTTTCTTCACTCAAAAAGAAAAGAGTTCATGTTATCGTAAGTAGTCTCAGTTTATTTAAATTGTAGAGTTATACATATCTTCTCATATTTGAGACTAAATTTATGTGTTAAAACAGATAATGAGCCACATTTGAGGAGTATTTATATACAATGTACATACATACATATATTCGAATTCTTGGACATTGAATGGAAGAAACATAAAGTCACGGAATCTTACTCGGACAAATATAAATTTTCCATTAACCCTTTGAATGCTGACCGACGCCGATCGGCGTTTTGCCAACAAGTTCATGAGCCTGAAATACGCCGATAGGCGTTTTATTTTGAGTATGTAAAAAGTAAACAAGAAAACTACCCGCTAAGTCTTTCCAGGTTGCATTGAACATGGCTCGTGTAATCCGTGTCAATGTTTATAAAGACTGATTTACACCGGAATACCTGAATTTATAAGCATAGCAGAATTTCTCGATAGATATCCCTAACTGCTGAGTATTTTAGATTATGGCTTGGCATTTAGATTGTGAGCATTACATTTTAATCAACAATGAAGAAGATGGAACTAGTTTAGGAAAAATTCATTTTTTTTATATTGTTGTTATATTAAAGATAGTAGATATATTAAAGAGTCTAGGCACACCTTTACAAAACTTGAAATCCTCGGCGGTAGTTATCTAGGGTTTGTTTGGATTAGCTACAATTTTTACACCTGCTTTCTATTGGATTTAAAAATGATTCTAGTTGGAAATGTTGGCGAAATTATCAACGTGGCGGGCTTTCAACAAAGAAGACGTCAGCACTCAAAGGGTTAACAAAGGTAGAGCTATTTATATAATGTTATTAAAGTGAAGGAAAACGAAGAACCTTAGCTGGAAGATGTTTTAAGGATGAAGGAAAGGATCAGAAGAATTTGAGAGTATCAATCTGAAAAAGTTATGAATAAATAATGTTTGGCATGCTATAACATAAGTAATACGTTGCGATTTCCGCAAAAGAATAATATACATATGTAATTAGGGGATGAAGAGAAGTGAAGTAAGTAGAGTATGACAAAAACGCGAGTAAATATAAGGAAGAGGAACAGTTCCAGCACACATTTTTCATTCATTCATTTTTATTCATAGCTCATATTAATTTTAACCGGAGTTGAAACAAACAATGAAATAGCTAACACATTTAATTAATACAAATCATTTACGTCTTCACGGTAGCACGTTGAGCAACTGATAAATGAAAAGATACCGGCTCAGATTCTGCGATACGACGCACGCGCACATTGTTGCGGGATTGCAAAAGATGCTGGCGGGCAGCTCTCATCCGGCTTCTAACGTGTTAACAACGCTCAAGTGCGGCCGCGACATTTTTACACTGACAGTGAAAGGTCGACTTATTATCGACAAGAAAAAATCAACCCAACGCTAAGTTATCATCATCGTCATCGTACACTTAATTTTTTCATGTCGAATTGTTTTGGAGTTGGGCAATAGAACACCGGCTGACAATTGTTGCAACATTGCTCCGTATTCAACTTGGGACTTCCGATTTGCCACGGGTTGAGCAACCTGGCAATTGCTCTCTTGGGAAATGTGTTTCTACTTAGTTTGAACTTCTTTTTTTGTTTGCAGTTTGTTCTTTTGCTAATAATCTCACGGAAGAAGCGCTGTATGTATCCGTTCCCCACATACAGTTTCGTTATCAATTAGTCATTCGCTTTGTCCCATTCATTCATTCGACTTGTCACTTTTGTTGCTAATGGTTAATGCCTTTGATGTTTTTAATGCTTTTGATGAGAGAGAAATGAAAAAGGGGGAATGGATTGAGAAATTAATAATTTTTTTGATTCTAACGTGACATGTTTATAAAAAGTCTTAGAAAAGATTTTCAGTGTCTTGTGAAAGACACATTATGTGATAAGCATAAAGATAAACTGTTTCTTTCCGAATATAATATGATTAAAATTTTAACTACTTTTATTTAGGCAAAAAATAAAATAGTCAGTTATTTTTAAAGCAGATTGCTCCAACGCGACAAGTGTGCTATACAAATTAAGAATTACTTATTAATTATTTTAACAGGTATACGTTCACCCATCTATTAAACACGACATCTATGGTCAAACGATTAACAGTCACTATGGAGAAACTTTTGCAGCATTTCATCAGCGAAAATCGAGATGCTGAATAGCTCGAATTTTTGCTAAAGAATTAGGACAGGGTTGCCAATTTGTTGGAATCATTTCAATGAAATCAATGAACTGGCAAACTCTGATAGGAAATGATCGACTTTGGAGTCACATTTCCAAGGTTTGGCCAGCAGTCTACGGGATAGAACCAGAAAGCATTACATGCTAACTACAAATCTATTATTCTGGTTCTATGTTCATTTTTATCTTTGTATGTCAAATGAACGGTTTGTAAACTATTAATTCTATTAATCTAAATATCGCTCAAAATTCACTCATATAAAAAAAAATCATTAAACTATTGGAATAAACGTAGTACCACGTATCCCGCCTTCCGCGATGAACCAATATCAAACGTAATACAACGTATCCCGCATTTCTCGTCAAGCTCATATGAAACGTAGTATGTACTACGTGACCCGCTTAAGGTGTGTTAAGTATTTTTTGACAAACAGAAACTGGTCAAGCAGTTAGTGACTAATAATATAACCTACTGCACATCTATTTACACCAGCAACATATGTAGATAACTGGTTGGCGTGTAAATGATTTCATCTGTGTGGTCTTGGGTTCATTACCTGCTTTGGTGTTGCTCGTCAGACCTTGGATACATGAATGCGAGTTCAGGTCGATCGTTTCCTTCGACCTGATTCGTTTCAGAGTTTGCGAATTTATCAGATTTCATTGAAAAGGTTCCACAACATTGGAAAACCTTTCATTTCTTACGCAAATCGAGTATAGCGTCTTGAATTTGCTGCTAATATTAAAATGCTACCCACTCTCTAAAATGGATGTATTTCTCTAAATATTTGTATTATCGAATTTGTCCATAGATGTCTTTAAAAATGTTACTGTTATATAAAAACATAATTGTCTATCGATGTTTGTATTTGGCCAGGAAATCACATTGGCTTCTCTGTTATATGTATTTAAAAAAAAATGGTGACCAAATCAAACTAAGTTACTGACCAAATAAAAACAGACCTTTTACAAATTGTGATTAAAACGTCTTTATACAACTTTATTGTACAAATTTATTGTTTGATGTTTACAAAAAGATCATATCATCACCAAGTAGTATTGTTACGTACGCCGCGGATTAAGCGAATAGAATCCCAGAGACTATGTGATCGTTCAAGGGTTATCTGTTATCGGATTAACTATGTAAGTGCTTGCACTTACTTCCAGGATTATATCTGGACTCTAAGTGCATTTAGGCTAAACAATGACCGTTATTAGTTATTTCTCAGAATCGGTACGGGGAGACCCAATGTCGTGGAAATACATATCCGAATACGTGACTATACAACAGGTAAACAGATTAGGCCTCCTGAGAGATCTACCCTTTATAAGGCGGTACGTAGGCGATATCATGTCATTCTGGACTGAACACTGACAATACGTGTAACTCCTTAATCATCAATAAATGCTGTGAAACGACTGTTGGCCTTTTACTTGGATCCTCCACCCACCCCTACGCAACAGTATCAAATGAACATACATACATAAATGTGATACTTTTTATTGACATATTAATAGTTTCCCATTATCTTCTAACGAAAACATAAATGTAAAGGAGCAAAATTGAATCTTTATAAGGGAAGAAATGCCAAATTTGTATTACTAGACCCAATTACGAGGCAATACATATATAAAATCGCATTCAATTTTCCACATGACACAAAATGTAAGTTTTGAGTGCATTTTCAGCAGTTATTTTAATCGTCATCTAATTGGTAATCACATTTGAATTGATTCCAATTTACGTATCTAAAAGGTACCCCCGTAACCTCTGATCTGATCAGGATTTTAGTACATATACTTACAAGTTATAATACAATGTAGACGAAAAAAATCAATCATTAACCATACCTGTTTAACATTGTTTTCCCGTTGATCTAATTTGGCGGTGAGGTCTCTAACATCCGTCTGCAATTCCAAAAGGCGAACTTCATTCTCTTCTTCAGTGGTTTGCAACCGTCTTCTGAGCAAGTGCTTCTCTTGTTCCAGCGCCTGCAACACAAACAATGGAGCAATTTAAACAAATTGACTACACACAGAGTGATATAAATTTTAAGATAAAAGCGCACAGCAAACGGTACAACAACATCTCTAGAATTAGCGTTCAAGAAGCGTGGCAGATACACACTGTGGAGCAACAACGTGCGACATTGCTGCGTTTGTGGCTTAACTAGACCGTTATATTCCGATTCAAATTCAAACGTTTTCCGCCATAATAAAATAATAGCATCTCGATAACATTTTTCCGCCATAATAAAGAAAGTTTCACCAGCAGATACGAGTAGGCATTAGATTACCTAAGTTGGACTTATCTCGATAGATGCATCGATCGCAAAACAAACACCAATGACGTTGATTAATTTGAATGTTTTTACCGAGTTATTTTTCTGCTTAGGTAAGGTATTCCTAAGCATGACCGGCTATGTAGAAATAAATGCAAGTAAAGTGTTAACCAGATCTAGATAATGCAACTTTGCACATAATACCTTCACGTATGTACGTCGTTACGCAGAAGTACCGTTGCATATTTCAGGATGCTGCTTTTCCACACTCACACGGTTCAGAATTGATAGTTTAAATTTGAATTCAATTTATCTGAGTGGGTAGGGCAACCTATGGTGAAGTAAAACGTTCACGGTTCAATACCCAGAATGGTCAGATACAATTACTTAAATGTTGTATCAATTCAATTGAATGTAAGAGTGTGAGTATAGAAGGCATTTACGCACTATTTATAACTATTATTTCAATACATATGTATTTACATTGATTTTTTAATATATCTTTATCAAGATGACTAAGCAATTGAACAATATATCACATATACATGTGATCGGTCTCCGTGACGAGCCGGAATGTTAAATTACCGAAAACGCAAATATCGGAAGGCAAAGATCGAAAATCAAAAGATCTTAAGTCGAAAGATCAAAAAAAAGGGAAAAAGGGAGAAAGGGAAAAAGGGAGATCTTAAGGCGAAAGATTAAATTCCGGCTCGTCACGTAGACCCACATGTGATATATTGTTTCACAGATTTCATATATTAATATTTTTGATTAAATTCATATTATGAGAAAAAATGCTATTATTGTAATGTAATGTAATGTATTGTTGTTAAGTAAATAAATATTATATATAATTATTTTCGTATCTTTTTCTGATCTTGATTCGTGTGCTAGTTTGAATTCTCCTATCTGAATTTCATAATGCATAATTTGTGCAAAGTGTTTGTTACATCTGAGATTTATCGTTGAAAATTCTTTCAATTTTACATAAAAATTTATCGCTTTAACCGCAAAATAGCTGTAAAAATTGATGATATAAACTGCGATTGTTCAACTTTTAATCATGGACAATTTCGGTATAAAAAATTTCACGGCTGGCCGCTCAAAAATGTCCCATAAAAGAGATCAGATATTCATAAATCGGATGTCTGAAATTCCTCAAATATTTAACTGTTACGTCGAGTTATGTCATTTATTAATAAAACACACGATTTTGATGAAAATATTTGAAGACGTGTGAAATTCTGTGCGTCTTGCTATGTAATATGTAATAATGTAATATGTTTTGAGAATTTTTTCAGAAAGTGATTCAAATATATTATATGTACATATGTATATATTTAAATGTATTGATGAATGTTTTCTTAACTCATTATGGACCGCCCGAATATCTATGGGAGGTCCTAGTATTTTTCGCAAAGTAGCGGTAAAAGTAAATTGAACTCCTAAACCTTTCAATCAATTAAATAAAAAAAAATGAATTCAGCTTCTTTATACATAGTTGTCTTCGAACGCTACGTTGACGGCCTTTGAATCCGCTAGCCAATGTGCTGAAAACCAAGTATCCGCTAAAAATTGTTTTTTAACTTAAAACAATGCAAAACCTGCGCTGTTAATTATTGCAACTAGCAACAAAAAACCTTTTTAACATATATTAAACGTCGAATTATATAAAATAAGTGCAAGAAATGAAAAATATAGCGGCTGAAGCAGAGCCGTCATTCCAAGGCGGATATCATTCTCACACCGACCGTAGAGCGCGCCGCGTATTGAATACCCCTTCTCTTTCACATATGTAAGGCACGTGTACGAGGGGTTTCCCGCGAAAATAATTATTTCTGTTGATATTGATCAATGTTTTTATTTTGTTATGACATAATTCGAATCATAGAGGTTTTGATAAAGAATACATAAAATATGAAGACCCTGCATTCAGCATATTTGCAGAAATAAAATAAAATATAATTCCTGGTCACTCGCTATCCATCACAGTGTTAAAAACACAGCGCATGTGTTTACGGCCCATGAAAAATGCAACGACAGGAAAGGTTAACATAGGAAAAACCTGTTTCTATTTAGTTATTGTACACATGCGAAAAATCTCTTTCTACGTCATAATGATATTGATACATGTTGCCGCATGTATATGTACATACAGAAGGCCACAAAAGCGTCAATATTTATATGTACGTATGTAAGTATATAAAAAAGTATCCTAAGGATATAAAACCTGAAACAACACAGTTAAGTCAACATTCGAACACTTTACGAGTCGAGTGCAATCAATATGAGCAAGTAAAGAAGTCTCCTTATAATAAACAAACTTTTCAAACAAAAATGTGAAAACTTATCAGCAGTTTTTTTCAATTTTTGACAAGAGTCAATGATAATAAGGAAAAGCTGAGTAAACTGACGTGTTTGTATGTACTCGTTGCATCTGTGTGTTGTTGGGCTTTATAGCGGACATCAATACAAAAGAATGCCATCATACAGTTTTTAGTATTGAAAACATTTTATGATGATAATCTTATATACGTGGCAATAAAAACAACATAAGAACACGAGCGAAAGTACTATTGGATAAAGAATAGTTAGATAACATTGAAGCGTTATTACCTACAGAAAAAAGAGAGGAGAACAAACGGGTAATTTTCAATTGAGCGATCATTCGAATCGATGGAAAGTTTTTTTTCGAACGATCAAACTGCATTTTCGAAAAATTGCATCAATCAAGTTGGTGCATTTGTTGTTAACTTCGTGTATTGTTCTCGTTTGGTGCGTGCACGCGCATCCAGTGTGTAAGCAACAATCGTTCCAGATTCGTTTGCGACCGACCCAATAAACATGATAATATTTATATTGTATAATGCATGTTTGTGTATACACGTGTACAATGTGCATACCTCTTGATTAATTAGCATCGAACGAACGAGATCACAAGTTGAAGGGGACTAAAAATTGCAATGATTGCATTGAAATGCAATGTGGGCAGGTCGATCGTACGAGACCTACATTTGGTGGAAAGAATCGTGTAAAAGAAGTGGGTAATTGGCGTGTGGGAAGTGTGAATAATATAATAAGATGCAAACGCATGAACAATTTCATGTAAAGATGACTGTAAATTCAAGAATAGATGTTTAAATGTATGATTTAATCGAAATCGACTTTCTACACAGTGAGTTTTGATGCAACATCAAAAAGAGAGAGAGATAAGTACAAGGTTTTTTTATTATATGAAATAATCGGTCGTTAATTTTCAAATTACATTGTTATGTGTTTATGTTAAACATATGTTTCAATATAGAGCTAGCTTACAAAGTGATTGAATCGTTAAGATTAATTATAATATAATACCTGAAAGTACTCCGTTGGTTGCTTGTTGCATTACATGTCTGTACTTTTTTATGAATATTAAATGGAATATTATTTTTGTATGAAAAATGGTGTTGACTGTTGCATATAAATCATACAGAACCAAATTTTATAATAAATGGAAGACTTCAGTAGAATAATTTAGAACAAAACAATTAAATGGTGTTTGAGTGTGAAAATTGAATAACACCGTTGTTTTAGATGGTAATAATAGCAATTTTAATGTTTATTTTAATATATGTATAGATGTATTGTGCAATCGTTCTGAGTTAAATTGACACTAAAATTAATCAATAAGTTTTTAATACCTTTAATTAAAGTTTGAATGTAGAAGAATAATAATAACAATAAAAAAAAAAAAATTTAATAAATTTATATTTTTCCCATGATGTCATTACAGGTTGCCCCTGAGTGACATATATGGTATTAAACTTATCAAATTTATAGATTATAAATTTGAAATCATATTCAAATAGTGGTGACAAGCAGGATGATTTTGTTAATTTGGTGAGTAACCGTTTCAACAATGAAATCCGATAAATTGGCAAACTCTGATAGAAAACGATCAACTTGGACTCACAAATATCAAAGTCTGACAAGCAGCACTGCACAAATACTTCCGAATGAATTCTTTTCAATCGAGGTCAATCCAGGGTTTGAACCCGGAAACCTCTCGATGCTTAGAATTAAAGCAACCACTATACTAATGGCTAAATAAATTTAGCTAGGGTACGTTCTATGGAATTGCAATAAAGGACAAATACCAATAATTAGGGGCTTAGGAGTGTTAGCTGTAGAAACTTTAATTTATCATGGGTTCATATTTCGTATGTTATGCAGCATCATATCTTAATGAATATTTAAAAATATGGAAAGAAGTTCTAAATATAGCCATTAAAGTTACTGTATGTGTTTGTTGGTATACCAGAAGCAGAGTGGTTCAGAGTAGGAGCAGAGTAGTTATTTAGGAGTAGATGGGTGGAGGCATTACATAGTACTCAAATCTATTAGAAATAAATAATAGAGATTTATGTACATATTTTTTTGATATTCCAGAAGCAGAGTGGTTCAGAGATGGAGTTGAGAAGTTTTTTAGGAGCAGACGAGTGGAAGCAATACACAGTACTCCAATTTGATTAGAAAAAAATAATAGAGATATCAAATGGAAGTGTCAGAGTAATGTGTGGGTCTTCTATCTCTATTTTTAAATGAAAAACAATGTAAGGAGGTCAATTTTTGATATGATTACAAATCCCTATTACTGCATTGCCTAAAACCGGCCCAGTAGTCGCAATTATGTAGCTATAGCATAGATGCCGATTTCAATTTGTAGACAGTAAATCAACAAATACTACCAAAAAAGCGTCCCTATTACAATCAACGAATATTTATATCGCCGTCATAAGAACCACCCAAAAAAGCAAATCGCTAAATATTTAAGCGGAAACGGAAAGGGAATAGTCGAAGCCGTTCAAAATCAACGAAGGGAAAGTAAAAACGTAGAGCAAATCGACAGTTAAGACAAAGCGTAATAGTAGACGATCATTCGAACAGTTCGATTAGCAATCATTGCGCAACGGTCAACAGTAAACAGAACAGAATAAGAGGGGGCTAAAAACAGACAACTGGAAAAACGCAACACCATCATCTCCAATTAGGGGGGGTCTAAAATTGAAAAAGGCCCCACGGACGAGTAATTCTGTCCATTAGAACGAGACCAAGTGACAGCTGGCTAGTTTTGGCGCGAAAGTGCAATGCAAAACTCATCGTTTACCAACCAGAGCGCGACGTCCATCTTGGATGTGTGCTGGCCAGTGTCAAAAGTCATGAATAATCAGACCGAATCAGGCATATTTATACACTTATGCAGGGTTCGGTGTTACAAAATTGAATGTGACGCTCGTGTGCGGAAAAGTGGCAACATTCGTTCCACTTTTTTCCATTTTATATATATTTATTCTCGTGTCACTCTGGCCGTTACTTTGACTACTTATTCATTCGACCAACATCTGGTGCACACATATCTTCTCTTGTTGTTGTTCTGTAGCACGTGTGTTTGTTTAAAGTGCGCTTATGTGAAATGGTGTGTTTTTCCAGTGATGATGTTGAAAATTCTATGTATGTATGTAGGCCGGTTTTGTGCTAAGGGTTTACCAGTTGATGTTGTACTGCCTTATATGCATGTCGTTCTGGTGGATGCTTGAAAACTAGTTTGGTGTATTCTATGTATGAAAATGTGGTATTGATCTCTAATGTGTGGGCTCAGGGTTAAAAGTGGTTGCCCTATAAACATATGTAGCACGTAATGACGACATTTTTAGGTTTGGATTTATTTTATTAGAATCTTAAGTGTCATCCCATATTGAATATGTGAATAATAAAATGATAGAATAAATAATGAGTAACGTCTTTCGTGTACGTATTTTTGTATAAATTTAATTGATATTTATAACAATTTACCGCCCGTATCCTCTATTGCTATTAAAAATAAACAAAGCGACGGCGACCGATGACGCAAACTGGCGTCCACAGTCACGTGTCAAATTATCTAACCGAATATATTACAAAATTCAATATTTGTATTGAAAAATTCGTGCGCAGACTATTGACCGAACGGACATTAGGCTGGTGGACGTTAGGGCGAATGGATATTTGGTCGATTGCTTATCACAATTACTCAAAAATCACTGAAAACAAATACATTATTCAGAAATCATCTCAACCTCACTTAAATTTGATAATTTTAAACAGTTGAAAATTCAGCTTAAATTTTATTGTGACCAGAAATATAAGCATAGTACAAATACTATACATTTATAAGAGAATTAGTGAGACATTTATGTTATAGATATAGATATTAAAATGCAACCATGGGGTTAAAATTGGAGAGGTAATATTGAATGATTCAAATTGTTAAAATTTCATTACATTTTGTAAAATAAAGTACGGTCGATGAAGCATGAAGAAAAAAACAATTGAAGATGATTTATATTTTTTTAATAGACGTCGTGAGGATTCTTATTAAAATTTAACTATCTATGACTCAAGGAAAAATATTTTATAATACATTTAAATAAAAATGTAATTAAAATGATTCACGATCTTCATATGTATATTTTTCAATTAATTTATTATACTATGTACAATATTTATGTATGTATATGTTTTAAATTGCCAATTAAACTATACCCACCAGGGTCAATTACCATATTTGTCATACGTCAAAATATAATAGCACTAATTAAAATTTTTATATTTTTTTGAAAATTATGGAAAAATCCCTTCATTTTGATTTTTTTTTCTTTGGAAAATTACCATTTAAAGTTTTCTATTTATAAATATACATAAAAAATACTAAAAAAAAAACAAGCTGACATAAAACACATCATTCATATATATGTACATTCATTCCAAAACGATAACTGTCGACTAAGATAGAGGTCAAGACGAGATTTGCTCATTTACAAAAGCGCACACCTTTCGCAAAACATTCGATCATTCGCAACGATGATCTCAATGCTAATCTGACTTTCAACAAATGCGTCACATGTCCATTTAACCTTTTGCGGTCGTATCCATTGTACTTAGTGAGTCACAACCAGAAGGACATGCAAAAAATGCAAAAATTACCAGTTTCAAAACGCACCACTCTACGTATCCTACTCATTTTGCAACATCTGAAATCATCAATTATCGAAAAAAAAAAATGAAATTTCGCTATTAGATAATGAGATCATCGCGCTGAACTGGCGTCGGTTTAATCATCGTTTTTACTACACCAATAAACCAAACACAGTAGACAAGCGAGTGCATTGGAGAGTTTTTCTCGTACAGTTTACTTTATCGGATCCGATTTCTAAACATCTGTACGAGTTTAAAGACTCGGAGAGAAACCGCAAAATGTTTATGTGTGTGATGGGTGTACCTTCACGCTCGTTTGCCATTATTATTTTATCGCCCTGCATATGTGCAGTGGACTTTGCGTGTCCACTACGCATTACGAGCGATTAATTTTTGCACATCTTAAATAAATAACGTGAACGTCTACGAAATTGTATCGCCGGTCGGTGGTCCGGAAAGAGTTAACAGACCGATCGGAGTGAATGAAAATTAAAAATTCAACACAAAATTTTGATGAATCGATTGAGAAACGGAGAATTTGATGCAACTAACTGACACTGTAATGGTAATTTACGAGTGCTAACTTCCGCTAATGAATAATGCACGGTTGGCTCATTTTTTGATGAAACATTCTACGGACTCAATTAATCACTAGAGAAGCTCTTATACAGGCTGGTGCGGCTTTCATGATCGAATTACAAAACAATCATCAATTAAGCTATAAAAAAATAGGGGTGGAATATGTACATAGATATGTATATGTTACAGTCGAAATGTATTTTCAGTTGTAATATGTATGTATATACCAACTGGAGTATTAGGTCATTCATATTCGAATACAATTCAACTAGTAAATTATATTTCTACAAGCGTAAATACACTTTCAACAATGTGCGCCAGTTGTAATATAACAGTTGAGTTTTGACACCTCTGATGTTTTTGCAAATGCTTTATAATTAATTAATGCGGTAATATTTGTTAGGTATTATGAATAAAGGTAATGGGTACCGAATGAAGATAATAAGAATGTGTTTAAAACGTGACATTCCAACTCAATTTACTTGTCGAATGACATTTTTACGAAAACTTAGCCTCTCCATCTAATCTGGTACCAACATATAATTGAACTGTATTTTCCGATGTATATATTTTCACCAGTTGGAATGTAATTCGCCATATGAATCAACTTACGTTGGTTAGACGGAATATATTCCAACTAGTCAAAATATATTACAACTGAAAATACACTTCTATAACGATAGTTGGTACCAGGTCAGATGGAATATGTTCCAATTAGCCAAATATGTATATTACAACTGGAAGATACACTTCAACAGTAATATACATAGGTATATACTAAATATAATATGATTTTTGAACAAAAATAATGAAGTGGAAAATTCATACTTAAATCATGTACTGTTACTATTTAAGGATTATGTACATATATACATACATATATGTTATAATCCAAGTGTAAATTTCATTCGTTCGTGAACATACTAGTTTATTCATAGATTAACCAATCTAGCCAGTTTAAGTGTACACAAAATAACAAACGGCAAACGAACTACATAGTTTGTTCAACCACAAACTATTAGACATAAGTTTAAATATTCTCAATCGTTTGTCCCATCTCTATGTATATACATATGTACATATACATATACATATGTATACTTACTCCGAGTTGCAATCTTTTTAATGTAAGCAAAAACAGGAATTATGGCAACTGGGCGTTTTGACATCATAAACGTTTTAACAGCTAAAAGATTCATGCGACATTTGGTGAGTCAGTTCGAAGATAGATTTTGACTGTTAGCACTTAAAACTATAGCAAACTAGTTAGTATCTTCATGAACGAACCGAAGTGAACTGTAAATAAATCATTAAGATAAAATCATTTGGCCTTAAACTTTTGTTTGTTTTTAAGTGAAGGTAAATAAACATTGAGACTCGGATTATATCCAACAAAATATATGCACATTTATGTATAAGATGTGTCTGCTTTACTGAATGTATCTTCAAAATTATGAAGAGAATTGCCTTGTTTGAGGTAATAAGTCCTAGTCCTAGTTACAGAGGATATGAGATAATTTCATTCATGATAACTATGTACATATGTAGACATCAAGGACTGTAGCGATATCGCGAAGTATTACAGAAAATGGTCCTTGCAAGGGCTGAGCTTTACATTAAAATTAATGAATTATAAAATAATGCTATACCCTTTTTTGTGAAAGGTTACTGTAATAGGAAGACCGTAATAAAGGTAAAGCGTCCATTATTTTATATTATTGCATTATATTTTGAACTTTGAAATGTTTCGTAAATAGGTTTTTGAGCTATTTTTCCTATTATGCTGTACATTCACATAACTAATAAAATTGTAAAATAGAAAATGATCAGTAGAACAGTAGATATTAAAATAGATATAAGATGTATTGTGAACATAATTTAGTAATAGTAAAAAGCATATAAAAAAAAAAAATGTTTCGTAAACACTGTAGACATTAAATGAAATACATACTTTATTCGTGTAAGAAAAATGAATCAGGCTGTTTTGTGAAATTATATATCAGAATATTATAAAAATGTTGTAAAAAATATGAAATAATTACAGATATGATACGATAAAATCAGAATTTAATGATAACAAAAGCTTGAGCAAATCGCAGTACTTTTAAATTATGAATGAAAATTTCCTTTCCACGTATGTGTACATAATTTTTAAATATAGAATTATCCTTTGGCCTTAAACTTTTGAAGAAAAATTTCCTTTATATTCATAAACGGAAATTTTTCAAAAATAACAGCACATTCAATACAATAGAGACATCTATGGACAATAAACAAGTTTTTTGATACGCAAAACATTGCGAGAAATACATTATGTAAGTAGCATTTTATAAGATTCAACAGATTTTAGGAAAAACTGAGTTTATAAATTATAAAAACCGAGTTTAGAAATTCGAATTTACGTGAAACCGAGTGAGAGGATACTGAGAGGGTTTATTTAATCCGGCACAACAATTAAGCAATTTTTTTAGAAAAATCGAAAAACTCTGTCGATCTGTGTTTTAATAACCGAAAAATCCCGCAAGCAGCGTATTTGGCCGGGACTTGAACTCACGACCTCTCTACTGGTATGCAATAGCTCCAGTGCACGACACTGTAATTTAATATAAAATATAAAATATTTTTCAGGATCCTAGCCTTGAACTTAGTGTACAATTATCTGAAATTATCACAATAAATGAGGCGTACAATATGTGCGCACGTACGCATTTCCGAAAATGAAATAAGAATGGATTTCATTTTCATGCGGCTTTGTTGTGCAATACTTTTCATGAATGAGTGGTTTTTAACGTGTTAAAGTTAGCAGCGTTATTCAGTATATAGTGAAGTAATAACTAACGAGAATAGTTCAAAGCAATCGATAAAGTTCAAAAGAACAGCACAAAGTTAGAAAGGTAGTAAAGGTAACTGCGAAATTGGGGTCAACAAACCGAATCATCAAACTAGATGATTCCGATGGCGATACGTAACGTTTGCTGGGTTTGCAATAGTCGACCACAGATCTGTATCAGAATTTATTATATGGCCAGAGTCGGCTGAGGGGTTTTCAGAGCGTGCCCGACGACCGATCCGTTTTCTTCGGTTCAAATGGCAAAAAGTCGACGAAAAAAAAAAGTCAGCTCACGACACGAAAATCACTATAATTCCAAACAAAAATGCTATACAAATACAATGAACAAGGTGAGACTGCCGTAACAGTCGCCTTTCTATAATAATACAGATCGGGAGGATACAGCGGTTAAACGTTGAGTCATATTTGATTAGTATATAATTATCAAACAATAACTGTACTAAATTTAGATATCTTGTTTGGAAACAAAATAAAAAATGATTCAAATATGATATAATTAGTATTGTGATTGATCAATGCTCGGTGCGTAGTCGTACTCGTTAGTGAGGTAATTCAAATGCATATTTTTTTTACATTATTGTAATTAACGGTTTAATTATGTATAATTACCGGCATTTGTACAAATGGGCGAGTGTCATTAATTTGTATACCATTATATTTATTTGGTCGTAGAATTCTAGGTCGACTGCTGAAATTCCAATGTGTCATTTGACCGACAAATACAATAGATCTATTGCTATTATGTTGACATCGTGTTATTCGAGAACAAAAAGTGCAATTGTGTACAAAAAAAAAAAAAAGAAGAGCTCATAACAAATTTTCAGAATTGGTTTTTGTAAACGGTAGTTATGTATGTTTGTAGGTTTAATATTTAATACGCTTTGAGATAAGCAGTGGAGATGAGATTACACACGTATACTTACATATGTACATATGTATTATAGAGGAGTTAAACTCCTCAATACTGAACCGTTCAATATTTCAATTAAGGTAGTTGGGGTAAATTCTTAGGATGAATGAAATAAATTGACACGTTTTTTATAACTGAAAGCTTTTCTTTGTCTAAAAGTCAAGGTAACTAAAATGTAACAAATTTTCAAAGTACAGGATTTTTAAATGAAATTTACATAATTGATATATGGACATTTAGCCGAACGGACATTTAGCCGAACGGACATTAGGCCGACAGAAAGTTGGGTGAACGAAATTTTTAATTCTTTAAATTTATTAAAAAATATCACTTTTTGGTTTCGTCGCCTGTTGCTCGGGACAACAACTTCTTCAGGCAGATTTTTGTTAACTTGGATTTATTCAATCTGAAATATACTGATCTGGTTGAGGAATTGCTTAATTTGAGATCGTAAATGTGTTATTACATTTACATATTCGTTCATATTTCATTATATTTTTGTTCTTTACTTGACATTACATATTTTCATGCTTTATTTTTGTTTACATTATATTTCATTTGTATTTTTGTATATTTTAATTGATTTTTTCATGAATATTGCTAGCTATAGCGACGCCCTGGAGTATATCTGTAATGCCACTATAGCTTAATTGTAATAAATAAATAAATTTTAATGAGGTCGAGGTAATTTCTGAATAATTTGTCTGTTTTCAGTGAGTTTTGAGTAATTTCGATACACGATAGGTTGAATTTCCGTTCAGCCAAACTTCCATCGGCCTAATGTCTGTGTGGCCTAATATCTGTGTCGCCTAGTGTCCGTCCAGCCTAATGTCCATCCGGCCTAATGTTGGTTCGGCCAAAATTCCATCAGCCTATTTTCGGTTCGGCCAAACGTCCTGTCGGGCTAGTGTCTGTTTGGCCAAGCGTCCTTCAGTCTAATGTCCGTCGGTCAAGTATCCATTCGGCCAAAAGTCAGCGCACGACAGTATTAGATGTAATGTTTATTTTCATTAAACGACATACGAAAAAGATATACATACTTAGATTCATAGTAACAAAAAAAAATACTAATATAAATTAGTTTCATTAAGAATTAACTATTAAAATAAACAAACTTTTGATACATCTTTTGGTAGATTTTTTAAATTCCATCAAAAAATTATTATAACGTTGCATAGTTTTTCGAACATTCCGGCAATGATCGGTAAAGGCTTTTTAAACTTCAAAACATACATTTCGTATGTAAAAGTTCGGTCAAATAATGACTGTAGATTGCCCAAAGCACTCAAGCCAGATAGAAAAATCACCACTCGTATATGTAAATGGCTCGGAGCACTCTCCACAAGTCATACTGAAAATTTAAAATCCGTAGAATAGGAATCGTCTCAAACTCCAAACACCCATATTATCATCATCGGTATCGTTCTAAGTAGTACACACCGGTAACCGTAATTATTTTTTAACGGTTTATATAATTCATAAGGAACGTAAAAAACGCGTGAGCACAAAAGTGGCTTTTTTTTTCATTTCGGTGGGAACAAAGTGGTTACAATTAAAGGGATAAAACGCGCAATACATCATTGTATCACATCTTTACTATGGGAACCGTGTACCTCTGTCGGAGCAACTAAATCGCGTTTTAATCTACCTATCTACTAACTGTAAACCGTCGTTCTTATTTCACTGTCTACCTCTGCTGAGCAAGATGGTTACATGAGATAAAGCAGTGTTTGCCATTTTCAGGGACAATTTGATACGAAATATACATATACGTATGTATGTATGTATGCTTGGAATGTTCCGGGTAGTGTGAGATAGAAATTGCACTAATTTTCACTTTCTTCAACACATGTCGTTAACGTTTTAATTTTGTACACCTTTTCGGCTATACGATTAACTTTCATTTTCAACACATAAGTATAATAGTAATGGCTAAAAAAAAATTTAATTTATTTGCTTTGTATATATCCAAGTCGTCTTCAAATGGCATTATAATAATATGTATCATTATTAAGTAAATTTCATAAAGGAAAGTTCCGTATTGAAAAAGTGTAATCGTGAAATAATTTTCAGACGATTTTCAACTGTCAAAAATGTTTGCAAAATAAACACATATTGAATGTCAACGAACGCTACAATGCAATAATTCCAATGTCATAATAATGACATACACTCGAGTGTGCTATCATTATCCGATTAAATCCGCACAAAAAGCGGTTTTTCCATATGGAAATTTTGCCAGCTTACTACCGTGAACGGAAAGTAGTCTACGTGGTCTAATAAATAATTGATTACACGATTTTGTCAGCAAAAAATATAATAATCACATTAGGCACTGTTGGACAGATCTGTTTGGAAATTCTCTCACGGCGAATGAATCAATAGATCGTTGTTGTTTTTTTCTTTAAATTCGATAACTGGTGTAAAATAGCTCGGAATTGTATATGCTTTCTTCTCGGATTCGTTCTATTTTTACGGCGATCTGGTTCTTTTCTGATAGATACCGATGAGATCGTCGAGACGGGTTCAACGGCGAAGAAAGTGCATCGAAATCGATGTGTGATGGTTTGAGAGCATATGGTCAATGATCGATCAGTTTAACTCTCTCACGGCATGGACGGGTTAACTTTTACTCGTACGTTAACCTGAACTCCATACTATTCATAAAAAAGTACACGATTATTTTAAAAAAAATAGAAGAATACTACTACAACCAGCTTGTACATATGTACATAAATAGAGAGTATCAAATTTAACTACAATTTTAATATCTTAAAATCTATGTAGATTGACCTTAAACTCACTGTGACCTATCCTCGATTAGCCTTAAAACAACCATTTAAACAACCACGGCCAGCAGTGTGGCTTAATGGTGGCGTGTACATTTAGCACCAAGTGATCAGTGGGTTCGATCCGCTATACTGCTGGTTAGATTTGGGGGTATTTGTGACTCCAAATCGATCGTTTCTTATCAGAGTTTGCCAATTTTATCTGATCATTGTTGAAACAGTTCCTCAAAATTGGCAAAACATCATCTTTCCTGTTGTCATAAATCTTCTGTATTTATTGTATGTACAATTTGTAAAATTATGTACAAATCTAAAATCCATAGACGTCTCAATGGATTAATTATGTAATTAATTAATTAATTAATTGTAATTTCGTGTTCTTCAACTTCTGGAAATACAGTGATTTAAGTAATAATAAAATACTGCATTGTTTGTAATTAATTGTCCAGGAAGGCACTTCATTGGGGTCTTCCTGTCAAGCCTTCCTGGTATATATCTATGTAAAATAAAGATAAATATGTACATGAATGTATATTTTCGTCGTCGGATCAAATCTAATCTTAGAGTAAAATATCAAATTAAAGCATGATAAATACATATACAAATTGATTATTTATATTTAATAAATATGATTTAGAACCTACTACGCTACTAACTATATGTCATTTTTAATGAAACTTTTATGTATGTATGTACACATAGAACTTTGTCCTAAATCTTAGGTTTCTTTTTTCTAAATAAATAGTCAGTGTAAATATCTATAGTAATCAGATTATAAAATATATCAATGATAGCTTAGGAAAGGTTGGCAAATTTCTAGTAAAATTGTCAAATATTTATATATACATGTATGTATATATATTTTTTTCGATGATGCCATTACGGGTTAACACTGAGTTATACCCATAGTATTAAACTTGTACATACATATATTTATCGATTATTAATTTTTAAATCATATTCAAATAGTGGTGACATAGTGGGTAGCATGGTTTTGCTAATTTGATGAGGAATCATTTCAACAATTAAATCATATAAATTGGGAAACTCTGATAGGAAACGATCAATTTGGAGTCACAAATATCCAGAATACACAAAATGCTTCCGAATAAATTATTTTCAATCGACGTCAGCCCAGGGCTTAAACCCGGGAACCTCTCGGTGGTAAGCATCAACGCAGTATACTCCTGGCTGAATAATTTGAAGGTGTACATATTTTATTTAAAAATATTGACCTCACATTTTCAGAAATTGTATTGAAATTGATAAGAAAAAGGTCACTATTTAAATGGTAAGTTTTTAAGCAACTTTTACGAAAATTAAGTAATACATAAAAGTGTACTATGTATATATGTAAATTAAAATTAACGATCAGCAAATCGCTTATTGTTTAAAGTATTTTTTGACAAACAGTCCAAGCAATCAGTGTCCAAAAATATAACTTATTGATCATCTATTTACTGACCAAATCAAACGAAGCTATTGACCAAATAAATACGGGCCTAAAAACATCTAGGTACCCCAATTGAGACAAGTACATATACAAAATATGCATAGACAAAATTGAAATGGAATACGGATAATTATGTTTAAATATAATATCAATAACACAATTTTTCCTTGTTAAATTTACAGACATATGTATGTATATAATAAAAATATTACAAATTTGTATTGCATATACATATTTGATCTGATAAACTTTGTTACATGAAAAATCTTGTGTTAAGTCATTAGCGTACAATAATACGTATGAACGACTGTTTGTTTGCAAAAAGAGATATGTACATTATGTACATACATATAATATATATGTAAGAACATAAAAAAAAAATATAATACAATTATGCGGAACCTTTCACCTTTTTTTACCTTAACTAAAAAATTGAATAATTATTACAATATATTCAAATTCAAATTCAAAACTAACAAGTATATAACACAATAGAGAAATTACTATGAAAAAAAGGTTACATCGAAAACGTTAATTTCTAAATATAAAATATGTATTACATACACGAGCACTTAAATAAATAAATAAATACATAATACGACTTTTCTTTCGGCTCGTTCTTTCACCGGGCATTCCTTAGCGATTTAATTTATTTATACGCCGACTTTTGCAAAAGTAAAAGTGAATATTGTCGTTGCACAAAGATCACACATGTCGTTGAAGATTACGTCCAGAATGCTGTTTATAAACGCATCGTAAATGAGCTTAAAAGATTTTCTCTAACAGTGAACTAGTAACCTGCGAGTCGAGCGTTTAATTATTTATTAAAAAAAAACCGACCGCAAAACCTGTTCAACTCGGTCGATAAGTACGTATAGTAGGTTAAGTTCAACGAATAGCAAATATGTACGTACGAATTAAATCTTTAACGCGAAAAAATCTTGAAAAATTAATATAATTACATGCGTAATCGCGTGTTTATAAATATAATAATAATATAATGGGGGAAATTGTGAGAATTCGTCATGTCTCGTGTTGCTGCATACAAACATTCTAATGAATGAAAAAATAACGATTATAATCGAGCTATATATGCACAACAAAGGAAATTAAATAGCCGTTAATTCAACAAGTGAGCGATTTGACATTTGAGAAGACCAAAAACGTGTGAAAATGATCTTTGAATCGCATGTTCAATGACTTCGTGAGGAAAATTGTCGGAAAATTCGCACACTTGCATATGCAATCGGAACAAAATTTGATATCTCAATCGAATATTCAATTAACAGCGGCGTGGACTACTGATTAGCAAATTTTGCTTTCAAGCAGAGTGGTCACGGGCTCGAGTCCCACTAGAGTCCTGCTGCTGGCCAGACCTTGGTTTGTGACTTTAGATCGATCGTTTCTTATCATAGTTTGCCAATTTCATTGAAACGGTTTCTGTAAAATTGGCATCTCCTTTCCTATCTCTCTTGCTAATCTGAAGTTCGCCAATTTGATTATAAAATGGTGCAAAAAAAAATCTCCATAGATGTCACAGTGGATGTTTGTATGAATTCGCATTTTATAAAATGCTTAATATATTGATTGTATTGTAACTATATAAGTGCAATCGTCGCTTTGGAGCGATCTGTAAAAGCGAGTGTTCATGTTCTATGAAATAAAATAAAAATTACACAAATGTATACATATATGTACATAAATTACAGATATTCATTAAAGCTTCGTGATGAATAAACGGATTCTCAAGATTTTAAAGTGAATAGTTTGAGGATGTTTCGGAAGAGTTGGATCTTATTTGCAGAACTACATATACACCCATTTTTTATTTTACACGACATCTATGCTCGAAAATTGTACACAAGTATTCAAGGCCAATTACAAAGATCGACTAACAATCATCTTAGAGACATATATGGAAAAATTTGCAGCATTTTAAATATCAATAAATTTTAAAAATATTAGAAATAGGACACGATTGACAATTTGTTGGAAACGTATCTGATGAAATCAGATAAATTGGCAAACTATGAAAGGAAACGATTGACCTTAGAGTCACATATCCAAGGTCTGTACAGCAACAAAGCCAGCGATAGAACCCGTGACCACACAATTGATAGCATTATATGCTAACCATTGATCTATGCTGTTGGTTAAATACATAGTTGAATATCCTAGTAGTATTTATGATTTATATAAGCATCATCATCATTTAAAGCCATTCGCCATTCACTATTGGATGGAAGCCTCTCCAACACGCCCCCATTGGTATCAATTTTGTGCAACTCTCATCCATCTTACCGCACATAATTTCATAATTTATTTCACCCATATACCTTGCGGTAAACCTTTCACCCTTTTACAATCTATCGGGTATCATTCTAGCACTTTGTCCATTCTTCTTGCAACGTGATCCGCCTACTGTCATTTCAACTCCTTAGTCTCGTTAAAATCAATCTCCAAAGAATGCCAGTTGAAGAAGTTAATCAAACCATCGAATCGTATCCAATGCTTGAGAAGGAGGAGCTTCTTACGGAATTTCAAGTATTTTACGAAAGAGTAGAAATGCATAACTTTAATAATTTATTATAATTATTAAAATTTATCCATGCTAATAACTTATGCGATGTTCTTGGTGAATTAACGAAGCTCTTAAAAATTTTGATTACCACTCCAATGACTGCAGAACCTGAGCGATGGATAATCAAAACTTACCTCAGAAACATAATGAGTCAAGATAGATTGACAGCTTTATTTATCTATGCTTTCAATAGGGAAAGATATGATGAGAAAAATAACAAATTTTAATGAAAAAGTTATAGACAAATTTGCCAATAGCAAAAATAGACAGATGGATTTTGTTTTTAAATAGCTTTTTTTCAATATTGTTATTATTTTTAATAAAATATAAGTGATTTTTACTTTTACTGATTTTTAATCTACCATAGCACCCCCAATTATCATATCCACGAGCCGCCACTGTTTATAACTGTCTCTCAATCTATATAATTGATTTTGGGTAGTAATTTATAATTGTTTTTAATATTATTTTTGTTTGTTTACACTATATATTTATCTTTGATATTTAAAATATAAATTGAGGAATATTTCAACATAATATTATGGTTTTACTGTTTTTAAATATAATAATATAATGCTATTCTGCAACATGATGAATTTGATTTGTAAAATGACGAATTTGATTTGTAAAACGAAGAATTCGATTTGTAAAACGACAAATTTGATTTGTAAAATGACGAATTCGATTTGTAAAACGACAAATTTGATTTGTAAAATGACGAATTTAATTTGTAAAACGATAAATTTGATTTGTAAAATGACGACTTTGATTTGTAAAATGACGACTTTGATTTGTAAAATGACGAATTTGAAGTTTAAAAACTGTATTATAAAAAAATCTAATTTTATTTCCGTATATAAAATAATAAATGGGCTTTGATAAAAATGAAAGTATAGTAATTAAATTTTATTCTTTCGTGTATAATATAATATATCTGTCTGCAATATCCATAAAAATAAAACGCACGCTGAATCAATAATACAAGTGATGAAATTATGTTCTTTTATTGCTTTGATGACAGCCGTAAAAAGCATTATAAATAATTAATTTCAATATACGTTATACATGTATGCAAAAAATAAAAGAATCTCACTCAATAGAGTGGATTACGATTCACAAAAGCGATTAGGCCAAAGTGTCGACTGACTTGTGACCGTCGATTCGTTTCAATCCAGAGTGAAAGTGAACCAAGAGCTACCTACAATTCCGCAGTAACAATGATGTCAGAAGAGCGTACGTAAAACAAATGATTAGACCATGATTTGAGGATTTTTTGCGCCGCAGACTCGTTCGAGATGCCCACATAATTAATCACAATGCAAGTAATCAACAAAAATGATTTAATTAAAAAATACGCACATACATACATTGGAAAGCATAACAACGATCCAATCCTTGAAGAGTGTTATCTCAGATTTCTTTTACTTTCGCCCGACGTTTTTGTTCGGGAGATTATTATTGGAAATTTACAGTACATTTTCAGAGCATAAATATGCGCCATTGTATTTACACAGCAATAGGAAAATTAACGCACTTTCAACTGCTAATTTGCACAAAAGATCCGCAGATAAAACGATAGCCGTATTTCGTAGACGAACAAAACAATACTTTCTTCGGACGGACAACACAATTGAACGAAAATAATTTTAAATATATTTAAACGAAACACGACAGATCGCCAATTTAGATCAAATCGCACATTATACATTTGCATATTATACATATATGTATTTGAAGTGCATTCGAACCGTAACTGATATGACGAGTTAATTTGAAAAGGAAACGTGTACTGCATTTTTTTTATGCGCAAACAAATTAATTAGATTTAATTAAATTAACGCAATACTACATGGAATGTTTAATATATTAAAAAAAAAAAACAACAATAAAATAAACAGTGCGAACGCATCGAATGTTTGTTCAGCTGAATTATTTTTCAGATGACGTTCAGCGACTCGGCAAACATTCAACAGGGTAATAACATTTAACGTTGAAATTGCGAGTCTCTTCTACAGAGTTTTCTAATTAATTTTCGGGCGCAAACAATTTAAAAAAGGCCGTTATTATTATGATTGTGATGATAATAAGTTTGCTCGAGTACGGTACTTTCGTATGAAAGGAGTGTTGACAGTTAGTAAATACAAACGTCCTACACAACAACGGTTCGCAATTATTATTTGTGTGTACCACAAAAGAACAAGGATCAACGCACTCTATATAGGTCCTTTCTATTACGGACGAGTTCAATTATGAATGAAATTAATGCGAAATGCATTGACTGTACATTATCCGTCAGTCAAGTCAAATTTATTATGTTTTTTTTTTACATTTTATTACAAAAAAGTATAAAAAACGTATTGGAATCGTAGTATAATTACAGTATTATATACACATTTACGATAAACAGTAAGGTGTGACTAATCTGAAACAAATCTAATGACTAATCTGAAACTAATCTGAAAAAAAAACTGAAAAAGCCAGCAGCATAGCTCGGACGTTAAGCTTCTGCTTACCGTCAAGAAGGTGCCGGGTTCAATCCCTGAATGAAAATGAATTTTTCAGAGTATGCTGTTGGTCAGACCTGGATTTGTGACTCCAGGTTGATCGTTTCCTATCAGAGTTTGCCAATTTTCTCTGATTTCATTGTTGAAACGGTTCCCGGAAAAAAAAAATTGGCTAAAAATCCTTCCTACCTACTATGTCACCACTATTTGAAATTTGATGGATGTACAATAAAAATTTATGTACAATTCATAGATGTCTCGTTAATTTGCGAGTTTTTTCAGTGTCTCGCAATTCAACGACTTATAATAAAAAAATGCTGCATTTGTATTTGTAATTGGCCAGGAAGGCGCATTAGGATTTACCTGTAAGGCCTGGTATATATGTAAAAAAAAAAAAAATATCAAGTTTATCTGAGCGTCACAAGAACCGCCCAAATTATGTTCAAACAAATGATTTTTAAAACATTCAACTTGTTTAGAAATGCCTCAGAAAATTTGTCTTCAAGCACTTTTCTATAACTCATTTCAGTTAAGTTGGCATTAAATAAATTTTATCCATATGTACACGATGACGAATGGATGCGAAACTTGGGCATTGAATATCAGAATGATGCATAAGGTCCAGTGTACTCAAGGAAATATGGAACGCTCTATGATTGGCATAACGAGGAAAGATAGAAAACGGAATGCGTGGGTTAGAAGTATGTGGTTGATGTAATGGTGAGAGTAAAGAAATTGAAATGGCAATGATGGACGATGTATGGACGAAAGAAGTGGTCGAATGGTACCCGAGAGAATGTAAAAGGGTGCAAATAGGAGATGGTTAGATGAAATTAGAAAAAAATGTGGGATGAGATGGGTGAGAGTTTCTCAAAATAAAGACGAATGGAAGCAGTATAAGGCGAATGGCTGTGAATGATGACGATGATGATGATTTCGATTCCTATATGAGACCAACAACAAACGCCTTTTTTTTAACAATTTGCTTCACTTTGTTTGATGAGGTTCAACATTTTGTGATATGATTTTGAAGCACTTCCACTTTTCAGACCGCTTTGATATTTAACCAACATACGAGGGTTTACTTTAAATAAAATAATCAAGACACTAGAAGAATTTAATCACTAATAAAATGATTAAAAATCACATCAGAATCAACAGTCAGATCAACGAGATGACGTCAGACGCGCCTTCTACGCAATTTTGAACAGTTATAACAGTTGCATTTTTCACACTATCTCATTCTTTCTTAGGCAGTAGAAAGTGAGTCGTCTTTAAAACGGAAAAAAAATATCAGTTGATTTGATGTGTCATAAAATTCTAGATATTATTGATTATACGAGATTTATTTCATAAAATATATAAAATTGAGCTACAAAATTTAAGCAACCAAAAGGTATTCGAATCTTTATGATATGTATGTATGTATGTGAATAGATTTGGTATTAAATTTGAATTGTAATTGCCTTTCAACAATCGAACATGATCTAAACATGGGAAGTACATAATTAGAATGTGGAAAAAGCAAGCGATGCCATTTCAACGACGGGCACTCTAGTTAGCCTCACTAAATGATGAAAATCATTGCATGAAGATAGCATCACGCTAATTTTACGATATTCTCCCATTGCAACTGTGAGAATTTGCAGACGAGAATTCCAAAAATATGATAAAGTGTGTGTAAAATAACTGGCCGACGAACGCACGTACGAGCATCTTATCCGCGTCGGATTACATACCAGAGAGGGAAATGCCATTGCACAAGTGTACGTAAAACAATGGTAGAAACAGGCGTAATGATGATATTTAAATGTACGTTGTCGTTTTGCGCAATGCGGCCAGGTCGTTATATTTAGAAGTACTACAATATTTCTATACTATTTTAAGTGAGTGTATTTTTTTTTATCAATTGCGTGCGCGGAGGCAACATTTTTTTCATTAGTGCTTACTACCGCTGTGTAGGAAATATTTCGACATATTCAAATTGCTCTAATGTAGGAAAAACAGTATGCGAACTTGAAAGTGTGCTTTTATTATTCGTATTTTTTTTTTGATAAAAAGAGAATTGTTGAGAAACTGGCGGACGAAAGTGAAACAGTGTCGTAAGATGAGATAATGTTTCTCATGTTCGATTATATTATGTATATACATATATATATATGTATATGGAATGATTTGTAGCTGCACGAAAATGGTTATTGATTTAAATCTGTATTATTTATTTCCAGCAATATAGTTCGTATAAGAAAAGAAAACGGCCGTTAAAGTGATCAAAATCAGTATGTACTCAGTTTTAATGTAATTAATGAAAAGTTACGAATGTTTTAAATAAATGGCTCATAAATCATTGATTTTAATCGTTAAATTAAATACGCATCGTATTAATTAATGCAGTTTGTTTTTAATTTTGTACGTGAAATGTAATTAATTTGAAATGATTAAATCTGTACACAAAAAAAAATAGAGAAATGAATCCTTATAAAGCAATGATAAAAAATTTGAAAGGTCATAAAATTATAATAAATCTTCTATTTGGAATGAGTTTTGCTAAAATATGAAGTGTAAATTTGAGAAAGTTTTCAGATAAGAGTTTTATTATTAAATTTGCTTTTTTTTTATAAGTACATATTTTGTATATGTATTTATTATATAATATGTTCAAATAGTAATTGATAGTTAATACATATCATTTTCAAAGAATATGCTAAAGTTTGGTATGATGTCAACAATAAGTTGACTTTATTAAGTCTAACGCGTGCGCGAACTTTTGGCCGAATGGACACTTGGCCGATGGACGTTAGGCTGATGGACGTTAAACCGACGGATGCTAGGCAGAATGGACATAATTTATTCAGAAATGACCTCGACGTCATTAAAATGCAAAATTTTGGATAAATTTAAACTTGAATTTTCAATCGGTGTGTCCGTTCGCCCAGATGTCCGTTCGGTCAAAAGTCCGCGCACGAAATTTTCAATACAAACATTGATAATTGTAATATATTCGGTTAGATAACACTGTTCGACACGAAAAATGGTTCAGAGAAGAGATATAACTTTTCTTATAAATTTATGCGCAGTAAATACGAATCTGGTAATAAAAAATGTCGATTTTACCGATTTAAAATTCAGCACACTTCCAATTAACCCTTTTAAAACGAAAAAAAAAATAACCTTGCCAAAACACTATCCCAATATACATGTTTCAATAGAAAATCCTCAATATAAAATTGTGTTAACAGTGGGAAAAAATCCCAAGTGAAAATACGTACTTTTGACTTTTGATTTGAACTGGACGACTACTTAGAGATATTTGAAAGCTGAAAAGTACTACAAATGAAAGATAAAATACCCGACTATAGATTCCAATATTCATTTTGAATATTGAAATTGATTTAAAAAACACATATATCTCCGAATCTCGAGCCAATCTACATTTTTTATTACCAGATTCATTTCCCTGGGTATAGATCTATAAGAAAAGTCATATCTCGTCTCTTAACCAAAAAAAAAATTCGTCATTTGTCGAACAAAGTAATTTGACAGGTGGCTGTGGACGCCAATTTGCGTCACCGGTCTCCGTCGCTTTGTTCATTTTTAATGGCAATAGAGGATCCGGTCGGTAAATTGTTAACATTAATAAAATTTACACAAAAATACGTACACGTAAAACGTTACTAATTCTTTATTCTAATATTTTATTATTCACATACTCAATATGGGATGACGTTAAAGATTGTAATAAAATAAATAAAGTGTCCATTCGTGTCAAGTGTAAACCGTCTAAAGTACAATTTTTTTAAATTTTATATTTACCATTGTGTCATTACGGGTTTTGCCCCAAGGCAATAAATATGGTCAAATTTTTACATAAGTACTTATGTATGTATGTATATGAATTTATAACATTATTATTATAAATTTTGAAATTATATTTAAATAATGGTGACAAATTAGGATAGGTTGCCAATTTATTTGGAACCGTTTTAACAGGAAACAATGGACCCGGAGTCACATATATGCAAGGTCTGGCCAACAGCGCACGGATCAGGGATTGAACCCATGATCCTTCAGCAGTTTAAGCTATCTACTGAGAAAAGTTGCTGGTTTTGAATTTAAAGACACTTTACTACAAAACAGGTCATAAATAGCAACGCTCGAAAGTGGAGTTTGCATGAAAATAGTATGAAAAAATTCAATTAAATTTATTACAGTTGATTTTAGTCATGCGTGTTACGTAGGTATACGTGCAATAAAAACTTTACTAGGACAAGCTTATGATTTGCTATTTTTCGTTTATACCATTTCGCACGAAGTAGTAACAACAATGGATTATTGTTGAAAATAATAACATCGAAAATAATAATAACCCCGTTCTTTCGTGGAAAACGTGCTGTGACGAAATGAGTTTTCCAAAATACATACATAATAATAAAAATCAACCGCGAAAATTAAAAAGCACAATTGTTTATAAAACAGCCCATTGAAATCGATACCGGTTGAATTCGCACCGGATTCGAATTAGCATTGATCTTTTTTTTTTTACTAACAATAAAATACACTTGAGAAGCGCTCAAGGTACGTTCGGGGGCACATAATTTCAGATCATCAAAATTAATCGGTTAATCAACCATTGTTGTTTTCATTATTTAATTAAAAACAATGTAAAAATATAGTCATACAGTGATTTTACGGGTGATGAAAAAAAAATGATTTACGTAACAATTCATTTACTTTTCTCTTGTGCAATATTTAAATGAAACGCTACATATCGTGCGAATAATCTCTCCGTTAATTGTTACAAGACAGATAAGGATTTAAGTACTCTTCGCTGAAGTAAATTAATTGTGAAGTCGAATTTCAACGTAATGGCTATGATATAATAAGCAGTTTTAACGATGCTTAAAATCGTAGGAGCTTTGTGTTCAAATAATAAATAAAATAAAAAGTTGTGTATTTTAAGAGGCGTCATTTCCTTTTTTGAGACTGATTACAAGTCCGGGACACCCCCACAGGTTATTGGACTTGTTTTATAAATTTTGGAAATGATGATTAATTACAAATCCGGCCAGGTTGACGAATCATTATGTGAAATGCATTACACAGACATGTATTCTGTTTAATCCAGACTATGAGACATTATAATGCTAATTCTAAAACCAATGTTTTTCCATTCGATTAGTCAAACTTAAAACGTACAAGAAATATTCGAATACAACATATGTGTATGCGATTTAAAAATACATACATATTGTTATTAATAGCGGAACACCCAGTGTATTTATTATGCAATGTCTTTAGATAAAAGCCATGTTGTTCAGTTATTAAAACATTAAGTGCAAGTTATCTCTTGTACGGTACAAACCCACTTTGAGGGTCAAAAATAATTAAGCACCTATTAGTTCAGACTTAATAGGGTATAGAAAATTGTTTAAGCGGTTTAATTAAAAGTAATCATATATAATAAGACATATTGGAAAGGCTATGGGAGACCTTTCAACTAAATCAAAATACATGCATACCACCAGCACATGTATAATAAATCGACATATTTCTTTGACATTGCAAACGAATCGACCTTATTATGGTATGAAATATAACCAGCAACATTCGATATCGACATATCAAATTCTAAGCTTTTATTTATTGATCGCCGAACCATATCAGAGAAAAAACATGCCAAAAATACTTGAGCGAGTGCAAAAAAAAATCGGCCATTACACAATTGAGTAACAAGTCTCGTGAATTCTAACGAGACGCAATCAATAATCCAGATCATGAAAAGAAAAAAAATAAAAGGAGAACTTCCTACGCAAAAGTCACTCGCTGAATGTGTATGTGTGTGTGTGTATAGAATGCTATAAATTTACGTCAACCGATCAAAAGCAGAACGTGTATGGGGTCGATGTTTTAGACCCAAGCGTGAAAAATTTGCGAATTTGATACGAATTGATGCTGTTGCCAAATTGGAACGAATTGAAGAGATGACGTACAACGTAGAACTGATACAGAGATACGATTTATAAGGTTTAATGTAGGTTCGTGAATAAATGAAAATTTACAAATATGTAAATCAATAACATTGAGCAACAACAAAAAAAATACCGGAGCGGAGACTAATCAATCTTTACTAAGTTTGACCCACTTAATTCGAATATGATAATGATTTTGGTAGGTTTGCTCTCATTTATGAGTTGTAAGCGTTTTAAAAAAGCGCAATTTTTACAGATTTTTGGCTTTTAACTCAAAATTTAGTATTGTTGTGCCAAAAGTGAGTATTGAAATCAATAGTCAGATGTTTTTTCTATTGATTGTGATTTTTTATTGCTTAAAAATACTTACTAGACTTTAAAAATTCGCTAAATAATAAATTAAACGTATTTTAAACCAATGAAAATCATAATCAATAGAAAAAACATCTGACTATTGATTCCAATACTCAATTTTAGCACAGCAATATTAGATTTTGAGTTATAGACTGGAAGAAACTGCTCATTTTTTTAAACGCTTATATCTCATAAATGAGAAAAAGTCAACAACAATGTCATATTCGAATTTACATAGTGGTTCAAACTTAGTAAAGATTGATTAGGCTCAGCTCCCGTAATCTTTTTTGTTGCTCAGTGAATTTAGATTATACATAGTTTAAGTTCGATTCAACATAAATATTCATCTAGTACGAGAAATATGTAGTATTATAAATAAAAAATTCGAATATTAAAAATTTATATTTGTCTTTTTTAAAAAGCAAATTTGATTTGATTTTATTCCCCAGATTATAATTAAAAAATTTCGTATTATTTATGTACCTCGACTCTTTTTAGACTTTGTTTATATAGTAATATAAAATATTCTATGGCCTATTTTTCAATACATATTTGAATTTTGTCTTATATTTAAAGTCGTTATTAATATAAAATACAATGATTTTTTGGTAGTTATTTGGTATCAAAACACAGAATGATTGTTTGAGTAGTACAGGTTTCCACCAAACTTTGACTAGGCACAAGGGTATAAATTTAAATAGAAAATATAGATCAAACAAGAAAATTTTCATAAAATGAGGGAACGAGATCACGCTCCAGTTTTACAAACAATGCATATCAGTTTCAAAGCATATTTAAACTATGTATGTAACAATACACACTAAGAACGCAAAAGAAGACGAACTAAAAACCAGGCACAATAGGCATTCATATAAGCACACGAATTATGCGTCATTCGAAAAGAGAGTCGTTTAATTTGTAGTTCTTTATTTAAAGCCCCATTAATACTCATTATGTATTATGTAAGTGATTGATAATATTACTATACATTTGCATCGATTCGAATTTATTATTATCACTATTATTATTGTTTACGAGAAAGTATTACGAAATGAAATTACGTTTTGCGGAGACAATATACATACATATACAAAATTGCATTTTTATTTTATTTTACGTATCTACGTAATAGAAAGTAATGATGGCGAGTGGCGAACCTTCATAAAACAACGATTAAGAAGACTAGATTATATTGACACGCTTTTTTTTATTACATTGGAGAATATATGCAGTGGTTTTCAACCTATTCTTTTTCAAAAAAAAAAAGCTAAATAATTCTGTCTTGTAAATTAAATTCGTAACAGTAAATAAATTTTATTGTTCGAATATCATATTTATTTATTTAAAGTTTGGACAATTTCAGAGTTTCGATCATTTGAAACAACCGCCTGATCGCATTTATTAGGCTTTGGTTGGTTTGTGTTGCCAATAAATTTATCAATTTAAAATTGCCAAATTTAATACTGAAAATAAACAAATTCCAGACGACCTAATCCACAATACGCTATTCGCATCGATTTTTAATGTAATATTATGCAATTAAATGCGTGTATATGTACTTAGTTCACGATAAATTTACTGGTATTTACCGATGGATAAATTTTGTCGATTTACCGGTAAATCGGTATACCGGTATTGAAATCCCTAATTATTCTGATCCTACATATGTACATATGAATAAGTATATTTATTTAATTTACATATATAATATATTACCATGATGCCATTACGGGTTTTACCCCTGACATATAAACTTGTACATATAAAAAATGTTGGATTATAAAACTGAAAAAGCACTGTTTCCATAACGAAATCAGATACATTGGCAAACTCTGATAGGAAACGATAGACTTAGAGTCATAAATATACATGTCTAACCTGCAGCACTGCAGAAATACTCAAATAAAATAAACCAGCATAATAGACTAGTGGTTAGCATATAATACTTTGAACAGAGTAGTCACGGGTTCAAATCCCACTGGTTTCTGCTGGCCAGACCTTGGATTTGTGACTCCAGGTCGATCGTTTCCTATCAGAATTTGCCAATTTATCTGATTTTCATTGAAACGGTTCCAACAAATTAACAACCTTATCCATTTTCTCGCAAAATCTCTAGTATTCAGCAACTCAGAATTTCTCAGAATTGTTTAAAATGGTGCAAATTTACAAATTTGATCATAAATGTCTATGTATGTAGATGTTAATTGATATGTATTTATGTACTTTGTATAATATTAATAATATCTGTATCAAATGTACAATGTTTCTGGCCAGGAAGGTGCATTGGGGTTACCTGTTGGGCCTTCTTGGTATAAATTAAAGATAAAAATAAAATAATTTTCAATCGAGGTCAATCCAGGGCTTGAACCCAGGACCCTTTCGGTGGTTAGTATTAAAACAACCACCGAGATTTACTGCTGGCTATATGATTAGCTCTGGGATAAATATAATATATTATGTCACTATGGTGAAATTGTAAATAAAATAAAATAAATAAAATATTATGTATATATATATATGAATAAATTAACCAGATCCAACAACAGAAGCCTACGTTGAATGAAAACGCCCGAATTCACCACAATTGTAATTATACAATAATGCATGACTTAAAAGTTTATTAACAGTAAAAATTCTACAGCATGTTTAATTTCATAACATGCATAATTGACATGCAATTATCAATGCGTTTCTGATATGTATACATATAATATACGGCAACAGGTAACATGATTTACACACTACATATACATATATATTAAAAATAATTATTTCCCGAATACGAAAAGAAAAAATTCGCAATATTGCACATGTAAAAATGCAAAGATTCGTATCCGCAGTTAAAATTTAACCGGATCGGTTATAATTGCATCACTTGCCAATCGGCGGTTAATAGCATCGAATTAGCGAACGATTAACCGAATTGCGGATAAGATCGTGAACGGCGATTCATTAGAACAGAATGCACTTTTTGCATCACCATCCAGCTGTTGCAATAAAACGAGTCGACACGAAATTGCACACACAACCCCCATTATACAGTTATTATTAGTTATTTGGTTGAAAAGATTAAAAGTTTCACGTCGATTAATATGACGTCAACGCAAGCACATTATATACGGATATAATTTTCACCTCGAGCCATAGTGAAAATTTCGCTAATGGCTGTGGCGAATTCGGGTTAAGTCGTTGCGCAAATAAAGAAAACATTCTATAAATTTCTATTATTTTTTTTTCGTTTTGTTATTATTTTTGCTAAAGCGCTCGCTTAAAGGTCTGTGTGTTTAAATTCGTTTTGGTATAAATTCGCGTACGAAAGCTTCTGCCGTTAAAGACCATTACTTCCGGTTAGCTGTGTAGTTGAATGTACGAGTTAGATATTGGAAAATATCAAAAGACCGCGACAGTGTATAATAAATCCGTGGAAAAATATATCATGGCGGGTGAAAATAGGAAAATTTGACCGAATTTTCACGGACGAGCGTTCACGAATCTAAATCAACCGACTGACTGATAAAAAATCGGCAAATGGCGTAATAAAACGCAACTTTTTCGCAGAATTTCGCCGTTTGGAAAATGTTAACGCAAACTTGACACGAAAATTTGTTAATTAAATACCGCACGCGTCTAAATGAATTATGGAACCGCGAATATTTTAATTAATTATTATACATAATATATAGATATGGCATAAAAGAGAAGCAATTTCGATATTTTTTGTGGAATTTCGTCTACAGGAATTTCAGTTATTCAGTTTCAGAACAGAACAAAAAGGAAATTTAGAAGGGTTAATTGGGATGGCTTAAGATATTTGGAGTTTTTTATAATACAGAATGAGTTTCTATTAAAAGAGCTAATGTTGTGTCCGTTGATTTCAACGTGTGGTTTTGGAAAGTAATTGATAAATAAAGTTACATTTTATATATAAATATAATGTAAGTTAGTTTATAGGCGCGCGCACGTATTGATAGTAAAAAGTTCAGTGAGCGCATTACACGATCGCCAATCCGATCCGTTTACCTGTTCGAATTGATGAATCAATGTGTATGTATGTATATGTGCCTTCGTGGATGTGTGTAAGTGTGTATCTGAAGCTGACGCCACTCGTTCCAACTCGCTCAATATCAGGAGCGCATTTCAGACGCTTCACACCCCCCCCCACTTCGCCACTACCCCACTTCCTCGCCTCTCCTCGACACGATCGGTTGTCACGCCTCATCCCTAACATAACGTATACTCTTGGTATTCTAAAATTTGTATTTTTTAATACCCATACGCATTCGTCACATACATACATACATACATCTATGTACATATGTACATACGTCTTTGACTTGAATCAGTGAAAATCTTCAAGAGGGGACGGTGATATTTTAGAAAAATAAATTACTAAATACAATACAAACTTTAAACATATCCAAATTGAAACGTAAGAGTTCCGGATATAAGTAAAGTGGAGGATTCCGAATTTGTTAAGAATGACGTCTGAAGGGTATTTCGAATTTGTGGGAATATCATTTGCAAAAAATATAGTTCATGGGGAATGCCGGGGCTGTTCGCACTACTTTGTATCCGAGTACTCGGCTACCTGTCTTTAAAAGGAGGGACACAGACTGTGGACAAGAGACTCTGGAGCGAGCGGTAGTTCCGTGTAGATCTCCCGAGTTGTAAAATAACTGATGTGGGCCTATCATTTGGATCCCTAAACCCACCCCTACGCAATAATATATATGAGCCATTATATTTGAAAGTGGCGGAAGTCCAATTTTCACTTCCAAAAACACTATTTCTGTTTGACTTAATTCACAACTTGTTATCACTTATTTTAATTCGGTGTGTTCAGAATCTCGAAAAAGCAGAATAAACGTATTACAAGCCACCAGTATTTTAAAATATTGTTAAACGCCAAAACATTACGTTTAATGTTTTGCAAAATATTTCTTCAAATGAAGGAAAGTGAATTTTGTCACTTTCAAATATAACGGCTCATACATAGTAGAAGTTGAGGAATCAATAGCTTTTTATTAATAAACTAATTTCAATGATATTATATACCTATATGTTTACAATAAAGAATGTATGGAGATTTGTCTTATTAGAAATAAAATATGATATATTTTAAAGAAGGTCCATTTCTTGTTTCGACTGCATTTTATATGACGTTAGTTCATTTTTGAAGTCCTAATGTTTTCAAAAGAGTTTTTGTTCAAATTTTCTAAGAGCTGATTTACATAATAAGAACATGCATATACATACATACAAAATTGCTCTTTCAAATATCCTAAAATTGGAAGCTGAAAGATTGAGAAAACGCTGAGGTAATTCTGAAATCCTTTGCTCGCTGATCATCGCAGTATACTCATATGGATTTTTTGATTTAGAATACTATAAAAAATGATTTTTCTCAGTAAGATATGCAAATCTGAAAATGTTTAAAATTGGGATTGTCAAAATATGTTGATACGCACATAGATATCTTAATTTGTCTGTAATTTTTACATTCTGGGAATATTTGCCCGATAAAATTCACATTAATTAATCATAGAACTAAGTTTACGTCTGCTACCCAGATGCAACCAGTTTGCTCTAATGCAAAACTCTTGCATATATTTGCATGTACTAATAGTATTAGATTACCAAGTTCAGTTTAATTAGTTAAGTAATACGAATCTGACTAGTAACCGCAAATGTAAAGTACGCAAACTCCATAGAGAACAATATTTTAAGTGCAATTCAATATTGGAGAGACACACCCAGTCTACTGTTCTGTTCAAGGTGTTTCAATTTTTTTTCGATATATAAACAATAAAACAATGTTTCAATTTGAACAAGTGGTTTCAAGGTGGTTCAGCCAATGGTTCATTATGCGATCGATATTCGCTTGGGCCTTTACGTACAATATTATGCTAAAAACACAAAGCCGCCGATACGAGACTTTTTTTAATTGATTACAACATGAACAACGACATTGGATATTGTTTAAACACACGTTCGACGACCTTACCGGTTTTTGGTGTGAATTTTCCGCGAATTTTCCATTACACGAGGGAGGAGGAAACGTCACCGTTCACACAGAACAATAGACTCCGAGGAAAAACTCACTTTCTAGGCACAAAGAACCGTTCGAGTGTGACAAATTTAACCTGAGGAAAGGAAAAACTGTAATTTTTTTCAGAAACAATGCCGAAATCACTGACCCGTGACTCTTTTCGAGAGGAAAAGCGCCACAAGGGTCAATTTTTGCCGATAAAATCAATCGGAATGGCGAATTTGAAACCGTTCGAGTGGGCGATTTTCATCGTCAAAACATATGACGTGGATTTTTTAGAAGTTTATCCATTGGAACAATTTAAATGACAGCAGTGTCAAATGACTGCAAAGACAATAGCATGGATATTAAAACATTTTTTTTTATAAAAAAAACCTATTTAATCTACAGAACTTCTCAAGGACCGACATTATTAAAATAAAGAAAACCCAACAGTTTAAATACGTATTAGATAAGTCGAAATCCCGAACTACTCAATTTCAAACAAAACAAGTCGTTCAAAATTTGATTGATATAATTTTCAGTCAAACTAAAATAATATATATATATATATATATATATATATATATATATATATATATATATATATATATATATATATATATATATATATATATATATATATATATATATATATATTAATCAGCAACATCTCGAGAGTTGGAATCTGTGATAAATAGATTGTTGAGTAAGTTCTAAATGCCATTTCATATCCCTTTTGGGGAATTCAACTGTCTGTATCATAAGCTAAGTACATATCCAGCAACTTAATTACGTACATAGTTTTAAGGATCAAATATGTATCACAGTTGAGAAGTGAAGATTATTTTTTTTATATATTCATTACCTAATTACCTACATATACATATATAAGCACATGTACATATGTGCTTTATAGTTGACTAAGAGAAATAGAAGAATAGTAAAGATAGTATATCTAAGATAAGAAATTGAGCAACTTAATTAGTTTTAAAGATCAAACAAAACAATTGAGAAGAGAAGATATTTTTCTATATATTCAATACCCAATTACTTGCATATGAATGTGCTTTATACGTAGTTGACAAAAATATATAGTATCAAACACCATCCTTATTTATTTTTCAATAGTAGATAGTAGAGGATAGTAAATGAGTCATTCGATACATACATACGTGAAATTTTAAAGCAAGATGATCATTATATTTTGAAAAAAAAACAAGTCTATTTTATAATAAAAGCATAAATCTTCAAAATTCTGAATCTTCACAACCTCAAAAATCGACAATTAAATCTAAGTATCATCATTCTAATTACATTTACACACAATTAATTTAGTTCCAGTTACATTACACAAGTCAACAACAGACCTTTCAATTAAATTGAAAACGCATACCGTAAATAAATATGTACATATGTACCTATATATAGCCAACCGTCAATTTTGAACAAGTGAAAATGAATTTAAATAAAATTTTCCACAAATTACATTCAACGAGAGCCGAGGGAGGAGGCTTCAGATGAGTCATTGCACCTACGCGATTTACCTGAACATCGAAGCGGAAATCATCGCACATAAGAAATGAGATCATCGCACGTTTTCGTATTGTTGTACATTCATATTATACACATCAACACGTGTATATGTAGATATAATGAAAAAAGAGAAAATCTCACCGAAAGAATGTATGAATACATATTAACATATACATACATATATACATATGTATATTGTGATACCCATACATACATACATCAACGATCATACCACGTTTATGTACACTTACATATTATCTGTATTATCATTCAAAGTGGAGGTAATCCATATCTTTCGAGTTTAGTGCGAAAATTTATTAAAATCGTGACTGTGAGTCATGTATGTTTGTTTGCAGAGATTAGTTGAACAAATGAGATGGTTTTTGTATAGCGACTTTGATTTAATTGAATTAAATGTTGCCAAACGAACAGTCTATATAATACTATTGTTACATGTAGTCGGTTTAAAATGGAGGTTTAATTCATTTTTCAAAGTTATCTAAAATGTAAGAGTAAAATCGTGTTATACGTTTAACAGCCGACAAAGATTATGATGAATAAAATGATATAATATGAGTCATTGATTTTTATCTAAAATTGAATGTTTGCTAATCAGTCGTGAATTTGTTATCTTCTTGAGTAAAAATAATCAATAATATGAGCACGCTTTCGTCATTGTCGTTAATTATAAAATAATTTAGTTTCTTTAATACATACTTGTTAAATGAAAACTGTTGAAGTTTAGATGAAACGTATTGATCTGGCACACTCACCTGAAAAAAAAAACATAAAAAAATTAATTAATTTCATTAAAATTTTTAGCTTATAATGAATTTTTTCCATAGTAAGATATAAGCTGCGTGGACTAGTGGTTAGCATATATGTATGCTTTCGAACATAGCGGTCTCGGGTTCGAGTCCTACTGATTGCCGCTGGCCAGATTTTGGTTAGTGACTCCAGATCGATTGTTTCTTATCAGAGTTTGCCAATTTATCTGATTTTCATTGAAACTGTTCCAACAAATTGGCAACCTTTACTGATTTCACGCAATTTTCGAGTTTTCAGCAACTCGAATTTCACTGATTAGTATAAAAAGATTACAAATTTGTCCATAAAAAATGTCTCACAAATTTGAGCTTTTCAGCATCTCGAAACTTGACGATTTATATAAAAAAATGCTCCTTAAATGTATGTAAGTTTATCAAAAAAAAATTATCCATAGATGTCTCTATAATGCTTCGTTAGAATTATTCTAAAAATTGTATATCGATGTTTATTTGGCCGGGAAGGTGCATTGGGGTAAACCTATTAAGCCTTCTAGGTATATGTACATATATGTATGTATGTATGTAAAATAAGCTTACACTTAAAAGCTTGGGTTTAGTTAAAATTTCAATAAAAGCAAATGTCATTTTTTAGTACCATATATATAGTATCGCTATTCTGTCTCTCTTACAACTCTTTACAACACATTGTTTTTCCATAGGAGTTGTTATAGTTCTCTTTTATCATCATGTATATAAAATCTCTAATCTGTGTGTCTGTCTGTTTGTATTTGTGTCTGTCCGAAATAACGCTCGCTGTACTAAAATAGTTGTTTCGATTCGACATACATATGTACGTCATAGCTAAGCCACTGCCAAAACGTATATACATATGTACGAATACAATAAAAAAAGAAAAAAAACTTCTATATACATATATATATATATATATATATATATATATATATATATATATATATATATATATATATATATATATATATATATATATATATATATTTGCTACCAATGTTTCATCTTGGCAGATAATTTACCGCCATCTATCGAAAATGTATTTAATTAATTAATTATTTTTTCTATTGGTGTTTTATATTGTTTACAAGTAGGTAGGTAGGTAGTTTCAATACAAATATTTGACCGCGTGGGATCGAACACATGACCGACGACACATTTATTATAATTTTTTTTATATTTAATAACTTAATATGCCAACACCCATGCGATGCTATGTCATCGGGCACAACACTAGTGTATTATATTTTCAATAACACAGAAATATTTACTTACATATATACATTTTAAATTCAACCCAAAAACGACAGTAAAAAGCAAACCAACACACTTTGGCAATATACATTAAATATAAAGGTCAGGAATGGTTTCCTTAATTGATTAGAAGAGGACATACGACGCAAAAAGGAGTGATGAATTAGATATGTAACTGTTCCCGACTCACTAGACACGTGGTGGGATTAAACCCATTTGCCTCGGACACGTAAAACAAAACGAAAGCCATTCGATTTTATTTGTGCAACCCCCGCAGAGGTGGGCGGCAACACTACATATTACATTAATCGAATTCCGAAGGATGCTGTGGTCCAGTGCGTACAAACAACCCACACAACCATACGGAAGGACTCTGACCAAAAATAAAATCGTATAAGTTCTACACTCAAGTCAATATTTATTAACGAAAACACTTAAACAAGATTTTGAATCATACAAATACAAAGTACTTATCCCCAATATGGAAACGACCCAATGGTTTTCCTGAAATTCCTTATACGAACATTTCCAGAAATCTGTTTTTGAATGTTTTCAAATAAATTCTTTTGAATATTGAAAATGGAATATTTTTGAGAAATGATAAAAAATATAGTAAATAGCAGAGCGTTCTTGGGTATTCTCAAAATAACTTGTGCTATTTCAATTTCTATACATATTTTATGACCATACGCACATACATACATGTGTATATGTAATAGAGATTTATAAAAAGCACCGCAAAATAAGGTTTCCAAGGATGTTTAGATATATGTATATACATACATATTATGCAATATAAAAATTTACGTATTTACATTAGGTATATAAATAAGTCTTCGTATACGTATCCACAGAAACATGCGTAATCTAATATATAATTTCGAAAGAGACTTTCTATATATGTATGTATTGTTGGTTCGCAAATCCATGACGTCATCGAACAAATGATTCGATTCAAAGGATTCAAAGTCCCCGGGGGCGAAGGCGCCGAGGGCGCAGGCACCGGGGGCAAAGGCGCCGGGGGCGAAGGCGCTAGGGGCCGCCAGATCTGGTATACATATAATATCGAAAACAGTAATACGTTTGTTTACATTAGCAAATAAATATTACATAAGAATAATGCCATCAATATAATAGAAGTGAATATGTCATTGAATCATATAAATAAATATGAAACAACATGACAAAAACATAAAAATAGTAAGAACATAATAGATAAAAAAGAGGACATTAGCAACATTCTATGGAAAAACAATGTGCTGTAAAGAGCTAATAAACTGACCATGAGTCATATTAAATATGTCATGATTTGTATTATCAGCTATATACATACATACATATATAGATATACTTAAAATACCCCATGGCTATGTTTATTAGAGAATTGAAGAGAATGCTAGACTTCGCAAACAATAAGCGAAAATAAAACGTGTTTACGTATTATGTAATCATTTTTAGGTACGTTAAAACTGAATTCTTAGAGAATAAGTAGATTATTAATAAGTCCTCGAAGTACAAAGAACATGTATAGTATGTCGAAATAATTATATACTACGACGAGATTCTACATAGATTATATAATATAAATTTGCTTGGATATAATCAAGGGTTCGTATCAGTACATTTCAAAGTAGAGAAACCGACAGATTTTTTTGTTGGAAATCAATTTTTCGATTGATATTTAAGTCTACATTTCTGTTTCAGATGTTTCGACTTTCTGCAGTGAAATCGAGACAGACGTCTATTACAAAAGCGCATCGACTGATTCGCAATGCAAAAATGTCACAAAAAAATCAGTCAAGTATCGTCCGGTCGATTAAACCAGTTCTACATTCAAACATGCGGTTACAGAACAACGTTTAAACAGGATGCGATTCTAGGTGAGCTACCACTGCAAAAACTAACAATAATTCTAGAACCAAAAAAAAAAAAAATAACGTATAGAAGTCAACTAGCGTTTTCCGGCGAGCGAGCTATAAACTTGCGTTATTTCTGACCCGAGTGTGTGGAATTTTTGAAATTACCAGATACCGGTAATAACGTGGGGAATTTGTGTGCTCGAAGACGACACCGAGTGTTTTTAAATATAATATTACGTAGAAAATAAAAGAGCATGTCTGAAAGCGTCTACGTAGAGTCGTAACTGGATACGTGCTTTTCGTAAAAGTGAGCGTAACTTACGCATTAGTAGTTTAGTACACATGTTTACTACGCACGTACAAAAGTACACGTGTTAAGATAATTTTAGTTCCATTTCGAACACGTAAAATCAATACGATTTTTAAAACATGCGATACGTAAATACCCGCGAACATCTATCGAATTTCCAGTGTCGTAAAATATAACAATTAATGTAATTGCATAGATAAAGCGATAATTTAAATTATTAACGATCGGTATCTTTTGGCTTTTAATACCCTGAGTGGTTTTCACTGTAGGTTATTAACTTATAATCTGTTAATTTATCAAAATACATATGTGTGTGTGTATTATAAAAGTCGACGGTACATCAGTAGATTTACGCACTAATGAATATGGTGAAAAGTGAAATACAACTTAATTACTAATTATAAATATAATCAAGGAAAGTGTTGTATTTTATGATGAAACAAAAAACAAACACAGAAATGTGGTGTCAAACATTGGAAAACTGAACACCTGTTGCTGTGTATAAACATATGTACATATGTAGAAAATAAAGATTATGTCATTGTTTCTTCACTATTCTACTTCTATCCGTCTAATTTGCTTACTAAATTTTTCTAATAGGTCCTCATTTTGGGGTAGCTGACGAAATGTTTTTCGGAAAATTTTCATTCGTTCGTAAAAAATGGCACATTGAAAAATCAGAATATATTTTGGAAGTGATTTTATTTAAAAATGACTAAATATTCAAGCAAATTTATAATAATATTTACATACATATATATGTATCATCAAAATTTATTTTATTTTAAAAATATGTATATAAATGTACATATGTACATAAAATATGATTAATAAAGATTACACATTATGCAATTGAATAAGTTTACTTTGTTAAACAGCTGGTAGATAAAAATGTTTGGAATGGAAGTACTTACAGATAAGACAACTTCCCGCTGTTGCACTATGATCAAAATTCATCATTTAAAGTTTTTTTTAGACAAGTAAAGAGTATGCTTAATCATTTCGAATGAGAATATTTTATCTATGAGTACATATCTTTTGATTAAAAAACTGATTAATCAAAAGATATGTACATATGTCAACAAATGATCCGTTATAATTGAAAGTGGCATAAATACTATTTTCCTCATTTCGAGAAATATCTCGCAAAACATTAAATATAAAGTTTTGCGTTTAGAAATATTTAAAAACACTGTTGGCTTGTAATAGCTTCATTCTGGACATATCGAATTGTTTTAATAAGTGATAACAATTTGTGAATTAAGTCAAACAGAAATAGTGTTTTTGGAACTGAAAATTTGACTTTCAAAGTATACGCAAACCATTAAGAGTAAAACACAAAACATTAAATATAAAGTTTTGTGTTTTACAATATTTAAACATACTGATGATGGCTTGTAATACGTTTATTCTGCTTTTCCAAAATTCTGGACATATCGAATTAAAAAAACTGACAACAATTTGGTAATTAAGTCAAACAGGAATAGTATTTGTGAAACTGAAAATTGAACTTCCGTCACTTTCAAATGGTTAAAATTAAAATTTTTAAACGGGACATAATAAACATTATTATAACAGGAAGTAATATATGCATGTAGGTATATTTTTATATATATACTTTAAATAAAAAAATATTAATGAAAGATTAAATCTTAGTTTAAAAAAAAACGGAAATAATTATATTGAGTAAGATTTAAAAAAATCTGTTAAGAAAAAATTCAAACAAAATTTATTTTATTAATCATAAATATTTTTTTCAAAATAATTTAACCGATTACACCTCATTGACAATATTGCACTTAAATAAAATTTTCAAGACAATCACTTTCCAAAATTGCCCATTTATGGGCAACGACGCATTTAAACGCTTAAGATAAATTTTAAACAGAACAATACCCACCTTGTCATACCCGAAACCTTGAATAAATACCCGTTTGAATGAAAAATTCGAATCCAATTCCAAAAATGGACTAAGACGAGGACGTCGGAACTGTGTCGGCCGTATAAATATTTCACAAAGAAAATAATGCACGGGACGGAAACACTCATCCGTCCGTTCTTACACGAATGCATAAATAACGAACGAATGTACACTTTTTCAAAAAAAGATACACACGACCTTATAACATAATATACATAAAACATATCATGCAAAAAATGCCCGGCTCACTTCGACCGCGCAAAAGGATTTGATTTCGATTTGTAGCAAATGAAAAAATTATCCATTTAATAAGTTTAAACGGTTTTTTATCCACAATACACCCGGTAAAGTAAACGCACTTTGAAATTGACCAATTCATGGTATCGTATCTAATGATACTGTGTGGTTTTCGTCCTTGGGGCAGTCGGCTTGTGTCTCAATCGAGAATAAAAGAAAACGGTCAGTCGCCATATCTGATCCGGTGTGACGCACATTATACATACATACAAAGGTAGGCTTTGTCCCACATAATAATCGTAAATATGGACCGCAAAAGCGGACCAAGTCCCGCGAGGCGCGGGAGAAAGCCGCAATAGTAACAACCAGCCTCCGAATTCTGTCTTTGTAGATTTGCAATTGGGAAAAAGTATGTTTTTGACAGGAATATACGCAATAGGCATAGCAATGCTTAAACCTTGACTTTATAAAAAAATTCAGCATATCCAAAAAGTGTTTCTAATATCATATGTACATTTGTATATATAGAAAGATACGTGAGTTGGATTTGTTATTTGTTGCATGTTGAAGTATGTATTATGTAAAATACACAAGCGTATTTAATATAGTACATAGTTCATGATGCAAATAGTGTACATAATGAGCTCTTTTTTTCCTATTATGCTGTACATTAACATTAGAATAATATAATACTATGATTACTAACCAAATTAAATTAAAATTGTAAAATAGAAAATGATCAGTAGATCAGTAGCTATTAAAATAGATATATTGTGAACATAATTTCGTAATAATAAAAAGCATTTAAAAATCAAAAATTCAAATTGTGTACATATTTCAACAGAGATAAATGAAATAGTTAATTAGTAAGTAATGTTTAATTTTTAATATACTCAAAAAAAACAAAAATTGTTCATATTGGCTATATGCAGTTGTTTCTCTATGACAGAATTGTAATAAAATAAAGTAAAAAACAATTTATTATTAACAATCAATATATGAGCCATTATATTTGAATGTCAAATTTTCAGTTCCAAAAACACTACTTCTGTTTGACTTAATTCACAAATTGTTATCACTTATTAAAATAATTCGATATGTCCAGAATCTCGGAAAAGCAGAATAAACCTATTACTGGCAAACAGTGTTTTTAAATATTGTTAAACGCAAAACATTATATTAAATGTTTTGCGAGATATTTCTAGAAATGACGGAAAGAGGACTTATGCCACTTTCAATTATAACGAATCATTTGTTGACATACATATCTTTTGATTAAACAGTTTATCGATTAATCAAACCACACCCGTAGCTGTCAAAATGATTTGATTTGATTACACTTATTCGAATGTTCTCATTCGAAATGATTAAGCATACGCTTTACTTATCTAAAAAAAACTTTAAATGATGAATTTTGATCATAGCGCAACAGCGGGAAGTTATAATTTGAAATGATAAAGTTTTGCGAGATATTTCTCGAAATCAAGAAAAGTGGACTTATGCCACTTTCGATTATAACGGCTCATATGTATGTATTGTATGTATCTTATATATATAAAACCGAAATAGCGGATTTGATTCGTTTCTGCTTGGCTGGATTGGTTGGTCGTTAAATAATATAATTTTTTTTCGATTCAAATAAATTTAATAAAAAAACAAATGAAGATTTTTTCATGGTTTTCTTTTCATTTCCATTAACCGAGCGAAGCCGGGTAGCACCACAATATAAATCTGAAATAGAACTTTGAGAATTCCCTATGTACATATGTTTGAAGCTAAAAACTTTCAATTTCGAATAAATTTGGCATTTGAGAAAAAATCAAACGTATGTAACAAAATCCACTTTAAAAGAAGGATTATGTACATACATATATGTATACATTGTAGTTTATGATAACCTAAACGTATCATTATCATCATCATTTACAGCCATTGGCCATCTACTGCTGGATAAATGCTCCAACACGCTTTCATTCGTCTCTATTTTGAGCAACTCTCATCCATCTCATCCCACACATTTTTCTAATTTCATGTGAGTACATAATATATACATATGTACATATATATTCGATTCCAAGTAATTCAGATTCGAAATTCGTCAGCTAAGATCTCATCGATATAAATCGCATATGATAAAAGTTCATAACCAAGTTCGTTCATCTATGTACATATGTAAATATATGTACATACTTGTGTACATATATGTATATATAGCGTAATGCACTGGTAGAGCCATTGCATACAAGTATATAGGCCGTGGATTCAATTCCCGACCAAATATGCTTCTGACAAGGTCTTGTGGTTATTAAAACACAGATCGACCGTCTGTCTACTGTTAGAATATTCCGATTAATTGTTGTGACGGATGTAATTGTTGTGAATTATTTATTAACCACTTGAATTTGTTGAGTCTTACAAATGCTACCTACATAATGTATTTCTCGCAAATTTTTAGTGTCAAAAATTTTGTTGAATATCCATCCATAGATGTCTCTATGGATGGATAGTAATTTCTGTCTTGGCACATATGTATTATGGTACATATGTATGTATGTAAAATAAATATAAAATATGAATCCCAGTTAACATAAAAAATAAATAAAATATTAGAAGTAAAACAGTAGCTAATATTACGTTAAGTATTTAACATCATTTTTCAAAATACGACAAAATACAGTAGACTGTCAGAATGTTCGTCACGATGAATCAACAAAGTTCAATAATAAAATTAAAAATAAATAAATACATCACATGTAAAAATAAGACTAGTTCCCATTTTGAGCGATTAGTCCGTTCGCAATATTACATACGCCGACGCAACACGGCTTGGCTCACTTTTGAACAAACACGTCATTTCGTCAGAAATGAACAATAGATAAACAAAAAAATAGGAGATATAAAAAAGACGTCTTAATGTGAAACGTAAAGGAGGTTTGTAAAAAGTAGATAGATTTTCCTAGAAGCGGCGGCATTTACAATCATATCGTTACGGCGGTAAATTTCACTAAGCACTTTTTATTATACACGTACATATATGTAAATATAATATTACAATATGTAATATAATCCGTAACGATGCACAGAAATCCTCACGTATGTATGTATAAAAAAAATACACGTGTTTCCTGCATGGAAACGTTTAAAATGTACCAACATGGGAAATCCAGAAGGTCGAACATCCGGCTCGAAAGTGAACAAACTCCTCACGATATGATTTATTAATCCACCAAGAATAAAAATTGTAAAATGCCAATTTTATTGTTGTTTTACGACACCGAAATTAGTTCGAAATCCTCCATTATATCACATTTTTTGCCAGGAAGACCTTGATTTTACAACCGACGAGGAAGAATTTTCCCAAAAAAAACATTTAATTCAACTTCTCAATTACGAAATTCGACACGGTGTGGATTTAATCTTACCGTTCACTTACCGAGCGTATGGCTACATATATAAATATTTCAATAATGACAATTGATATCGTTAGTGCGGTCTAAAGCGCAATTTGACTTAATCGTGCGAAAAACGACAATAATCGCTACATTGTCGCGCTTAGAGATTGCGCAATGCTGGAAAAGTCGTATTGCACAATATAAAACTTTTCATTCCCGTGCCTCGACAGCATGACACACAAACACGCACAAAAGTAAGGCACCGTGTGCACTTTCGGAATGTTTGTATAGATACTTTTTCCTCGGGAAACAATAAGTACACAGTTGCATACATACATGTTAAAAACCGAGGGGAGTTCGAGGTTCGACGCAACCGGCCAAAGATCCGCGCTTTTTGAGAGCATCGAAGCGAAAACAACAAAATTTTCATTGGTGGAAAATGATTTTAAAATGATCATTTTGACTCACTTGATAACCACCGCTGGCAAAACCGTCTTCAACGAACAAATAATATATATCCGGGGTTGGGTCGTATTTATTTTGATATATTTTAAGTGTAGTCAAACTGTTGTTGGCATATCTTATCACTTCAGGTCTTTTTGTTCTAAAGTGACACTTGATTTAGTTAGAAAGGAAGTCCATATCTAGAAAGACATTCTTGTATTGTCGTTTTTGAGGTAAACAAACAAAAGTATGAGAAGAATATGGCGATTAGATGAGTGCTGTTCAATCAATGTGTCTTGATTTCAAAAATGATAAATCTAATTAATAGTTTTTAGCTCATCTATGCCTCATTTGACTGTAAACAAATTCTAAGTCTCAACTCTAATTGATCAGAATATATTGGCCAACCAAAAAATCTTGTATTTTTCTTTCTACTAAATTGAAATGAGGTATAAATTTAACCAGCAACTAACACTTTCAACTGAGGGGTCATGGGTTTGTTTTTTAGCCAGACCATGGATATACATATGTGAGTTCATATATGGATTGTTTCCTATCAGAGAGTGTCAATTTATCTGATTTCACTGTTCCACCAAAATTGGCAACCTATACTGTCTCTCAAATTCGAGTGTATAGCATCTCTGTAAAATGTATGTATGTACATATTTCTCGAAATATTAGTATTATCGAATTTGTTCATATATGTATCTATGATTATGTATAAATATAATTATTTTTCGATGTTTGTAATTAGCCAGGAAAAGTGCATTTACCTGTTCAACCTCCCTGGTTTATGTACATAAACACATATGTATATTAAATAAAAAGAAAGAAAAGTTAATCAGGTCTGGTTTAGGTCTATCAACATAACTAGAAAAACGATGTTTGTAAACATTCCCCTTTTTAAAACTGCAGTTGTCAAATATGTAGATCAAAAGTTTTGACAAAATTTTCCCAAAATTTTTGACATCATCCTTCACCGTTTGATTCTTGCGCAGTTTAAAAGATTATTGTGTGATGAGCAACATGGTTTTACACCCTGTCGTTCCACTACCACTAATCTCGCCTGCTTCACACATTTGATCATGTCTAAAGTTGACGTTGGTCAGCAAGTTGATGTAGCCTACTTTGACTTTCGTAAAGCCTTTGATCAAGTCAATAATGACGCTCTTTTGATCAGGTTAGCTGAAGTGGGTTTTTCAGCGCGTCTTCTTAAACTCTTTGCTTCTTATCTTAGTGATAGGAAGCAATTTGTTAGATATGGTCTTTATGAATCTCCTTCATTTTTTACTCGATCTGGTGTTACTCAGGGGTCCACTTTAGGCCCATTACTATTTACAATTCTTATTAATAACCTCCCTAGAGTTTTATGTAATGCATCATGTCTCTTGTTTGCTGACGACGTTAAATTATTTTTTGCTGTCAAGGATGAGAGGCAAGCCTCTCTCCTTCAAGCTGATATTAACGCTGTCTTGGAGTTCAGTTCTAGTTTAGGCCTTGAACTTAATTTAAACAAATGTGCAATTATGAGCTATGGACGTGCACATTCACTCTATTGTCACGGATATTCCATTAGATCCGTCTTGTTGAAGCGTGTGGAATCTATTGTCGATTTGGGTATCACTTTTGATCCTCAGCTCACCTTTCACAACCATATCAAAAAAGTCGCTGACGTTTCCTTTCGTCGACTTGGATTTGTTTTGAGATATGCAAGATTATTCTCCAATCCTTTGTCTTCTCGCTTGCTTTTCAATTCGCTTGTGAGAAGTAAGCTAGAGTATAATGCGATTGTGTGGAATCCGCATGAAGCAAATTACTCTCTGATGATTGAGAAAGTGCAAAAAGTATTTCTTCGTTTCCTATATAGGAAAGAATATGGGTATTACCCATATCTCTACCCCACTCCTTTCCTTTTGGGCATGCTTGGGTATAATTCCCTTGAACTTCGGAGAAACTTCTCATTAATTCGTTTCGTTCTCCTGCTCTTACGTGGTAATACGTCATGCCCGTTGTTGCTGGAGCAGTTGGGGCTTTATGTCCCTATTCACTATGTGCGTGGTAGACATCATCATTTGCTGGCTGTACCTCCTGCCCGCACAGTCCTTTTTCGAATGGCTCCTATTCCAAGAGCTATCCGACTTCTTAATGAAATCGTTGCTGCCGAGACTGAATGTGATATTTTCCACCTTAGTGAGCGTAAATTGTCGGAAATTACTCTAACCCATTTATCTGGTAGTCTGCGCTCATCATTGTTTTCATGATTGATTGTGATTTATGAGTGAAATTTTGATTAACTCTCTTCCATTTGGGCCTTACAGGGATGTTTTGTATTTGTAGTTGTTTCTTACATATTTATTGAAACTGGCTGTAGGTGCAAGGCATTCCTTATGCTATTTTTTATTTGATATTTTTACTTTATCTGTTATTATAAATGCTATTTTTTATGTATGTATGGATGTATTTATGTTTATGTTTAATTGTTATTTTGTTTTTTTTCTTTTTTGTGTTATATTTTTTGACCATTGTTGCGCTTTAGGAATTCCTGTTATGCCACAATGGTCTGTTTAAAATAAATAAATAATTGAGACTGAAAAAAAAAAAAAAAGTAGTTTGTAGCTTAAGAAGTGGTTTACAAAATTTGACCGAAATTGAGAAGTGCCAATTAATCCAAATAACAACTCCAAAGTAGACCGGTAGATATGACATGTAAGCGTTTTGCAGATTACAAAAAGTAGAATATGTATCTCATGCGCAATTCATTCTCTAGAATTGTTCAGAGCAATTTATAAAGTAAATTATGTAGTACATATCTAAGACATCAACAAAATTAAGTAGTTTCAATGAAACTCTCAAGAGCTGAATCTCTAGCAAGACGAAAATACAGAAACAAGATTGATTAGTTATTTATCAGAAACGAAATAACTACTGAAACTCCCAAAACAACTATACAATCAAACATAAATCTTCAGTGATGAAAAATTAACGAAACAATGAACAAATGCATGAAAAATGAAGGTAAATTTAACATAGGTGATAAATCTACATACATACACTATCTACTGGTTACTGACAATGAATAAAATAAAGTATTGAGTAAAGGAATCAACAAGCAAACATGCACGTAAATATGTAGTTATCTGAAATTAATTTCAACAATTAAGATCTCATATCACGATTTAAACTGATAGTTACATACGTACATCCATGTAGAACAAATTAAATTTAACAAACATCACATCAATCACGACTTGAACCGTATCTAATCAGAGCAAAGACTTCATAGTTGAGATACTATGGTGATTATGCAACATATTTTTACGGTACAATATAATTCAAGTACCTCCACAAAAGAAAAGTAGCCGTAATTAAGATGACGAAACGCCGAGACTTTGTCAACGAAACTTTGCGTTTAAATTATAACGAGAATAATTCAATTCCCATAAGAATAAAAATATGTTTTATATTTTAAAACAAACCTCAGCATGCTTGAGGTCAATTCTGAGGTAAGGACGGGGACTTGTAGAGGCTTCGATTCAACAATGAAAACGCCTCGAGATCCCATTAAAGTCCCATTTCGCGGTAACAATGCATTTTCACCGTAGATCCTGTTCACGGTTGATTTAAGGCGCACGTTTTTTTGTTCTTTTTGTCTTTTTTTTTTTTTTTGTAGTATTCTTTGAGATTTTGAAACGAAAGAGCGTTTACCTTTAGCAGTCCTTCGGAAAATGTAATGGTTCGGTGGTTGCTGTCTCAAAGTCGACAATGTTGAATTTTGAACGGGTTGGCGAATTAACAGTTGCGACATTGCACAAAAAAACAGTTTTTGAATACGACGTAATTGCGAAATTTAACAAGGATAAGGTGTCTATTATACGGAGTGATTCACAGTTCATTAAACATATTATGAGGGTTGTGGGAGTGGTCTTTATGGACAAATATGGGTGCGGATATTATACACTATCACGTCATACACGTAAAAATATTAAATAAATAAATTGAAATTTGATTTCATCAACTTCATCTTTAACAATTCACAACATGTCCATTTCAAGCTATGTAATTTTTCTTGGTTTACAATTACAATTCACAACATGTCCATTTCAAGCTAATTTATTGCCTGCATTCAATGTATTAACATACTATTGCCAATTATTTTAATAGTATTAACATACTATACCATTGCCTGCATTCAATATATAAACATTCATTGCCTTCATTTTAAATGACATACTCGTCAGTGATAAAATTATGACAATTTGATGTACTCGAATAAAAATTCATATAAAATTACAACGTTATTTAACCGTTACTTATAGAAAGATGAATTGAAAATGATCAAATTATTTTGATATGCATACATATATGACAAAAGAAAATATCAAAATTTCCCATTTATTCATTAGATTTGCATTTCGATCTGTGAAAGTAGTCTAATACTTGACATTATGTATACTTCAATCAATCAAAAATGAAACTGGTTAAATTGCAGTGCACTCAAAATTTGAAGCGCAGTGTGCTCTCTATGCTATATATTATATTTATTTATGTACATATATAAAACGAGAAGAGGTAGAAAGCGAAATATTATATATGGGGTGAAAATTGTGACGAAGATAGACATCACAGAGAAAATATTGAGATGGTAATGAGCTAAAAAGTTGGACGGCAAAGAAGCTTGAATGGTGCCCAAGATAATTAAAGCAGATTAATTAGGAGTTTGGGCTAATGAAGTAAAAAAGTTTGGAGTAAAACAAATACATACATATATAGAAAAAGTTAAGTAAGTATATTTTCACTTGAAATATGCTTTCACTGTAACATACATATACATAAGAATTAGCGAGACAACAATCATATACTTTGGTGACATAGTAGGTAGGATGGTTTTCGCCAATTTGATGTAGGAACCGATTAAAAAAAAAATGGCAAACTCTAATAGGAAACGATCGACTTGGAATAACAAAAATCTAAGTCCGACCAGCAGCATATAATATTATAGAAAATTAGCGAGACATCTATTTTATACATAAAAAATTTTGGAAATCATATTCAAATAGTGGTGACATAGTGGGCAGGGTGGTTGTTTACAATTTGATGGAAGAACCACTTCAACAATGAAATCATATAAATTGATAAACTTCAACTTCGAGTCACAAATATCCAAGTATGACCAGCAGAATTAAAGACAATACTTAGAATAAATTCTTTTCAATCAAAGTCAGCTCACGGGATCGAACCCGGCGACCTCTCGATGCTTAATATCAACGCAACCTCCGAATCACGTTGCTGGCTGGTAATAAAAAAAAAAGTAATTTAAATAAATTTCTAAATCTCAATTATGACCATCTTTTCGCAAGACGATCTGCCATTACAATCCGTAATCTAAACAGTGAATCATTCCGTACAAAAAACGATAAAATTACACAAGGATAAAGTCACTCGCTGTCTGCCAGAGTCTTTTTCGTATGCAGTGTGCGAATTTCAACGTCATCGTGTCGAATAAATAACTACAAATAAACAAGTACGATTCCGATTCAATGTACGTACGCACTGAAAGAAACAGTACTTCACTTTCACGCGTGTCATTCATGTTGGATTTTTTTTTGGCTTATCGCTCAAACGGATTATACGCAACATGACGTTCGCATGTTGGAAATAGTCAAACGAACAGTTTAGAAAACGACCGACATTCGAATCGTCAAAAAAGCGAAGTGTAAACAGAGGAAAAAAGTCGTTTAATTGAGCACGCGTCTGTCTGGTAGCCGATGATTGCATTATCATTTATGCGAGACGATGACGCGTTTGCGCAATTTCGATTTAGCGCGTCAGTTAGTCTGGTTTGTCAAACGTTTAGGCCGATATGGCTATCGGGGAAAATCGGTAATCGCTGTGCAGAAAATTTATTATGAATGTAATCTAATATATAATTTCGAAAGAGACTTTCTATGCATGTATGTAACCTTCGTTCGTTGGTTCGTAGACGACACATTCGATTTATTTTTTTTCGATTCATAGGCACTGAATCGATTTTTTTCGATTCAAAGGATTCGACGTCCCCGGGGGCGAAGGCGCCGGATTCTGGTATACATATAATTTCGAAAGAGACAGTATATATGTTTGTTTGTTCGTGACAGTCAATTTAATAAAAAAAAACAAATGAGTATTCAAATAAATTTATATAAAATAAAACTATTCAAATAAATTTAATACAATGCTAAGCGGTTTATATTACAAATACCGAGCGAAGCCGGGTAAAACCAGTATTTAAAATAAAATATTCTTATATATTATACATATGTACTAAAAAACGAGTACCCAGAAGTCCTCGCATGACAGCAGTGTTAAATTTTAAGTTTTAAATGCATAAAAATAATATTTCACCCTTAGAGTGCTGACGTCTTTTCTGTTGAAAGTCCGTCACGCTGAAAATTTCGCCAACATTTCCAACTAGAATTATTTAGAAATCCAATAGAAAGCAGTTATAAAAATTGCAGCTAATCCAAACAAACCCTAGATAACTACCGCCGAGAATTTTGAGTTTTGTAAAGGTGTGTTTAAACTCTCTAATATATCTTGCCACAATATAAAATAAACAAAAAAAGTCTATTAATTAATGTATTTTTCCAAAATTAGTTCAATCTTCTTCATTGTTGTTAAAATGTAATGCTCACAATCTTAAATGCCAAGCCACAATCTAAAATACTCATCAATTAGGGATTTCCATCGAGAAATTTTGCTATGGATATAAACTCAGAAATTCCGGTCTAAACCAATCTTTATAAACAATGACACGGATTGCACGACCCATGTTAAATGCATTTATTTTCAATGCTACCTGGAAACGCTTGGCGGGTAGTATTCTTGTTTATTTCAGGCTCATGGAATTGTTGGCAAAACGCCGATCGGCGTTGGTCAGCATTCAAAGGGTTAACATGCTTTTATGGGTAGATTCTGTCTTTGCTCCAACTCATACCTCACTAGCAGAATATACATATGTACTAGTGATTAGCATATAATTATTTGAACAAAGTGGTCACTGGTTTCTGCTGGTCAGGACCTTGGATTTGGGACTCCAGGTCGATCGTTTCCTCAGAATTTGCGAATTTATCTTATTTTCATTGAAACGTTTCCAACAAATTGGTAATCTTATGTACATAAGTTTGACAGTGGTTGATTACGGCGATTCCCATATTTGACATGAACATTGTCATGAAAACGCGCCCATTCACAGCTGGAGTCTACTTAAGAACGCCGTGCCGTACAATTCTTTGTGTCTGCGCCTTATTTCACATTGGATTTATATAGGTAGTTAAAATCTACATATATGAAATTATGTAGATTTTAATTATGCAAATTAAGAATAATCCATTAAAAAAAATCGTGAAATATAAATACTAACTGGTATGCATCATATAATATGATACGAGCCGTTATATTTCAAAGTGGCGGAAGTCCAATTTGAAGTTCAAAAACACTTTCTGTTTGATTTAGTTCACAAATTGTTTTCACTTTTAATTCGATATGTCCAGAATCTCGGAAAATCAGAATAAACGTATTGCAGGCCACCAGTATTTTTTAGTATTGTTAAACTCAAAAAATAATTTATTCATTTTATGCCACTTTCAAATATGACGGCTCATATACATATAAACATACGTACATACATATATGTAAATGAACTTTATTCTAAATCTATTGAAACGTTTCTCCCAATCATCTTCTTATCAAATGTTCAGGCACACACTTTTCTCTGTATTCAAATGTAAATTTAGCCCCTTGAACTGTGATTCAATTTGACGATAAAACAATAACTATCAATATAATATAATAATCTAGTTCAGATACAAAAAAGTAAGAATATTTTGAATGCTTTACATACTTTATATGATAGTTGATCGTTGCATATATGTATGTATGACCTTTTTGCTGAGCATTTGCATTATTGCATCACATTGTTATTCAACGCCACTCAAATGGAAAATTTCACCGTGCAAATTGCTCAAGGATATGTCACTAAATAAATATAATAAAATGTGTGTCAAAGTAATTACATTTTACTAGTATTAATGAATAAAAAAATACTACCTCATAATGAACTCGCCTGCTAATTCACATTTAATGAATTCAAACCTACGGACGCCTTAATCATTTGATTACATTAAACAGACGATTCCATTGAGTGACAATTTTTATACAAAAATTGAAACGACGAGCCATCCGAACATTGTAAAATAAAACTTGTTTTCATTGAACCGGTCAAGTTTGCCGATTATATTGGCTACAAATTTATAACTTTGCCATTTCAGACTCATGTTAAAGCGAAAATATGGCCGTGAATTTACACAAGAAAATTTAATAAAATATTTACATACATAGAACGGATCAATGGGCTTTTTCGTAAATTAAGGTATACTGTAAAATATTTGTGTATTTAACATATTGAAGATTTTTCGCTGACACGAAACATGACACTTGTTTCATTTTTGAATAAGTACTTATATATGTAGCACAATATCAAGGCATTAACAAATAACGTTCGATGCTACATACATATATATGTACCTATATATGCATCAGTGGCGTGCCGTCATTGGACTATAGGGACTAGGCTAGTCCCCTAAAAGCAATCAAATCATTATCCATATTGATATTGTTCACTCGGATTAGTGAAGTTCAGATACCGGAATTGGGCCTACCTGAGGTAGTGGTAGTGGATTGTTATGGGATGGTTCGCCGCGTCGTTCGCTTGCACGGACTCGCTGTCTCAATTTTGTTGCCTTCGCGGTACTGGCGAATTGTTATGTATAGGCGTACCGTTGAAGATATTTTTTTTTATTTTGACTAAGAATATTCTGATTTGTGACTATCAAACATCATTTTGAACAATTTTTTTTTTTAGTACAAATATGACAATGGACTTGGCTAGCGAAACGATTCCTTCAGAACAAATCAGTGCGGAGCACGCGGAAGCAAATAATGATTGTACGAAATCATTCATAAGATTAAGTTTGGAATACAAATAAGATGTTATTAAGAAATGTAGGCTACTTAGGATATTTCTGTTTTGCACAAAAATGAAATATTATACGCGTCACTTCAAGATGGATTATTATAATTAATAAAATAAAATATATTCTTTTGTCCATATCTAGTAACCTGTTTTAAAAGTCACGAGTGTGTATTGATTTTTTTTAAATAGATAGTTTGCAAATGTATAAACAATCTTATAATCGGACGTCGAAGAGCATCGATGCTTTACCGCTGTGTTTCTTTCTATTTTGACGTGATATTTTACGACCGTTTTGATACTGATGAGTCATTTACCGTATTTGCATGCATAAATGCACTCTGGCCGATTCGGCCCGGTTGACCCCCCTAGAGCGAATAGAGAGCGGAAATCCTATCGATTCTATCGACTTATCCAGCTGCATTTGTACAAAAAAAAAGCTTTTAAGGCAAATACTGACCAAAATATGTATAGTATAAAGAACGACTTCATAAAAAAGAAGATTTCCTAGAAGATAATCAAATATGGTCAAACTTTTTTTCATTGGTAATTTAAGATTTTCGGAACGAAAGAGAGGTCAGAGTCGGACCAATTCCGGTCAGTTACCTTTGTCATGGTTAGATCTGTATAACGAAAAGGTTTGCCCTTACATAATATAATACTGCTAATACTGACTGATTCAACTTCTATCTATTAACCACGATTCAGCCGTTACTTTGACCTTAACGGACGTTGCGATAAAATCAGCACTTGATCATTTTATAAGACATTCGCACAGCGTTACAGTGAAGAATTTTTAGATTGCAAAACCTTGAATTGACCGCCAGAAAGAGCTCATTGTCCCCGCTGATTCACCAACTAACTACCAACCTTGAACCGCAAACTGAACGGTTCATTCGCAAAACCAAACGAAAGTGACATACCCTCCTCTCGATTTCCCCAAACATAATTTCGGTCAAGACCCCATGGCAAGACCACCATTGGACAAAGCCAACAAAGATCTCCGGCACTATTGAGAGCACTTAGGTAATAAATGCCCAACGGGCACAGTCAAGTGACTCAGATCAATAGACTGATGACGTAATGGCGATTGGCCACCGGTTTAACCGGTTCGATGTCGAGGCAAAGTATGTATGGCCACTATGAAAGTGGATGCGCGAAATTGGTCCGTCTCGAGAGTATCGTTCATGGTCTCTCACAGCGTCGTAAGTTACGCCTTGGGGTAAGTATGTATGTATGCATAAAAAAATAGTTCACCGGTTAGCATTTCGAGTCGTGCTCGCCTAATAATTAAAAAAAAAATCGATCCAAATGGCGTATTATTGCTTATTCGGGCCAAGGTGTATCGTTCACCCCCCCAGGGTTAAAATTTTTCGACCGCAAAACTACCCCAATTGACGCATTTCCCGCGGTTACCTTCTCGAAGGTGGATGTCGTTGAACTTCTTATCGCAATAACCTTTACACAAATATTTTTTATGTGTGTATTAAATTTCGCGTGTTCGTCTGAAATGTCTGATATTTTCTTTGCGAGTGTGTCGCATTTTTGTAATTAAGTCTTGAGGGTGATTTATGACGGTGATTATAAAATAATAATTTTTTTTTTTGAGTTAAATTATTCCTACGGCTGAATGAATCTTTAAAATTTTGATTAGAGTTCGTTGATATCAAGGTGTTGAAGGGTTGTTTTAATTTGATAAAAAGTTATTTATATTTTTCAAAAAAACTTTTCAATACACATTTAGAAATTGTATGGAATATAATATTAAATTTCAAAAGTATTTCCAAGGAGGTGGATATTTTGTAATTTTATTTAAATGTATGCTAATAATAATTGAAACTTTATAATAATTGATGTTTTAAAAATTATTCAAGGTCTTTTTAATGCAAATTTAAAAATAACAGATTTCCATGTAAATATCCTACTGTATGTAGGATATTTACATGGACAAGTATATCATACAATATTAATAACATATACTAACTAAATTTGATTTTAATGAGTATCCAAATACAGCCAGCAGTGATGAACATATGAATTCGTATTTTAAAGAAAATTAAATTATTTTTTTGAATCCAAAGTCCCCGAACCGGTCCAAAAACTATGCTAGTGAATTACACTGCGACTAATATTAAAAGAAAACCACTTCTGTTGATTGGCAGTTTTTCACCGATTTCCAAAAAAACTTTTGTATTATCTACGTCTTCTGAAAATCATCTAGATATGTATATATCTACGTAAGAATACCGTGAGTAGAAAAGTCCGTGCACTATATGCCGCCCCTTAGGTGCAGTACAAAAAAGCTGCCCTTATTATAAACATGACACAAATGATTTTTTTATTTATAAATATAATACCATAGAGAGATTTTTTATGATTATTTATCTCTAGTCTATTCTGCTGGTTAAATTAAATATAAACTTGTCCCCACAACGTAACAAATGTAATATTTATTTAGATGCCCAAATTCTACTGAGAATGAAAGTATCATTTATTTTATTAAAATTTAAACCGATATATGTACATACATACAGACCGACCAGATAAGGGCAAAATTGTGAAACAGACATCCAGAACAATCTGTGGCATCATTCAAATACAAGATACGCCTGTCAAACTATACTCGATGCTAATTGCAAGCCATGAATTAGACTAACACACACTATTTTGTCACGCCATTTGTTTTTGTCTAGAAACTAATTGCAACTTTAATTCTACCTTCGACTAAAAAGCGTTTGCTTTAAAAAAAAAACAATCAAAAACTAAATAATAAATATAAAACAACCGGAAAAACTTTCGCCTGAACGATAATTAGCTTAAAATGGCCACCGCTACAATTAGTCATATGTAAAAATAACACTACGACTTCCCAAATTGCCAATTATGAAAATCGCTTCACACGTATGTACGCCAGTCATTTGACGCTCGATTAACAATATGTATTTTTTGCATCGCTCTTAATAATAAATTAACGATAAACAAAATTCAACTCGCATACGATTGGACACGTAGAAAGTTGTGACCAACTCACTATGCTATTATTATCGCAAAATGGATCCATCGCCAACGATATGTGCTAAACAAGCAAATAACGAATCATTTTCGATCCATAGAAATGCTAATGCTGATTTTTTCCGACTATGTCTAGCGTGTAAAGGATTTGAAATGTACCGTTCGGTCACGCTACCGTCTACAATATTAGGTCACGTGAATATAATACAATATTTATATGTTGAGAGCATCTGCCTTCTAATGGCATCTATGTATTACATATGCTGCGGTCTGAAATTCAATTTTGTGACGTACGGTCGTTGGAAAGTGCACCTGGTGGTTTACGTGCCATAAAATAGGGGATGAATTTAAAACGCAAATTGGCTCAATAATGGACTAAATGCATCGGAGTGTTTCAAAATGCTACTATAGCGTGTACTCTATCAGTTTTTGAAATAAATTCAATCGGTTTATGTAAACGATCTCCAACAGAAATGCAACGGTAAAAACACTCAGATATGTACATAGAGCACACGACCATAGAAAAATGCAACACTCCAATAAAAACGCCCGTGTAGAGCACATGCTAATAAATAAACGCCAAAATAGTACACAATGTTGTTGAAAGTACCATTTAGATCCATGCCATAACATAAACATGTACGGAGATAGCATGATATAAAACAGAAATGTATGTATGTGTAGAGTATACTCTATAGAAGAAGACATTACGTATATCGATCGCAATTTATAGCAAGAAGCACTGCAATAAAGTTAAATTTACTACATATTTACATGAATATATTATAGAGAATAGGTATTTTGAGCTTTTTCCGATTATGCCTCAAACAGTAAAATATGACAATAGTATTACTACTAACAAAAAAATGTGTAAAATAGAACATGAACCACGGATCAGAAACTATTAAAATATATAAGAACTATACAAATGTGTTGTGAACATAATAGACATACATACATATATACAATAAAAAGCTTTTGAAAATCAAGAAAAAAGCAAAATTTCACGTATGGAGTAAGTCAAAGTACAAACGAATATATGTATAGAGCATACGCCATTAAACAAGCGAGAGCTAAAAGCACACTCTATACTTTGGCAAAAATTAAAGCATATAATGCATATTGCGTTAAAGTATATGAAAGCAATAGAGCACATATTCCTATTATAGACAAACGTTTGCATACAATAATGATAATGGTACGATCATATAGTTAGTATTAAGCCTACAATACAATGCAACAGAACAGAGTGTATTTAAAAAAGCACATAAATTAAAATTCACGATATAATATACAAATTTACACATGCTATAATCTTTTTCATCGTAGAAGTGTAATACATATGTATATGTATGCTAATAAAGAAACCCGAGCCTAGAGCATACTCTATAGTTAAAATTAGTGCATAGAGCGCACGCTATAGTTTAGAAACATAGCTTCAGAACTGAATATATTAATATAATACATACATAGAAGGGATTACTCATGTCAAGCTCACGTTACAGTAGAAATATTACAACACGCTATACTAAAAGCATGCGCACATACATATCATACCATACGTTAATCTAGAAATGAGTACAAACACACTACAGTAGCGGTCATCGAAGACTCAATCAATCCATTCAAAGCGTCAATAATAACAATTAAAAGACATTATTAGTAACGCATTGTGCAACATCACACGAGCCATTCATTTCAGTTTTACTACACATTTCCTTTGTTTCCGAGGCCTTCGACGATCGTCCAGGTCGTGCCTGGACGATTCATCACATGACTTCACCGCGACTATGAGTCGTCACGACTTATGACAAAATAATACGTATTCAAGACGAGCTCCTTCTACATACATACATACATACATAAGTAAAGGCTGACGACTCGTGCTTTATGTACAGTTGAACACGGTATTTTTTTCATTTGTCGAAAAACACGTTTTTTTTGCATTTCGGCGGAAAAAATTGTCACGCGTTTCAATCGAGAAAATGCTTCCTGGAAAAATTTTCGGCGTAGAATCATAAATCAAACGAATTAATTAAAGTGATCGAAACAAAAATGTGTGTGTGTGTGATGGCGTGTGTCACGGATAGGCACATAGTGTCACACTATTATTGTAGAGATTATGTAAAGTTACCGCAATTGTTGTGCAGCGGGTCTAAAACATTGTGCAATATTGCGGATATGTATGTAATTCGAGATCGTGATCTCATTCTATGAGAATCTGTTTGATTCTCATTCTATGAGATAGTTCTATTCTCATTCTATGAGATAGTTCGAGTGTTAGTATAAGAGGACTTTATACAAATTATGACAAGGAACAGTTTTGTATACACGTAGTCCGATTTTCACTTTCACGTCAATCTATTTCGTGTATTTGATACAAAATGCACCAATTTAAACATCAGACTGGAGCATTATACTATTAAGCACTATTATATGGTAAAAAATTGAAAAAAAACTGCGAAAAATTCATTCAAAACAGTTTGAATATGTTCTGTAAGAGTAACATTTTTTACTAATAATATTATTTTATTTATTTATGTATATGTGGAAGCATTATAGTCTCCTATCGAAGCTGGGAACATTTGCTATTACAAAGATTGTTACAATTGATATATGACAGATTACTAATGTACGTTTGTACATATTCGTTTATAATAGAACAGCTCAAGCCGGCTCAAAGCTCAAACTTAAAAAAAAAATCTCAAAGCCCGGCTCAAGCTCAAACAGCACTACGAAAAATATTCTTTAGTACATTATAAATGGAGACATTCATATATGTTCCGTAATATGTACGTGGCGTAAATGAAAGATTAGTAACCGACACGATCTATTCATATAATACAGCAGTACATGTCGCCGAAAAGTATCAAGCAGAACCAGTTTTTACGACGTTGCATCATAGTGGCGAGTGCACCCTTACTACCAAAACGTCATATTGTGACAATATTAACTTGACGATTCGACGTAAGCAATATTGCGCCGTAAAATTGCGCTCTATAATGTATATGTAAGCCGATTTTGCCTGGCATTCGTCCAAAATAAGTATGAACGTGCCGAAAAAGGGCGGTGTTGTGCAGTATGAATACGAGTAGTCTTTTCCGTGCATTGCTGTGCCGAGCTGTTGACGTGCAGTACAGTACAATATAAACGGACCATTATAAGTACATGTAACGAATAATGACACACAGATATGTGCATATAAGCAAATATTTTGAAAATAAAGTAAAATTTTCAATGGCCTTAGTTATAATTTGATACATACATACATAACCAGCAGCGTGGTCTAGTGGTGAATGTTGAATTATTTCGTACTTGATGTTACGAGTTCGAATCCCCGCTAAGTCTCGCTGTTGGCCAGACCTTGATTTGTCTAGGTCGATCGTTTCTTATCAGAATTTGCCAATTTTTCTGATTTTCATTGAAACGATTACTGTAAAATTGGCGGTTCCTTCCCAATTTTCTGTTGCGAACCTTTAGTTATTGTTATATCTTAGGTTTCGCCATATTGCTCACCATAGATGTCTCTGTGGTTGTTTATCGAATATACAATTCGTATTGTTACATGAAAGTTATTCATCGTTATTTATCGTATTAATACGATGTTTGTAAATACATGTATACTGAACATAGATGTCAGATATTTAGATTTACATGTATCTATGTAATAATTATGTAGACCAGGAAGGCGCATTTGGGACTTACCTGTTAAGCCTTTCTGGTATATTTGTATATATGTATGTATGTAAAATAAAAATAAATAAATAAATACACACAATATCACTCGCAAATTGTGAAATTATTCCATGCGTGATATCACATATGTATATGTATTCTTAATACATATACGTATACATATGTATATAAAAGTAATAAAGAAAGTATAAAAAAGTTATTGTGAAAATGTGGCACGAAACACGTCCAGAGTACAATAAATCGACCGACACCAGTATTACTATGCAAATTTTCACCGTCGAGCCTATTACACCTAATTTGTCAAATTGTGAAATGTTAAATGGAAAACTTCAATTTTCACCACTGAAGAATCGAATATTATAACAAGAGTACCAATGTACGCGTCGGAAACCAAACGACAGCCAATCAAATTTCTAAACGCGATAAATTAAATCGAAAATTCAACAAAACATTCCCACAATCCAAAGATTGGATTACATAAAATGAAAATCTCCAAATCGATAATCAAACGCAACACAACAAACCCACAAAAATCCGTATACACATACATACATACATACATATTTACATTTATATTACACAATAAATTACACGTTACGTGCGGATTGACTCATCCAAAGGTTGAATTTGAGCGCACAATAATATAATCAGCGGTTCAATAAAATTATTCACGTATACGGATACATATTTTGGCATAACAGATAATTATATCTGGGTGTGTTTGAATAATCAAAAGATAATATACAAATATAATATAATACATACATAGGTATGCAGTCGAACGGAGGTCATTCGTGTGCCCATAACTCTCAGGTATGTTTCCACAATATACGAAGCGATAAAATGGGTTTAAACGCACTTCACACCCATTTTGGTATTAATGTTCAGGGTTGCGAATTTTAACGCGTTCAAATCCCTTACCAAATTTCCATGAATGAAATCAACCATCTATAAATACAACATTGAAGGTCTGTTCGCCGGTTTATTTATCATTTATCGTTTCCACACCTTGTATTGATCTAAATCGATCTCTAAGAGGTGTGGAAATTTCCATCATCCTACTGAATCATATTTGGGGTAATTGAATTGAAAATTTTGTGTCGATAACGCTGTGCTAAATTATTTACGTTACCATATTTAATTTGAGTAGTCTTAAATCGAAAAGCTTTCTTATGAATCCTTTCCATATGCAAAACTCAAAATAAGCGGTTCTTATTGGTCTTAGCTGACCAATAAATATCGTATATTTTTCTCTTTATTGCATACTGCTACATCCAGAAATGAAATAGCTACATCCAGAGCCGAGGAGAGTGGGGAGGGGGGGGGGTTTGATACGAATTTCCAGGTACTTAGTCCAAAATACTAAGAGATGTAAGCGAAGCCTGCAAATTCCCGTCTGCCCAGCGGTGACGAATTCGTCGACAAAATTCACCTATTGCGCACAATTCTTAACATTATTTTTAATCACATTTTTTACATATACATTTGTATGTATGTAAATCAGTGGCGTGCGGTGAAATTCTCCCTGTTTTCGTCGCACAGCCTTACTTACGTGTGTGCGAGCAGGACACAAAAGGATGCAGTATGACGTCACAGCATCCTCTTGTATCCTACTCGCACAAACGTAAATAAAGTTTTGCGATAGAAACAGAGAAATATCCACCGCACGCCACTGATGTACATATATGTATGTTGATATAATGTAGTGCCAGTTGATATTCAAGTGGATTTCGCCTAGTTGGGACGCCAGTTAAAGATCTATTCATACTATCCAGCAGTTCACGGCCACAACACAGCATAGAAGCTCACGTAAACGACAGTTTCTATTCATATTACACAGAAAGGTACGTTTTGCCACGTTCAGACAAGTTTTAGCCGAGTGCAAGGCAAAATAGGCTTACATATACATTACAGAACACGACGATACGGCGCAATATTGCTTGCGTCATATCGTCAAGTCAATATTGTCACAATATGACGTTTCCGAAAATATTCACATGCGCATACGCACTCTCATTAGTACGCGTGAACTCGCTACTATGACGTCACGTTGTGCGTGAATATTCTCATACACAGTGGCCAAAGAAAACCGGTTTTGCTCGATACGTTACGGTGACATGTACACTGCTGCATAGTATGAATAGATTTTATCGGCTACTGCTGTTACTTGCTGTTACGTCTACGCCACGCTAGTCATGAATATCCATCCGTGTTTTCCAACGTATCCGTTCGAAAGCTTTAAAATAAATTAAATAAGAACTACCAAGTCCGAATCTATGTACATACATGCATACATACATATATACAAATCATGCATACGAACGAAAATTAGCACGGAACACGTCAGAATTACGTTTATCGCGTCATTAGTATCTGAGCCATGGTATTATAAACGTTTCGCAAGGGAAATATAGATAAGGGTCATTACCAACACTTTTCCAATGGCGGCAATGACGTGTCCGCTTTCGATCGACATTGATTTTCCCCACACACGACTATCGCGCACACGCCGTATCTTATCACACAGGGTTCGATCGAAAGGCAAGGCCACAGTTACATACATACAGACCTATGTATATACGTGATAAAATAATACGGCGACACTAACGCCATAATTGCCGTCACAGCGACACGACACTAATAACAACAGAATAATTCAATATACATTATGTACATATAATAATGCAAGCGGGGAACGACCGACACTACTAAACGGCACACGGTCGTTACACTTTTCCATTTCCACTGTGCGAAATTTCAAAACGACACACACACACAAGTGCAAATTGCTGACCACCTTAGATTGCGAAAAGTGGGCAAATTCGGCAAAATTCGGCCGGTCATTGTCGAGACGAGAAGTGCAACAGCGTTTAGCTCGTCATTGTGTGAAATTTAGTACAACTACTTAGTTTTGGTTTTTTATTACTGTTTTTGCATTGGATTTTGACGTCAAGGCATGCGATTGGATCGATACTTTCACGCGAATGATTAATATGGTCGATTTTATTTTTCTGACGAAATTTTTACGTGATGATAATTATGATGATCTCATGTCCTTAATATAATATTCATTTATAATTTTGAACCATTGTAACACTACAGGAAGAATCAAATGCTCCACAATGGCCTACATAAGAAAACAGCCAGCAGTATGGCTCGATGGTTGCTTTGATACTAAGCAGACCGAGAGGTCAGCGGGTTCGATCCCGTGAGCTAGCCTCGATTAAAAATAATTTATTCTGAGTATTGACTTAAATGCTGCTTGTCAGACTTGGATATTTGTGACTCTAAGTCGATCGTTTCCTATTAGAATTTTTTGAATTTATCTGATTTCATTGTCGAAGCGGTTCTTCCATCAAATTGGCAACAACCATTCTACCCACTATGTCACCACTATTTGAATATGCCTTCAAAAAAATATTATCTATAACATAGACGTCTCACTAATTTTCATATATACATATATGTATATATATATAATATTTGTATTATGCTTATATGTCTGGTCACAGTGACGCTTTAGAGTATTTTGTAATGTCACTGTGGCTAATATGTAAATAAAAAAACTAGAGAAAAAGTACATAGAATAAAAAAAAAATCAAAAGCAGAAAAATATCATAAAAAATAATGCATAAAAATTAACATAAGGAAAAAAATACACATAAAATTCCAAATAACAGAATACATAGTAGGGAATATCTTGGATATACATATGTAAATATATGATGGATCGAAATATACACATTCATATGTATTATATTGATAGGTACATATATGCGTGATATAGTAAATAGCAACAATCGATTTTTTAGCATATCTCGGTACTACCTGCCGCGAGTCAACTAATAAATATTATAGTTGTTTTTTAAACGGAAATTTGTACTATTCAACATGACATAGAAATACTGTGTGCGTCGTTTATTATATAAAATTTCCGGTAAGAGAGTTCAGTCAGGTTAGGTTAGGTTAAAATCGCTTTTATATACCCTAGTTAATATCGGGTTGACACGATGCTTAGACCGAGTACGCCATTTTGATAATTCGGAAGTTACTCGTACACTAATCAGACGTTGCCACGTTAAGAGTAACGACAGAGTTACCAAATTAGCGAACACGATTTTAGTGCAATTGTATCGTGTCAACTCGGTATAATAATACCTCAGTCGAATTAGTAACCTACATACATATGTAAATAACTAATAATGGGAAGTGGCAAAATAACACTGAGCAACAAGAAAAATTACCGGAGCGGAAAATAAGCAATCTATATACTAAATTTGACCCACTAAATTCGAATATGACAATGATTTTTCTCGGCTTCTCGTTTGAGATATGTATAAGCGTTTAAACAAAAACAGATTTTCGGCTTTTGCAGTATAAATACTTATTTAAAAATCAAAATTTAGTATTGCTGCGCCAAAAGTGGGTATTGGAATTCATAGTCACATGTTTTTACTATTGTTTTTGATTTTATAGCTTTAAAATACTTATAATTAATTATCTAGTGAATTTTAAAAGTCAAAAATATTATTTTTTCTTACACATTTTTTCTCGAGCTATCATGAATTGATTGGATCAGTTATATCATATATTTAACTACATTTGCAAGGGTTGGTTGTTGCTCAGTGTAATTCGTAAACAAACACATTAAACTCGTTTTTATGTAATACAAAATCACCTGAAGCTCTTCAACTGACTGTATCCAAAGAGTGAATAACTATAGTCTTAATTTTAACTAGTTAAATTTTCGGACACTGAAGTAAACGGATTTTTAAAATTGTATTCGTGATCAAAGAGTCCAAGTAATAAATACTTTCAAAATTTAATTTAATTATTCGATTCCATAATTGGAATTTGAAAAAAATTTAAATTTGATGGTTTGGAATTTCCTCAATTAATAGTTAATTTATCTTTCGTTTAGTTATTCAGCTACTAATCCAACATTTAATCGGAAATCGTTCTATTTGAAAACATAATAGTGTAATTAGAGTGTGAGAACTATACGAATGTATGGACCAGAAATACGGCAAACCCATCATTACGCTAGATTTATTAATTCAAGAAAAAAATATAGTTAGATATGGTTAATTTAAAAACACACTAAAAATCAAATGCGAAGGACACGTCAATCATGTTTTGATCGATATCACAAAAAATATTAAAGCTAGACTGAAGACAGGTACAACCGCAAAAGTCTCACAAGATCACAATTCATCATTGAATATATAAATAATTAAAAAAAATAGGAATTAATTAGACAAAACTACATCAAATTAATAATCGAATAACTAAAAAAAGTATCGATCAGTACATTTGGACAGATGACTCGGAAAATCGGATCAAAAAAATATACATACATACATACCACTTGAACTAGTTATTCGCTTGCGTTTAAATTAATAATTCTAATGTATCACTGCGACATATGTAAATAAATAAATCGACTAGAAACGTGACGTGTAACGAAGAACATTACTATAATATGAATATGTGGGACGATACGATTTTCTCTTGGCCGCAAACGTATCGATTTCCACGAGTTTTAATTTTGAATCGTACCCGTATAAAATATACACATGTCATTTTCGAAATCTGCATACGAAACCTATAATATACGAGATAATATGTCACTTGAGATGTATACAATTCGAAAAGCGTATGTGAGTCACGCTCGACACACATAGATAGAGATACAGAGAGAGAGAGAGATCATCAGTGATATCATCGCGCATAAATTACAGGTGAGAATTGTTTATAACAAACATATGACATAGATGTACACATAGATATGGGTATTTCCATGACTTTTCGACCACACTGCACTTGGGGGGAATATTTGCGGTATAATTGTCTACTGCTACTTGTACGTATCGCCGATCAGTAAGTGATATATTGAGGCTGTTGGGCCAATTGAAGAACACACTATTCACCATTCGCGCGACAGATTTATAGCGATTTTTTCCGAAACATGGAGAAAATCATTCGATCGTATCGCAAAGGTCAAGGTTTTCATTTGCGGCGTGGGGAAAAAATAGGGGAAATTGTGGTCATTTTCCGCGAAACACATGTTTAGTTAATGTGTCGACTCTATCCAATATACATATTTATGTATGTGGAAAATCAATAGCTAAAATTGCGTTGAAGAGAAAATTTTACTGACCTAAAAGTGTACTAATGACTTAATTCATCGATGTTTTCAGTTGATGATCACTTATCGAACAACATTTTTCATAGAAATATCTATTTTAATTTGCGCTAAAGCAATCATCAGTACATATTTCAAACACAATAAGACTAAAAAAATATGAACGATGACGAATTGCGATTTACCAATTCATTGTACGGAAAAATCTTGATTTTCCACGATATTTTCTCTTGCGATAAGTTGGCATATTATTTATTAAAAACAATATAATATTCTTATGATAGAAATATCATAATCTTGTTCATTTATTCCAACAATAAACTTACATACACGTATATTACCATCAATTGGCATTTTTTTTGTAATTATAACTAATGATCTCTGACCGAAAATTTAATTTTTTAATACATATATATATATATATATATATATATATATATATATATATATATATATATATATATATATATATATATATATATATATATATATATATATATACTTACATATTTACCAAAAAGGCCTAACATCGATAAATAAATTAAAGAGCATCATAGATATATCTGTGGATAAATTTGATAAACATTTTTACAGCATTTTATAAACGATTTCTTTCGAGAAATAGAAAAAGGTTCCCAATTTGCTAGGTACCGTTTCAACAATGAATATCAGAAAAATTGACAAACTCTGATAGGAAATTATCGCGTCCGAGTCACAAACCAAGATCTGGTTTGTGACTCGGGTCAATCATTTGACAGCATTACAAGCTAACCACTGATATATGCTGCTGTTCCATTATTAAAAAAATAAAATAAAAACAAGAGCAAAACTAGTACCAATATTTTGGGTTCACTTACATACATACATATGTATATGTATACATGAGCCGTTATATTTGAAAGTGGTAAAAGTCCACTTTTCTTCACTTTGAGAATTATCTCGCAAAACATTAAATATATTATTTTGCGTTTACGATATTTAAAAATAGTGGTGGCCTGTAATACGTTTATTCTACTTTTCCGAGATTCTGGACATATCGAATTAAAAGAAATGATCCACAATTTGTGAATAAGTCAAACTGAAATAGTGTTTTTGGAACTGAAAATTGAACTTCCGCCACTTCAAATATAACTGCTCAATGTTGCCTTTAATTTCACTTATGGTATAAATGAAACTCATTTAGTAGTTCAAAGCCAGAAATTCTTCAATGAAATTAAAATAAAGCCTGTATTTTTACTTATCAGTAAAGAAAAATCAATCCACCATATTTATCCCTAAAAATAATGTATAATACACCCATATACATATACTGACTTGAAAAAACTGCATGCCATATATTATATTCCGTTTGTTACAGACATTACTAACAAACTAACCAGTAGATTCTATGACAGAATCACTAATAACCATACTAACACACTTGTGAAGAGTCTCGGTGATTACAACAAAATGTCTATACCCTTCAGGTATAACACACGGATTACCTAAACACAATCTACTTTATCAATCGTCGACTTTTGAGTATGTTTAACTAATATTATGTATTAGATGTATTAAGAGCATTTATAAAAATTGTAAATAGGTTTTTGAGCTCTGTTTTCCTATTAAGCTGTACATTAACATTAGAATAATACAATACTATGATTACTAACAAAATTAAATTTAAATTGTAAAATAGAAAACGATCAGTAGATCAGTAGCTATTAAAATAGATATAAGATGTATTGTGAACATAATTTCGTAATAATAAAAAGCATTTAAAAATCAAATCCGCCATATTCAATTACACGTTTGGACATTAAATTAAAATAGAAATTGAACCGAAATCCGACTGCAATATAATGTGCAACTACTATATAATTTCATTAAAGAGTGCGTGTCAAAAGCGAATTAATTTTAATGACTGAATTAAACCGGATAGTGCAATTTATACAACTCACACACATACAAACCGAAAGACAACCACGCACACTGGTCGAGATAATGAGTATAGGAAGTACGCGAATATACCTAGAATCATCGTTCTTAATTTATAATTATCATTCAGTTCACTTTCACCCGTTGAAACACACAACAAATAGGTACACTAAACATAGACAATATATAATATACTATAATGTACACTAAACATATTTCTCGCATATCGCATATTTCTCCCGAATGAATATTTCCCGAGAAATTAACAGTGTGTGTGTGTGTGTGTGTGTGTATCGAAAAGAATATGTAGGCTACTGAATTTCATAAATAAATTACCGCCGATTTGAAGAGAAGCAGACTACTATCACGCATACATTTCCTCTGCGAAAGTGAATAAAATGCGAAATATGTATCTCAACACTTACCAATCCACACGTGTGCAAGTAAATGTGTTCAAATTTCACTTTTTTGTATTATGCACACATACATTATATATGTACATACATATGTAGTGTGAAACGTGTGCGTGCGTGCGTGCTCCTTCATAAATTACAATTTATATTAATTGCTGTGTATGAATTCTTTGTTTTTGGTCGATTTTTCTAGTATGTTTCGTAATCGTAGACGTTCGACAATGCCAGGTGAATATGATATGTACATACGTATACGTTATGAAAATTGATGATTTTTATTGATCTTTGCAAAGTGAAAAACGTAATCATCAAAGGAATGATCCTTCTATTCATATGTACCTATAAATATGTATGTATGTATGTATATTGATTGATTGGTTGCATTCAAATTACGTACATACTTGAGATAAATTTAGAATGAATAAATCATATTTATATTATGTTATAAATATATCATATCTCTGTTATGTAATAAAATGAGACCGATGAGGTATTTTAATTTAAGAGGCAATTTTCTGTATATCTAAAATTTGATAACCGTCAAAAAATCGCGCGGGACAAAATCGCTTGGAAGAAACCGCACAGCGACAAAATAGCGCAACGCATATATAGATAAATATAAACAAGAAAATATATATTTATATAAAACCATGAGGCTTGTAAAAACAAGTAATATAAATATTAAAAACAAATGTAATTTATAATAAAAATCCGATAGAACACAGTAATGATAAAATCAGATTTGTTTATTAATTTTGAAAGTGTACTTTTGAAACATAATAAATATAATTATATGTCCTAAATTTAAAATAATATCGAAGGATCAGCACAAATTCTGAAGTACACTTTCAAAATAAATAAACGATTCTTATTTTATACATTTCATAGACCTAATTTTAATATTTATATTTCTTGTTTTTGTATTTATTTTCTTGCTTATATTTGTTTATATACGCGATGCTCGTTTTTGTTGTCGCACTATTTTGGTTTGCGCGACTTTGTCCCGCGCGGTTTTGTCGGGTGTCCCGACTCGGGACACCCTAAAATTTAATTTAAACATGATACGAGTAAATATTTTTCACGATGTTTTGCTATATATGTACGTACATATTTTCTTCAACTTTGATGCGAAACATTACAACATATACTTTTATTTTATTATTACACACACAGTGTTGTGCCCGTTGATATTTCAACGGGTGATACATTAACCACACCCGAGGCTAACCATACCAGGTTAGATGGAATATATTTAACTTTAACATACGTATGTATATGTCCATAAAAAGTTATTTATTTTGGCACAAAATTAAAGTTGCCAAAATTTGAAACACACCTATATACATAAATAAATATGTATAGTGTAATTAAAAAAAGTTTTAATTATTTAGCAAGTAATAACTTTTCAATATTTCTAATACATACATACATACATACATATGTCCCAGAAAAAACAGAAAATCCTACTTTCAATAGAAATATACCCATTGTTCAAAAAATTCTAAAAAAAAAAAGTGAACATTTTATTTTTTAGAAACACGCATCGTTTCACACACAAATTTACAAAATACACAAATAAAACAGTACAAACTGCCCAAGAAAAATAAAAATGTCACAAAAATTCACATCAACGGTAACATACATACATACGTATCTATGCATAATTTAGCAACAGCCTTGATACTCTACTTTTGTAATACACACAATATCATATCAATCTACAAAATTATGTGTGAAAATTTCCAAGCGAAAATATAATATATATATGTACATATGTATATGTATATTATTCATTTGTCCGATACGATCAATACATATTAATTCACTGGTGAATTTAATTCCACAACCGGCTGAGGCAATCACCGTTTTTATCCATTAACTACACACTTCATAGGTGGCCGAGAATACATTAAAATACGCACAGTTACCTTACACTATACACAATATTTTCCTATTAATCGCAAAACTAGAATTGAAGGTCGCCATTTGAGATTTAGAAAACGTTCCGATCGATCGACATATTATAATACACATACATACATACATACGTACGCTTAATGTAACGTGTGTCGCCTAAAGGCGGATAAAATTAATATCGTCGGTCAAAATTCGGTCAATGTTAAATAGTTCGATTGATTTTTATTTTATTTACAGGGGTCAAATTGAATTTTATAGTAGATACTTTCCGGCCGCGGCCGACGTTAATTTCCGTCGTTTTGCATGCGGTCTTTAGTGTGTTAACGAGGCGAAATTTATCGTCCGTACTAACGATGTGATGGGAAGTACATACAAACATATGTGCATGTGTCAACGCTAATTTAAGACTGTGATAATATATGTATATACATATGCATATGTATATATACCAATATATAATATAAATATACTTTAAATTTTACCATGAACAACTCTCGGCTAATACAAATTAACAAAACTCAGTTTAGTATAAAAATTGCATTTTAAAAATATTGTTACAAATATTGACCGTACGGTTACATTTCGTTTTTGTATCGAGCTAAAGCTTTGAAATACGTACATATAGATTTAAATAATTTAAAAAAAAGTTACTATTCTACTTTTACTCGACCGAGAGACGCCGTGCAATTCGGCTACTAACTAATTAAAATACACAGTATGCAGTTCGTTTCAAGTATGAATATCGTTTTTTGCAGCATTGTTATACGATATTGGTTTGGTTTTAAATCATAATTTACAGCTGATGATTTAAAATCAAACCATCTGATGAAGGCCTCTCCAACACGCTTCCATTCATCTCTGTTTTGAGCAACTCTCATCCCTTTTTACATTCTCTCGGGTACCATGCGAGCACTTCTTTCGTCTATCTATCGTCCGTTCTTCCAGCCAAGTGACCCGTCCATTGCCTTTATATATTTAAAAAAAAATTGTACAAATTTGACGAACCCCACCATTTTTTACAAATGCTTTATATTTGTGTGTATTGAGGCGAGGCAGTGTTTTTAAAACTATTTTTAATAATGTAGTATATTTACCTCATCTATCGTGCGTTTTTCTAGTTCCGTGATCCGCCCATTACCATTTCAATTTCTTTACTCTCACCATTACATCAACCACCTTTGTCATACTTCTAACCCCACGTATTCCATATTCTATCTCTCCTTGTTATGCTAAGCATAGAGTGTTCTATACTTCTTTGAATGCACCGGACATTATGCAGCATTCTGGCATTCAATGCACAAGTTTCGCATCCATTCGCCATACGTCATAATAATACAAATTAATATATTCGAAATAAAGAACAATAACCGAACTGCGGCTGCCAGGCTGGCTGCAATTTATAATTATGCAATACATTGCAATACATATGTTATCGGTAGTAGATACAATATCTATTTACTTGGTTTAATAATTTCAAATAAAAAAAATAGCATTTGTATAGCCAAATGCAGGTTCCCGGAAAAATGCACTAAATTGCACTGAATAGTGGCGCAGTTTCAAGAAGTCCTAATTTTCAAAGGCGCACAAAAAAAGGTTAGTTCTCCTTAAGTATCTTTGAAAGTTTTTATGTATCGAGAGCGCAACTGTCTCGAGTGCATTTTTCCTGTCACCCGAAATCCAGTAATTATGTGGAATATAACTTGAATTCGAACTTAAAATGCAAGTGGCTAACTACTATACTGTAAGTAGATGGATCAATCGCCTCCTAGATACCTGGATTAGTTGAAATGATAATTAAATCGAAAAAATTCATATGTATATAAGTACATATGTAACTCTTGGGTTTGCAAAACGCGACTCCTACATCAAATAACGGTTTAAAATCCAAATAAATTACCGAGCTCGCGTAAGCGCAAACGCTTGAGCACATCTGACTCGACAATATTAAAAACCAATAAAACACACAAATCTGAAAAGCAAACCAGATAAAGCAGTAGGCGTACAATATGGTCAAACAAACGGCCCCAAAGAACTCGAACTCATCCAATATGGTAATGGTTACACTATTTCTATGCTAATTTTCTCTCTCTCTCTCTCTATCCCTCTCCGAACACTTTGCAAAGTTGTAAACGTAGCAGAAACAAGCTCAAGTATGACAATACCTAGATAGAATGTACATACATATAACAACCGAGGAGTGTTTGCAAGCAATGAAAGGTCATCAACTCTCTACATAGTGGTACATATGTACATATTTACCTCGAGTTTCTTCGAATACTGCTCGACCAGCTTCTCCTGCTGCTTATTCAGCTCCTCGTTCTTCTCCAGCAGGGCTTTGCCCAGCTCGGCGGCCAGCAGGAGATCGGCCTCCTTCTGGTGGAGCTGAGCCCAAACATCGTCGGCACTAGCGTCAGTCCTGGCCATTTCGCTGACGTACCTCCCCAACTCCTCGACGAAATCCTCCCCCTCTATAGACGACCCGCTCAAAGACAGACTGGCTCTGTCCCTCAGGGACCTGGAACCACTCTTGTTCCTCCTGTGGGCTAGAATCGGCAAAATCCTGTCGCGGACGTCTTGGTTCGCGTCCACCTGTGTCGGGTCGTACGAGTAGCAATCCTTCTCCGGAAGCTGGAACACGTTCTCCGCGGAACCACCGAAGCCAGAACTGTGCGCTAAACTGCTGAATCTACCCTCGTAATCGGTGCTCACTAACAAACTAACATTACCACTAGTGCTACTACTCTGGCGTTTTCTACTGGCAGCCATGTATCGTTCAATGCATCAGTCTATAACAACAATCGAATGCACAATAATTCGACGCCTGCATCTCTCGCGCGTACAACGAACTGAGGAAACATCGCGTCTGGGCCATGCTCACGACGAAACTGTTGTTGCACTTTTGTCGCATCACGTCGACCGGCGACCGGTTTTCACTGTCAACATTTTCGGGTGTTTTGCCTGTCTTTTCGTATGTTTGTTTGTATTATCTTTCGGATTTTCGGATCGAGATGACGTGAATTCCGGACGTGCGATCGAGTTCCGGTATTTCGGTTCGCGAGCGGACGGACGACTCGCCCGCACCAAGCGTACACAGGTACTGACCGCAGAAACTGTACCTGACTTGAGCACGCGATTCGACGCTTTGGAAGTATAGTGCTGCAACAGTGTCGAAAAGTTCTTCTAAAAATTACACCGTTCGAACGAGATTCGTATAAGAATCTCACTAGGAAAATATACGAATTTGATTAACCCTTTGAGTGCTGACGTCTTTTCTGTTGAAAGTCGTCAGCCAAATCCAAACAAACCCTAGATAACTACCGTCGAGGATTTCGAGTTTTGTAAAGGTGTGCTTAGACCAGAGAAATGTAATATTAATAGAAGTGGCTTTGGGTGGTCTTTTGTTGTCAAGTGACATTCTGTCCACGGACAGATCTAAATAATTTTAGCATCAGTCGTATTTGACACTTGGTGCTCGACGTATGTCCGATAAAAACTTATTTGTTTGTTTATATTACTCGCAAGATGGGCAAGCATCGGTAAAAATTGCACAATACATTCAAAAACACACAATAAACAACATGAGATACATTTTTATAAGTAAATTGATCCGATTGTATTCCGTGCGATGTAGCGTATATGTCTCCGCGAGACGTACCGCGAAAAATTGACAGCAATTATTTATTCGTAAGGGCCCCTCTATTCTTATTACATCTCTCTGGTGTTTTGCAACAATATAAAACAAACAAAAGAAGTCTATTAATGAATGTATTTTTCCAAAACGTATAGATACATCTTCTTCGTTGTTATTACAATGTAATGCTCACAATTTAAATGCCAAGCCACAATCTAAAATACTCAGCAGTTAGGGATTTCCATTGAGAAATTCTGCTATGGTTTTAGATTCAGAAATTCCAGTATAAGCCAATCTTTATAAACATTGACACGGATTGTACGACCCGTATTCGATGCTTTTTTGTCAATGGTATCTGGAAAGGCTTAACGGGTAGTATTCTTATTTATTTTTTACATATTCAAAAAACAACGCCTATTGGCATATTTCAGGCTCATGGACTTGTTGGAAAAACGCCGATAGGCGTTGGTCTGCATTCAAAGGATTAAGTATGGAACGCTGTATGCTCGGCGTAGCGAGGAGAGATATGAATTGGAATATGTGGATGAGAAGCATAACAAAAGCAGTGGATATAGTCAGGGCCGGCTCAAAGAGGCAGCAGACTAGGCATGTGCCTAGGAACCTAGGCCACAAGGCCTCATTTTTTCTCTTTTTGATTATAAAATTGAAAAAAAATTGGCTTTCTTTGAAAATAATAACATTTTATATTTAACGTAATTTTTCTACTCGAAGCAGTGGCGTAGCGAGAATTCCAGGGACCCCCCCCTGCAAAGTATTTTAAGGCGCGCCACCCCCGTCTATATATTATTTCCTTACAGCAAAATGACTTTGTTATATTTTTTTATCGCTAAAAAATATACACCAGAATAAGAGAGAATAAAACAATATGCAAATAAATGAGAAAATAAGAGAGGTTTTTAAAAAATTAGTCAGAAAATATGTGTATAAATTTCTATATGGTACACGTGCACAAATTTAACCATGTGTCAATTTGGGGTAACCATTTTTACCGTTATGGCACTATGATAAAAATTAAATAATTAAATAAAACTTAATGGTGAATGACTATCTCATGATTAGAGTACGGATAGCTAAGGTGCCGCTTATTGTTCAATTGTTGTATGTAAATGCTTTGTAAAAAAGGTTCGGCAAATCTTTAACAATGCATTTACAACATTTGAACAATAAACGGCACATTGGTTATCCGGGCTCTACTCATGATAACGACCTCAACATCTTCTCTACAAAAACTAAACCCTTTCCACTCGTAATTTTTTTTTGTGTAAGGGTAGGTAGCCCCAGCTCGTAATTAATTTCGCGCTTTTTTCGGGATTCATAACTCGAAATCAAATTAAACTAATAATATATAATAAATAGCAAAAATAATACTGAGCAACAAAAAATCACGTTTTTGAGTTACCAGAGCGGAGACCAGCCAATCTTTACTAAGTTTGACCCGCTGAATTGGAATATGATATTGATTTTTGTTGGTGGGTGATCGTTTACGAGATATGAGCGTTTAAAAAAATCCGTGATTTTTACAGTTTTTTAGCTTTTGCGGTCTTTAACTCAAAATTTAGGATTGTAACGATCAAAGTGAGTATTGGAATCAATAGTCAGATATTTTTCCTATTAGTTTTTATATTTCACTGCTTTAAAATACTTCTAATTAATTGTTTAGCGAATTTTAAAAGTCAAAAATATATTTTTTTTTACGGATTTTTTTCATTTATTTGGCAAATTTTTTATTTCTCCACGTTTATAAGGATTGGTTTTCTATCCCAATATATATTTTTTTTTATCTAAACGTACTAACTCGAGCGGTTTTTGCGTAAGAAAGATTTTCATTCAAATCCCGTAATGCGTATAACAAGCGTTTGCACAAACGCTTGTTATACGCATTATCTGACTATTGATTCCAATACTCACTTTGATCGTAACAATCCTAAATGTTGAGTTAAAGACCGCAAAAGCTAAAAAACTGTAAAAATCACGGATTTTTTTAAACGCTCATATCTCGTAAACGATCACCCACCAACAAAAATCAATATCATATTCCAATTCAACGGGTCAAACTTAGTAAAGATTGGCTGGTCTCCGATCTGGTATTTTTTTTTTTTGTTGCTCAGTGTAATTAATCGAACATATTACATGGTATATAAACGAGTTTAAAGTTTTGGCGACTCAGTGGCGACATACGAGTGGAACGTAAAATCAGTTTGGCGACTCAGTGGCGACATACGAGTGGAAGAGGTCATTACAATTTCATTCCATATGTATACCAATACTACTTTGGGGTTAGTAAAATTTGAGTTAAAAGATAGTCAATTTAAAAACGATGACTTTTATCGCCATACGTACATATTACTAAAATTGAGCTGTGGCAGTAGCATCACCAGCGAGCGTTCTCGTATGCAGGTGAAACATGTTTACGTTGAATACTCGCGGCAAAACCGTCAACTCGAACTTACTTCACGTCGTGTCGCACTCGTCCAAAGCCACATGCGATGAAGAGGGACGCAAATACCCCTTTGTTTGAATTTTATCTCCATAGCAACGACGACGCAATGTAGCACCATCTCTATCTACACCAGCCGATTGGAAAGAGACCTTTGGAAAGTAAATAAAACACACATGTACATACAATAGTGAATGACGCTATTTAGCCACTATTTATTTCATGGGGATGAAGTCGAGGACTGACCCTGTGACCTTCTTTATGGTGAAATTTATGGTATGTTCAGGGTGCACGTCAACTGGGTACGCATGCCCGGTGATTAATTATAAATGTTTTCAATAACCCTTTTCAGGTGAATTGCAACATTAACATGAAAAGCACGTGCAACCCTTTTTGTCGGTATGAATAAATCAAACGATGTTTTTATACAATCGTAAAATCTTTTTATATGAATATATCTGACGTAAATAGTAAGTGTGTGAATATGTATGTATGTGAAAAGTATTATAAATCAAATTTGAATGGTTACCGAATGAAGTCGGATCAGTAGTCGGATCCTCTCTCTCGCTGACGATCCGATGTCGTTCCAGCATCCGTTGTTTAGTTGTGAAGATGTGTGATGGGGATGGAATCATTTCAGCTTTGCTTTTTCTTCTTGATAATGTTTTAATTGCGCGTGCGCCGCCATTGGTTTGAACTGTTTGTCGGTTTCACAACTTCCGGCTCGTTGCCGAATAAAATGGCGAGCATACGCGGCATTAGCAGTCATTTTATTGTGCATGAATATGTTCGTGACGAGAGATTGAAACATAAACGATGAATAACAATAACGAAGAAAAAACAAATGAAAGTTTTTCTCAACAAAACAATTTATTTTTAAATTATTGGTAATTTATTTTTCAATATTAATGTAAGCCTATTAGCGCACTTAGGGAGAGCCAAGGGGGTTTTGATCAAAGCCGCCGAGAGGACTCCCGGGCCCTGATAAAAATATTTCGGACCCTATAACAAACTAAATAAAGAAAAATCTTCATAATTTTTTAAAAATCTCGATAAATTTTTAATATGTGAAAAATATATCAGAACTATTCGAAAAATACCAATGTATGTTGGGTGCTATTTTTAAAATAGTTGAATGACGAAGTATGATATAACAAATATGATTTTCGACACGGGGTTTCTGGAGTAGTCCGGGCCCTGGAACTTTAACGCGACTCCCCCCCCCCCCCCCCTCCCGGTTCTGATACTACCCTAATCTCCCCCAAAAATTAAAGAATAATAAATGAGAATCCACAACCGAAGTAATTTGCTGTTTTTTTTCATTTTTTTAATTGAATCCATTCACCCCCCCCCCCTCCCTTCCCTCACCATATTATGGCTGCTTAAATATATTAAATTATATTTGGATAGCAAACTATATATAAGGGAAACACTACAATCGTTGGCCGTTTAGATTTTAAAGCAGGGGTTGATCCTGAAAATTAACAGGGTAGGGGCTATTCATATTCGTAATATACACAAACCTTTATTTCAATAATAAAATGTTAAATCAGTTGTAAAATTATTATTATAAGCTTATTTATTTGTAAAACATTATTTTAACTGAATGATTAAATACAAAATACTAAGCCCACTTTAAAGGTCACGGAATTTGACCCTTAAAGCCCTCAACATGAGGCCACCACCCCCCCGACGAATACAGTCCAAGAGACCCTTTCGTCGGAGAACGAGACGGTAAATACAAAATATATCAGATAGGAAACGGAATACGTGGGTGAGAAGTATGACGAGATTAGTGTATATAGTGAAGAGATTGAACTGGCAATGGGCCGGCCACGTGGCTAGATTATATACGCGTGGTTAATTATATATAATTTTTAATGCTAATTTTTGCATTGAAATCATCATTCAAATGGATAAACATGATAAAAATATACGACGAAGGAATGAATTCTAATTTAAACATTTTTTTCTCACCATTTGTATAGCGTTAACTTTTCCTCTAATTTCCTTAAAAATTGAATTAAAAATATTTATACATGCCTATTAAAATACATCTACACACTTTAAAAAATGTAGCAGTACATAAATACATGTATGTATAATTCAATTTCAAACAAAAAAGTGAATTTTCTAAATGACTAATATTTCCGACCTGCTACACCGAAACATAATTTTTCATAGTGGCAGCACTTTGCTAAATGAACTGTCACGACTAGCGAGCCGGCTTGATTATACCCATTTTCAAGTATAATTTGCGACACGTCAGTCGCATTCAACTGACTGGCTCCACACTCAAATTCCTCAAGATATTATCCAGAGATGAGTTTCAGTCAAATAACTATCCTATTAGTGACGCTGACGTGTACTTTAGCCGTTCTGGAAACTTCGGCCTGTGCAGGTTGCGTCCAGCTCACCGAATACACCTTCGACAAGCTGATCTCCAAGTTCGATGTCACCGTTGTCAAATTCGACGTGGCCTTCCCCTATGGAGAAAAGCATGAATCCTACTCCGAGCTGGCCAAAGATGCCAAGCCCATAGACCAATTGCTGTTTGCCGAAGTTTGCATCAAAGACTATGGGGAGAGGGACAACGAAGAGCTGGCTAAAAGGTTCGGTGTTAAAAAAGATGATTATCCCGTTGTTAAAATGTTCTTAAAGGGGAAAAAAGAGCCAGTTACATTTCCCAAAGAGAAGGAATTCAATGCCGATAATCTCAGAATATTCGTCAAGGAAAAATCAGGCGTTCATCTCAGCCTTCCAGGATGTTTACCACAATTTGACAACATAGCTTTGAAATTCATGAAAGCTAAAGCGGATCAGAGGAAGTCTTATTTGAGTAAAGCTGAAAAAGGAGTCGCTGCATTGGATGAATCGGTACGTATAATTCAAAATGTATTAAGAAAAGCCTTATCATTGTATATTTGCTTCAAACTGGAACACCAACAAATTTTGTTCGGTGATAAAAGAACGACAGAGTTATTACTATATGCAGACAGAATTTATGGTTCTGATAGATTAACATTTTATGTCTGTATTGAATTGCATAAAAAATACTATTGTATTGTAAATTTGCTAATTAAAATTAGTCTCCGTTATGAAAATTTACTTTATACAATTTTTGTTTTAATTTATTACTATATGTATTTGTTTAGAGCTCAAAAATCAGGCCCTATTGACAATCATATATTAATTAAGGCTTCAGTTTAGGCTATTTTCGGATATAATGAGTTATTCCATTACTGATTTGGGCTCGGATATTATCGTGATGATCAAATTTTTTTTAGATGGTTTTGTTTGTTAATGATTGTTGTGAATTAAAAGGTAGTTAAACGCATACACAGAATCGTACAGCACGGCATGCCTAGGTAGACTCCAGCTGTGATGGGCGTATCCTCATGTCATTGTTAATTCGTACAATTTTATTATTTCGACAAGTTTCTCTTACATATTACAAATTTGGGAATCACCGTTATCGATCACTGTCAAACCTATGTCAATACAAGGATAAAATATCACCGAAAACACTCTAGGGGGTGAGTTTTGGCTTGCATAAATCAGGCGTGCTAGCGTTTTTTTTTTTACATAAGCAAAATTATCTTTTTTAGGTTTCAGCCTCTCCCTTAATTTTTTTTAAACAATTAACTTTATAAAAGGTATATGTTGAAGAAACAAACCGCGCAAAATAGCAAAGTTTCAAAACGATCGGAAGACTAGGAATTTTAGCTCAATCGTTTGCGAAGTGAAACATAGAAAAGCCTAGTGAAAAAAATTAAAATTAAACTTACAAATTTTTATTCAAAATAAGCAGGTTTCATGTTCAATATATAATATATAATATTAATAAAAATTAATTGAAGAATCCTTTCGGCTGACATTTGAATCTTCATTTGAATATTATTGGTTAAGATATTTTATTTCGTGAAGTAAATCCATTCCTGATATAATATGTACAAATGTACATATATTTCGTTTAACGTCATGTAGTATTTTATGAAAATACAATTCCAAGTAACCATTTGTTCCGATGACAGTCTATTGGGTGCTACTTTAGTATGCGATCTACCTTAGCATGCGATCTACCTTTGAATCGCAGTCGACTATTTTTTTTTTATTTGTATCGTAGCAAAGACCTGTTTATTATAATATATGTTTTTTTCTGCCGCCCCATAATGTCGTCGAAGCAAAATATCGCCAGCAACGATGAAAATACCGACCCTTACATCCTAATCTTAAATGAATAGAGCCAACACTAACTTAACCTAACCTAACCTGACCCTTAAATAATTAGGTGTTTCCTGCTAAGATATAAATATATTTTTTTTAAGTTTTATTTCATCAATATTTTAACAAAAAAAAACATCTTAGCAGCAAACACATTTATTTAAGGGTCAGGTTAGGTTAGGTTAAGTTAGGGTTGGTCCTATTCATTTAAGATTAGGTTGTTAGGGTTGGTATTATTCAAGAATAGAGGGGCCCTTACGAATAAATAATTGTTGTCAATTTTACGCGGTACGTCTCTATAAATACGCTACACCGCATGGAATACAATCGGATCAATTTACTTATAAAAATGTATCCCATGTTGTTTATTGTGTGTTTTTTAATATATTGTGCAATTTTTACCGATGCTTGCCCATCTTGCGAGTAATATAAACAAACAGAGAAGTTTTTATCGGACATATATCGAACACCAAGCGTCAAATACGACTGATGCTTAAATTATTTAGGATTGTCTGTGGACAACCGTCACTTGACAACAATACAACATATAAAGCCACCTCTATAATATTACATTTCTCTGGTGAGACCGCATATTAAAGAAAAAAGGTGAAGGTAGATCGCATACTTAAGTAGATGTGATGGTAGACCGCATACTAAAGTGGCACCGTCTATTGTTTGACAAGTTTTATTCGTGAATCGTTGATATTTGACAGTTGACTTCCTGCGTTCCTCGTAAATTATAATATTTTTTATTGTATAACTCTAATATATTGAGTCAAAGTGTCAGTATTGTTACTTTGAGTAAGCCTGAGCTGAGCCCCTTAGTTATGGCGCCCCTTTGAGCCGACCCTGGCTGCATACCATGTGAACCGGAACCATACACTGCACGTTTAAAACCAAATGTATGTTTATCTTTTTAGAAAAAATCAACTGGTAAAACCTATCAACTCATAATGCAGAAGGTTCTGGAAAAAGGCGATACGTTTATCGCTTCTGAAAATGAACGAGTCAAGAAACTGTTGGACGGAAAACTATCGGTCGAGAAGAAGAAAGAGTTGAATACTAAGTTAAATATATTGTTGAGCTTCAGCGAAAAACCAGCCGCTGAAAAGAAGAAAAAAGATGAATTTTGAATGTAATATAATTCAAATGTGATATTTTATTTCACGTGTTTTGTAGTTTTGTTTCACCGTTTTTTCTATTGATGAAAGGAAAACTTAATTATAGGCAATCAAATGTGTTCAAAGTGAATAAATATTTTTCTAATATGTATTTCAAATGCAACACGATTGAACGGAATGTGTGAAATCTGGTCGAGACTCATCTCGATTATCATATTTAAAAAAAAAATTAGGTTAGCTAATTTTTGTACAGAAAAGTTATTCGTTCACAAATAGTATAATAATGTATTGGATATATTCATATCTTTATCAGTAAAAAAATAATTGTTTTCTATGCATAAATCATGTACTCGTTTCAATCTGATTTAAAAATGTATTACGTATAGTTAGTTTATTCTTTCTGAATTGGCATAATTTAGATTGTAGCGGTTCTGATTTGATGTTGTGATATAATAAATAAATTTCCACATATCCGATATATAGCAGAAAGATTGTTGTAAACACACGGCTTTGTGTAAATGTTGTGTCCATCATTATTTTTGTGATGAATGCATTAATGTTGATGCATTTGTGATGCAAATAATGCACGAAAAAAAAATAGTCAATTTTGTGCATTAATTAATTGTAAATTAAATAAACCGTTGAGCATTGTGTCCACCCAACAATGCTCATAAATACTATACTTAATGTATTTACATAATACATTCCATTTACTGAATTTTGTACAATTTTTTTTTAATGTTGAATAATATTTTGTTTGGAGTGTGATATTTATATTTTGATGTATAAAAAAGTAAGATTCATAAAAAATAAATTATATTAAACAATTTACTCATTCCAATGCATATTCATTCAAGTGCAAAATTTGTTAATTTAATATATGTATGCAGTTATTATATTGTGCAACGAATTTCCACATTTTATTTTGCCATGATGCCATCATGGGTTTTTCCCCTGAACGACACTTATTGTATTAACCTATGAAGGACGGAGTGTCGAGATCGAACGAGTGTCCCGAACCGGGATCGAGTAAGATCCCAGTATTTTTTAATCAAAATACAGCTTTTCTCAATACAAATGGGTTCAATATATATCTTATTAATCATTTTATACATCAACATAAAAAGTTTTAGTCCTATAGCATGTTTTTGACTATTTTTGTATTAAAAAATAACGACAAGCATCAACATGAAAACGCACATAGGTAAGGCCAACAGGCGACTGCATGACTCGATAACCACGCGCCAAAAGCGATGAAAATATAGCTGTTTTTTTTTCTCGCATTGATTCATCGATCAACAAGAACAGTCAAAAACATGATTTATCGCTACCGCCTTTAAATCTTGCTTTAGAACGTAGAAATGTATAAATGTATTTTTTTACGATGTACCCCTTTTCTAAATCATACAAAATCTATTAAAATAAATTTCTTGTAGTTCATTCTAAGAATACAATAAATATAGAGTGTATAGCTTTGAAAACCACATAGTTATTACGAAAAACGTAAAAAATGGGGCACTTGCATACCCCACTTCAGTGAAGGAGGGTTAAACATTTATATATTTGAAATCGTATTCAAATAGTGGTGACAAATAGTAATGGTTTTGACAAGGAACCGGTTTCGACAATGAAATCAGATAAATTGGCAAACTCTTATAGGAAACGATCAACTTGGGAGTCACAAATATCCAAGTCTGACCAGCAGCACTGCAGAAATACTCTTGAATAAAATGCTTTCAAACGAGGTTAACCCAGGGCTTAAACCCGAGAACCTCTTGGTGGCTGGCATTAACGCAACCACTGAGCTATATTGCTGACTAAAAAGATTTATATTTAATAATTCATACTATTGTGTTCAATTTGGTAAATACATGCATATTGCAATTGAGATTAAAAAGCATAAACTGCAGTATAAGATTTTAAGGTTTTAGCTTTTGCTTTTGGATTCAGAAGGATCTAAAAAAACGATTGTAGCTAAAATTTCATTGTTTATTTTCACGAAATATGTCAAATTTTCACATATTTATACAAAAATATTATAGTAAGGCACTTTCTTTTATCCTATAAAATTTAGATCACATCGAGTATTAAAAATATATTTAAAAAGATCATTTAAAAAAATAATTATATAAAATTTTAATTTGAAGTAAATATTTATCATTTATGAAGTATCCAACTAGTAGCATGTGAAAGGTTTAATAAAAAAATATCGCACGATAATACTTCAGGAATTGAAGACAATATGTAAAATTTTATTGATGGAAGTAATTTGTCACAGACAAGTAAATAAGAAATATACATATTAGCTAAAAATATAATCGAAAATGCAATAATTGTAAAATTATGTACACTATGACCCGAGTTTCATTTCATTACGAAAATTAAAGTACAATTACAATCTAAACATTCGACGACCCGTTGAAAGATTTAATAATATCATTCCGTAGCTGCTGGAGTGTTCTCCAATTTGAGACCGGACAGTTGAAGTACCACTTCGTCCTTTTCTTCGGCGCTAGATTTTTCGTCGGTGTTGTCCAACGATTTCTGCTCGATTTGACTATCGCCGCTGTCCGAATTGGAGTCATCCGACGAGACCTCGTCGAAGCTTTTATCCTGAATCCGTTTAGCCTTCACAATTTCTAACGCTTCGACGAATTTACTCTTCCACAAGTTGGCATCTGTCGATGTTAAAAAAACACGTTTACATTCATTCTGTACGGAGATTTTGATTTGATTTGGACTTACTCTCAACGTTTCCAAATTTGATGGCTAGAAATTCTTGCTTGGCCGTCTCGTCGGCAAAGTCCCCGGGTGTCGTCCAGTTGAATGCACGATCGGATCCGATGTGAGGGTTCAACTGTATGTCTTCGGTTATGAAGTGATTGGCGCACAGCTTCAGTGTCTTGTCGCGTCTCATTACGACACGTACCGTACCCCTTTCGCTGTGGTGCAATAGTTTTATGTCTCCGGTGCCTCTTTCCTGAGATGAATCTTACAGTATAGAAGGAATATATGAGATATATTTAATACGAGCCGAGTAGATTTTGAGACTGACTTTCCATTCGTGCTGTCCGGTGTCGAAGCGGTATAACCTCGCTCGTATTTTGCATAGTTCGACTTCTTCCTCCTCATTTGTGGATATTGTGACGAGGGGTAGACTCACGATTGGCTCATAGTGTGGATCGTGTTCTCCGTTTTCACCGTCGCTTTCGCTCTTTACATATGTGCGAGTCTCCGTTTCTACCTGGATTGATTTAAAATGAATGTACATCAATGTGAAGTTGTAGTTGATGCTGATCTTCATTGGAAACATCAATACGATTTAGAATTGTACAAGTATAAGAATCACTTGTGTACAATATATGATTCAGGTACATTTAAATCTTCAATGATTTGATAGGAATATATTTATATAAAACAAAGGTATTGGGGGTTATTTTTACATACCTCTTATACAGTTCATTTATTTGAATTCAATAACAAAAGAATACACTGTGAAGTTCAAGCAAGGTAAATATATTATTAATTACATCCAACAGGCAATAGAGAACGTATACGAATCAAAATAAATAGACAGTTGTGACCGGTGTAAAATGTTTGCAAAAATGCTTGTATAGAAATGGTTGTAAACGTTATTGACAGTTGACGTAAAGTTTGTTGTTGAAATGCGCATTTCGCTCGTGAGGCTATGTGTACTTTTGTAGCTGGAGGGGTGGGGGGCGGCAGGTGTGTGGGGGCTCGAGGGGGCTCGGGGGCGCAGCCCCACCTACCTGGTCTGGCATTTTGGCGGGCGAGCGAGCAGCACGGACGCGTCGCAAATTCAAATCTGCTAACGGGCATTCGCGAACACTACTCGCGCTCTCGAACAATAATCAAACACTTCTTCTTTATCGTGGCGGCGTGCGTTCACGAACTTTTCGTGTGTGAATACTCACCTATCAATACACGCTGTGAATATTCATGTGTGTATTTAACTTTTTTAGACGACTGTTGCTGTGTAAATTAAGATTATGATTATCGCACGTATATGAAGTGAGCAGGTACTTTGTATAAAAACATGCAGTTATTTTTGTTATATATTTTAACTGTTAAACGACACTGGGGAGTGTGGCTTAAATTATAAACAATTCCTTCTACAGCTACGGAAGATGGTAACGATATTTCAGACACCTAAAGATCTGTTCATACCTAACCAGCACGACCCGTATCCTGCAGGTGTCATGCAAGTGTGGATAGTATTCTTTGGTACATTCTATATGGATTCGAATGGAGTATGAATACGTCCATATAATGTACCTGTGGCGGCTCGCTTATACGACATGGTCGAGTTTGGTTGCCTTCCTGCGAGTGGGGACCAACCCGGCTGGGTTCGGAGAGCTGCTACTCACTCTGTCTTCAGCTGTCATATAATAAACACGTGCATTAACATGCCAGTCGTCTCATTCGTTCATCCTCCATACTGGTGACCCCCGACATCGAGCCACGCAGCCTCGATCAATTTCAACATGCCGCTCATCCCTGCCTCGCCGAGCCAGGCGGGGAAGCTACCCGCCGCGCCCCCATCGCCATCAACAGAGCGCGTCGCGGCCCGCGGGTGACAATAAACGAGCAGACACGGCTACCTACCTACCGACGTCCAGCCACAACGTCGATGACAGGTGCTTAAAAAAATGGGGGAGCGAATGAGACGACGATCTTGACAGCTGGATGTGGAGTCATGCGCGATCCACTACACATAGAACGGTCATCCAGCACCACAAGACATACACCACCTCAGCACCATCATCATCATCATCAAGGCCCCGTCCGTCCCCACGAGCGTCGTCACGCCGAGACGGGCGGTAGCGCTACAACACCTCCACGAGCCACAACGACTCACAGTCCAGCTCGGAGTATCATCAACCACATCGATGCCCCTGCCGCCCCCGCCGCCCCACCAACCGACATCAGCCTCGGAAGAGCGGCACCGCCGCAGCATCGCATCGCGCGACCATCGGACCAGCCACCGTCCTGCTCGCGACGTCACCGCCCTCGAATCTACCGACCATTCAGGGCGGTACACCTATGTACACAGCGGATGACCCACGTCAACAATTTTTTTTCTCCCCACGTAATATTTTTTTCTCTTTGTGTAACAATAATTTTTTTCTTTTGGTAAAATTTGTTTCTTTGTAATTTTGGTATCGCTGATGCTGGGGGGGGAGTGATGTGGCGGCTCGCTTATACGACATGGTCGAGTTTGGTTGCCTTCCTGCGAGTGGGGACCAACCCGGCTGGGTTCGGAGAGCTGCTACTCACTCTGTCTTCAGCTGTCATATAATAAACACGTGCATTAACATGCCAGTCGTCTCATTCGTTCATCCTCCATATACCAAAGAATACTATCTGCACTTGCATGACACCTGCAGGATACGGGTCGTGCTGGATAGGTATGAACAGACCTTTATCGGGAACAAATATAAATAAATTCATTCTTTCTTAAGGTCCACAGACGAACAACTTGGTTGGTCAACATTGTTTCATTTTACCAGTACGGTATTTGTCTAGACCAGTGCTACTCAAACTATGATTCGCGGCCCATTAGGGTATGTTCATACCTAGTCAACACGTACCGACTTCAGCAGGTATCCGGCCGTACGAAAAGTATTCTTTGGTACATTTTGTATGGGTATATTCATACCAACCGTCACGTTTACGCCACGGCAGGCTTACAGCAGTACCCGACATTTCCTGTTCATACCTTACAGCAACATCCGTAAACGTATCGTATTCGTTTTTTTGGCCATAGTAGAAATATACACGCGAATTACGTGCCATGAGTCTGCCGCTTTGCTGTTTTGGACCAATTATCGATAGTGACAATTGACAGCTGTTCAATCTTTCGACATGGTTTTGGCGCAAATATTTAAAAAAAAAATAATTTTTTACGGAAATATTTAAAAAAAATTTGTCTATCATCCACAAGCTCCTTATACAGTATCCAAAACTCTCCTTCGGTTTTTCTATTTTTTAACATGGGATGCACATCAAAACGCCTCTGTGCTTTTTTATTGCCTTCTTGAGCTTCTTCTTTCAACAACAGCGCGATTATACATAATTTTTCGTTCGATAAACGTCGAAACATTTTTGCTGACTTGTATTCTGACGCGTAGCTACGAATGCACGTGTATGCATTCATATTGCAAGTACTCGACAATTCGACGTAAGCAATATTGCGCCGTATCGTCATGGCCTCTAATGTATAAGTAAGCCGATTTTGCCTTGCACTCGGCCAAATTGCTGTAAACGTGACGTGACCGCGACGTGTAGGTAGATATGAATAGAAATGTAATAAAATGACATATTTGAAACGGAGTCGTGCAGTGCTGAAGCCGTGCAGTGCTGTTAAGTATGAACAGACCTTAAAGAGCGGACCCAGAGCGCGCTGTTCATTATTCACATGTTGTAAATGCATTGTTAAAGGTTTGCCGAACCTTTTTTTACAAATCATTTACAATAATGGAACAATAGACGGCGCGCTTCCGGTCCTACCTCTAGTAACGATATTTCAGACACTTTAAGATCTGTTCATACCTATCCAGCACGACCCGTATCCTGCAGGTGTCATGCAAGTGCCGATAGTATTATTTGGTACATTCTATATGGACGCGCATGAATGCGTAAATGCGCATGCGCGAATGGAGTATGAATACGTCCATATAATGTACCAGAGAATACTATCCGCACTTGCATGACACCTGCAGGATACGGGTCGTGCTGGATAGGTATGAACCATTGATGTATAATACACCAGATCCGCCCTCACGTCGTATACTGGTCTCCTTTTTGGCGCATGCAAAATACATGGCGCACGCACAGTTTCTCTCGGTAGGTAGGTAGGTAGGTACCGCTGCGTCGTAGGGAAAAAAAACATTTTTTTCCAACTTCCCCGCTAGTTAAACCCCCCGCACCCCTCAGTTAGTGAAGACAAGATCTCCGACCAAAATCACACGTCAGGGCCCATCTATGTGTATTATACATCAATGGTATGAACAGACCTTCTATCGTACTGTAAGACAGGGAAGGTATGTTGACCGTATCCCGGTCTAACGAAACACGTGTTGTGTAGTTTGAAAGAGGATCGTTTATTTGCGTTCAATTGGTACAATGGTTATTGTATGTACGAAGAGGTTTCTTCGGAGAAGTGATCTGTATGAACTCCAGAGGCTCACTCTGCCGGTGGAGGTTGCTGCGTTGCTTTATAAACGTTTTGGTTGAAGTGTGTCGTGTGCACATCTTTTGTTCTTGGTACTCGCGCTGCCCTAGTTATGCTGCGAGCGTGGTTTTATGGGTTCATACGCCTGGACGTAGTTCGTGGTTTTTATGGGTTCAGTGTGTTCTTCCTTTGTTTCCCAGATACGTGTATAGAAACACGTGTCGACCTTTTGACGAGGCGAGCGTGTGCCATGCGTTAATGACTTTCCTAGATATGTGTCGCAGTGACCTGATGAGATCATTTCAGTTGTACTATATGCCTACAGTACTCTATCTAAATCCGGTAAACGGATTATTCCGCAAAAAGCGATCTCGTGCACGTCTCTAAAATCTCTATCACGGAATATCTCGCACTCGAGTTCTCGTTAGTACATTATTTCGCATGGGTAGCTTTCGATTGATGGAATTCCGTGATCGATATTTTAGTGACGTGCGCGAGATCGCTTTTTGCGGAATAATCACCGAGCCTTAAATCCGAACTCCTGGCAACCCTGAATGTGCTTGATATTCCCAGTTGAAGTAGCCTTGTTTACAGTGCAGTATTGTAGTGATGGAGTGTCGACTTTGCCTCCGCTCTATTACAGCTGAGTCTTTCGTCTCCATCCATGACAATCCTCGTCCAGTGGTGCAACACATCTGGAACTGCTGTCAGCTGCAGGTCTGTTGCAATTACATACCTTTAACCAATCAATCGCTATCTCACTAGTCTAGTCTCATTACCACTATTCTCATTTGCAGGCGACAAAGAATGACGGGTTGTCAGATCTGATATGCGTTTTGTGCGACAACACTCTGGAGTTGCTGAGCGCTTTTCGAAAAATCTGTATTCAAAACTACGAAAAGTCAAAATCAAGGTTAGATAAATGTTTGAATATCAAGACGGAAGAAATTATACTAGAGGATTTAAAATGGGAGGAGTCGGATGTTAATTCACAACCGAACTTTTGCTATGCACCCGTCAATGACGAGATGAATGAATGGGGATCGAGTGTTTCCGAAGGGAGCGATTCCAAACAAAACATCCATTTAATTGAAAGCATTGATTCACCGGTGGAGTAAATTAATGGCGCTCAAAATACTGCACAATTTTATTACATATGTGTAATGCTCGCTCTGTTTTACAGATTCGTGTAGGAAATTTTACTTCGTGCGGTTATGGAGCAGAGATTCCAGCGGTTGATGATGCCGAGGCAAATGAGCCGAATGATATTGAACTCTCACTGGAAGAACCAACTTTGCCGGAAACATTACATGAAAAACCTTCACTATTCAAATCGGACCAGAAAATCAGTTTGAATGAAATGCCTAACGTTGCATGGAATCTACAACCAAAAAATCCTTCACCGATCGATTGTGATGTTTATTTGAAAGCATTCGCTCAAGAAGATCTCGGTGCACCCAAGGAAAAAGAGCACGCGGGGGTAAAAATGCACAAATGTAATATTTGTTTAACCCTTTGAATGCTGACCAACTCAGTTCGGCATTTTGCCAACAAGTCCATGGGCCTGAAAAACGCCGATAGGCGTTGTATTTTGAGCATGTACAAAGTAAATAAGAATACTAACCGCTAAGCCTTTCCAGATAGCATTGAAAAAAAAATGCATTGAACGTGGGTCGTGTAATCCGTGTCATTCATTTGTCAAGGTTTATAAAGACTGGTATACACCGGAATTTCTGAATTTATAACCATATGGAAATCTCTAATTGCTTAGTATTTTAGATTGTGAGCATTACATTTTAACAACAATGATGAAGATGCCACTAGTTTTGGAAAAATACATTCATTAATAGACTTTTGTTGATTTTATATTGTTGCAAGATATATTAGAGAGTCTAAACACACCTTACAAAACTCGAAATCCTCAGCGGTAGTTATCTAGGGTTTGTTTGGATTATCTACAATTTTTATACCTGCTTTCTATTGGATTTCTAAATAATTCTAGTTGGAAATGTTGGCAAAATTTGCAGCGTGGCGGGCATTCAAAAGAAAAGACGTCAGCATTCAAAGGGTTAAAATTGTACATATGAAATTCCATACTAGGGTAAATCCAGACAAATGTTTAAAATCATTTTTTTAAAAAAGTAATATATTAAATATCACACTGTTTACAAAATCGATTAAATAGACAAGATTGTCGAAAGACTTTTATTGGAATAAATTGACTAATTAGGATTCGAATACAAGTATATTTTATTCGAATACAAATTATTTATTAAAATTTATGTGTGTGGATATTTTTTTTCAGATTAAAAATACAAGAAATCCAATACCTTTAGAATATATACTCAGTGGAAGAAGCAGACCGAAACTGATTGATCAAGGCTTTCTATTCATCAAAGACAGAAAAGTCGAGGATAAAACATTCTGGAGATGTGACCAGTACCTAAGCCAGCACTGTAGAGCACGTCTTCATGTCGTCGATGAGACTATCGTGAGGCGAGTCGGTGAACACAGTCATTCGAGTAATTCGGCGAGAATCGAAGCGGTCAAAACTCTTCAATCGATCAAGGATAAAGCGATCACAACGCAACACGGGACTCATCAGCTATTGACAGAAAGTTGTACGGGATTGAGCGAAGCAGTCATCAGCCAAATGCCGAACGATCAAAATGTAAAAAAAATGATTAGAAGAACTCGGAACAACACGCGCTTCCCAATCCCATCATTTTGGCCAATATGTAATTCTGAATGACCATCGAATGATACACACGAACGAGCGATTTTGGATGCATGACAGTAATGATGTTTCTAATCGATTTTAATAGTCACAAATTGTGATTATGCAAGACCTGGCTTTGAGACGGCCCGTTTAAAATTATTCCACTTCTGAATCTATAGATATGATTAAATGTAATGAAATCGGGCTGATTATTAAGCAGTCTTTCCAAATGGAGCAAATGAGAAGGGCTGTTTTTTTCATTTCGTCCATGTATTTTTATAAAAATATTCAATCTAATGGCCTTATAGAAAAATATCTATCTAGACATTTTTCTATAAAAAATAGATATTTTTCTATAAAAATAAATAAATATATACGTATATCTAGACAAGATTAAAATGCTACATATCATTCGTTCCACCAGACGATGCCATTAGTATATTGGAAGACATCTGCAATAGCTGAAGAGCAGATTATATCGACTATTTCGAAGATAATTGGATTAGACGGATAGCTAGAAGACAACCTTGATTTCCTATCAATTTTGACTTCCTGTGAAGTGGCTTTAAGCAATCAATGCTTGTGATGGATGGCATCGAGCTCCATATTGAGGTTTATTAAATGCCCCGAAGACGATCAGAGATTAAACGGAGCTTAACCCTTTGACTGCTACAACAACGATAAATCGTTGTTTTGAAATCGGCGAAGATTGCTACGACGATCGTTGTTGACGTCATTAATTGTCGTATTTCAATACTTTCTTTGAGCCACCAGCGCATCAGTGGCACGAAACATTTTTTTTATATACGTATTTATATTTATTTTTCAATCAAGCTTTATAAATATTTATCAATTTTTTAAATAAAAGCTCTTCAATTTCGGGTTCATCATCAAAGTAAATTTCGGGTTCGTTGTCAAAGTCATATAAGGAGTTATTACTTGGGAATTGATTATTGTCGATAAATTCATTTTCAGAATCAGTAGAGCTGCTGATTTGTCGAGTTCCTCGGCGAGGAGCTATTATTTCGCTTTCGTCACTTTCACTGTCCGATATCATTTTGCAGAGTTAAAATAAATGGCAAAAAACAATAGAAATCCGCTTTCAATTATATAGGTCACGAGACGTCACGAATTCGTGCAATCAATCAAATACAACTGAAATGCATACAAAATGTTTATGATACATGTTGAAAAATTATTTGATTATTAGAAACTTCGCATCCTTGTGTGTCTCGCTCATACGTACACAATTAAAACCAAGAAAGAAAGAGAGAGAGACCGCTACCTGTTTCGAATATATCGCATGTTGTAAGGATACATCGATATCTAAAAATAGATTATTGAAAAGAATAAAGCCTCGGAAAACAATCGTCAAAACTTATTTAGTGTATATATGTAGGTATCTCTTTCGCACGCAGGCATGTAAAAGCAAGACAGAAAGAGAGAGCACGAGTCCACGACTGCTTCTTAAAAATGTATATAAAGTATTATAAAAATTACGAGTGTTCGGCGAAGTAAGTATGTAAAAAAAAATATTATATTTATTTTTTTTCAAAATAATTACAAATGTTAGCATTTTTCGCTTGGACATTGAAAAACCTCGTAGCAGCCAAAGGGTTAAACTAGAGCCGTACTTTTCCGCGATAGAAAGTATGCGTTGCTGGAAAAAAAAAATAGCAATACGATAAGCGCTTTTAGCAATTAGATATAATAATTAGTCACATTGAGATTATTTAAAGGATGTTACCCATTGCTTAAATAGTTTATGAATTTGTTGTATTTCGTAATTTATTTATTAATATAAGTATTATGAATTATTTGGACATTTTTTCAACTTAATTCATTTACTTGTTGTGTTTTTAATTAAGTGGTTTCATATTTTTCTTTTGTTTTACTATTTTTATATTTAGCATTTGTTTTTTTAGTGATTATTTCCTGTTATCTATTTTTTAAATAAAATATATGAATATTTTGTAGTAACCAATCTTTATTTCTGTTATTTTCTACTTATAATTATGGTTTTCTCATTTTCTTTAATTTTTTCATCCCATAAAAATTTTGCAATATGCAATTTGAAAACCATTTTCTGATTAAATGATTGATAAATTGATGCAATTTACATTTTTTTACTTTTCGGAAACCTTTTAAGTTGTTTTTTTATTTAAATTTATTTAGTAATATAAAACTGGATGTTGATTTCATGCAAATTGTGAATTTTTCTCACAAAATATTCGTCTGCATGTTGAAAAGGTCATAAGATGAAAAGGTCACAAGGTAAATAGGTCACAATGAAATGGATATGGTAAATTGTTCGGACAGGCAATACAACTATTGGACACAAGTTAGAGAATAAAGCAGTAAAAAAGAAATCAAATTTAACAACTTTATATTAAAAAAGTATATACAATTGTTTGTGTACTTTCGACAAAGTGTTTAAATATTACAAAAACTAATACACATAACCGTTAAAATCTTCCAATATACACCACAAGCACCTAATTAGAGTGCAAATAAGTTAAAACAAAACAAAAAAAAAAGCTATTCTCAATGTACGTACAAAAATATATTAAACTATTGCGAACAAAAAGTTCACCTGTACATAAAGCGCATTTATTTATACATGACGGTAAGAGCAAGAATGTCTGCTGCTTTCTTAAAATGAGATCTGACAATTGAGTTTACTTTCGATACGATTTTAATACAAAAGTTGATGCTCGTGCAGACAGACGTTTCAACAGATTCAAGAAATAAAAATCAAATGAGATTTTAATACAATTTTTTAACTATCTAACTACATAATAAAAATACACACGAATTAAATGCAAGATACCCAATCGCTTTTAAAACTCTATATATAATAATCAAACTTACATATACATACATAAATATAACAAAATTAATCTATGATATAATTAAAATACATTATCAATATACACACATATATATATATTTATATATATATACAAACATTTATTAACCATAATTGAGTACATAAAATAACTTAACATTATAATATCAACAGAGATTTTTGTGCAAAAGTTTCTTATGCAATAATTCATCACTTAAAACTAATTCATTAACCAAATTGTACATTAAGTATTCAAGATGATACAATTACACATTTTAAATGGAAATCTTACTTAAAAATGATCACTCTTTAAGTACAATCGCCGTGCTTATGTATATTTTAAACAAGCAATCGTCAACATTTGTAAACGTGCTCCTACCAACCGTCAAACATTTAAAAAACATTAATATAGCTCTATGTATGATATATAATTCTGTATAAAACTCTTTCAGTATATGCACATTGCACTTTAAAACATCTTTTGTATATGGTTTTAATGTCCGAGTCTATTATTTTAAATCACAAAGTTCATCAGTTGTATTATATATATTTAAAAAGCGTTGAAATTAATTTTTAAAAGATCGGAGTCTCATGATGGCAGCGTCGTGGAGCCAAGACCCCAAACTGAACAATCATTTACTGCTAAATGGTTCGCCGTCTACCTGTTTGTTGTACTGCATAGCGTCTTGGTAAGCTTTCTTCACCGCTTTTCTGTCGGTCGGCTTACGAGACTCGACCAACTTCGCCTGATCGATGGCTTTCTTGATTCCGAGGGGCTCTAATTTGTTCGGCGGCAGCCATTGCCACGTTCTCTTGGCGTCGAAGAACAACACTAAATACAGAATAGGCTCGTGAGAGTGATTCTTCTTCAGGGCAAGTACATCTTGAGGCGGAACCGGCAACGGAACACCGTTGTGGACGAATCCTTTGGGAATCTTCGGATCCATAATCAGAGCTGGATACCACGGATAGCCCCTGTAATAAATTGATACATTGTAATATTTCCAACACACACACACTAAAAACAGATTCGTTCCAAACAAACCGGCATTTGGCCCAGACGAGTTGAAGCGGAGGTAGATTAAACGCATCAGGAAAGCCTCCCATCGAAGATTCTTTCAACATTTTCGACGGCGATTTGATAGCATTTTTATTTTTTCTTTTGCCTTTGATAGTCGACGATAAGCTTCCGTTGCATTCAGACTGGTCTGACGACCAGTGGGACGGTGCGATGAGTTTTTTCTCCGATCCACTCGACAATTTACCAGACATCCTTGTTATGTTATTTTCAGTATCGCTTAGAGTTTGATTGGTCGTCGATTCCATCGTCTCATTAAAACTAGATCTGTAAATACCAACATGAATAAATAGAACAGAAGCAATATCATCATTTATACGAATATGTATTTATACATATGTATGTACTAGCCTATCACTGCCTGAAGTAATGCTACACGAGTCGGAGCACGATGATAATCCGTCATCGTCTAAATGAGTGCACGAGCTACAACTAGACGAGTAGCTTCCGGTTGAATGTGATACATCACTATCTACTCCTGAACCGACTTCGTCACGTGGACCGCGATATTCGAGGAACGACGCTGGAACAACTGCTTGAGATACTAAAGACGTTTGTGGCTTGCTTAATGATTTATCTAAATCTAATCTGAAATAATACAATAAGAAAAATGGTCAGAACATTATTTAAAAAAAACCCAGGAAAATCAGTACAATGTTGAGTATATTGGAACAGATTATGTCTACAAAAAAAAAAAAAGATTGAAAGTATTTTGTAGCAATCAGAGGTGTAGTAAAGGGGAGGGGGTTTCGATGCCCCGGGCGCACCAGATTTAAGGGCGCCAGAAAGGCAAAATATTTTTTATTATTTATATTGTAATTAATGTCTTAGTTTGAAGTAGCTTAGGTTCACCTCGATTGAAAATAATTTATTCCGAGTATTATCTATAGTGCTGCTGGTCAGACTTGGATATTTGTAACTCCAGATCGATCATTTCCTATCATAGTTTGCCAATTTATCTGATTCCGATTTTTCATCAAATTGGCAAAACCATCTTACCTACTGTTTGAATATGATTTAAAAAATTTATGTATGTACAAGTTTAATACTGTAACGTGGGAACATGAGAGAGAGTATCCACTGTCTAAGTGCATTCGTGAGTGAACAATAGAGACCTCGGATTAGGCTAACGGGCTCAGTAAGTGCCTGAACAAAGGATACGCTGGAGTTCTCACTGATCTGGGCGAGTGCATGCGTAAACAATAGACTCGCCAAGGTAGACCTTTAAGAGGGCTGTACACCCGAAACCTTAATTTTGTTACCGTTCCTTTCTTCGATATATATATTGAGTGTATGTATATATTGAGTGAATGCGACAATATATATCAATATATATATTGCGTGAATGCGACAGTTGCGCTTCGACCAGATAAAACGTGTTTTAAATTGACAAAATCGAGGTTTCGTATTCTACTATTTTCTCCTCCAAAACTGGACCAATTTTTAAAAAAAATTCATCATCGGTATGAGAAAGATATTTTCTGTGCATCTATCGGCGTATTTTTTTTAAAATCGACCCTTAAATAACCACGCTAGACTCTTTTCGTGGGTGTAAAAAAGAGGCGATTTTATAGATGTTTGGCGGCTCCTAGCTCCTATAAAAAATAATTACTCAAAAAAATAAAACGATAGATGCACCCCAATGGTGGATATCCATAGCATATTAAAAAATAATTTCTCTAGTGCCATAATTGAGGTAGGGAGAAGTATAGTACGTTTGTATGGACAAGGCGCTGCTGTCCAGCCCTCTTAAGTGCCTACACAATAGACACAGTAATAGATCTGGGAAGCTGTGCCGGGCAACTTGTCCTTTATAAGGAGGTACACACGGTAGATCAGATTATTCAGAAGTAAGCGGTGGATCCGTGTGGACCTCTTGAATCGTTGAATAAAAGCTGTGAAGCGACTTTGACCTTGCATTTGGATCCTGAACCCACCCCTACCCAACAATACCCAATATCGGCATCATGGGAATATATAAAATCAAGCCTTTCCCAAAGTATAATATAAATAAATAAATTATAATGTATGGAATTTGATTGGATGCAATAATAATAAAGAAAATCTATCTAGCGTCAACGATTTCAACAATGAAATAAATAAAAAAACAACTTGAGCTCCAAAATCAGAATTTACCTGAGTTTGTTTTCAAAATTAGATTTATCTTTATTGTGTTTTCTCGGACGACCTCGACCCTTCTTCTTCACTACGGGTTCGTTGTCATTCGATACCGACGCAGCCAAAGCTGTAATACAATTCAAATATATAAACAACTGAAACTCACATACAATGTAATTGAAAATTAAACTATATAATTTTACAATCGAGAGTAGCTTCATTTCCGTTTCCGAGCAAAAGCGGCGTGAGCGATACACCCAGAGTGGCGGAAGGTGACGGTGTCTTCGACAGGGCAGTCAGCTCCGGCCGTTGAGGTATCCTTATATTATTACTAAACGCAGCAGCCGACTGTGCTTTACGGGTGAAAAGTACTGCGGTGCGGCGATTAACACCTAAACAATACAAACCCCGGAATGAGCATCAAAACAGCCGAACGATTACAATACTACATACAATTTGAATACCGGTAGGACTCGGCTCTCCAGGCGACGCGAGAGATGGACTTCTTTTACTAGGAGTTCTATCGTTCTGAGTGAGAGCGGTCGGCGAATCGAAGGTGAGGGTTTCTTCATCGTCTTCAACCTCGTCTGTATTATTACTACATTCGCTTTGACCTGCAATAAATATATTGTATACAGAATCGGAAACGCAAAACACAATAGCATCAATAAAAATGATAAATTACCACGTCTACGTCTCCGTTTGCGAGCAACGCTTGTAACTTTAGGCTCTCTCGAGTGTAGCGGAGGACGACCACGCTTCCTCGGAACTGTCGGAGTGATCGGTGATTTTTTCCAATGATTCGACGCATTTTTGTCATCTTTATAATGTTTGTCATTCTACGGAACAAATTAATAATCATATTCGGTGCAAAATAAAGGAAAGATTCAAGTGAAGTTTTATATACTTGTGTATCAGTTTTTTCTTCATTTTTTTCAAACAGTTTAGATCCTCTTCCGGGGCTAACAGCTTGAGACTTTTGCTTCTTAAGAGGCGTTCTCGGAGTGGTTTGTGATGAATCCGGTGGAATTTGCTCTATCAAACCGATATCGGTCATATCTTTCCGAGCTTGTTTTACTATAGCGCGTCCTTGTTCCATCATTTTCACACCGGCCCTGAAAAATCCACACAAATACAATCAAAATCCATACAACTCACAATGCGAGAATTAAATCAAACGATTCGCACTTGTAAAAAACAGTATCTTTGCTATTGTACGCTAAACAATTATCAATCATTAGATTGAAATCGGCTTCTAAAAGATCTAACGTCGTATAAACTCCTTGATCGAGTTTCTTTGCCATTGTGCTCAGATCCATTGGATGTGTAACGACAGAGCTATAATCAGGTACCTAAAATCATATTTTCATTAATCATTCATATAACATTCAATAGTATATACGAAAAATATAAATCAATAAATACTTCAGTTGGATCAACAGGTTCGGAAAATATATCAGATGTATCCTTTGCCTGTAAAAGACTTAGTAACTTCCTAAGAGTAGCCTCCATTGGATTCAGCTGATGAAACAACCATCTTTCAGTGACTCTCGTATACTCTACTTTTAGCCTTTCTCGTTTCCGAACAAGCTCGCAAAGCAATCTAATAAATAAATTAAAAAACACACATTATATATTATACAAAATATAATAAACAATACAAAATCTGTATGTAATACCTCGCCCGTTCAAGATCTTGTCGTATTCTTTGCCAATATTTAAGTTGATTGTACAATTCCCTAGTATCGATCACACCTTCTTGAACGCTCCGACTGGAGCCTGAAACATTATCAACATTTATTTTTAATAAATTAACCACGCTAGTATAATTTTGATAGTAAAAATAAAACTAACAATACCTGTCATGTGATGACTGAGACTTTGCAAACGTCTCAACAAAGGCACACCGTTTCTATACTGTCTTTTCAACGTCCAATAAGCGATTAGTCTTTGAACGAAAGGAGCCTTCCCGGTAATTTGAACCAAAGACGCAATTTCCTGTACCCTTTCCGGTGGAATTGTGGGAATCAATACTACAGGCACTGAACTACGTTTCTTGGCTAGCAATCTACGAGCCTGTTTCATTTTTTCTCTACACTCTGACCGAGCTTGCAGCTTATTTAAAAATGATTGCTTTTTGTGCGAGTTGATAGTCCGCTGTTCTCCAGAGTCAGATTTTTCACCTTCGATCTTTTCTTGCACTCCGGGAGGAGTGTGTGCGTCGCAGAATGCCATCTTTGCAACGTGTATCGATTGTGACGTGTCTAACGAACTACCTCTACCCGAACCGTTTACGGCATCCATTTTCATATGAAGTCTGCAAACGTTGAATATACATAATAATTAATATAAATTATAAATAGTCGATTAGAAAAATAAACAAAGTGGGCTAAAGTCACTTTATGATTTAAATGTATTCGTAAATTTCTCATTATTCAATTGTTAATATATTTTTTTTAATATTAAATATCTTGTAAATTTACTAGAAAACATTTTTTCAATTATTTGGATGCTTTAATATTGTCATTATTTTTATATCATGCCAAAAAAATCCGTACTTCAGATCGGATTATACAATCAGATTATAAAGAATATATGAAACCAGCAGAATACATTAGTGGTTAGAATGTATTGCTTTCCGCTCCGCTACAAATGGTTGCAAACCATGTGGCCACATGCTTATTTCGCTCCATGCTCATTTCATACTTTTGTCTCGGCTTTTGCCATTTTATACTTGCCAGAAAGATCCAACTTAATTTTAAGAATAGCCAATCATCAATGTATATCGAAATATCTCGTCTTTCGTACATGCTGAAATTCAAACAATTAAAATTACATCGAAATGAGCATGCAGCCGCTTCGTTTGCAACCATTTGTAGCAAACCCATTGCTTTCAAACCGAGTGGTCATAGGTTCAATCGCTGCCCGGCGTTACTGGCCAGACCTTAGATACATGACTATAGATCGATCGTTTCCTATCAGAGTTTGTTGATTTTTTATATATATGTATATACACTTGTTTTCTCGACTTTTTCAGTGTATCTCGACATTGAGTTTGTGCATACATGTATGTTTTATCTGTACATACTAGAGGTGGTCACGGGAGTCATTCATGGGCGGAGTCATTTTGGGTGTGAACCTTTTTTCCCTTTCCTTTCCATCCTTTCAAAAAATGCGAGAACAATATCAATTTATTGACTGGTATTCGTCTTTTATTATATTCGTCGAATAAAAGAGGTTCACGCCCAAAATATAAACTTGGCCTAAAAATGGCTTCCTTGGCCACCACTGATATATACATAAAACACGGGTCTACGTGACGAGACAGAATGTTAAATTACAGAAAACACAAATGTCGGAAGGCAAAGATCGAAAATCGAAAGATCTTAAGTCGAAAGATCAAAAAAAAAATGGTGCATGGTAAACGGTACATACTCACTTAATTTGCGCGAGCAGGATACAACAGGAACAAGAGGAACATGCTTTTCCTCCCGTATTCTGCGCGCGCACATTAATACGGGAGGAAAAGCCTGTTCCTCTTGTTCCTGTTGTATCCTGCTGGCTCAAATTAAGTGAGTATGTACCGTTTTACCATGCACCAATTTTGATCTTTCAACTTAAGATCTTTCGATTTTCGATCTTTGCCTTCCGATATTTGCGTTTTCTGTCATTTAACATTCTGTCTCGTCACGGAGACCGATAAAACACATATACAAAAATGTTTAAAATAGTGAAATACTTATTTTATTTTCTCGTATAATAAAGATATTAAATGCATGCATACAAAAAAACATTTTTGTATATAATATAAAGACTCCTGTTCAAGCAAACCGTCGAGAAGTCGAGAAATTCCAAGTTGATGGAACAGAGCAAATTCCACTGTGCATTTACACATCAGGTCTAATGCTAACTGAAAAGCATACCAGACTAAAGCTGTCTAATGATTTCCGATCAGTTGGAATAAACGAAATTTGAAATCAACACAGTTACAAATATGTATTATAATACATTGGATTACGAGTACCGAGATGGGTAATTGCAGTAACTTCCGACGGAATAAGTCCAATTCAATCCACAGGACTAGAAACAGTTGTCAGGAATTGTGACTAATATCTACGTACATAATTGAGCTCAAAGACTGGCTTTACAATTAAATCCGGAAAAATCGGCAAACAAACAACCGTTTCAAATCATAAAGTGACTTTTGCACCGACCCTTCAATACAAAACAGTATTTACCCAGCATGTTGAGCACACGTCACATGAAAAGCGGCATAACAATTAGCACGATGGCATTGTATACATGCGCCTACTCCGCGTTGCTTACATATGTAACAGGTGAGTTTCCATCGAGCCGGCGGTATCATTTCAATTGAATCTATAAACGATACATTTTATATACATAGAATAACAACAGCTGGATTTCTTTCGATACAAACGGTGTACAAAATCGCAATACCTATTGGTTCGAGGAATACAGTATTGGCAAAGCGGACTTCTGGAATCCACAACGCGCATACGACATGAGCCCAATGACCTCTATCAGTTTGCTTAAATGCACCTGCAATTTTACATACAATTATGATACAACAAACGATTCACCAAACAGATGATTAATATTGAAAAGATGTATTGACCTCCGGTGTTTGGACAAAGGACGCAATCTACAAGCCGAGACGGTGATTGTAAGCATCGTCTGCACAACCACTGTCCTTCTGGTATATAAGGTACCTGTAGATTAATTAAATACATTAAATTCCAGCAAATTTAATAGAAGTGCGTATTGTAAAGAAATTCTATATACCCCATAGCAATCTTGATGTACGGCGAGATTACACATATCACAGAAAAGTATAACGTTAGTGTTTTGACACTCGCCGTCCATGCAAATACAACATACGGCATCTTCATCTACTACGGTTCCGCTGGATTGACCAGATTGTGTCGCCTACGAATATAAATTATACATTAAAACTGAAAATTGTGTTAAAAATCAGTTATAATCAACGGAGGAATAATAACCAAAAAGTATGATTCTTTTTCTAATCTATCCATGAGGAGTTCTAATGTGTCTATCGGTACTGCTGGTAAGTTTTGTTTTTGCCTCTTCTCGTTGATGAGGGCCAGCCATTGTGTGTCATCTTCGTCGACATCGTATTCTACCTGAATGTGCGGATGATAGTTTAAAACAAAGCGGTTTAGTTTAATAAGTAATGGATTATAAAATATGGGTTTATACTTCGCCGTCTAATTCTTCAGCAGATTTTTCTATAAAACGAATGTAGCCGTTGGGCCGAACCGGTGCGTCTGAAATATTGTAGTCGAGGAGCACTTTAAAACTGGCCTCGGGTAATTTGACCTGAAAATAGAAGATAATAGTGTTAGTAATATTGTTCATCCATTTGCTTATAAGGCAGTAGGCCCATGCAGGGAATGCGGTCTAAACCAGGTGACACCATATTGTTTAAATTGAAAAACGCTAATTCGAAATATTCGTTGTATGATAATCCTCGAGCGGCTACACTCGTCATTGCAATTTCTGTATATATACAGCTTTCTGTATATATACAGCTTTCTTTATATATACAGCTTTCTGTATTTATACAGTTACCGCGAAATTCGTCTGGTGCAGCTATATATAGCATCAAATATGAGCCATTTATGAGGCTTTTGTTCGAATTCCTGAGAAATCAGTGTATGTACCTAAAGGTAAGAAGGTTAACTGATTCAGTCATACGGAGACGCAATCCAGAAACAACGTGTGAACTTGGCTTCTCTTTTGGCGCTACTCTCTCGTACGTCAAAACAATTAACAAATATTAATTAAGTGACACCACTCTTAGCGACGCCGCTGAAAGTCACATCTTGAACAAAATGATTTTAAACATTTGTCTGGATTTATCCTAGTATGGGATTTCATATGTACAATTTTAAACAAATATCACATTTGTGCATTTTTACCCCCCCCCCCCCGCATGTTCTTTTTCCTTGGGTGCACTAAGATCTTCTTGAGCAAATGTATTCAAATAAACATCACATTCGATCGGTGAAGGATTTCACCACCCCTAGCGAAGCCACTGTATAAGGTAAAGCTTTTTAACTTACAAATATATGTATATATGTAGTTTTTTTTAATATGTAGCCAATTTGATTATCTTTTTGTCATATGTGTTATCTATTATAATTTTATAAAATTTGCTAGTAGCGGGTGACGGCAATAGTAATATCATGTTATTCTTTCTGTGGTATCAAAATACAATAAATTGGATGTTTATGATTGGACTATGAGTAGTTCAATATATGTATATGCATATGTAGGCATGTATATTGGAAGTAATATAAATATTTTTTCACTTATTTACATATTTCAAAAAAGTAAAATGATATATGAATTTTAATAGTACATTAAAATATAGAATAATAAAAATTGTTCAAATCATTTCAAACAGCATTCACATATACAACATCTTCATTTAAATTACTTCATTATAAAATGTATATAAAAAAAATACAAACATGTGGCTCTTGAACAGGTTCAATAAAATTCAACGGTTTTTCTAGCTCCATGTTCTTCTTGTTCCATTCCTCTAAAGATATAACAGGCAAAATTTGCTCAATTGAAATCTGAAAATAACAAAACAAACCATCGTCAAAAGTTGACAAACATACATGAACACAAAACAATATAATGTAGAATACAAACCCGAGTAATTTTCCCTTCGATTTCAAACTGCACAACCTTTTGCGCCTCGGCGAAAGTGAGGGCCTCTCTAGGGGGAGTACGGAGAGCCACATCAGCGGTGGGGGCAGCCGGCCTGTTGGTGCGACCCTTGCGACGGGAGGGGGGCGGCGGGGGCGCAGGGGTGGCCACATCGGCCTCTTCATGCTCAAACTTGACCAGGTGGTACTGCAATCCGCACAGGGACTTGTAGATGCGGGGGCAGCGCTCCAACGGACATTGATATGGCGGCGGTCGCTCCTGACGCAGCTTCTTGCAGAACTCCAGCACGTCAAAGTCCACTCCCATGGTGCGTGTGTGTGGGTTTTGGGGCCCCACGACGGCCGCAAACAAACCGCGCGCCTCTCACCCGCGAAACTAACTTGACGTTTACAACACGCAGTGTTGCCAGCGCGATCACCTAACGATGGCGCTACACCGGTGTGGCCATATGCTCTTGACCATAACCTACTTTTTCTGACGTTAATCAAAGTTTATTGTTAAATTGGTCTCTCTTACGTGAATATTTAAATTACAACTCATTAAAGTATTAATTTCAACTTAAAACTTAGCTTAATTTATGATTTTATATGTGAAATTCAAATAATTTACAAAAATAAAAATAAACACATTAAATTAAAATTCTATGATTCATCAATATAAATTAAAATATTACACTTCTTATTTAATTTAATAAGTCTTGTAAATTGCTACATTTATTTAATTCACTTTTCAAAAGAATTTTCCATGTACTTTTTTAATACGGTAGAAAAACAAATGACTTTCTATTTATTTGAATAATTTATGCGCTATTTATTTAATCGATTTTAGATACTCGCATTGAAACTGTTGTTGTTTTCGTCGATGTTAATAAGAATTTAGGTCAATAGTGTTGAATATTTGTTGTTGTGTAATATAAAATGTGACACTTTGACAAGTTTAGCGGCACTTTATAATCGGATTTCGTTTGTCAATAAAATGAAAAAGTTGTCGCATGAGAATGTCTTCTTATTTGAGCATTCGTTCGCTTTTTTATCTACATGCCTAAAAATCAACATTGTATGTACATGCATTGTATGTATGTGGTTCGGTGATTACTGGTCACAAAGTCACTAAAATCTCTATAATGGAATATCTGGCAGCCGAAAAGTCCATCATACTAACGATAACTATCATACCAACGAGAACTTAAGTGCCAAATATTGCGTATTCACGATTTTAATGGCAAAAATTGTCTTTGTGACCACCGCAATGTGACTAATAATCTAATTACTGTATATATGCATATTAAATACATGTGATGTATACTGTTTTTATAGCAAACGTGACGACTTGGAGCTGATCTGTAAAGTCACTATGGCAAATTTGTAAATAAATAAATATGAATCTAAAGTTGTTCTGCGAATATAGTATTTGTACATATGTAATTGTGAAAATTTTGATTCAATTTTTTATTTACTACCTTATAAACAAAAAAACAAATTTTACGGCATTTGAAATTGGATCCTTAAATTCAACATACATATTAAAGTTATAGGCGTCATGAAAAAAATTCTCGAAGAATTTACATTCTAGATATTCACTTGTGTAGTTAGTCAAGTCGAGATAAAAAAAAACGACCGAATCTGCTTCACATTTATTTGCTTGTATTATACATATATGTAAATGTATGTATGTGCCTTTATTACAAAGCCGTAATAAACGACACCCTAAAAACATATGTCAATCATAAAATTTGTTTTGGTAACTGAAAGTATGGCGCAAGGGGACGTAAAAAAATATGTTTATAAATATCTAAAGGGGAAGAACGGGGTGGTTATAACCATAACAGTTTAGTTGGCGTTCGTGTTGTGTTTAATGAGTGCAGTCGCAGTCGACCGTTAAGAATAATTCAAAATTCCAAACGCAGGTGCGCGAAATGGCGGCTTTGCGATGCAAACACCATTAAAATGGCGGCAACCTCCCCTTTCACGACCTCGAAATTTCCCCTTTTGCATAACGTTTTTTTTTTTTTTTTGTAACGAAACCTGACCTATTACGAAAACGCCGATTTATGAATAACGAGGCATCAAGTCACGTGTATAAGCGCGTGCACATTTCCGAGCTTAGAGGACCGGAAGTGAGGGTCAGTCCGACAGGATGTGCCGAGACCCCCGGCCGGGAATTAGATGAACGTTTAATCTGACGGGGATTTATTCGCAGGAGGAATATCCACAATAACAAATGGCCGTCGTTAGAGTGACTTCCCCGAGTGAGGCTCGCTGATTTATACGACCTTTTTGCGTAATCGCTCACGTCGCGGCCATATGAGCGAGTGCGATAAGGGACATCAAACCCCCTGCCAACTATTAATTCTTACGGGGGTGTAAGTACCAAATACACTTGGGAGACGCACCGACTAACCGATTCGGACGAATCGGCCTTCGGATCTTGGTGAATGGATGAGGAATCGACGTCGTACGTCAATAGGATGTTCAATCAAGGAGATGCACGTGTGACTTGAGATATCTCCGCGTGAAAGATTGCCCTGGCGTGGTGTGAAATACTTTATGCGATGATGGATCGTGTCAATTTGGGGAAAAAATCGGCGGAAGGCTAATGTTGATTGAATTAAAATAATTGGCACGATGACGTACGCATTTGTTTCCCGACGAATGAACCGGCTACGTACATTGATTTGGTGATGTTTTATTCTATTTAATTGGAAGTGTTCGGTTATGGCCGTTATGAGTAGCGTGGATTGCGATGAAATTTCAGCCGACAGGGCTTTAATCAAGGGCTTTCATTTTTGCGATGAAAGTCCGGAAAGAGAATTAAAAACCGCTGAAAAGCGGACTAATGAAAATCGCTTGCGGACAGTGTACTCGCCCTGCCGGAAAATCGGACACATGTAAATGAGAAAAAAATAAAACAACAATTCAATTATGTATGTATGTACATTTTCACGGACGATACTATTCTCTACTACCTACTGTATTTTGTAGCTTTATAACCATTATATATGTATATGAATCTATATAAACTAGTATTGTACCCGATTAAATATTATATCATCGCATGGATATTGGCATATTATGTAAGTTATTAAATTAAAATAAATGTGTCGGTTCTGTGTTCGATCCGCACGCGGTCGAATTTTTTTCAAATACCTTTTAAATATATTTAATTTAATATTTATATTTAATAATAAAAAAAATGGTAAAAACTACCTACCTACCAACATGTTAACAGTATAAAACATCAATAGAAAAATTAATTAATTAAATAAATTTTCAATAGATGGCGGTAAACGCTCAGAGACTTTGCACCGTCTATTTGCTTAGAGGAAACATTGGTGACAAACAGTGTATATATTTTTTATCTTTTGTTATTACATATATTCGTTTATACGTTTTGGCAGTGGTTAAGCTGTGAAGTACATATATATGTTGAATCGAAACGATTATTATAGTACGGCGAGCGTTACCTCAGACAGACACACAGGTAGACACACAGAATAGCGATATTATATATGTATATGATAATTAGTCGAATTGAGCTAATAAATAAATATGTATATTACCTTGTTTAATTATAGACTGACAACTTTTAGTTAGTCTTAGTTTGGTATCAGAAAGAAAAATACACAACTCTTATATTCTGGCCAATATAAATCGAGTATTTGCAGAGTTTCGCCAATAGGAATCGAAGTTTGCCTACTGCTAAGTTAATTGAAATGATGTACATATATAGAAGTCTGCCATTGAATGTGAAATGTTACTCGTTTTGTACTTCATTTTAATATTGATTTACAACAGCTATTAATTAACTAGAGGAATGTTATTATTAATAATAAAATTGAACTACATATGTATGTATATGTAATTCCAATTTAGAAATATGAACATATTATACACAAATTTAGGTCCATTTATATTATCTAGTACTGAAAGTCAACAGCCCGGCATAACACTGCACGGAAAACACTAGTTCTATTTATGCTATACGGCACTGCCCGTTTTCAGCACGTTTATACTTTTTTGGATGAGTGCAAGTGAAAATCGGCTAACATGTACATTACATTAATTCGGATCAATTGTTTGGTCAGTAGCCAGCAGTGTAACTCGATGGTTGCGTTAATGATAACCACCGAGAGGTTCCCGGATTTAATCCCTAGGTTGACCTGGATAAGATATTTCTGTAGTGCTGCTGGTCAGACTTGGATATTTATGACTCCAAATCGATTGTCTCCAATTACAGATTGCCAATTGATCTGATTTCATTGTTGAAACGGTTACTCCATCAAATTGGCAAAAACCATCACAAATATCTGAATTTAGTTTATTTATTTATTTTTTACATATATACCAGGAAGGCCTTACAGGTAACCCCAATGCGCCTTCCTGGCCAATTACAAACATTGCAGCATTTTTATTATACAAGTCGCTGAATTACGAGACACTGAAAAACTCACAAATTAACGAAACATCTATGAATTGTACATAAATTTTATTGTACATAAATCAATCTCAAATAGTGGTGACATAGTAGGTAGGAAGGATATTTAGCCAATTTTACCGGGAACCGTTTCAACAATGAAATCAGAGAAAATTGGCAAACTCTGATAGGAAACGATCGACCTGGAGTCACAAATATCCAAGTCTAAATCCACAGATGTCTCTATAGATTAATTATTAATTTCGTGTTCATAGATGCGTTTTGAAATACAGCAATTTATGCAATAAAAATTTTTGCAATGTTTGTAATTAATTGTATAGGAAGGCGCATTTGGGGTTTGCCTGTTAAGCCTTCCTGGTATATATTTATGTAAAAAAAGTAATAAAAAGATTGATTGGAATCACTTAAAACTAATGTATTCAATGTTTCTATTTGTTGGTAATTTATTTTTGACAAGATATCATATAAGAATTTGTTTAAATTATGCCATTTTGAATAATCAATGTATGGAAATAATACCAGTGTTCAAATGTTTTTTTTCTTCCCTTTTTATTTGAAAATTTTATAATTGTTTATTTGTTTTATTGTATCGTTTGTAAATAATTATATCACATTTTTCAATATTTTCACATGTACATATATCAGAAATTTAATTCCAAAAATCATCGTTTGAACCTGGAAAAAGTCAGTTGTTTATAACAAGGATATTCTAGCGGGTATGTGTTGAAGTTTATTGTGATATTTTTTAGTAATATTATACGGCGAACTGGTAAACTTGGTCATGTCACCGTAATGTTGATCTATTGCAGCATGTATAGAGCGAAAAAGCGTGTTTCTATCGCAATTCCTTCTATTTTATTTTTATTTTTAAACACAGGTCTCTGCGTCCACCCGTTCATTATTGATTAACGTCCGCAATACGCGACCTCCGGAGATAAATGGCCCGTCAAAAGTTTCCATGAAAGCAATCCAATCAAAAGTGTCAATTATACAGGAATCAAAAGTACATTTTCATAATAAGGCATTCGCCATATCCATTCGAACGTTTGCTGGAATGACTTTTGAAACTATATAAAAAGGAAAACGATCATTTTCCGTAATTATACCGACGGCGAAGGAGCACTCCAAGCCGGGAAAATCTTCAGTAAGCAGTTTTCCCCGGAGCGAAACGTCCACAGTATTGAAATTAAATTGTCTCGATTCAAATTTGAAATTTTAAACCTCAAACCCGTCTCCTCTCTTTGGCTATCTCCGAGGCTTTTTCTTTCGCCGTTTTATTATTGGAAATGTGACCGTTTTAATTCGCCTTTTATTGTTTTGGTGCGGTCGTTGTGCAAACGTCGGTTTTTATTGGAGTTGTTTGGAGAAGTTAGCAGGCAACGGCCATATAGACGTTTGATGATGGAAAACTTTGGAAAATGTCTTTACTACTATTATTTTGTTTGAATTTTCTTTTATCGCTTTTGTGCGATATTTACGAGTCAGTAATTTTATGGTCGGACTTGTTGTTGTTCATTATCGCAAAACTTCCATGCATCTATTTCGAAAACGCAGCATCGAAAGATCGACGGATGAAAGCATCACACTAGGATTTGAACTTTATGTAAACTAGGGGTGCTTGAGAAGCATCCCCCTGTGCCGTAAGAATACGTTATTTTTCACGTAAATGTTGGTAAAGCTATATGATTGTTTTTATTAGTACTACTCTATTGCTTATACAAAGCTTAAGAGGGCTGGACAGCAGCGCCTTGTCCATACAAACGTACTATACTTCTCCCTTCCTCAATTATGGCACTAGAGAAATTATTTTTTTATATGCTATGGATATCCACCATTGGGGTGCATCTATCGTTTTATTTTTGTGATTAATTATTTTTTATAGGAGCTAGGAGCCGCCAAACATCTATAAAATCGCCTCTTTTTTACACCCACAAAACGAGTCCAGCGTGCTTATTTAACGGTTGATTTAAAAAAAAATACGCCGATAGATGCACAGAAAGTATCTTTCTCATACCGATGATGAAATTTTTTTTAAAATTGGTCCAGTTTTGGAGGAGAAAATAGCAGAATACGAAACCTCGATTTTGTCAATTTAAAATACGTTTTATCTGGTCGAAGCGCAATTGTCGCATTAACTCAATATCTATATTGATATATATATATATATATATATATATATATATATATATATATATATATATATATATATTATCGTATTCACTTAATATATATGTACATACACTCAATATATATATCGAAGAAAGGAACGGTAACAAAATTAAGGTTTCGGGTGTACAGCCCTCTTAATAAGATATTGTAGAAAAAGAGAATTGTAAGAATTTTAATAATTTAAGAATATAGGAATTATGGTGAAAACTAGGGCTCGAAATATAAATTTTCACGAATGGGAGCGCTCGATAATTTTCAAAACATGATTTAGATTTTTTTGTTTTGTTTGTTATAATTAGACACCGGATAGTCACAGTGCTATCCATTGTTCCATTGTTGTAAATCCTTTGTAAAAAAGGTTCGGCAAACCTTTAACAATGTATTTACAACCTTTGAACAATACGCGGCACCTTCTGGGTCCGGTGACTAGTTATAATACATTATATGCATACATATCAGAACCGGTACTAAATAGACATTTAAGGTAGAAGGAAAATTGAGCTCCCCAAATTGCGCGCAAAAACATATTTTAATTAATTAATTTTTAACTAGCTGAACCCGGCATGCGTTGCAATGCCCCAATAACGCATGCAATTCCCGGTCCCATTCCCATTCCCGTTTTTCCCGCTCCCGTTTTTGGGCGATTTTTTTTACAGAAACCATCGCGGGCATGCGCACAATAACTCATGTAAGTTTCATCGCAATCGGTTGAATGGTATAAGAACGAATACGTGACAGACAGAAAGACAGACAAACATTGATTTTTATATATTGTATAGAAAAAAAAAGCCATGCGGCACCGGAGAAATTTATTTAGAATGTTTGAGAAAGCCTGCGGTAGAATATGATGACCTTAATGGGCCATTGTTCGAAGAAGAGTATCTTCAAAAGTTTTCATATGTATGTATTATACATATGTATACATAGAAAATATTATATGTATTCATAATAGATTGAAATCTTTGTGTGTGATGAGTCAGGGTTTCTCAAAATGAATCATTACTGATTTATTTGATACGTTCGCTAAAATCAAGTTTTCTCATCAGAGGTACAATATGCAAGACTGGGTGATTTTTAAATTTACGAAAGGGTATGGAAATATTGGATGTTTCACGAAAGGGAGCGGCGTTCCCATGTACTCCCGTCCATTTTCACTGTCACTATCACTCTCAAAAGTGATAGTGACTCAAGCTGTGATAGGCGTGTCTTCATGTCATTGTTAATTCGGTTCGATGACTATTTAGCACACGGCTAAAATATCGACCACGAAATATCTGGAACTCGAAAATTCCACCCACCGAGAATCACCCACGCGAATTCGGGTGCCAGATTTTATTTTTTTATTTTATTTTATTTCATGAACGTGAACACGAACACTCGCCTTTACAGATCGATCCAAAGCGACGAGTGCACTTAAACAGACACAATACAATCAATATACACAAGCATTTTATACAATGCGAATTCATACAAACATCCACAGTTACATCTATGGAGAAATTTTGCGGCATTTTATAATCCAGATGTTGAATGACTTGAGATTAAACAAGAGATATAGGAAAGGACATTTCAATTTTTACAGAAATCATTTCAATGAAAGTCTCTGATATGAAACGATCGACCTGGAGTCACAAACCAAGGTCTGGCCAGCAGCGGGATTCTAGTGGGACTCGAACCCGTGACAACTCTCCCCGAAAGCATAATATGCTAACCGTCAATTCACGCCACTGTTTCGTATTTGCGATTTTAGTAGGGACGATTTTCTTGTGCGTGATCGCTATGTGCGAAATTGTCCGTTTGGAGTGTTTCGGTACACGCTAGGCATGCCAGTGTTTTTTTGCATGTGCAAAACTAAAACACTCAATCCCAATAAAATTGAATCTGTGAATTTTATTATAGAAAATTTCAAACTTTTATCAAATAACAACTTACAACGTGTCTCTGACTCGCGTATTGTATGTAGGTTGACTGTAGTAACATGAACTCGTAAACCAAATAAATATATAATACATATACAGGTATATAAGAGTGTACTCAGACCAGAGTGCACTATTATTACTCTTCGATCTAGCCGTCTACCCTCACCCAATCTCGGTCCATCTACCGGTTTCCTATAAAAATCCAATCTTTGCAAAACCGTTTGGGATTTTCCTTCAGTATGGATGAGAGAAATTCCTCCAATGCACCTCCATTATAAACACGAAACTTTCGCCGGAGCGCTTCAAACACGCCATTCTGATCAGCACAATGTGATTGTTACGTTGCGAAACAATGGGAAACTGTGAACAGATCGACGTTTATTAATTACATGGGAGTGGTGAACGGTCTTCTTGAAAATATGGATTACATACATGATGTGAAAAGTAACTCAATATTGTAACTTACGGTGAGTACGAGCGAAAATGCTATTTGTGCAAAGATGTCTGGATTTAATTAGAGCTGCCAATTTGGATTTGAGTTCACAAGAAAGCATATTAGTTAAGTTGCCAAAAGTTTGATTTAAAATTTTGTTGATTCCGTTTATTGCAACATAATATGATTTGAGATCTGTTTTTATTACTAGCCTCTTCTTACTTCGCTTTCGATTTTTACTAGTCTCTTCTTACTTCGCTTTTTACGTCTGATTTCGTATGACGAAATTTGGGTTCTTCTCTGATCGTTTTCAAACTTTGCCATTTTGCTCGGTTTGGTCATCAATATATGTGGAAATTAAGTCCGTCATTACGATGGTGAAAAATAATCGTAATGGACACGTTTGAAAATACTCCCATTATGTTTCTCGGTGACGGCTATCGTTTTTTCCCTTTTCGCCACCCTCTCGCTATGTCAGATTTTAATTGTTTAAACACCTATAACTTTTTCTTTTTTCACCCTATATTTTTAGGGGTGTTTTCTGGTAGGTATTTTTATTTTATTTTCTTTATTGAAATAATTAATACAAATTTTATTTTTATTTTTACATACGTATATATGTATATACCAGAAAGGCCTTACGGGTAAATCCCAATGCACCAGTTATGTACAAACATTGCAGCATTTTTTATTACATAATTCGCTGTATTTCTATAGGCTGAAGAAACCGAAATTAACAATTAATTAATCCATAGAGACCATATGGATTTAGACTTTTACATAATGTTTTACATATTGTACATAAACCAAATTCAGATATTTGTGATGGTTTTGGCCAATTTGATGGAGGAACCGTTTCAACAATGAAATCAGATAAATTGGCAAACTCTGATTGGAGGCAATCGATTTGGAGTCATAAATATCTAAGTCTGACCAGCAGCACTACAGAAATACTTCCAAATAAATTGTTTTTTCCTATCCAAATCGAATTCAGATATTTGTGACATAGCGGGTAGAATGGTTTTTGTCAATATATACGTACATATGTATATATGATTACGTAATTTGATGCACATTTTTTTCTAAAAGCTATGAAAATCAAGCACGAATTTAATTTATTTAATATACAATATATTTTTGTATAGATTCTCAAAATATTTATATTTATTAAAATAATGAAACATATTAAAATACTTAAATAGTATCTAGAAACATAACTTGGCTTTCTTTAATGCATATTAAGAAATTTCTTCGATATTTTTTAATATGTTTTTGTAAATATTAGAAACTTTGTAAATACATTTTAATGAATGAAACAATTTGCTTTCATTATTAACTATTAATTGCAGAAAAAATTGAATTAAGTACATATGTAATTGAAATCTTGTTGTAGTTTTTATGCAGAATAATAATAATTGGTATTATTTTAGAGCTAAGCAATAAATATGTAAAAGAAGAAAGCTTTCTTAAAAAATGATACTTTAATAGAGACATATGCAATTTTCATTTGAAGTCACAAATATTGGATATATTATATATTTTTACATAGTGTAAATCAAAAAAGTTCGAAATATTTTGTATGTAATTTATTTGATAGTCTATAATATGCAAAATTGACGAAATCAGTAGGTGGGATTGTTTCGGGAATCGATCTTGTGCAACGATACGCATTTGCTTATAGCGATTTCGATGTTTTCTCCGGTCTGACTCGCCTAACCACAATATTTTGAGGATAAATATAGATTTTCGCCTGAGAATATAGCTCACACGACTATTTGGCCAGTCAGATTTCGAACTCAGATCGGACAACATCCCAAATGAAAATTATAAGCTAACGTAATGTGACATTACTGCGCGTTGACATACCGAATGCTCACCGAAGGAAAATAACCGCGTAAAAATAGTACAAAATTAAAAAAAAATATCCAAGTGTTAAAAACATTAATTCAACAAGTATGTAAACAATGTGTGTGTGCGTTTGTGCTAATAAAATATTATAATGTGTGTAATGATGATATGCTTTCAAAGTTTCTATAAACTTTGTGAGGTGTTTTTACGGTGTTAATTTGTCGGGATGAACGTATGTAATTTACAGTGTGAGGTCGCGAAATTACCGAAAAGGGGAAAATGTGCTTTTCGTGGTCGGTTCGAAGATCTCTTGACCCTAATCTGCCATTAGCGCTCTGCGTCTAATTGTAAGGGTCAATTAGAATAATTAAAGTAATGCGCGAAAAGTTGGCGAATCACCGAAGGGCAGTTGTGCTTGAAATGCGAACGGTGAAGTAGTTCTCCAATAATATCCCAGATGTGTGATGATATCGTAGTGGTGAAATTTAATTATCAATTGGCTGAAACTTGTTTGGGGTACACCCTAGAGATTATCTTGTTTGGGGAAATTATCGAAATAATATCTTTGTCGTTCTTTTGTTATACATAATATGGATGTACACACATACATATGTATGTATATGTTATGATAAATATAAAAAAAATATATTATCGGGTCTACCTCACGGCACCGAAAGTCAAAGATCGAAAAAGCAAATATCGGAAGGCAAAGATCGAAAATCGAAAGACCTTAAGAGGGCTGGACAGCAGTGCCTTGTCCATACAAACGTACTATACTTCTTCCCTTCATCAATTATGGCACTAGAGAAATTATTTTTTAATATGCTATGGATATCCACCATTGGGGTGCATCTATCGTTTTATTTTTTTGATTAATTATTTTTTATAGGAGCTAGGAGCCACCAAACATCTATAAAATCGCCTCTTTTTTACACCCACGATACGAGTCCAGCGTGCTTATTTAACGGTCGATTTAAAAAAAAAATACGCCGATAGATGCACAGAAGTATCTTTCTCATACCGATGATGAAATTTTTTTAAAAATTGGTCCAGTTTTGGAGGAGAAAATAGGAGAATACGAAACCTCGATTTTGTCAATTTAAAATACGTTTCATCTGGTCGAAGCACAACTGTCGCATGCACTCAATGTATATATTGTCGCATTCACTCAATATATACATACACTCAGTATATATATATCGAAAAAAGGAACAGTATTTCGGTTTCGGGTGTACAGCCCTCTTAAGTCGAAAGATCAAAAAAAGGGTGCATTGTAAACGGTACTATATATATATATATATATATATATATATATATATATATATATATATATATATATATATATATACATATAATATATATCAGTGACATGCGGTGAAATTATCTCTCTTTTTGTCATACAGCCTTGTTTAATGTGCGCGCGCAGGATACGGGAGGAAAAGCCTGTTCCTCTTGTTCATCTTTTATCCTGCTCGCGCAAATTAAGTGAGGATGTACGATGGGGGAAGAGAGAGTTTTACCGCACGCCACTGATATATACATATATGTATACTAACCTTTTTTCATATGTATGCATGGTAAACGAACATTTTCGATTTTTTGACTGTCGGTGCGGTGACGGTCACCCAATATGCATATAAATATTATTTACTAGTGTTTATACCCGGCTTCGATCGGTATTTGTAATATAAACCACTTGAACATGGCCAATCTAATAGTAAACATTAGATTGACGGGGGGTTTTTTGCACGGGGGGTTAATGACCAGGGGGTTTTTGACCGGGTGTATTTGTCCGGGGGGTATGTGTCCAGGGGGTACATGTCCGGATACCCACAGTGACATCTATGGCAAAATTTTTGCAACGTTTTAATTGACGAACCTCAAGACGCTGAATAACTTGAGATTTACAAGAGAGATTGAAAAGGAGATGCCAATTTACAGGAACCGTTTCAAAGAAAACCAGAAAAAATGGCAAACGATCGACCTGCAGTCACAAACCAAGGTCTGGCCAGCAGCTTCTAGTGGGAATCGAACCGTGACCACTCCACACGAAAGCATAATATGCTAACCACTAGTCCACGCTGCTGGTTATATTTATGTACTTTCAATGTGTAAATTTTAAATATATATTTTATGTTTTAGTATGATATAATATTGTACATACATACATATGTATGAGGTTTAAGCGAGCGTACAATGTTAGAATACATTATTTTCCATCGTATTTCGAGTGTGTCCATTTCTGGCCGGCAAATTGACGCACAGCTGGCGTCGACACGTTTGAATTTCCAGCCAATATTCAGCGCTGCCAACCGGACCTATATCAAAAGTTGCAAACGTTCGTTTTTGCAAACGATTTTTGAGTTATGGCGAGCCGTTGCGCCGCGCCATGAATTCCAATCGGCCGCGGTTCGTGCGGAGTGATTGCCACTTCCGGTTTTCGACGAATTTTCCACTTTTTGAAAAAATTCCCGCCCCTTTTAAATTTTGAAATATCGACAGACCTTTCACACCCGAAATGATCCCGTCTCAGAATATTTAATGATTTAGTAAAAGTTGGTATTAAATTCGCAGAGAACCGATTTGGTGAAAATTTTCCTTGGAAAAGTCGAAGAATTTCCCGGCGGAGCTTGTTGAAAATATAAGCCATAGAATTTTCAGTCGTTAATACAATTTGTTGTGAAAATATCAATGTAAAGCGATTTAACCACATTTATGGTCGACTTTTCGGTAAACATACAAGTGTGATGTAAAATATATAATACAAGAAGATGTGGACGTGTTATTTAAAATCTATAGTAATAATATATACAGAATATTTGATCAAGTTTTTCGGACGAAAGAAAAGTTCATCTTTATGTGTTTTATTTATTTATATATGTATATGTATATAAAATTGTAAGATTACAGACATGTAACAATAAACCTGCAGCATTTAAACGGATTTAATCCCTGGCCCGGTGTTGCTGGCCAGACCTTGTATAACATATGTACATATGTGACTCTGACGTTTGCCAATTTATCTGATTTCATTGAAACGGTTTCAACAAATTGGCAACCTTTTCCTGTTTCTCACCAAATTCGAGTTTTCAGCATCTCGAATTTATTGATTTTTGAAATTTTGCAAAAACGCAAAAGTGTACCGATGTTGATAATTGGCCATAGGGGTTTATCTGTTAGGCCTTCCTGGTATATATATACATATATGTACATATGTATATTATACCTGGTAAAATATGCCAATTAAAAAAAATACACACTTGCGCTTTTTTATAAAATGTTATTATTATTATATAGTTAAGTAATTACATAAATTTACAATATCATTTTCGTATCTTTGGGCTTAAACTATTTTTTTTAATTAAATTTAATATTAATAAAGAAATTTAACATTAATAACGAAATTTAATATTAATTAAGAGAAAAGCGGCATAGACAATATATTCAATTTTATATTTTTCCATGATGTCATTATCGGGTTGCCTCTAAGAGAAATTTATGGTATTAAACTTGTACATACATATATAAATTTATAAATTATTAATTTTATTAATGGGTAGGATTAGTAGGATTTTATTAATGGGTAGGATGGGTAGGATTTGGGTAGGTTTTAAATATTCTAAAAGTGGCGTGGGTAGGATGGTTTTTGCCAGTTTGATGAGGAACCGTTTCAACAATGAAATCCGGTAAATTTGCAATATCTTATAGAAACTATCGACTTGGATTCACATATTCAAGGTTTGGCCAGCAGCAACCAGTGGGAATTGAACCCGTGACCACTTTCTTCTAAAGCATTATATGCTAACCACTAGTCCATGCTGCTGGTTATTTATACTTCAGTTGTGCCCGTTGATATTCCAGCGGGGGGGGGGGGGGGGTTGTAAAGGAATCGATACATGAATTGAATTGAGGCTATTGTCGCTAGGCTATTTCAACATGTTCAGCCTAAAAATGAGTATACGTATATATGTACATATATATACATATATATATATATATATATATATATATATATATATATATATATATATATATATATATATATATATATATATATATATATATATATATAAATATAAATATAGTGTAAGGTAATTTATACCTTTGAAGGACGGAGCGTCGAGATCAAACGAGTGTCCCGAACCGGGGCCGAGTAAGACCCCAGTATTTTTTAATCAAAATACAGCTTTTCTCAATACAAATGGGTTCAATATATATCTTATTAATCATTTTATACATCAACATAAAAAAAAATTTAGTCCTATAGCATGTTTTTGACTATTTTTGTATTAAAATATAACGACAAGCATCGACATGCAAACCCACATAGGTAAGGTCAACAGGCGACTGCATGACTCAATAGCCAAGCGCCAAAAGCGACGAAAATATAGCTGTCTCTTTCTCTCGCAATGATTCATCGATCAACAAGAATATGCAAGCGAACAGTCAAAAACATGACTTATCGCTACCGCCTTTAAATCATACTTTGGAACGTAGAAATGTATAAATGTATTTTTTACGATGTACCCCTTTTCTAAATCATACAAAATCTATTAAAATAAATTTCTTGTATTTCATTCTAAGAATACAAGAAATATAGGGTGTATAGTTTTGAAAACCACATAGTTATTATGAAAAACGTAAAAATTGGGGCACTTGCATACCCCACTTCGGCGAGGGACGGTTAATGCGCCGTTCACCCGTTCGAAATGATGAATGAATTTGTGTGTGTCTTCGTGGATGTGTATATGTGTCATCCATCGCTCGGCCTGACGTCATATGACGCTCCACACCCCCCCCCACTTACCCGCGTCTCTTTGTCTACTTGACTCTGATTGGCTGTGTGTCCCCGGTCCGGCACATACCTACATATATGCATATACAAATCACGTCCGTTTTCATATTTATTATTATAGTTTGTAAATTTGTATTTAATATTATCATAGGTTTATTATTTTTATAAGATTTACATATGTATGTTTGTATATATGTATATATGTATTTAGTTCAATTTGGATACATTTTTTGAAAATGTTTTGAGCTTCTGTATATTATGCGTCATGCTGCACGTATTATCGATATAAATACAAGTCCATACATACGTGTCTGTATATAGGATGAAATATTGACGAATTCTCAGAATACGAGTATATTTCTTCTCCAAGTCGTACAAAAACACTTCAACGATAAAAATACTACGGAATTTTTCCACATTTCCGTTCTCATAATAAATTCATGGCGTTTTTTTTACGACGTTCAATTATTGAAGAGTGACATCTCAAAGCGTGTCAAAAATCCTACGCCCCATATAAAAATAGGTGTTTGATAATTAAATTTGATAAATATACACCTGTGTGAATGTACATACGTTTGTATTGTGCGAAGATACAATTTTGAGTAAGCACTACTCGTAGTTGTAATAAGTAGTATTATTTTCGTCACTCGATTTTGTTCTCCATACATTTTTTTATGAATTTTTTTTTAGTATGGGATGACAGGTGTGAAATCGAACTTAAAATTGTGTACATACATATATAGATATAAAAATAAATAAAAAGTGTGAAATAATAGTTGATGTGAAATGTCTCGGTCTCGAAATTCCAATCAGTTGGCTTTGCCAGAGGAGGAGCAGCCTGAAGCTCCACCGAGCAGATGCGTCAGATTCCTGTATTTCCTATGGAAGTTTTGCACTTGTGTGTTCTCTCACGTGCTGCTGGTTTCCCTGGTGGTGTCTTATTGCATTCTTGGCGCTTTTACATTCGAACACTTGGAGGCTGACAACGAGAGAAAGGTTTGTCTTGGCTTTACAACACCACGGCGCGAGCAAATATTTGCTTGTCTCGTGTGCATTCGTCTACGAAAAGTATGCACGAGAGTATTCTGTTCTAAAAACACGCTAAAATCCATTCTCCCCAAACGAATGTTTGTGCCATATAATATGTGTGTATATACATACTATTTTTATGATAATGTAAAATTTCTTTTCCACTTCCTTGTAATACGCGATTAGCTGCATAAAGTTGGTTTGTAGGGTACTTAAAGAGTACGAGCAGTGTAATGAGCAAATTTACGAAAAAGCTAATATCCCAGTAATATATTTATTCATTAACCGTTTTAATATTAGCATTCTAAATATGCTCTTCACGCCTGCAATTTTTGTATAACATTGTCTTTATTAAAAAAGGGAACGAAGCGCGAGGCGAACAGAAGAGAATAAATACATTATTATTTTCGCACTAGCCGCCGAGATAATGCAGTTCAAAGAGTGGTGGATTTAACTGAAAATTTTAAATTAAAACATTTTTATTACTAAGAAATATGGTTATAAAACGGGTCGGTTTGGAACTCGAAAGCACACTTAAAATCTCGCAAATTTAATCAACGCAATTAAAAGCATCGAAACTTTTTAATATCAACCGTTATAAAGTGCGACGTTCGTTAAATTTTTGCATTATATGTACATATGTATATAGGCAAACAAGGATTGAATTTTTTTTATTTATTTTGAAAAATTTATATAGATGGGAATGTGTAATACTTTTAATTAATAAATTCAATTTATATAAATATGTATAGTCGGGTTCATTTTTCAATTTTTCTTCCACTATTATTTTCCACATTTAAACATGAGTGCTCTTTACGACAAAAATCAAATATAATCCTTTTATTCATGTGATGAAATAAAAAAAATCATTATATTTAATAAGTGGAATTTTTTCCTTTTAGGAAAGTTTAAATGTTGTGACCACCCGATTTTTTCCACACCCCTGAATGTGTCAAGCCGAAAATTTATATTTGTATTCTTTATGTACTAACTTAGAGTTGATAAGGTTTTGTTCAAATTCATACATCGGAAGTAGTAATTGTTTTTAAATCAATATTTCATTATTTTAATTTGACCTTTTAAATTATTTTTATTTTCTTGATATTTAATGTGTATAATATTTATAGTATTTTTTAAATAATAAAAGAAATTAAACAAAATCTGACAAACGGAAGTAGATCTTTTGCCTTTTGTAAGTTTCCCTACATTTGCGCTCAATTTGTATCGAAAATGCTCTTAATAGCCAGTATGTGTGAACGTGTATGTACATATGTTTAATAATCTAATTTTGTTTTGTAACCTTCTTATATTACTCAAATACATACATAGATTAAGTCGTGGGTTGTTCACATCCGAATTTCTTTTTATTAGTCTTGTGCTTGAAGTTCATTCAATTCTATATTTCTTGGAAGGTATTTGATGTTGAAATTGTTTACGCAGCGTTAGATTGAAGCTAATTAATTTCGTTATAGGTTAAGAGCAGCATATCGGATATTCGAGGAAATGTGACTGAAGACATTTGGAAGCTTACAAAGACAACATGGGTTCTGCATCAAGACAATTGGACGAATACAGTCACTGTGAAACTCAGGGTAAATACATTGAAATAAATCGCCTTTGCAAAATTTTAATTAATTAGCTTGTTAAATGAAAAGCGAATACAAATAGAATTTTCCTATATTTTGAAGGGTGTGAGAGTAAAACGTCGGGAATGGAAATGTACGAATGCTTTTATTTGTATTGAAGGATTTTTTTTTCGTTTTTCGTATACTTCTTTTTTATTTCGCTTGTGTCGCTCTAGGATTTCGAGAAAGACATTCTGGAAGCCATGAGGCAGAAAGGTTGGGATGGAAACGAAGATCCAGAATCCATACAATGGACCTTCGCCGGCGCCCTTTTCTTCTCCATCATTGTTATCACCACAATCGGTGAGTTTCCTTTTATGTTTATGTGTCTTTCAACGATATGAGACTCGATCTGAACTCTTTCATTCGTCGTAATTAAAAGTCGAGACTTTCGAGATGTAAAATTCGGAAGCAAAGTCACTTTCAGATGAATAGGATAAAATCAAATAAGAAAAAAACAAAATTTCAATAAAAAACTTTTAATATACATACATATAATATATAATTAAAAAAATAACAGTCTTTTATATGTACATACATATAAACATTCCATTGCACAATGATGTGAAAATTTGCAGTGCTGTTTCGAATTTATTCCGAATCTCAACTACATACAACTATCTACATAAGATCTATAAATCATATAAATAAAAATTATGAAAAAAACACAGTTCTTTCACGTGGCTTTTCTGCCATAGTTTTCATAGGCGTTCCCGTAGGCGTTTCCGTATGGTCCTGCGGGTCCTGCTCCATATGGACCTCCATAGGGTCTGTTGAACATTCCAGGAATGAAATTACCACCTGTAAGCCACACGAGGACATATATATATATTATACGTGCTGAAAATAATTCGAGGGCGCAATTAAATAAATTTGAAGGTGCGTGCGATAACGGCAAATAGGGGATATTGGGGTAAATTCAATAAGGGCGTGAAACTAAGCAATTTAAGCTGGTGGTTGTGCGGTATATGTATATACAGGCTAAAGAGAGATTATATAATACTTACAGTAAGGTTGTTAACGCATTTTTATTTAAAATAAAATTTAAATTATTTATAAAAACAATTGTACGGGAAAATCAGGTTTTGATAAAATATAATAAATATTATTATGAGGGCTGTCTTTGTGCTGAAGATTTGTTACAATTACAGTCATTAAAATAGTGAAACACAATTGGTGATCTAATTTAGGTTTAACTGTTTGGTCTGGGAGCAAATAGATGCTCAGTCCAGTGTAAATATGAACGTCTGATGGGATCATAATACCTTCATAATAGTAGTAAAAAGTCATGATTGCCGTTCGAATAATGATGACTCACCCCCACTCCACTGAGAAGATGCGCGTTATAGAATTATGCGCCGACTGTTGCTTTTGCGCATCTTTTATGCAGAGTGGGAGTAGGCCCTCGTGACTGTCATTTTTCATTCAATTATACAAGCAAACATTGCATTTCATCAAGCGCATGTGTATATGGAACTAGCAACCATTCCTAATGATAGTTCTCATACCCTAATGTATTCTTTATGTTTGAAAAATTAGCAAATATTTATCAATCATTCATTCTATGGAACAATGTTCTAAAATAGTTGCGTCCCACTAGTTAGCACGCGTGCCGGATCATTTCCGTCAATCCAACACCGTGTCATAAACAAATCTATTTGTGTGTACATTTCCCCTTCGTTTCGCAAAAATACATTAGAATTGACCAGTGGCGTCCCGAAGGCATTGACAGGTAAGGCAATTCTTACAGGCGGCTAATTTTAGATTATGGCAAAATAAAATTTATTTTAAATAAAATTAGCAATAAATAAAATTCTCGGAAATAATCTTGTTCCCCATCTGTTCGAGAAAAAATGTAAGTTTTTTATGGTTGTAACATCATTGATTTAATGGCTGCAGAGTCAAATTGTTCTGAACTCCATTGATTAATATCTGGAATGGATCATGTTACCGACAAATGAACACATTTTTGAGGGTCGATCTCAATCTAAGGGCGAAAACACACTGAGTAGTATAGGACGTCACGTGTCCTTGGCTTCTCGCTGTGACCGTAAACAGTGCGTTTTCCCCAAACCGAATTCGGGTGTACTTGCACGTGCAGAATGCATATATGATTGGGAGGTCGCACGTGTATGTATATATGTATGTATGTACATATGCAACCGACAAGTTTCTCCTAAATTTCTTCAAATATGGTATTCACCGTTATCGATCACTGTCAAACAAGGATAAAATATCACCGAAAACACTCCAGGGGGTGATTTTTGGGATTGTGTACCATGTATATGGGTTAAGGGTGCTGCTTTTTTTTTCGCCCTTATGATGATACATTTTTATTTACAGTAGAAATGTAAGAAGAGATAGATATTTTAATATAACAAATTAGAAGAAGATATGAAAAAATGTATGACTTTAGAAGATACTCTTCTTCGAACAGTGACCCGTGGAGCTCATACATAGAGGTAGGACCGGAAGCGCGCCGTCTATTGTTCCATTATTGTAAATGCTTTGTAAAAAAGGTTCGGCAAACCTTTAACAATGCATTTACAACATGTGAACAATGAACAGCTCTGGGCCCGCTCTTTACTCATACACTACACCAGACTTTCTCAAAAATCCGAAACAAATTTTTGCCTGCAGCGTATGCTTTTTTTTATTGCGCATATTGAATAGATAATATTTTATTTTCGATATTTTAATCTTAATTATACGTTTACATATGTATTTTAAATATAATTATATAAAATACAATGTTTTTAAAATTCAAGCCATCTATCACTCCCCCAACCCATATTAACATTAAATCCTCTATGATATTATAATTGTGAAAAAAATATTAGTTTCAACCGTATTTTGTATGAGGGCGGCATTTTCAATTCTGCCTAAGGGCGGCACATAGTCTCGGGACGTCACTGGAATTGACTAGCAAAGAAAGCGCAAACGTTCGACACACACACACACACACACAGAAAACCCCATTCATAATATAAAAGGAACGAAAATAGTCTTAGTTTGAGACGTCGAGCGAGCAATTGCATTAATCCATATCAAACAATGTTAAACTTGACGTATCCAATGTCGGTCGATTGACGTTTCCCATTCAGGACCACACACAAATCAACCCTCTTCGGTTTATTGATATATCCATAGAATTGGGTACGTCTGAGATCTGCAAGCTTTTGAGGAGACTACTCTGATGGATATCCGGTCACGTAATTCGAATATCATAACGCCTTTACGAGCCCCAGTTTTGAATGCAAGTCATATCTCGCTCCGGGCTTTTCTTACCTACGTACATATATATGTATTTAGTACTGGTTTGAAAGTTGGGTATCTGAAAAGGAGCCGTTGCCGAAGTTTAACAGTCGTGGGGGTCCGTCGATGGGGATGGTGGATGGGTTCTCCTTTATAAATTTTAACATTTCATCGTACCTCTTTCTTTTTATTATTATTACGTGTACGTGGTATCCGTGCGAATGATGGAAAACGTACCGATCGAGCGGAAAGGGTTTATTATTTCGACGTAAAAATGCGTTTAAAAAAGCGTTCCCGAACTTTTCTTCCGTCTCTTCCGCTCGATGGAGCGGAAATGGGTGAAAATTTCATCTGAATAATAAGGCAAGCTCGTCTCTCAAGTTACATTTTTTATTATAAATTTTTATACTGTGTCTTTGGGCGCAGATTTTAACAGTGTGTATGTACATATGTTACAGTCGAAGTGTATTTCCAGTTGTAATATGTTTCGACTGGCGTTTTAGGTCATTTATATTGGAATACAACTATGTATGTATTATTATGAATTATATATCTGCAAGCGCAAATACACTTTCAACAGTGTGCATTTCAATGTTGTATTATAACAGTTGAGCTCTGATGTTCTTACGAGTGCTTAAAATTCAATAATGCGTTAATATTTGCTGGGTATTACGAATAAAGGTAATGAGTTCCGTATTGCGTTCCGTACTCTAAGAATGTGGTCAAAACAAAAATGTGACTTTCCAAATGAATTTACTAGTCGAGTGACGCTTTTCACGAAAACCTAACCTGTCCTTCTTACCTGGTACCAACTTATAGTCTAACTGCATTTTCAGTTGTAATATATTTTGACCAGTTGGAATGTAGTTCTCAATATGAATCAACTTACGTGGGTTAGACGGAATATATTCCGACTAGTCAAAATATATTACAACTGAAAATATGTACACTTGTACTATAATGGTAGCTGGTACCAGGTTAGATGGAATATATTCCAATCAGTCAAAATATATTACAACTGGAAGATATACATCAACTGTAACATAACAGCCAGCAGCATAGCTCGGACGTTAAGCTTCTGCTTACCGTCAAGAAGGTGCCGGGTTCTATCCCTGAATGAAAATGAATTTTTCAGAGTATGCTGTTGGTCAGACCTGGATTTGTGACTCCAGGTTGATCGTTTCCTATCAGAGTTTGCCAATTTTCTCTGATTTCATTGTTGAAACGGTTCCCGGAAAAAAAAATTGGCTAAAAATCCTTCCTACCTACTATGTCACCACTATTTGAAATTTGATGGATGTACAATAAAAATTTATGTACAATTCATAGATGTCTCGTTAATTTGCGAGTTTTTTCAGTGTCTCGCAATTCAACGACTTATAATAAAAAAATGCTGCATTTGTATCTGTAATTGGCCAGGAAGGCGCATTGGGATTTACCTGTAAGGCCTTCCTGGTATATATGTAAAATAAAAAAAAAAAAATAATGAAAAATATACACAAATGCCATTAAAATTTATAAAGCAGTATGCTTTTTGTATTTGATTTAAATTAAAACGTCAATGGGGCTAACAGATGTACCTTATAAAATAGTATGTGTCCAATGGTATGGAAAAACTTCCTACAATCTTTCGATCGATTTGAAAATTTGCCATTTTATGAAGTTTGGCCCTCGATAGAGATTATTATATAAATTATTTCCGATAGTGAAATTTAGCCGGCATAAACATGTTTAAAAACTCTAAAATTGTGAAATTGTGTTTAAATCCAATAGCCAGTAGTCTTTTTTGTTTGACTTTCCGTCCCCCCACTCGTTTTTTCAGATTTTAATTGTTTAAGCGTCTATACTTTATTTTTTTCACGCTATATCTTATAAAATTAGCATTATAGGCTTTCATTATCTCTCATATATATTTTTACTTATAATATTCTTTTATAATTTTTGCTAATATAAATTGATCAGTTTAAGGCACAGGGCATTGTTTAAAATCGATGAAATTTTTCAATCAACTTTTTTTTGGTACAATGCAAGTTTTCCAATGTGTTCATCTTGGGATATGCAATTTTGAATTTCCCTTTTTGTACTTTCATCTTTGAAATTTTGCATTTTTCGCTCCGGTTTAAATTTTCTCAGTAGCTTTCGTCCTTTAATTATTTATTCAGAGCGTGCACTTGCAACAAGGGCATGAAATATGTTAAGAAGCTACATACAAAAGTATACATTATACAAGTGTGTATCCGGCGGACATAATGTGGATTCACCTGCAGGCACAAAGTTCACTGGGAGGCTGGGGCAGGCCTCCTGCATAATGCAGTCGAATAATAATCAAACGCCCGCCCCACAGTTTCGGAAGTGCCGGGAAGCTGCGGTCGTCTGTGTCCGCCGATGCGAGAGAAGGACGGTGTGGTAACCGGTTGTTTAAACGAATTTTACATTTAACCGGTCGCTCGTTCGCGCACCCCTTTGACCGGTTCATCGTTCGAAGAGCGCGCTCCCTTAATGGCGGTCCAGATTTGATTATGAACTCCGGAAATGGAATTAGCAAGAGGGGTCGATCGAATTTATCAGCCTATGTACACTGTTGCAACTATTACGGTGACTACGCTTCCATTTTTGACCGAATCAGTGGAATTCACGCCAGACGTGCTAAAGTCGTCTTATGACTGATCGTAATACCTCTTATATGTTCATACATACATATGTAAGCCAGTTTATAAAATATACATCATTGCTTTGTGTTTGGACTTTTTTTAGCGTTTGATGATTTTGACTTTCATACGGTGACAGTCTTGTGATTTCTTTTCCCGAAAAATATTAACAGACAATTTCAATAGCAATATGTTCTTCTTTTTACATCGTTGTGTCCATAAATACATACATATACACATATGTACATTGATATCTACAAATGTATGTACGCAATATTGGTTCTTGTTGTTTTTGTGAACTATGTGCTACAGTGTACTCTCGATTATCCGATTCTATTTAATAACATACATAGATAATCGGATAATCGAGAGAACACTGTAGTACATAGTTCACGTAAACAACAACAACCAATATTGCGTACATACATATGTATGTAGATATCAATGTATATATGGACACAACAATGTAAGAAGAAGAACAAATTGCTATTGAAATTGTCTGTTTATATTTTTCGGGGGTATTGGGGTGTACGGGACCGGCTAATTGAAAAACACGGATAATCGAACTATCAATTTTTGATATTGTTTCTATTGTTTTAGTGACATTTGAATTGACAAAACCTGGGTCATTTGAATCACGATCAACATTACCAAAGCATTTTAAATTTTCCATTAATCTGCATACTTCAGATTGGTCTCCGTGACGAGACAGAATGTTAAATTACAGAAAACGCAAATATCGGAAGGCAAAGATCGAAAATCGAAAGATCTTAAGTCGAAAGATCAAAAAAAAATATGGTGCATGGTAAACAGGAACAAGAAGAACAGGTTTTTCCTCCCGTATTAATGTGCGCGTGCAGAATACGGGAGGAAAAGCATGTTCCTCTTGTTCCTGTTGTATCCTGCTCACGCAAATTAAGTGAGTATATACGTGAGTACGTACCGTTTACCATGCACTATTATTTTTTTGATCTTTCGACTTAAGATCTTTCGATTTTCGATCTTAGCCTTCCCATATTTGTGTTTTCTGTAATTTAACATTCTGTCTCGTCACGTAGACCCACTTCAGATATATCACTTGCAATCCGATAAATATATTTCCACGTTAGGAAGTATCTTTCTCCATGATCGAATAAGTTTTATTGGTTTTTCTTTCGTGCAAAATTTAGCTATTCTGTATATACACTCGTTTACTTTCCAAATTTGATCAAGTCATCATTTCTTTCGGCAAGATTTTTTAAATGATTAGCACGTTAAAGTCGTTTCATTGATGATATGATACATTGGTCCATAGGTTGGATTAGACTTGTAACATTTTTGTAGAAGGCTATGCTTTGGTCTATGAATTATGTTTCCGAGTATTCTATTTTATGGCGTTTCACGATGTCCAGAAGTTCTTATTCATTGTGAAGAAACTTGGAGATAAATCTTCAAAATGTTTAAATTTTCATGTAGCCATCTCGATTCTGACTTTGATCCTTTCCTCCGAGCTAATATTTGTATTGATTAAAGCTCCCAGGCACTGAAAATTGTTAACCTGTTGGACTACCTCCCCTTGAACTAACAAATTCCAAGAATTTAACGTATTGTAGCATGAACGTGTGGAAGGTTTCCGAAATCGGAGTGAAAAACGCAGCGAGTGGTGGTAACAATAGTTTATTGTTGTTCTGTCGACGATCCAACTGCGAATGAAGCACAGACCAGATCCACTGAATATTTACATATATATAACGTGTAGGTACTCTGAGCGCAGAGAGATCATTGGTCGATGGGTCACGATATCTTATTGGTTCTTGTCTACGACTCGTTTATTTGCCGAGGCATTTTTGGCGCGAACGCGAGATCAGGTGACCAGTGTTAGTAAACCGATGGTCGACGAGCATCAATCACCTAATCTAATCTCTACGTTACAGTATATTTACTCAGCACCTTGATTGTCTTTCATATTTTTATCTATAGTCCATCCGTTGTATGAAGACACTTAAATAGGTAAAATGCACTGTTGTACCTTTTGCTCCATCAGTGTAAGGGACAGCATGTATGTCTTTCTCGAGTATCTTCCTACGGCGGACCAACTATGTATGTACATATATACACCATTTTTGACAAGCTCCCTCTTCCAGATTAAAAAAATTGCAATCCCTCTGCACTTTCTGCTAGTATGGCTCCATCATTAGCAAAACGGATTCTACTATATTGATATTTGTGTAGATGCTGTTCCCGGTGACCGTACATAATGCACTAACGTTAATGAACATTTTACAATTTTTAAAATGTGACCATCCTACACTATATTACCTCCCCCGTTTATTGGAAACGATCGATCCGAGCTATACGGTTTCAGTCGTGATGATAATTAAGTATTCATAGATAGGTACATATATTATTATACTATGTATATATGTGCACGTGCAAAATGGGGGAACGGTGTGGTTGCAACGCGCCGCATGCATTTTTCACAGGTCGGGATTATGCGAGAAGTGCAACCGAGATTTTCGCTCCTACCACCCACTTCCGGTCCGAGGAACTTTACCGCTCTTTTCGCCAGTTTTAAATCCGCAATATCGAACTCGTAAAAAAAAGCTGACGACCAAGTGCGCCAGTGATAGGCGATGAAATTTAAATATCTAAAAAATTTTGCACCAGACTTTTGCATATTTTACGCCGCGGAAAATATTCATCTGCGAATATTTTTACTTTATTTTACATAAAATTGATTTCATATGAATACTGTGCATTATGATGTTTTGAATTTTGTGGATAATTGTAATTTCGATGAGTCGCTCTTGGACTATGTTGAAATGGATACGATCCGATCTATTTACCGAAACAACAGAGCAAATGCGATCACACGCTCCATATTCAATCCGATCAATGTGTATACAATCAAGGCTGTATAGATAGCTGAAGTTTCCGTTTCGATGGACTCTAATGGACAGTTTACAGCGGCCAATATCCGCTTTTCAGCACTAATAATATTCCGTTCACTGCATAAGAATATTTTACGTACTGAAAACCTATTGGATTAAAGGTGGATTTTGGCTGAAGAGCTGGATTAGTAGCAGTGTACGTAGTACCTCTATCTGGGTACGTGTCACAAGCAAAAAACTACACTGAGCAATGTAGAAGCAAAGTTAGTAAAAATGTTGTTACTGAGTGCATAACTTTCAAACGTGAACGAACTGTTAGCATGTTCGCTGATTTTAAAACTATAATATTCGTAATTTTGTTAAAAAGTCCATTACAGGAAAGCACCGGGGTGGAAATTTGTAAATGCATGGAAATTTTCATACACATACACACACACACACACGTCACTCTGTGCTAGTTCGTGCATTAAAGGTAAATTTTCGATTTGGTTTATGTAACCTGGATATCCGTATTTGTAAGGTCCTGCTAGAATACTGTTGGGTATGTGGGGGTTACGATTGAAAATCGGTCCAGCGATTCCTGTAGGACCTCCTGGACCGACCAGTACTCCGTTAGCTGCCGAGTGTATGTGAGAGCCACGAATTGGATTAAAATCTCCTGTATGTTTAGTTTTAATAAGATAAAATCAATTTTATGGAGTATTTGAATGGTGCAGTGTATTCGATATGTCTATGAATAAATTTTAGATGAATTTGTTAGGCACTGGAATTTAAACCATGATGAATACGTTAGTAAAGTTAAAGTTATATTCAAATTAGTCAAATTAGTACGAGTATGTCATGTCTATGTTTTTGTTTTTAATTATTATATCCGATGTATTGTGTATTATTTAAAATGAGTCACATTTAACCTTCGATATGATTAAGATAAAGTCCCAAGACAGTTCATTCACGGGGAAAATTCTTAAGCTGTAAAGATCCGTTTATATAATATTATATTTATATAATATAATATTATCCAGCACAGCACAATGCAGCACGAAAAAGACTAGTTCTGTTCATACTATACAGCACCGCTCGTTTCCGGCACGTTCATGCTTGTTTTGAACGAGTGCTAGGCAAAATCGGCTTACATATACATTACAGAGTACGACAATACGGCGCAATATTGCTTGCGTCGTATCATCGAGTCAATATCGTCACAATATGACGTTTCCGGAAATATTCATATGCAAACATCAACTATCTCGTTAATGCGGGTGCACTCACCACTATGATGCAGTGATGTGCGGTTGTTCTTGTGCAATATTGTTGGACAACCGGCTCGTTCTCCGACGAAAGGGTATCTTAGACTGCATTCGTTGGGGGGTCGTGGCCTCATGTTGAGGGCTTTTAAGGTCCAATTCTTCGACCTTTAAAGCGGGCTTTACTATGACGTCATGTTATGCGTGAATATTTCCAAAACAGGTTTTGCTTGATATGTTTCGGTGACATGTACTGCTGTATAGTATGAATAGATCGTGTCGGGTGCTGTTTTCTTGGATACTTCACACACATTACCGAATATATGAATGTGGCCATATATAATGTATTAAAGAATATTTTTCGTACTGCTGTTTACGTGCAGTAGCCGGATGGAGTTGTGCTGGTATAAACGAACCTTGATAAGAAAAATAATCAATATATTGAAGCAAAAAAGCAAAACTAACTCATGAAGTTCAAAAATATCCTAAAAGCATTCCCTCCACCAGTGGCTCTGGGTGGCCTCTGAACAGCGCCAGCTTCGAAAACTCTATAACTGCTTGCACCTGGATTCTGATAATTCGGCTGTGCATTGACAATCCTATAAACGATCCTTCCACCATTGTTTCCAAAACCATTCTGAGGTCTGTTCGTCTGTCCGACAGTCGGTCTGTTCGTCACCGGTCGAATCATTACGATTCTGTAAGCGTTCGGTCTGTGGGTCACTTTGTTATTCGTCGCTGCAACAATGCGGTGATGAGTTTGCAATGATTGGTTATTGGCGTGCGAATGTTGATTTTGACCTGGAATTGGATCGACGGGTCCTCCAGGACCGGCCAGGATCCCGTTTGCGGCCGAATGGTATGGGGGACGTCTGATGGGACCGATTGGTCCAATTGGTCCTCCGGGACCTCCGGGACCTCCGAATCCCCCCTGTCTGTCGTAACAGCACATAACTTTACCTGGTGCGCATTGGCCCTGTGATAAAATGGAAATTGTATGTAAATTCGTCGTGGGTGTAAAAAATATTATATAATATTGTATTTCACAAGCGATATGTTGATAGTACCCCTAAAACTCCTGGTGCGCCGCAATTGAAGTGTTTGACGCAAGAACACTTTCCTTGGCCGGCTTGTGCTCCGGACCAAGGACCGGGATAAGGACCAGGGAAAGAACCAGGGCCTTCAAATGCAGGGTTGAATGGTCTGCTGGGTCTGAAATGAAAATATATACGTTTTTTTCAGTACATAATTTATATTTATTATGAAGTTAGCAACTTTTGAAAATGTTATATTGCACGTTGGAACGCCGTATGTTTGGCAAAACAAGGAAATACAGGAAACGGAATATGTGGGTGAGAAGTATGACAAGAGTAGTGGATATATTGGATATATTATAGTGAAGGGATTGAAATGGCAATGGGCGGACCACGTGGGTAGAAGAATGGACGAAAGGTGGACTAAAGAAGTGCTAGAATGGTATTCGAGAGAATGTAAAAGGGTAAAAGGAATACCACAGGGAAGATTGGTAGACGAAATTAGGAAGATGAATGAGAGTCGCGTAAAACAGAGACGAGTGGAAGCGTGTCGGAGAGGCCTTCATCCAGCATTAACCCCGAAGTCTTTCATTTAATGAAGTCTCATTGTGCAAAAAACACTCTGCTACTAATATTCAATATAATATTAACTAAACAATATTCCCTATATAAATTCACAATATAAAATTATATAAATTTATATAAAACTATATAAATTCACAATATAAAACTGAACAATATTCACTGCTAGCTAAACGAAGTTTCTGCCGGTATTCAATTTACACGCATTTGTTTCCAATACATACACAATTTTTTAATAGATAAGACTTCGTTTAATAAAAGACCTATATTAAACTTGTACATATAAACAATTATAGATTGTAAATTTGAAATAATATTCAAATAGCGATGACAAATAGTAGGTAGGATGGTTTTTGCCAATTTGATGAGGAAGCGCTTCAAGAAAGAAATCAGGTAAATTGAAAAACTCTGATAGGGAACGATCGACATTCATTATCAAATATTCAAGCCTGACCAGCAGCACTGCAGAAATACTCCGAATAAAATCTCTTCAATCGAGTTCAACTCGAAGCTTTAACTCTGAAACCTTTCGGTAGTTAGCAGTAACGCAATCACCGAGATATACTGCTGGACGTATATAGAACCATTATAGTTTGCACGCTAAAGTTTGCAAGTATTTGGAATTTGTTTATAAAGAGTTGGAGCAAAACAAAAAAACCATGTAATATTGTTTAATGAAATATCGTTATCTGGAAAACATGCAAGTTTAGTTGAGTTTTTTTTTATATTTTTTTTTATTAATTAATATTATCCAAATTTGATACGCAGAGCAAAAAGAAAACGAATGAAATCATTGAATAAATAATAATAAAGTTATAGACGTGTACATACATACATATATATGTACCTATGTATATGTATATACATTTTTATGGTGCTCGTTGTGGAAGCATTTATGTCATATTGAGTAGAAAAGTGTGTTTTTGAGGTATAGAACGCATTTGTGTGTTTATATGTACATATGTACCTATGTAATATATACATGTAGAAACAATTGACTCAAACGGTGAACTGTCTATAAATATGTATATGCCACTTTGTGTGATCATTTATAATTTTATAATTAACTTTGGGCGAAACATGAATGTTGCAATAAAATTAATCTTTACAACGTCTTTTTAATTTAATTTCGCTAATTTAGTTTAAAAGAATATATATCGAAATCGAATATAATTCTAAGATGTATTTTGTTTGTTTGTGTATTTTGATTTATTCCAAATAAATGACCTTTCTCATCGCCCTTTGAATTGGTCTGTGAATCCACCTGTATACGTATTCAACGTTGCCTAAGATTGATCGATGTAAAATAATCATGTTTTATTCGTGTGTTTTATTTTTCATTATTTGTTTATTTATATTTATTATACGGGAAAAATAAAATTTTCCGCGGAAAGCCTTCCCAATGAAAGAAAACCGGCAACGAGAGAGAAAGAGAGTGCGAGCGTGGTAGAGTAGCAAGCAGGAGGAGGGAAAAAAGGGAAAACGTATTCATAAATTCCGAAAGATGAAAACAACGGCCAGTTTATTGGCACGTAGTGAGATCGCCAACATTTTCAACAAATTAAAAATAAACAAATACAGGTATATCGATCATAGTTAAACAAAAAAATACCACCGGACAATATATCTCACAGCGTATTCTTTATTCTGACGTATTAAAAGTTTAATGTTCTCTCTCGCGTTACATATCGTATATCATTTTATGTGGGTAATTCTGTTCGGAGAATGTTGTTGGGGGAATTCAGCGTCGGTTATTGTTGTGAATGTACTATTTTCATTGGGCTATAATAGTGAAAATATGAAGTCGAGAAAGAGAGAGCTCAATACTAACCGTACGTACATAGTACAAGCATATAATAACAACAATGACCTGTTTGTGGAATATTACTACATTTACTACACGAGTCAAAAGTTCGACAAAGGAGGCTGCATTGTCATTGAAATGTCGCATAGTGAAAATATAAATGTGTCGTAAATAAAATTGAAGTATTCGTAATATATATACGTATTTCCCTGTATGAAAATCTACAGTTTTGAACTTAGAACCACCAAATTTAGACTGGCTTTTGGAAGTGGGAAATGCCAGTTTGTGTATTAAAAATTTGATTCAAACTTCAATTTTAAATCTTAATTAAATATCGTTCTATTTTATCGTGAAAATTACGTTTAAGTATGATACTTAGTACTTTTATGCAATTTTTATTTCCGTATATACTATGTAATACTGATGCTAATTTGCGTAAATCGATTTTTGATATTCATGAATGTCGGTTCAAGAATATAGGCAGTAGAGATATTTCTCAGGGGAGTGATGGGACAGGATTAGAAACGAAAAAAAATCCTCAATACCGTACCCTTAGCCTTCTTCATTGATGGGTCTCAATTGAGCAGTGTGGGTAATATTATACAGACGAAGAAGAAAATTGTTATAAGGGAAATGATCCTCAAGAGTTGATTTTATAGAGGTGATTCAGTACAGGCTCTTCTGTTGGAGATGGGTGTAAGAATTGGGCATCTACATATGTACATATGTATATAAATGGTAGATTATTTATTATACAAGTCTGGGTTTTTGCTTTAAATTTAACGAAAAAATGTGTAAAATCGGTATATGTTACAGTGAATCTGTATTTATCAGTATATAGTTTCAATAGTAGAAGTACACTTTCGCCAATTGAGTCGGTGAAATCATATCACACAAATCAGGACATTGAAAACATGCTGTCAACTTGAAATCTATATCATATAACAGCAACAATAGAAAGGACTGAGGACTGTTCAATTTATAAAAAATAGAGCATTCTATTCAGGAATCAAACTCTTCTCACATGAAGCAATATTGGGACAAATTGTAAAGGTTGGTGTAATAGCGTGTATTTGCTTTACGATGTTATGAAATATTTATACACTGAAGAAGATATCGAAAAGCTTTTGTCGGAGCTACGAGAAGAAGACAATAGTAATACATGTACCAGAAGTAAATGTCAATCAGAACATGAATTATCTAAAACGCCATTAAAAGTATACTTTTACTGCTAGTATGAAATCACTAACATTTATATGAATAAATAAGCACAGTTACTCACGTATAGTTTAGAAGCGTTTAATAATCCAACTCATTCCGAGAATCGTAAATCTATGCTAAAATAGATAATGCGTGTTTGTGGTGTACTGTCTAGACGTGTAATTAAATTTAGAATTAGCATGAGCTAGAATTTATTATTTAAGGGTGAAAAGTTAATGTTTCGTGGATATTGAAACTACTTCAGTTATATGAGGAGTTCTTAGTTAACGACAATTATTTTTGGTATTTATATCAGTTGTTAAAAAGGGTAATAGAGGTTGAAGACCCCTGGTTTGGCCAGGCGAACCGAGTGTGTTGGGCGGAAGCCAGGAGTCTTTCAGCGTGAATTATTACTTATTGAAAACCGTACGAAAATTAAGCCTATTGAAATATCAAAGGGAAGAATGAAATGTGGGAAAACGGCGTACTAAAATATATTTATGAAAGTAAAAAAAAAAAAACAACAAAAAATAAAATACCGACACACGTTCTATAGACCGACACAGGGCTGTTTGACATATCTAAGACCGGTGAAAGAGATGAAAAAAAAAATCAAGAAAACAGACGTTTGACATCAGAATTTAATAAGCATGAAAAAACTGTGTATTTATACACGCTAACAGATGGACACGAGTAGTCATTAGACGTTATTAGTCAAATAAACGATCCGATTTTCTAAACGCAGTCGTGTAAATTTTTCATTTTCTTGACATATACGAGCTGCGCTTTCTATAAAATGGAGAAGTCGTTGTTGATGTGGAAGAAATGGTGGGAAGAGGCATCTTGTTCAAACATGAGATCATACTCTTCAGAAACAATTGATGGACATTAGAACGCTTGAACGAATTTAATATTATGGAATTATCTGGAAACGTAAATGAACCGATCGAAAATTGAGGATTATATGTAGTTAACGGCGTCGAGGAAGTGAGATCTGATATATTAGATTAACTAAATTCAAATTGCTACGAGTTTCAGAATCTGTAGACAATTGGAGATGAATTATACAAAGTCTAGACAGACATGGAATAGGTCTAATAAGAAACGATGTCTTTAAAACCGTTTCTAATTTAAAAAAAATCGATAGCTGAAATTTGTGTGTTTTTCTAAATTTTCATTTCTAATTAATCATTACTAAATAACTGGTAAGTATTTTAGTATTTTTTTGTCAGAATTGAAATCGGAAAGGTCAGTATTTATATTAAATGGTCAGTATTCAAACATAAATGGTCAGTATTAATGTAAAATGGCAAGTTTTATTTTGACGAATGGCCAGTATCACTTTTTGATTGGTATCAACACAAGATTGGTACGATCTTGATATTCAATTCCATTCAATAGGCTATTTATTCTAGCTAATGTACGTCAGATTTTTATACTGTCAATTTTTTATTTGGCCAATCACATTTCGTTTCAGTTTTGAGTTCGTGTTTCGTGTTTTGAAATATTTGCTTATATGCAATTTTAATATGAAATACGTAAGTTGTTGATATTATTAATTTATTAATGGAATACGTACATATATTTTTTATATTAATGGAAATTTATATTTTTTGGACGGTAGAAGTAATTGCCAAAGTCATGTTATAGATAGCAAGACTTGCTTGGTTCTTGTAAGTCTACATCGTATTGACTATTGTTAGATATTTTTTGAAGCAATGTACCGTATTGTATATTATGTACGAATACATACTTTCGTTTGGAACGTTTCGTACAATAGTAGCATAATAATATATATTATAGTTTTTATTACTGTAATTAAATAACTGAAAGGTAATTGGACGAATTTTTGAAAATTTTGCAGCGTGGAATGTGAATGCGCTGAAATTGCATTGTGTTGCATCGCATTTATGCAGATATGTTCGCTGCAGTGTAAATACATATAATAGTTTGCGTTTCCGAATTAATTGTGCACACTCGAGCAGTCACCGCACTTTTGCTATGAGCTTTAGAGCTTTTTGTTATTAAAGTTCCACTTGCGACTTAACGGTATTCGTATTTATGTTATTAAATTTCTACTGTTGAGTCACTATATTCAATTCAATGGATGCTATCTCGATAAGAAGCGAGGCTGTTTGAGCACAGCTGCGCGTTTGCATGTCGAAAAGTACTTAGAGCTTACCAAGTGTGTTTTTGTATATACTATTAGAATTTCCTGATATACAAGATTTTCAAAAACTGTAAATTACTTTGGCATTAATATACGCATAAATGTCCGATTATATTATCCATCACTACACGTCAACAACTAGGCACAGCACTGCACGGAAAATTCACACTACACAGCATCGTTCGTTTTCGGCACGTTCATACTTGCTTTAGACCAGTGCAAGGTAAAATCAGCTTCAACATATGCATTACAAAAAGCGACGATACGGTGCAATATTGCTTGCATCAATATTAAGTCAATTTTGACGTTTTCGAAAGTATTCATATACACACAGCAACACTTTTACTATTATGGGTGCACTCGCCACTATGACGTCACGTAATTCGTGATATTTCTACAATGGCTGATGAAAACTGGCTCTGCTTGATATGTTTCAGTGAAATGTACTGCTGTATAATATGAATAGCTGTCGGTAGCTGTTGTTTCGTATTCGTCGCATAAACATTACAGAACATATGAATGTTTCCTTATAGAATGTAATGAATAATTTTCGTACTGCTGTTTACGTACTGGTATAAACGAACCTTAATCAGTACAATTGAATGTATTCGAAACGTTCTCGTTAATTAGGATCCAACTTTTTAATAGTCTAATGAATGAGATGAGGCCGTACACGGAGTTTTGGCCAAATGAACACTTGGCCGACGAAAGTTTGGCTTGTTGTGTATCGAAATTACTCAAAACTCACTGAAAATATATACATTATTCAGAAATCAGAAAATTGGTAAATTTTTACAATTAAAAATTTCATTCGGCCAAATTTCTGCCATTTGACCGTTCAGCCAAGTGTACGTTCGGCCAAATATCCGTCGGCCTACAGTCTGTCGGCCAAGTGTCCATTTGGTCAATAGTCCGTCAACCGATGAGATATCTTTTCAATAAAACATTTGAAATATGGTTTTTATTAGTATTATAGTTCAGTTGGAAATTATATTTGCAATAACTGATGAAACTTAAATAATATAAGCTCAAATTAAAATACATGTAAAACTGTAGGATATGATTGTCAGGAGACATCGGTGGTACAGAATTGTTTATTATTTGGAGAGCCGCAATGATTTAAATCGCTTGGGGCGTTACATGTATTATATGTACAAGATGACAACACAACCATACTTCAACTCACGCATGCCAACCTAATCATACATTCATTATTCCAAGTTATAAAACAAAATCCCACCGAGCTTTTGCTATAGATCTGAAGTAAACTGAAGTTTTTATCATATGTATGTAGATCAATCATACGGATAATATAAATACGTTCCACAACAAAAAAAAAACAATTTTTTTCATGTAAATATCAACTTGTTATAATACTCTTGACCTTTAACTATCCGAACGAGATGGATACCACTCGTTGTTATTTTGTTGATTTGATTTGAGGCCAAAATATTCAGTCTGTCTGTCTGCAACCGATTTGATTTATTATTGAGAATTATATCTGTATTAATTTAGCGAGTATACATACAATCACAGTAATAAATCGAACGAAGACAGTAAATTAATCAGAGATAATTTATTGTTATTTTTTATTAACCGAATATATATGTACGTGTATACGATTGGTATATTGAAAAAAAAGTGAGATATTACTATTGAACTATTTCAATATGGGGCGATTGCCTCTCAAGTTTTGTTGATCCTATGGGAGGGTGAGGGGGTAGTGAGGGTGTGAGACATCTTCCCAGCCTCTTTTACGTCACATCCGTGGCCCATCGTCCTGGCGCGTTATGGCCAGAAGGAGAGCGGTTAAACTGTAAACTTTTCCAATATAGGCCTTTGTGGGAGAGGCTATTATAAAAAATACACCCAGGGTCCCGGATATCGTCGGCGCCCTCCTTCAAATTGTGAATATTCATTTTGATGAATTGCCCAAGTTTGCCACGCGGACAAAAGTACCGGGGATGAAAACGCGTGCGCAGCCCTGAATTGCGACTTTGGACGCGCAGATGAGAAGTCAAAATAAAGCCCCACAATTCGTAGGGGAAAAAAACTAGGAACCCAATAAATCTACTGGTTAGTGCTACCGGTCGGTTTATCGATTCCAGTGTCGTACGTGTGACTTTTTTCAATGTTTTCTGTGGCTGTCGAGTTTTTTCATATAATTTTATATATGTACATATGTACCAGTGGCGTGCGGTGGAAATTTTTCTGTCTCTATTGCACAGCTTTATTTACATTTGCGCGAGTAGGATACAAGAGGATCCTTTGACGTCATACCGCATATTTTTGTGTCCTGCTCGCACACACGTAAGTAAGGCTGTGCGACGAAAACAGGGAGAATTTGACCGCACGCCACTTGTGTGTACATGTTACACCGAATCCATGAAATTGTCTATTACAAGCATTCGGCAAGAGAATTGGCGAATGCGTGAAAAATGCAAGCACGTTGCCCAGTTCACGGATTCCGTAAATTCTTTGCAGAATGCGTGAACTGGACAGCGTGTTATATTACAACCAAGTGTCAAAGTGACAGCTGAATAAGGATGTTTAATTTAGTTTAATTTACATATTATTATGTATAATATGACTACATACATATGTTTCACTGTTAAAATATTGATCAAAATGTATAAAAATGGCATTGATTTATGTATAAGTCATATGAGATGATCGAAACATATGTATGTAGTCATATTATACATAATAATATGTAAATTAAACTAAATTAAACATCCTCATTCAGCTGTCACTTTGACACTTGTCCACGCTGTCCAGTTCTAAAAAACAACACCGGAGCGCTGCTGTCTTTTTGCCGACTCCATCCTTTGAGCAGACAAATTCTTGCCGAATACACGCATTCGCCAAAAAATTTGCCAAATCCGTGAACTGGGCAACATGCTTGCATTTTTCACGCATTCGGCAATTCTCTTGCCGAATGCGTGTAATAGACAATTTCACGGATTCGGTGTAACATACATACATATATGCTGACAATAAAAAGTTCTGTATTTATTTTTAATAATAAGTTTGGGATTCTTAAACGTTCAAAATAGATTGAGACCTGAACCTACTACATATGTAGATATTTTATTTTATTTTATTTTACATAGATATATACCAGGAAGTTCCAACAGGTAAATCCCAATGCGCTTTCATGGCCAATTACAAACTTTGCAGCATTTTTTATTATATAAATCGCTGAATTTCAAGATGCCGAAAAACTCGAAATCAAATATTAATTAATTAATCCATAGAGAAATCTATGGATTTAAACTTGTACATTAATCAAATTTAGATTGTGTTGACATAGTGGGTAGGGTGGTTTTTGCCAATTTGATGGAGGAACCGTTTCAATAATGAAATCAGATAAATCGGAAAATTCTGATAGGAAACGATCGACTTGGAGTCACTTATGTTTTATCCAAATCTGACCAGCAGCATTAAAGATTAGTAACAGATCGAATCCGGCGACTTCTCGGTGCTTAAAAAAAACGCAATCACCAAGTCATGCTGCTGGCTTTATATCTCGTATACCATACGGTAAATCGTACTCAAACTGTGAGATGATTGAGTGTAATGTACATAGTTACATCGCCATAGTGGTATTGTAGCTGTTGAATGGAATTACAACGTGTTCAGAATTCTAAGTGTAATTTTGTCAGCTACATATGTTATATTCATAATATGTATTCAAAATGCAAACTGCCAGAATCGGAAGATCTAGGAGCATTTAAATGTATTACTTTATCTACATACATACATATGTTATGTATGTAGTAACGATAGGTGATGTTTCGTGATCATGCAAAAATTGAATATAGGAAAATATACACATAATATTTAAATTGGATAATTTAAAAGCTCATACGATAGTATTATGATAATATATGTATATATATTTTAAAATATTGATTTATATATCATACTAGCTGAACCCGACATGCGTTTCAATGCCAGAAGAATGCATGCAATTCCCGTTCCCGTTTCAAGTGATGGTTGAAACTCAACTAACGTCTCTTCAAAGCCGTGTTGTCATAAACCAACTGGTACCGTGGTTACCAATAAACACATTTCCTTGACTACACAATGGCGCTTTAAACTGTCGCGTCGGTAAAATCGTTATTACCAATATTATTATTTAGAGATTTTTCCCCTTTTTTTTTCACAGTAGGCTTCCCGGACATGCATACAACAAATCCTGAAAGTTCCATCGTAATCTGTTGAGTGGTTTAGGACAAACAGACAAACAGACATTCAATTTTATATACATATATAGATGATAATATTAATTTTAAAATATTGCTTTTTTAATTGTGATAAAATTTCCGGAATACGCAATTGCAACTAATTTTTGCATACTGTGTATTAAATTAGAATACTAAAAAGGTTCATTTATTAAATAAAAGGGGAACGTAACATATGTACATAGGTGGAATAAATTAAATACATACACTTCCAGTACAGACGGGTTCAAAAATCAATATGTACCTCTACAATCAGGCAAACAAGCCTTCGCACTATATTCAAACATGGTTAATTTATTCATTTGTACAACATTATCCATATTGCGCGATGTTTATCACTTAATGAATATTGAAGTTAGCAATTGTACCGTGATTACGATACGCGAAATCATCAAATATCACATTCCACGTTGAAAGGCTCTCGCAAATTAAGCGTGAAAGATCAAAGCGAATCGCCACTGATATTTTTAAGTCCGGGTACAAAGATGTTGAAAGTTTTATATTAGCATGGAAAGGGTAGATGAAATTTGAATATGGAACGAGATAGACAAGTTCCGGGTGTATTTTTTCGCGAGTTTTAATTACGCAGGTGCTTTTGCGGAACGGCAACAACGGAACTCGAAAGAAAAACACAAAGCGAATTTGAAAAATCGAGTAATAATAATGAGATCGAGTTGCTTGCGTCGACCTTTTGATGTCGGAGGTTGCCAAAAGTTATAATTTCAAAGGGCTGCGTCTCACCCCTTTGCACGCATTTTTTTGGTGTTCCTCGTCGGAGGCTGTAATGTTAATTTTATTCTTCGCCCAAGGATTCCGATGTGTAAAGTTTTGAGCGGCGAAACAACAACCCGAGTGAGCCGGCAAGTCAAATAAAAGAAACAAGGCGGGAGAGAAGGAAAAATTTAAAGCTCTTATTCAGGGCCCGTTTCGATAACTTCGATATGTGGAAGTTTAAATCTAATAATGCTTCTGCGTATATATTCTGGGCGTAGGTGGAATCGAACTTTCTGCTTGTATTTTTTACAGTTTATTTAACTTATTGTACGACAGTTTTCTAAGTATAATCAAGTATATCCGAGTGTGATGGATTTTATTTATTTTTAATCGTGGATATGGAAAGTCGTTAAAGAGGGTGAGGTGATATGAGGAAGAGACAGATCTCTGAAGTATAGCCAGCAGCATAGCTCGGTAGTTAAGCTTCTGCCTATCACCGAGAGGCTTCGGGTTCGATCCCATGAGCTGACCTCGATTGAAAAGAATATCTGTAGTGCTGCTGGTCAGACTTGGATATTTGTGACTCCAGGTCGATCGTTTCCTATAAGAGTTTGCCATTTTTTTTTTATTTAGTTGTTTAAACGGTTCCCGATTAAAATTGGCTAAAAAACCTTCCTACCTAATTTGTTACCACTATTTGAGAAAGATTAATGTACAATAAAATGTATGTACAATTCATAGATGTCTCGTTAATTTGCGAGTTTTCAGTGTCTCGTAATTCAACGACTTGTGTTATAAAAATGCTGCATTGTTTGTAATTGGCCAGGAAGGCGCATTTGGGGTTTACCTGCAAGGCCTTCCTGGTATACATACATAGCAGCTAGCAGCATGGCTCAGTGGTAGCGTGTATGTTTAGCACCAAGTGATTATTGGGCTCGAGCCCACCATACTGCTGGTCAGACTTGGGTGTTTGTGAGTCCAAGTCGATCGTTTCTTATCGTAGTTGGCCAATTTTATATGATCATTGTTGAAACGGTTCCTTAAAAATATGGCCAAAAAAAATCATCCTACCTGTCGTCACAAATCTTCTGTATTATGTATGTACAATTTGTTAAAATTTATGTCTAAAATCCATAGACGACTCTATGGATTAATTCTTTAATTAATTAATTTTTAATTTCGTGTTCATCCGCTTCTAAAAATACAGTGATTTATGTAATAAAAATGCTGCATTGATAGAAATAAAAATGCTGCATTGATAGAAATAAAAATGCTGCAAACAGAACCCTTCCGCCTGATTTGTGAAATCATTATCGAGTAAGAAGAAAGCTCAAAAGGTCTGAAAAAAACCTGCATTAAATGACGTCACGAAAAATCAAGGATGGTGCATTTTTAAGTTACAAAATCTTTGTATTATAATCTCTAACCCTTTATCCGCAGAAGCTTTCGCGGTATTTTTTTTTGTGAATTTTTAAATCCAATTAAATTATGTCAATTGACACCTGAAGTATTTTTTTAAATAGTGAATCACGCCTGAAGTATTATGTTAACACAGTGAGTTGCGCCATTCTCGCTACTGGCATGTTATGCATGACTTCTATAGCTCGCCGTACTATAATAATCGTTTCGATTCGACATTTGTACGTTACAGCTAAAACGTATACGAAGATATAATAACAAAAGAAAAAAACTTCTATATATACTAATTGATTCCAATCTTTCCGCTTGGCAGAAAATTTACCGCCATCTATTGAAAATTTATTTAATTGATTAATTTTCTATCGGTGTTTTATATTGTTTATATGTAGGTAGGTAGGTAGTTGTTACCATTTTTTTTCATATTAAACAATCTATATACATATGTATGTATATAAAAATGAATGTCTGTCTTGTATAGGCTCCTAAACCACTCAAACGATTACAATGGAACTTTCAGCATTTGTTGTATGCATGTCCGGAAATCTGACTGTAAAAAAAATCGCCGAAAAACGGGAATGAGTGGTATTGCAACGCAATAATTTCAAATGTTTTCGCGTCGCGACCTGGTTTGTTAGGGTAAAATAAACAAACAATTGAATAATTTCAAATGTGTTCACTGCCTGCATTTTTCCAACAAATGGAAACGGGAACGAGAAGAAGAACGGGAACGGAAACGAGAACGGGAATTGCAAGCGTTATAGTGGAATTGCAACACATGCCGGGTTCAGCTAGTTAAATTTAAATATTAAATTAAATATATTTAAAAGGTGTTTGAAAAAAAAATCGAGCGCGTGAGGATCGAACACATGACCGACGACACATTTCTTTGAACTTTTTTTATTTAATAACTTAATATGCCAACACCCATGCGATGATATGCCATCGGCTACAGCACTAGTAATAAAATAAAAATAAAAATAAGAGAGTAAAAAGTAAACAAGAAAAAGAAATAACGAAAAACAAATTCAGTAATGACAACTAAAAAGATAACGAAAATGTAGAAAGAAATGTATGTAAATTGAAATATTGATTGGTTTGATATGTTCCGAATGGTATTAAATCAATGGTAAAGCTTTTACCTGAACGGTGCATTGTTCGAGGAGAATTTATCAGGACGCCCTGGATAAAATCCGTTTCCTTGGTAGCCGGCGCCTCCCTGGAACCCTCCAGGACGTCCACCCCCTTGTCCCTGGAACCTGTCTCCGTCGTAAGGATATCCTCCTCCTCCGGGCTGATAGCGATCGCCTTCAAACGGGTATCCACCTCCATTTTGCTCCGGATATTGGCCGCCTTGCTGCGGGAATCTGCCCCCTCCACCTCCTTGGTAGAAAGCTCCATTGTTGTTTTGGAAGTTCTGCGGCCTGTAATAGTCCTTGTTGGGATTGGAGCCGTAATCGTTGTTGTTGACGTCAAAGGACTCGTCCGAGCTATCGGGATGTTCGGGATACAAACGGAAGTGGATGTTAGTAACAAAGCTACTCGTGCCGGACTACATATGTATATAATTACCAATACTGTTTTACTACATATTAATTCAAAAATTCAAAATTGTTAACAAAAAAATCCATACACCTATGAACATACATATATAAATAGAAAGGTGAAATTTTTAACCGATTACTTCCACTATTATAAAACAAACTATTTACATACGAAGACGCATCAAATTTTCGCACACATTGAATAAACTCCGACCTGAATAGGTTTCACCAAAAAACTATTTCGCGTTGAAATACAAATTGCATTCGGAGCAGTAATGTGATTTCGATCGGTTTGCTATAAATTTCGACACGCTTCTCGTCGAATAGTAAATAATAATATTTGGCCCGATCCAAAATTCAGTTTTCATCGCTTAATATCGAACTACATATCGAATAAACATTTACACAACGTTTTTAATAAGAAAAATCGGTGTCGGGGTTTATTTTTGTGTACGTATTAAGCGCGAGTTTTATGCGAATTTTATTACTACGTATATATTTATACACGGTCTGTTTTATTGTGCCGCAGATGTATAAACACCGAGTTAATTAAACACTTAAATAATATACGCAATTTTTTACTCTCGTTTCGGGTATTGTATGGGGTAGGTATTTATTTACGGAGACTCGAGAGATAAGGGTGCTCTTTAAAAGGGATGAAGGGATAGGGAGGGGGGGGGGAGGGGTGAAGTTGGTCGTTTTGAATTAAAAGCTGGCGCTTTTATTGTTGTCGCTAATTTAAAATGTAATTGTGAAGATATTTACGTTAATTTAATTAAGTGCAGTGTATTTTCATTTACATATAAAACTACCGAATTTTCGTATCGTGATACTGAATACGAACTGTGTACTTATTCTTTGTTGAAAATTCTTATAAATGATTTTATGAAATATATTTATTTTTATTTAGGTTTTAAAATACGCCTGGATTACAAACGTTGTATTTTTTTTTAATAAATGGTCAGTATAATACATACATATTAAAATACATTAAAAACTAAATAAGGTGACAAACTACATCTTTTTATACTAATACTACATATTTAATAATAGTGTCCTACTGACAGTTTTACGTTTAAAAACAAACTATTGACTAAGCATATTTATTTACTTTTAACCAAACTGATCAATAGGTTCCCAAATTAAAGTATTAATTATTCTACATAAAATAAACAGTATAAATAGAATAGATAGTATGTCATTTCTACGAATTAATTCTACAGTAAATTGGAACTATTGGGATCATATACTCATTGGAACGCTCGGACTCATATTCAAATTAAATTCATGACTAAGTTTACTCTCAGTTCACATTTCAAAACTGCAGAAACCAAAACTTTAATAATTTTAATTAAATAATAAAAAATAAATGGAATATACCTAGCGTCTGATTGCGGTCTTTGAGAGTACTTATTATTATAACTGGAACCGGCCTGGTCGTCCAATTTCAGCTTAATTTGTCCTACAGCCGAGACGCTGCTTTGTTGATTGGAACTGGATGCATCATCGTCTATGGACCTTCTATTGTCGTTCCATACCCACTTCTTGTCACACACAGCTGTGGAAGACAAGCCCAAGAAGGCCAGAACCAACGAGAGTCGACCTGAGGATAAGCAAATTGAACAGAATAAAACAAAAGCTCATAAATACAATGGTACCGCTGATATATTTTTCATTGATAGGATTTACCCCCCCCCCTCCCGCCTGCTGAACAATGAAATCGCAATCGGGTGAGATTTCAGTAGGGGTGGTTTTTCCTGTAATTTCGGCGATGATGGCGCGCTTATTTGGGAGAAGACTGGCTCGCAAATAAGCGGCGCTCATTATGATTTTATCTGGGTAACACGGGATCGTAGCCTAAATTCTGTAGTGTCAGTTATAATTTATTAGGGAAGCCATTAGCCTGTCAGCGAAATTAACGCAGGAAATGAGATCAACGGAGACTGGGAGCCATCCCTTAAATATGCTAGCTGCTAGTGTTCAGAAATTGGACTTGTGTAAAAAATCACTTGTGGCTCTGAAAATTTCCACACTATTTTAAGCAATGACCGAAATGATTTATTTAACATGAAATAGAAATTATTTAATGTGAGGCTTTCATTATGATATACAATATATACACACACTATAATGCAATTACTGAATATTGATAAATTGATTTGGTAACCAATAGATACAATTTTCCAAAATAGGTGTTATTATATAGATGTATGTATATAAAGACGGTAATCTCTGTGTGTGTGTGTGTGTGTGTGTGTGTGTGTGTGTGTGTGTGTGTGTGTGTGTGTGTGTGTGTGTGTGTGTGTGTGTGTGTGTGTGTGTGTGTGTGTGTGTGTGTGTGTGTGTGTGTGTGTGTGTGTGTGTGTGTGTGTGTGTGTGTGTGTGTGTGTGCGTGTGTGTGTGTGTGTGTGTGTGTGTGTGCGCGCGTGTGTTCTAACGCTAGCTGAACACAATGAATCGATAAAAAGCCTAAACTTTGTATAAATTCATTTCGTCGAGACTTGCGGCGGTGTCGAACCCGTGATTTCAAAATAGCCTCATATACATAGGTCTAATCTGAGCTTAACGGTCTTTTTTTTTTTTTAATAATTCACTAAAAAGACTAACAGTTATGTTGAAAATAAAAATAGCAATAAAATATTCAAAAATGATAAATTGTCTAAATATTGAAAAATAATATGATGAAAAAATTATGAACACATTTTTTTGATACCAGATGAATAATAAAAACTTGCAGATTAATAATAATTTTTATAAAGAATATTAAATGTGAAATTGTTATATATTTTGATATATGTATGTAAATAAACATACACGAGACAGCTTGTGGCGTGTGCGAAGTGTTTGGCACACACAGGCGCCGTAAACGAAGAGGCGTCTTAAATATTTCAAAAAATGTTATATATGTGTTTTTCGATATAATAATATAAAAATGCTCATACACCATTATATTTTCGACTTACATGAGAATAATGAATTTAAAATCCACGAACATACTACATATACAAGTATATAGGATATATAATACGGGATAATAATCAAGCGTACCTAAGACTTAAAAGAAATAGACTTAAGAAAATACAACAAATAAAGACTCGCTTAGCAATACTAAGTGTCAAAATTGCTAAACGATAATCACCATGCGGCGATAAAGTCACTGTTTTCCGTTTATATGCGATACGTGCCTCGAGCCAGATCTTGGCAGCCTCCTTACCCCAGCCCCGATTTAATTTAAACGAAATTTTTGTTTATACGAGCCTCTCCTCGTAAATTGCCTATGATGTGCGAAATGGGCAATTAAAATTTTCGTCACACACATATAAAATAAACACAATATTTAGGATAATATTAGCGCCATGTTCACCTAACGTTATCAAAGTACATACATAGTCGTTATGCGCTCGGTAATCATAATTAACCGGGTCTCATCTCGACTGTGCTTAATTTACAAGAAATTTAGGGCAAATTTACTCATAATGATGTTTCATGCAGAGCTGAAAATTAAGCAAACTCACACACACACACATCCGAACCACTCATAAACATACGAGTTTCAGCCCCGAATGACAAAAAGACGTTTCCGCTCAAGTTTATGGGTGTATCTATGGGGGTGTGTAATAAAACGAGCGTCTAATGTATACGTGAAAGGGTGTGGGTCATTGTGGCGTATTTATTGCCGTAATTTAATGAGAAACGTGCGCCGGGAAATGCCGGAAAAACTCGGAAAAGCTATACCGAATTGTGTTCATCAGTCAAACGCAACGCGCCGCTATCTCGGGGGTGGAAAACTTTCGAACCGCCTGGTTCCGGTCGATAAATTTTTCTCAGTGGTAAATCTTTCTTCCGGGATAATTTTATTACGATCGAGCGGGACGGTTACGACTCGTCCGCAAAGGGTTAATGTTCGTCATGGATAACTTTCGAAAGGTCGTTGCATTTGTTTGGAAATTTTCCATATAAGAATGTTACAATAATTCAGCTTGTTGTAGTTGAATTTCACCAACTCGACTAATAAAGAAGTTATTATTATATATTAAAAGAAAATCTTGAACAGCGACTTTTTCAATATTCATTCATATATACATATATGTACATACATATGTATGTACGTAGATATCTCTAAATAATATTCAAAATATAAGGCCCTCTCGATTATCCTGGCCAATACAAGGGAGCACGGGACCAAATAATTGAAAATCTTGGATAATCCGAAGTATTAATTTTCGATATCGTTTCTATTGTTATACTAGTGTGGTGCCTGTTGATTTCAACGGCTGGCTTCGGAAAGGAATTGATACACGAATTAAAAAAAAGTTATATGTCTCGGTGGTTGGGCTTTTGCCTAGTACCGAGAGCCACTCAGTTGACCTCGATTGACACGAATTTATTCTGAGCATATATGTTATGTTGCTGGTCAGAATTGGATATCTGTGACTCTAGGTTGATCGTTTTCATTATTGAAACGGTTCCTGCATTAAATTGGCTAAAACCATTCTACCTACTATGTCACCACTATTTGAATACGATTAATGTACAATAAAATGTATGTACAGGTTTAAAATTAATGGATGTCTCCTTAATTTAGAGTTTTTCAGTGTCAGCGAATTCATGGCATGTCGTAATTCAGCGACTTTTGCAATAAAATGCTGCATTGTTTGTAATTGGCCAGGAAGGCGCATTGGGGTTTACCTGTTAGGTCTTCCTGGTATATATGTATATAATATAAATAAAGTGTAATTTATAGGCACGCGCGCGTATTAGTAATAAAAATTCGAACGCTCATTAAACATTCGCCGTTCGCCCGCGTCGAAATGATGAATGAATGTGTGTATGTGTGCGTCTGACGCTGACGTCACCCATTTCAATACTCGCTCGGCGATCAATATCAAGAGCACATGTCAGACGCTCAGGTATCTAATTACCCACTTCCCCGTATCTCCTCCACACGATCGGTTGTCACGCCACATTTCTATGAATAACCTATACTCCTGGTATTCTTAAATTCGTTTTTTTTAAGTCCACGTGTCATACATACAAACCCATCCCACAAACACACATACAGACATACCCACAAACTCACATCACGTCCGTTTTATATACATCTAACTTATAATTTTGAAAGAGACTTTGGAACTATTGTTGGTTCATAAATTCGGGACGCCATCAAACAAATGAATGTTCAAATAAATTGGAATAAAATAAAACTATTCAAATAAATGTAATAAAATGTTTACTATTAGATTGGCCATGTTTAAGCGGTTTATATTACAAATACACTAGTCTAATATATAATTTCGAAAGAGACTTTATAACTGTTGTTGGTTCGTAGAAAAACAAATGAATATTAAAATAAATTGAAATAAAATAAAACTATTCAAATAAATTTAATAAAGTGTTTACTATTCGATTGGCCATGTTTTAGCGGTTTATATTACAAATACCAAGCGAAGCCCATTATTTATAAAGCAAATTTTATAAATAAATTCGATTTTTTGAATTTTTGTATAGACACACTATAAAAATACATCAAAGTAACTTATGTTAAAAAATTTTGGTAGTATATAAAATATAAAGAAATTTTTTCATTCAATTAAATCTCTAATTTCAAATGTATCATATAAAAGCGAATGAATGCCGTTACTACAAACATCAATATTTTATTTCATTTTAAGCTTATAAAACGGTCTACACAAAAGGACTTTGTCTACAATCAAACTGAAAAGATGAATTCATAAAAAAAAAATGATCTTTTTATCGTTAGCTTTGATAAATAAAAGAGAGCAAAGAAAGAGTCAAAATTATTAAAATGATACAATTGTAAATAAAAGATCAAAGTTTGCGGCAAAATATTTATAATAGGAATCAAATAATTATATTACAAACAAAAAACTGCTTCTATTGTATATATTGTATATATATATATATATATATATATATATATATATATATATATATATATATATATATATATATTTATATGTTATCTGTTATATGTTACATATATTGTTATATATTTATTATATATATATTATTATATTGTATATATATTATCTACTTCTATTGTTTATATATATTATCATAGTTAGAATCATAGCAATGATACAATAAACCAAAGCTTTATAAAGTAAATACATATTATATGTCTTTGAAGTACACTCTAATTAAGCACAATTAAACATATGTATACATAAAATGTTGGATTAAATTAAAGATTTGATGCAATTTTTTTTCAAATCTAGAAGGTGTTTAATATTAATGGCTTTAGATTAATTTTAAGATCTTCTGGAATTCATTTACACGTCACACGATGACTTTGAGTTTGAAAACTAATTAACTTCTCGAGCACGACGCGCTCGTGTGTAATATGCTGAACAAACACGAGCGACACGTTGACAAATTTACTGCGTAACTTATGTAAGCCGGAAACACGTAATTATTAATAATAATAAACAAAGGCTGAAATGCATTTTCTGCATTCGGAAATTAAACGTCGTCAACGCACACTCGTTGCTGCACTCGAGTGGGAAAAACCTCAAAAGAAATATTCGACGAGTCGCGCTAGGAAAACGCACTTGAAAAACTGGGTGCGAGAGAATTGCATTGCGGAGAACTGCAGCACTTCAAATCGCAAAATGAATAAAAACCTCTCCGTATCGCGGAGAAGATTCTGAATAATAAGTGCAGAAAACAGATAAGAAAAATGAAAAAAGCCCATGCAATGTTAATGCAACCGCGTACAATCTGTGGGCTCTCACATTATAATTTTACATATACCCAACATCGCCTTTTGATATTATATTGCATAAACCAGAAAATTTAAAAAGTTAGCTTTAAATTGAAGAATGCACATATATAAAAGATCATCTTTTTTATACTTGTATAATATTAAAACCGAATTTTGTGTTTTAAAGCTGTCAACGAAATGTTAAAAAAAAATAAAGAAAACACGACATTGATGAATCGACCTAATAATCTACTTTATTTCCTTTTATTATCGTTATTTTTTAAACATATTTTATAGTGAAAGTTTTGACCCTCCCTCACCGAAGTGGGGTATGCAACTGCCCCAATTTTATACCCTATATTTCTTGTATTCCTAGAATGAACTACAAGAAATTTATTTTAATAGATTTTGTATGATTTACAATAGAGGTACATCGTAAAAATATATTTATACATTTCTACGTTCCAAAGTATGATTAAAAGGTGGTAGCGATAAGTCACGTTTTTGACTGTTCTTGATCGATGAATCAATGCGAGAGAAAGAGACAGCTATATTTTCGTGAGCTATTGTTTTCGTCGCTTTTGGCGCGTGGCTATTGATTCATGCAGTCGCCTGTTGGCCTTACTTGTGTGCGATTGCATGTTGATGTTTGTCGTTATTTTTTAATATAAAAATAGTCAAAAACATGCTATAGGACTAAAACTTTTTTATGTTGATGTATGGAATGATTAATAAGACATATATTAAAACCATTTGTATTGAGAAAAGCTGCATTTTGATTAAAAAATATTGAGGTCCTTCTCGATCCCGGTTCGGGACACTCGTTCGATCTCGACGCCCCGTCCTTCAAAGGTTAAAATCTTGAATTTGAAATTGTTCTACATAAATAATAGCTTGAAAATATAATTTAGTGTAATAATTTTAACCAAAAGTGCAAATTTTTTGTCTGAAAGTTAATGTTTTAAAATAATACGTATTTTGGAAATTAAAGATAATTTTCCTCGGGAAAACATTTTGAAGAATATGCACTCTCTCTTCGCAGACAGCGCTCAACGTCACCACTTGGTTTGCGGTTATTCTGCCACTGTCTAATGAACATCTCTCTCTCGACACTAATGTTTCTCAAACTGTCAACGCTATGAGCATATTTTTAAAAGTAGGAAAGATGCGGAATACGCTCGAGAAATTCATTACCGCGTTTAATTAGTACGACGAATGATAAAGTGAGTTTAACGTACATACACATGGCAAAGGGAGTGTATTTCATAAAAGCCGACTCACTAATGTACGTATATATTTTAATGTTTATTTTATAGGGCTAAGTCTGTGGTAATTCGGCGGTGAAATATTTCACTCATGACCTTAAAGCTTGCGGTAAGGTTAAGTTAGGTCAGGTCATGTCCAAGGGCCTAGAATTCTACTAGAGTGGTATTCGTGTATAATTTATCGTATTTGAAAAATACATGGTCTTGGTCAAAAATCTCATAAATATACGAGTCGTCCAGAAGCCAACTATATTATACGAATTCGACGGAATGTAAAATAGAAGATTAGTGTGAGACATTTAAGTATAGCTCACATTTATTTCGAAACTAGACACGTTTTCAATTTTCTTTTAATATATACGCATGATGTTTGTATTATATTCGATATGTACAAAACACGAGAATATTTGTGAGGCGAAAAACGAATATCTTGGAAAAATTGAAAATATTCTTGTTATATTAGAGCGTACGGATTTCATGGTAATTCGGCAAAAAAGCAAACGCACATAAATAAAGCAAACACATGTGCGAGAAGAACAAGCAGACTACAAAAATGAGCGTTTGCTTATTCAACTTTCGTACGCAGCAAACAAATGTTTTATTTTTCTAGACTGAGGTGGGGGGTTTAGTTGAATTGTTAATAAAAATAGCACGTGACCTGAAAACGTTGTCGATCTCTGATCCGGAATAAAATTAAACGATAAACATCTTTCGATGCACGTGTGTGAGATAAGTTTCCAGGCGCACTCGTACATACATATGTACATACATTCAAAATGATAATTTTTTACAATAGCGTAGTGGCCATTAGAATATATAAATATAGTTGCGTAAGGGTGGGTTCAGAGCCAAATTAAAGGCCAAAGTCATTTCACAGCATTTATTCAACCATTTAGGAGGTCCACACGTAACCACCGCTCACTCCAGAATAATTGATCTACCGTGTGTACCTCCTTATAAGGGACAAGTTGCCCAGCATAGCATCCCCGATCCGTTGGCGTGTCTATTGTTTAGGCACGTTGGTATAACCGCACTCTCCCTGTTATGTGATAACCCCAACGTATCTTTTGTTCGGGCACATACTGAACCTAATCCGGGGTTTTTATTGTACATATAACATACATATATCAATTCCGTGTGTTCGTTTTATTGTGGTAACGCCATAAGATAATTACTTATTTTGAAGCCGATGTTCAAACGACATTTAAACTGTCAGTATTAGACTCATAGGTCAATAGGGATTGCAATACCAGTATACCAGTATTTACCTTTAAATCGAAAAAAAATGCTATTGGTAAATACCGTTAAATTTAAAAATTTAGCATTATCTATTTTATTGCGAATTAAGTTACAAATAAAGGCATATTATTGAATAATATTACAATAAAATCGATGCAAATAGCGTATTGTGGATTGGGTGGTATGGACTTTGTTTATTTTCAGTATTAAAAGTGGAAAGTTCAAATTTATAAATCCACTGTCAATACAGACCAACCAAATCGTAATAAATGCGATCAGACGATTGTTTTAATTATGTATGATCGAAATTTTCAAATGGTCCAAAGTTAAAATAAATAAATACGATTGGTTCAAAATAAAAAATATATTTATTTATTACGAATTAAATTTAATGCATTTATATGACATTATTCACCTGAGGAAATAATTTTTGATTGCTTACGATTCAATCTATGTATATGCACATACACCCAAAGAAGCTCTTAATGACTTTTATTTTCAAAACAATCTCGGAAACATAAAAAAATGACGATTTTCTGAAAATAAAGCTTACTCCATACAAACAAATCCATGGCAAGCGTGACGCGCTTTGTATGGGGATTTTGAATTCTCTTTATTCAGTAAAAATTTATTTTAATCACTCCAATGAAACTTCAATAGGTGAATATTAAAAGTTAATTTTTTTTGAAAATATTTAAAAATTCGAAACTACTCTCGAAAAAATCTACTTTTTATAATCAGACGGTTGGAGGCACAGGGCATCATTTAAAAGTAATGAAATTTTTTATTTAACATTTTATTGATACACTGAAAGTTTTCCATTAGGACCATCGTTGAAAATCCAGAATTACAGAAGTCTATTTTTAAAGATAAAAATTTGAAATTGCGTTCAAATAAATGAAGATAATATTTTTTATTTATGAGTATTTAAATATTTTTGAAATAAACTATTGATAGATATTAAATGACTAACTGAATTACATTTGTTTTATAAAGCTTTTTATTAGTTAATTAAAATTAATTTATAAATTGACATTGATAAATTGATAAATATAGGCTCCAATTTGGATTCCAAAATCTGACACATACGTAATTTTAATAAAATATTGAAGGCTTAGTTAATCGTGATACGAACACTTTTCTAATGAAATGATGTTCAATAACTTTCAAATCTTAAATTGAATAAAGCTTATTGATTCCCACCAAAGGTATTCAAAATCCCAAGCTCTGGATCTCTATCTTTACTAGTGCAATGTTCTTGTATGCATACCGATATTGTGGATGAATTATTATCGACATAGATATATAATTTGTAATTGGAATGCGATTGTGCAGTGGTCCAAGATTGAGAATCACAGTGCGGCATGCCCGAGGCTCTTCATCGCAGGCCGTCAGCTAATTGAAGTGCAATTGCATCACCCCCGTGTGCAAATTACACCTCGCTCCTGGAGGATATAAGTTGCCTTTGAGAATGTGAAACCTAGTTAAGGACTCGAACGTGCGCTGTCTAATGTTCAATGGATAACCCAAATTGATTAGACATAATAATCTGGTTTTCTGGACCGGATTTCCGGAGATCATTATTCGAATACCGCACGTTAACTTTACATAACTCAATGATATAAGCGGCTTGATTTTGGATACAAAAATTGTGGGTTTTGCGTGGCGATTGATGGGAGATTTTAATGCTTGTGGTTTGTGGTCGATCGTTAAAGTTTAAGTTATGTCAAAGATGAAAGCTGCTTTGATTGAGATTATTAATATTTTTATTTGGAAGACGGCAAGTAGCGTTCAAGAGTAAAATATTAACTTGAAAGAAGTTTTTAAATACATATGTATAAGATTTGGAGAAGATAATATAGGCAGTAAGATTTGGTATTGAAACGTTGATTTTCATCAAGCTTAATCGGCTTCGATTAAGCTGGTTGGGACATGTTCTTTGAGTGAAAGAAAGCTTCTGAATATATTTTTGTATGTTCAAAAGATTTGAAAAAATCAATTGAATGAATCGCTTATAGAAGAGGCTCTACAATAACATAAAAGTAATTTACAACAATATTAATATAAATGGATAAGATGATACTAATGAAGAACAACTATGAATATCATAGTATCATAATACGCTTATATATATATATATATATATATATATATATATATATATATATATATATATATATATATATATATATATATATATATATATATATATATATATATATATATATATATATATATATATAAATATGTATAATACTGATATGAAACACCTTTGATAGAACACACTGTAGTACGTTGAGACATTACATTCGAGTTATAAATTAATTTGGCCGATTTCTTTACTGAAGTTCGGACATAATTAAAACGAAAAATTTATGCAGAGCAAAAGCTTTCATTCCCCGTTGACAACGACGACGAAGAAGAAGAGAAAGAAAATGGGGACATTTCCATTGAAATATCCGTTCGTGCGCAAATAATCCGAAAAATCTGGCTACGATGAAAATTTTCCGAGGAAAACTCACTCGAATTCCCCCCCTACCTACTTTTTATATCATTAATAACAAAACTATACTTACGGGCGACATCATTTGCAATCCTCCGAGAGCGACCCGGCTAATGAACTACGTCGTACGAGTATCGAGATTCTACCTAGTGAGAATTCAAAAGGATTTTCGACATGCTTATATATGCACGTATGTATGTGAGAAAATAGAAATGTTTCGTTTAATATTCATGGGTTGGGGCTCGAGCTCTATATATTTTTGCTCAGGTTCGTCGACCATTCTCATACTTCATTCCGGCCTGAAAGTACGTAAATGTCATCTGCTTATACAGAAAACAAAACGAAGCAACATTTCAAATCCTTCCCCCCATCTTCTACATACATATCTCGTCGTCAAGTACTTTCAGAGAGCACCCCGCGCAGTTGTAATTGAAACGTTGAAGATTGCATTGTCAAAGTGCTGTTTTGTTAATGACGTATGTAACTCGCACTCTAAATATTATATTATGTATATGATATTAAACTACAAATATGTACGTACATATTAATATTTAATATATTGTAAGAAATTATGCATTTCATAATTATAGCTACGTTTACAGAGAATAATGATGAGAAAATATCGCTAGTGGATGTTTTATTGGGGTCTACCTCACGGGCCCGAATGTGAAACGCCCGAATTAATATTAATGTGCGCGCGCAGAATACGGGAGGAAAAGCCTGTTCCTCTTGTTCCTGTTGTATCCTGCTCGCGCAAATTAAGTGAGTATGTACGTGAGAATGTACCGTTTACCATGCATCCTTTTTTATCTTTCGACTTAAGATCTTTCGATTTTCGATCATTGCCTTCCGATATTTGCGTTTTCGGGCGTTTCACATTCGGGCCCGTCACGGAGACCGGTTTTATTGATATGTATAAAGCTTAAGGAGAAAATTATATTCGTTTTATACGTTGAGATGAAAAAATATATGGGACGTTCCATACTAGGAAGTGTCTAAGAAAAGTAACAAAATTTAAAAAGAATTTTAAATTTTGTGTCAGTGAAACGACTTAATAAAGTTTTTATTCATCTTCTTCTACCATTTTAGATTAGAAAATATAAAATGAAATATAAATGTATATACATATACAACGAAATCTTTATACGATTTATAGTACGTGTGTATTAAGATGATAGAGGAGATAATTTTTAAAAATTATTTCGTTATTTTTTTTATTTGAATTGGAAAAATGCTTGATTTATAAATGATTATATGTTTGTATGCATATTCGATTGTGAATAAAATTTGAAGCTAGTGCTTATAAGCCGAAGTCGTGGAGTGGGATTCGAAAAAAATCAACCGACTCCGACTCCCTTTTTAGTTTTTTCTTTAATTAATTGCAGTATTGTGTCAAATAGTCGTCAAATAGTTATTGAAGTAAATCCACTAAAATTTAAATTTAATAATTTCTTTACACGTACGTAATCACGAATTTAAATTATATTATAAATAAAATACAATTATTGATTTATTTGGGCAATACACATGTACTTAAAATGTACTTATTTTTTATTTATACCTATTTAATTACCAATAATTCAATAAATTGTATTAAATTTCAATTTTAATTGATTTTTTTAATTCCTTTAATTTTCTATATTTTGAAAATTGCTATAATTTTTTTTACTTTTAACAATTTTATTCGCTGGCAAGAAAAGTCAATCTTACAAAAATCGATCAGGTTGAAATCGAAGTTTGGAGTCGGAGTCGGTAAATTTTGATCTGACTTCACAGCCCTGCTTATAAGTAAATTAAATCATCTTTGAATGAAAGATATACATACATATATGTTTATTAGAGTCAAAAATTTGGCACACAACACATCCAAAAGAATATACAGATCAGCGAATTTAATATTCAAAGCAGAAATCCGCTATATGCAAAATGTGTGCGTACTTCATAGTTTGAAACTTTTCGCAATTATAAAGTAAGTCAATTAGTGAGGCGCCAAAATAGGAAGATGTCTCGAATAATCACGTCGACAACGAAAACCCGAAACCCTTTGAAACATAATACAAAGAAATATTAGATTCCGGGAGTGACTCGACACACCCCAGATTCCCCGCCGCCTTTCTTCAGAATGATCGGGGTTAATTATTAAAAAGTTTCCGGGCCCCAGATGCTTTGCTGATATTTCCAAACTGAGTTTTGGAAGGGACCGGGGGAACGGAGTCTGGGGGAGGTGTCGGACGACGAGAGAGTGGACTTTGGGACCAATGGGTCCTCTGGACTACGACAATGTGGGAATTTCAAGTAACATAAGTCAATTAAGACCTAATAGCCTGACGATGGAAAAGTTAGCGACGACCCCAACCCCGTTTCTCCATTCCGTTAATTTGCAAGGCGACTTGGCCGAAGCGGAAACACCTGATGATGCAATTCATAATTTATATCCAAAATCTGCAAGTCCTCTGCTATGGATCGATTTTACAACGACCTGCTGAATTTATAGAATGACTATTTAATTTTTCAATTAACAAATGTATTGAATGACGAAAATGCAAAGAGATTGATCGATGGGCAATATTTGTATTCAAGTTCAATCTGAAAATTGATGTTGATGACTCTCAAGTATTCCTGTAAGGTTTAGAATTATTTAATAGAGTAATTGTTTTATTGTAATCATTCATTTGTTAATAAAATTGAAGCTAATGTAATTGCATACGAAGAGCGCTTCAAGAAGAGAAGTCGTGCATCTAAATTTTCTCTTCATTGTAGAAAACTCGTTTAAAATATGAAATACGTTGGCGAAAATCTCATTAATTTCAAATTAAGCAACGCGATTCGTTTAACTCCAAAAATAATGACTTTTCATTGGAGAAAACTTTTAATGCAAAGAACAACGCGGTCGTTTTATTTTACTTCTACAGACAACCGACTTAATGCATGGCGTCTGGTTTGCAAACGCGAATGTTTTATAATTTATTACAAAGGTAATCTCTACTCAGATTCCATTAAAATGCACACCATACTATGTGTGTATGGAAGAGTAATAAAGTGGTGGTGGATACTTTGATGACAAGCTTCCATTATAATTTTAAAAGCTTTACTGCACAATAGCGCTTCAAAGGGAAGGTGAACTTTGACAAGGATCACGATAAGTTCTCACGTTTCAAAAACACGGATCGATGCAAACACTACAAAGCTAAATTTTATGATTACATTGTTATAATTTGACTAATAGTATAAATGTAAATTAAAGTTAAAAATTGCAATTTTTAAAAGATTTTCAAAAATTTCATACCAATTAGAGGGAATGGACCTATAATGGATCCAAATAATAACAGGATTTGGTTTTACCGTTTATTGAACGATTAATTAATTCCATCAATTTACTGGTTGCTGATGATTAAATAGCAGAGTACTGAGGTGTTCAATATTTCCTGAACGTATGTATGTTGTATTATATAAATATTCGGTTACTATATAGTATGTATATACTAGTTGATTAGCCCGATGAAAGATCATCGCATATAAAAATATTCAATAAAAAAGATAAAGTTCTAGGCTTTTAAACAATTAAAGTCCGATAAAATGAGTGGAGGGTGGAAAGTCAAACATATAAGACTACAGGCTAGTGGCAAATGGCTAGCTGTTATCGTCTCAAATTTTTTTGCATTCTTAAACGTGTTTATTACGATTATTTTTCACCAGCGAATTATCAGAAGGGATTTAAATTTCTATCGGTGACCACACCACGCAAAATGGCAAAGTTTCAAATCGATCGAAAGAATCTAGGAATGTTGCCTGAAAGATTAGCGAAGTGAAACATTGTAAAAAATAGTATTAAAAGTAACCGGAATATAAATTAAAATTGGGAATCGGAACTTAAATCAGAATCAGAAGATGGAATTCGCATCAGGATCCAGAACTGAAGTAGAAATCTGGAACCGTAACTGAAAAATAAATCGGGAACGGGAACTGAAAAAGGTATCCGGATTCGGGACTGAAAAAGGAATTAAGATCCCGAACATAAAAAGGAATTAAATATATGCATTAAATATGTATATTAAAAACCGGTCTTCGTGACGAGACAGAATGTTAAGTTACAGAAAACGCAAATATCGGAAGGCAAAGATCGAAAATCGAAAGATCTTAGGTCGAAAGATCAAAAAAAAAATGGTGCATGGTAAACGGTACATACTCACTTAATTTGCGCGAGCAGGATACAACAGGAACAAGAGGAACAGGCTTTTCCTCCCGTATTAATGTGCGCGCGCAGAATACGGGAGGAAAAGCATGTTCCTCTTGTTCCTGTTGCATCCTGCTCGCGCAAATTAAGTGAGTATGTACGAGTATGTACCGTTTACCATGCACCATTTTTTTGATCTTTTGACTTAAGATCTTTCGATTTTCGATCTTTGCCTTCCGATATTTGTGTTTTCTGTAATTTAACATTCTGTCTCGTCTAGTAGACCCGTTAAAAACACCAAATAACTTTAAACGTTTGGAAGTGTTGGGCCTTCCTGTACTTTGTAATTTAGGTGTCAAACCTCCGCAAAAACGATAAATAAGATAAAGTACATATTTCGAAAGCACACAGATGTCTATTTAAACGGAGGACTAAATTACGCCACAACATATAAGGCAAGCGTAATTAATAGTCACCTCATTTGCACTCGAGATGTTACGACGCTCGACATCGTAATAGCGTACCTTACAATCATGAATCATCTCGTCGAGCTACCGCTAATGGGAAAAATTACCAAAGTGTCTCGGGCGCGCCAAGGCGTTATAGTTTGTCGTGCGGAAAAACATTTTCCTCGACGAAAACGGCAAAGGGCGAGCAAAAAGGAGGGGTACTTTCGCGAGCATGCATCTCCAGATTCGCCATGTTTATGGGATGCACATACTGCATAGAAGACGATGCCTCGGCTGATAGCGTTTCCTTAGTGCGCACACGTAAATGCAATTATGTGGATGCGGAATTATGCACCCCGGGAGTTGTGATTGCGAAAATTTTCAACGCGCATCTGACATCCGTGGAACTGAATTATTGCGCCAGCTACGTATAAATACATTATTGCGAGTTTATTTCGTTTTTGATGTGTATATTTATTATGTGCGTCAACGAGATGAAATCGTGTAAGTTGACGGTATAAATTCGGTGTCAAACTTGCCCCAGTTTCTCCCAGACCCACCACCTTTTCGTTTCCCATCCGGCATTCGTGTCTCCTTTAATATGCATTGCGATGTCATTGTTTTAGCGCCGCGAGCTTTTGAAAAATGGCTTGCATTTTACGTCAGCGAGTTTTTCCGCTTTTCCGACCTGGCCGGAAGCGGCCAAGAATTTTCCCACTCGGGCGTCTTTTCGAGATAAATAGCATGTAGCGTCGACAAATTTACGTATAATGCTTTCCATTATATGGGACGTTTATTTCGAAAGTGGTATATAAGTTCATTTTATAGAAGGGTGGAGAAATATAAAAAAGTAATACTAAGAGTAATTTATAAAGGAAAAGTTGAACATGAACAAGATGAATATGCTGAAAAAGAGGAAGTTTGCACTGAAAATTTTATCGTTTTATATGGAAAACGATCTCGACTTAAAAATTATTATAACATTTGACTGTGGCAAATAAACACATCTTTTTGTTTGAGCACAATTAAAATAATTAAATTGTGTGAACTTAATATATACTATTTTATATGTATGAAAAATAGTTACTGGAATAACATCGATAATTTATTTATCCTACTGTTATTTTTATTTATTTATACACGCCATCTATGGTCAACATTGTACATAAGAATTATTTAAGGCCAATTATAAACATCATCAAACGTTACAATCATCATTTTTGCTGCATTTTCATTAAATATGAACAAACAATGAGATGCTTTTAAATCAATTTTGATATGAGTACTACAGGATTGCCAATTTGTTTGAACCATTTCCAATAAAATCAGATAAATTGGCAAAATCTGAAAGGAAACGATTGACCTTATAGTCCCATACCCAAGGCATGGCCAGCAACATAGGGATAGGCCTAGGGGACAGCCTAGGGACAGCCAGGGATAGGACCAATGCTCGCACAATCAAAAGCATTACATAGTGATCCATGTTTCTGGTTAAAATGTAGAATTTTATTTTTTATACATAAATATGTACAGATTTATGTATTAATTGTATATAATAATTTATATTCAAATATCTAAAGCTGTTGAATTCCATTAGAGACGTCGTGGGTTCAAGTTCTAGCCAAATACACTTTTGGCGAGATCTTGTGGTTATCAAAACATAAATCGACTGTCTCCTGTTTGAATTTTCCGATTTTTCTAGCTTAATTTTTGTGACGGATCTAATAAATCGGTATCCTCTGCCTCATTTTCTAGTAAATTCGAGTTATTAGCAAGTCCAATTTGTTGAATCTTATAAAATTCTACCTACATAATTTATTTCTCGCAAATATGTTGTATATGAAAACACTTGTTGATTGTCCATATACATATGACTATATTGTATTGTATGTATGTCCTGTTAGGTTTGAAAAATTTTTTAGTACTTATGTACAAAAATAATCTAACCATATATGTCGCCTTAGGGAAATACCTGTCATGGCACATATTATGTAAATGTAATAAAAAAATATACATATGAGCCGTTGTATTTGAAAGTGGCGGAAGTCCAATTTTCATTTGCAATGTTTGGCTAAATTCACAAAATTGTTATCACTTCTTAATGTGATATGTCCAGAATCTCGGAAAAGCAGGATAAACGTATTACAGGCCACCACTATTTTTAAATATTGTTAAACATTTCTCGAATTTCAAATATAACGACTCATATACTTAATTATTACATTTTAAATACATTTACGATTTTTTTCATTGTTTACGACTCAAAACAATTTCAATACTTAATTAAGCTCAATTGAATGTATACATTGATCCGAATTGATATTTTGTAATAATAAACATGCCAAACGACCCAAAAAAAGGCTGCCAACCACCATGCGATCTTTCTCAACAAGACGAAAGAAAAAATACACTCGTACCTTTTTAAGCATTCTATATTCGTACGTGCGTCATGTCTCGAATGCTGACTAAAAAACGCGGACGAGAAACAAAGATCGACATCGTTTATTTTGAATCGAGTATTCGAAACGTATCCGGAAATGTCCGAATCAATCGGATTACTTTGAATTCTGTCGACGTAGCCGAGAGATACTTTAAGACTTAAGTCGTTCAAAGATCGTTTCGGAATAAAATACTGAAGCGAACCAAATTTGACGGCTCCACCACTCTTAATACATCAACGGTTTCAGACCTAATCCATCACAAAGAACTCTCGACTGAAGTATTTAAACACATTTCGAGACATTTAGTCTGTACGTAGGTTTATTTCATCTATTCTTGGGTAATGTGGGTGCAAGATAGAATACAAATGTGTCGCGTCAAAGGTTACAAATGACGCTGGGGTGTTTTCCTCGGACGAAGAATTGAAAGAAATGTGCGCGATTTTTCACCTTTTGAAAAGCGCTTTTCCGAAACAAAACAATTGCGATTGTTTTTCGCTATCTGCAACAAATCAATGCGAAGCTGGGCGCCAATAGTGTTTGGATGGGCGAACGCTGTAAAAGCGCAGGTGTACCGTAACGGATAGCTTTTCGTTTGTATTGTTTGAATTATCGATGAAATGAAAGGCTAGAAGTGCTATTTGTTACTGAGAGAAATTTGTTTCAAACATCTTACGGTAATTATCCTATTCGACAAGTTTTCAGCAAAATAATGTTTGTTAATTGAATTAGTAATTACTTAATCAAAAACGATGTTTCTAAATAGGTTTAAAAGGTAATTTAGATATCGGGAATTATTGCATGGAAATAAATTGATACATTTTGTATTGTACGTAGAAAGGTTCTTGGACTGAAATATGTAAACAATTATATTGTAGAAGTAGGAAGTCTGTTTGTTCGATTGAACTTTATACAATTCTGAAACATTTCATCAGTGAACTTTGCGTAGTTACCTTTAAGGATGGTTACAATATTACTGGCTATATTATATTTAAACACCCCACCATAGGATTTGAACTCCTTGATATTTCCAAATAATATCCGAGCTAGTCGCATTGTCAATTAGGTATAACCAAATTTGTTTATTGACATAAATGTTCCATTTTGTTTTGATTTTTTGTTTCATGTTTTTATATTAAAACTTATGTTCTGTTAAAAATATTATCGTATAGGAAATATGAAGCTAACTGTGAAATCTTTTTGTTTGATAAGCGGTTAAACTAATCAATTATTTATTTAAGTTTAAGTTCAGACCATTGTAGCATTACAATGGTCGAAAAAATACAGAGATATGAGAAAAATTAAAACACATATACATATGTAGCATAAACAAAAATACATTTTTATGATAATTATAAAAAAACAATAGCATTAAAATAATAGCTGATAAAGTAAAAATATCAAATAATAAAATACAAAGTAGTCTTGCATCTGGGTCTACCTCGTTCTACCAACTTGCAATATCTCAAGACTCGTTTTCCCAACTTTTTATGTGTATTCCATCGTTGAGTTTATATATGTACATACAAAACACATAAGTATGTATACGAAAATTTTTGATATTGTGAAATAAATTAAATTATTAAAAAAATATGGTCATAATCGATTTTTAATCGTTTTTTCAAATATTCTAAAGGTATGTTAATACCTTGAAAATCTATGAACGATCACAAAATATATATCAAAGATATTACATAAATGTATACAAAAAACATTTTTTTACATATAAAATATACAAACTCCAAAAAAAAAGTTTTACGTTTGTTTCATTATCAAGTTTTGTTTTTTATACTTCTTATATTTCTCAAATACACGGATAAGTCACAAGTTGGTCACATTCGAATTTTTTTTCTTATCTACATACGTGTGAAATTTTTTATAAATGGTTTATATATTATGCATGTATGTACATATGTACATATATTGAAGGGTTCCCGGAAAGATGCACTAAATTGCACTGATTAGTAGCAAAAAAAAGAAAGAAGTCCTAATTTTCAATGGCGCTCAAAAATAACTTACGCAATAGAATTTCACAAAAAAAGGTTAGCACATTTTATTCTGTTGCGTTAGATCTTCTATTGCGTTAGAATTCTATTGCGTTAGATCTTCTTTGAGCATCTTTCAAAGTTTGGATGTCTCGAGAGTGCAACTATCTCGAGTGCATTTTTCCGGTCACCATATTGAAGCCTCTATTATTGTGGTGCATTAGGGATTCTTGTACTGCCACAATGGTCCAAACTTAAACACATACAAATATATATATATATATATATATATATATATATATATATATATATATATATATATATATATATATATATATGTATTTATAAAACAATTCAATCTGCATAGTCTTTTGTTGGTCCACGAGTCGAACAGAGGGGTAATAACAGATGAAAGAACACGGTTGGAAAATCTCAAAATTAAACTTGAAATGGAGATAGCTTCGAAGATTGGCTGTGTGCTGGAGATAGCGAAGACACGGCAAATAGTAGATTGTTTAGATGTCTGTGTTTGTTTCCGGTTTCCGCGTCGGGAACAAACACAGCTGATATCGGGATCTGTTTGCGCCACCGTACTCCCAGCATTCTCTATCATGTTTTCACGCTTTTCCTTCACGGGAAAAACTCGCCTATTGCCGATCGACGCGATGCACACACATTTTGAGAACCGTACGAAGAATACATCCGTTTCGTTTGAACAGTAGTGGTGCGCTCTAACGGAAGTTAACTTTCATGCCTGTGAATAAAACACACGCCATTATACGTGACGCAATATATTGAATCGGGTGAAGTTAAAATTCGGCTTTGTCTATGTGCTTAATTCCCGTTTTGGATCCGCAGTCTCTTGCCACCGGTTTAATCTCTGTTTATTTATGAAAGTTTTAAGCATGTTTGCATTAACGGCGTCGAAACCAGCATAATTTGTCGCAAATAACTTAGATAAGCTCCGTGAATATAGTAGATAGTGTAATAAATCTCGACGACCGGAAGACGTATTTGAATAAGAACAGATCTGAATTTCATTGCGGAGAGTTTGTTTAGTTTGTGCGATCATTGTACATATAAGAAGTACTATAAGAAGTCATACAATAGAAGGCTGCATTCATAGATATATTTGTGTAAAGATATATTTAGTTGGAAATGTATTTTTTTATCTATTGAAAAACCATCTACGATCATAGTTTGAGTATCATGAAATACGTATATATGTATATAAAACTAGGGATTGCATACCGGTATACCAGTATATCGTCAAAAATTCGCCATTGGTAAATACCGGAAAATTTTAATAATGCCGTAAACTATTTTATCGTGAATTAAATGCATATGTACATATATAAATACAACACTAGTTCACCCCATAGCATATTATGAGTGGTCACGGGCTCGAGTTCCAATAGAGCCCCGCTGCTGGCCAGACCTTGGTTTGTGACTCCAGGTCAATCGCTTCTTATCAGAGTTTGCCAATTTTTATGATTTTAATTGAAACGGCCCCTGTAAAATTGTCCATGTCCTTTCCTTTCTCTCTCTTGCTAATCTAAAGTTATTCAGCGCCTTGAGGTTCGCCAATTTGATTATAAAATGCTGTAAAAATTTCTCCATAGACGTAACTGTGGATGTTTGTATGAATTCGCGTTGTATAAAATGCTTTTGTATAATATATTGTATTGTAACTGTATAAGTGCAATCGTCGCTTTGGAGCGATGTGTAAAGGTGAGTGTTCATGTTCTATGAAATAAATTTAAATATACAAGCATATTATTACATAATATGTAATACATACATTAAAAATCTATGCAAATGGCATATTGTGGATTTATTTGTCTGGCGTTTGTTTATTTTCAGTATGAAATTTGGCAATTTCAAATTGATAGATCCAATGACAAACTCAGACTAACCAAATCGTAAGAAATACGATCAGACGGTTATTTCAAACTTTCAAATGGTCCAAATGATCGAAACTTTCAAATGGTCCCAACTTAAAATAAATATATATGATTGGTTAAAAATAAAAACTTATTTATTATTATGAATTTAATTTAATGCATTAATATGATATTATTCATTTGAGTAAATAATTTTTAATTATTTACGATTCAATATAGGTTAACGTTTTTAGGAAAAGCAACCACATACAGACCTCTTTCATTTACCGGTAAATAACGGTATACTGGGAGTAAGAAAAATCATTTTCCGTTTTCGGCTTATGAAATTTGACGGTAAACTGCAATATCTAATTATAACAAACTTGATGGTTCTCAATCAAGACTGTAGATTTGCACGGTGTCCATCTGTATATACCTGTAGTAGATACGACTAACCGGATCTGGTTGGATCCATTCAAGAAATGAAATTGAAAAATCTTTATCATAGCCTTAAATAAACCAATCGTGCCAAAATCTAGATGTTCTATTGTATATTGAAAATAATATGGTCTTGGGAAATGACCCACTCTATTCCCACATAGTACTTGTGCCTAATTTTCTATAATGCAACACATTAGTTTGCAAATATATTGAGATCTTTCTAACTGTGCGAGTTCAAAACCTCGAAAAGATCTATCGAAACAGTGAAATTGGGCAACCGAAACGTACTACATACAATTTAAATACATTCACACAACATTTAATACGAATTATCGTCCAACAACTTAAATTCCCAAAACATACATACACAGAACTTATGCATTCAAAAGTTCAACTTAACCATTAGAACTAGCGCGAGCATAATAGTTTTGTGGACTTCTTCGTATGCAACGTTGGTTTGTGTGTACATTTTCCAGCCAGCAAAGAAAACTCACCAGGAGAGTTTCCGGAATTTTCGCATTTTAGATACATATGTATGTATATACAGGAAGCATCCTACATAACAGTGTGCACCGACAATTCAACAAACACACACACACACACACATATGGCAAAGATCAAAATTGTGAAACTTAAACTCTTTCGAGGTGGGTTTTCCACTTTTGCGCGTTGTTTTCACGGGAAAACTTCTCCCGGGATGCACTTCCCGTGACGCAAGACTGATAAATTGGCGCTCGGGACATTAGTTACACTGCATTCTGCTAATTGCCGTGAATACCGAACTGAAAATTTCACCCCGCGGAACTTTAAACAGTAAATACTTTGCCAGAAGGGGAACTTCTGGGCAACTCGTCGACTTGCTGACGTTTCGGAAAGGTTGAAACTTCCGGCGTAATTTACGGAAAAATTGCATTGTGCATTCGAAGACTGAGCAAGATGAATGGAAACTTTGCATCTATTGACACATTGGGGCTACATCGATTGAACGAATTGTGATAACGAGTAACGAGTGTCAGTTTTAGTTAATTATAGAATTATGTCTGTACATAAATACTTATATCATCATCATCATCATAATTTAGAGCCATTCACCATCCATTGCTGGATGAAGGATGCTGGATGCTTCCATTCATCTCTGTTTCACGCAACTCTTATTCATGCCACTCTGCACATTCCTCTAATTGAATCCACCCATATTCCTTGCGGACTTACCATTTCACAATTTTCCATTCTCTCGGGTACCGTTCTAACACCTTTTTTGTCTATTTTTCATCCATTGTTCCAGTAATGTGACCTGGTATTCTAATACGATTACATTCATCTTTGTTTTGCGCAACTCTCATTCATCTCACCCTACACATTTTTCTAATTAAATCCACCTATTTTCATTGCGGCCTACCTTTCCTTCTTTTTCTTTCACTCTTTAACTTTCTCTCAGGTACTGTTCCAGCACTTATTTTGTCCACTTTTTGCCAATTCTTCTAGCCAAGTGACACATTTCAATTTCACTCTTTCCACTTAAACAAGTAGTCCTGTTATTTTCTTACACATTTATTCCGTTTCTCATCTCTTGTTGCTTAATTTATATATTTCAGTCGAAGTGTATTTTCAGTTGTAGTAAATTACAACTGGCGTTTTAGGTCATTCATATACGAATACAATTCAACTAGTAGGTTATATCTCTACAAGTGCATTACTTTCAACAATGTGCGCCAGTTGTAATATAATAGTTGAGTTTTTACAGCTCTCATGTTTTACGAATGATCTAGAATTCGATAATGCGTTAATATTTTCAATATATTAAAGGTAATGAGTTCCATATTAAGATAAATCTAAAAATGCGTTCAGAACAAAAATGTGACTTTCCAACTCAATTTACTTGTCGAGAGACGTTTTCACGAAAATCTAACCTCTCCATTCAACTTGGTATCAACTTATAGTCGAAGTGTATTTTCAGTTGTCATATATTTTGACCAGTTGGAATATATAGTTCATTATATGAATCAACTCACGTGGATTAGACGAAATATATGTATTAAAAGTAGTCAAAACATATTACAACTGAAAATAAACTTCAACTGTAACATATAAAAAATGCCATAAAAATTATAAAGCGGTATGCTATTGTATTTGATTTAAATTAAAACGTCAATGGGGCTACAGATGTATCTTATAAAATAGTCTGTCCAATGGTATACTACATATATAGGCAGTTGGTTAAGTTAGATGGAATATATTCCAACTGGAAGATACAATTCAACTGTGACCATTCTCAGATAATCTATCTAATTTTGATGCTTTAAATAACAATTACTATTCATTACTTATTGCAATATAGTGTAAAAAGTAAAATAAAAAAAGCTTATACATAAAAGAAAAAGTGACGGAGACTGGGTCATGGACGTAGATAATTACATATGTAGATATAATACACACGTAGTGTTTTAGCTATACCTTATAAAATATAGTGAAATATACTCTCGAGTATAAAACATAAGCCCACCAACTAACACTAAACACTGCAAATACACCATACTGCAGTATGATATATTATATGATACTTTCGTACGGTAATACCATTCATTTATTCACGTGAAACGTATGCATTAAACACGTTGTCGAGTCATTAGTCGAAATTATATTCTTTCATGTAAATTTATTCCACAGCTTCCAACTCTAAATACTCCTACAAACGTACATATATACATATGTAGTACAGAGCGCGCCATAAACTACTTTTTAATCAGTGTCGGCGCTTAAAAAATAAATACAATAAAAAGTTCACTATATAATATAAATAATGGAATCAAATAAAGAGTGGAGATATTCTCGGGAACAATATTGCGGCGCAATATTGCGGGGATATAAAATGTCAATTTATTCATGGGGCACGAAAGCTGGTCGGCCAAAAGCAAACGACCTGACCGTTTATTGTACGAGACTTAACCCGCCGCCGCCCTCTCCTATAACCCTTTCGCGTCGTAAAAACGGGGTTGGAAATAATTAAAACACAAATCGCGAGCCGACCTTGTTTTGCGCGGTGCACGGTCGTGTTAATTATGCGACTAGTAAATATAACAATGGGCGCGAGCTCCTCCCGGTGAAAGCGACTCGGGTGTCTTTCCGGTTATTTATTATTTGTTGGGTGGATAGTTGGTGGTGTTTGGATGCTGCTTGCAAGATGCTCATGTAAATTGTCTGATAAAAACACATCGACGGAGAAAGTTGCCATCGTATAATTGGAGAATAGTGATGAAATTATGAGGAGTGGATGAAAGTATTGTTGGCGTAAAATCTACATCTCTACCTGTCTGGCGTATTAATTATGGAAAATTATACAGATATGTAGATCGTTATGTAAAATGGCATGGTTAATCAGAGCAGTGTTTATAACAATATACAAGTGACGTGATAAGAATTTATTCAATTCTCTACTAAACAGTTAGTACTGAAAAAATGTTGTACGAAATTTTAGTTCTTGATTTGTCATAAATATTTTATTCATTCATACATAGCCGATAGACTCAATTTAATTTTTTCCTATGATGCTGTAATCGAGATGCCCCTAAGCGACATACGATTTCAAATTTATATATTTACAAGTTTAATACCACAGGTATCACTCAGACGCAACCCGTAATGGCGTTATGTGAAAATATAAATTTTAATAAATTATTAAGTTGATTTGATTTGAACAATTTGAGTACTGATGTGTTTTCTGTTGAAAGCCCGCCACGCTGAAAATTTTGCAAACTCCAATAGAAAACCAATAGAAAGTAGGTATAAAAATTGTAGCTAATCCGAACAAAACCTAGATCACTACTAGTTTTGTAAAGGTGTGTTTAGACTCTCTTGGAACAATATAAAATAAATAAATAAAGTGTATTAATGATGTTTTTCCAAAACTAGTTCCAAACTAGTTCATTGCTGTTAAAATGTAATTATCACAGTCTAAATTACAAGCCACAATCTAAAATACTTGCAGTTAGGGATGTGAATCGGGTAATTCTATTATGCTTATAAATTCAGAAACTCCGGTGTAAGCGAGTCTTTATAAACGTTGACAAATGAATCATGCGGATAATACGACCCATGTTCAATGCGGTGACCGGAAAAATGCACTCGAGATGTTGCACTCTCAAAATATCCAAACTTTCAAAGATGGTCAACGAGAACTAACGCAATAGAATTCCACAAAAAAGCGTCAATAGGTATTTGTATGTTATATGAGGGTGCCAACTTTTATTGTGAATTTCTATTGCGTAAGTTATTTTTGAGAACCTTTGAAAATTGGGACTTATTGAAACTGCGCTACTATTCAGTGCAATTTAGTGCATCTTTCCGGGAACCGTTCAATGCTACCTTTAAAGGTTTAGCAGGTAGTATTCTTGTTTACTTTGTACGTGCAAAATTTACAACGCCTATCGGCGTTTTGCAACGCCGATTGGCATTGGTCTAGCATTCAAATGGTTAAACAAATATACTAATTTTATAAGTAGGCTTTTTGATTTTATGGCATGAAAATTGTAATTATTAATGTCCTCAAAATTGTTTTGAAAAATATAGATAAAAATTTGTATGGTTTTTATCATCAGTTTATTAGTTATTTTCAATGCATTTTTTCAATGCTACCGTTAAAGGTACATGTAAAATTTAAAACGCCTATCGGGTTTTTGCAGGCCCAGGGACTTGTCAGCTAAACACCGATCGGCGTTGGTCAGCATTCAAAGGGTTAAATACACTTAATAAATTGACCTCATGGCAGTTCTTTATATGATACATATATGAAATAACAATTAAATAAAATGCACGAAATATTGATTTATTTGTAATATACGAGTATTTACTTTGTTTGAAGATAAAATTAATTCCAAAACCAACATGAATATCACTAAACTCAGTAATATCAAAAACTCAAAATATATATGTATGACCCGCAATTTCAAACGAGCTACGAAAAATCTAGACCGGGACAATCCGAGCGCAGTGCCGCACAGTAATTCGAAAATTGGACCACAGCGTCCAGAGACGAGAGGCAGCAGTGAAGATACAAGTTTTATGCAAACTGCAGAACGGGGAAAATATGAAGAAAGTCAGCCGAGTTAATTTCGGTTAGCGGTCGGCCCATTGTTCTGACTTGTTCGGGGAAAACTGCAGCGGTCGAGTTTCCCCCCCCAAACTCTATTTTCCTCCGACGACAACTTATTGCACTGGTGGGCGGATGCATTCATATTGCATTTTTCAAACCGAGGCTTTTCTGTCGCTTAATACGCCCATGAAACGCACTCGACTATTAAATTGCATTACAGCTGTATGTGTGTGTGTTTCATGACGTTTCGTTTAACTGATTTAAACGAATAAACGACCATTAAAATTAAACAAATAATAAAAAGAGTAGACCTGCTGTTCGTAAACGAGTGAAATTAGACGTGAAGTTTGTATTTTGTAAGCGAGAGCTCATTTATCACATTTGTTGGAAATTATCTACGTACTTAGTTGGTGCATAGCTCACGATCTTGCAAATATTCCTGACATGCATATTTTATTTATTTTTACATATATATATACCAGGAAGGCTTGACAGGAAAAGCCCAATGCACCTTCCTGGACAATTAATTACAAACAATGCAGCATTTTATTATTACATAAATCACTGTATTTCCAGAAGTTGAAGAACACGAAATAACAATTAATTACAGAATTAATCCATTGAGATATCTATGGATTTAGATTTTGTACATAATTTTTACAAATTATACACACAATAAATACAGAATAATTTTGATAAAATTGGCAAACTCTGATAAGAAACGATCGATTTGGAGTCACAAATACCCCCCAAATCTAACCAGCAGTATAGCGGATCGAACCCACTGAGCACTTGGTGTTAAACATACACGCTACCATTAAGTCATACTTACATATATTCTTATGACAAATTAACACAGAGAGATGACTCAGTGGGACGTAAAATTGAATTCATAAACCTATGTTCATACATACATACATACATACATATCACGTCACTGTGGATGCCTTCATATGAGCTGTTATATTTGAAAGTCCAATTTTCTATTCCAAAGACATTATTTCCATTGAACTTAATTCATAAATTTTTATCACTGCTTTTAATTCGATGTGTCAAGAATCTCGGAAAAGTATTATATTCAATGTTTTGCGAGATGTTTTTCGAAATGAAGAAAAGTGAACTTACGTCAATTTCAAATATAACGGCTCATATGTGGCTATTTATACTGTCTGTAAGGATCTAAGACAAAAACGTGGATAAGATGCTTATTTAAAAGACAGAAATAAGCAAGAAAGGATGACAAAAAAGTATGAGTGGCAGTAGATAGGATATTGTATGGTTGTTAAAAAAAATTTTTAGTAATGCTCAAAATGATGTGAATTCCATGTACATATGTATATATGAATGCTTGAAATAAAGAAAAGCGATCAAATGTGGAATTGATTGATGAGAAGATGTTGAAAATGATAACAAGTTTTTAAATTTGATATAAAATTATTAACATATGTATGTTAAGGCAAGAATGGATGATAAAATACCAAAATGAAAGGTGTATAAATTAATTGCTCAGATGTACTTTTTTATGTAGAAGAACAGCATTGAAAAATGAATACGTGGATGTTTTTCATAAGCAATAGTCTTATCTATGCTTGAACAATGCAATAGATAGATTCATATGGTACCTGAAAGTATGAACATATTTAGATTCAGAATACTTAAACGATTATTTAAATCGGAAATTACGAGAAGGAATTCAGAGGAAAATGTTGTTAAGAAGCATGATCAAGGTGGCCCTAGATATTTTTGTAAATAAATTTAAAGCATTCGATCAAATCCAAAAGCATGCACGTAGTATTTTAAACAGATTAAATTGAAGAATAATTTGTGCATTCTATGAGATGAATATTGTTGTTTGTTCGTTTGATTTAATATATGTAGTATGTATGCTATCTTTATATAGGCATTTTACATAATTGGCATTCCTCAAACAATCTACACAGTGTCTGAAATATGTAGATAAAGCAAAACGAGATAGTTTATTGCGATATTGTGTTATAGATAGATATTGATTTTGTTGAAATTCGATATCAATGAAGAAATATGAATATCGGAAATTTTCCATAGCCGTTCCGGCATACCTATATAATACATTTTTACGAGTGTTTGATTTATGACAAAGCTTCGGACGGAAGAAGGCACATTAAAATTAATGCGTTTGGTTTCCGTCCAAATCCCGGCTGCTAAGTGATTAAGAGGCGAACGGTCCACGAGAGAGGAAAGAGAACACTAACGCCATTGCACATCTCGAAGTTGAAATTTAAAACCGGTCGATTCGTTTACTCGAAGAAGAAGAGGAGAAAGAAGAGGAACGTCCGGGTGAAAAACACGCCCCACAACCACCCCCCTGAAAATCACCCCACGGACGGTTCGCGATTTCCTATTCCGAAGGGAGTTTTTCTTAGCCGATTGATTCACTCGTTGAGAGCACGGTTAGGAGGAGGAGGGGGAGAGTGAGGGCGTTTGACACGAAACTTTCATGCAAATGAGAGTTGAAAACGCTTATCCGGTGGATAAGTCCATATACAAGAAGAAGTAAAAGTTAGCAGCGACATAGAGCAGTGGGTTGGGGATGGGTGGGTGGGAGAGTGAGGTTCGTGGAATGCATTTGTCAAGCAAACAAAGGAACCCAGACTCAGCGAGAAGTTGTACGTAGTGCGCTACTAGGATACGGGGTATGGAAGGGGATGGTGTTGAAGGGATGAGGGAAAGGAGTGGGTGTTGGTTGTGCAAAAACGATAGAAATTGCGCTTTTGTTGCACAATTACCCCGCTGCAACTTTTTGCATTCGAAAGTGCGCCGACATTCATCATAGCTATGGGAATAAAAAAGCGAGATTGCTGGCTATTATTATGACAAATAATATCACGCTACTCGATCGTATAAAACTTTGAAGTATTTGAAGTAGAGAACTTATTTTTAGTATACTAACATATACACTATATGGTATTTAAATACATGTACGTTTTAATTCGATTAATGTGAAAGTGTGATGTTTGTTTTTAAGCTTAAATACTAATCATAGAAATGACGAAATAGATGTTGCCTTAAATAAAGGATGGAGAAGAAAATCGAGTCTACGGAAAGGAACTGATAAAAGTGAAATGATTATATTGAATTTGAAATTATTTTATTTTATTTCAAACGAACATGTGTGTACACTCGCTTTTACAGATCTCTCCAAAGCGACGAGTTTACTAATACAGATACAATATTATCAACGAGCATTTTTATACGATGCAAATTCATACAAACATCATCCATAGTGACATCTATGGATACATTTTTGCAGAATTTTATTATAAAAATTGGCGAACCTCAAGACGCTGAATAACTTGAGATTTGCAAGTGAGATTGGAAAGAGATGGCAATTTACGGGAACCGTTTTAATTAAAATCAGAAAAGTTGGCAAACTCTGAAAGGAAACGATCGACCTGGAGTCACAAACTAAGGTCTGGCCAATAGCTTCTAGTGGGAATCGAACCGTGACCACTCCGTGTGAAAGCATAATATTCCAACCACTAGTCCACGCTGTTGGTTAATGTACATATTAGTTAAATTGAGTCCACATAGTGATGTTCTTCATGTCTATAAATTGGTTATTAAATAAAAGCGTCTCGTTCAGTATATGAAACATTAATGTATTTTACTTTGAAAAGTTTTTTTTCAAAAATTATAAACGCGATGAATGTTTTCAAGACGTCTATTTAAATCTTTTGCATTTACACTAGTCATACATATAATATAAAATATGGATGTTGAAATTCTCTGTAATTAAATGTCTAAGTGTAAAGTTTTTTCCCTTTGAATCAACTTTCAATTTACTTTCAAAAACGTATAAGAGGTTAGTAAAAAATATACTCATTTCATGTCAACTTAATTAAATTTTAGTATGAAAACATCATGTAATCAGTAGCTCTACAAATTTCTAATCATTATTAATTTTCAAGTAATAAATAAAACCATGATAATTTTTGAGAAAAATCTTAAGTATTGTAGCGTGGACGTGTAGGGGAGTTTCCGAGATCGGAGTGAAAGACAACGAGTAATGGTAGAAGTAGTTTACTATTATTCCGTTGACGATCCAGCACTGAATGAAGCTCGGAACAAAACCATCGAATATTTATAGACAGCGTATATTATCAGCACAGAGAGTTCATTGGTCGATGGGTCGCGATACCTTATTGGCTGTTGAATACAGCTTGTTCATTGGTCGAGGCATTTTTGGTGCGAACACGCGATCAGGCAATTATTGTTGGTAAACCAGTGGTCCGCGAGTATCAATTACCTAATCTCTTTACATAAATATGTATAGTAAAAGAAATTACAAAATATTTCATCAAACGGACTATACGTGTATGTATGTAGGTACTTACAATATATGTTAGTATTATTTCTTTTTTTCTTAAACCTTAATAAACGCCTTAATACAATCGTTCATATATTATTATAAATACAATTATTTGGAATTCACTTGGAACTGTTATTAAACGTGACCGCCCTTTCAATTCATATCGCACAGTACGTGCGACGAATTGTCAAAGCCGCGAAATACGATTTTCAAAGGGCAAACACACCGACTTACGACATAGCAACAAAGATGATATACAACCGAGAGCAATCTCGATACTCTCGAGCATAAGTTGAATATAAAAAAGTGCATTTAAAAGCGCTGAATTGGAGCCATTCATTCGGCGAAGTTACAATGAACGGTGCTAGATAAGCTTGAATAATGGCGCAAAGACACACATACACCAGGGGAGGGAGAAAGATGTGAAAGAAGGCAAAGAAAAAAAAGAGGAGAGAAAAAAATACACGACCCTGTGTTACGATGTGTGTTTAATGAGACGACCGCATGCCGAGATAAAGAAATAAATTCGGTTTTCTTTCACGTTGTTCGCTAACAACCAACTAGTGTGTGCCTTGGCCGTTCGCCATAGAAACTATGTAACTTATATTATACATACGAGAGGGCAATTTTTCACAGCGCGAATTCGCCTCGTTTCTTTGAAGAAGCGAAAAGTACGCGAAAATTAAATGTAAAAAAAAACCGAATATAGAGGAGAAGGCGGAAACACTTTCGTACCAAATCTGGTTACTGTAAAATGTTTAAATCGTTCGAAGGAAAGTACTGAAAATTTAAACGGATTACGTGCGCTGCGTATCTCGTCCATGTTGTATGTACCTTATAGGAAATACTATAAAGTATTAGGAATAAAATGTGTCTTTTAGCCAAGTATTACATAAAGAAATGTGGTAAGCTAAATTTTTTTCTGATTGAATTATAATCCCACTACCATTTTTTATCAATTATGTTTCAACCTGATTACATTAAACTTACAAGAAAGAAATGAAATGTTTTTAAAAGCTAAAAGACACTATTGGGGCTTAAAATGTTAAGCCAGAGACTCCCAAATTAAGACCCGAGTGTCATAATAAGGCTCACTAACGAATTTTAAATGGCAATCATCTGTTTTTAAAACTATAAATGGTAAATTATAAATTTATAGATTGTTCAAAGAAATTTTTAAAATCTAGTCCAATTATTTTTTAATAAAATATTCACCATTTGGTTCTCGCAACAAAAAGTTTTCAGAATTTGATTTTAAATCCTTTATATGTATTATAGATCAATTAAAATGAAGTCGTTTGTCGACTTGTATAGCAGACTGATTTTGACGTACTAAGTATGTACATATTTATAGTGACGTTTTAAGTATGTACATATTTATAGTGGCGTTTGTCAATTTTGGCATTTTGAAATTGATTGATTATCCTTTGAACTAAAAACTATTTTAATGATACAAACAAAAATGGTGAAAACATACATATGTATGTATATAAAGCAATATTTTGAAGATTTTTAAAAATATAATTGATTATTTTCTAGCAATATTTTTAATTTATTTTGTTATCGCGTGTAATCCATCTTCGTTGTTTTATATATGTATACAAGTCTTTGTTTTTAAAAGAAGACTATTGTAAATTAATCCAATTGTGACGTTATCCCGCCAAGTCTAGACGATTCCAGTTGATTTGGCGAAAAGTATGTTCGTTGCAAAAATAATAATTTATTGGATTCGCTTTGTGTTCATCTCAAATAAAATTAAGTGTTAGCAATTTGTCTTATAAGTTCGCATTGAAGGAACGACGCTCATTAATTTTATATTAAGCGATCAATATATGACATACTTCACCATTAATCACATTCAGAAAAAATATGATCCTTTGAAAAACCGTAAAACACTATTTTATTAAAAGTGAAAATTTATTACGTTCGGGTATAAGAAACAATGACATTCAAATTGTTGAATCATTGTATTTCGTTATAAAAAATTCAATTGAATACAAAATCCGATCAATTAAAATTGTCGCCATAGTGAAATACGTCAAAAGTGAGAACAGAATCTTCATTGAGTGAAAGTTTGACAATGAAGCATACAACAAGTGATTCGTCAGAGATCCAAACCGCACATCCTACCATTCAATAAATCGAAATTGTAGACAACAATCAATTGTTTACGCAATAGAAAATTTAATTCGCTCGAAGAAAATTTCACCAGATTACATAAATCAAAAGCCGAGAGGAAAAACTCCAAAATCCTAAGCCGAAACTTAAATAAACAAACGTATAAATGTATGTCTTGGAAATTCAAACACCATTTGACTTTTGTTCGAAGCATCAAATTTCGCGATCGATGTCGCGTCGCGATGATTGATAGTACATTTTGTCGATGTTGTGAAATCAGATACGCAATGTTTTTCTTCCGAATCTGCCCGGCCCACGCTTTGACGATCGATGGATGTTATGCGAGGCGTCTCATATGGACCGAACGAGTTTCCTTACGCGTGTGTAACTATTATATTATGGAAAAGTCGCGAAAACGAAAGTAGGTGAAAATAACAACAAGTTTGCGTTATCGGTTTAAGGTCGCGTTATGTCAGACGACGGAAACGGATGTTGGGATTGAGTAACGTTTTGTTGGTCATTAAGTGGGTTAAATACATAATATTATTCTGCGAAACGTCATCAGAGTCGTAAACTGATGGTTTGAAGGTGAAATGAGCTGAGAATTGTTTCGAATAATTCAATATAATATAAACAAGTGTTATTCCTATTGGAAAGTTGATTGTGTCATATCACATAAAACCAACTTATGTACATAGAGTGATTGTTGCGAATTCGTTTTTTGATATTTAACATTGTTGTTAATTGATAATTGGGATTGTGAATTTTTATTATATTATTATTATTATTTTATTATATTATTTTATAATTTTTATTATTTTTTATTTTCATTTATTCTAATTATCTTGCTTAATTTATTACTTATTTGTTTAATTTATATCTAATTATTATTATTAGTTAATTGTTGTTATAACTTTAATCTAGGCCGTTATTTTAATTATTATTTTTCCAGTATCATTGGTACTATTTTATTATTTTTTATTTTTAATGTTTAAATTTCTCTATTTTTCTCACCTGTATGCGAAATTTTTTAAAATGGCTTATCTTCTAATTATTTTTTTTGTTATCAATTTTGAAATCAATAAAACTGTAAATTTTCCTAACAAAAAAAATAATTTAGTATAAAATTTGCAACACGATATCTACCTATATAAGATATTTGAAATGCTCGAAAAATTCACCTGCCTCCAAATACAATAGGAAAAATCTGAAAACAAGTATTAAAAGCACATAAAAGAAACGTAACAGCGTAATGGAGACGTTGTTGACATCTTCAAATAGAATTTTCATAAAAAGTTGCTCTTTTAGAACATACATGCAGTTTTCAGCTCCAATACAATCGTAAAACGTTGCGTAACTTCTATGCATATGTACATATATGTATGTACATATGTATTCCATGAGACGAGTTTCCGCCGACTATCCGCTAAAGTGACAAGTCTTTTCCGGCAAAGTGAATCGCGATCGTTCAATCATAATATTTTATTTTAAAATCTGTATATATATATATATATATATATATATATATATATATATATATATATATACATATAAATATATAAATACATATATTTACATATATATAGAACCAGTGTATATGTGACACGTATATCGATGTAAAGTATGATATAAGCTATAAGCGAAAGTAATTGACATAAAAGAGAATCTATATTACATATCGGATAGATAGCCGAGCCTACGCGCCCATTAAATGGATTGTCGTTGGAGAGAGAGAGAGAGAGAAAGAGGTCTCAGCACGGGTCGGATATTAGGATTCCAAATTTCACGAGATGGGATCATATAATTCTAATCCTGAGGATTCTTTTCTTGTCATGTGAAAAACTGGCTAAATAAAAATAGGTGGAAAATCGGTAAAACCCAGACGCGTTACGGCCCCGACCACAATGAGTACGTGCTTTTTTTGTGTGAGGAAAATCGTATTACGAATTCTATTTTCATTTGTAATATATTATGTAATTTGTGTAAAATGGATATTAATATATGTGTGTTGTAATATGAGTATATACCTACATACGGATATATGTATAATGATTTCTGGAATATATTATCCGTAAAAATGATATGGAAACTGCAAAGATCGTATATATGTACATATAAATACACATAGGTGATTATCGAGTCGAGGATTTTCTTCAATTCTCCAATAAACATTGCCATTGGGTTATTTAACTATAATATAAAGCTGATCATGTGGATCTAGACATCTTCAACATGAATTATGGTCAGTTTATTACATCCTTTCCGCACATTGTTTTTCCATAAAATGTTGTGAATAGTCTCTTTTTTTATCTATATGTTTCTTTATATACAGCTATGTTTTTTTATTATATTGTTTGATATTGATATGATTCGATGGCTATATTCACTTTTATTAAATTGATATTTTTATTCATATGTAATCCTAACTTTCACTATTACTGATATGTTAAAATAGGCTTACCTGTATTAAATTAATAAGGCTATAAAAATGCTTCTGCATCATTTGTCTGTCTGTCTGTCTGAAATAATGCTCACCGTACTAATAATAGTTGTTTCGATTCGACACATGTCAAGCAAGGATAAACACTACTATAGAATTTCAACGAAACACCTCGAATGTTTCTATTACGATTATTTTTGACCATCGTAATAGCAAATATAATTTCCACATATATTGATGACCAAACCGAGCAAAATGTAAAAGTTTTAAAACGATCGAAAGAGTGTGGACTCAAATTTCGTCAGGCGAAAAAATCTTAAGCAAGCTAAGAAGAGGCTAGTAAGAAAATGCTGCATTGTTTGTAATTGGCCAGAAAGAATGAAGCGCTAGTGTGTAGTTAAGGAAATGTGTACGTTGATAACCAACTTGTGCGCACGCATGCCAACCCTTACATTACGTACCACTCATACCAACCTAACATTACGTACCACTCATAACAATCTCACATATATGTATATCAAAATCAATATTTTTTTGTCTGTCACGTATGCGTTCCTATACTTTACTACAATTTAATTTGATTATTAAGTATTCATTTGAAACTGAAACATTCACTTATCGAAACGCATCGAAAAACGGGAACGGGAATTGCATGCGTTATTGTTCGATGGAACGATTGAACTTTCAGGATTTATTGTATGCATGTCCGGGAAGCTAACTTAACAACGGAAACGGGAAAAACGGGAATGAGTGGCATTGCAACGCAATAATTTCAAATGTGTTCGCTCTCTGTGTTTTCCGACAAATAGGAACGGGAACGAGAACGGGAATGGGAACGGCAACGGGAATTGCATGCGTTATTGTAGCATTGCAACGCATGCCGGGTTCATTTATTTATTTATTTATCTAAATAGTCACACATACAGAATAAAACATAAAAAGAAAGTTGTAAAGTGAGACAAAAAATAATAATAAACATAAATAAAAATACAATATTCCATTTACAAATAATTACAATAACATCAAGATTTAAAAAAAAAAGAAAAGAAACAGATAAAGTAAAAAAGAAAAAGAAAGACAATGAAGGTGAAGAAGCAAATCAACCACATATTATTTTCTTCACCTTTGTCCTACAAATACTAAAAGAGTCACTAAAGAGGTCAGGACAATCATCTAAGCTATCGTAAATACGGTATATACGAACGATTGCACTATTGAAAGAAGTGTTGCTTTGACAAATTGGTGGATAAAAAAGATTTGTGCATCTGGTGAATCGGGCATTAACGTTAAAGTTAATCTCACTTAAAACAGATGTGCCAAGAATACCATTAGCAATCTTATATAAAATTTACAAATCAGAAACCCTTCTGCGCTGACACAAACTTTCAATATGGAAAAAAGAAAGTCTGTCATTATAAGATGGTAACAGTTTTTTAAGACCATTCTTATAGGATAAATGGCGCAAAAAACGCTTCTGGATTGTCTCTAAATGCTCAATGTGAGTTTGGTAATAAAGAGACCATATGATTGAGGCATACTCCATATTACTACGAACCAAACTGTAATAGAGTAGAATCAGAGTATGGGGATTCTTAAAGGGCTTCGAAACTCGGCAAATAAATCCCAAGAGTTTAAAAGATTTAGTAACAATATGATTAATATGTTCATTAAATGATAGTTTGGAATCTATAAGTATATCTGGCACAGTTTTTCGCTATAAGATCTACGTTATCAATATTGTAAGTAAAGTCAATTAGGTTACGGTTTCTGGAAAGTGTCAATGAGAAGCATTTAGAAATATTGAAATGCATAAGGTTTACATTACACCATCAATGTCGGATTGTAATTTTAAGCAATCCGACTCACTATTGATAGGATGGAAAACCAACTTGTAATCAAATAAAATTAAAAGTAATTTGCACTGTACATTTTTCCTTTTGGAAAATTCTGTCGAATTTTCCCATGTACTTTCATCGAAATATATGGTACGTAGTCGAATCGAAATAAGTAGTCGAGGATGTTTCTAGGGAAAACTCACATACATACCATCGTATATTAAACACTATCTGAATATATAGTAGAAGCTTAGCGTTTTCCCGTCGCGAAGTTATCGCAAAGGTAGGAGGCGTTAGTGTCGACCGTCTCGCGTTTTACACGCCCAGCCGTCGGGGATTTGTCCGGGTAATCTCGCAGTTGCAGCCGATGCCAATGCATCTTAATTTATCGGTCCAAACGTATTGCCATTGCATCCTATGCGCATCCGGACCAGATTTCCAGGCAAACTGGGCCGACGGACGGACAATAATTATTCCCTTCCCCCCTCATATCGCATCCCTCCCACCGTCTCGAATATCCGTATTTCACTGCCATGGAGAGCAGGCATGTGGCTATCTGGCTTATTATCCGTTCAAGTTTGCCTCCCCATGGTTGCATTACAGAATTAACGGTTATGGAGCAAAGTTGGATTGGAAAATTGCTGACCCATATCGGAGAATGTGTTTGTTGCACACACGGTGTGTGTGTGTGTGTGTGTGTACGTACATACGTACATATATTGAAGTTTATGTGCTATGAACTGTGTACCATTGGGTTTGTGAATTATTTCATTGCAATATGGAACGCGTATATTTGATGTCATATATTGCAGGTGTGTGTATTGATAATAATAATAAAAAAAAATTAATAAAGCTAAAAAAAAACCAGTAAAATGGATGATGTAATACATCGTATTCCGAACGTGTATAATTTTGCCACATATTCCTATAAATATTATACACAATAGAATACACTGAATTGATCATTATTTTTTTATAGAAAATAAAGAAAACATATAGAAAAAAACAAATTTTTATTTTATTATAGAAAATAATCTATGGAAAATACAGGGCCAGAGATATTAACCCATAATTTCTCAACTGATTGAATTATACACTTATTACTGAGTGTTGTATGTATAAAGGCCTATTCATATTTACGTATACAGTAAATGTTTTAATGCATTTTCTATGGTTGTATTCATACTAGTTATGTATGTGTGTGTCCACACATGCCAAAGATCAAGTACTGATTATATCAATTTGATATTTAAGTATGATACTTTCCAGATGTAAATATTTAATAAATACATTAACATTGAAGGTTAATGTATTTATTAAATAATTTGGAGCTATTAAAATTGCAATAGATCTACATATCTACAGATCTACATAGATCTACAGTGAAACATCGTTCGATAAAAATAGCACAAAAAGCTTCGCGACATTCTTAGAATGTTAAAAATTCTAGCCGTTTAATATTTAGACAAAAATTCGTATGGAATTTTAAAATTTTATCACCAAGTAGGAGAAGGGAGCGTTACAAGAAGCTTCCTATCAGCAACTTTTTTTTTTACATGTTATTGGCAAAATTAAAATTTCCACTTTTATATATATTAAGAAAAAAAATCAAAGCTGCTATTTTAATCAATTTAATATTTTTAAATCATCGTGATATGTATTTAAAACTGATTTATGAGTGTGAACGAAATTTACAAGAGTTTCGTCTTTAGCGATCATTTACATACACAATTTCATATTATAAAATATAATTCTGCACTGGTAGAGCTATTGCATACCAGTAGAAAGGTCATGGGTTCAAATCCCGGCCAAATATCTTATATCCAAATATAATTTTGAGATCTTATGGTTATTAAAGAACAGATTGACCGTCTCCTTTTAGAATTCTCCGATTTTTCTAGATTCATTAATGGGACGGATCTAATAAATCGCTATCCCCGCTCTCAGTTTCTCGCAAATTTGAGCTGTAAGCTTCTCAAATTTGTTGAATCTTATAAAATTCTACCTACATAATGTATTTCTCGCAAATTTGCTGTGTATAATTTTTTTTTGTTGTACATAGATGTCTCTATTGTATTATATATTCTAATATGTTTGAAAAATTTTTAGTACTTACTAGTAATAGTTAATATGGCTAATTTATTAGAAGACATTGAAAACTAATACATAAATATTACATAAATACACTTGTAAATCAAAACAATACTTGAAATCTATGGTCAGAAATTATAAACATCGTATAAATACGCTAAATAACAGTTTTCGTGTAAGAATACGAATTTTTACATTCGATAAACAACCACAGAGACATCTATGGTGAGAAATCTGGCGAAACCTGAGATAAATAACAATAACTTAAGGTTTGCAACAGAAAAATTGGGAAGGAAAAGCCAATTTTACAGGAACCGTTTCAATGAATATCAGAAAAATTGGCAAATTCTGATAAGAAATGATCGACCTCGACAAACCAACGTCTAGCCAACAACGAGATTCTTAGTGGGAATCGAACCTGTGATATCAAGCACGAAATAATTCAATATTCACCACTAGACCACGCTGCTGGTTATATGTATGTATCGCCTTGGGGTAATTCCTGTCAAGGCATATACAGAATGTGATTGTATGTCACCGGGCTCATTAAATATACCATATCAATTTTAAGTGTAACACTTTTCATCTACGTAGTTTTCACTAACAAACATACATATGTAGTATTAAGTCAAACATTTTCATTCAACTTTGGATTTGGTTAGCTTGCAAATGATGTAGCTAAGTGGGAAAGTAAGATAATGGCCGAATTGTCGCCGTTACCAGTGAACCGGTTCGATCCCGATTGATTCGAAAGCTCTTTCGGATGCTGTTGCGGATCTTTCGGCATCGCCGCGAAACTTGTTCAGGGGTAGTGAGCACACGGTTCTCGAACAAAGGCCACAACTTATAATATAAAGAGGAACAAAGAAGCCGACGCCGCTTTGTTCGGGTTTACAACAATTGGGCTTCACCATCGACAAAGACGATTTTAATGGACTTTACGAATCGAGCTTTCGAAGCTCTGTGCTGTGGTGGTGGTGGTACATACTCATGGATGCTGGATGTACATACTATGAACGTGCACCGTTCGTAGAACACAAAACAAATTAATTAACTCGAGTTTTCAGCGATGTTTGCAGGTTTCCGTAGGTAAAAATGAACAGCAAATAAAAAAAAATAAGGAAATCGGGAGGAAAAAAGCTTCAGGAAAAGTCTTCAGTTCTAGGGTTGATTCCAGTTTGAAGTTAGTTTTTATTTTTGATTACGCGAAAAAATTTAATTAAGTTAAGACTAGTTTTGTAAATAGACTGAATGAAAATCGTGCATGAAGTATGAATAGAAAATTTTAATTAAAACCATCAAGCGTATAAGTAGTTTATACTTATAATACACTCGATGAAATTTTCATCGGGTCAATCACTAGTTTATAAAAATCAATAAATCCCAAGTGTTAGAAACTAAAATTTGCGAGAAACTGGGATAGGTTGCCAATTTGTTTGGAACCGTTTCAACCATGAAATCATGTAAATTGGCAAATTACATGATTTCATGATAGGAAAAGATCGATCTGGAGTAACAAACTACATATATCCAAGGTTTGGCCAGCAACGCCGAGCCAGAGACAGAACCCATGACCCCTCAGTTGATTGAATTATACACTTACTACTGAGCTAGGTTATTGTTATTATTTACGTATACAGCAAATGCCTTAGTGCATTATCTATGGTTGTATTCATACAAGTTATATGTGCGTGTCCATAAATGCCATAGATTAAGTAATGATGATATCAATTCGATACTTTAGTATGAGACTTTCCAGATGTACATTGATATTGAAGGTTATAAATAATTTATTGTATTACGAACTGTAATTATTAATAGAATGGTTTCTTAAAAATTTCGATAATTAAAACGTAGCTTTTTAATTACGGATTCAAATCTTTGACTTTTCATGTATAATTACGATTACGAGCTATCGATTGTTTCATGAAAAAGATGCACTTATTTATGTATATTAATCAAAACACTTTATCAATAAGATTAATAAGACTTTGCGATTTATTCATTTGGCTTCTCCAAAACCTTTCAAGTTCAGAATACCGTCTTTGATGATTTAATGAGTAATTTATATAGTGCTTTTACCTGCACTTTTATAAACCGTTGCATTTGAAAGACTAAAAGGCATTCGTAAATTACACTTTCAAACCTTTTTTTATTTTTAAAAAATCATTCGATGAATTTGGAATAGTTTCTTATTTTACCAAAAAAATCTACAATATTCACAGAACGTAATTGGAATTGGAAAACAGATTGATATTTGACATGTCATCTGTAGTCAAACTGAGCATATTCAGTTATGTAGACTTAAAGATATGATATAAATAGAATGTGTGTGAAGATTTTGAATACAAATTATATTTACTAATTGATTTATCTTCATATAGATCACGCAAACACAAATAGCCTAATAATTTAAACAAGAATTTTAGTCCAACTTAAATATATTATACGACGTTGAAAGCAACAGTAATCGCGTATGTCAACCGATTACTATTATGAGTTCTGAGAGTTCTATCATCAGACGGAGCAAGATCAAAGCAAGGCGAGAGATAGCACAGAAGGAGAGAGAAAAATAAAGTTGAAAGCGTCGAGGTTTTTATGATTTTTCAAGATTGCCAATATAACGAAGCCATGCTGAAAGAGAGTAAGAAAAAAAAATAGCAAAACAAAAGCTCTAAAACTACGAAAGAGCACATATTTCATTTAACGATAGCAAAGCTTCTTAGCGCGCTAAAACGCGTACGCGAAAAAGATTAAGTCTCCAAACTTTCTTTTAAAATTATTAAAAACTTTCAGACTACAAAAACTTGGTTTGTAAAAAAAAAACAACAAAAATCTTCCCCTCATTACTTTAAAGGTTAAAAAACATCAAATATGCTTGTGTGTAGACAAGTTTTGGTCCTTTTATCTTGTGCGGACCGAAATGTATGCGAGACGGAGGTGCACCGCTGCCGCTGTAACTTTAGACAAATTTATGCAAATTTAACTGAATTTCATACGTTGCACAAGTGCATTGCATATTGCACATTCACCGCGCACAATAACCAAATTTTTAATGCGCCCTAAGCCACAACGACGTTTGTCGACGACGAAATGCACTTTTGTGATACGAGAGCTTCTCGCTATATTGTCAGACTGCACTGTGAAATAAACCTCTTTATTACATTTTTCATATGTGCAGAAGAATATTGCAATGCGATCTTCCTATTTGACCCATGATTTGCACACAATGGGTGAAAAAAGTCTACATCTTACATATGTACATATTAGGGATACCAAATCCGAATATTCGAATACTTTTTATACGGACTTATTTTTTTCTTTTTAATCTACAGCACTTTTATTTCTATTTGATGTTACGGATAATGATTCTCTTGAAATTTTAATAATATCTTGAACTTCTTAAAACTACAAATAAATAATTTAAAGCTACTATTCGATATTCGAATATTTGGGATATCTAGTACATATGTATGTTCACGCATAGATAGCTAGTATATATTCTTTACAGATTTTATAATATAAAAATATCAAGATAATATACAGTCGTGGATAAATGTATTAAGCCACTTGTAAAAACTGCTTTTGACCGAAAATACTCGGGTATTTGACACAGCCACTACCTATAGCGAATCTTACTAAGACATTCATCTATTGTCAAATGCAACTTTCTCTTCCTTGGGTTGCTTATTATTAAAAAAAAGAAATTGTCCATTTTACACGAATCAGTGCTTCCAGAGGAGTGGTTTTGTTGCGTTTGTTTTTTTTTTAATTAAATGTATCTTTTTTATTAATAAATGCTAAAACCACGGGAATCAAGTGAATAGAACTGGGCTCAGATAATTTTCATACATTTTTAAGAGTTGGGATAGATAAAAAATTCCAAAACAACCTAAAAAATCGCTATGTGTGGTCCAAACGACATTAACACTTGCCGCAGTATGATGGAGAGTGAGTGACCTGGACTTATATTTTATTTTATTTCTCCGAATATACTCAATGCAGGGTCTTCATATTTAACGTACTCCTCAACAAAACCTCTATGATTCGAATTATATCATTACGAAATAAAAACATTCATCAATATCAACATATATAATGATTTTCGTGGGAAACCTCGTTGTAAACGTGCCTCACAGATGCGAGAGAGAGGGGAATTTAGTACACCATGATCAACAGTCATTGTGAGAATGATATCTGCCTTAGAATGACGGATCTATTTCAGCGGATTTTTTTTATTTCTTGCGCTTATTTTATATTATTCGTCGTTTAATATATGATAAAATGATTTTTATAGCAAATTACAATATAATAGAAAATAAACAAAATATATGTATATACATACATATATACATATGTTAGCATAATTTAGTTAAGCTTCTGCTTAGCGTCGAGAGGCACCGGGTTCGATCCCATGAGCTGACCTCGATTGAAAAGATTTTTTCTGAGTATATCTGAAGTGCTGCTGGTCAGACCTGGATATTTGTGACTCAGATTTCCTATCAGAGTTTGCCAATTTTCTATGATTTTATTGTTGAAACGGTTCCCGGTAAAATTGGCTAAATATCCTTCCTATCTACTATGTCAACACTATTTGAGATTGATTAATGTACAATAAAATACAGTTCATAGATGTCTCGTTAATTTGCGAGTTTTTCAGTGTCTCGTAATTCAGTAACTTGTATAATAAAAAAAAAATTGCTGCAATGTTTGTAATTAGCCGGGAAGGCGCATTGGGGTTACCTGTAAGGCCTTCCTGTTATACATATATATATATATATATATATATATATATATATATATATATATATATATATATATATATATATATATATATAGATATGTAAAAAAATAAATAAATGTAATAAAAGTTTCTATAACAAATCTTTGAAAAATATTCATAATATTATAGATACAAGTTTTCGAATACAACACGATATTTTTTCCACCGTAAATTGGAACCAGTCATTGGGGGGTGGTTGGTGTGGTTGTCCGACAAATGGCAGGTGGTATTATAATATAGACGCTTAGGTACAACAGTTACGGTTAAATATCCAGTTACCGAAGATAACACGACCGTCGCTAAATGCGAAACACAACATGGCCGGGGTTTGTATGCAAATTCGAAATTAGTATGTATGTCGGGACGTAATCGTCTGTACAAACGGATCAAAGCCGTCGATGCGGCGCTTGGTGGTTAACGTGTTCAATATTAGAAGCTGAAGTTCCGATGACAGCTTTGATCATCGCGATGATGTACATATTATATTGTACACAGTGGAGGGGCCACAAGAATGATATTTAACCGTGAATCGTTAATGAGCGTAAAACGCGAAAAATTGCGTAAGCATATTAAACAAGTGGGCGATGCAATTTATGCAACTTCTCAAGTGGGTGGACAACGGGTCGTGTAATAATGCTATGATTATAAAAGACTAGTATTGTGTCCGTCGATTTCAACGGGTGGTTTCGGAATGGAATTGATACATGTATTAAAATCAAGTTATATGTTATTTATAAATATAATGTAAGGTAATTTATAGGCGCGTAAGCGCACGTACTAATAGAAAAAGTTGAATGCGCGCATTACACACTCGTCGATCAAACCCGTTCACCCGTTCGAAATAATTAATGAACATGTGTATGTGTATGTCTTCATGGATGTGTGTGTGTATGTGCGTTTCCGCGCAGTGAATTTTATATTCCAATACTTGTACACGCGTCCGCCACAAACATACGCAGTTTATTACTTGGTTAAAAAACCAAGATTTATTTATTGTCATAAAAACGTTACATTTATGTTATTGGTAGATATATTCGAAAACTACAAATTTAATTATGGAACGATGATGAATTCAAAATGAGATACCTAGAATTTTGTTTCACTAATTAACTTTGATTCACTTTGTTCTGCTGCTGTGCTGACCGTCACTTGCGGGGTTGATATTAATGATTACCACTCTCGGAGTCTCGATGGTGATGACTAACTTATGTGATCGAATCGTCATCTATATAAATGATTTTTATCTTTTGGGTTGGGCAAAGTCCGGCACTCCTGTCTTATCTGACTATCCCTTTACAGAAATTTTAATGGACTCACGTACATACATATATGGATGTGAGAAAGTGAATTTGATTATTGTGGGAACTACATTGATAAGCGAAGTACATTACACAACACATGTACATCACGTCCGCTTTTATATATATGTATGTATATACATATATTACTAGTGTTGTGCCCGTTAATTTCAACGGGTGGTTTCGGAAAGGAATTGATACTAGAATTGGCTTCGCTCGGAATTTTGTAATATAAACCACTTAAACATGGCCAATGTAATAGTAAACATTTTATTAAATGTATTTGAATAGTTTCATTTTATTTAAATTTATTTGAATATTCATTTGTTTTTTTTATTAAATTAAACTTCACGGATTCTACGAACTGAACAAACAAACAAACATACAAAGTCTCTTTTGAAATTATATATTAGATATAAAAATATAATTTACGGTAATTTATAAACGCGCGTGCGCACGTATTAATAGAAAAAGTTGAGTGCGCGCATTACACACTCGTCGATCTAACCCATCACCATTCGAAATGATGAATGAACGTGTGTGTGTCTTTATGGATGTGTTTATGTGTCCACGCGTCTATCACAAACATACCCACATACATCGCATCCGATTTTGTGTATAATTATGAAAGAAAACACATATATATTTTATTATAAGATTTTAGGTTGTGGTTTCCAGGAAGTTTATTTTATCCACTCGTGGAACTTTGAGCTTAAGGAAGGCAAAATTTACTTAAGTATAAAATTGTGATGTGAAATCTAATATATGTATGTATGTCTAAATTATTCAAAAATACGCGTTTGTTTGTTCGGTAGACGTGTGGCCTTGAAAAGAGTATATTTTTACATAAAATTTCTATTTGAAATGAAAACCCTTGCGAATTCTTATTTAAAAAAAATATATATATATATATATATATATATATATATATATATATATATGTATATATATATATATATATATATATATATATATATATATATATATATATATATATATATATATATACTACATACATATATAGGATGTTTTTTGTATGCTGAATGTCAGAAAAACATAAAATGGAAAAATACAAAAAAAAAAAACGGAGTTAATTATTTAAGAATTCATCTCGACAAATAATTGTAAGCGTTTTTATTTGCTTACAAGAAAATTCTTCATTCAATGTCGTGATATTTCATTCATTTTCAATTTATAAGACTTCAAAGAGAAGGCTTATAGTTTTAATACCTTTCAGTTATGGAATTCATTTCGCTGTATTATATTACACAAATTCAATCAAATAAAATGAATACTATTCATTATAGGATTAAATGTTATTAATTTTGTATGCGGAAAGCTTATCGGTTACATAAATTGATTACATTTTATACCAATAAATAGCATTAAATTGAAAAACAATTACTGATAGAAAATAATGTATCGGTAGTTGTTTTTAAATTAAGTACTTATAATATAAAATGTTAATTCAATCTAACGATTTTTGTACAGTAAGCCTTAAAATATTTAAATTAAATTTTAGAAACAGTATTAAAATATCGTCAAAATCCTAATCAATGGTAAATTAAATCGAACTATGTAAATGTGTTGTAGTTAAAAAACCAGCAGAATAGACTAGTGGTTACCATATAATGCTTTGAACTAAATGGTCACGGGTTCAAATCCCCACTGGTTTCTGCTGGCCATACCTTGGATTTGTGACTCCAGGTCAATCGTTTCCTATCAAAGTTTGCCAAATTATCTGATTTTCACTGAAACGGTTCCAACAAATTGACAACTTTACCCATTCAATGTTGCCTTTAAAGGCAACATTGAACATAGATCGTATGATCCGTGTCATTCATTTGTCAACGTTTATAAAGACTCGCTTACACAGGAATTTTTGAATTTTTAACCTTTACCAGATGGAAATCCCTGTTGAGTATTTAAGATTGTGGCTTGGCATTTAGATTTTGGCTTGGCATTTAGATTGTGAGCATTACATTTTAACCAACAATGAAGAAGATGGAACTACATAGTTTTGGAAAAATATATAAGAGAGTCTAAACACACCTTTACAAAACTCTAAATCCTCGGCGGTAGTTATCTAGGGGTTGTTTGGATTAGCTACAATTTGTATACCTGCTTTCTATTTGATTTATAAATCATTTTAGTTGGAAATGTTGGCGAAATTTTCAGCGCGGCGTACTTTCAACAGAAAAGACGACAGCATTCAAAGGGTTAAACGTAAGAATTTCTCATCCTTTATCATATTTTTATAGATTTCATACTGGAACACTACATACATAGAGCATTCTTTTGCACTTAAGTTACTCGTCTGTACATCTGGGATCTGAGAAATTGGCCAGAGGCTGAAACGTCAAAGAGAAAGCATTTGAAAAATACCGATAAATTGATTCGATTGACTTTTTCCTCCAGCTGTTTTTGCCCCCGTAGACGTGGTGGGGCTTTTCTTGGTCGAGGGTGTGTTTGAACAGTGAATGTGGGTCACAAAGGCTTGCAACTGGGTGCACTAGGTTTGCACAAATGTTAAGTCTTTCCAATTTACATGGAAACTTTAGTAGGGGAACGTGCACGAACGCCCCGCGGTGAATTAATGCCGAACCGCAGCAGCCCGGCATCCGTACCGAAACTTTTTTATCGAAAAAACTTCTCGATCTAATTCCAGAGCGAAATCGATTTTATTTCAATGGTCGGACGTATTTTTAAACTAAAGTGGATTTTTCGCCATAAACGTGGAACGCTCGTGTCGATACTTACGAGTACATTCCATTAGATTGTGTCTCTTTTACCATGTTATTCTAATATTTCACAATACTTTAACTCTGTATGACATTGATATCATATTTTTTTGAAGTCCTGTTTATATCATGTACAAAATTTTGTCAGATACTTGCCTGAATATGCATATGTATGTACGTTTATAATCGTATGTATAAATATTATTCATAAGACCAATGTAACTTGAGTCAATCATCGCAATGAAAATTGATCGATAACATCTCAAATGTTTTCTTTCAGACACTGAAGCGTTTGTAAATATTTTTAAATACTTATTTTATTTATCAAAAAAGGCTCCAAAGATTATCTAACAGAGTTTAACTACGATATTATATAAATTTGTCGGTTAATAGAACTTTGAGTACAGAAAAGCAGATGCTTGATGATTTGTATGAGATGTAACGTATTGTTTATTTATATATTTAATTTTATAAACATATACTAGTGTCTTTTAGAGGTTATCTCAATATGACATTGACCTATGACTTTGAGAAATATAAGATGTAAAAAAAACAAAATTCGATAATAAAGCACATTTCCACGTTTATATACATACATATACCGGCTATGAGAGCATTCTCGATACAAGTTTGAGCGCTAATGTGCGGAAACTTAAGACAAAAGTTCTACTTCCGGCTGTCGGATTTCGTTCAAATGTTTTTTATTATTATTTAGTATCACCATAAATATTATAAGCATAGAATATCAAGAATATGAAAATAATTTAAAAGGTCAAAATAAAATAATGAAATATTGTTTAAAAAAATTACTACTTCCGGTTTATGAATTCTATCCAAAACCTTATCAACTCTAAGTTAATACATAAATAATACAAATAAAAATTTTCAGCTTGATACGTTCTGTGGTGTGGAAAAAATCGTGTGGTCACAACATTTTTGACTCGGTTTATTAAATGTAACGATTTTGGTTTATTTTCATCACATTTGTACAAGAATTATACTTGAAACCACATAGAACTGAAATGCATCCATTTCTATTCAATTTAGGTTATTAATAAAGTTCAATGTTATGCAGTATTGATATGAATTTCCTGGAAATACATTTGTGGTCGTATTAACGATATTATAATACACTAGTGTTGTACCCGATGAAATATCATCGCATGGGTGTTGGCATAAGAAGTTATTAAATAAAATAAATAAATACAAGAAATGTGTCAGTACTGTGTTCGATCCGCATGCAGTAAATTTTTTTCAAATACCTTTTAAATATATTCAATTTCATATTTATATTTAATTGCTTAATACGAAAAAAAATGATAAAAACTACCTACATACCTACATATAAACAATATAAAACACCAATAGAATAATTAATTAATTAAATTTTCAATAGATGGCGCTCAATTCTCAGAGACTTGCCTAAAGGAAACATTGGTAGCAAACAGTATATATAGAAGTTTTTTTATTTTGTTATTACATTCGTACATTTTGTTGGCAGTGTTTTAGCTGTGACGTACTATGTATGTCGAATCGAAACGACTATTACACAGACACTCAGACACACAGACAGAATAGCGATATTATATATGTACCTTATATGATAAAACTTTAAGATAAAAATTCAATATTTCTGGTACTTATAAAGTGTGCTCTATTTGACTTTTAACTTGTAAGACAGCTTCTGGGATGACCCGTTATACTAAACAATTTCACGTCGACATGGACACGAATAGGCCTATCTAATATATAATTTCGAAAGACACTTTGTATGTAAGTATGTATGTATGTATATATGTATGTAATACAAATCAGTAAAGATAGGTACTAACACAAATATTATATTTCATAATAATATTTATGTAAGTATCTTTGACGACAATTCAATTGGTTGAATATTATATTTTTTTCGATTCAAATAAATTTAATAAAAACCAAATGAATATTGACTATTAGATTCGCCATGTTTAAGCTGTTTATATTACAAATACTGAGCGAAGCCGGGTAAAACAACTAGTAATATATATCATGCATATATAACGAATAGGCGAATACGATTTTAATTCCCGAAATGTGACTTTGTTAACTTTTTCACATGTTATTTTGTATTATTGAGATGATAATAATATATATTAAATTGTAACACGTGTGGGGTACTACGACGGTCGGCCATAGAACAGTTGGCGAACAGTTCCAAACAATGCCAAGTTATACCTATGCGTGTATACTCAGAGTTAGTTGGCCGGCGAGAGCAAAGACAAGAAAGTTTTGTAACTGCCTTATTACGGCTGCGTAAATATACTTATGTGAGTTGGGAAATTTGCCGGAAAGTTTGGCCATCGAAGGCCTAAATTGGTTCGACAACTCTTTGACTGCAGCTCCGAAATGATAACACTGCCAGGGAACACGCAAAAGTGCAATGAAGCTAACAAAGTTATACCCACACTTGCTTATTAGCATAATAATGTAACCTATCTTAGGTAGAGTTGAGCTAGCTATATGAATATATATATGTACACTTTATGACAAGTTTTGAGGCTTGAAATAAAGCAAAGATAAATTTTCCATTATATTTTATATGTAATCGTTATATTATATATAATATAACTCTTACACGCCTTTCTTTGGATTTATTTTAGATTCGTCTTTTCTTTATTTGATTTATTCTTTTCGCACGATTGCAAAGCTTTTTACATAGCTAAGAGTTGCTGTAGATATTTTTTTCATTGAATACGTACATATACTAAAGATGGCCAAAATTTCGAAGAAAGTACTAAATTTTAGATTAAATAGAAATGTAGTTGAAAAAAAAACAGCTCTTTCTGTGATGAAAAGATCTTTTCAAGATCTTTTTTTTTGTGTTATTTGAATCTTTTGTTTAAGGATTTGAGGTTTCAGTGCTTTTTTTATAGCAAAATAAATAGAAATGGGTATAAAAAGTTGACAAGCTCAGCTATGTACTTATATATTTGAGTCAGATTAAATAAAATGTTACTTTAGTTTACATCAAACGGATTTGTTTGAGTAGTTTTGAGGAGTTTCATTTGTAACTTGAATGACACATTGAGATGCAAAATTTCATGAAACTACAATAAATCTCGTATAGCAAATAGTGTGTATGTGGTCGTTGTTGGATTTGTTCCTCGGTAAATTGTCAACGATTAAATTTATCTACTTACTTTCTTACCTCAACGTAAGAAAGTTTTCATTTCCGACTGCTTTTCCGCAACGTAACTTTCGTGACGTGCTGTGAAAGGTTTCAGCTGAAAAGTTTCCGGGGAGTTTCAGATGAACAACGACCAGACAAACCATGCATAAAACTCATCCTCTATCACAAACAACCCACACACTCACACACACAAATAAATTCAAATTCGAAATAAGAACAATGAAATGCACTTTTTGCGCATAGTGGTTAAGCGGTTTAAACCTGCAAGTTTTTGTTGGCAGCTCGGCACTGCACACATCGTAAAGTAAATAACGTTAATTTTCCAAATGCAACCGTGCTCTGTTGGCGTCGGGAAATTTTCCGATTTTCCGACTGTGGCTGCATCTAACTACACCCATTTTCTTACTCGATTTCCTCTCGCATTTACAATCGTCGAATTTTACCACCCTGTTTCGTTATGGTTGCGTTGAAATAATCAAATACGTTTGTGTGTGACTAAAAAACACAACGAGTATCAAAATTTTAACAAACCGCATTATACTATTGGATAAATACTAATGATTTCAATAACCCTAATATAAAACGTGCATACATTTGGAAGTTTGCATATTTCTCTAATTAAAGAATTGTAAATATGTATGTCTTTGAGCTCTTTTTCCTATTGGGCTGTACATTAATACTATAATTAATAACAAAAAAATGCAAAATAGAAAATTATCAGTAGATCGGTAGCTATTAAAATAGATATAAGATGTATCGTAAAAATAATTTAATAAAAATAATAAGCATGTAAAAATCAAAAAATCATACTTGTCTAATAATAAAACAGTCCGCTTTGTGACGCTTAAATCTTTAGAATGTGCTTAAAAATTATTTGATTAATTTTAAGCATTATTTTCTGATAAAATTTACATAAGTATCTTCGAAGGAAACAGTCATTACTTTTTATTATTTAAAAACTGATTGGACATTGAATAAAAAAAATCAGAAGCGCTTAAATCCGGTGATTAGTTTTGGACTTCTTTATGATTTAAAGCGATTTAAGTTTACTATTTTACTATGGCTCAAATTAGATTTACTAAAATTTGAAAATATTTGATAATTGTCCTTTTAAATAACATTTATTTTGTTTAGGCTTTTGTATAAGTTTATAGCAAATGTTTCACTGTATAGATGTACATAAATTGGACGTAAATGGATGTTGTAAGATAGACAGAGACATTTAAAATATGCCTTCAAAACATGGTGCTAGAGGCGGATGCTGTATCGCAAAACACACAATCATCTTCATCCTCAAAGATTTGGCAGTTTCAGAGAAACTTTCCACAACGTGGAAAAAAGATTGTTTTCTTCTTTAGTCATATTGCCACGAAGGATGTGGATAGTCTAGACCAGTGGTTCTCAGGCGAAATTTTACCGTGGCCGCACAGGTGATAATAGTGGTCCCATGGAAATGTCTGGTGGCCGCACCAAATTTAATCAAATAAATTAAAGTTACAAAAAAATTGGATCAATTTATTCATAAAAGAAATTTTAACATATTGGTATCTATTTATTTAATAATAATGCAAATGGAAATTGCTCAATACTCCTTTCTTCCAATGCAAGCCGCATTGCTGCTTCTAAGTTTGCGTCTGTCAGCTGGTTTCTAAATTTGTTTTTAATAAAGTGCATTACACTGAATGATCTTTCCCAATATACGGTAGTGGGAAAAATAGACAATATTAATAAAGCAATTGTTGCCAAATCTTTATATTGGTTTGTTTCATTGTCAACGTATATTTCCGACCAAAATTTTTGAACCGAAATATTATTAAAATGGTTATTAAGTACTTGATCATGACTAATTTCTAATAATGCATATTTTACGTTAGCCCAGTTAATTAATCTCAATTCTGAAAATGATTTAAATTTAATTTTGTGTATTTTGTAGTACTGTGGAATTTTCATTTGTCATCATAATAAAAGGGGAAGGATACAAAAGAAACAGTTTTAAAAAAATTCAATTCTTCGAACCTTTTATCGAGTTCCAGATTCAGAGATTTAAAACACTCTCTTATTTTAAGTTTGATTTTAATTTTGAAGTTGTGTCTGTCATCTTATCTATCCAATCACTAACAGAAGATAAAATTGAAAAATTGTCATTTTCAACTTCTGTCACAAGGATTTTCGCTATATTTTTTAGTTTTTCAATGATAAGCATGGTTTCTATTATTGTTAAGTTACTTTTTTGTAGTTTTTAAAATATATATATATATATATATATATATATATATATATATATATATATATATATATATATATATATATATTTAAAATATTAGTCTTATTTACTATTAAGTCTTTGGTGGCCGCAGTAAAATCCACAGTGGCCGTACTTGGAGAACCACTGGTCTAGACTCTAGACTCTAGAGACTCTGTTAGTCACCGGAACACTAGAAGGAAGGAGAGCGAGATGACGTTCTTGCATAAGATTGATAAAAAAAAAAATAAGCGACAGGATCGTCCTTAAGCGCTGCTTTCAACTTGGCATAAAACCACGACGTTTTGCATTGAGCAAACGAGAAAAAAAAGATGCAAAATATGTCTCATAAAAGTGAATCAAATGTCCTGAAATAATTTACGTCGTTTGTAAAGATTACTAAAAATAATAACGCATTCTAAATTTAATCATTGGTGCATTCGTCGTATTTTTTGGTCACACTTGGTACATACACATGTACTCGTACTGTGGAGCGTATTCAAAGGAGCTCTCGGGAAAACGTTGGACAGGAGTAAAATATTGGTTCGCTTATCTGTCAGCTCATTTCGCCGAGAAGTAAGGGTCGTATTGGAAATTTTGTCGAGGAAACGGGATGGGGGGCGGTTGGGAAAATTCTCGACGTTCGTTCGACACTTCGCTCACTTTCTTTATATGGGAGAGTGGAGCGGTTACGGGCCCCCAAATTGAATTTCATACGGCCGTCATGCAAAGTCTTCAAAGTTTTCCGAAGGGAAGGGAACCAATAAGTTACGGTCGGATAACGTATGCGAAAATGTGCCCGAATCTCTATATATACTCCCCTCCTCCCCTCTCCACTTATCTAGCTTTCTTTCTATATTATACGATGCTGCGAGTGTGTGTACCGAATGCACAAATTCAGGCTTACATTAAGAATCAGCCAGATGCTTTTGAGAGATTGATTGAAATTTGATATAGAGTACTTATGAACGAAGTATTGATTAGGTCAAACACTGATCAAACAAAAAAAAATTATATTCTGAAACATATAAATATAATATAAAAATCGTACAACATAACATATCATCGAAATCTTAGTAATGTAACGTACAAAAATGGGTCAAAATTTTAGTATACATATATTCGTTGCGTTTGTGTTGACGAATTTATGTCAACCGAAAGTAATAAATTTTATTCACAAGTATAGGTTTTTTTTGTTTTCCTTCGTTTTTCTTCGTAAACAATCAAACGCAATGAGCTGAAAATTTGTTTTCATAAGATTGACTGAAGCCTATGAAAATTGATTGAAAAAGGTAGCGATAAATTTCCGCAAGCCGGAAGCCGTAGTTTTTCTCATTCCTTTATTCCATTCATGATTTAAATTATCGACTCGTTGATACACATAATAAAATAAAAAAATTCGAAAATAGTTGAAGCATAACATTCAAAACACATGATGATGTTAAAAATGTTAAAAAATGTAAAATAAAAAAAAAGTATACACATTGTATTATTTATATGGAATAATAGTAATATTAAATAATAAAGAATAATAATAAATCATAATAATAATAATAATAAATAATAATAATAATAATAATAGTAATACTAATAAGAGTAATAGTAATTAATTTTAAGGGAATTCAATGCACTGAAGCTGTAATGTATGTATGAACTAAGATAGATATAAAAATTTGAAATACTCAATTCATTTTAAAATTCTACTTCAATTCATTTTAAAATACATAAAAATGTAAGTACATATGTATTATTCAAAAATCTGAATCTTCATGATACATTTATGTACATATGTATGTACATACATATAATGTAAAAGTGGACATGAGCTTAATTTTTTGCACAGAACTAATACCGTATTAAAAACCTTTCAAAATATCATCATTCTCGTACTTCCATATGTACCAATAATGAAATACATAAGTTTAAGTATAAAAGAACATGCAGTTTTTATATACATACATATGTCTGTACATATGTATAATGTAAAAGAAGACTTAAGCTGATTTTTTTGCACAGAACTAATACCGTATTAAAAAAAACCTTTCAAAATATTATCATTAATGTACTTATATAAGTTTAAGTATAAAAGAACATGCAGTTGTATAACGAAGGAACACGCTGTAAAAAATATCAAAAATTAACATTTTTCCTCGATAACACTGCGCTTCCGGAATATGCGCCAGAAACGGAAAATGCAAATGCATTTTATAATACAAACAATACAGATATGTATGTGAGTATAATGCATATATATGTACATATATATACAAACATACATACATGTGCAGAATGCAAGAGCTCGCGATAGAACAAAAGAAAACGAACGTCAGTTCAATGTGGGAAACAATGGCGTATATATGTATGTACATATATATATATTTTGACGCGTTCGTTTTCCAGAAACAATGCCATTGGGAAAATGCGTTCGACAAGAGATTCATTGAATATACGTACTTATACATATAAATATATATATATTTATGTATTAGAGGCGAAATGAAAGTGAAAATTGCGGGAAAGTCTCGCGAGTATGCAAATTAATTAGCAACAGCTATTTTTATATACGAACATCTTGTATGTACATATATGTAGACATTGTTATTATATAATAATTTCATACTTGGGATGTTTCGTAGTAGTGTTTATCTAAAAACATATTAGCGATTGCGACGTAATCCAATATTTCGCGCTTGAAAAAGCTTTCAAGTCGAAAGCTTTTTTAAACTAATAAGCTGCACGTAAGGCAGTTAGTCATTTTCACGCCTCGTTTACTCTTTGTTTGAACATTATATTGTATAATATATAAGGTAATGTATAATAAAGGTTTTACATACGATATTGTGTAATAAAAACACAATACAACATTAATTTAATTTAATTATTTCATGGGAGATATTCAGTTTGTATGCTTTTTAATCGGCCAAACTCAAACTATATCCAATGATGAATATAAAAGTTTTGATAAATTTTGATAATCATCATTGGATATAAATTTTAATAATAAGGAAGAAATCATTTTTTCAATTTTGCGTAGACAACTACATACATACCTATACATATATTCTACTCATTTTAATTGTATGTAAATGTTGAATGTGGCTTCACTCTGTTTTCTCAATAATATTCAGGCAACAAATTAAATTACCAGTATTTTAATCAATTTCGGTAATAATATAAATCGGTTATCGGCCAGTGCTTTGTTATAAAATGGTCAGTATTATACTATTAAATGTCACTATAAATAACAAATGGACAGTATAAAAATCTGACGAACATTCGCCAGAACAAATAGCAATGCCTGTTGGATGGAATTGTCTATCAAGATCGTACCTCTCGTGTAAATACAAATAAAATTTACCATGTTTAATTTTATTTTTATTTAAATAGATATGTATATGTACACGAAGAAAGCCTAACCGGTAAACCACAATGGGCCTTCCTAGCTAATAACAAACATTGAAGCATTTTTAATTACAAAAAATTGCTGTATTTCGAGAGGCTGAATAACACGAAATGAACTATTAATTAATTAATCCAAAGGTACATAAATCAAATTCGTCACAAATATCCAAGTCTGACCGGCAGCATTAAAGATTAGCACGGCATCGAACCCGGTAACCTTTCGGTGCTTAACATAAACTTTACCAATGAGCCATACTGCTGGCTGAAATACTGACCATTTAATATAAACACTGACCTTTTACTATTTATACTGAACACGTGTATACTGGCCGTTTAATATAAATACTGGCCATTTAATGTAAATACTGACCTTTCTTATTTTAAATACTGACAAAAGTAGACTGAAATACTTGCCAGTAGAATATAGGCACATTATATTATAAGCATATTATTATATGTATATATATATGATTTTTAAAAGTTATTATATATTAAAAATTAGCCATTGTATGTTACTGAAGCCTCTGACAATTGATAGTAAGGATTTGACATCGTAAATCTTTTCTTATTCATTATTATTGTATTTGTTTTATATTCATGCTAATTTTGTTCTATTTTATTTTCATCTTATTGTATACTATTTTATGTTTAGCCATAGCGATGACTCGGAACTACACTGTAATGTCACTATGACAAAATTGTAATAAATATGTAAATGAATAATAAATCAAAATAGACATTTACTCTCGTAGTTTTTGATATCAATCAATTCTTTATGACCAGGGTTGAAGCGGGTTTTTAACACGCCATTATACATACATAGTATTGAAAAAAGTTTCATAATATGCTAATGAAAACGTTTTATAAATAAAATAAATTTTAAAATTTTGCTCCATAAAATATAAAAATAAATCTGAGAAACACGATTTAACATATTTATATTCATAAAATTCCGCAGCTTTAAGTAGTGAGGTTTCCCGCCCAAAATTTATATAAGAGCTTAATATTTAACTTCGGAACGCGCTTAATGGTTATATATCGCCCAGCAGTTTTAGCAAATTAGGAAAATTTCTTTAGATTTCGGCAATCTCGTACAAAATTAAACTTCGCCATGTACAAAAAGCAATTACCTCATCGTACGATTTTTTCCACCCCCACCCTCAGACAGTCCCACTCCCCTTATAAATTACAAAAGCCATTACGTCAATTTGACGATATTTAAATATATTTTGAATTTTCGGCGGGTGCGTTTTAAAGCGCTTATCAAACTTTTTTAATGACGACCTTCTCCCACCACCCCCCAGCCTCCATGTCTCCTCGAATCTCCCGCTGTTTCCGTTAAACGACATTTTAAGCGCACGCCTTCTTTAAAAATTGACACTGTTGGCAAAGGGCGCGTTTTAAAAGCCGCCAAATTATACGTAATTTCGCCTACGTGCTAAGCCGCATTAAAAAGGGTGACCATTGTTGGAAAACTTTGTCTGATTATTTTTAAAGAGGTTTTACTCCGGCAATCTCGGCTCGTATCTCGGACGCGCCTAATTCACCCCTCTAGGGTAAAGTCGACGTGCCGAGAGAGAGAGGATGAAGGGGGTTGGAATTTCCTAAAGAAGAACCAGGAAAATCGGCACAGGCATTTGCCACATTTAATTAAAGGGAGTCCTCGCGTGGATTAGATAACTTCGCTATCTTGAATGCATTCAGCTCTCATAAAGACACTTGCCACTTTAAAACCAATTCACACTATGATTTATATCACAATGTGATATATTTTCGGTTTAGCTCTATATACGTATCAAACAGCTTATATAAAAAAAGTTGATAGTATTATTCGTCCCAGCTATGTATGTCACGTTTCATTTTAAGGATATAGAAAGTTTTACAAACGGACAACATGTTGAATAATCAGTTATATAAGAATGTGAACAACATGTTCTAAAAAATAAATAAAATATAGATTTTAATGTATTCATTATAATTGTTTTGTTAAATTTATTATGTATATGAATGAAATTCTATAGGCGATTTCTTAAAATAATGAACCTGTTATGGGAAAACTTTTTTAAATATTGCTAGTTTTTGACATGAATAACAATTTCATCATTTATTTTTATACATATGTATAAATATAAATTTAATCACAAAAAAATAAATAATAATGAAAAATTAATTTCAATTTTATATAAATAATTTGAAACCGATTAAATGTAATAGTTTATAAGTAAATAATTATTTTTTAGACTTCTATAATGATACTTAAAAGTTACTTTTCACCTAATTTACTTTATCATAATCGATCAAATACATATGTATGTGTATATTTAAAAATCATTTTACACATATTGATCATACATATGATCATAAGACATATTTTAATTCAAAATTGAATTTTGAGTTTGACAGTGGAATTGTTTATAATATAAAATATCAACAGGACTATATTATATGTATTTTCTAATCATAAAAATTAAAAATACATTAACAATCGTATCGAAAAATTGTAAAGTGCAATATATGTAATATCCGATATTATTATCAAGGGGTGTAAAATCATGAAACATTTCGTCATATAAACACATGAATGAAGCAGTTTGAAACTCACCCTCATTGGACAGAATCACTCTCATATTGGCGCCGAAATTTGAACACTATCCAAATATAAAGCACTATATTCTGCAATTTAATGTATATTCGGTGTTGTGGGTGTCGTCGTGCCACGTGAACCACTTTCGATCTCTTCGTTAACACTGATTAAACTGAAACAGTTCTCGCCGTACAAATTTGTTTTATACAAATTACCGATACGCGTAATCGCGTCAAAAGTGAGAGAGAGGGAAATTCACCGTCGTATTATTCACCAAGGTTGGTAGTTTTCATTCCCACACAATTTTCGTTAGCGATTCTATCAATTTGCATACGTATTGTGGCGAATGTTTAATTGGCGCAAAATCATTACATTATTTTTTTAAAAGAAAGTAAAACTTTTGTAAATTTACCCGTAGTTTTTTTTTAAATCAATTATTATACGAGCTTTTTGGTGAATGAGGTTTTCTAAGCGTTTCGTGTAATTTGAGCAACTGTCAAAAGTTATTCGTTATAAATATATAATATGAGCCGTAATATTTGAGAGTGGCACAATTCCACTTTTCTTCATTTCGAGAAGTATTTGGCAAAACCTTAAATATAATATTAGTTTGGCGTTTAACAATATTTATGAATACTGGTGGCCTGAAAATACGCTTATTCTGCTTTTCTCATTCTGGACATATCGAATAAAATTAAATGATAACAATTTATGAATTAATTCAAACAGAAATAGCGTTTTTGGAACTGAAAATTGGACTTTCATGGACATGTATGTACATATGTACATCATCTGAACTATGACAATCTTTTATTTTATTTAAAAATGAATGAAAATGAAATGAATTTCGTGATAGTTTTCTATGAAATTGTCAATTCTCTTGTGATTATCCTTCTATGAACATATATTTGAATCTGTTTTTCCCACTAAAAGTCCCTCTTTACTTTACTCGATGTCTACCGTTATTTATAAATGATAATAGTTCTAATTGTAGTAATTATCTCTATCACTGCATCTCTACATTAATTAATTATGGCAATGATTATGGTGATTTGATTGACTTTTATGGAATTAGTCTGGATTCAGACTCCGACTTATGTATGTATGTTATACATATTTTAATGCATTATAATTCTTTTCTTTATATACATACATATATACATATGTACATATATACATTTGTATGTGAGTGTATATTTGTATACATGTATTTTTATATTTTAGAATGATTCTGTATTTTATTAAAAGCCTCTTATTTTGCGTTAAAAATGGAGATAATTTAGAAGTTTATGCAAAAATATATGATTGTTTATGTTTAAAATATGCCTCGGATGTAAAGCTTTTCTACTGTAATTTTCTATAATAAAATGTTACCTGAAGTATACATATGTAGCTGTTCAAGTCGTCATTTGTAAAGATAACCACTTTTTACATATTACATATATTTCTTTACATATTATGTGAAATATAAGTAAAATTTATTACAAATACGCTTAATTTCATAATAATTAGATTAAAAAGCCATTTAATTTCGTTCCTTTTTCAAAAATATTGTGATTTAAAATGACTGACAGTTATATTATTTGTTCATTTTAATTGGAAAAATAAAATGATCACGCACCAAAAAAGCGATCACAATTTCGATCACCGTCAAATTAATATCCAACAGAGCCTCGTCACAATATTCACACAATTATTCAAATTCAATCGAATTTTGCAGGAACGCAATGACATTCATTTTAGTAAATTAGGTCAAATTTTAATTGATGGTATATGTATTTACATATGTATACAGAATGAATAAATAGATTATTTCATTTTATTGCAAACGAAAACAACATGTAAAAAATTCACATAAAAAGTTCAATTAAAGATCATTTTTGCAATGTGAAAACATTTAAGATATACACACAAAAATAATAGTAAAAATTAAACGAATTTGAGATATCGATCTCGAACGAACGCGCAAATCGGATGCGTACAATTACCGTGTATTATAATTTCTATGAAAATGAAAGATTCTATTGTTGTCTATCAAAACGCATTAATAATATTGTGAACGTTTCGCCGCTCACATTTCCCACAAAATTGACAATTTTATTTAGCATAAAAAATTGCAAATTATGTGAAAATTTATACCGGGGCACGCGATCAGTGCATCATTTAATCATTTAAAATGGATGATACATAATCCAAATGAGCCCATTCGAACGGACTACGAATCGAAACAATCGAAATTTATGATATTAATTAATTTCAATAATAGAACCTATTTTTTTTATCAATAATACGAATGTTGTAATACTTTATGGTAGATCGGCCTTAACCTGAATGGAGTGTTTGCGAATCTTATATGTGTGTGGGACTTCGAATCGTATGCAAACAAAGTGAGTCGAGAATACTATTTAAGATTTTTATAAGGCGAGATGAGTTGCTTAGTGTTTATATAATATAATATATGTACATATGTATACGAATTGTGTAAATCAAATACCGAGAATGTCGCTTTAATTACGACGCGTCCGTAAATTAAATTCTGTTTTAGGAACTGTCTTATATTTCCATATGAAACGGAATCCATAAATTCACAATGGGATTTCCATCGAGTTCTTTTGTCGTAGCAAAATATGCCTACATTAATTATTGTAGCATTTCATTGTGCGAAATTGGCAGGGAAATGAAAAGCCAAATGAATACATCATGAAATAACGAATTATATATGTATTTTTTTTGATTTTTAAATGCTTTTTATTATTACGAAATTATGTTCACAATACATCTTATATCTATTTTAATAGCTACGGATCTACTGATAATTTTCTATTTTACAATTTAATTTAATTTGGTTAGTAATTATAGTATTATATTATTCTAATTTTAATCTACAGCATAATAGTAAAAAGAGCTCAAAAACCTATTTACAATCAATTTATGTAAAATAAAGTGAATATTGCATGGAGTTTGATTCAATTAATATTGTAGTAAACAATGCTGATAAATTTAATTGCACGCCATGAAGATGGGTAGTGTTGATTACATTTTCAGATTTAATATTGTTCGAAATTGAAATGAAATAATTTGGCATTTTAAAGTAAGCAAATTTAAATAGTTAAATAAATATTCGTATGTACACATGTATATTTTCGAACTATTCGCATAGAGGTTTTAAGAATTCTCCAGCATACCATCACACAATTATGTAATAGAACATACATACATATGCATGTTTAGCATTAATTTCATTCCACAAAACGTTTTAGAAAGAGCTAAATTATTTAAATTACTGGCTAAATTAAGTTATTTCACAGTTAACGTACCTCTTGGTACAATACAAATTAATACAAGCATAGTGGCCACATTCAGAAAAGTAACAATTGCAAATAACCGGATGGTTTAGCGCTGGAGCTAATGAATGCATCTACATAATAATAATCTGACTTGCTAGGAATTTTAGCCTTCAAAGGATACATACAGCTTTTGATTTTGCTTTGTGCACTTTAATATAATAACTGAAATATTTCACTAGAAGTCTTATATATACATATATCATCTCATTATGATACTCAACTTTGATATTACAATTCCCGATGTTCGTTTATTTGGATCCGATTATTATTGCAGTCTAAATGGATATTTAATGACGTCTTACGAATGAGAAATGCAATGAAGTGCACCGTCGAAGTGCAATAGTCTTCACTACTACTATTGAGTGTAATCCAGCTTAATCGTTTTAAGTCAGCGTTTCCTTAACAAAGGATGATTTAAATTGAAAACTTCATTTCATTATGTAAAACGTATTACATATATAAACTGATTAATGTATGTGAAGGTCATTTTGTGAAAGTATTTGCATTCGTTATTTAAAATTTATTTTATTTTATTTTACATACATATTTTTACATATGTATATACCAGGAAGGACTAACAGTTAATCCCTAATGCGCCTTCTTGGCCAATTAAAAATAATGCAGCATTTTTATTACATACTTTATTTACGAAATACGAAATATTTTATTTATTTACGAAATACGAAATTTACGAATTACGAAATATTGAAAACCTCGAAATTAACGAGATATCTATGAATTTTAAACTAGTACATACATTTTATTGTACATAAATCATACTCAAATAGTGGTGACATAGTGGGTATGATGGTTTTTAGCCAATTTAATGGAGGCACTGTTTAAACAATGAAATCAGAAAAATTGGCAAACTCTGATAGGAAACGATCAACTTTGAGTCACAAATATCCAAGTCTGGCCAGCAGCATTACAGATAATATAATCCAGAATTAATTATTTTCAGTCGAGGTCAACTCAATCGATGTTAGGCAAAAGCCCAACCACCGATAGTAATTACATTTGCCATGTTGCTGGCAAATGTAATTACTATCGAATATATTATTATATTATTAAAAAATCAATCATGATTATTAAAATACATAATTTCACGTGACATTTTCAATTATTGGAATATTAATGTCTCTAATGGTGGTTAATCAAAGAAAAAAATAGTTCTCATCTACGTATATTCCCAAATAAAAATATCCAACGTTGTCAAATCACAAGATTTTGGTGACTAATTGCATACATAAACATCATTATTTCATCAATTTACACGTCAAGAAATTTTACAGATCTCAAGATACACGAAATTGTACCATTTTGTATATGATTGTTCGTGAATAGCATTGAGCAACAAAAAATCACGTTTTTATTTACTTACCGGAGCGGAGACTAAATAAACATTACCAAGTATGATCTACTGAATTTGAGTATGACAATAATTTTTGTTGGTTTCTTCTCGTTTAGGAGGTATGAGAAAAAAATGAAAAATAATGAATTAAAATTGAAAGTAAAAAAGTATATTTTTGACTATTAAAATTCGCTAGATAATTATTTATTAAATATTTTAAAGCAATAAATAATGACAATCGATAGAAAACACATCTGTCTAGTGATTCCAATACTCACTTTTGCCACAGCAATATTTGATTTTTTTTAAATGTTTTTTATTATTAACTAAATTATGTTCGCAATACATCTTATATCTATTTAAATAGCTACTGATCTACTGATCATTTTCTATTTTACAATTTTAATTAAATTTTTTTAGAAATCATAGTATTTTATTATTCTAATGTTATTATCATAATAGGAAAAAATAGACTGGAAAAAAAATAGACATAAAAGACTGCAAAAGTCAAAAATCTGTAAGAATTTTGCGCTATTATTGTTCACATATCATAAACGAAAAGAAAACAACAAAAAAATTGTCATATTCAAATTAAGTGGGTCAAATTTAGTAAAGATACAAAGTCTGCTGCTTTTTTGGTGCCCAGTGTTATTAAAGGATTTTATTCACTTAAAATCAAACTTAGACCTTTCCATTTCACCTGAAATGAGTATAACCTTTGAAGAAAATTTTAATTGATGGTATGTTCTTTGATTTAAAAATAAATAAATAAGATGTATTAAAAATCACCAAGAAGTCTTTTTTAGAAATCCCTTTATGTATATATGTACATACATATGTTCATATGTATTTATTATATTTAAAATCAATGTTTTCATTTCCATTCTTTCAATATTACATATAGATTTATAAGTAATATTAAAAGTGTATGTAAATACATATATCTAATACAATAATTTGTGCCGCTTACGAATTGGGTCAACGTTTAAAAAGGTCAAGAAACACAACCATGGTCAATCGGATCAGTCCACTTAGTAGTCAGATTTCCACGAAGACATTTACAATTTCGCATTAAATCGCCGATACCTATGCAAATATGCACAATTGCTGCTACCAGAACCTCTCAAAATGCTGAGGGGGATTATCAAAGGTCACAGCGACGAGATGATGATACGTTTCGCACACAATGCACCCATTATTAAATTTTTGCCGCGATCACAAAAAGGTTCGCAGGTCGTCCAGCGTTTGTTTTGGTCGTAGATTCGTTTCATTTCACATGGTGAGCGTGCTGAATGACCCAGTTCTCGGTGAACAATGTCCCGCCGAAATCCTATTGTTTTGGGTATACCCCACCACCGATCGAATCAAGGTTTCCACTCATTGTGCCGTATGAGAAGTGCGATTGGTGTAAAAAGTTTTAAAATTTAAATTGTGGCACAAGGAGATCTCTCTCGACGGACGGCTGCGATAGTCCGAACGACCGGAAGTTGCATAATCGATGGTGAAAAAGTGCAACGGACACATCGCCGACATCCGGAGCTGGCGGCTCTCAACACTTTCGGTTTCGGTACATTGTTTGTACGAGTAAATGTTTCTATGTACATTTGCTAGGAACGATATCGTTTGATGATTATACCCACTACTACAGGTAAACGGCAATACGAAAATATATGGGCACATTCATATATATATATATATATATATATATATATATATATATATATATATATATATATATATATATATATATATATATATATATATATATATAAATATATATATATATATATATATATATTTAAGCACTACATAAGCCAGCAGTTTGGCTTAATGGTAGCGTATATAATTAGCACCACTGAGACCGAAGGTTCGAATCGTCAAACTGCTGGTTAGGTTTGGGGGTTTTGTGACTCCAAATCGATCGTTTCTATATCAGAGTTTGCCAATTTTATCTGATCATTGCTGAAACGGTTCCTGAAAAATTGGTATTAGATAATTTCCTGTTGTCACAAAAATCTGTCTGTGTATAATTTGTAATAATTATGCACAGTAATCTGAAATCTATAGACATCTCTATAATTTCGTATTTATTATATGTATAAAAATTGTACAGAAAAATCTAAAAATAATCCATAGATGTTTCTATGATTATTATTTCTGATTAATTGTTATATGCTATATATTCTGATTGTATATGTATTATTGTATTTCTGATTGTTTATGTATTCTGTATTTCGTTATCGTACACCCGTCGCATTGGAGCAATCTGTAATGACGAGTGTACATTGATTGTAACAATAAAAATAAAATAAAATAAAAATAAAAATATATTACCCAAATAATTCAATAATCATATAGTTAGGAATAGAGATATACGTAATTATACAACTAGAAATTGGAATAATTAAATTATAGGTAGAGTTAATAAAGCATAAACTGCAGTAGGTGCTTTCCACAGAGGTGTTCAAATATACAATGCCCTTCCTGAGAGCATTAGAGGTGCTAGTAATATTGGTGATTTCTTTAGGGGTGTTAATGGATACCTCTGTGGAAGATGATGTAATTATATATGTAAGTTTAATAAAATGCTACGTTTGGAAATATATTATATTATTTTAGGGTTACTAATTATGGTTTTGTTAATTTTGTTAACTATTTTATATGTATTATAGTTAGTTTTAGTTTAAAATTGTTAATTGTGAAATAATTCATTAGAAATTTGCTATTTAATAATAAATAAATAAATTTATTTTACATAGATATGTATATAACAGGAAGGCCTGACAGGTAGACCCAAATGTGCCTTCCTAGACAATTATTACAAACATTGTAGCATTTTTGTTATAAAATCGCTGTATTTTGAGAGGCTGAAGAACATGAAATTAACAATTAATTAATCCATTGAGACATCTATGGATTTAGACTTGTACATACAATATTCGTGACAGCAGGTAGGATTTTTTTTGCCAATTTGAGGAACCGTTTCAATTAAAATCAGATAAATTAGCAAGCTCTGATAAGAAACGATCGACGCGGAGTCACAAATATCCAAATGTGACCAGGAGTATTAAAGATTAGCACGGGATCGAACCCGGAACCTCTTGGAACCCGGAATTTTGTGAAAGTTTATCGTTATTGATCATCAAATTATAGTTAAGCTAATATGAAAGTCTCAGAGCATTTAAACATGTAAAGCATTTTAAACCTATTCATAGAACTACGCTATGACATATGACCTTTTCTATATATGTACATATGTATGTATGTATAATATAAACGTATTTACGAATCATTTTTCTCTTGATTATTCATATACAACTTAAAAATAAAATTAGATGAAAAAGTTTCTTGAATGTTTTCTGTATTCAAACGTCAAATAATTATACTAAACAAAACACATTAAAACCAATAAAACAACATATTGAGAATCGTCGAATCAAATAATGACAATCAAAAAAGACAGCAGTCACCATAAAACCAAACAGAAAGTATGACACACCGAGATGTAACCTTGCTCTGATGACCTGAATCAAGCCGCATATGAATGCTGAGTCAACACCAAAAAACCAAACAAAACCACATCAAATTGTGCAACACCGACATCATGCACAAATGCAGGAACAAACTATGTACATACATATGTAGATGGATACTCGTCCTGGATTTACATACATATGTATGTATGTTGGTATGAATTCTCATTGACGAGCGTTTTATCCGACTGCACAGGGGGAGGATGGGTGCATTGTGCAAGTTATGCATGGGATACTGATAATAATACGTGTGGATTTATTTATTATTGTGCATGTCTGCAAAGCTTGGGCTCATTCGGAGTGATGGGAGGGCGAGGGGGTGGTGGTGTTGGCAGCCGACAGAATGCGGTCGAACAGTTGAATGCACATGCACATGCACTCGCCGAATGCAATAAGTCTCCGGAGCAAAACCACCGCAAAGTCAATACGGGTCGATCATCGTGCGATGTACGTACTTTCGATGCTGATTCCACGATTATTATGTGATAATATAGCGATGATATGAATAATCATTATGAGATGAAATGGTTTAACAGATTCAACGTGGAACTTCATCTATGTAGTTGGCCTGGCGACTATTATTGCGTTAAAGTTATGTTAAAATGTAAAAAGTTTCAGAAATGACCGACAAACGAAAGTATTTACAAGACAACAATGACAACTATAAAATAATATTTAGTGTTTTAATTTATGCCTGTGCTAAATACAATGGTCGAATCTATGTATATTTTATTTTACATAGATACATACCAGGTATTATTACAAAAATTGCTGAATTTCGATATGCTGAAAAATTCGAAATCAACTATAGAGACATGTACGGTTTTAGACTTTTACATATTTTTTATTCTAAATAATCAAATTCACATAGTGGTGACATAGTGGGTAGGTTGGTTTTTGCCAATTTGATGGAGGTACCGTTTCAACAATGAAACGGTCGACTTGGAGCACAAATATCCAAGTCTGACCAGCAGCATTAAATATAAAAACGGGATCAAACCTAGCAACCTCTCGGTGTGTAGCTAAAACGCAACCATCAAGCGATGCTGCTGGCTATGTATGTATTACTAGGCATTTCTCAAGTGGATGAAAATTGGGAAGATCCTTAAAACGCCCCTACTGGTTGTTTTGTGATCTAATTTAGGGCACTATGAGATACAAAAAAATCTAAATGTACGAAAATCACGTGATTTCCGCGGTTGATTGCTTAAACTATTTAGATCGAATTTTCTTGCTAAGGTATAAAGTGTATGATTTCGAGCAAAGTGGTCACGGTTCGATTCCCACTTGTAGCTGCTGGTCAAACCTTGGTTTGTGACACCATGTCGATTTTTGTTTGCCAATTTTTCTGATTTTCTTTGAAACGGTTCCTCTAAATTGGCATTTCCTTTCCAATCTCTCTATAAAATATCAAGCTATTCAGCGTCTCGAGGTTGGCCAATTTCTATAATAAAATGCTGCAAAAATTTCTCCATAGATGTCACTGTGCATGACGTTTGTATAAATTCGCATTGCATAAATACTTGTATTGATTTTATTGTATCTGTATTAGTAAACTCGTCGCTTTGGAGCGATCTGTAAAGGCGAATGTACATACATATGTACATGTTCGATTGAAATAAAATAAAATATAATGTAATTTAAATTCATGATTTTTGTAAAATATGAGATAAATAAATATGAGATAAATCAATAAAATACGCGACGTAAACTAAATAAAATATTTTTGTAAAATATGACATAAATCAATAAAATATGAGACGTAAACTATAGTTGACATTATTGATATTATTAATTAAAGAAAATAATAAAAAGGAATCGGAGTTCATTTAAAATGACTCTGAACATCCCTGGCTTAAACAAAAAAACCGCTATATCAAACCGGGAAACGCTTGACGCTCCAAAACCATTCTCACGAGTGAAACAATGCAACTATCATTCACGAATAACTAAGAACACGCACAGATCAACAAATAAAATGTACAATAATCGTAAGTGAAACATAAAGAGGTTTGTAAAAAGCACACTTTCTCATCAAAAATAATACATACATAATAATAATATTCGAGAGGAAAATTGCATAGAAAAAGAAAATAAAACGACATATGCCTCACATAATGTGAGACACATCATTCAAATATTCCGGAAATATAAAACGGATGTATGTACATAGTATCAAACCTACAATCTATTTAATAACCAATCAGTTGCGTGACGACACATATGTATGTACATGTGTATGCAAAGTTTTCAATCAATATTTCAACAATTCGATTCGAAATAAGCACGGTGCGATGCGCAATGGCTTATAATCTCATTATCCATGCACAAAAGGCAGATTTATGAGCACACTTCACATGCAGCCGAAACGTTGACATGCAACAATGCATTTTCGAGCAGCCAAATACACATATGTATGTATGTACATACATATATTTATTTATTGGACGCCGAAATGGATGCCGCAATTGCACTCGCCAATTGTAATCTTATTATTCGAATATGTCCACTCCGATTTGTACACACACAATAGGTGAGGCTCACAGCTCTATATGGTAAATAATGCTCGATTCTACTGCTAATCGCATTGTGAATTGCAGTTGCAGAAATATAAAATGGGAAATATTTGCATGGGTATTGGTATGTATGTAGGATTAGATGGAACGAAAACCGGAGACTTATATGCACATTATAAAAGAGTATAAGAATTGTAAATAGGTTTTTGAGCTCTTTTTCCTATTATGCTGTACATTAGCATTAGAATAATATAATACTACGATTGCTAACAAAATTAAATTAAAATTATAAAATAGAAAATGATCAGTCGATCAGTAGCTATTAAAATATATATAAGATGTATTGTGAATACAATTTCGTAATAATAAAAAGCATTTAAAAATCATAAAAATAAAAGTGTGTCGCCTCAATTGAATATGGATTTAAATCTGTTAAATGGAGCCAACTCACGTGTGTAGTATTTTTATCAAAATTTATGAGTTTGCACTGTATAATGACGTAATACATAATGCATATTCAAATGAAGATTACTACGTCCATCTATGCAGCTTGAATATTTTTAACTTTTACTAGAACGTTTATCATTTTTGCTAGTTGTAATACTTGGATTTTACCCTGAAATATTTTTTTAAATCTTTCCATTTAGCTTTAATTAAAAATATGTTTTTATTAGGTTAAACATATTAAAAATATGTTAAGCCTTTATTATTATTTGGCTCGGTGGTTGCGTTTATGTTTGCACCGAGTAGTTACCGGGTTCGATCCCGTGCTAATCTTTAATACTGCTGGACAGACTTAGATATTTGTGCCTCCATGTCGATTATTTCTTATCAGAATTCACGATTTATCTGATTTCATTGTTGAAACGGTTCCTCCATCAGATTGGCAAAAATTATCCTACCCGCTACGTCATAAATATCTGAATTTATGAATGAAAGTCTAAATCCACAGATGTCTCTATGGATTAATTATTTAATAAATTGTTAATTTCGTGTTCTTCAGCCTCTTGAGATACAGCGATTTACGTAATAAAAATGCTGCAATGTTTGTAATGAATTGTCTAGGAAGGCGCATTGGGGTCTACCTGTTAGGCCTTTCTAATATATATATATATATATATATATATATATTTATGTAAAAAAAAAATATGTATGTACATATGTACATAAGTATAAAAACACTAAAAGAAGACTGGACGCAGCGTTCCAGAAAATAATTTAAAATTCTTCTAATCGTCCAGTTTTATTCATTTTATTCTATCTGGAATAGTGGAGAGAGAGAAGAGATTGAAATTGCAAGGGTGGTTTATGTGGCTAGAAGAATGGACGAAAGGTGGACCAAATAAGTGCCGGAATGGTACCCGAGAGAATCTAAAAGGGTGAATAAAAGGCCACAGGGGAGATGAGTGGATGAGAATGTCGCAAAATAGAGATATGAATGGAAGCTTGTTGGAGAGGCCTTCATCAGATGTTGAATGGCTGTAAATGATGATTCAGATGGTGAAATTTCCATCTGATGGTGAATGGCTGTAAATGAAGATTTAAAACCAAACTAAAGGATATCAACTCAAACCAAATACCGTATAACAATGCTGCAAAAAACAATCCTTTTATTTATAATTATCTATCAATTCAGAAAAATAACTGCATAAATTTTTAAGAGCACCCTGTTTGTAATATAAACGGCTTAAACATGGCAAAACAATTTAATAATAGTAAACATAAGTAAACATTCATTTGTTCTATTATTAAATTTATTTGAATCGAAAAAAAATAATATTCGACGATATCGATGTCATCGTCATAGAAACTTTGATTAGTTTTCGATGCTCCCAGCAAACCTTTAAACCTTACATACATACAAAGTCTCTTTCAAAATTATATAGGTACGTACTAGCTGTATTACCCGGCTTCGCTCGGTATTTGTAATATACATAAACCGCTTAAACATGACTAATCTAATAGTAAACATTTTATTTGAATTGTTTTATTTTATATAAATTTATTTCTATACTAATTTGTTTTTTTTATAAAATTGACTGTCACGAACAAACAAACATATATAGCAAGTCTCTAAAAAAAAAACTATATGTATACGAATTTATATGTATACCAGAATCCGGCGCCTGCGCCCCCCTAAGGCTTCGCCCTAGGCACCTTTGCTCCCGGGGAGTTCGAATCCTTTGAATAAAAAAAAATCGAATTATTTATTCGATGACGTCACGGAGTTACGACCCAACGAACGAAGGTTACATATAAATATACAAAGTCTTTTTGCAAATTATATATGTATTTTTTTATTTTTATTTTATTTTATTTTTTTACATACATATTTTTACAAACATATATACAAATATACCAGGAAGGCTTAACAGGTAAACCCCAAATGCACCTTCCTGGTCCTCATAATTATTACATAGATACATGTAAATCTAAACAATACCTGACATCTATCGTCAGATATTACAAATATCGTATTAATAACGATGAATAACTTTCATGTAACAATACGAATTTTATATTCGATAAACAACCACAGAGACATCTATGGTGAGCAATATGGCGACACCTAAGATATAACAATAACTAAAGGTTCGCAACAGAAAACTGGGAAGAAACGCCAATTTTACAGGAATCGTTTCAATGAAAATCAGAAAAATTGGCAAATTCTGATAAGAAACGATCGACCTTGACAAATCAAGGTCTGGCCAATAGCAAGACTTAGCGGGAATCGAACTCGTAACATCAAGTACGAGATAATTCAACATTCACCACTAGACCACGCTACTGGTTATGTATATATATATTACACGCTAATGTATGTACGTATATTAGATTAGATAATATAATAAAAGACAGAGGACTTTTCAATGCGGATTGTCAACACTTATTCAATTTCAACATTCATCAAGAATGAAGCATAATTTGAAAACATTGACTGTATATTTTGTATCTATACATAAAGCCACTTGTTACCATGTCCAGATGCGTGTAGTAATTGGACCAGTGTCGACGGATGAACGTCTGCATCCAGGTCTGGCCAAACAGCATAAATCATCTGGCGATCTATCCGTTCGTCTATGGTACATACATATATGATAAGAATGGCCCTGGTGCAGGTAATTAGTGTAGTTTGGACGCGATATACGCGTCCATATGGCGGCACGTTTGAGCGACACGTCATTAACACGCGACGACACGTCCGATGATTGGACGCAGATTTTCAAACTTTGGCGCGCGCGTGACTACGAAACCCCATCCATCCCTATGATGCCGCAATTTCAGTTTTTGACTTTGTAGATGTATTTATATTAAGACGACACGAGAAAAAGTCCTGATTGTGATTCATATCAAATCAAAATCAAGAAGTTTGAATATCTCTATTTTGCGACCTGAATCATTATCCAAGTTTTTTGTAATAAGCGTAAACTAACTGAATTTGTATTGAAATCTTTAAATTACATCTAAAATAAATCAAATATGAATCAGCTTGGTTTTTCAAACGATAGAACGTGTTAAAATCGGTATCCGGACTAAAAACCCGCTGGACATTAAGCCCCCCATGGATAAAAATTGTTTAAAAATAGTAATAAATAATTAATAATTAATAATAAAGTAAAGTAGTAAATAAGAATAAACTAAGTGTGGTAGATCATATTGAATTTCAATTTATCTACAATATTTAATTTTAGTTTATTGTTGTTAATATCAATTTAAAAGACTTTTAGTCACCAGCGTTTGCGTTCTGTGGTATTGAAAGTAAATTTTAATATAAGTATTATATATATTATTTTTATATTATTATTATTATATTTTTAGACTATCCATGATGGAATTTGTATAATCTAGAAAAGGAAAAGAAAAAGAGATTACAACACAATTGATTTTGGATTTTTGTATATTTTAAATTATTATGATTTATTATTGATTACTGATTTTTCATAATTGATTATTGATTATTTATAAAGAAGCTGATATATGTTGTATTAATATCTGTATTTTTCTGGCTGAAATAAATTAGCATTGATACTGACTTTTTTCTAAAGATACTGTCAATTTTTATAAAATATTTTTATCCTTAACGGGGGGGGGGGGGGAAGGGTATTTGCACGGGGGTTAATGTCCAGGGGGTTTGTGTCCAGGAGGTAAGTGTCCTAGAACCGTTAAAATCTACCGAGTTGCATTAGGTTAAAACGACTAGTTTTTGACTTAAAGCTTTCTGCCACTAAACCGATAGGAAATGGAGCAAAAAGATGAAAATGACGATGGATGAGTTTCCAATAACATATAAAAAAAAAAAACAACGGTCAAGGTGTTAAGCTGTCTGGACTGCAAGAGGGAGTTGCATCAGTATTTAACAGTTGATTTTGCATAGTTATAAAATATAACAAATAAATTAAGTACAAGAAGAGGATAAAGGATTCTTATATCTAATATATAAAACAATAGCTCAATTTCTGTTTGTATCAACGGACGTTGCATTGCCAGGCGTTGCTCGGGTGCGATTAATAGAACTGACGAAGTACACAAGAAAGCATTTTGTCTTCGGTAGATTAAAGTACGTACAATCCCCCTAACCCCACTCCGATCCCCACGCATCCTTCAGGATCAACCCCGTCCCGTTATTATATACGATAGATATGTTAATCCGCGACGTTAAATTTAATAAAAAAAAAATGAATATTCAAATAAATTTCAATAAAATAAAACCATTCAAATGCATTTAATGAAATGTTTACTATTAGATTAGCCATGTTTAAGCGGTTTATATCACTACTAGTTACATATAAAATAGTATAAAAATATAATCAAATGTTACTGTATGCTGTAATAAAAGGAGGTTAGTATTTAAAAAAGTTTTTTTACCGGGGTTTTTATTTTAAAATTTTTAGTTTACTAGTTATATAACTGGAGTAGAACTTTTAAATCAGCTGATAACTAATAACTAAAAATAAAACTATCACTGTTTGATCTGTGTACATACATTAAGCCTGTATTGGTTAGAAAGTTTGTTTTGATTTGAGGTTATGGGTTAAACGTCATTCTGTCAAACTCACCGAACAGTGTTGCCACCCTGCATAAAGGCCGGTGTGGCAACACCCAAGACCGTTGGCTCAGCAAGCCTCCACAAAACTATAAATATTTATATATTAGAGATAACGAGAACCCATAAAGCAAATTTTATAAAATATAGAGTAAAAAAATTAAAAGTTATAGGCGTTTAAATAATTAAAATTTTACAGCGAGATGGCAGGGCGAAAAGTAATGAAACTACCGATGTGAATGATGAATGTGACAGATAGATACACGTCACCGTGTAATACGATGCAGTATTTTCAAACGTGTCTAATACGATATTTTTTCACCATCGTAATTGCGGATGATACCTTAACTTATATTTATGACCAAAATGAGCAATATGGCAAAGAATGAAAACGATCGGATAAGAGATAAGGGATATAAAAAATGACCTCTTACACGAAAACCATGTGAAGCGTATAAGAGGTTAGTAAAAAATACGTATATTTACATACTTATTATCTTTAAAAACTATAGCATTATAATAGGAGAAATAGTAAAAATATCAAATAACAAAATACATAGTGGAAAATGTCTTGCATCTACTGCCAGCCCCAATATATAAGAACTAACCGCAAATACAAAACATCCCTGTGAGGCCCAAATGCAAGAGAAAAGCTCAAATTTCCATTCAAACATCACCACCAATTATATTATGATAATAATGATGAGCGCAGACTACCAGATAAGTAATAATCTTCGATAGCCTACGCTCACATTCAGGCACAGTAACGATTTCATTAAGAAGTCGGATAGTTATTGGAATAGGAGCCATCCGAAAAAGCACTGTGTGGGCAGGATGTACAACTATCAATTGATGATGTCTACCACGCACATAATTATTAGGGACATAAAGTCCCAATTTTGCCAGCATCGACGGGGATGACATATACACGTACATATAAGCCATATTAGCCAGCAGTATGGCTCAGTAGTTGCGTTTATGTATAGCACCAAGAGATTATTGGGTTCGATCCCGGACATTAATATACTGCTGGTAAGACTTGGATATATGTGATTCCAAGTCTATCGGTTATTATCGAGTTTGCCAATTTTATCTGATCATTGTTAAAACGCTTCATCAAAATTGGCAAAAAAAAATTATCCTACCTGCTGTCACAAATTTTATGTATTTTAATTTATGTACAATTTGTAAAAAATTATGTGCAAGTCTAAATCCATAGATGTCTCAATGGATAAATAAATTAATTAATTTCGTGTTCTTCAGCCTCTCGAAATACAGTGATTTATGTAATTAAAATGCTGTTTTTTTTGTAATTAATTGTCTAGGAAGGCGCACTAGGGTCTTCCTGTCAAGGATTCCTGGTATATATCTATATAAAATAAAGTAAAATAAAATAAGCTGAACAAAACGAAGTTCAAGGGAATTATACCCAAGCATACCCAAAAGGAAAGAAGTAGGGTATGTATGTATGTATGTATACGTATATATGTACATACATATGTACAGCCGTTGGTATTGAAAAATGCCGAAAACATAGGAATCTAGTGAATTAAACAGGGTTCAAATTATTTTAATACATTTTCAAGGGTCAGGATAGAAAACAAAATTCAAACAATGATCGCCACAAGCAGTTAAAACAATATTAATAGGAGATACAGTGAGATTGGTTTTATAAAAAGTCGATCAAAAACGGGACGAATAAGGAAGAGAACACTGTGTCAAGATCACATATGAACGGCCGCGTCTTTCAAAATCCTAAAAAGTCATATAAGTGAAAGGGGAAGAGAAAGTAGGGCTAAAAAATTCCTAATATGATGCAATGCAGTTACTGGCTGTTTTAAATACCTGAATATTTTCAGTTAAAAGCATTTTTTAGCTGAATGCCGTGGCCTAATACTTTTGTCCATTGCTGTATATTGACGAATAGAACCTTCTCATAATGATGATATTATAATTTAATTAAGTTAAATTTTGACATAAAAGCTGTGACCGATACTAATAATAATAACTACATATTACGTTAGATTTGAAATTAGCTGTCGGCTATACGACAACGGTAAACCGGGTGTTTGCCTATCGCGGGAACGCATCATGCAACATATGTATGCTTTTGTATAGTTAATTAAACCAATTTAACAAATGACTACAAATACAACGATACGACAGAATCAAACGAGAGACGATATAAATAGCACGACATTGAATATCACATGCGAAAATTGTAAGGGGTGAAAAATAAAAATACATGAAAATTCACGTACAGAATGTTTCATATGAGAGTACGAGTTTGCATAATGAGCCGTATCTTTTTTTTTTTAATAAAATAATTTTTTTCGGGTTGACGGTAGGGTGACCGTGACGTTGCGGCGGGACCCTCGGTGTCACATGTCAGGCTTATTTTTCAATTTTCCGAAACAGTGAGCCGAATATGTCGACGTCTGTCCGTGAATGAAAACTGTGAATGACAGATGTATTTTTGTTGGGCGCGTGCGCAAAAAAAAAGTTCATCGAACGCGTCACACCGATCGCATTTTCTTTTTTCTCTCCGTTCTCGACTCACATTTTCCGATTTTTCCGAGGTAATGCTTGCCTCTATTCTCGCATATTATATCTCCGCGTGTAATTTTATTAAAGCCAACACATTATATAACTTTCATTTCAAATTCCTAATTTCATTTCAAATCACGTATCAATTTCGTTCGAAAACTACTCGTAGAAATGTCTATAATACTAACACCTGAAACTAGAGTCAGAGTGAATTATGTAATATTATAATTTTGATTATATTACATATTACATATAATAGTAGACGGAGCGTAAATGCAATTTTAATATGATGTTAATTATACCAATATTGTTCATAATTTTATAAAAATAACAAAAAAACATTGAAGTTGTATCTAGGAATGCTCGAAATGCTGCATAGTATAATATATATATATGAAGAGAAACATAAAACATTGATAACAAATATGGGAAAACAATATTTAATTAGAGAAATTTAATTGCTTACGTATAAAATATTTTTAATCACTATAAATGACGGTTTTTCCCAGCTCATTCCGGTACAGAAATTCTCGGGAATTCACGGATTTCCCGTGTCCCGGGAAATCCCAGAAAAATATTTCAACGAAAACGTTATTTAAATATTATAATGGTGAATTAAGATGCTACGACGAAACTTATGAAGAGAGTGTATCCTTCTTGTATTGACGATTCTGCAATGCAAGAAACTCTTTTAGATTTAGATGAAGATGAAACAATAGTTGTGTGTTTGACGATGAATGATGAATTAAATAAAGAGTTAACAATGACAAATCTGCAAAATAGCGTAAATTCAAATATCTTTGACTTTAAAAATTAAAGTATACATGCCGAGAGGATAAAAAAAGGTAATTTAAAATAATTGTTTTCGTCCCTTTGAACAATAAAACCAACTTTGGCCGAAACTGAAGGAGTTTTTTTCATTGCTGGAAATATTTGTGCCAAATCTGGGAATAGGCTTTCAAATTTTCATTTAAATATTTAAGTATCCGTAAGAAACAATTCCAAATGAATTTGCTCTATTAATTACTTATTTTTTCCAGCTAAAAAATACATTATTATTTACTTTTTTAAGATTTGTAAATAAATAAATTATACATTATGAAAAAATAAATGTAATTGAAAAAAACCACATGTTTAGGGATTCCAGTAATCCCGGGAATGATCCCGAGCCTCATCATAAAGCACATTTATAAGTCTCAAATTATAAATACTAAAGTACCTATCTTATCTTTCCCTTTGAGGACATCATTAATTTTTTCTACAATTTCTACGACCTTTATACTTTCGTACACGTGTTTATTGTGAATATAATTAAAACTCTCACACCACCCACGCGAATATAACAATATGCACGATAGGTAGATATTTCGATCACCTTCCATCATATTAAAAAATACCACAAAGACAAATGGCTATCGTGGCCGTGACACAATCTTGACAGATATTAGACGTGAAGACATTGCCTCTGCTGATTACGGACCCTCAAAGGTATAATTACAAGGGACGGCTCAGATGAAATTTTGATTAATTACGCGACACATAGTAATAAATCACTTTTGTAGTACCGTATGTATCTATGTATGTATATAACACTCACATCCACATACGAACAAAATTGTAGAAGGGAATTCTGAAAGATATATAAATAACGTAAGTGTGTATGCGCGAGAGAAAAAGTTCGCTGACACGGAACAAAATTCTCAATTCAATTAGCGCAATTGTACATATATAGAAATGATTGCGATCTGTCAATTGACTGTCCTAATTCGAGCACGTATTCAACTTAACGACCAATAGAAAAAATGTATACAAAACTAAATGTATACAAAAAAAAATTAAGCTTTCATTAAAAGGAAATTAATATATACATATATATATATAAGGTACATAGTTTGAATGAAACCTTACTATTTATATATGTATAACTGATTTAAAATACATTTTTTTATAAATGAAAATGAATTCTTAATACGATTATTACAATTTTGATGTCTTCAAGATTAAATGAAGAAGTTTTATAATTGTCGTTATATACAAAGCACTCATCATTCATTGTATGATACGACTTGATGATGTACACTCCTTAGAATCATCGATTGTATTATATTATACAAAAATACAAAAAAAACGAAGCATTGCCGTCATTCAAACGACTCCGAGTCCTTGATATTTAATTAATACTCCGTACAGGTATACGAACAGGTATGCGAGGCGAAAAATTCAATAAAATCGAGAGCGCACTCAGGAGCACTCGAATTCTGAATATATTTTTCGGGATATCGAAAGAATTGAAGTGCGCCGGCAATTTAAAAAACCCCCCCAAAAAAACCTACTTAAGATTTGCAAAAACCGCACAAATTGAATGTAACGATGAAATTTGATAAATTACAGGATATGGACACATCGCACCAAAGACGCACATGGGAAAAGTGGTCACGATATTCTATGCCATCTTGGGAATACCGTTGATGCTGCTCTGTTTGTCTAACATAGGAGATGTTATGGCGACATCGTTTAGGTAAGTCAGATGTGGATATATGATATAAAAACAAGCATAAAGAAAGGAATCGAAGGGTTATTTAAACGGTGTTTGGGAATACGAAGTTGAAATATCGATCAATTCGGAAGCGAAGATTTAGAAGCGTTTTTCTTCGGTTATCCGCAGGCGTTTCCATAAGTTTCAACTTTGATTAACGGTTCAAAGTTCCCACCCATATTTTCTTTTTTTTTCTGGTACCCTCCCCCCCTCCCTCCACCTTACCTTCTACCATTCGCTTTTCCTGTTTTATTCTTTCTTTTCCGCCGTTAAAGCGACTTCCGTTTGCACGTAAACATATGAGCGTGAAAACATAATTTATGAACGCGCAACTTATTTCAATAATCGCAAAAGGTGACACAATATAAATATATTTGTATATATTTTTTGTACGAATAATAAATAAAATTTAAATGTTATCCCAACAAAGTGAAAAGAAAATCTAACATTGTTTTTTAGTCTAGCTGAGGAATGCGTAAGCAACGGTCTACGTATTCTTTGAAATACACATATGTATATGTACATAGATATAGCCATTTAAAATAAAAAAATAACTTTATGAAATAAAATTTAAATAAGAATTATTAACAATTTGTAAAATATGTGGCAAATATATTGTTTTATTTTATATATACATATATATGTACGTATATGCAAGTACAATTGTGGATTTATATATGTATGTACCGTGTAGAATTATTATTTGAAATTAATACAAGTGTGCGATTTAGTTTTATGGCCTAAAAGCATGCAAACATGAATGATAAGGTTGTTAAGCATGAGTTGAAGAATAGTTTAATTGTCATCTTGTACACGTGACGCCTAGCAAATGCTTAGAGCGTTGTGGCGCTCCGCCGACTAAACAATGTTTTAAACTATTCAACGAGTCAAATTTTATTCTACCGTCAATGACTCCTGACAACCAGATCTTATGTACACTAAAGTTGGTCCGCTGTAGGAAGAAATTTAAGAAAAACGTATATGCATTTCGTACAGACATACTTGCGAAATGCTATTGGTCGAGATGGGGTGTAAGGGATTGAGTTATAGTTTTATAATAAGTTCAAACAAATTAATTGTCAGAATGTAATCAATTATAAAAATTGGGCAATTTAATTATTATGGCAGGAAATTCTTCTTTTCAAAATGAAATGTATAAAAAAAAAGTAATAGAACGCTCAAAAGAAATACTATTATTAATAAATTAATGAGATAGATACGAATTTGAAAGTATAATTGAAATATCAGTACATTTCCAATCTGTATGATTCTGAAAGGCGGTCTAATAATATAAAAAAAAGTTCGAAAGGCCCGAACCAAATGAATGGAATATCAATTTTAATACGTATTATTAAAGGGTCATCAGATGATGGAAGGTAGATTGTCATCGGGGACAGAATCAATCTTGTCTACATATAATAGTCTTTTGTATCGAGCGGGTCTTTTTCACATATATTGCACGAAAAGATTTTCCTTTCAGGACGTGATTAATGCCGCGATATCGGACCATTTTTTTTCCCAAAAGCGATCTCTCTTCGTTTGTCCCATTTTTCTCGACCTTCGTCACTTTGTAATATCTCCTCATAAAGTGCGAATTTTGATTAGTCAATCAAACCTTTTTTCCCCTCGATGCGATAACAGTCAATTTTTACAGGTTCTTATACTGGAGAGTATGCTGTTACGTATGCACGAGAAAGCCGAAGAAGAAACGTCACAGATCAGTCAGAGGTTCAACGCGACAACCAAGGTAATTAGCAATTCAAATCCATCAGCAAAATTAAACGGCTCGTACGTTTAAATCTAACCGTCGCTTTTTAGGTTAACGGCTTAAGCTGTAACGCGAACGATAAGTGCCAGTGTTATAGTATCACAAAATCGCTTGTAGGTCGATTTGAAGTGTCTATCGCCCTTTTTCGGTGGGAAATTTCCACGTAAGCATTTTTCAGTTTTCTCTACTTACGCACGTTCGCCCCCGTTGAAAAGCGCACATTTTTCCGAAGAAAAGCACCTTTGAAAGCTTGATGCACTCGCTAGATTTTCCGATAGACATGTGAGAAAATACACATGCAAGACTCCGGTACGTGATGAAACCCTCCAACGACCGAACTCAATGCTCCATTCGATGCACATGTGTGATTGAAGTGCAATATCGAAGACACTGCAGTGATGGAGATATGTACATCTTTTTAAATAAATTTGTGTACATGGAAAGCCACTGGAAAATCCACTTTGTCGTAAGCAGCTCTGATGCGGATATTATCTTCTTATATACAGAAGTATCGAATGAAAAGATCAACATTTTGAATGCAAATTCGTATAACGTTATTTCGTATCAAATGTTAAAATACCTATATATGTATATATATATTGATATGTTTTGAAACATGACATTTTGACAAACATTTTTAAAATTAATACTTTTAAGACCTCCATATACGATAAGATGTTATGATATGGATACAAATTTCACCGTATATGTAACTGTTTTCACAGACTTATTTTAGATTAGATAGATTTTTTTAGACTTATTTGTCACTTGTACCGTTACATGTCTTAATTAAATAATATCAAACATAGTATACTCATATCTAATGCTAGGATAATGCAACTCAGATGAGTTCAGTGTTTGCTAGAACCCAAAATATTTATTGGAATTTTGTCATAGTGACATTACAGAGTAGTTCCAATAATACAAAAAAAAAAAAAACAAAAAAGTCTAAATATAAAACTAACAATCAAAAACAAATACAATAATAATAATAATGTTACGATCTCAAATTAAACAATCCCTCAACCAGATCAGCTTTTTTTAGAATAAACAAATCCAAGTAAATATAAATTTGGTGGGGGAGCTTGATGTCCCTGGCAACAGGCGACAAAACTATCAAATTGGTACGTGCCCCAGGTGAGGATAATAAATTCTGGTATTTAATGTATCTGAGTTGGCCGGGAAAATCGAAGCTTAATTCTGCAAGAATTTGAGGATTGCTCACCATACCAACCAGGAATTTATAAAAATGTTTCCCCATATATACTCTAGGGAATTATAATCTAGTGCTCCCAGTAGGTAAGCACTAGGATAGAGCCAAGGATTGCGACTGTAAACTACTCTCTCGATACTCAAACAATGGACCTTATCACTAGGACTCCATATAATAGAAGATAACTCAAGAAAGCTTCGTTCGAGCGAATCAAATAGGATACGGCAAAGTATTACATAATGCACTCTGAAAAGGTTTACTTGCACGCAGTATGAAACCCAACATTGTTGTAGCTCTTGAGCAAATATCATCAATGTGCCGTCAAAATCGAATACGATCCATATGTAAAAATATGTGATTTTAAATCTCGACCGATCAAGCGGTGAAACTTTTAATTTAATACACGAGTTTTTTTGCCGCCGGAGAGTGTTAAAAATTAGCCGATTTAAATTATAGAAGAGAAGTTTTTAATCGAGTTTCACTCGCTTCTGGGTTGAAAGACTCGAGTCGTCGGCACGGTTTCTCGTCGTCTCCTCCTTGCGCGGCCTTATCTCTGAAACTAACTCTGACAAGGAAAAGAAAGGATGGCCCTAATCGCAACCAACAGGACTGAAGAATTTATAGTTCAGCTCCGGAGCTGCAAAATATATTTTTAAGCACACGTGAAACTGCGCAGCGGACGCTGGAGAAGAATCCGGTTGCATTCCGGCAGTGCACCAGCATTTTTCCTCCGCTTTTTCCAACGAACAAAGAATTGGTATGTCCTTGCAAAAAGTTTTCCTGTCGTGTCTCGAGCGAACACATAATAATATATACGAATACGACGAGTTTATGCAATATATGCATAATTGTATATAAATATGTACATATATACAATTATGATGAATGCAAGTCTTGAATTTTTAAAGTTTGTACTTTTTAATATCACAGTTTACATATATCTTGTCGCATTAGATGGGTGCATATTAGTTACTCGAAACTATATGTATAAAAAGCGGCTTTGAAGAGCGCGTTAAATTTATATAAGTCTTTCAAAAGACGTTACTTTTGTTTGAAAGATAGCTCAAAAACGGCTTATGAGTATTTGAATCAGTTAAATACTCAGTATATATGTACTTAAAAATAAGTAGTTATAGTTATTGCATGCCTAATGGCATTTCATTAGATGATAAAATAGTAGAAGTAGTAAATATCATCATTTATATTAGGATCAAATAATAGACATGTCCGGTAGTAAAGAAGAAGAAATAAAGAGACGTATGAAATTAGGATGGAGTGCCTTTAGGCGATTGAATGTTGTTTTTAAATCAAAAATGCCACTCTGCCTGAAGAAAAAGATCTTCGATCAATGATTTTTGCCAGTTTTGACGTATGGATGTGAAACTTGGACATTGAACGCCAAGATGCTACGCAAAGTCCAATGGACTCAAAGAAGTATGGAGCGCTGTATGCTCAGCATAAAGAGGAAATACAGGAAGTGGAACACGTGGGTGAGAAGTATTACAAGGGTAGTGGACATAGTGGATAGAGTAAAGAGATTGAAATGGCAATGGGCGGGCCACATGGCTAGGATAATGGACGAAAGGTGGACAAAAGAAGTGCTAGAATGGTACCCGAGAGAATGCAAAATAATAAAAGAAAAATCGCAGGGTAGACGAAATTAGGAAAATGTGTGGGGTGAGATGGATGAGAGCTGCGCAAAACAGAGACGAGTGGAAGCGTGTTGGAGAGGCCTTCATCCAGCAGTGGATGGTGAGCAGCTGTAGATGATGATGATGATGATGATGAAATACCCAGTAAAAAATCTTCAAGTACGAATCTCTCATAAAATATTTTTCTTTATTATTGTTTGAATGTAGGAATGTAGAACAAGCCTAAAATTAAAGATTTAATATCAGGCGATGAAACTTTTATTCATATATGGAACAATTTTAAGCTATTAGTTAGCAGAGATTACTGATACTATTAATTTGATATTTTGCGAGCCTTACATAGAAAAGCAGCTTTTCATAGAACTGCAGGATGCGTTAATTTACAGGACACATGTATGTATATTTGAAACTAAACAGAGATAAAATTCCTTTTATAAAGTCATGAAATAAGAATCTCATTTTCTAAATCCTCGTTAATTAGATTTATAAAACGGTCATATTTTTTTAATTGGTTGGTACGCATTTCAAAATGGACCCAGACAAAGTTGACATACATACATTATTCGTATTTTTTTTTCGTGTTTTATTTGTAGCAGACAAGGACCCAGATCCAGGAGCGCATCCTTCAAGAAACCCGTACGATATTCCCAAAAATCGGCCGATAGCGGATTTGCATTCACAGACAGTCTACCGTCTCATTCTTATTCAGACACAGACTTACGGTAAAAAATAAAGATATTGAAAAATAAAACACCGAAAGAGCCAAACATAAATTTGAATATTTTCATACATACATAGATACCACGACGACATGCCGTATTTGCCCAAGAGTCGCCAGTTGCGAATATCTCAAATGTCCAGATTCAGCGATAGCCTCGCGACACCGCAACCAAGCTGCAGCAAAAGTCGAGGTCGAGGTCAAGCCTATGGACCAAATTTGGGTCAAATTCGGGGTGGGATTCACGGCCGCACTGGGACTCTGAGATCTCAACGATCAGTACCATACAGTCAAACTACTACGCTTCTAGCAGGTATGAAACTCATCATTAAATCACCAAAATGAAATCAACAAATGTATACAATTTTTCTTTTTTTTTTTTTTCAAAAGCAACCCCTTCACCTAGGGATTCTGCGACGGGCAAGCGTCAAAAGAGGAGTTCTTCGGAAGCTAAAACGTGTACAGTTGATGACGTAGATGAACGCACAGCAGCTCGTTCGTCGATTTTGTTCAACAAATACGCCATCGATGATGATTATCCGCCACCCAGAGGTACCAAATTTTAATTAAAGTAAATCCACAAATAAATCAAATTATTTTTTTTAAATCGCAAGCATGAAATTAATCCGGATTATTATTAATTGAATTTTTTGACGATGTGCATGTGGAATTAGTACATTATTTATAGATTTAATTACTAGATTCGAAGTAATCAACTTTCATTAAGCTAATAGATATGCGCTTTTCGTTATTAAATTTTTATTATACTACCGATTTTGTTTAATAATAGGAACAAATTTTGTCAGACGAAAAAGCGAAAGCGAGCTAATGAGATGATAGTAAAAAAATAAAAAGAAAACCTTTTTTAAAATTGAAAAATGTTTCATTCTTTCGCTAAGAGAATGTAGATTAACCCCTTGAGTGCTGACGTTTTTTCTTTTGAAAGCCTGCCACGCTGAAAATTTTGCTAACATTTCCAACTAGAATTATTTAGAAATCCAATAGAAAGCAGATATAAAAATTGTAGTTAATCCAAACAAACCCTATATCCAGTGCCGGTTTTAGGGGGGGGCTGGGTTGGACTGATTAGGGTGTCACTTAATGCGCCGAAAGCGATTCAAAATTTGAAATTAAAGCGCCAAAGGCGCTACAAAAATTTATATCGGAGCGCTTAAGGCCCCTCTACGTTCTAAGTTCAAACATTTGTATTTATTTATTTTTAACTCCACCAGTGGGGTTGGGAAACCTTGTTAACCACTTTTCTGCCGGTCCCAAGCCCGGAAAATGGAGAATGATAACCCATTTTTAAATATTTTTTCTAGGGGCGTTTAGAAAAAAAATGTCCGAGGGCGCTATAGGTTGTAAGGCCGGCACTAGATCACTACTATAGATAATTTCTGGTTTTATAAAGGTGTGTTTAGACTCTCTAATATATCTTGGAACAATATTCCTATGAAATAAACAAAATAAGTCTATTTATATATGTATTTTTACTAAAATACTCAGCAGTTAGGGATTTTCATCGAGAAATTGTGCTATGGTTATAAATTTACAAATTCTGGTGTAAACCAGTCTTTATAAACATTGACAATGCTACCAGAAAAGGCTTAGCGGGCAGTATTCTTGTTTATTTTTTACATACTCAAAAAACGACGTCTATCGGCGTATTTAAGGCTCATGGACTTGTTGGCAAAACGCCGATCGGCGTTGGTCGGCATTCACAGGGTTAATAATTTCGAAAATAATAAATATAATAAAGGGTATATGTACATATCTGTATTTGACGTCTATTCATTTATACAATTCAGTGACCTGTGCATGGCTTGAATTCGCATTCGACTTTCTCGCATTCGCTCTCATCTCATGACTGGTTTAAAAATTAATATACAGAAAGCTTTCAAATAATGCTTTCTTATACACAAGGAGTATTTAAAAGCAAGCAAAGGCTTTTAAAATAGATACCCGATACAAGACTGACATTGAACAATGATATCTATGTAGCTAATTCCAGATCGCATTTATTTATAATGAACGGGCTATTTATTCCTCAGTTAGAACAAAGAGATAAACCTATCACAGATGTTTACGTTTAAAATACAAAACAGACTATGCTGTTGCTTTACCTCCAGCGAACGAAAATGAAACAAGCACACACGCACACACTCACACACACGTATTATGCATTGAATAGAATGCAATTTTGAAAATTTTGCAGGAAGATCAATGCACCATCCCTTGGAGGACTTAGATTACGACGACGACGTGCCTCCACCCACTACCAGAAGCAAATCACTACCGAGACAACCGAGAAAGGACACGTATCTAGACGACGATTTCAATAGAGGGGTTTTACCGAAACGCGACAGAAGTCCCAGATTCGAAGGAGAGTGCAGTCGAAATGCGGCAGATTGCTATTCAGACAGACATTACAGGAGCCAGAGGGATTTTTACGTGAGGGACTTCATGGATCCGGAAGATTTGAAGTTCGAGAGGGAGTTCAGATTGAGCAAACTGAGACTGCAAGTCGAGCAAGGACATAGGGATAATTACGAAATGGATGATTTGACCGGCAAGCGGTACAGAGCGGTGAGCAATTGTTATATTAATTGAATTTCAAATATGTATGAGTTTTTGGTCTTAATTTGGGTTTGGTATTTTTGAAGAGGCCTTCACCGGAGCCTGGTCTTGACAAGACGACCTCGTTGGACAGAAGGAATCGCAATAATCGTTATGATTTGTATAGCGACGAGGAGTTTGAAAACAATCCCTATGACGAGGACGACCCGGAAAATTACGTGAGCGAAACGGAATTGGCCGCTCAAAGGGCAGCTAAACAAAGAAAAAGGGAAAGAATGCACGGTACTTTACTGTTACATTACTTATGAATATTGTAATTCCAATGCTATTATACACTATGGATGAAAACAAAATGTTGCATTGTTCCGAAATAGAAATTGATTTATATTAATACATATGTATATAATTGAATAATTGAAATTATTTTAAGCACGAGATTTTATTTTTGAACAATAATGAAATATTTCATATAAAATTTTATTATGAAATTATATACAATATTACAATGTACGTATATAAAAATTACCGTTTGTCACAGCTTTCAACTTGAAGCCACCAAATTTTGTATGCTATCTTGCAACACCCTAATTCATTTATTCATTATTATTACTTGGGAAAGGCGGCAAAGCCGATGGACCAAATTATTTTTATATAATATTTTCCCACGATGCCGTATTCGGGTTGCCTCTGAGCGACATTAATGGTATTTTATATATATATATATATATATATATATATATATATATATATATATATATATATATATACATATATATATATATATATATATATATATATATATATATATATATATATATATATATATATATATATATATATATATATATATATATATATGTACATATATACTGGTACCAGAAAGGCCTTACAGGTAAACCCCGATGCGCCTTCCTGTCTAATTACAAACAATGCAGCATTTTTACTACACAAGTCATTGAATTACGAGTCACTGAAAACTCGTAATTAAGGAGACATCTATGAATCGTACATACATTTTATTGTACATTGATCATACTCAAATAGTGTTGACATAGTAAGTAGGAAGGGTTTAGCCAATTTAATCGGGAGCATTGGCGAACTTTGATAGGAAACGATCAACTTGGAGTCACAAATATCCAAGTCTGACCAGCAGCACTACAGATACACTCAAAAAAATTCTTTTCAATCGAGGTAAGCTCATGGGATCGAACCCGGCGCCTCTCGGTGCTAGGCAGAAGCGTAACGACCGAGCTATGCTGTTGGCTGGTATAAAACTATATATAGATTATAATTTTTTTGAAATCATATTCAAATAGTGGTGATTAGTGACTTGGATGGTTTTCGCCAATTTGATGAGGAACCAATTCAATGAAATCAGATAAATTGGCACACTCTGATAGGAAACGATCGACTTGGAGTCACAAATATCCAAATCTGACCAGCAGCACTACAAATAATACACAGAATAAATTATTTTAAATTGTAGTCAACTCACGGGATCGAACCCGGCAACATCTCGACGGTAAGCATTAATGCAACCACCAAGCTATGCTGCTGGCTAATTAAGACCATCGATATGTTTTGGAAAGTCTCAGAGCCCCATTTTGAAGGGATCATTTACAAAAATGCCCGGAAAACGCAGAGCAATTTTGTTTGTCCGCAGTAGTTTGTCCACAGTTTTTAATATACAGGTAGAACCGTTAAATTTGGTCTACAGTATAATGATTACCGTAATTAATGTAGAATCTTGATGGGTTTTGTAAGGGAACAGCTTATATAAACCTTGCATAGTAAAAATTAATTTTTCCACGTTTATATAAATACATATGTATATGTATGTAGATACACAATGGAACACAACAAGATATTAGAAATATTTAAAGTAAAATTCGAAATTGAATACAAAACTCAAATTTAGTGGTTGCGCTTATTTTAAGCACCGAGAGGTAGCCGGGTTCGATCCCGTGAGCTGACCTTGATTGAAAAGAATTTATGCTACTAGTCAAACTTGGATATTTGTGGCTCCAAGTGGATCGTTTCCTTCCAAAGTTTGCAAATTTATTTGATTTCATTGTTGAAATTTAAATATGATGTATATACAATTAAATTTATGTACAAGTTTAAATCCATAGTTGATTTGTTAATTTGTTTTTCAGCAACTCAACATTCAGCGATTTATATAGTAAAAAAAATGCTGCAATGTTTGTAACTTGCCAGGAAACTCTCTGGGGTTCACCTGTTAGGACTTCTTGGTATATATGTACATATGTATGTATGTATGTAAAAAAATAAAATGTACAATATAAACATAACTGATAACCGCATATACTATAAAACTAATATAATATATTTTTCCTTTATTTACAGTTTACTTGTTTTTATATCATGTTTTTATATATTTTTCAAATGTAGGCCATTGTGGCGCATTAGGTTCTTCCTGTAATGCCACAATGGTCCAAAACTATTAAATAAATAAATATACATTGAAACTTACATACATACAAAAAAATGGCTTTAGAAAATGTATGTAAAATGAAACGTCTAGAAAATGTTCATAATTTTAAATACAAAAAAAATTCCATCTCCATTTTTTTCCCGCTGGTGCGCGAAAAACACCAAAAAAATAAGTTTAACATATTTTCTTCGATGTTATTTCAAGCACCATCAGCCAGGATCATGTCTCCCATGGGTGTGTCAGTCCATCGTCAGGCAAAATACATGGAAGACTTCGACATTGAATACGCCTACGAGGACGGCTACTACCAATCTTCTAAAAGTCAGGTAATGCAAATAATACTTGTGACAGTGTACATATATATGATACGTACACGTTTCGAACATCACTACATACTACTGCTGTGCATGTTTTCCAATTGAAATTTCAGATAAAGCCGGTTCCGATATGGCTGTGCGTCTTTTTGGTCGTATCTTACATCATAGCCGGTGCATTTTTGTTCTCTCACTGGGAGGATTGGTCGTTCCTAGACTCGGCTTACTTTTGCTTCATAACCCTGACGACGATCGGTTTCGGAGATTTTGTTCCGGCTCAAGGGGTGAAAGCAAATTCGGAGATATCCATTGCCCTTTGTTCGCTGTATCTACTGTTCGGAATATCTCTGCTGGCCATGTCTTTCAATCTCGTTCAAGAGGAAGTCATAGCAAACGTCAGATCCGTCGCTAAGAGATTGGGTATCATCAAAACGGAGTTGGGCGAGGAGAGTGATGACGATTGATTGTTTGCATACATCGTAAATTTGTGTATTATATATGTGCATGTAATGTAATGAAAAAAAAAACGAAAAGTGCTAAAGTTTTGTGCGGGGACTTAAAAAGAAAACAAGATCAATATTGGAGACTGTCGTAAAATATACATCGAATATGGCCGTCGAAAGTTTTTGAAGTGTATTCAATATGTAAAGGGAACTTTTGCATTTCAAAATCAAAAAACAAAGTTTAAAGTTTTAGACGTGTATGCTACAGAATTTCATTTGATATGCAAAGACGAAACGAAATTTTTGTACTTGTTTATGTATTGCTTTATGAATAAATTAATATTTGATTACATTAAAATCAAATAGCCATTTAAAACAGTAAATGTCACATTTTTTTACTAACTCTTTCCATCCTATTTATATTGTTTAAACCATTTATTCATCAATCAAATGTGATTATTTACTAAAAAAATACCCAAATAATAATAAATTGAGAGTATTTTAAGAAATACTGCATATTTTTTTACTACACAGTAATAAATTTAATATATGAAAAAAAAATGGTTTGTATGTTATTACGCCATTTTTTTTCAATTTATATTTTTCCCACTATGTCATTAAGATTTGCCCCTGAGCGATACCTATGATATTAAACTTGTAAATATATAAATTATAAATTTAAAATCATATTCAAATAGTGGTGACAAATGGTAGGTAGGATGGTTTTGCCAATTGGATGAGGAACTGTTTCAACAATTAAATCAACTAAATTGGCAAACTCTGAAAGGAAACGATCGATTCATCCAAATCTGACCAGTAGAAATACTTCCGAATAAATTCTTTTCAATTGAAGTCAATCTACAGCTTGAACCCAGGAACCATCGAGCTCTACTGCTTTATTTAAAGGCTTATTAACACGTGTACGTAAAAATGATGTTGTAATTATTTGTGCTAATTTTAGCTAAAGTAAAGATGAGACATAAAATAGTAATAAATACAATTCAACTGTACAAATTAATAATAAGTAATAAAAAAGTTCTTTGAACTTACATACAAACATAAATACATACCCGTATTAATAAACGGGAAAAACCAAATACATTGCGTTTCTTTAAAGGGTGATATTTCAAATCAACAAAAAACTCCCACACCAACCACCCCCTCCCACATATGTATTCTTAACCAACGGTAAATATACACATTTGTCAGTAAATCACCACATTCATCGTACCTCAACCTCAAACGAAAAAAAAAAACAATCCAAATTTTGCCCGCTTCATTAACCAAAAGTCTGGAAACTTTCAGACAACGACTACGTACACGAAAGACTCCAACTCCATCGGCAACCGAAGATAAAAATGAAAAAAATCTGTACAGTTTTTACGACTAGTCAGTCTATCAACATTCAGACAAACAGTATATATGTAGAGACATACATATGTACATACGTACATACATATGCGGGATCAGACCTGAGTTGGCAGAATGTTCAGTTGAAATTCGTAACGGGTCGTCTTAAACTACCATACCACGGGGATCAGATTTAATGGTTTCTACCCGCAAATGTAGTCTGCAGCTTCGTACCGGAACGAATCGTCTCACACTTTGTCCGTACTTTCGAGTCCTTTCGGGTCAGCTGATGAAGAGTCGGTACTTTGGTCCGCTCCACATCACGACGCAATATTTCAAAGACTCCGAGGGATTCTTGGATAAATTTTGAGGGGGAGGGGGGTTCTTTGTTTTGCGTTTGTTGTAAAATTTCCATTTGAATGATATTAACTTAAAATTTAATACATGAGACGTGTGGTTTATGTGGTTTATTTAAAAATAACTAAAACGATCAGTTAACAATATGGCAAAGTATGAAAACGATCGGATAAGAGATAAAAATGACCACTAACACGAAAGCCATGTGAAACGTAAGGGAAGTAAGTAAAAATTAAGATTAATGATCAGTAATTAATTAAATAAGTGATATAAATAATATAAATGATAAGTAAAACCAAATAAATTATAATTTTTGACACTTGGATGATAGTGCATCGCCCATCTTAGATCTTTGCAGCCAACACTTATTTATTTAAGGGTCAGGTTAAGTTAGGTTAAGTTAGGGTTGGCCCTATTAATTTGTTAAAAAAAAAACATATCTTAGTAGCCAACACTTATTTATTTAAGGGTACGCATATCCGAGAAAAAGTCAGTCCAAGGGAATAAACAAATATCAGGAAGCCAGTAGCGCCAGCAAGTGAAAGAAAGCCAATTGAAAAGGTCAGGAGAAAAGCGTGAAATCAAAACACCAGTGAATGTCAGATTTTATCAACGCGTGGTCCGGCGTAAACAAAGAAACGCACGCGGGTGGAGAGAATGTTGCAAGTGACAATATTTCTTTACACTACCGAAAACGATCCGATATGGCAACATAAGCTTATCATACGAAATCAATAAAGTCTTATCATACGAAATCAATAAAGCAATGAAGTTTCAATTCAAAGTATATTGGATAAGATGCCAAAATGAGAAAGCGTCTCTCTACAAGATGGATGCCGTTGGCAGTTGAACAAAAACACATTCGAATACAATTTTTTGTAAAAGTGCATGGACGGTTCAAGAAGAATAGGATGAATTTTATTCGCTGTTTTGTAATTAAAAATAAAATTTGAGTTTACACTAGATACAAAAAAAGTAAAAACAATTTAACTTGATCGATTACACTGTTCGACACGGAAAATCCGTGAAAACACAAATCCGTGCTCTACTAATACGAATTTTTTGCTCGCAATTTTACCGATTTAAAATTCAGCACACATCCAATTAACTCTTTTAAACGAAAACAAAAAATAGTGTGGCCAGAACACTATCCTAATAAATATATTTCAATAGAAAATACTCAATATAATATAGTGTTAGCAGTGGGAAAAAATCCCAAGGGAAAATACGTAATTTTGACTTTTGATTTGAACTGGACGACTACTTATTTGAAAGCTAAAAAGTACTACAAATGAAAGATAAAATCCCCGACTGTAGATTCCAATATTCATTTTGAACAGAAAGTTAACAGATTTTGAGAAATCGACCGAACAACACCAAGATATAGAAAAATCACGCGATTTGAAAAATACATACATATACATATATCTCCGAATCTCGAGCCAATCAACACTTTTTACTACCAGATTCGTGTTCACTGGGTATAGATCTATAAGAAAAGTTATATCTCGTCTCTGTACCAAAATAAAACCATGTGAACTGTATAAGAGGTGAGTAAAAAAGTCGTCATTTGTCGAACAGTGTTATTTGCCATTAAAAAGGCAAAGTCCATTTTGTTTCTAGAAAATGACAACCTGATTCTATATTTTTGGGACTCATCCGGGATGGAGAAGGAGTAAGAAGAATTAAAAGATATGAATGATTTTTAATGTAAATGATCAAATAGATAATGGGATAATATTATGTCAGTGTTTTCAACCAATTAAGAAAAAATTTCAAAAAGTTTCAAAACGATTTGAAGACTACTGGAATTTTAGTTCAATCTTTTGCGAAAGCAAACTAATAAGAGGCTTGTAAAAAGTAAACTGAAGAACAATTATCTTATCTACAATATACATACATATGTATTTACCTTATTTCGTTGATTCAGATTCATTTTTCTTTCATCTGCTTCTAAAAAACAAAAAAAAATTACATGGTTAGTGATATTATTTAAAATTATCAGCCGAATTCACTAGAAGACGTATACATTGTATGTATGTGTGTTTTGATACCTTTGTATAAATTAATTAAAGCACAATTTTACACTGTTTTTTCATGCATTCCGAGAGATTGTAATAAAAAAATGAGTCATTCCAGAAATAAAAATGTAGTGTTCAATTCAAAAAACCTCATTGAAGCTATATAATTGTCTCATTATTTATTTGAAAAATATTAAATATATGCAGTTAGTAAAATATTTAAGTTTCAATTTTATATATGAATATGTATGTATATATGTAGGTATATAATATGTACATATATATACAAATATGTATATATGTAAACATATATGAATTTATGTGTTTTGAGCTAATTTCCTACAATAAATAGCAAATTTCTGGCAGGTTTTGCATGCCTGTTGTATGAAACGATCCGTGACCAGAAAAGTTTCAAAAGCTGACGAATGCTATAAGCATGTGTATCTATACTACTAAATTTTCACTTTACACGCTACGGAAAATTCGTTCTCTTCCTCTATGGAGCTTGATAGTTGTGTGTTGCAGGAGTTTGTCGAATTATATATGTACGTACGACACAACATGCTTGCTTTCTACGCGTTGCTTTCTCGCGGAAAATTTCCCCGTCAACATTAGTTCCGTTCTGTGAATTATTAATTCAAACCCACACCCGGGAAACGGGAAAACGGGAAATGCATTCTGGGTCGCAAGTGCGCGTGGATCGTGAATGCATCTAAATCTTACGACTGCTGAATTACAACGAATTTTCATCACTGTCTTGATTAAAAGCAGACGATGTTAAGCAACTTCTTGCGAAATTTTTAATAGTTTTATGTAAATAAGTGCCAAGTTTGTGACGTGCCTGAGGTGTTCTACATACAAAGCTTACATTATTACACTTTATATACAAACTTAAAGTGGTTATTCGACAAACTTGATGGAAACTAGCTAGCGTAGAGATGAGCTTAAAATAATCATTAAGTTTTAAAAATTAAAATAATGATAAAAAATAGTTTGAAAAATATAAGCAATTATGTACATATAACTATGATTCGTCTTCTCTATTCATTTGATGTCATACTAAACTAAAATACCGGGATATTTTAAAACAAACACTGAATCTAAACGAGTGATCCAATAGAGAAAGTTTATACCTATATTTATTTTATTTCACATACATACATACATATATACCAGAAAGGCCTAACAAGTAGACCCCAATGCGCCTTCGCAGACAATTAATTACAAACATTGCAGTATTTTTATTACATAAATCGCTGTATTCGAGAGGCTGACGAAAACGAAATTTAATTAATTAAAAAATTAATACATAGAGACATCTATGGATTTAGACTTGTACATAATTTTTTAAATATTGTACATAAAACAAATTATAGAGGAAATGAGAGAGGAACCGTTTCAACAATGAAATCAGATAAATTGGCAAATTATGATATGAAACGATCGACTTGGAGTCACAAATATCCAAGTCTGACCAGCAGTAATAAATATTAGCATTGTGAATAAGGTTTTACAGATTTATAGAAAGTTATAACAGATGAAAATGTAGACATCTAGAAAGTAGCGCCAAAGAATTACCGGATTTGATGGAAGATACTCGTATGTTTCAACTATTAATTTTCACAACATTTCTAATAATGAGACGATTGTAATAACAATGTCGATGCAAAGTGCCAATACCTGTTCATTTTTAATTAACGTCTCTTCAAAAGTTAATTAATGTGCTGAAAGAAAATGTAAAGATACATTTATAAAGACGGTATAAATAAATACATATGTACATATATATCTACGAGAACGTTTTGTTCAATTAAAAATAAAATACCGAAGAAAATGTGTGTAAATTCTAGAAGCATGGAGGCATTCTGCCATCGAATTATAAATATAATATACAAATAAAGTATACGAAGCAAACAATGATTCGATTGTTAAAGCTTTTATAGCATAGCGCCTATAATGAGCTTAAAAATAATGTTGAAAGCGAGACGACCAAAAATACGACGGAAAGAGAAAAAAAAAACCGACAAAGAAAAGTTACACCGGAAAAATGGTTTCGTTTCGAACTTAATAACGATATGATGGAGGCGTTTTCGACAGCGGAAACGCAAACGTAAAAAAAAGGAAACTAAATAATTAATTTTCGACGAGGCATTAATTAAAAATAATTATTTAAAAAGGGGGATTACGTCCGCGTCTCCTCGGGGCTGGGACTTTTCCCCGAATCCCGTCTCGAAACTCATTCGGGACGAGTTGAAAAGCCAGAGCGAGCGATACGGAAGAGGGCTCCATGAAGTGGGCAATATAAGGATAAACTTAGCAGGCATGTTTAAGCATCCAACTCTCTTTGTAAAGGAAAGGTAAGTGGGTTAGTTTTCGCAGGTAATAGGTTAAATAATAAATTAGTACACAGTTCGTCGTGCATAAGCAACAAGCAATTAAACGCATATCACTCCGATATATTATACATATGTACGTATGTATGTATGGACATACCTACCGTTTTCCCTTTCAAAGACTATAAACAAGTTTATATTGCACAGTTAAGTGACAAACTTGACATTGCGCAGAGCTCGTAAAGTCGGATTATTAAACGACGGTCAAAGCCGTCGAACCGGAAGTTATTGTGGAGTCAAAAGAGATGAGTTTCGCCAATAAAAGGCTTTGCACGCTGAAATATTGAGACTTTTCACTAAGAGGTCATTTGTGAGAACGGTTATAGTTCAAATAAGTCCTCTATCCATTCTGCCTATGGACGAAGTAAAAGCTGGGATTTGGCTCTTATCTTTTTAAGGCTTTGAGACATTACCTTTGAAATTTGTTACTATCAAAAAAACTGAAGAAAAATACACCGAAGTCTATCGGGGATATTTCGTCAAATTTATTTTTTTTAAAAATAATTGAATTCTAACATTGCTTTGGCGTTGCTTGGGAATTTTTGTATATGATCCCTTCAATGCTGAGGCCTTCCTAAATCTAATGATGGTCTAAATTAGACGGCAGCATAGATTGGTTGCCTTAATGCTAACCACTGAAAGGTTCCCGGGTTCAATTCCGTGGTTTGACCCCGATTGAAAATATATAATTCCGAGTATTATCTGTAGTACTGCTGTTTAGACTTGGATATTTGTGGTTCCAACTTGATCGTTTCCTATCAGAGTTTGCCAATTTATCTGATGTCATTGTTGGCAGGAGGTGCACACATCAAATGATGATGTTTACTACTACACACATAATTATTAGGGACATGCAGTCCCAAATGTTCCAACAACGACGGGCACGGCGTATTCCAACGTAGAAGCTGGATAACAAAACGAATTAATGATAAGTTTCTACACAGTTCAAGGGAACTTTACCGAAGCACGCCCAAAATGAATGGAATAGGGTAGATATTTGGGTTAATACCCATATTCTTTCCTATACAGGAAACGAAGAAATGCTTTTTGGACTTTCTCAATCATTAGAAGGTAATTTGATTCACGCGGATTCCACACAATCGCATTATACTCAAGCTTGCTTCTCACAAGCTCTTTGAAAATCAAGTGAGAAGACAAACGGTTGGAGAATAACCTAGCATATCTCAAGACAAATCCAAGTCGACGAAAGGAAACGTCAGCAAACGTCGTCTTGATGTGGCTGTGAAAGGTGATGAGGATCAAAAGTGATACCCAAATCGATCATAGTTTCCACACGATTCAACAAGACGGTTCCAATGGAATATCCTTGACAATAAAGTGAATGTGCATATATAATATTTGTATTTAATAAGCCCTAATACGGATCAAATAAAAAAAAATGTATAGAAATAAAAAAAAACTGTGTATCTGTACGAATTCGTTCAATAGTCATATAAAATCACGAAAAGCTGATGTGTATCTACGAACGAATACGCAAAAGATAGCAAGGAAACGTACTGTATACATCCTCTACGGTAAAATAATAATAAGATATTTTACAGGGCGTTTCGCAGAGCGCTTTGAGTTTGGGCGGGGGAAATGAGTCGAAAATTCGACTTGTAAATTCGGTGAAATGGGCGGGAAAACGACCGCTCCACTGTCTCCGTTTCAATTAATACAATTTGACGTTGGACTGAAAGATCAGTGAAAAGATTTGCGCAGACGGGGCTGCTCTCGCACTACACTTGGCCGTGTATAACGGGCGCCGTTATGTGTAGCGTAACGAAGTGTAATTATTTTAACGGGGGCGCGTGTGCGGATTTAAGGGGGAGGACGACCCCATCCGAGAGGACATGACGTACAGGGTGGTACCCTAGACGTGTCGCTCCAGCATCTTCATTACGGCGTTGCTTTAAGTATTAAAGCACAAATTCAGACACACCTAGGGCGAGAGAGATTGAGACTTCACTTCAGGAGGGGGTGAAATTTTCGGAAATGTGCCGGGTGAAAAATTTTATTTCATATTACGACGTATATTACGGTAATTTTAATTGATAATAATTAAGAATTGTAAATACATAGGTTTTTCAGCTCTTTTTCCTATTACGCTCTACATATTAACATTATAATAATATAATACTATGATTACTAAAAATATTTAAAATTGTAAAATAGAAAATGATCAGTAGATCAGTAGCTATTAAAATAGATATAAAATGTATTGTGAACATAATTTAGTAATAATAAAAAGCATTTAAAAATAAAAAAAAATACATACATAATGCGTTATTTCATGATGTATTCATTTGCCTTTTAATTTTTTAAAAGCTTTTAAAAATGAAAAAAATGAAAATAAGATATTTTTGTAAAATTTATATCAAATAAAAAAAATACAACCTCAATTACGATCATTACTTTAGAAAAGAGATTGATTGTTTTGATATGTTTAGCTTAGTGTTTGTGGTTAGAGTAAAAAAAAATATATATGTAAGTGGGCAAACAAACAGCAGTCTTGACAGGTACATACATAGATGATAATAATGGATATTAGTCCATAACCAGCAGCATGGACTAGTCGTCAGCATATTATACTTTCGAGTGGAGTGGTCACGGTTTGATTCTCACTAGTAGCTGTTCGCCAGACCTTGGTTCGTGATTCCAGGTCGATCGTTGCCTATCAAAGTTTGCCAATTTTTCTGATTTTCATTGAAACGGTTCCTGTATATTGGAATTTCCTTTAGAAATCTCTCTTGCAAATCTTAAGTTATTCAGCATCTTGAGGTTTGCCAATTTCTATAAAAAAATAATGCAAAGATGCACTGTGGATGATATTTGTATGAATTCGCATTTTATAAAAATGCTTGTATTAATTGAATTATTAAATTGTATCTGTATTAATACACTCGTCATATTGGGACCGATTTGTAAAGGCGAGTGTAAATAAAGAACTAAAAATTTCCATGCGCACATGGAATTTGACCGATTCGGCCAAGTCGACTATTGATAAAAATTTTCAAATCAATTTAAATTACCCATTAATCTGCATATTTCAGATATATCACTTGCCTTGATTTCTTCGCAATCCGAAAAATTTATATTTTCACGTTAGGAAGAATATTTCTTCATGATCGAACCAGTGTTATTGGATTTATTTAATAGCATCCAATATACACATTTTTTTCTCAGAAATTGATCAAGTCATCATCTTTATCAGGAATAGTTTGGAGATGATCAGCATGGTAAAGTCATTTAATTGATGATATGACACCTTGGTCCATAGCTTGTATCATAAAACCGTCATTTGTTTTTAATGTAGTTTCATACGGATGGTAAGGGGCATTTTCTATTAACAATACTGCTTTCTGTAGAAATCCTTTACTTTAAAAAAACCTCTCACTCGAGAAACCCATTTAGTTTTGAAGCAGTCTTCGAAGACTATCCATCCATACTCCTTTCTGGATATAATAATCAACAGGAAGGTTTTTTTAAATCAGTCCCTTTAAATGATCTGGGTGCTTTTGCTTTTCTAAATCGGAATCTAAATCTTCGTACTATCAAATTTTCATACCCTTTCGTTTGGAACGATATGCAGTACTATCACAATTTCTTGTGAACGCCTCCAGATTCTTTTTTTGTTTTACTATATTTTTATAATTCCATATTTTTTGGCGAACTTAATGTGGATTCCCCATTTTGAATTTAGCGTGAAAAACTTCTACCTATCTACTTTATCTGTGAACATAAGTTTTTGATTTGTAGTGGATACAATTTTTGTAGCGCTTATTTTTTTACATACAATATAACTCCTGTGTTTTTTCAGGGTAGACCTAATAATTTTGCGTATTTGTAAGAAATTTGAATTTTATGCAAAAACTAATAAATAAATACCTGAACATATTAAGTACGTATTCGTCGGAAAAATCTCACTGATCAACCGATGTTTCGAATCTACTCATTATTATGTATTCACATTTAAATATAATGAAATAAAAAAAGATAATTTATTTCAGGCACGGATAATCCGCACCAGGATAATCGAGAGCACACTGTAATTACTCGAGCAATGCATGGAAAATTGTGTAATATATCATATATATAAAGACGGTAATCTGTGTGTGTGTGTGTGGGTGTGTGTGTTGTGTGTGTCCTAACTCTCGCCGAACATAATGAACGAATCGATAAAAATCGATAAATTCATTTTTCGACGAGACGACTTTGTCGCGACTCGAACCGATCACCCCAAATAGCCGGAATATAGGTCTAAATTGAGCTAATGGTCACGTACATCACGCCAAATCCAATTCTTCATTTCGCCTTTTTTTTTTTAAACATTAATTGAAATATTTCTTCTCGCCATATAAAAATACGTAATTTTAATAATTTCATTTAGCGAGGTTTTAACCATTTTTTTTATAGATTTATTTTTAATTAAATTTAAATTATTTATATTTTGACGATATTCGAGAAAAAAATCGATTTCATTCACCGCGGGCGCCGGGAATCAAACCTCGGACCCTCCGATCCAATGCGATGTGCTTCACGAGCCCGCGCCGTACGCCGTATCCCCGCCCAGAATACGTGTTGTAAATACACATCATATGTATATGCACGTAATTTGTTATGTGTAATAATACTATTCAACGTTACGAGGTCAATGACCGTTTGTGTATAATCGGAAAATATTACATTTTGTTAACTTTAATTAACATTTTGTTAACGTTAACTTTAAGAATTGAAAATTATTACAAATAAAGAATCGAAAAATATCTATGAGAGTCTACGAAAATAACGGTTCCGGTTACGGATTTTTTTTTAGTTTTATACGAGTATATAATAATTTTAAACCCATTCGATGCTATTTCATCGGGCTATTCACTAGTATAAATATATACATCAACTACAAACTAAAAAAAAAAAAACTAAAATCTTCAATATTTGTACTCGTAATACCAACAAGTTTTTAACATTTGAGCAAAAACTTAGTCGTTCTCTTTATGGATGAGCGAATGCTAAATATATACATATAGTATGTACATGCGGATGAAAAAATCTCAATAAACAACTAAGTGGTTTTTACTCTGAACGACATAATTTACGAACCCCGAAAATCGAGCACCACTTGTCTGAAATATGCTGTGGCACAACCGCAATAAATTTTTCCCTCTATGAGAGTTCAATGAACATATGAATACCGAGTTTGAAAGATTTCAACTATATACCAATACATTTTAATATACACATCATTCAATTTAAATGAACACACACACACAAAATTTTTACACATGTAAATACATATCCTAGAAAGTGGATAGACAGTTTTAGTAGGCCATCCATCCGTCTAAGAGGAAAACGTTGCCAAGATGGCATAGCAATTAGCCAGCTTACACAACATCCATTTTGAGAACGATCTCGCTCACACATCACACACGCACACTCTCACGCGCAGATTCAGAAAGGCTGTTAAAAAACAAATTTATGTACGTCTGTCACACGCGTTTCAGCACTACATACGAAAAGCTCGGAAAGCCAACCTGTTACTCGAAGCAAAACTGGCTCTAAAATAAATAAGACACTCAACACGCCCGAGAGAAAGCGGCACTACAGCGCGGGGGATGAGACCGGGAAAACCTTCGCAATCTAAAGGGCGAAACTATGAGGATAAAGCAAGAAACAAAAGATGAGGTAAAGGCAGTCCGGTGTGCCTATTAAGAGGTCCTTTGGGAAATCTATGGGTCCGTGTAAGCAACACACTAACGCAATTTCCTCTACGGGGGAAATACATTTTTTCCTAACCCGGTTTTTCACCCTCTCTCTCCGCAAAACTAACTTCCGACAAATTTTCGCACCCATCGATCTGTGCCCGGGAATTGCGCGCTCATTTTTCCCGTCGTCGTCGTAAACACACGGATTATGCGATAAACCACGCTGAAATATATATCGTGTATATATGGGGATGAATAGTTTTCCGGGGGTTGGGGCGGGGGATGTTTCGAAACGAGCCAAATGCACCGATGCCAAAGTGTACGCGTAACGAGGTTGAGATTGGAAATTGAATCGGTGTGTTGTTGTGATTTCGCGTGAAATTCGCCAGCAGTTTGTCTGCGATGGCAGTTGGCTGTGAAAATTGGTGCAACGATCGCGTTATAAATATATTTAACCTTCGTTTCGCTTTGAATAGCGAGAAATGTGTACGAAATGCGTCAAACAAATGGTGCTTAACTAGAAAGGTCGATAGATGAGGTCGACCTGTGTGAGAAATAGAACAGGGAGTTTGTCTCGTAGAGACAGGTTTAAATCATGCGATTGATAGACGATGTTCTACATACATATTTCTTCAATTTCATACACACACACACACACTTGATAAGTTTTTATCGTTAACATGCTATTTATTTCGCTGAGAAATTTTACAAATTTAATATATTTTTTCTTAATATTATTCTGATAAAAATTATAGAATGTTAGTTATCTTTGACTTATGTGCATACATATATGCATATCATTATTTACAGCCATTCACCATCCACTGTTGGATGAAAGCTTCTCCAACACGCTTCTACTCGTCTCTGTTTAGAGCAACTCTCATCCATTTTATCCCATACATTTTCCTAATTTCGTTAACCCGTCTTACTTGCAGTTGTCCTTTAACCCTTTTACATTATTTCTACATATATATGTATGTACATGTATATTTTACAAAAACCATGAAAAGAGGTTAAGACAATACCTGTTTGTATACAGCTAAATATAAAGATGGAAATTCAAAATGAAAACAATTCAATATTTACCTACATTTCGTTTCTATAAATACGTACGAGTATAAAAGAAAAATGCAAAATAATAAAAAAATAAAAATAAAATATTCACGATATCAGCAAATATGCAAAAAATAATAAAAAGTTTTTTTTCTTCAACAACAGAATTCCAAGAATACATAGTTACATAAATAGCAGAAGAAAGCCTGCCCACGTGGATTGAGTAAATAAAATACAGAATCTAAGAGAATAAAAGAATAATACAATATATTAAGAGAAATATAAAAGCTACATATGTATGTAGGTAGATGTAAGTAAGAAAATAATAGCGTTCAAGAAACATTTTCAGACACATTTTTTCTTATTATATAAATAAATAGTGCAAAATTAAATACACTTTCAAAAGTTGTAATACACATATTGAAATTATAATTTTACATATTGGAATGAATAAAATGTAAAAATCATAATTTATTTTAAGGAAATAAGAGAAATGGAAACAATACGGAGTGAAAGTATTCGTCACACTATTTATGTATTTATTTACGATTTATTTTTTTTTGTTTGACGAATTAATTTCAAATAAATTAATTGAAATATCAACAATAATATTTAATTTCATTTATAAATCAAAGTTCTTTAATTACTAATACATCCAATTTCAACGATGGAAAATTCGGAAAAACAGTTTCAATGCATTACAAAAACACTAGGTGTATTACTAGATTAAATTAGATGTCTTTGAAATTTAATTTCAGTTCACAGATATATGTATGTATATGTATATTCCACATAGTTGGATGTAATCTAAATATTTTGTATGTAAGATATCGTGATAAATGAATAATACGAATTCTAGGATGATGGTGTATGCAGTATGGCGGTTACATTTGATTTGCCAACGAGGAATTTTCACGTAACTTTATCCATTTTCCGGTGAATTCCACTAACCGAACACCGTTCAATAGAACCGCCGATCAGATTTTCGCGTGTGCGGGCCCTCGTCTATGAAATTTTCCACGGGTTCGCAGTAAACCTTTTGTGTGAAAACTTGACAGACGACCACTAGATACACACAGGGGGAAAATGGGCGTGGAAAGTTTCGAAGACTTGTTTGACCGTCGTCGACGTTGACAACTACACACACACACACACACACCACTGTTTCTACTGACGGATTTTCCAACTATATATTTTATTCTAATGTAAATAGAACTCAGACATTGGAAAATTTTGGATTCCTGAATAGAGTGGCTTCAGGATAAGTCCTAGATAATTTATAGATTACGACTATCGTATTTAAATCTTACTGTGGATTATTTCATATCACGAGTTACATTGAAAATAAGTGTATTTTTCCACCCTTAAAAGGTTTACATCAAAAATTCAATTATGTACTATATTACATGACATTATATTTACATTAATTTTTCAATACATTTTTTTGACATATTTAAAATTTGTAAAATATTACACGGAGATAAAATCTCTGTATGTAAAAGTTTATGATAAATATATTGAAACAAAACTGATTGTGTATGTATATTTAAATTGAATTTATACATAAACACTAAATATGTGTGTTAAACAATGATTCAATAGTTCATAAGTTAAATACGAAGTACATAAAGTTTCGATATTTCATATACAGTCAATAACTTGAATAATATTTCATAAACCAGCAGTTTGGCTTAGTGATAGCGTATATATTTAGCATCACTGAGGTCATAGGTTCGTGTCCTCGCCACTGCTGGTTAGATTTGGGGGTTTTGTGACTCCAAATCGATCGTTTATCTATCAGAGTTTGCCAATTTTATCTGATCATTGCTGAAACGGTTCCTGAAAATTGGTATTAAAAAAATCTAATCCTGTTGTCACAAAAATCTGCCTGTGTATAATTTGTATTAATTATACACAGTTATCTGAAATCCATAGATGTCACTATGATTATTATTTCTGATTAATTGTTATATTCTATATATTCTGATTCTATATGTATGTATTACTGTATTTCTGATTTCTGATTGTTTATGTATTTCATTAACGTACACCCGTCGCATTGGAGCAAATCTGTAATGGCGAGTGTGTATTGATTGTGACAATAAAATAAAATAAAATAAAAATAAATAAAATAAACGTTATGAAAAGCAAGTCTACCATTATTTCTCTTTCAAGTACAAATAGAATCAAAAGTAAATTTATTTCACTATTAGAAGAATCTCATCTGTTCAAACTATTCGATATATTTTTGAAAAACTGAGAAAATGTAGTCGCAATGGACGAGTCCGCAATTTATCGTCAAAGCTGACTCGCAAAGTTGGACCGCAATTTTTCCGAAAAACCGCACGTAACCATAGGAAAACTCAATCCGTTTTCCGACAAGACATTCAACAGCGTCACAATCACCTGCATGGAAATTTTCCAATGTCCGAGAGAACACAGACCTCCAACTATTCACATATATACATACATATGTAATCCGCGAAACATCCAAATATCGAAACGTCGGACGGTTTATTTTCAACCCGAAACAATAACACGCCGTAATCCTCAAATAAATAATCGCAAAATGGAACGTATTTATGCAAGATTCTTTCCTATACATATAATAATAACAATATTAACAAAATAGAGCTCCCCGAAGAGAGAGAGCGCAGATTCCGAACAGGAAAGCAAGCGACCGAGCGCACTTAAAAGATAAACCGAACGATTCCCCCCGTTAGTAAATGAATCGTAAAAATATGTGGAATAGGATACTTCGAATTAGATAAAACTTTCCGATTTGCTTATAAGATACGAATTTACGGCCTCGTAAAAACCGGAGTCGTAAAAATCGGTATCATCGACTGAAAACAAAAAATAAATAAATATAAAGGAAAAAGCGTATTTTGTGCAATTTGTAGGCGTGTATATTTATAGTGACCACGAGGGCGTACTTTACGATCGTCTCTGTTTTTACAACGGAAGTTTCGCTTTCATAATTGACTTCAATCATTACGTTTCCACATCGAAAGCGACGAATAAAATCACATACGCGGAATCAAATGTCAAACGTCTAAATCTAATCTTGCACCGCTTCCAATAAAAATCGAGCAGTGAAATTCGCACCATTAACCTTTCACCTTTCGGTGCAGCCGACAAAATTTATTTATATATAATATATATATATATATATATATATATATATATATATATATATATATATATATATATATATATATATATATATTAAAATAGAAAAAAACAACACTAATACATACCATATGTAACATTGATACTAAAAAGATTGTAAAAATAAATTACAACAATGAAATAAAATAAAAACAAAGAAGAAAAGCATTGAATACTGATAGATACGGGATATATGTACAAATGGGATACTACTACTAATGATCAAATAATAGAAATTTAAAGCAAGAGTTGGTTGAATAGGGATAAATGTGAAATAATGAAGGATAACGGAGGGATTAGAATAGGATTATAATAAGGACAATCAATTATATTATGTAAAAAAACATAAATCATAAGTTTTTCTCCTTTGTAGATTGTAAGGAAACAAAACGATTATTGTGAATGAATTTGCAATTTCAGAAGGAATGGAATTTTTTACTTATTCGTTCTAAATTATTAATATATACTTCGACAGTCTTGGATAGGCTTGGATAGTCTTAGAATAAAATCTGAATTCTTATATGCCATGCTTATTCTTATAAAATATTTTTTTATTCTTTTAAATTTGAACCACTCTAGAATTAGAAGAATCCCTGATGCGTCTCAATGGTCGAAAATATATAACAGAGAAAAGCGCACATACATATGTACATACATATATAGACCGAAAAAATACATAATAAATAAAAAATAGCAACAAAAGTTCAAATAATAATAAAAGTATTCACAAAACATATAATAATGCTAAAATATAATGAGAAAAATTGGGAATATTTTGCATCTACATACAGTCAGCACAAATATAAATATGTACTTATTATATGTATGTCCAAAAACCAGCTGCAAATACAAAACATCCCTGTGAGGCCCAAATGGAATAGAGAAGATCAAAATATCGCAACTAATTATAAAAGTAATAATGAGCGCAGGCTACCAGAAAAACTAATCAACGATAATCTACGCTCACTGAGGCGGAGAATATTCAGGCACAGCAACAACAATTCAGTGAGCACAGCAGCAACAATTTCATTGGACACCTCTTGGAATATGAGCTATCCAGTAAAGTACTGTGTGGGCAGGATATACAAACATAAAATGATGATGTCTACCATGCACACATCATTATTAATTATTAACTGTTTCAACGACGGTTACCACGCAGAAGCTAGAGAACAAAACGAATTAATGAGAAGTTTCTCCAAAATTCAAGGGATATAACAAAATTAAAAAAATATACCCAAGCATGCCCAAAAGAAATATATTTACATATTTATTTTTATTTTATTACATTTTATACCAGGACGGCCCGTTAGGCCAGTAAACCCCGATGCGCCTTCCTGGCCAATTACATACAAACAATGTAGCATTTTTATTACACAAGTCGCTGAATTACGAGACACTGAAAACTCGCAAATTAACGAGACATCCATGAATTGTACATACATTTTATTGTACGTACATTAATCATACTCAAATAGTGGTGACATATGTATGTAGCAGGTATGTAGGAAGGATTTTAGCCAATTTTTAATCGGGAACCGTTTCAACAATGAAATCAGAGAAATTGGAAAACTTTGATAGGAAACGATCGACCTGGAGTCACAAATATCCAGGTCTGACCAGCAGCAGTACAGATTTTCCTTTTAATCGAGGTCAGGATCGAACCCGGCGCCTCTCGGTATTAGGCAGAAGCTTAAGAGGGCTGGACACCAGCGCCTTGTCCATACAAATGTATTACACTTCTCCCTTCCTCAATCATGGCACTAGAGAAATTTTTTAATATGCTATGGATATTCACCATTGGGATGCATCTATCGTTTTATTTTATTGATTAGTTATTTTTTATAAGAGCTTGGAGCCGTCAAACATCTATAAAATCGCCTCTTTTTTACACCCACGAAAAGAGTCCAGCGTGCTTATTTAACAGTCGATTTAAAAATATCTTTCTCATACCGATGGTGAAATTTTTTTAAAAATTGGCCCAGTTTTGGAGGAGAAAATAGGAGAATACGAAACCTCGATTTTGCCGATTTAAAATACGTATTATCTGGTCGAAGCGAAACTGTCGCATTCACTCAATATACATATATATTGATATATATTGTCGCATTCACTCAATATATATATCGAAGAAAGGAACGGCAACAAAATTAAGGTTTTGGGTGTACAGCCCTCTTAACGACCGAGCTATGCTGCTGGCTATATGGAAAAATGTAAGCGGAAAGATAATTCACAACCTAAGACTAGACTATATACAAACATATGTACACATACATACATACATATGTATGTATATGTATAGATATATTTTATTTGTAATATATTTTTGTAAATTGGCAAAGAAGACGCATTGAGTGTGTCTTCCTGTAATAATTTAAAATAAAATACATAAATTTGAAATACTTTATATTGGTATGTACATAATCTAGCTTTTACGTATGTTTGTAATTAATTTCTATAACATTTATCAATTGTAAATACATTTTGCTAATGATTACAAGCGCACACAATTCACACGTGTACACCCCGAAAGATAAATAGAACTACGTAAGACATGCGCATCGACACGAAACGTCAATTCTAAAATAAACTTACTATACAGTAGTGACGTGCGGATTCCGTTAACCCGTCACGTACCACATTCATTATACATACATATACATACATACATACATACATAGGTACATAGATAATATACACACATCGAATTAACAATATCCGGCACGAGTTTAGCTCAGCTTGAAGCATACACACAACATCAAGCCAATTTTCACCACCCCCCCCTCCCTTCCACCCTTAAAGTTAGTACTCCACTATGTAGCCATTCAAAGTTAACTAGACGCGATAACCGCGAGTTGAACCGTCGAACGCGACTCCGGGTCGCACCCTTTAACCGTTCGGAAAAACGACTTTTGGAATGTGTGCACTCAACCGGAATGCCGGGCGTTAAGAGGGAGCAGTCGCTTTTGTGGATTACGGGGCGAGTTCGTTTTATTATTTGTTATTATTATATCCGTGTCGACGTTTTCTGTGCGAGGGGGCGTGCGCGCAAACTATGCAGAATTACAAATAGAGCTTAAGCCGTGTGTTTACACTGGAGAGAAACTTCAAATTTGTCACTTGTACCCTCGTCACGCTCTAATCCGGAAAATTTCTACTTTCGTTTCGCATGTATAATATAATACGACCGAATACATATTGCATCCATTGTATTATATGAACGTATGTATATATATACGTACACACATATGTACATACATACATAGATCAAGGCGTTGTTTTTGAAGCGCCTTTTGCATCCTCGCAAGAGATACCCGACAAACTGTCATTCCTTTGATAAATTACAAAGGTATTCTAATTTAATTATTATTGCCTTAAAACTGTTCTGCTTCAACAGCAAAAGCATTGTATTTTGATTGTTGATTATTTTTTTAAAAGCATTGTTTTTATTTAATGTAACAAACAAGGGTTGTTTCAATGAATTTTATTAATGCACGAAAGTGATCAAACTTTTGACCCTAATGAAAGAAATAAACTTTCAAGCTGTTGATTTGATTTGTGTATTTTGGAATAAAATAAAAAAAAATAGAATGAATCTGCAATCAGTTTAAGGGACAAAAAATGTTTTTAATATATTTGTAATTATTCATCAAAATAAATCTTATGAAGTGCGAAGATTTATTTATTACAAAATTTATTTCTGAAAATCTGAAAAGGTATATACATATGTAGATACATATATACGCAAAAAATGCGGATATTTAATTTGCTGAGCTGCTGAGTGGATGTTAAATTTATTTTTATTTGATTATAAAATTCCCTTTTTGATTAAAAGTTTACGAATTTTTTCAAATAAAATAAAAAAAATGATATACCTGAATAAAACATAATATATTTTTTCTCTTTAAATATACGTACATACATACATATTTAAGACTATATGTTGTGTCCAAATGAAGAAATAGTATTACAATATGATCAATTGAAATTTTACATTAAACTTTTTCGTTCATAAATTGTAATAGTTCCATCACGGTTAATGTTATCTTAGTGTATTTTCTTCAAATTTACTTTAAAATCATCTGTCAATTACATTACTCCTTGCATTGTTGATATTGTAAACAGTTCAAAATTGCTTTCAAGACATATTTTAAATTAAATTTAAATAAATAATCTAAAAAGTATGCCATCGCATCATTGACGCACAGTATTACATACATACTATATATGTATATGTATGTACATACAATGTACGTAATAGATAAAATTTTGACCCGGTTAACATAACGAAACAATTATAATTTTTTTTACGACGACAACGATGCTGATGGAAGAATTTTTTTTTATATAAACGAACCGAAAAAGCCTTTTGTTTAATTAACGTCGAGTAACTTAAAAATTCAAACAATTAAAAGGTAACGTTTATCTAATGGGTAGAAAAACAAGACGAGCGAGTTTTTTAACTCTTTCAGCAACGTACCTGCTTTTTTAACCTTATTAATCCTATGAATATTTAAACGGAACCAGAAGATCTGCCCTTATTAAAAATACAATTAAAAAATTCCCGAAAATTATATAACGGAGTATACGTACAACTTATACAAGAGTTGGTGGTACGGATTGTATAACTAACGAGATTTCAGAGGACCGAAAACGCTATTTCCAATGGTCTTCCGGTATGAATATCAATTCGTGTGACACCGAACTGTCTCCTCGTGTCGTCCAGTCATAAATTATATCTCTGATGAGCTTGTTTTTCCGAGACAAACGTTGAGGTCTATTATAACAACGCCTCGCATGAAAATCTTACACAACGAAAATACCCGAGACCAGTGGCGATTGATTGGCGAAACCGGTACTGGATAAATTTAACCGTCGAACCACATTGTTTTAATTGGCTAGTCGATTTATGTTTTCGCTACAGAAAAAAAATCTAGAAATAATAAAACGCGTCGACACGAGACTTCTGGTACGTATAAAAGCCGAAATCACAACCGTGGCCATTAAATTCCGAATGGATTTCGCAGTTTTTCCTCTCGTGTTTGGAAAACGAATAAGATAACCGAACGGGAATGGGGCTAGCGTTGATTCAATAAAAAAAAAAGAACGGCCACGAGCAGAAGGGATGGGGGTAGGGCGAAGGGAAGGAGGAGTGTGAGAAAAAAATACACTTTCGACGAGTGCGAAAGCTACAGTTCCGTCGGATAGATGGATAGATAGACGGGTAAATATTGATTTTTATAACTATGTGTGAGACGAGCGCGTCCCGTCGGAAAAACGAATTTTCCGCGGAAAATCGCGATGACACGGCGCGGAAAAATCGCTTTCGCGCGTTTTGTTTATACGATACGCTGGCTTGATTTGTTTGCACGGAAACTATACGTCACTTGATAACAAAAAAATTTTTGCACTGCTGTTTGATAAACTGAAACAATTTTTGGCTATTTTGAAGCGATTTTTGACAGATTTCCCGAGTAAAAATAAGTGATTTCTGACATGACGGTTTGAATAAAAGATTTTATTTTACATAGATATATACCAGGAAGGCCTGACAGGTAGACCCCAATGCGCCTTCCTAGACAGTTAATTACAAACATTGCAGCATTTTTATTACATAAATCACTGTATTTAGAGAGGCTGAAGAACACGAAATTAACACTTAATTAATTAATTAATGAATTTATCCATTGAGACATCTATGGATTTAGATTTTTACATAAATTTTTACATATTGTACATAAATCAAATTCATATATTTGTGACACAGGTAAGATGATTTTTGCCAATTTCAGGATCAGTTCAACAACAAATTGGCGAACTCTGATAAGAAACGATCGACTTGGAGGCACAAATATCCAAGTCTAACCAGCAGTATTGGGGATTAGCATGAGATCGAACCCAGTAATCTCTCGGTGCTAAACATAAACGCAACCACCGAACCATACTGCTGGCTACTAAGGTATAAATAGATAAAATTATAATAGATATAATAAGATATTTATTTATTTATTTTATTTTTTACATATATATTTTTACATACATATATACAAATATACCAGGAAGGGTTAACAGGTAAACCCCAAATGCGCCTTCCTGGTCCACATAATTATTACATAGATACATGTAAATATAAACAATATCTGACATATATGGTCAGATATTACAAACATCGTATTAATACGATAAATAACGATGAATAACTTTCATGTAACAATACGAATTTTATATTCGATAAACAACCACAGAGACATCTATGGTGAGCAATATGGCGAAACCTAAGATATAACAATAACTAAAGGTTCGCAACAGAAAATTGGGAAGGAAACGCCAATTTTATAGGAATCGTTTCAATGAAAATCAGAAAAATTGGCAAATTCTGATAAGAAACGATCGACCTTGACAAACCAAGGTCTGGCCAATAGCGAGACTTAGCGGGAATCGAACTCGAAACATCAAGTACGAGATAATTCAAGATTCACCACTAGACCACGCTACTGGTTAAATATAATATATAATTATAATAAGCTGTAAGTTGTATCATTGAAATAATTATACAAATTTTAGGCATGTCAATTAAATGTGAGTCTTCAAGTTAACCATTTCTAATAGAATTTGGTTAGCTTGTAACAATTGATCGAATTCAAATGTTGTGAAATTATTTTGAACTAAAATCCGAATCGATCGTAGTCATAAAAGCACTCACTCTATCTAAGCCAGATATCAATCTTCAACGGTAAACCTTCCTCTCTAACACGTACCAATTTTCCCGTAAGCACTGCGACAGAACGAAAATGGAGCATTTTCCATATCACGAGCCGGCGATAATAAAACGGCTCGCCCCGTTATACCCGATTTCGTTATACGCGAACGCGTCGATAGAGCTAGACTGGAACCTATTAGTTCCATTCAAGATCGATTGGCCGAACGGATGCGGATGCTGCACCACAAAGGATCGATCCGAACCGTGACAGTTCACTTGATTGATGTCACAAAACTCAACTTCATAACATCGAGAAAAAGTATGAAAAAGAAAATACACACACATACATGGCAAACATACATACATACATATGTATATAAACACGTACACATACATATGTACTGACACTTATTTGACAGCGAGACTAAGGAGAGTTTTCACGTACGCACAGAGACACACGACGAAGGAAAAGCCATTTTCCCTGTCGTTGTGCGACCGGAAAATCGCGTCTTTTGAAGGAGATCGCTTTCGGAAATCGGAGAGCGCAGACGACGCGAACACATAATTTTCTTCCTCTCTTTTCCAATTACGCTGTTCTATACATACATTTGGGGGAAATGCGGAAAAAAGATGACTTGAAAACGTTAGACGATTGAACGTTTTGAAGTATATTGAATCTTAATGTCAATCAGGTCAAATTCTCACCGATAAATATTATAAAATTTAAACGGCAATAATATCGATGAAATTGTGATTTGTCTTTGAAATATGTATATACATACATATGTATACATACTACATATATATATTGAATTAAGATAGTAATTTCATTTTACCAGATAAAGTAAATTTTGTGCCAAACAAAGATTGCGCAATTCAGTGTTAATGTATTTAAATACGTATGTGTGTATGTACATATACATATAGGTTACTATGAAGGGATTTAGAAGATATTCTAGACTATTAAAAATAATGTACACAACAAGACTGATTTCTTTTGTAGATGATCCTAGCTGTTAATAATTATGATGATGTTGAGTCACAAAATATTTCATGAAAATTGAAAACTTTACGATTTACAAATGAAAAAGTTATGAAAAAAAATCTAATCCATAAGATCAAAATTTATTTTTAATTTATACCACGAAGGCCTAACACGCCAATGGCCAGAGACATTGTTCATTTCATACAAGTATTATACATAGTAAATACATATCTATCAATATCCACAGAGACATCTATGGTCAAATCTCTAAATTTGTAGCATTTTATTCAATTCATCGAAATTCTAGGTGGCTGAAATCTCGAGATTTGCGAGAAAAGTGGCTAAGGTTGCCAATTTAATACATTGAAGAATTCTGATAGGAAGCGATCGACCCGAAGTTACAAATCCAAGGTCTGGCCAGCAGAAACCAGTGGGATTTGAACCCGTGACCACTTTGTTCAAAGCATTATATACTCATTACTAGTCTACTGTACTGTACTAAAAATACAAACATTTTTTACGCAATATAAAAAAAACACGCACACAAATTTGTTTAATTTTAAATTAAATTGAAAAACGACTCACGATGTTACTAATGGATATACATACATACATATAAAAGTCTATACAGTTATACAATACTCATAAGCCAATAACCACACAAAAGTACAATATGTACAACGAAAAAAAAATTGATTTGAATGCACTCAATAGAGTAGTGCATCCAGAATATCCCCGTACCCTTTTGTAAATTAAAAAAAAAATCGCTCGGTCTCGCATATCCCTCCGATGAGGAAACGTAAACTTTAACTTTAATTAAATCAGCAAAGATAAATTTGAAAAACCCTTAATCATCACACACAAATACATATGTATGTATACATGAAAACTTTTGAAGATACTCTTCTCCGAACAGTGGTCTATTAAATTAAAAAACGACTCACAATGTTACTAATGGATATTGGAATCTTTGTAAATCTACATATAAAAGTCTATACAGTTATACAATACTCATAAGCCAATAACCACACAAAAGTACAATATGTACAACGAAAAAAATTTATTTGAATTCACTCAATAGAGAAGTGCATCCAGAATCAAATGAAATTTCATTCAAAACGTTGAATAATTCATTTTTATTCATCCGTTGACTGCATTGAGACGTAATACGAAGGTTGCAGTTAAGTTGAGTCAACGTTGGCCGATCGGGAGCCTTTAAATTGGATTTGTTCACCGAATCTGTGGACGAGAGATCGAAAGGAGAGGGAGGTAGGGGGGGGGGCGTGTTTGGTTTTTATCTTGTTTCTTTTGCGAGATAAATTCGGTATTAGGAGGGGGGTGGGGGTGGGGGTGTGGCATGTAGGTAGAGCCGATAGCGGTTTTATAGATTTAGTGTTATACCATTATCGGAGATCAAGCGGCATCGAAAGGATCAGACTTCATTTTATCGCGGCAAACTTTCGACATGATCGATCCGTGGCGGGGATGAATACATAACATATGTATAGATATATGGGGCGCGAGGAGCAACACCACCACAAAATCATAACGGATGTAATTAAAATTTTCACTTCGAGTCGCACTCAGCGGTATTTGGCCTCAAAAGTTGGCCAAAAATAAAAAAAATTAACTTTCACAAATTGAGTTTGTGTTGTGGTACCACCAAAGCAGGTAGATAAATATGGGATGCGGTGCATCCGCTCTAAAATCGCCAGACAAATTTAACGACAGATTAACGGACGGCTGCTTTAAATGCAATTCTCATATTCTCGAACGATAGATTGCACATCAGATGACGGGTAACCTTTCGATGTGCACAGATGCAATTATTAAAATTGAGTTGGATCTTTCGGGCGAGTTTAATAAGGCAAGATTCGATAAGTTCCGAATCTTGCCTTATTAAACTCGCCAGAAAGATCCAACTCAATTTTAATAATTGCATCTGTGCACATCGAAAGGTTACTCGTCATCTGATGTGCAATCTATCATTCGAGAAAACGAGAATTACGTTTAAAGCTGCCGTTCTGTTAATCTGGCGATTTTAGAGCGGATGCACCAAACCCATAAATATGACGTTCATTCGTCTCTCGACGCTCCGTGAGAACGGACGTGCCGAAGACGTACTCTCTGTGCGAGCGCTCATAATACAGCGATACGCCATACCGTCAAAAAACCCACACCTTTTAACATACACAACAAACACCCCCCACAAAACGAACACCAAAAGAACACATGTTGGCACCATGCGAGGATCCAACCTGAAAAAGCGAATTAAGAAGACACTGATAACTACAACCGAAGCTCCTCAACCAGGCTGCTCTCAGACCGCTCAGATGGAGACCGAGTGGCAGTTTCCAAAACATACGGCAAAGAACGTGAAAGATGTTGCTCCTGAATTTAAAATTCAGGAGAAAAACAAATTTGAAGGGCTCTTGGAAGTTTCCGATGTCCCCAGAAGCGGTGGAAGAATCCCGCCCATCATCATGACAGCTACTGGCACTCACGGCAGCATGATCGAGTCGATCAAGAAGTTTATAAAAGACTTCACAATGACTTACATTGGTCAAAATAATGTCAAGATACAATGTAAAAGTCTTGAAGACTTTAAAAAACTTCGGGATGGATTGACACCAGACCGACAATTCCATACCTTTTCCAGGAAGGAGGAAAAGGAAATAAAAAGTGTCGTACGTGGCTTGCCGAAATTGCCGGAAGCTGATATTAAAGATGACATCATCGGACAGGGATTCCCTGTAACCAAAGTCATACAGATGAAGACGAAGGAGCCTAGGAGCAACGCCACCGAGCTATACTTGGTGTTCTTCGAGCCATCGGTATCGGCAAAGAAGATTAAAGAAATCCGGTACATCTGTTACACAAAGGTCAGTGTCGTTAAATATACTAGTAAATCACAAAATATTACTCAATGTTTCAGATGCCAAGAATATGGACACGCTGCGAAAAACTGCAATCGGCAGGCCAAGTGCGTCAAATGTGCCGGCACTCACCTCACCGCACAATGCAATCAAGGAATAGTTACCCCTGCTGTCTGCTCAGGCTGTTCAGGATCTCACCCCGCTAACTTCAAAGACTGTCCAAAAAGACAGAGCTATCTGAAAATGCTGGAATCGAGGAAGAATCGAGCATCAATTGTCAAAGCCAACCCTTGGAAACTCCCAGTGGTGCAGCCACAAAATATCCCGGTCGTTAACGATCATAACTTCCCAAAGCTACCGACCATTAAAACCCCTTCACCAAATATCCCAAATATCCCTAAAAAACCCCACCAACCAACCAATCCCAACATTCAACCAACAACAGACCTAACTTCCATGGCGTCTATGACGAAGATGTTGAAGATCCTCCAGGAGATTCGTGCCAAGGCCAGCGGTTGCACCGACAAACTAGAGCTGGCACTCATGCTTGTCGAATATCTCGATGTCTTTGATTAACGGGAGGTGCCTGAACATTCTAGCTTGGAATGCTCGTGGACTTAAGAATAAGATTGACGAACTAGAGTCGGCGATCGGTGAGTACTGTGTTGACATAGTTTTAATCTCCGAGACCTTCTTAAAACCTCATATCCGTATTAACCTACCTAACTTTAACTGCTATCGCGAAGACCGAGAACAGCATGGAGGGGGAGTTGCCATTTTTATAAAATCGTCAATTAAACATTGTCGCGTAATAACTCCGCCACTAAAAAATTTAGAACTAACCGCCATCGAACTAACAATTAACAACACCCGTCACATAGTAGCATCCGCTTACAATCCTCCCCAAAAACGATTATTGGCATCCGATCTTAACAAAATATTTAACATTGGTAGTTCGGTAGTGGTAGCTGGTGACTTTAATGCCAAACATCCGTTATGGAGTTGCGTAAACACTGACCAACAAGGCACAACTCTTTTTAAATACATTCAACTAACAGATACAATCTTACTTCATCCGGATACATACACACACTATCCCACAAATAACTCAAAACCATCCACAATAGATCTTGTCCTCGTCAAGAACTGCCCAAAAATATCGACACCAAATGCCCTTCAAACCCTGTCGTCTGATCATCTCCCGATAATCTTCTCAATCGACGGGAAACCCGAGGAAATCATTAAGCATAGTTGGGATTACGGGAGAGCTAACTGGCGAGAGTTCAAGTCGTACATAAATGACCAAACCATTCTAACTTCTACCACACTCACAAACAAAACCGAAATCGACAGCTCCATAATACACCTAACGGAATCAATAACTCGATCCAAACACCTTCACATACCTAAGACACAATACATTGAACACAAATTAGAGATAACTGACTTTGTTGCAAATCTAATTAAAAGTAAAAATAAACTCCGTAAAATTTGGCAAACATCAAAAAATCCAGCATTAAAAACATTAATTAATAAGCTCACATATCAAATTAAAATTAGAATCAAAGAAATCAAAAATGAAGCTTGGTCTAAAAAATTAGAAAAATTGAGCTCAGTTGATGGCTCTCTATGGAAATTAGCTAAAGCGATTCGCAGGACAAAAAACTCGATTCCTCCATTAGATGATGCAGGAATCTCAGTGACGCGTGATTGCGACAAAGCAGAACTATTATCAAAATCCTTCCAAAAACATCACACACTCACACAACATTACAATCACATACCAACGCATAATAAAGTCAACCGGTCCATTAAAATCATCACAAAAACTCCCACTAACAGTACTAAAAATATAAAATTGGTGCATCCGTGTGAAATCCAAAATATAATACGTAATTTAAAAAATAAAAAGGCACCTGGGCGAGATTCAATAGATAACATCACAATCAAACAACTTCCATTTAAAGCTTTAGTCTCACTATCTAAAATATTCAACGCATGTTTACTCACCGGGTATTTCCCAGAATACTGGAAAACAGCCAACGTAATTCCCATACTTAAGCCCGATAAAAGCTCAAAAAACCCGGCGAATTATCGACCCATTAGCTTACTTTGCACGCTTTCAAAAATTCTGGAAAAAATAATCTACACACGTTTACTTAAAGTCGTAAATAAGAAATTAATAAATGAACAATTTGGATTTCGCACTGGACATTCCACGACCCAACAACTAACAAGACTAACTGAACACGTGACGAAGAACTTTAATATGAAGAGAAGTACCGGAATGGTATGTCTCGACATAGAAAAGGCCTTCGACACGGTTTGGCACGATGGACTCATTCATAAGCTCCTTATTAACAAAATACCAAACTACCTAATTCTCATCATCAAATCGTACTTAACTCGTAGAAAGCTAGTGGTTAGCGTAAATAATGAATTATCGTCTCCAAAAATAATCGCAGCTGGCGTTCCGCAGGGGAGCTTGCTTGGCCCACTCTTGTTCTCCATATATATAAATGACATACCTATTCCAAAAAACTGTCACATAGCCCTATATGCAGATGATACAGCTTGCTTCACAAGTAGCAAAAAACCAGACACCATTCTTAAAAATCTTGAATTTGCAATTAAAACAATGACTAAACACTTCACTAAGTGGAAAATTCAAATTAATCAAACCAAAACAGACGCCATATTCTTTAGTGTTAGAAAACATAAGCCAAGTTCAGATCTGAAAATCCCCTCTGGAGAAAGTCTGAAATGGCAGTCAGTAATAAAATATTTAGGAGTAACGTTTGATAAAAGAATGAGATGGGCACCTCACATTGAGGCAGCGAAATGCAAGGCGATGCGGGGTATATCCTCAATATATCCAATATTTAATCGCCATAGTTCTTTATCAACGCTAAATAAAATAAAATTATATCGCGCGCTCATATTACCATTATTAACCTATGCTTCACCTGTATGGAATAACGCCTCGAATACTAACCTTTCCAAGCTCCAAGTAATACAAAATAAATCCCTTAAAATAATTTATAATACACCCATATATACTAACCTGAAAAAACTGCATGCTAAATATAATATTCCGTTTGTTACAGACATTACTAACAAACTAACCAGTAGATTCTATGAAAGAATCACTAATAACCATACTAACACACTTGTGAAGAGTCTCGGTGATTACAACAAAATGTCTATACCCTTCAGGTATAAACACAGATTACCTAAACACAATCTGCTTTAGGTCATCGACTTTAGATAGTCTTTAATTAATATTATGTATTAGATGTATTATGAACATTTATAAGGATTGTAAATAGGTTTTTGAACTCTTTTTCCTATTATGCTTTAGATTAACATTAGAATAATATAATACTGTGATTACTAACCAAATTAAATTAAAATTGTAAAATAGAAAATGATCAGTAGATCAGTAGCTATTAAAATAGATATAAGATGTATTGTGAACATAATTTCGTAATAATAAAAAGCATTTAAAAATCAAAAAAAAATCAATAAATATGACGTTACACTGTGGAGTCCTTACCTGAGTTAAGCTCATTAGCCAAATGTAGTCGCAGTCGAATCCTTTATCGATACGCTTGTTTTCGTTCGCGGCATTTTGTTGTTAAACAACCTTTCCTTCTGATTATGTTTATGTTAAAAGTATTTTTGGTGGAAAAACTTGGTACAGACTATTAATACTATACTAAGTTTATATTAAAAAAAAAGGATTAAAAGAATTCATATACACTTATTTTTTTGAATATAATACACCCCCCCTAAAAAGCCAATCCTTACAAAAATTTTGCTCCCCCCCCTTGAAAAAGCTGTAACGATGCGCCCCCTGATAAAAAATGATTGATAACGTGACCGTTCGAACTGTCACCTAACTATCGGTTTATGTTGGGAATATTTCAACTTTTCACAAACTTCATACATACATACACACATATGTATGTATACTCAGAGACGGTGCGGTGCAGCACTCGCGCTGACACAAATTTATCAAATTTACGAGGGGCTAATTTAATATCTCCGCACCTAACGAAATACATTAACTCATCAATTAGCGGTGCCCGAACGGGACACGTCTGGACACGCCCGATCTGGATGGAGCTTTTTCTCGATTTGACGGGTGGACAGCGGGTGGGAGGGGGTCGTTGTTGCCAATTGGCAATTTATGTTTGCACGGCGCCATGTGCTGCCGTTTATATTTAGCGTCTAACAATTATAATTAGACTCCGATGGCGGCGTCGAGACGCCCGACAGCTTCGAATAAGCTCGTGGCCAGTCAGCGACCCGTTCAAAAGCTCGCGAAAGCTCGCCGCGATGACACGTTTCCCTCGGACTAGGAGCCGGTGCGAAAATATAGATTTATCCGTACGTACGTATTGGCAAAAACTAAAAAAAAAAAAAAAAAAACAAAAAATAAACGTTAAAAAATCGATATTTATTCGTTTCTGTAACGTTCGGATAAGGATTTTACGACTGGAATAAATATTGAAAGTCGCGCGTATACAAAAAATAAAAAATAAAAATACGGAAACGCTCCGACCCTTTCAGGGCGGCTTTCAAATACTATAATTTAAAGAATTATCGATTTTTTTCATTGTGTTTTCATTTTTACGTTCGATCGAAATACTATCGATAAATATTAATATTACAGCACTAAAATTTTATTTGTATTGCGAATAGGAACTGTCGAAACACGATAGTAAGCTTTACACGATGCAATTTATATTTGTTTATTCTTGAAAAGACGGCAATTCTTTTACTCGTTAAAAACATTGATAGGAAATATCTAATATATAATTTCGAAAGAGACTTTGTAAGTATGTAAGAAACTATGTTGGTTGGGAACTTCGTAATATTATATTCAATTGGTTATAATTCGTAATATTATATGTTGAATCGAAACGACTATTATACTGCGGAGAGCGTTACTCACACACACACACACACACAAACATACAGATTTAGGCGATTATATAATAAATATAAAAACCGCATCAAACAATAAATATTAATAATAATAATAATATTAATAATCAATCAATTGAATTGAATCAAGTGAATATAATGAGTAAGCAAAGCAGGCTACTTTGAAAAGCAATATTACAATTTAATCGTTTCCGAACTACTATCGAAGGGATTGTAGACTATGCAAGTGGAGTTGTCAAGTTGAATGTCGAATTGAATCTACCAAAGTTACGTTGCATCGGGTTCACTTGTAAAGTTAACTGAAAGTTATCTACATACATATATTTTATATAGAAATATCTCACCGCAGACGAAGTGAGAATGTTGAGAATTTATTGAAATCAAACGGCACGTAACGAGCGTATGTAAAGGTTAAATTTATGTAATTTACGATCAGCTGCTTGGAATTAGTTGTAAATACATACAGTGTTCGTGCATATGTTGTACGTAACACGACTTCTGAAGAAAATTCATGAGCTGTTTGCGAACATATTGTGGTTTGAGAGTGTCCTACATTTCAGATATATTATACGTACATGTGTAATGCATTCTTAGAACCGAGCTTTAATTCATTCAATTTCTGGCGGTTTTTTTAATGAAATTCTTTGGATTCCGTGACGGTGAATTTATTTCTTTGAAAAATCAAACCATTACGGAATTTATAGGTGCAATGATAAAAAATGAAATAAACGACAAACAATACATAAGATTATTTAATCTTTATGATATACATACATCTATATACATATGTATGTACATTATACACATATATGTATGTACACAGGGCTAAGGAGAGGAGGGGAGGAGATAAGTTCCCGAAGCCCGCCTACTTTTAAGGGTCCGGTCCAAAATGGTAAGCTATGTGAGCGAAGCCTGCAAATTCCCGTCTGCCCAGCGGTGACAAATTCGTCGATAAAATTCGCCATAAACAATCAAGTACTTTTTATTTTTTATCACTCTTTTTATTTGGTTACTAAATGAACTTTCCTGGAACCGAATTTTTTCAGGGCGCCTATCTATGAACATATGTACATTGTACATACATACATGTATATGCATATGAATACAAGTATTATAGGTATGTGTAAGTATACATTGTACATACATATGTATACACATATTCTAATTTTGACAAAAAATAGATATTTCAAAAGGACAAAAGTCTAATAGTGCATATGTATATATTTTTTCATTTTATGAATGTACATATGAGCCGTTATATTATATAATATATGAAAGTGACGGTGGTCCAAATTTAAGTTTCAAAACACTACTTCTGTTTGGCTTAATTCGACAAATTGTTATAACTTATTTCGATATGTCCAGAATATTGGAAAAGCAGAATAAACGTATTACAGGCCACCAGTATTTTTTTAAAATTGGTAATATCAACAACTTACATATTTTAAATTAAAATTTTATTTATGTGAAAACACGAAACATAAAGTCAAAACAACAGATAAAATTCAAATTCAGTACCGACTGCAATAAGCATGAACAATGTTGTATTTCTTGACCAAAATGCAATGTGAAACTGAAACGAAATGTAATTGGTCATCACAATTAGAGTGGGGTAGATCGGTTCGACTCTATATAAATAAAAAATTCTAATAAAAAAATTAACACACAATGATTTAATTTTCCTTCTAATTTTGTATTCTATCAACAAACATCGGTAGCAAAATATCGTCAAATACAAAATCTATAATAAGCTTTAACTTCAATTTCAAATCACGCTTCATAATCATTTTCAATGAAAAAAATTCGAAATAAAAGACAGCTACTGGAGTTCAAGCATATGAAAGTATAATTTTAATATTAAGTGACCTTGATTTATAGCAAAATTGAAGAAACTGGTGTGATTAATAGGATCGTGTAGACGATTTGTTAATTCTATTTCTGTCTCTGATATACATACATACATATGTATTACTCTTATATAAGGTAGATAATGATGCATTTGATACGTCTGTTTTGGCAGACATTAATTTTAATTTCTATACTCGGTTCACCGGATGTTCAAATCTTTTTTATTCGCCAAATTTTTATAATAATACTTCATTTAATAGTACAACTGCACGGATATGCCGTCTTTATGATTATACAGATGATTTATTTCCTAACTCTATCAGTACTTTTATGGCTAAGGTGAAGAAGCAAATCTGTGGTTTTGATCCATTGTCATTCATTATTTTATTTATATTTAGCATGTTTTTTGTAATTTTTTGCTGTTATTTTTTATATAACCATGCGGTGCTCACTATAATGGGAATTTTAATATTTTATTGCACGTGTGCCATTATACCTATATAATAAAAAATAAATTTATATACATGTGTATACCTACTTTTTACTATTTATTTATTTATTTTTACATACATATGTATATCAGAAAGGCCTAACAGGTAAAACCCAATGCGCCTTCCTGGCTAATTACAAATAAATAATTTTTGTAATTATTGATATACAATTTTTAGAATAATTTTAACAAAGCATCATAGAGATATATATGGATAAATTTTGACAAATTTTTGGATATATTTACATTTACATTTTACATTTTAGGAGCTTTTTTTATACATATGTATGTATATAAATCGTCAAATTTCGAGATGAGAAACTTTCCGAAATATTTCTGGACAAATTTTACAGCATTTTTATAAGAATCAGCGGAATTTGACATGCTGAAAATTCAAAAATTGCGATAAATGGGAAAATGTTGCAAAATTGGTGGAATCGTTTCAATGTATGTTCATACATAAATTACATTGTAAGTACATACATACATTACATGGTAAGTACATACATACATTACATTGTAAGTACATACATACATTACATTGTAAGTACATACATATTAATATAATATCGCTATTCCGTCTGTGTTTCTGTATATCTGTCTGTCTGAGATAACGCTCGCGGTACTATAAAAGTCGTTTCGATTCGACATACATATGCATGTACGTCACCGTTAAAACGTAACCACTGCCAACAGGTACATATATATGAATACAATAACAAAAGAAAAAAACTTCTATATATACTAATCGCTACTAATTTTTTCGCTTAGCAGAAAATTTACCGACATCTACCATTTTAAACAATTAAATATAAATATTAAAATTAATATATTTACAAAGTATTTGAAAAAATTTCAACCGCGTTGGGATCGTACACATGACCGACGACACATTTATTTTAATTTTTTATTTATTAAATAACTTAATATGCCATCAACCATGCGATGATATGTCATCGGGTACAACACTAGTATACTATAGTATCAAAATTATGTATTATACTAAGTATTATATATAATATTAGCTTTATTCATATCGGTTGATACATACTCCGTGTTTTGAAAATGTGTAATAAATGCAACTAATCGGAAATAATTAATAAATAATAAAAGAAAAAGAAAAGAGTGGCGAACGTGTGTTGGCGCGCGTGTTAACGCATTGTACGAAAATAGTGGCGCAAACAAAAATAAGGGAATTAGCCCCGCGCGACAAGCATTCGCATCGCGATCGTTCTCCTAAACGCGTCCAATCTCGCTTATGCGAAAGCCAAATTTTCCCGGAAAAACTACACACATGTCCGGAACGTGAAATTCCAGTTCGCGGGTATCGAAATTTTCCGCTAATCACACGTATTTCGGAAAAACGGTGGGTGGATTGGAGCACCGCACCGAGCCGAATTACACGCACCACGCTCGTGCAAAAGTGCTCGCTCTTTATAAATCTATTTATTTATTTTCATATTTCAAAACGAAGTAAAGTGCTATTTCAGAGTGCGAGAAGACACCCGATGCTGTCTACACTGCTTTGACATGTATGTACTGGGATAATTTTAACATTTTATGTGATCTTTGACGTCGATGTATCGCGTGGAATTTTATTTCATACATAAGTGTCACTAAACCCACACTTTCATTATTTGTATATTTGAAAATTAGTGCTAATTTTGATTGTTGTTTTATCACACACATATATACATATGTAGTATATAAAATAAATTTGAGAGGGTTTTCTTCCGTAACAGATATGAAGAGATCTATTAAAGTTCACCGTTGACAACGTGAAAAACAGCTTGACTTTTCCATTTTCCACAGTAAACATACTGTCTAGTTAACAATGATAAATAATCTTAAATATATTTCAAGAATTTCCGTTGCTTCAACATTATTTTCGGTGGAAAAGTGACGTTTTTTCCAACGCTTTCAACACTTCTTTTGTGTTTACTTTCCTTACTATATACGTACATACATTAGGCGAAAATTGTGATTTATATTTTAATTATTTTATTATATATTAACACGAAAAAATTAAATTCATAAGAAAAACATTCGTCTTTTAAGTATTTGATTGAAAATATTTCAAATATCCTTACAATAAATATGATGTTTATCTAAATTTTGGGCAAATAGGTGTATGAATTATTAGAAATTCCACTCGGTAAATATTAGGTATTGAAAAAAATGCACACACAATAACAATTACAACTTGGGAGAACTGAATTTTGTAAATCTTTGATCTCTTTTGTGTACAACTTAGAATGTTTGAGATTCGTCCGCTTTTCGCTCAACCGTGAGACAGTGAAATGGGGTATTAACGACCGCCGAGGAAACATTTATTATTGGAATAGTTTTCGAGTTGAGAGAGAATATCTACAAACGCACAAAAAATAAATAAGATAAAAACGATATTACCCATATATACGCGTGACGCGCTTAAAGATTTATTAAAAATGTTCATCGACAATTTTCCGTTTTAAATAATGAACATTTCGAAGGTACATATGTATGTACTATATTAGCTTAAATATTTATTATAGAGAGATTACGTGTTTTAAAAAATAGCGCACTGTCGAAATATCTTATGTGATTGATCGATTATTTACGATAGTAATATTTCACACAGTTTCATCAATGACGCTCTCTCGTATGCGCGTTCGCAATCGTATGTGTATTTGCATGTGGTTGTAATATAATTTGGTCGGAGAATTTGCCATTTCGCAGTTTAGTTTAGATAGAGATGTATTTGAACTTTGATAAACAGAACTTACTTCAATTCCGCAAGTTAATAGTTAGAATCTCCGACTCAGGTTAAGTTTTTAATGCCATTAAACAGTTTGCAGTATTTGTCGACATTGGAAAAGAAAACAATTGAGTGATTCGATTTTCTTTTTTTTTCTTTTCAATACAATATTTGAATGTTTAAATATTAAATATTTTCAAATTATATCTTCTTATAAAACAACGTATTGCTTTAATTTATAATTAAAAAAAACTTCATAATGAATAAAATAATCAAATAGATGACCCGTTATATTTGAAATAACGGCTCATCTATTTGATAACATAATTCCACTTTTCTTCATTTCGAGAAATATTTCGCAAAACATTAAATATATCATTTTGCGTTTAACAATATTTAAAAATACTGGTGGCCTGTGATACATATATACGTTTATTCTGCTTTTCTGAGATTCTGGACTTCCGAATTAAATGAAGTGATAACATTTTGTGAACCAAGTCAAACAGAAATAGTGTTTTTGGACTGAAAATTGAACTTCCGCCACTTTGAAATATAAGGGCTCATATGTACATGTACATAAGTATAATATTAAGAAGATAACTATTTTTTCTAAATAAAACAATTCCAACAAAATCAAAGTTCGAACGATCCTATAAAAATACTTCAGACAAATGTCTAATGAAACATTGGTTTTCAAACAATATTTAAAATGGGATAACTGATATGCACGTCTCTGAGAACGTTATTATTTATTAATATTTATATATACCGACATATATTTCCTAAAACGTTATGTACATATATTGTCACTAGGTAATAAATAAAATTCAGAAAGTTTAATATTTGAATTTAATTTGAGCATGAATAGTTAGATGAGTTTTTAAAAGTAGATATTTTTTTGTGCTTTAGTGCTTCGAATCCTATGTACATCGATATATTATATGATTCGTTAGTACAAAGTATTCTTAATATTCTTCTATTATATGATGCCCTAAGGATGAATTTTTTTCAAATACTGATTTAATTTGTTTCTTCTTTATTTATGTTTCTATATATATTTTTGTTTCTGTACTTTATTTTGATTTGATATTTTATTTTTGAGTCTTTGCATAGATAGTTGACGCTTTATGGTTTAAATTTTTAATGTAATTGTGATACAATTATAATTTTTATTTTTATTAAAGCTTGGATCTCTGTGGCATTACGGGAATCTCTAATTCGCCTCAAAAGTCGAAAATATAAAAGAGAAGAGAAAAAAAATTATGGAGACAAAAATACTTTTATAAATCATAAAAAAACAATGGCAATATAATAATAGTAGATAAAATATTAAATCAACAATACAAATTATGAAATGTCTTGCATCTATAGCTAGGACCAATATATAAAGAATCAGCGGTAAATAAAAAAACATCCCTGTGAGGGCCAAATGGAAGAAATAAGATCAAAATTCCATTCTTAACATCACATAAAATTATAAAATAATGATGAGCATAGGTTACAAGATAGATAGTCAAAAATAATCTCCGATAACCTACGCTAACTAATGTGGAAAATATCCCATTTAAGCACAGGAGCAAATATTTAATTGAGAAGTCAGATAGCTCTTGAAATCGAAAGCCATCAGAAAGGAAGTATAATCAAATGATGATAATAAATATTTATCTTATATATGTGCAATATACCTATTCATAATATATGTCGTTTAAAATTTGATTGGTAAATATCGTTCAGGGCATATATGACTCATTTGCGTTATATTTTATTGAAAATAATCGAACAAATTTAATGTCATGTAGTTTATTTTTTTGAAAAATAAAAAAACATTTTTACTTACAATGCATTTTAAAAATAGAAGTTTTTTTATTATTTTTATATTTCTGTAAGAACCAATCTTTATGTAGATCACCTCTATTTCGTCAAATTTGTAAATTTCGATTCACATTGTGATTTATTACAACAACAAAAAATAGTATACATTTTAAAAACGTCTAATTATTTTTGGCAGGTAGTTTGTTTAGTTTGAAAAATGGAACCGTAACTTATAATTTAAATAATCTAATATATAATCGGAGTAAATATATTTTTCCACAGAATAGATAGAATTCGTACGGCTTCCTTGCGAAAATGAAACCGGGAAAACTGTGTTTTATATACGAACTTAATTGGTGGAAAATTTCACGTGTCTCATTCAAAGCGCTTCTGTCTGGCTTCGCTCCAGCGCTTCTCAATAAACAAGCTTTGTTATTAAGGTGTGGTTCGCTTCGTGACAGAACAAATCAAACAGATACCACGTCATGGCTGCCGATTTTCACCGAGGAAACTCCAAAGTCGTAAAATTAATTATCAAAAGAGCGACTTAACGATGCGATATGGCGGCATAAAAAACGACCCTTTTGATCTGCGAAGATTAAAAATTTGGCACGTGGAACGCAGCTTAAAAAATATACGTCTTATCGTAATGTATGATGTGTCGAAATTGTCAAGACAACATTAACGTTTCATTAGTCGTCGCGCGAAAATGTGAAAAATTAATTTAAATTTTGGCACCGGATTGTAAATTGCCGTTCAATTAAATCCCTCGAAAGATTGTCTTATTTTAAGTCGGGATGAATTATTAATACACATTTTTTTAGAGGAGTTTTTCTAGTGTTGTTTGTATTTGGATTTGAATTCAATTGGCGGATGAAGGTTTCGCTAATCTTGTTCGACCTCTCTTCTTTGTATTTATTAGTGCTTTCTTATTCCTTTCTTCGCCTATCGCTTTAAGAGCTTTTTTTGCTTCGTCTTCTTCTTCAGAAATCTCGTAATTCAGTTCTTCCATCACATATTTTTCATTCTGGAAGCGAAGAAGTAGCGTTTACAAAATACGAGAGCACTTATAGTCAACGAAAACGAAAGCTATCGTCTATTTAGTTCAGTGAATTATTTCAACGTTAAAAATCTTTTATTGCAAACATAATATTTAACGATTGAAATTGCGGTCGCTATTTAGCAAACATCGGTGATGAGCTTCCGATGATTTATCTGTTGCGACAGAAGCTTTTGTAAATATCGTTATTCCGTTCGTTTCGATGCAACATCGTTTTAACTTTATTACTGACGATGCAAAACCGCCGCGTTTGTGATTTATTTGCAATTTTACGCATAATATGCTTGCCATATATCATATTGTAATATATTACATTTGGCCAATAGTTATCCATTCATACATTATACATTGAACATATATTATATAACACAATAGATCTATGAGTGTGGGTGAAATTGTTCGCAGTGTCTTGTTACTACATAGAACGCGCATTCGATACCGCAATATATTTTTCTATTATAAGAACAAACAATAAAGAGATATGATAGAAGAGGCACTTGAATGGAAAGCTCGATTCTATTCAGATATATAAACGAGATAAAGCGGTTTTCTTGTTTTACTTCAGATAGGAAATGAAGGACGTTCTTAAATTGACATTATATTATATTGCAAAGGTTTATTAATAATTAATTTTGTTGATTAATAAGAGGTATAATATTTTGATTGTTATGAAATGTCAAAATTTGATTTTCGGATAATTTTAATTGGCGTTTAAAGGATAGGAAGCTATAAACAGATTTAATGGGAAAATTCACGGAATAATTCAAAGCCTTGTATTATAAGATTGATTCTTGTAAAATATTTCATATTATACTGTATTGTTTTTCAAATATTAGTATATATGTAGGAATAAGTAATTAATGATATATTTACAATGAAAGATGTCTCTTCGTTTAAGAAACAGCTTATTTTTAGGGATGGTGCAATACTAGAGTAACCATACGTTTATATATAACCAATATATAACCAATACTAGAGTAACCATAACATAACCTTTATTCTTTACTTTTTAATTTGTTTTCCTTATATTTATCTTCTTCATTTTTGTAAAAATCTATTATTGGACTCGGATGTTACATATATTATTTATTTACTATTTGTTTTTTTATACATATCTATGTACATCCTGTCTGTTGATTTTTCAATAAATAAAATAAATAAATAAATAAAAATAAATACGTTCCATTTTGGCTGGGTCAGTCTCGTTTTTCCCGTTGTTTTATATATATATATATATATATATATATATATATATATATATATATATATATATATATATATATATATATATATATATATATATATATATATATACACATACATATATATATACTTCCATATTTTTCAAAATCAATCTAACAAATATTACCATATAAATATATAATACATTCATTCTAAAGTAACATTTAAATATTTTGCTACTTGATTTATTTTATATGTTTCTGAATAGGAATCACTTTATGCTATTATTTTCATTAAAATTATTTTTAAATAACTTTAAAATAACAGTATAATATTATATCTAACTTTTTTTTCTTGTTTTATTTTCCTCTTTTAAAGAAATGTACATAAGTTCTGATAACAAATATATTACTTATCAAAAGAAGCCATCAAAGTTTTCGGTCGTACATAATTTTTTGCAATGAAAAGCAATATTATATGTTTTCTTAACTTTTATACTATTTTCCTTGTAGATTCTGTAAAAAATACAATAAATGGTTATTCGATGGAAAAATTATAAAATTTCTGAACGTGCAAAACATTTATTTAATTATTTAGGGGGGGGGGGGACAATTTTCTTGAGCGTCCCGTTTTGAGATTTGGGCAATACTTGCATGTAAAACATGAAAGAAATGATCGTCAAAGATTTTTTTTACCTTTTATCAATGATTATAAAGTTTGGATACGAATTGATAATAAATGTTTCTATTTACTATTTAAAATCGTTTTTTTCTTATTTTATTTAATTAATTATATATTATGACTATGAAACTAGATATGATCAGTTGTTAGTCCATTGTAAATTTCTTAAGTATTTTAATGGAATATATTTATTGAAAGTAAACCGCTTTTTTATGTGACTTACTTTTTAATAATAAATTTAATTGAATCAACACGATGTTTGAAAACAAGTCTAAACTTCTAATTAAAACTCCAAATAAACTACACAATATTGGAAATAAAATATAAAATACCTAAATAATTCCTTTAACCGTAAAATCTAGTTGTTAAAATTTTTATTGGATTATAAATTCTAATTCAATAACTCGCTACCCTTAAATATAATGGGAAAACGATCTGATTTATAATTCGATTCAAATAACTTAATGAAATTCCGTTTGCGACAGTTTGGAAAATAATAATATCGTAATAAATTACACACAGTTTCTTTTATAATACCTCGACATTTTAATTTTCTTCTCTTATAATTATAATATGTTAACCAAGTAAACGGATAACGATATTAAACAAACACGGTGTATATGGGTACAACATGGTGAAGTTAAATTAAACCATACATAAAAAACCCCTTTTTTAAATATAATTTAAATATTTTACATGTTGGAATACTTTCGCAGACTTTACCCGCGTCTTACCCATTTATTACACGGCAAAATTATCCGTGGGCAAGATTAATATCGCTACTTTGCGAAAGGTCTCGTGGGTAGATTTTCATATTTGCCGCGGTAACATCGTCGAAAGATTTATTGTTCCGACGCGAATACAAATGGTCGAAAGCGCGAGATTTGGCAATGTTTTATTTTGTCGAGATTTTTACTGGCGAACCACACACTCTCTTAGCAGGCGGGAAAAATCGGAGATTCAAGGTCGCGGATTTTCCAATTTTCCAACCACACGTCGCCGCCGCTGTAGAATCCGCACATTTTCCACGCAGACGTAGACAAAGAAAAGAGAGCATGATTAATTTATTGAAACGAAATCGGCGAAATATACAGTTAAATGTGGTTGGTGTGCCGAGATAAAGGCATTTAGCCGGCGGTCATAAATTAATTTAACTTGTTATATTATTCAAAGCAGTTATAACATTGAAAATAATTCTGTCGCCGTGCGAAAGGGGATCTTTTGATATATAGCCTTGTTGACTGGCGAAAGTCTCGATTCAGCCGAAAGCACAACAAATAGAATAAACTCGAAAATAAATTCGCCGCAATAAATATTGTAATTCGATGGTAATTTAAGCTCGGCTCGTTTTGATAAAAATCGCGTGAAATTAATCATTTCAATTCCCAGCCTCTCCCATCTCGGTTCTGCTTTTTAAACGGGATTCAGAACACAATAGCGACTTGCATTTTACAACTCGATGATAATTAATCGAATTTATTGTTCGAAAATATTTAATGCCGCTTTATAATTGCGAAAACTCAATTAGAAAGTTAAATTGAAACATCCCATCAAAAACCATTCATTGATTATTGTAACGTTTTAATATATGTACAATAAACAAACATATAATAATAAATTGTTTTGTAATAATAAATAATAATAAATTATATGTATCTATAAACATATGCATTGGTTTGTTTCTGACTACATTAAATTCATATTTAGCTCATGCTAGAGAATTTAAATCTTGAAATTATTTCACATTGATAATGAGATGCAATTTCGTTAAAGACAAAGCTTCATTGATTCGATTCTGTTATGTTTAATATTTGAGAGTTTTATTTTTATTAATATATATATACATATAATTAAAAGCGATTCTCACATGTACTAAGAATTGTTATAATAAAAGCTAGGGGTTTCTAAAATCAACTTAAAATTAATTTATGAACTAAATACAAGAAAATATACACGGATACGATGACATAAGTACATAGTGCTTTGTTTGAACAGTTTTTGGAATTTAAATAAAATACAAAGACGTCTGTGAGATTTCATTTTATTAGGTAAACTAAATAATGGATTTTAGTCATAAAATAAAAAAAAACACATTCAGAATATTTGGTTAGACTTTTGATAGGACCCTAAAATATAACAACAAAAGTTGAAATTGATGTTTTGGAATATAAATTCTTCAATTTTATTTCTAGATTTTGATTCCAAAATTCATATTTAATTTAAAATAACATTATTTTTTAATAGTATTTTGAAGAAAACAATAAAAACTGTGCAAGATTGGTTATCCAAAGGTGATCTTTCCAATATAATGAATAATAAATGTAAAGATCTGTGTTAGATCTGTGCTAACACTTTTTGGTGACATATTATAATACATAGGTTAGTAAACAATTGGTCAGGATGGGACAAATGATAATATTTAAATTTATGCCTAATACTTTGTGTATGAACTATTTCGTTTGTTAATTTGTTATATAACTGTTGTGTTCATTATATTGGCTAGATTGGTTCGTGTATGAATAAACTGGTATGTTAATGGACGAACGAAATGTACATTTGGCTATTACGTATCCCATGACGCTATAGCGCACCGTAATTAATAAACAAATCGTAGATGGGAAATAAAAAATTATAAATGTGATAAGATAATCTAATCAGATTCAGTATATAGCCAGTGCCCGAAGTACGAGAGTCAGTCAGTATAGTCAATACATAACCAGCACGGGCTTCTGCTCTTAACAATCAGTGCAGTTAATTATAAACTACGCGTCTCTTAAATTCATCGTTCCAATATTAAATTGTTCTTTGAATATATTAGTGATAATTAAAAGTTTATATTTTAAAATTTAATGTGTTAAAGAATCTTTTTTATTCAGAACTTTAAGACTAAAAATAATAAATATTGATTGGGTTTACATTTTCGTTTTCATTGAATCAACGTTTTTAAAAACACAAAAAAAAACCTGGAACGTGACAAAATGTACATATTATATATGAATGCACGTGTATATGAGTCGTTATATTTGAAATTGGCAAGCCCACTTTTCTTCATTCGAGAAATATCTCGCAAAACATCAAATATAATTTTTTGCATATAACAATATTTAAAAATACTAGTAGCCTGTAATACTTTTATTCTGCTTTTACGAGATTCTGGACGTATCGAATAAAATAAGTGACGACAATTTGTGAATTAAGCTAAACAGAAATAGTGTTTTTGGAACTGAAAATTGGACTTCCAACACTTTCAAATGTAGCAACTGATATATTTTGATTTTTAAATGCTTTTTATTATTACTAAATTATGTTCACAATACATCTTATATCTATTTAAATAGCTACTGATCTACTGGTCATTTTCTATTTTACAATTTTAATTTAATTTTGTAAGTAATCATAGTATTATATTACTACAATGTTAATAATTAAAACTGGTGTGACGCTTTGGGGCAACCTATAAAATCACACTGGTAATTTTACTGTTGTTATTATTATTTTAAAATAATAATTTAAATATATACAGCGTAATAGAAAAAATAGCTCAAAAACCTATTTACAATTCTTATAAATGCTCATAATACATCTAATACATAATATTAATTAAAGACTCTCTAAAGTTGATGACCTAAAGCAGCTTGTGTTTAGGTAATCTGTATTTATACCTGAAGGGTATAGACATTTTGTTGTAATCACCGAGACTCTTCACAAGTGTGTTAGTATGGTTATTAGTGATTCTGTCATAGGACTGATTTATTGATTGCTTTACAGTTAGTACAGTACTGAAAATTAAACGAGATTTTTATTTTAACATTTATATTTTGCTATAACGCGTAAAGAAATGTAATATAAATCACATTTAAAATTCAATTCACACAACTTAAAATTTCTGATCAATTCAGCGGACTTTGTACAAACGAATCAATAATCATCGCCCATATAAAGTGATTCGCTACCAAGAATTTATGGAAATCTGTTCGATTTATACCTTCAATAGGAGAAATATTGCTAGGGGAGGCTGCGTTAATTAAAATTAATTTAGTCGACGGTATGTTTGCAAACGGCGTACGGTCCATAAGTTCCGGGTTCGACGTGCGATTTGACGGGCCGCATGATATATCTGGCAGGGGCGTGCGGATAAATCACGATTTTTTTCTTTTATATTTTATTTCGGTCCGGTGCTATGGTGAATTATTGCCGGCTATCAAAAAATTGCAAAGGGATGAGAGGGGGGGGATGTACACGAGTTCCCTCCATTTTCCATGGAAATTTAATTGAGTGATGGGAGATTTATGGGGCGGTATGGACCCAGCGATGCAGGCGTCGAAGGTCACAAGACCCTCATTTTCGCGGATGAAAACCCGTGTTTGCGTAGAAAAACGAACCGGTCGACTGTCTGAATAATGCGATGACGTTTAATGTTAATGGTCTATAAATCATCCGATCGTGACACTCTTATGTGTGTATGTGCGTTAGAAAATATGTTACGTTGAGTGTTCTATTGATTATATGCTCTACTTGTGCGTGACTTGTTTTTAAGATGTGGTATAAATGTTGCAAATATTTTGATGGATATGATTTATTTCATCTTCGTACGATTTTCGTATACACATGTTTACTTAATTTATTTATTATTTATTTATAGTTTTGGACTATTGTGGCATTACAGGAAGAACCTAATGCGCCACAATGACCTACATTTGTAAAAGAGAACAAAACAAAAATAAAATAAAGTAAAATATGTACATAAAATAAAAAGAAAAAAACAAAAGCAGAAAAACATGATTAAAAAATTGTAAATGTAAAGCATGTAATGCTGTCGATTGTGTGGTCACGGGATCTATCCCTGAATTTGATGCTGGCCAGACCTTGAATATAGGACTCCAAGGTCGATGGTTTCCTTTCAGAGTTTGCCAATTTATCTGATTTCATTAGAAACGGTTCCAAAAAAATTTGTAATCCTGTCTTATTTCTCGCAAAATTTGAGTTTTTGAGCAAAATTTGAGACAACATTTCATAATTTGTATACAGATAAGTATAAAAAATGCTGAAAAAATTTGATGATTGTAATGTTTGATGATCAATGCTTTTAATTGGCCTTGAAAAATACTAATGTACAATGTTGAAAAAATGGGTGTAAGCTTTATAAATAAATAAGTATATTTTCCTTGCATTTCTGGTTGAGATAGTAAATATATATAAATATATTTAAGCTTCCATTTAATGAAATACCATTCTTAAGCTTATGATTTTATTTTCTAAGAATTCATATCGAACGTAACTCACTTGATGTACAATGTACATTGTATGGAAACCCTTGATCTTTATACAAATATACATACGTATGATATTAATCATAAGACGTTATACAATTCATCCAAATGCTCTTATATATTTAAATACGAGCCATTATATTTGAAAATGGCATAAGTCCACTCTTCTTTGTATCGAGAAATATCTCGCTAAAAATGAAATATTATGATTTGAATTTAATATTTAAAAATAGTGATGGCCTGAAATACACATGTATGAATATTCTGCTTTTCCGAGATTCAGAACATATCGTAATAAAAGAAGTGATAACAATATGTGAATTAATTCAAACAGAAATAGTAATTTTGGAACTGAAAATTGAACTTTGCCAGTTTTAAATATAACGGCTCATATGTACATGTATAAATATATGAAGTTATTAAATGGAGTAGCCACTGATTTGAACAAGTTATTAAAATGAACCTTTTTGGCATCATTGAAAATATAAAATGAATATTTATGAAAATGTTAAATGAATTTAAATTTCAATATTAAAACAGATAAATTAAACATGGAAACATATTGATAATTTAAAATGGAGTACGTGCTGAGATTAAATTCAAAACGCCCCATGATTTGACCCACTTTCGAACGCAACGACTAATAACGTTTTAATTACAGATGATTTATATTTTTTATTAATAGCGATCGCTTCTAGACGGGAATGCAGTCTCGAGATGTGAAATAATTTATAGCTTAAGAGCGCCTTCTAATTTTCAGATGCGTCATGAAGTTTTCTACGAAATCAAATACGAAGAATTTCCCAACAGTTGCTTACAAGAGAACGGTCCATTTGAGTCAGTATAATTGATTTTATAAATTGTATCCGATACTCGGAGCTACCACGCGGTAGTAGGAAAAGTCTCAAAGAAAAACGGTGAGCTGTCGTTAATAAGAAGTGGCGCATTTCGAGAAAAAGAAAAGCAATTTGTTGCGGTGTATATTGCAGCTGAGGTTTTAGGGGTAAACACAGGCCGGCTCGCCCTAGGGTATTTCCCGGAGGCTTGTTTAAGCCTCATTCTAGCTCTAAAAGAAAACCCACCTCCGTGTGTGTGTGTGAACCGGAAGTGGGGACGGGGCTCGGGTTTTGTTTCACATAGGGCTTGCACACAAGTCCCATACACTAAACTTAACAGTGCGAATACACATCGATGTGTGTTTCGAACATTTCATGTGAGAATTTTCGCCAAAAATTTATCAACCATGCTCGATTCGTAAAAGCGCAAATATAAATATTTATAATAAGGCTGATCTGTGTGTCGTAATGAAATAATTGCAAATTCATTTTAGTATTCAATTACATACATACATGTAGTAGAATATTCGTAATTAATTATGCATTTGACCAATTGATTAACGTGTCATGTTTCGTTGTAATTCATTCAATGATTTCACAGCGGAGTTTTAATGTGATAATTTAAATGACTGAATAATGAGAGAATGGATAATATCGCGACTTTATATGTTTTTAGTGCGTAACGTTTCCAAGTGGATTGATTTCATTTTAAAAATATAATGAGCGTTTGTATTTGTTTTGTTATTTATTATTTTTGTTTATATTGAATTTAAATACGTTTCATCTTTACATAAATCGTTTAAAAATACTTATGAAGACGATGCAAAGAATATGGAATTTTATTTAAATATAGCATTTATTATTTTGTATTTTGACAAAGGTTGAATTTTTGACAAATTGATTGAAGTTTTAGAAATAGTTTTTGAATTATGAGAAGTCATGTTTAAAGTAGGAATTTTAAAAATTGTCTTTACATCTTTCTAACAAATACATTGGAGATGAGGAGAATGACAAGAAATGTAATCAAAGCTTACAAAATTATAAATAACCACTAAATTTGTTCATTTTTTGATTAATAACCTTCTAGCGTGTAACACAAACGCGCTCACCAGAAAGGATTATATTCTCAGACTACAAAGATATTTCTTACAAAAGATATTCCATCTTTTCAAACAGATTGGTTAAAATTAGGAATATTCTACCAAATGAATTACATATAGTAATTTTAGTAACTGTATTATCTAGTAATTCTAACATCTAGTAACCTTTTAAAATTCAACATTACCATTTCCTAAGAACTAATGCGATTTTTCTGTTTCTTCTAAATCTAGTTTAAATGTATCTTAATTATATTTCCTCTACTTTTTATTTTGATTCTGATTGATGCCTTCACTCAAGTTTCTTGGGTTCATCGACTATGCTACATATCCCAAGTATTTAAAAAAAATAATAATAAGAATTGAAAAATACGTAAACCTGAAGTTTTCTTACTATACACAATTCAGCTGTAATAATTTGAATAATACTTTATGTAAATTTTAAATAAGAATTCAAAGAATAAAATCAGTGAATCAAAAATGTATATGAGAAAGTGTGAAAGCTTACATGAAAAAAAGTAACTGTTAAAATTATTAAACTACATATGTAACCTGTACAGTTAAGTATGGGGTGGCGAGTAGGCGCATCTGATAGCCAGATGTCATCACGTCGATCTGACAGTCAAACTAAATCCCTCTAGCATCATTTTGGAGACATTTCTTTACTTTAATGGTAGCTAGCTCCCCGTATGTCAAATATGAAAACAATCGAAAGAGTGAAAGTGATTCAAAATCAGCTTAAATAGTTTGTCAGTGAAATTAGTAAAAACGGTTGTAAAAAAATAGTAAATTTTATAGAAGAGCTAATTCTTCTTATATAATATATACATATGTATATTTAGAAAATAAAAATAAATAAAGAGACGTATGTATTCAGAATGCAGTGCATTTGGGACGAATGAATGTTGTTTTTAAATCAAATATACCACCCTGCCTGAAGAAAAACATCAAAGATCAATGCGTTTTGCCAGAGATGACGTATGGATTTGAAACTTGGACATTGAACACCAAGTTGCTACACAAAGTCCAATGCACTTAAAGAAGTATGGAACGTTGTATGACGAGGAAAGGCAGGAAACGAAATACGTGGGTGAGAAGTAGTGGATATAGTGGATAGAGTGAAGATATTTAAATGGCAATGGGCGGGCCACGTGTGAAATTCGTATTTTGAACCCCGTATCAAGTGTCCGAGATACTCTATCTATCTCCGCTTGATGACAGAAACAAGTTATCTGCCTCTCCCTATCATGCCGAGGACATCATTTGATATTTTTTGGTCCACGGGATCTTAACTTAATCACGCCATAAATACATCTCAAAAGTTTCGATGAGGCTCATCATCCTGGTCTTCCATGTAGTTATCCATCTAGTAACAATGTCCAGACGTAGCTCTTCGCGAATCTCAAACGCGTACGAAGATTGAGATGCTTATTTGTAAACGCCGCCTTCATTTTGATAAATGCTGTTCTAACCATCTCGATGCAGATTCTTAGATCTTCATCTGGGAAGATGAGTAGATGAAATTAGGAAAATGTGTGGCGTGAGTTGGATGAGAGGCATTCACCCAGCAGTTAATGGTGAGCGGCTATATACCTACATATGTACGAATGATGATGATGATGCAGAATATTTTTTCAATTTTTGTTTCAAATATACCAAAAAAGTACTTCCATATTCAAACCGAAGTATTTAAAAAGGCATCGTATAAAAGCGAAGGATTAAATTCATAAAAAAATGGCAAAGAAAAAACATTTAGCCGATCCCTAGGGAGGGGCTGTAAAGAGTCGGCGGGGATTTAGCAAGAGCCGTAAAATAAAAGATTTACAGCATAGGAAACTGGTCCGATGGTTGAGCGCGCCTGGCCTGCAATGGTGCAGTGGTACAGTGTGGCCCGATAAATAATTCCCGGGGCGGAATGACTTATGCATTTTTAAAGGCTCATGTCCGTATGGTTTTTGCGGCACATACTGTGTTTTCCCGACGACCGCCGAACATAACGTGTGTTTACGACCACATTTTGAATATTTACACACAGTTAAATATTAATGCGACTAAATCACATTAAACTTAAGCACACACCGATACTTCTCAGCTATAAAATATGAGCTGAAAATTAAATATTTTATAGCACATTATAATATTGTCGTCCTACTATACATGAAAAATGGCTTGAAAAATTTTATTTTATCAATATACGAAGAATAAATACGAGAAAATATTCAACCACGTTTGTGGAAACGCAAGTCAATATAAATTATGTATACGTTTGCTGGCGAATTAACACAATCTGATTTGTTTAATAAGCTTACTATTGTTATACAGAGACTTTGTTTAATGCGCATAGACGTTTACGAGAGCAATAATGTACTCACATTTTGGTATTCGGATTTTAAAAAGAATGTTAATATATTTTGGGATGTACGGATGTTGAATTTTTTCTTTAACCCTCCCTCACCGAAGTGGGGTATGCAAGTCGCCCAATTTTTTATGTTTTTCGTAATAACTACTATGTGGTTTTCAAAGCTATACACCCTTTATTTCTTGTATTCCTAGAATGAACTACAAGAAATTTTTTTAATGGATTTTGTATGATTTAGAAAAGGGGTCAATCGTAAAAAGATACATTTATACATTTCTACGTTCCAAAGTATGATTTAAAGGCGGTAGCGATGTGTTATGTTTTTGACTGTTCGCTTGCGTATTCTTGTTGATTGATGAATCAATGCGAGAGAAAGAGACAGCTATATTTTCGCCGCTTTTGGCGCGTGGCTATTGAGTCATGCAGTCGCCTGTTGGCCTTAAAAATGTGGGTTTGCGTGTTGATGCTTGTCGTTATTGTTAATACAAAAATAGTCAAAAACATTCTATATGACTAAAACTTTTTTATGTTGATGTATAAAATAATTAATAAGATAAACATACATATATTGAACCCATTTGTATTGAGAAAAGCTGTATTTTGATTAAAAAATACTAGGGTCTTACTAGACCCCGGTTCGGGACACTCATTCGATCTTTATGCTTCGTCCTTCAAAGGTTAAGTTGCAGCTTCTTTATGTGAAAAAATTAGAAAATGTTTTTGAAAACAGACATAATAATATGTGAATGTTTGCTGGATAAAATGACTTTTATGTAAGTAAGTACCTTTCTAATACTGAATCCAAGTTTACAATTTATTAAAGGGATAGCGAAAATTATTAGAACTTTAAAATGCCATTTCAGTTTCATAATTTGTTTGTACTCATTCTTGTTTTTACAAACCTCCTTTACGTTTCACTTACAATTATTACAATTAAGGAAAATATTTGCCTCTTATTACAAACCTCCTTTACGTTTTACTTACGATTACAATTCAGGAAAAGATTTGCCTCTTATCCGATCGTTTTCATACTTTGCCATATTGCTCATTTTGGTCATCAATATAAGTAAATGGATCTTCCGCCATTACGATAGAGATAAAATATCGTTTAAAACGCGTTTCAAGTTTGCAAATTTTAAATCTGGGTGACGTCTATGTAGTCTTTAGTTTTATACATAGATGGCGGTAGTAAAATTAAATAATTTTTCAATAATAATTTTTACAGTTTTGTTCAATGTACAAATAAGTTTACAAGTTACTATAACGGGTTAGTATGGAGTTATCAGAGTACGCTAGATTAGTCAAAAATGTATTAATATTTGAACTCTGGAGACTAAATTTTATGCGAATGAATGAACCAAAATTTCACACTTTCAAAGCTTAAAACCTCAAAGAAAATGTATTCAAAAAGAAGACTCATCTATTTTTTAATCTCACCACGGAGAATTGTGACTGGTGTGACAAAGCGTTTAAAATTCTTAGATTTGAGGAAAAAAGCTTTGAAGACGTGTCGGTCGAGAAAACTACACTGCCTTGTCGTATGTGTGTGTTTTTTTTTATCACTGCGAGCTTTTATCCGGAAAAGCGTATAGTTTTCCCGCGAAAGGCCACTGTTGAACGCCCGGAGCGAGCATTGTGTGTCGGGAAAAAGTCTCGTGCGTTTACCACCAGACACGTTTCCACATGTTCGTGTTCGTGTATTTTATACTCACGGCGTGTGTTTGTATACCGCGACGCGGGAAAATGGAATCTTGTTTTTCCGGAAAAGTCGAGTGCACCGCGGCCAAGACACGCCATCGCCGCTGGTACCATCCCTCGACATAAAGCTACCCTCTGTTTCTGACTCGTCTCGTTTGAAACGGGAAATCATTAGTTTTCAAAGGTTTTTCCACGAAGACAATTTAAAACGACTCGTTGAATGTTTTTATCACACGTTTTATTATATATTACATCAATTGAACTTGTTGATATATTTGAGTGATGATTGTTTTTAATCCTATTTATCGTAAAGTTTTTATTTAAGTTTAAGTTTAGACCATTGTAACATTATAGGAGTACCTAATGCGCCACAATTGTCGAAAAAATACAGTGAGATAATAAAAATAAAAATATATACAAATATACACAGGCAAAAATACATTTATAAATAATCATAAAAAAAATAATAACAGATAAAATAAAAATGTCAAATAATAAAAAACAAGGTAGGGAATATATTGCATCTACATACAGCGAGCAACAATATTTAAGAACCAGTCGCATATATAAAACATCCCTGCGAGGATAGAAGAGAGAGGATAGAGTATCAAAATTCCACTCATACATCACATTCAATTGTAAAAAAAAATAATGATGACCGCAGGCTACCAGACAAATAGGTTAAAATAATCGCACTGAGGTCGAAAATATCAAAGAAAGTTATATAGAAACATGAATCAAAAGGAATAGAAGGAACTAAGAAGATGACGTTAAGGTAAGCCGGAATTAAAAGAGATTGAGAAGAGCAGAATTAACTCTGTTATTTGAACACTGTGAGACAAATGTTTGGAATCTGAATCGATATGATTTACATCTGCTAAAATTATATTGTATAAGCTTTTCATCTCATAGTAATTTTGCCCAGTATTTGAACGTCACCATTTAAGGTTCAAATATTTTGATATTTATTCAAATTAATAAAACTAACAAGATATTTTCAGTATTTTTTAAAAATACATACATATAATTTTATGTATTTAAAATACATACATAAATTTATATAATTTGCATAAATACATTCTTTATTCCCTAAAATCTCTTATATTTTTAAAATTTTTGTATTGCAAGCTAAAAAAATCACTTTTCCAATATTTTGTTCACATTACTATAGCCAAATAATCAAACTCTTATTTTAAAAACTTATTGACCTTTCATAAATTTATCTATCCACGATTATGCATTTTTTTACTGCATCATACTAAAAAAAAGTTGTAAAAAGTAATACAAAAACTAATGTTATAAATGTTCCAGTAAATGCCTTTAAAAAAATATAATAATTCACGTGCGATATTTGTGGTGCGCTTCGCTTTGCGCGGAGTGTACATTACATACATACATATGTATGTATGTATGTGTCTCCTAGGTCGATCGTTTCCTATCAGATTTTGTCAATTTATATGATTTCATTGTTGAAATGATCCCTACCAAATTAGCCACCTACCATTTTTTGTCGCAATGGGGTAATCCCGTAATGACACATTGGAAAAAATAAATAAAAAGTATATACATTTCCATTTTAACCTATTGATTTTCACCGCGACACATATGTTAGCCACGTCAGATGTTCTCAGCCGTCGTTTCCTCAGCATTTTGAAATACAATGTGAAACGCATATTTTGGAGCCGGTCCAGAGCCGGCAAAACCAGGTAATAACGAAAACGAAAATAGAACGCATAGATCACTCTCGTTCGAGCGTTTCGTCTCTCGTCCACAACGTTCGACCGTGACGTTAGCAGAGGTGCGTTAGTATATTTATATACACATCCATTTATTCGATATAAATTCGACCCAGCCGATTGAGAAACACTGACATTGGTCGTTTATTTTTAGTTGACCCGCTTCTGTATTCAGCGACATGTCGTTTCGACCCGCCTTTAAATTTAGATCATAATCGATCGATCGTCGCTTCGCGTCCATTTCTATTTATAAAAATCGCACCTCCCTCATCATCAAGTATAATATTATATGATATAATATACGTATAATAATAGTCGGGAGAGCTTAACCCCCGGTCGGTCAAGGGACGCTCTTTAGTGTTTACCTTAACTTAAGATGTAAATTAGGAGGCGAGGTAGTTGGATTTAAAACCAACAACGTACACCCAACTAATCCCTTACTTTGAGAGAGAATTATTGAACGTTGGATGGACAGTGAAGACTGAAAAGACCCCTAGAGAACTAATTAAAAATAATAATACTATCAAGTAATTAAAAATACATACTATATTATGTATATATTTTTCAAATAAAAATTAAAAAGAGATAAAACCATTGCGCCATTTTGTATGGACTATTTTTTGAAACTGAAAAATTGAATGTATGTACATATGTATTTAGTTTGGAATTGCATTTTGCAAAAAATAAAACCACATATGTATGTACATACGTGTTTATACTTCTAAATAAAAAATGCCACTTTGCCTGAAGAAAAAGATCTTTGATCAATGTGTTTTGCCAGTGATGACGTATGGATGTGCAATTTGGACATAGAATGCCAAGTTTCTACACAAGTATGGAACGTTACATATTTGGCATAACGAGCAAAGACAGGAAATGGAATATGTGGGAGACAAGTAGAACAAGGATAATGGATATAGTAGATAGGGTGAGGAGATTAAAATGTCAATGGGCGGGTCACGTAGCTAGAAGAATGGACGAAAGGTGGACAAAAGAAGTGCTAGAATGGTACCGAGAGAATACAAAAGGGTAAAAGGCAGACCGCAAGGAAGATGAGTATACGAAATAAGGAAAATATGTAGAGTGAGATGGATGAGAGTTGCCCAAAACAGAGTAGAAGCGTGTTGGAGGCACTTTCATCCAGCAGTGGATGATGAATGGCTGTAGATGATGATGTTAATGACTTGTATGTATGTTCATATATTGCTAATAAAACATTTTAAATGAAATTTCTTTCTTAAAAGTCACAAATTGCAAAAAATAAAATAAAAACAGGGAGAGATATTTTTGATTTTAAGTTGATCTGAGTAATTATTTATAAATAGTTTATTTATGTAAATAAAAAGAAAGAACTTTTGAATCGTGTATTTCGTTATAAAGATAAAGAGAGACAAACTTACTCTAAGAAAATTAGGTAGATGTATCACTTCAAAATTCCTCATATTTCAAGTACACTTAATTCTCTAATTAATATTAATTCTCAATGGATTCATATTTATTATTATTTGTTATATATTTTTTTCGAATTATAGGTGAATAATTATAAAACAATTATTATATGTATAGGATCCAAAATTTGATTTGAAGATTAGAAGTTTGAAAGAATCTGAATTTACAACTACACAGTGAAGATTTCATACTTCAATATCTCGCAATATATTTGCAAAAAGAAAAAACACTTTCACGAAAAAGTGCTAAATAACGAAATTTAATTACAATATTAAACGTCGTCCGGGAAAAATTAATCTATCACTCTTCAATGAGATTTTTGACAGTTTAATATGTATATACATATAACAACTAGGGTTTTACACTTTTATACTAAAAAAACATACATACATACATATATACAATATTCTTAACATTTCGTTTGAAGATCAATCCTGCTATAAATACTATAAATAATTACAATCGTATTATATTAAAAGAGTCATTGAATATATTTATTTCGATATATGGATATAGTTTGTATATATGCATGTATATTTGATTATACATTTAGAATGTTGGCCCTGTTCTGGGCACAAATCGCAGATAAATTAGCCATCAATCACACTCTCAACAGACACTTACTAACCAACGGGTAGCACACAAGGATATTGGAAAATTACCCCGAGGGTCTAATTCCCGCAAAACGGCTTTTTTCCTCTGCCCTCGAGGAGAAAAATGCCGCTCATTGGATCTGTATGTCTAATATCCGATAAACGTAGATTTTTTTTTCGAATCTCTTTGATATATCGCATCAATAACAAATCGTGATTAAACATTTCTATAAATTTCATTTTGGCTGCAAGTTTAAATATTTTTTAAGGCAAAGTAAAAACTACTCTAATATTTAAACCAGAATATTGTTTAATTATTGTTTAGAGCATTAAATTTTATTTAAAAAACAAGCTCAATATTTATTTTATGATTTGAAAAGAAACTAACCACTTCGGTCCCAAAACAGAAATTTAAATAGATGTAAAATTTGGTAAAACTCATTTGGGGAAATGAATTACTAGAATCAACCTCTTATTTATTTTTTGATTTTTAAATGCTTTTTATTATTACTAAATTATATTCCCAATACATATTATATCTATTTTAATAGCTACTGATCTACTGATCATTTTCTATTTTACAATTTTAGTTTAATTTTGTTAGTAATCATAGTATTATATTATTTTAATGTCAATGTACAGCATAATAGGAAAACAGCTCAAAAACCTATTGACAATTCTAGCCTCTTATGAAATTTCATACCATTTCCTAAGCGATTTAAATTAAAATAAAAGCCTATCTATTCCCCTTTATTTTATCGCAGAATAAAATAATTCAAGACAGAATAACTATCGCTCACATTTAAAGACTTAATTTAGTCATTGAAAATTCGTATGGGTGCGTATTAGTATCGACAAAATTGGCTCCATAGAAGAAGATCAATTTTTGATTTAAAATATGTATATGTAAATGAATTTCGCATGAACTCAGCTTTGAGCGTTGTACATTCTCTACGATACTTTTTATGTAATAAAAAATAGCATAGTCAAAGAATAAAGCTTCAAATTCTCACCTCGAAAGCCTTTCAATAGAGTCAGCCTGTATAAAACGACGAAGTATGCATACGAGCGTGCACATGCGTGCGTGCCAGTAATTTCACTTATCCGCGCCACTCCCTTATCTTACCACCCAATCCCACCCGGAAAATTCCCCGCCCCTTCACCCACGGCTACAATATAATCCGGTGAAAATTTCGGTTCATCTCGCGAAGATTGCGGTGGAAATCGAATCAGAGGCAGCTCCTCTCGCGGTAATTTTCCACCCCCTCCTTTCCCATCCCAAATGAAGATCGCAACGAGCGAGTGCCGTGAGGAAAAATCGTAAAGCTCGTCACTCACGCGAGAGCTGGTGGCTTTTCCTTCCCCTTCGTTAGGCCCGTCTCGATCCGCTCATTGTCCACGCCATATTGGCATGACAAATTCATGACGAGGTGGTGGAAAAATTCCTGGGAAATTTCAGCGCATGAAAAAGCTGGATATGCCTGGATTTATTTCGGTAGTGCGAAGGGCTTTTATCGCGCTCGCCGTACGGAAAGTGGAAAATTCAGATTTTTTGCATGGAGTTTTTGTGTTTTTTTTTTAGAACTAGGCACGCTGAGTTGGTCATGTGAGCAAATTGCTCCAACGAAGCACCTATCGCAGCAGGCATTTATGATCCTTGTCTGGTCGTATGATTTTTTTTGTTTCATACAGGTGGAATTTTGAATGTAAATAATTCAATCTCTTACATTAAATGTTTTATATATGTATATCAATCAATATATTTTTTTTCAATACATTTACATATTGAATTAATTACATTGATATTTCAAAATTATTTCGCGAAACAAATCATTTTTTTTAAACTATTTCCACTTATGAATTCGATTTTAAAAGTAGATAGATACAAACATATATACATACAATATACATATTTTGAAAAGATATAATCATTTTACGATTTACCTTAATTTGAGAAAAAAAATTTCAAACGGCTATAAAGTTAGTTTGTAAAAATATTGAAAAATTTTTAAAGTAAAAATAATATTATCTTTTATAATTCAATTTAAAAAGACAGACTATTAAAAATATACGACATTGAATGTCTTTTATACTTATATATGAAGAGATCAGGTTCTTTTTTATATACTGGTCTTTTTTATTGATATTAAAAAACATTCATTCACACACCTAATATAAAAATCCTATTTTCATATAATTTTATTAAAACGCACATAGCATAGCATTGATACCAAAATAGTTTCTAAAAATAAATTACAATAAATAAAAAAAACCAACAAAGAAGAAAAGTATTAAATAGTGGTAGATATGGGATACATATGGTACTAAGAATGTTGACCAAATACTAGAAATTGAAATTAAGAAAAGGAACAACAAAATGGATCAATATTAGGGGGAGTATTGTTAAGAAAACAGGAAGATCTGCATATATAAAAAGGAATTAAAGGAATAGTTGGTTGAACAGGGATAAGTGTGAAATAATCAAGAATTACAGAAAGATCCGATTGACTTGGAATAGGATCTTGTTAAATAAGGACCATCAATTATGAAATTATATCATTAGCTGATTTCAGATAATCCTGAGATTCATCAAGTTGAAAAATATAATCGAAACCTAGTATGTATATGCAAGAGGAATAAAAATATGAAAGCGTTAATAAACAAATGAAGAACCACATTCAAATATCATATTAAATTTACACAGCATTTAAATAGCTTTTGACATTTAAAATACATCAAACTCACATAAAAGAAAGATGATGCTAAAATTTCACATCGCCAATATCGCATGGAATAAAAACGACATTATGAAGACGATGTACGTGTGTAATTTTAAGATCGCACATAAATGAAGACAGACTCTAACACTTCGATCAGATATTCGAATCTCGGAGACATTGTATTCATCTCGTAAGCGAGTTTCTTTAAGGTGCCCGCGGATTGGTCGTAACCGTCACGATTTGCGAAATCATTACTCGTTTTATGATCGATTTAATGTTGTCATTCTCCCCCCCCCCCCCTCGTCTTCCCTCGCTAGCGGGAAAACCGATTTCGGTGTCGTATTTTACCATAGACATATGTGAATGTATTCGAGAGGAATGGATTTACGGTTGCACACTTTGTATGGGGTTATTTTATGGGGATGTGGTTAGCTTCGGGCGCATACATTTTGCGCTCATTTGATGGCACTCGATACGATTGCTTTTGTCGGCTTATATCAATCGTTAATCACGTTATTGAACCTAATATTATCTGATATTAACGCTACTCGCATTGTATTTGGGCACATTGACCGTGGACTAAGGTTATTTATGTGCGTATGTACGTATTTTATTTTTACATATGTACATATTTTTACATACATATTTTTACATACATATATACAAATATACCAGGAAGGCTTAACAGGTAAGCCCCAAATTCGCCTTCCCGGTCACATAATTATTACATAGATACATGTAAATCTAAACAATATCTGACATCTATGGTCAGATATTACAAACATCGTATTAATACGATAAATAACGATGAATAACTTTCATGTAACAATACGAATTTTATATTCGATAAACAACCACAGAGACATCTATGGTGAGCAATATGGCGAAACCTAAGATATAACAATAACTAAAGGTTCGCAACAGAAAATTGGGAAGGAAACGCCAATTTTACAGGAATCGTTTCAATGAAAATGAGAAAAATTGGCAAATTCTGATAAGAAACGATCGACCTTGACAAACCAAGGTCTGGCCAATAGCGAGACTTAGCGGGAATCGAACTCGTAACATCAAGTACGAGATAATTCAACATTCACCACTAGACCACGCTACTGGTTACTGGTATGTAAGTGCTCTTCAAACTGTGTACATTTTGAATTAAAATTGTAACGCAACTTTGTGTTCCGTAATGAACGTGTGTTTATGGGAAATATAATGTAAAGGGTATTAATTAGCCGTAAAAATATACATAAATAGGTCTGATAATGAAATGGCACTGAGTGTATTATAAAGCGTCGAAAGTTTTTAATTTTTGAGAAGGGGTTGGAATTGTATACGATAAATGCTTTTTTTAAATTTATTTAAAATTTAAAATTGTCAAAGATAAAGTTAAAGTATTCAATTACAAGGGTTTTAAATTATAATAAAAAGGTGTTGCCGAAAGTTTCACGTCTACTTTATCATACAAATTGAGATGAAACGCAGCTTTTAGTTGCTAAAAACATTAACACTGTTTTTAGAGAGAGTGCTGATGGATATGAATCCGGAATGTTTTATCTGACAACATTCGTAACAAGATTTCTTTTGGAAGTTAGTCTGCCGAGTAACCCTTGAAATTATCTGATCTAAACTTTAAATTCTATAGGGATGAAATAGAAGGAAATACGTGATTGAAATAGGTAGAAGTTAAGGTTACCTGAATTCTGGTAAAAATTTTCTTGGTTAAAGTTAACCTGAATTTTTAATGTAAGTCAAGTGATTGAATCGCTTGTGACTAGGGATTTCAATATCCATAGTACCGGTAATGGTACTCCCGGAATCGGATTGAAAAACGGCCTATGGTGATACCGGTATTAAAAATTTAAATACCGGTTGTATCGATTTTTTTCAAATTACTCGCATTTTATTTGTTTAAAACAATATATCTGACTTAAACTATGAAAACGACGGATACGTACATTTTTAGAAAGTTTTTAAATATGCCCATTGTGGGGGATTAAATGTGTTGCATGAGATTATAACGTAAAATAGCTTAATGTATTATTTACATATTTGTTTTTCGGCATATCAATCAAAAACTGTTGAAGCCAGTTAGATGTAATAAGAATAGGGGGGCTCTTACGAATAAATAATTGCTGTCAATTTTTACGCGGTACGTCTCTATAAATACGCTACATTGCACGGAATGCAATCGGATCAATTTTCGTATAAAAATGTATATATATATATATATATATATATATATATATATATATATATATATATATATATATATATATATATATATATATATATATATATATATATATATATATATATATATATATATATATATATATATATATATATATATATATATATATGTCAGCATGCGAAGTATCAAATCGATTTGACGATCGGAAGTGGTACCTTGTCCAACGTAAATAAAACTAGAAAGTCAGCAGCTATCTGTCAAAATCTAACGTGCTCACATTGGGCCGAAACACGTATGCACATTGGCATTTTTTCATTCATTATATAATCAATTAGTGAAGTATAAATATATAATGAAGGTGTATAAGATAGGTGGCAGAGAGGCAAACAAATACGGCAACTTACCATTAGACGTCAAGAAGATCGAAATTGTAGCATATTTTAAACGTGTTTATTGCGATTATTTTTCACCATCGTACTGGTGGATTTGATATTGATGACCAAACCGAGCAAAATGGCGTTTAAAACGATCGGAAGAGTGAAGCTCTTCTTAGCTTGGAAAACAAGCTAATAAGAGGTATGCAAAAAGAGGATGATTTCGTTGTTTATTAATCTAAAGTGTAGTCTATGTAGTCCATATTTAAACAAGAGATTCCAAGGTGCAAGTTTATTGAATATGCACCAGAAGAAGATAAAGAAGATTTAGTTAGAGGTAGAATTTAATAGTTAGCTTTTAGCCATATATAATATAATAAAATACAATAATATATAATATCACGAAACGGTCTATTCACTTTTGGAAATTTTTTTAAACCTGTATTAGTTTCATTCTATAAGCATATTAAAACATGGAAGTAATACTCGGGCTATCGAGCGTTTTAAAACCAATTAATTAATAAAAAAAAACAACACCGGAAGTACCGAGACTACCGGTACCACCGTTTTTCAGCTATAACGATATCGACAATTTCGGTGTTCTTGAAATCCCTACATGAAAGTGAAAACATGAAAGTTTTTAGAACATAAAAGTTTATAAAATTAACGTAAGACGCCAATTGTACTTGCCAATTTTTAATTGCACAGTAATTTTATAATAAATCTTGTCAAAAAGATGAAATCTAAGCATGCTAATTTAAAAATATATGTATACATAGTACGTTATTTATTTTATTTTGACATTTAAAAGCCTCAACACACGATCACCTTCATCATCGTTAAATATTTTAATGTGTATTGTATATAAAAATAGATACAGACATACAATATAATGAAAATTTGCGCATAGTAAAATTTGAATAATGTATTCATGTAATAAAAACATCGATCATACAAAATCATGTGTTTTTGACTGTGCAAATCGATCGTGTAAAAGTACCATTTTTAAGACGAACTATAAATCACCCAATGCGTGTATGTTCACGGGAATAATTCAATTTGGAATTGAAGTATGTAAGTAGTAACTTTTCTAATTTGCAGACAGCTTGTTACTCTTTTGCGAAACTATTCACAGCCAAGCTACATAATCTAATAAATAAACTTAGAGCGTGGAAAGATTGAAAGTGAAGCTCTAAAGCGCATTCGTCGCAAATTTTCTCTCAATCCCAAGTACATAAACACAACGAGAAACACCAGTCGAATTGTATTTACACTGACAGACAAGACATGTTCAACTTCATCTGCGACTAAATAAATACAACGAGAAAAGCCACATCAATATCCATAGAAAAGATTGTATTCCACACGAATTCAATAGTCAAGTTCAGTTTTGAAATTGGCAGCTCTATTTCGACACGATGTAAATATAATTTAACGATTCATTAAATCGTCGATATTTTGCCGGTGTTGTTTCATTGTTTTCGGTATTTGGATTTTGACGTCGATACTAAAAAATACATACAGATAGACTCGTCTTTCTAATTTCATCCGAGCATCTGGCTTGCGGTCTCTTATATCCTCACAAGTGCCTTTCGAAAACTTTTATCGTCCAGCGTTGATTAATTTTCCTCAACATCTGCTCATCGCAAAACCGACTGTTTTTCTTTGAATTTTACGACTCTTAGAGTAACTCTCGTCATTACTATTTCGTTAAAACGGAAGAGGAGGAAAAAAAAAACATTCACAAATATGAAATCCTTAAGCGTTTTGAGTGGGAAAGTTTTTTAATCAAACGGAATTTAGATTTAACTCGACAATATAAACTCTTATCCGTGATAATTTCGAAAGATAACATTTTTAGGTGGGACACATCTGTTACTCCCTAAATAAATAGTTCATTTTAATGCTATTTTGTACAAAAGCTTAATTAAAAATGTTATTACACGCTGCTAAAACAAAAAATTATATTTCGAACAGTTTTATTTAAAGAAGAAGTCTATTCATATTATAAGTAGGGTGACCATATTACCCAGGACTCTAAATGGAGCCCTATAAAATGTCCTGCACTTCTAAAATATTTGTAATTTTCCCTCAAATTCTGAAAATAAATTATAACGACAATATTAATATATTGTCGTTATAATTTATTTTCAGAATGTACAATTTTTGTGTACAAGGAAAATAGAATCAAGATATAAGAAATTTAATATAATATTCGATGTTCATGCGCCTGATTTTTTTTTTCTGAAACGTAAAATTAATAAATAAAATAACTACAAATTTCCTAACAAGATATTCTTGGTTTCTTATAATTGAAATAATTAAATATTTTGATTTCTTTAATTTTGATATTTTCTTTTGTTAATTAATGTAATTTTTACCACAACTTAAATTTCTTTTAAAGAAGAAATTGTAATAAAATAAATATTGTATATTACAGTTATTTAACAATAATTATGATGAAAATAATAGCACAAACCGATTTTTTTTCAGAAAAATGTAATATAAATCACGTATTTAAATGTTACTTTAAAATGAATATATTGGGTGAATAAATGTATGTTTTTTGGAAATAAATTGATTTGGAAAAATATGGAAATAAAAACAATATCGAAAAATATATTTATCTTATTATATATATTTATCTATTATTCTATGGTAAGTAAATGTAAAGATCAACTATATTTAACTATTAATATTATATTAGCATGCAAAGAACACTTCTCCGATAAAATTAGTTTTCGTAACAAATGTTTATCTTTAAATTTTCACAAACAATCTTCCGCGCATTATTAGTTGCAAACAATTTTATGAAAACGACGGAATGAACACAAACTACGTAAAAAACGAGACTATCCCGGCTAAAATTATAAGCCAAAAAGAAAAGTTATTATAATGATATTTTATGATAGCTTTAAAAACTTTTAATCAACAAGAAGTATACATACATCATTGTAAAATTTCAATAAAAAAATTACAAATATTTTTATTCGTTCACATAAAAGTCGAACTTTATAAGCAAAATACAAAGTCAAATAAATTTCAATTAACTGAAGTTGAAAAATTTCATACTTTTTTCAACTCTCATATTATTTTATTATGAAATGCGTAATCAAAGTTATGGAAAACGAAATAAAAGTAGACGTACAACAGATGATCTCTCAGCCATTAATTTTTATCTAATAAGAGAAAGTTTTCAATTGAACCAACAGATGAAAATCGCAATACCTCAACACAAATAATTACAAATATAATTGAATAAATGACATTGAGAGTCCAGACTAAAAGCTTATCACTAACGGTATAGTCGAAATACAAATTCCATATTTACAAAGGAAAGGTCATGAAAATGCTCGCAATCGTTCTTGTAAGATAAAGCACTCTCCAAAATATACATTATAGAAGGTTCTATAAAACGAATGTACGTGCAAATATTGAACTTTCAACCCCCCCCCCCCACACCCATCCTCAATTAAATGTAATCAATTCGACTGAGGTTAAGTTCGATACACGGATGTCGCCCGCGTTCTCGCTTTTCACGTTTTCCATCGGCACGACACAAAAGCTCAAAGCTCAACGACTTAATTGCATCTCGGGTGAACGTTCATTATTTTCACTAATTCAATAAGACTCGAAACTAAAGCTCGTTTATTTCAATTTACTATGAAATCTAGGACCGAGCTGCGGGGGAGCTTTGGAGCGGTTTTCTCCCACCGAATGTCTCCCTCGCGTCGAATGATTTGTATAGGCCAAGTTTAGAATTAATCTGCATATAACGTACAAAAAGCGACGAAACGTATAAACACACACGTATTACGTAATGTATGTATATCGCATATAGAATATCAATGTATGTTGGCGTAGTTCAGTGCTTACCAAACTATGGTACGCGAAAGATTCCACCCAATTATTTGACTTCGTTCTGAACATTCGGTTTCGTTGAAAAAAGAACGATAATTCTATCCAGAATTATGTGTGTGATAGTTACATAGAGTTATTCGACATTGAGGGTAAACCGGTGAAGATTATGTCTCTTAGGGGGTTCGGGAATGTTGTAATTTTGGGAAACAGTGGTGTAGTGTAACGTTATTTGTCACGGGGCCGCTCAAATCGAACGGCAGATTAAAAGGGAGAAGAGGGAGCGAAGGCTTTTTAGCTGCCGAGCTTTCCGTTGTTTATATCGGAAGACACGAGGGAATTTAATAAAGGGCGATAAAAGAGAGAAATTTTAGTCCTCCTTTGAACGGGCTAGATGACAGTTTGAACTCTCCTTTAACAAAACAAAAGGCCAATAAGAATCGATTGAATAGAATAAGTGTCAATAGTCGAGATTAAAACGACACTACGGGTGCGTCGATTCGCTCTTTACACAATTTATTAAACCGCTCTGTAATGTTTTTCAATTTAAAGGCTTAATGCCGTTATAAATTTTATTTTGCTTTACAAATTACGTTTCAGCAGCGTGTTGGAAATGAATTTATTTATTTAAGAATACTTGGGAAGGCGGCAAAGCCGATGTGATGTGACTTTCAATGCAAAAAAATAAAGTAAATTAAATTTATAAAAAACTTAATGTTCGTGAAAATATTATAATAAAATAAAGTTGTAAAATGAAGTATAAAAAGCCTTGAAGAAACTGTAGTAATTTTTACGAGAGATTTCGCAGTTCTTAGAGTTAATATGTTTTTTACAGAAAAATGGTTTACTTTGAATTTGAAAAGAAATATAAAATTTATACCTTTTTACCGAACTTTTTATTATTTTATTGCACTTTTTAGAGAATTTCAAAACATTAAAATCGTGATAAATGTATTTGAGGAATATACATAAATATAACCAGTAGCGTGGTCTAGTGGTGTATGTTGAATTATCTCGTACTTGATGTTACGAGTTCGATTCCCGCTAAGTCTCGCTATTGGCCAGACCTTGATTTGTCAAGGTCGATCGTTTCGTATCAGAATTTGCCAATTTTTCTGATTTTCATTGAAACGATTCCTGTAAAATTGGCGTTTCCTTCCCAATTTTCTGTTGCGAACCTTTAGTTATTGTTATATCTTAGGTTTCACCATATTGCTCACCATATATATCTCTGTGGTTGTTTATCGAATATAAAATTCGTATTGTTACATGAAAGTTATTCATCGTTATTTATCGTATTAATACGATATTTGTAATATCTGACGATAGATGTCAGATATTGTTTAGATTTACATGTATCTATGTTATAATTATGTGGACCAGGAAGGCGCATTTGGGGTATACCTGTTAAGCCTTCCTGGTATATTTGTATATATGTATGTAAAAATATGTATGTAAAAATAAATAAAAATAAATAAATATAAAAAACAAAATGTGATAATGACGCCTATGATAGCCTATGAAAGCGTTTTCGATACAAGTTTGAACGCTATTATAGGGAAACTTATTCAAGACATAATTTCTACTTCCGGTTGTCGGATTTTATAAAAAAAAATTGTTTTTACTTTAAATCACTAAAAATATTATACAAATTAAATATCAAGAAAATAAAAATGATTTAAAAAGGTCAAAATAAAATAATGAAATATTGTTTTAAAAAAAATTACTACTTCTGGTTTACGAATTCTGATCTAAACTTTATCAACAGTTAATACATAAAGAATACAAATATAAATTTTCAGCTTGATGCGTCAGAGGTGTGGAAAAAATCGTGTGTCACAACATTTTTGACTTTTTGAAGAGGAAAATATCCCACTTCGGGTTTATTAAATTTAGTGATTTTTTTTTATTTTCATCGAATTGATACAACAATATATAAAATGTACATATGTTTTGTATATAGGCACAATAAGGGGCTTAAGTCCATACCCATCCTCCTAAAACTGTATCCTTTTTGTTAAAAAAATATTAAAATTTGTGGAAAAATGTGTAATTGATATTATTAATGATAAATCCTTTCTGTTGTTTTTACTTTCCTTTATTCAGTAGTGTGGAAGAGGGACTGCCGGCTGGTGTATGGTGATTGGCACATCACCAATTAATGATAGGTTGACAGTATGTTATTAGCTCTCAGTACACTGTCGGTAGCCCTCTATTTATACAAATTTATATACTATATCTCTGGTGGGGAGCGACCATAACAGAATGAAGATTATCCAATTTGCCTTCTTTATATAATATATCAAAAAATAATTAATTCATTAATTTTAGGAAAACAAACAATTTTTAATGTTAAATATTTTACTTTATAAAAAAATCGTCATTCAGTTTAAAATCTGTGCTGTTTTTTTACATTCAAATAGTATAAAATATTAAATATAGTATGTATATTTGACGGACGTACGTATGTCATGTACGCACATTTATTCGAAAATGCTTTTCGACTGTGGCGCTTGTTTTTAAAAGCTTTTATTTTTATTTTAAATATTTTGTTTTTATAATAATAACAAAAAGGTGCCTAGTAATAATTCTATTTTTTATGTTTTTTGAATAAATTTAAAGGGTGGTTAGGTCGCCTTAGTATAAAGTTCTGTTAGCATTCCTGTTTTTGCGTACTATCAAATTTTTTGAAGGAAGCCCTTTTTTTTAAATACATATGTACACATGTGTGTATGTCTAAATCACTTGCGGTGTCGATATTAATGACTACCACACTCGAGTCTCGATGGTGATGACTAAAACTCTCGGAGTCTCGATGGTGATGACTAACTTATGTGATCAAATCGTGATTTATATAAATGATTTTTATCTTTTGGGTTGGGCACTCCTCTCTTATCTGACTATCCCTTTACAGGAATTTTAATGAACCTGTTGAGGAATATGAAAAAAGGTGAATTTGATTATTGTGGGAACTACATTGATAAGCGAGGTACATATAATACCGGTCTCCGTGATTTGACAGAATGTTAAATTACAGAAAACGCAAATATCAGAATGCAAAGATCGAAAATCGAAAGATCTTAAGTCGAAAGATAAAAAAAAATGGTGCATGGTAAACGGTACATACTCACTTAATTTGCGCGAGCAGGATACAACAGGAACAAGAGGAACGTGCTTTTCCTCCCGTGTTAATGTGCGCGCGCAGAATACGGGAGGAAAAGCATGTTCCTCTTGTTCCTGTTGTATCCTGCTCGCGCAAATTAAGTGAGTATGTACCGTTTACCATGCACCATTTTTTTTTGATCTTTCGACTTAAGATCTTTCGATTTTCGATCTTTGCCTTCCGGTATTTGCGTTTTCTGTAATTTAGCATTCTGTCAAGTCACGTAGACCCATATAATTGGTCTCCGTGAGTATGTACCGTTTACCATGCACCATTTTTTTTTGATCTTTCGACTTAAGATCTTTCGATTTTCGATCTTTGCCTTCCGATATTTGCGTTTTCTGTAATTTAACATTCTGTCAAGTCACGTAGACCCCCATATAATACATACAAAAACAAGTAGTAAATATTTTAAATATATATATATATATATATATATATATATATATATATATATATATATATATATATATATATATATATATATATATATATATATATATATATATATATATATATATATATATATATATATATATATATATATATATATATATATATATATATATATATATATATATATATATATATATATATATATATATATATATATATATATATATATATATATATATATATATATATATATATATATATATATATAGGTAGTACATATATTTGCAATTAAAAATTAATGGATTATTCAATATAATACTATATTCAAAAAGAAGAATAAGTAATATTATTCCTGACAAAATTACGTACATATATGTACAGGGTTCGTTTCGGTGCTCTCCCGTAAGCGATCTGTGATTGAATCAGCGCGCGGGAAGCTACGGAAAATTGCATTTCGAACACCTCTGAGCGGAGGAAACGCGCACTTGCAACTTTTCCGCGACGCGTCAAAGCCTCGAAAGCACCCTTACGAAGTTCGCGTCGCGAGTTTTCCTCTGAAAGCTCCGGTCAAAGCCCGCAAATGTAATCTCTGTATGGCTCCGAGTCGCCGCGTAATAAAACGAGAAAGCTCTCCGAGCTATTGAATTATTTTTCCTCCCCTTTCAAGAAGGGGTTATTGATAGCTAGTGCGGGTAACATTCACCGGGCGAGCTTTTCGATTTGATTTGTAACGCGATCTTAGACCGCAAAGTGAATTCAAATCGACACAGTCACTTTTTATTATCTCCCCCTCTGCACTTCCCATCGCTACATAAGAGACAAGAAGGACTACCTTTGACATAGCCAAAAAGCCCAAGAGACGCACATTCAAAGCCACTATAGAAAAGTATGGGGGAATTTGAAACATGAAATTTCAATTTGGAAAAAATGATTTGAAAAATCAACTAATGCATACATACATACATTTTCATATTTTTCTAATGAACCATACACTGCTCAAGTTGCTCAAATGGATGAAAATTGAAAAAAAAATGCAAAAGCTCTGAACCGTATTACCTGATCTATGTAAAGTAAATGTATTTGAAGATAGGATACATATGTCATGGTCTTGAAGTGAAAACTGGATTTGGTACAGCATTAATTTTTATATTTACTAAACATATACGTATATTGTAACGTATGCGTAAAAGGAGCCGCCGTTAAAATTGGATTTCGAGGATTATCTACAGGTTTAAGTGCAAGCGGCATTATCAGGTGGCTAAGGGCCGGGCCGCACCGTGCAACTTTGTCGGCCGACTTGTTGACACGAAAAAATGTATGGAAATGTGTGCGACAAACAAGTTGACGAGTGCGGCATGTACCATCTACCTGCATGCATTGGTCTGGTAGCCCTCAACCAAGTTGTTCGCGAGTTGAGCCGTGTGGCCCGGCCCTTAAGTGGTTTCGAGGGCAACAACGGAGACCCTCGGATTAGGCCGAGTAGCATCACTGTTAGAGTTCTCAGAACTGACAGCGCATGAAAGCATGAGACTGCATGCCTTGGACCGTGGGACTACATATCCGTGTACGTGCCAAAAAAATGGGGAAGTAAATGGACGTCGAAGATGCAGTGAGTGACCTGCTTTTTATAAGCAGGTACTTAGGCCATATGAAGGCATTCTGGACCGAGTACGGGCAGTACTCCTTAATCATCCAAATAAATGCTGTGAAGCGACTTTGGCCTTTTATTTGGATCCTCCAGCCACCCCTAAGCAACAATATTTATATATCTAATTTATCGGTACACGATCAAAATTTTGACAACCAATGTGAGTTATGTAATACTATACCTCATTTACGTATGTATGTAAGTTTAAATTAAAATGAAAAATATTCGAATCCTGTGTATTGGACTTTAAACATGTTCTGGTAAATTAAATGAAATATATGTAGAGTACATATATCTAAGAAGCAATGGTGATTAATATTTGAATTGTATTCAAATGAAAATTAGTTCAAAATTGTATTCAAATGATAATCAATTTCATATGTAGATAAAAAAATTGAAAAAAATTTACTTCGTGTCGATAAGAATTTCAGTAACCGATACTAAGTTTCAGTTCGATACGACTAACGGTGTTCAAAAAATCCCCAAAATACAGACACACAGACACACACACATTTTTTCTAGATCATGAAAATGAGATCAGTAATCGATTCTGAACTCAAAGCAGTCAAAATCTCGAGTTCGAATTTTAGCATGATCACAAAACTTCATTTATTGTTACTACGTATATATGTATGTAGATAAAGTAAAAATGTTACAAAGAGCAAAATTTAAAACATGCCACACTTCGAAAGTGAATTAAATTTGGTTTGAATTAACTATAAAAAAATGAGTTTCTGATTTCCATTGAAAAAATTCTGATTTTCATTGAAAATTTATCAAATGATCAAAATTAATTATAAAGAATATAGAAATAGATCATAAAGAAAAATAATCAAATGATCAATTAAAAGAAAATTTCGATAAAACTACAAAAATATGCCGTGTATCTACATACATATGTACATATATATATATATATATATGTATCATTCATAAAAATATGCCGTGTACCTACATACATATGTACATACATATATATCATAAAAATCATTTGGATATGCACTTACATATACCTATACTGTATTTGGATGTTTCCGACGACTTATTTTCGTTTTCTAAGTTCATATTTCATAACAGTGATTTTCACATGATAAATATTTACTCTATTTTAATGTCATATAGATTAAGCATCCTCTTACATAATAATGTCGTCTCGCAATCGAAATATGTTTTACTGTCATTTTCGATTTAATTTCAGGCACAAAGGCACCAAAACGATGAATTACAATGGCACTCGTTTGGCTAAATAATTAATAACGACGAAATTGAGCATAAAGAAATAGAGCGCCCTAGAGCGTATATACCGAGGAAGCCTCCCTCACTCTCCCTCTCGTAATTTTCCACGTTCTTGTCGTCGAAACTAATTGCCAACTAATTTTCGCGCAATTTATCACGTCGATGACGTTGCTTGATGTGCTCGAGCACTTCTTTTCGATGGAGAAAAAAAAATTGAAAAAAAAAAGTGAAAATGAAATATAGAAGAAGCCGCCTTCAGAGCGTTTTACGGTTATGGCAGCCATTGATTGGAGTTTAATTAAGTTTTAAAAGTGAGATGGAAAGGAAAACGGATGTACGAGAATATTCCGCTTGGGAGATTTAAAAACGATAAAGAATAAGTGTTGCTAAGATTGAAAAAATGACACTGACGAAAGTTGCGGTTTTTGAAAATTAAATTTCTTTGAATTGTTAACGACTTAACGCGAGTCAAATTACATACATATTTATTAAACTTTAAATACATTTTAAAAATTAGTTATAATAAGCCTGATTATATAGACTATCATAATCTATTGTACATATATAATCAGTGTTTGGTTTATTATACATATATATAAATAAGTACAAAATACTCGGATTAACCTTCCAGCGGGCGCACTGTCGTAAAATTTACGACAAATGCGCTTTATCGCATCTCCTACTTTTACCACTTAGTGATAAGCATCGAGCTTCGAGCTATTCGAAGGTCAGTGTTTACCGAAACTGCAGGCGAATCGGTTGTGCTTAGAAGTTTTTATGAGTCATCGATATTTGAAAATTTCCGTTGAGCGTTCCGTTGACTCCTTTACATGAAGAAGCATTCTGCAGTTGAGGTGGTTTGTAATAATTGTAAGGATGAAATTACTAATTCTGACTAATAGGTAATATTTATTCTGATTAATAATTCTGACTAATGATCGAATAGGTCGATAAAATATTTTGTTTTGAAATGTTAGCATATTTCGTGATGTTTTGGTTTTTTGCTTAGAAAGTAAAATATATATTTTTTAAAGTATTTTCATTTATCATTTTTCATAACCTTACAACATTTACATAAAGAAATCACCATTTATATAAATAAAACACCATTTACATGGAGAAAACTTGATGACGTAAAATTTACAACAAGCGCCCGCTCAAAGGAAATAACTCCGCGCGCCCGCTGGTAGGTTAAAAAGACTGACACAACACTGTTAGTAAAAATACTCATTAAATAATAGATTATTCAAAGAATATTAAAGATTTATTGAGAATATTTCATATTTCTATTCATATATTCGGAATAAGAAATTTAATAACTTATCTTAAGAGGGCTGGACAGCAGCGCCTTGTCCATACAAACGTACTATACTTCTCCCTTCCTCAATTATGGCACTAGAGAAATTATTTTTTAATATGCTATGGATATCCACCATTAGGGTGCATCTATCGTTTTATTTTTTTGATTAATTATTTTTTATAGGAGCTAGGAGCCTCCAAGCATCTATAAAATCGCCTCTTTTTTACACCCACGAAACGAGTCCAGCGTGCTTGTTTAACGGTCGATTTAAAAAAAAAATACGCCGATAGATGCACAGAAAGTATCTTTCTCATACCGATGATGAATTTTTTTTAAAAATTGGTCCAGTTTTGGAGGAGAAAATAGTAGAATACGAAACCTCGATTTTGTCAATTTAAAATACGTTTTATCTGGTCGAAGCGCAACTGTCGCATTCACTCAATATATATATTGATATATATTGTCGCATTCACTCAATATATACATACACTCAATATATATATCGAAGAAAGGAACGGTAACAAAATTAAGGTTTTGGGTGTACAGCCCTCTTAAAGTCACTCAGATAAACATTAAACTTCAACCAGGTAAGGTTTTAAATTATTTTTTTAGTTGATTCAGACGGTAAAACTTTATTACGAAAACAAACATTTATCTTACAAGAAAAAATTAAACGTCTGAAAATTTTGTTTCATCGATTGTTTGAATTTAAAATATTTTTATTATACATATAATACAGGTTTTTCATTCTAAATTGATATTTTTTCAGTTAAAATTGACTCCTTTTCAATGTCAATTTTAAATGAAACAATTTAGAATGAAAAACCTGTATATACTGTGCTAAGTTAATTCCAATAAATAAAACAAACGAAATTTAATCCAGTATGCTTGCGAGTCACATATACTTTTCATATACAAAAAAAATATACATCCCTGAATACTGAGAGAACACCTATGGACAATTTCATCCGATAAAATTAAAACATAGATAGGATTTGATTACAAAATTAAACCGAATACAATTTCAACCAAATATTACAAATTACACCGCAACAATTTATCTGAAACGCCAATTTTCTACATGCGAGTCTAAATCAACTGCACGAACCGAGGCAGCACCACACACACACACACACACGCGAGATAGTCCATTAAATCACCATTAGGGCTTGTTTACAAAAACGGGCCGCAATCTGGCCGGTTCGGTCGGGCCGGCCCGGGACCGGGTCGAAGAGGTCTCGTCGACTCGATATTTATGTGGGGTCGGTCGTTTGTTCAGTAATTTTTACATCGTATGACCCCCGACCCGCCCACGCCCCATCTCCATTCATAAAAGTGAGGCATTAAAGACCCTCTACACCCCCTCCCCGCACTTCAGACCCCCCGAACCTCGCGAAATTAAGACATGTTTTCGGTAGGTAAAAAATGGGGCACTTATCCCACCGTGGCCATAATGGGCCGCAGAGGTTGCGTCACCTCCTACCCCACACTTTGCTCATTTCGAGCTTCCCTTGGCGCCCTTTACCTTGCCGTGGCTATGCAAAAAAATAGTGATGATGAAGCACGTGCTTAATCTCGTTTTATTCGCTAATATCTGTAAAAAATGCGGATACATATGCGCCTAGCTAAAATAAAAAAAGGAAAAGTTCTATGGTGGATGGCTAACCTTTTTTTAGATTGAAGTATGTTGCTTCAAATTAAATATTCTATTTTTATTCAATTAATCATCTACACTTATAGATCGCTCCAATGTGACTAGTGTACTATAAACACACCAAATTTCATATTCTTATTTATTTATTTAACATACTTGGGGGAGGTGGCAAATCTGATAGACCCAATAGGTTTGATTTATACATACATATATGTAAATTAAAAGAGAAAAAAGTAAAATATACTCAAAATGACAATATTAAAATAAAAATAATAGAGAAAAAAGTAAACAAGAAACAGAAATAATATATATATTGGGAAAGAAGAATTACAGAAATCCTTTATATTTAAGAAACACATCTAGCTTATTCTTAAACATATGTATTAAGGTTATCGGAAATAACAGCGTTATTGGGAAGACTATTCCAAATTTTAACCACTCTGTTTGAAAAGAAGGAATATCTGATCAATTTAATAGATTTTCTTCGTTGAATGCAATAAGATTGGACATATGACATTTATAATGATTATTTAGTATTTTAAAGACTTCGATTAAGTCGCCTCTTATTCGTCTCGTCTTCAGAGTAGTGAGATTCATTATTTTCAATATTTCGTTATAAGAAAGTGAATTAAGTTTAGAAGGACTTTTTGTAATTCTCCATATGAATACATGATTCTTAAATATTTTTTCATTATAGATACATGACATCTGTGTTCAAACATTGCACAGTGCATTGCAAGCATTTTTATATACATACATAATACGATCAATAAGAATTTATACGAATTTTTAAACGATCCACAGAGACATCTATAGAGAAATTTTTTATACAAACCGGCCAACCTTGAGATACTGAATAACTCAAGATTTTCGAGAAAAAAAGGGGAGGGAAAGCCAATTTTACGGGAACCGCAAAAAATGGCAAACTCTGATAAGAAACGATTAGCCTCGAGTCACAAAACAAATTGGCAAATCTCAAGACGCTGAATAACTTGAGATTAGCAAGAGAGACTGGAAGGAGAAGCCAATTTTACAAGATCCTTTTCAATGACAATCAGAAAAATTGGCAAACTGATAAGAAACGATCGACCTCGAGTCACAAACAGAATTCTAGTGGGAATCAAACCTGTGACACTATGTTCGAAAGCATAATATGCTAACCACTAGTCCCCGCCGTTGGTTATTTAACAATAAATAAAAAATCATTCGAAAAGCTGAGCATTGCTTGTTATTGATGGCATAAATTAGTATATGCAAAATAATCAATCATAAAAGCTCTTTACGAAGAAATAATCAACATATGTACATATCGTCATGATTTATACTATTTTATGCAACTCTCATCCATCTTATTTCACACATGTTTCTTATTTCATTCACCTATCTTCCATGCGGCCTTCTTTTCACCGTTTTACATTCTCTCGGGTAATATATCAGCATTTATTTTGTCCACCTTTCGTTTTCTTTTAACCACACATTTTCACTTCAATCTACTCACCCTCACTACTATATTAACTACTCTTGTCATACTTTTCACCCACAAGTTCACAAATGTACATGATTTCTCTCATATCCAAAATAGGAAATGTCATCAAAATCTCTACAATCTTTTTCGAAAATAAATTGACAAACATATATGTACAGTGAGCGACAAAAATAGGTACGCACATAGATTTCGGACAAACAGCGCGAAACAAACCTCTCTACCTGCCGTAAACAATGAGACCCCAACCTTTTTTTTTTTACACAACTCTGTGTAACCGTTGGTTCAAAGATTTACAAAGCTGATGGTCAATTCCCTATTTAGTTTCGCGTTAACTTTGGTTGCAATAGCATCGCATCGGAAAAATGTCGTCCGCACGCCAAATGTCGACCGATGAAAAAGCGGTAATTTTGGCTCTTACGAAAGAGCGAATCGCGTATCGAGACATTGCTCGTCGGGTGGGGTTCAGTGAAGGTTCTGTGAGAAAATTCATCAAAAAATACAGTGATACAGGATTATTAACAAGGGCTCCAGGATCTGGAAGGAAGTAAAAATTGATGGAACGTGAAAATCGTGTCATAAAACGTGCTGCTCTTCAAGATCAATTTATTACTGCTTCTAAAATCAGGGATGAGGTTTACACTTCATCATCCACAGCAGTACATACCCGTATGATCCAAAGGAAGCTGAATAAATTGGGGTTTAGAGCGATCAAATTCGCGAAAAAGCCACTTCTGGCGGTTTCAATGAAGAAAAAGCAGTTGAAATGGGCCAAGGACAAGAAGAATTGGATATCAGAGGACTGGTACAGGGTGGTTTTTTCAGATGAATCTAATTGGAATCTTATTGGATCAGATGGGAAGACCACAGTTCGCCGTAGAAGTGGAGTATGTTTTCACGCAAGTTGTGTTTCGCGACCGCGAAGCATTCCCCGTATGTCATGATATGGGGGTGCATTACAGGATATGGAATAAGGGCGCTAGAGTTCGTCCGAAGGTCCATGAATGCCATCCAATACGAAAACACGATACGGGAACGTGTTTTACCCACCATCGAAGCACTCATAGAATTCGTCGCTGAACCAATATTTCAGGACGAATCTGCACCTTGATATCGGGCTCGTTCTGTAAGTTATCAAACCGTTTTTCTATCTTTAATTTGTTTTTTTATGTGGTAAATATCATCGACTTGTTTTAGATAACCAATTATAAAGAAAGTTTGGGAATTAAATCCCTTACCTGGCCCGGGAACAGTCCAGACCTGAACATTATCGAAAATTTATGGGCGATTTTGAAGAGGAAAGTAAAAGCCTGCAATCCAAAAACGCTTCAAGAGCTGGAAAACATAATAACGGAGGCATGGGAAAAGGATATTTCCCCAAATGTTATAAAAAAATTGTTTTATTCTATGCCCAGAAGAATTGAGGCAGTAATCAAAAACAAAGGGGGAATTACTAAATATTAAGCTTTATTTTATTTATATATTATTGTTTTATGTATATATTATTAATAGGAAACATTTAAAAAATGTATACCGTGAAAACCGCTTTAAATTAAATTAAAAACTCCCGAAGAACTGCCAATACTTTTTTCCCAAATTTGTCCATTTCGTAAATAATTCCAATATCTCAATAAATACATCAATATAATTAATAATTTGTCTTGTTTTATTATCTTAATGATCCTAGTCATGATTTCAGAAACTTTTAAATGAAAAATATTGCGATATATACGAATAAAATGAAATTTTGCTACTGCGTACCTATTTTTGTCGCTCACTGTACATACATATGTACATTGTATGTAGGATATATTGACTTGCCGTGTTATTGTTGATGAAAAACAATATATGTTTACCATGAGTTCAAATTGAATAGACACATATATTTATATGAATGCAAAAAATACATTAATATTGAAAAAGGCCTTGTATATATTTATTTACTGATACAAAAATCTTATTATTTGATAGAAAAAGCGCATGAACGGCCTAAAAAATATGTGAATGCTTCAAAATGTAATAAAATGATTCCGATATATAAATTTCATCGAAAATATGTAGTAAAAAAATGTAACACTTCCAGATGGTTCGCAAACCACAGTTTAATAACTACTGCTCGGGCATGTTTAAGAAAATTACCGAGTTGGGAATGGTGGAAAATTATGCGAGAACAATTTTAATTTTTTTATTTCGCATTCGGTAGAGAAATCTAATTGCTCTTGTTTATTTTATGGTACGGTAAAAATGGGTACTTTGTGTGACAGGGTTGAGAAAAAAATTTCGTCTGTTTTATAAGACATTATTTACATGATGTTGTTGGAGTTTTTTTTCTTTTTCTGGTAGCATAAACGAGATTGTTATAATATGAAACGGGAGTTTTTTTTTACCGTGAATTATACACCTGTTTCCCATGGTATTATATAAAAATATATGTAGTCAAACCGTTTACATTTGTACGTAGTGTAAAACTCATTAACTAAAGCATAACTTTTTTGACGTGAAATTTCGAAATATTTCTATGGACAAACATTAGTCATACTTTATTCTCAAAATATATACATTCTGTAGAAAATTCGCGAGAAAGTTAAATTAATTTTACATTAAATCATACACGGAATACATTTGAGCCAAAGTGATTTAATAAATGAAATACTCAGTAGGCGGTACTAAAATTTAACGAACTACCTAAATAAACTTTTCGATTTGTATTTAACGATATACATTGAATATGGGATGTACTGAAAATACTGGCAAAAACATACTGGGTTTGGATGTTATTTTTATATGAACGGGACGCAAACTTTCATGTAAATTATGAGTAGGCATAAAGTTCCAGCATCGATTTCACACAAAAGTGGTATAAATTCAACACTGAAATAGCCTCCACTATGAAAACAAAACCTTCTAAGAACTATTCACATGAAACGAGTGTATCAATGCGAATTAGAGGGAGGTTTTTAATCAAAGGAACATTAGCTCCAGTGCGTTGCACGCGTTGAATGCGAGAATCCCACGCTTAATTTGAGCGAAGGCACACAAAGCGGAAGTAGGTAAAGATCTAAGATCGAATTCGGAAGAGAAACTATTAATTCTTAAGTACAAAGAGAGACGTATTATTCGAAGTTCATTCCGCCAATTACCTGATAAGCTTTCACGCGGTGAACTAAAACCGAATTTCGTCAACGCGATTTTCCATGTATGGAGGACAAATTCTCTCGTGGAAAATCACTCGCGAAATCTCATGAATTAATAATCGATTTATAATCACTGACAAGTGTTCACCAAAATTGCTCCAACCACCGTTTAATCTCTCCAAATGCTATCTTATATTCCCTTTTAATCATCTTTTCGACGATAAATCTCCGGGAAGAGCGTTACTTGTTTTAGCTCGTATACATGAAAAGGATTATTGCCTCTATTGTGCTAAGATAGTATCGGATCACAAGGCTGTTGTGGCAATTGATTAATTCAAGCTGGACATAAAAGTGTGAAAGATTTTGTATTTTTATTTTCTATTGTCTCAACTTATTTGATATTTGAATGATTGATTTCTTTAAATAGTTGAAAACTTATATCAACGTTGATTTCAACGTTGGAAAGGAATTGATACACGAATTAAATTAAAGTTATATGTGATATATAATTATTTTTTTGATTTTTAAATGCTTTTTATTATTACTAAATTATGTTCACAATACATCTTATATCTATTTTAATAGCAACTGATCTACTGATCATTTTCAATTTTACAATTTTAATTTAATTTTGTTAGTAATCATAGTATTATATTATTCTAATGTTAAAATTTTGGTTCTTTGAATAAGACACTATCAAAAAAATTGATATGTGAAAATATTAACAAGTATCGTAGTTAATAATACCTTTATTCACTTTATTCGATACAAAATAGAGTAGAACGCTCAAAGCGGAGTGAAAACTCGATAAAAGAGTACGTAGAAAAGCCATTTGAATAAATTTATATTATATTTTTTGATTAGAAATATTCCAAACACACAAACAAACGTACAAAAAGGCAACATAAAATGATGAGTTTTCAATTTAATAACAGTGAGGTGGAAAAAAATAAAATTCAGTGGAAAATAAGAATAAACGATATGATAAAATCGCGCGTGTATGAGCTTTGGCGTCAACCGCTCTATATGAAAATCGAAATATTTCAACTTCATTCGACCGAGAATACCAGAGGAGGAAACTAAGGGGAGGGAATGATTTTGAAGCACAAAGCCGCTTATTCGGGATGCCTTTTGTTCAAGGAAGAGTTCTTTTATATTGCCTTTATGTTTGCAAATTATCCGGGGGATCGCGGAAAAGCGGACTTGTTTCGGGCGAGAAAAAAAAACAATACGAACTCGTAAAAAGATAAGAGGTTGGCCCTCGAAAGCTCTCTTTAAAAAAAAAGCTTATGTAAATATCATATATGCATAGAATTTTTTTCGAACACATGCTCAGGCATCCAACACGAGTTCAATATTTCAAAAATGAATTAAATTCGAGTGCGAATACGTATGTAATAAATGGGAGTGTAACTGAAAATATCACATATTTCACTCTCAATTTTGTGAGAGGGTTTTATTATTATTACGCTTCTTACGATACGATGGGGGAGTAATTGTTTCGTTCATTCAATCAAACGTAATTTATTGCCGAGCAGTATATGTAATGTAAGAAGTATAATATATACTGGTATTATGTGGAGTGTAAGAACATACTTACAAATGTAAGTAAGTCCACTTTTCTTTATTTCGAGAAATATTTCGCAAAACAATAAATATATTGTATTGTGTTTAGCAATATTTAAAAAAAAATGGTGGCATGTAAAAAATTTATTCTGCTTTTCTGAGATTCTGAACATATCAAATTAAAGTAAGTGATTAAAGAATTATATCAAACAAAAATTCTGTTTTTGGAATTGAAAATTGAACTTCCCCCACTTTCAAATGTAACGGCTCATATGTACATACATTTTATAATCCGAATACGAAAATTTGAGTATATTTTTGGTCTCGTAAACGACTATGCGCATTAAACAAAGCTTGCGTATAACAACAGTAAGCTTATTAAACAAATCAGATTGTGTTAATTTACCGGAAAATGAATAATATTATTACATTGACTTGCGTGTTCACAACACATACAAAACTTGGTTGACTTTTCATTTGAAATATGTTTTTGGAACTGAAAATTGGACTTCCGCCACTTTCAAATACATTATATATACATGTATTGAATATTCTACAAAATACATATGTATATTATATGTATTCTGGATTCCTACTTCATTTCTGGTTTCCGACTCCTTTTTCAGTTCTGAATCCGGAATCCTATTTACTGATCCCATGAGCTGACCTCGATTGAAAAAATTTTATCTGAGTATATCTGTAGTGCTGCTGATCAGACCTGGATATTTGTTACTCCTGGTCGAACGTTTCCAATCAGAGTTTGCCAGTGTTCTCAGATTTAATTGTTGAAACGGTTCCCGATTAAAAATTGGCTAAAATCCTTCCTACCTAGTATGTCACCACTATTTGAGTATGATTAATGTACAATAAAATTTATGTACAATACATAGGTGTCTCGTTAATTTGCGAGTTTTCAGTCTCGTAATTCAGTGATTTGTATAATAAAAATGCTGTATTGTTTGTAATTGGCCAGGAAGGCGCATTGGGGTTTACCTGTAAGGCCTTTCTGGTATAAAATGTAATAAAATAAAATAAATCATGTATCAATTGGTTTCCGAAACCACCCGTTGAAATTTGAACGGGCACAACACTAGTATATTATAATTGCTTTGCAGAAAAAAAGCCTATATTAATATTCAGAAAATATCATACCTGTAATTGCTTTTTATTTAATTTAAATAAAAACCGTCAATTTTAAATTTCCAATATAAATACATGTAAAAAATAAAAGTACATATTCGTATTATATAAGAAGCCGCTCACTTTTCAAAACCAATTAGGAATAAAGTCTTCAAATGAAAGACTAAAATCAAATTCAGTATAATGGTTAATACATAATATGTAAATATATAGAGAGGTTAATACATAATATGTAAATACATTATAAACATTATATACATAATATGTAAATATATAGGGTTGTATGTATATATTCTAAAATTAAACATTTTGTATATTGTATACAATCATAATATAAAAGCTGATTGTTTTTCATTGAATAAACTTATCGGAATTGTAATTACAGTTATACTCGGCTATACAAGTATTTCCCGGCAGTTTCCAGACATGGCGGAGATCGATCATTCGCGAAAGTTTTCCACTCACCTGTCGATAAGATCGCGTTTTGTTCGGCCGCAGGCGAGACTCAGTTCACGGAGCCCTTTCATTATAAACATTCGATGTGATTTACGATACGGAAAAAAGAGGCAAGAACCCGAGAAATACAATTTATTACGCGTCGTACGGTTAGTTTTCCGTATCTTCGATCCGAGACGGAAAAACCGAGCGGAAAACTGTTGCCGATAGGGGAACGACAAAAAATAAAAATCCTAACCTTAGACCGGTATTGGCGTGGAAACTGCTGTAATTACAACAACAATGTGTTTGTGTTTTCGCACAAAACATTTAATAAACGCCCACCACAAACTCTCCACGTAGTAAATTTAATATCGCGATAAATACCGATACGTGAAGCTGTTTATTGTTTCTTAGAACTGACGTCAACATGTGGGTAAAAATATGCGTTACGTTTAAAAAAATCTAAAAGTAAAATAATAAAAATGGTAGGTAAAAAAAAATCCAATGTGCTTCGCGCCTCATCCCCTGTTCAATTAAAAGTTGTAATTTCTCGTTAGGGCAATTTTCCCAGTTCTTTGCTAAAGTACGTTCGTGGAAAGGGATATTCATTTAGAGTTTCTCTTTTATTTGGTTCAACTATACTTTTGTATATACATATGTATGTATGTATGTGTATGAAAAAATGTCTTGAATCTTCACATATAAAGTCAGTGTATAATATTTGCACTGCATTTTATTTCGGATACGATTACAATAATATTTGAATTAGTTTAGTTACAACCTAAGCCACGATGTTGTAAGTTAAATCTTATAACGACAAAACATTTTTAAAGCTTATTTTTTGTCTTAAACTTGAGATGGGAAATGTTATCTCGGAAGCTTAGTCTGCAAAAAAAAAACAGTCGCACTAATCTCGTATTTTGTAGTTGTAAAATAAATCAGAAGTGAAAGCCAAAAATATATTTTTTCCCTGAAAGATTAACAAACAATAATTTTACTTGTGGTAAAAGATATAATGAAACTTTCCAAGAAGTAAGATCTATAAAGAAATTAAAAATCATTGCACTTGATATTTATTCAAATCGATTTGACCAAATTTCATGAGATTAACTTAAGTCTAGAATTTAGAAATCTTAGAGAAATATAAAATACCGTTATATTATTAATAATACTTGACCAATTAAATATATCTCGCAACAATTTAAAAAGATGTGAAAACTATGTTTATACAAATATTTTCTGTGGCAAATAAAATGTGTGTGACAAATAAAATGATCATCACACACCACCTTATCCTCCTATTTCATTTGAGTGGGTGTCAAACAGCCATACTCGTCTGTCTTATAACCTTTCCTCATAAAGTTTCATCAAAGAACCCTTTCAAGTCCTTCTTGGTCACTCTTAATACCATTCTGCACAACCAATCAAAAGTTCACCGAATTCGCCTTCAATACCTTATGTATGCACATAAATACATATGTATATGCAAATCATTCAAATTGAATCAGCTCAACATTGAAAAATGTGTGCAACACAGAAAACTGAAAATAATAGCAATTACATGAGAGCTAAATTAACACATGAAAACCGAAATAAAATGCGCCACGGTTCCGTTAATGCAATATGACCCAAAAAGTTACCGGAAAATGGCATGCGAGAGCAAAGGTCGAAAAGAGCTTTGGAATGAAGCAAAACAAAAGAGAAAAAAAAGCCAAAAACAATTCGAAAAGATGAAAATATACGCGAGCTTTCGCAATAATGTGGTGTTGGCAACGAATTCGGCCTACCGAGAGCATTTCCACCTTTGCACACAATAACGGTGACCCGCACGCGAAACTCAATTATCGTTAACCGTCAACCCGGATACGCGTATAAACATACATATGCATATACACACATATGTATAATTATATGTATGTATGTATGTATGTACATATACGGGATCGTTACCGACACCGCACTAATTCACCGGGAAAATGTACAAAGTTTTCCCGACGGGGAAAACGACGGCGAAGATTGTATTCAACAAAGGGAAAAGTCTATACCGCTCATAAGGATTAGGTTATATTTCATGAACTATAAAAAATCACTTATTATGAGCCCACTCTGTGACTTCATAATCTGTAAAATAGTTTTCAAAATTTACATAAATTACACTGTTGGATAAATGACGACTTTATTTTTGGTTCAGAGACGAGATATAACTTTTCTTATAGATATATTCCCAGTGAACACGAATCTGGTAATAAAAAATGTTGATTGACTCGAGATTCGGAGATATATGTGTTTTTAAATCGCGCGATTTTTCTATATCTTGATGTTGTTTGGTTGATGTCTCAAAATATGTCAATTTCCTGTTCAAAATGAATATTGAAATCTATATTCGAGTATTTTATCTTTCATTTTTAGTACTTTTTAGCTTTCAGTAGTCGTAGTAGTCGTCCAGTTCAAATCAAAAGTCAAAAGTACGTATTTTCACTTTGGATTTTTTTCCACTGTTAATACTACTTTATATTGAGTTTTTTCTATTGAAATATGTTTATTGGAATAGTGTTCTGACCACACTATTTTTTGTTATCGTTTAAAAGGGTTATTTGGAAGTGTGCTGAACTTTAAATTGGTAAATTTGGAGCAAAAAGCTGGATTTAATTAATAGTGATAATATACTTATTTATCTTTATATGAGAATAAAATAAAATTCCATTTAGAAAAATCATATTTCGACTCTTCTTGTGGATTAATAACAAAAATTCGTTTATTTTATCGAGGTAAGCCAGTTAGCAATAGAATTTTTGCTGTCTCTGAACCATTTTTCGTGTCGAACAGTGTTAGTTGCCTTTTAATAAATGTTCACTACACTTGCTAAGCGTCTACTAAGGGGATAAGAAATAAACAATTACAAATAAAAAATGAGCTATATATAAAAAATTATCACTATGCAACTATTGTAATCAAGTTATATTACATACATACATATTTGAATAATGTATAAATCCTTTTTCCAAAATTTTCTTATGAACTGAACTTATAAATTCATCAATTATATCAAACGAAATGAAGTAAAATACGTAAGAGCTATGGAGTGAGAGTAGATGGAATGGGGGTCAGAGATGATTTTTTCATAAAAAAGAACATCATAATCTACGGTTGACGATGACAAAGTACACGAAGGCAAAATGCTCGCGTCAGCAGCCGAAGCGGCTGAATCCTTTCACAGGATTCGTTCGGAAGAGAGAGATGCGATAATTTTTGTCGTCATAAATGACGTCACTTGAGAACGATCCTCGTCAGCTTCTTCATTATTAGATTTCATTACACGAGTATACGTACACATGTATATTGATTTATTTCGATTTAAATTTGGACCATTGTGGCATTACAGGAGTCCCTAATGCGCCACAATGGTCGAAAAAATACAGAGAAATGAGAAAAATAAAAATACATACATTTATACATAATCATAAATAACAATAGTATTATAATAATAGCAAATAAAGTCAAAATATCAAATAATTAAAAAAAAGTAGGGAATGTCTTGAATCTGGATCCAGCACCAATGGTTCTAGGACACTTACCCCCTGGACACATAGCCCCAGTCAAAAACCCCCTGGACATTAACCCCCCGTGCAAATAATCCCTCCCCCCCGTCAAGGATAAAAATATTTTATAAAAATTGACATTATCTTTAGAAAAAAGTCAGTATCAAGGCTAATTTATTTCAGCGAGAAAAATACAGATATCAGATTCTTTATAAATAATCAATAATCAATAATAAAAAATCAGTAATCAATAATAATAATTTAAAATATACAAAACTCCAAAATGAATTGTATTTTAATCTATTTTTCTTTTCCTTTTTTCGATTTTACAAATTCCATCATGGATAGTATAAAAATATTTAAAATATAATAATAATAATATATACTTCGATTAACATTTACTAACCCAAACGCTAACTGGTAACTAAAAGTCTTTTAAATTTATATTTATTCTATTTACAACAAAAAATTGAAATTAAATATTGTATACAAATTTTAATTCAATATGCTCTACCACACTTAATTTATACTTATTTATTACTTTACTTTATTACTAATTATTAATTATTTATTAGTATTTTTAAACAATTTGTATCCATGGCGGGGATTATTTGCACGGGGGGTTAATATCCAGGGGGTTTTTGGCTGGGGGTACGTGTCCGGATACCAGCACCAATATATAAGAAACAGCCGCAAATACAAATGGAAGACAGAAGATCAAAATTCTACTCATATGTACATACATCACATTCAATTATGAAAATAATGATGGCGCAGGCTTCCAGACAAATTGGTTGAAATAATCTCCGATAACCTACGCTCACTGAGGGGAAAAATATCACATTCAGGCTCAGCAGCAACGATTTCATTGAGAAGTCGGATAACCCTTGGAATAGTAGCCATTCGATAAAGAACTGTGCGGGCAGGAGACACAACCATAAAATGATGATGTCTACCACGCACATAATTATTATCTATGTAAGTATTTTCAAAGGGCAAATAGTTCGCCGACGTCTAGAGTCTAGACGTTTCAATTTTAAATATGTGTGAGTGTTCTCGAACGCGATATTGATGAGATCTTTCGTAATACGAATACTTTTTATACGTATTCGAGTTCGATTTATATGTACATACATATATAATACAAGTCTTAACGAAGCGAAAGTTTGCCTTCGCCTTATTCCCAACGACGCGACGTGTGGAGATTGAATTTCTACGATAAGAATGCGTATTTATCTTTCAGTTATTTGAGAGAACCTTACGGATAATTAAAAATGTTAATATATTAATAACTTTATTCTCTTATCGAAAAATCAACGTTGCAATGTAATTATGTTTTAAATTAAACAAAAATGTTTTCAGTACCAAAAGCATATATGTATGTATATAAATCGGTCTCCGTGACGAGACAGAATGTTAAATGACATAAAACGCAAATATCGGAAGGCAAAGATCGAAAATCGAAATATCTTAAGTCGAAAGATCAAAAAAAAAATAGTGCATGGTAAACGGTACATACTCACTTCATTTGCGCGAGCAGGATACAACAGGAACAAGAGGAACATGCTTTTCCTCCCGTATTCTGCGCGCGCACAGTAATACGGGAGGAAAAGCCTGTTCCTCTTGTTCCTGTTGTATCCTGGTCGCGCAAATTAAGTGAGTATATACGTCAGTATGTACCGTTTACCATGCACCATTTTTTTTTGATCTTTCGACTTAAGATCTTTCGATTTTCGATCTTTGCCTTCCGATATTTGCGTTTTCTGTCATTTAACATTCTGGCTCGTCACGTAGACCCATATAAATAAGTATGTTCATATTTGGAATTTAAGAACTAAAAATTAGGGATTGCAATACTGCTATACCGATTTACCGGTAAATCCTCAAAATTTCGCCATAAAATAGTTTCCGGTAATTCACTGTGACAGATACAAATGGCAAATTGTGGGTAAGGTTGTCTGGAATTTGTTTATTTTCAGGTGCAATTTTAAATTGATAAATTCACTAGCGACATAGACCAACCAAATCGCAATAAATGCGTTCAGATGGTTGTTTGCAATACCGACATGCTGCTTTAACGCTAAATCGACAAAATTTTGCCAACAGGAAATACCGGCTAATTTTAAAATTTACTGGTAATTTCCGGAAACTATTTTATGGAAATTTAATAAGTATATATAAACGCATTTAATTGCATAATATTACATGAAATATCGATGCAAAGTGCCAATTGTTAGTTAGGTTGTATGGACTTGGTTTATTTACATATATGATATTTTATTTTATTTTTACATGGATATACATATACCAGAAAGGCCTAACAGGAAATCCTCAACCGCCACGCCTTCCTAGCCAATTATAAACATTTTAATTACAGAAATCACTGAATTTCGAGATGCTGAACAACACAAAATCAACTATTAATTAATTTATTAATTAATCCATAGAGACATCTATGGATTTAGACTTGTACATAATTTTTTTACATATTGTACATAAATCAAATTCAGATATTGGTGACATAGTGGGTAGAATGGTTTTTGCTAATTTGATGGAGGAACCGTTTCATCAATGAAAATCAGATAAATTGACAAACTCTGATAGCAAACGGTCGACTTGGAATCAAAAATATCCAAGTATATAGTATTATATACATAATTCAGCTGAGATTTTTTTTAAATTGTTTATGATTCAATCTAGGTCAACGTTTTCGGAAAAAGTAACCACATACAGTTATATAACTTACGAAATAAAACTTTTTTCATTTACCGGTAAATACCGGTATACCGTTAGTAGGAAAAATCATTCAACTTTTACCGGTTTATAAAATTTTACGGTAAATTGCAATCCCTACTTATAATATACATATTTATAAATACGTATAAATCTATAACTTCACATATTTAACACAAAATTTGATATGCGTAAGCAGTTAAAATAAATAAATCCACAAGTACTGCAAACAAAAGTGCATAAAAGTTCGTATTTGTAATCCTTCCCGGTACGGATGTTCAAGCATCGAACATATTTAACGTTTTAATGACAAAATCGATTAAAAGCACGTTTCTCGTATTAACACTGTAAATACACTCGTACGTACTTGTTGGCTAAAAGCATGAACACTATCGACACAATGAACAGCGTGTCGGAATTATTCAGCTCGAATTAATACAAACGATAAATACTAAACGGTTATAGGTGGCCGGGATTAGGGTAAGGGTTGAGTGAATTTTCCCTTTCGCGGATTATTCGCGTTAATTTCCTTCCCGATACAAAACCCACCCCTTCGCATCCATCCACACCCCTCCCCCGCCTTCTCGCCCGTTTGTTTCCCGCCAAAAACTCCATCACCGGGGGCCCAGTTTTTCACTAATTTATTTTTCCCGACGGGAGGAGACTACTCGACATAATTGCCGCAATTTATTTCCCCGCAATCTTTTCTCGCCCGTTGATAATATTTTATCTCCGCAGCAGTCGACCGGATGTAACGACATAGATGAGCGACCCGTGGAAGGGTGAATTTTTATCGTGTTAACAAATCCACTGAAAGATTTAATTAATTTTCACGATATAAATTGTACACCGACACTGAAATATATATGTATATATATTTTTATATATATACATATATATATATATATATATATATATATATATATATATATATATATATATATATATATATATATTTATTTTATTTTATTTACATACATATATACAAATATACCAGGAAGGCTTAACAGGTAAACCCCAAATGCGCCTTCCTGGTCCACATAATTATTACATAGATACATGTAAATCTAAACAATATCTGACATCTATGGTCAGATATTACAAACATCGTATTAATACGATAAATAACGTTGAATAACTTTCATGTAACAATACGAATTTTTTATATTCGATAAACAACCACAGAAACATCTATGGTGAGCAATATAGCGAAACCTAAGATATAACAATAACTAAAGGTTCGCAACAGAAAATTGGGAACGAAACGCCAATTTTTACAGGAATCGTTTCAATGAAAATCAGAAAAATTGGCAAATTCTGATAAGAAACGATCGACCTTGACAAACCAAGGTCTGGCCAATAGCGAGACTTAGCGAGAATCAAAGTCGTAACGTCAAGTACGAGATAATTCAACATTCACCACTAGACCACGCTACTGGTTATGTAATAATATAAAAAAATACATGCTACTTCTAATTTAACTTTTTTTATTTAAAAAAATATATCCCATGATGCCATTTCGGATTATCTCTGAACGATATTAAACTTGTACATACATATGTAAATCTATAGATTATAAATTTGAAATCATATTGAAATAGTGGGTAGGATAGTTTTGACAGTTTGAGGAGGAAACATTTCTACAATGAAATCAGATAAATTGGTAAACTCTGAGAGGAAACGATTGATTTGCGAGTCGCAAATATCCAATTCTGACCAGTATCATTACATATAACCCTCGGAATAAATTCAATTTCAATAAATCAACCTACGGGATCGGACCCGTAACCTTTTGGTGTTTAAAATTAACACAACCACCAAGCTATCTATGCTGCGACCTGATTGTATACATTTTAATAATAAAATTGGCTTTTAGCGTAAAATCTTCATAATTTCAAGTTGTAAATATATTTTAAGCATGTTACATAATCATATTCTCGATATTAAATGTATAAAAGTTAAAATGTGAGAATGCACAAAAGCAGTATTGAGACACCATGTAATTCTGAAACAAAATAAGAAAAACCGTAGTTGCAATTTAAATAATCAATCAGTTTCTCACCAGTTTAGTCTTCTCAAAGACTCGTAGCCTAGATTATCTGATTACGAGGAGAGGTTCTATTTCTACTTGTTCCAAGAAGAGGTATATTATATGTATAGTACATAGTGGAATATAAATACTAGAAATATCCGGATGTAATTTTTTTTTTTTTTTTAAACAGAAACAAACAGCATTAAAACGCACATAACATAACATTAACAAAAAAGTTTCTTGAAATAAATTATAATGAAATAAAATCAAAACACAGAAGAAAAGCATTGAATAGTGGAAGATATGGGATGAACATATGTATGTGATAATAAGTATAATGACTTACTAATAGACAACCAAACCAATGGTTGTGACAAAATTTTATTTGTACGATATTGGTCTAATTTGATTTCGTCATTGATCTTATCCGAATGAATATTAATATATCTACTTTATATGTTATTGTAAAGAGTTCGTCTTATTTTAAGTCCAAAGTAAAATTCAAACTATCGCCATTCGCACGACGACTGCGTGTTAATTTAATTAGCGCGCGTTGTTTTCGTTCGATTATTCTCAAGTGCTTTCGGTCCACTTCGTAGAAGAATTGTGCGTAAAAAATATTTTTTTAATCGAATTAGCAAGGGAGCGAAGGAGGAAAGCTTTCGACCCAACGATCCTCCCACACTCTCCTATTTTCCCTCCTTTTTTATCCGAATATTTTAATTAGGGGACGGATAAAGCCTCGCGGTAGAGTCGACTTTACTGCGCCCGAGCTGGGGCCAGAGCTAATTCAATTTGGTGCAAAGTTATCCCCTGCTTCTATTATGAAATACAACTCGGGAGCTTTTGAATTCTTAGACTTTGTTGGTAGAAGTTAGACCGACAGGCAACACTACGAAACTCGAAACAAAGCATCCTATGATCGATATTTGACGTTACAATACAACAAATGATAATTTCGTTTAAGCTTTTCGAACGGATAACATTTTTACAATTAAAAGACTCGATTACTTTTATTCATGAACTTCAAAAACAATTAAAACGTTGTACATAGAAATAGATTTAAAACGAAATTTTCATACATTGATGTATAATATGACTAATGTTGTACCCGTTGATTTCAACGGGTGGTTTCGGAAAGCAATTGATACACAAATTAAAAAATAAAGTTATTTGTCATATATAAATATAATATAAGGTGATTTATAATGCGCGTGGAAAAAGTTGAGTGCGTATATTACACGCTCGTCGATCCAACCCGTTCACCCATTCAAAATTATGGATGAACGGGTATGTTTTTATTCGTGGATGTGTGTATGTGTGTACGCTCCCGTACAGCGCATGTGACGTTGACGTCATCCATCGCTCAGCGCTCAATATCAGGAGCACTATCTCACTTCCCCACATCTCCACATCCCTATAGCGGATGCTTAAAATGCACCCATTGGTCAAAATGACGATACGTTTCTTTAATTGGTCAAAGGTTTTAGTCCACGTGGACCACTTCACTCTGATTGGCTGTGCGCCTTGTTCGCGTGCATTTATTTTATTAGCTATCTCTAGGCATAACATACATGTATATGTATATGCAGTGGCGGACTGGGACTGAAATCAGTGCATGCCAGGAGTCAAAGGGGGCCCCCACCCAGGGTTAAAAAAATTTGTCCCCCCCCCCCCCCATATGACAAAATTTTCTTCTTTCGATCACGCTAAAAATCAAGGGCAAAAAATAAATAAAATTTTCAAAAATGGGAATAAACAAATTTAGGTACAAGAAAAATGGCAAAAGCAAAATAGATCCATAAATTACATTGTATATTTCGTTTTAATCCTTATCATATAATGCATCATAAAAGAATGCGGCATAAAAGCGGCTTTTACTTTCGGTAGAAAACAATCAGGGACGTCATTTCAGCTTTTTCTTGGGGGGGCAGGCAAAGATTGGTCAAATTGAGTTTTTTTTCAAAAAATCTTTTTTATATCGGAATAAAAATGGAAAATATAAAATATGAAAAAATTAAGCTTATTTTTGAAAAAATAATTAGAAAAAAATATTATGTAAAAAGTCAAAAAAGCGCCGCAGGCGAAAATTTTTTTCCAAAAATCTTCACATGGTTAACAAACATCGACCATCAAAATGTATCACTATATCAAAAAATATACGAACATTCGGAAAAATAAACGATACATATCTGTTTTTGAGACAAAATAAAGTAAAGGGGACCTTTCTAACGATTCGCTCCATGGGATGAACAATTTCTAAGAATGTTACTAATGGCATACCACTTAAAAACCAAAATATACTTGCTTCAAAATAATAAAATCTTTTTTTTTTCAAAGCACATAGCAGCGATTATTTTATTAGTTACCCAAAAGTAACATATGTACATAAGAAATAAACGCAGCATTCATAGATCCATAGTATCCCATTAATCATTAAATCCATAATATTTTCTAAATTCACACTATTCCTTAATTTAGGGGGGCGAGTGCCCCCCCAAATTATCCCTGAAAACAAAAAATGCATAATATTTTCAATTAATGTTAATCGAAAATCAGGATTTTGGGGAGGGGGCCCCTATCCTATGTTTCTATATACATGGATTTGTCTAGATTAGGAATAGATTTAATATTCGGAAACTGTTTAAAATTGTGTATTTAAATCTTACTATATCGTCGAAGTATAATCAAATGTTATTTTGAAAGTATGTATGAAGTAAATTTAAATCGCTGGTTGATGATGAATCGTCCTATCAAAATTGTTTTAAGCAATTCAGTTTATATTATTCAGGGAAATTTGTTTATTCCCATTTTTATTTCAGTAGGTAGTTGTTACATAGGTATTGGTATATGCATAATATTGAGGTTGGAAATGGGCCCGGTAAAAGGGCCCACGCAAATGTTGAAACTTACATTTCAAGCCTAATAAAAAAAGTTAACCGATCCTTGGGCTGTTAAAGCAGGCATTAGTTGTTTGTGTATATCGTAAGAAATTTGTTTTGTTGAAATACCCAAACTCTAGGTCCCAAAGTGCAATATCCTATAAATTTTTACACACGTGAAATAGTTAAATTAAAAAGTTATTTAATTTTACTGAGGGCCCATATTTTCTAACGGATAGTGGGGCCCACATGCCATCGGGCATGTACGCTTGTATGGCCAGTCCGCCACTGTGTATATGTATGTATGTATATTGACTTACGACGGAGACACGTTCTTGAAACTCAGTCGTAAGTTAAATTTCATACAAAACGCCAAAATATTAAGAAAATTTATCAATTTTATTCATTTCAAAATGTTCATTTTACTAATTTCTTGAAAATATGCGTCATTTTTCTTACAAAGGGCAGTGGAGTGACAGCAGTCATGATTTAACGCTTAAAAATTTTAATAGTAATGTTTAAAAAATAATTTTATTAAAATCGTTCAAGTGGTCGAAAGTCGAACCGTCGTACATATATATGTAAGTCGAGAACTACCTGTAATAGTAATAATATAATAATTTTGTATATTTTATTTTATTTTTACATATACATATGTACATATATTTACCAGGAAGGCTTGACAGAAAGACCCCAATGCGCCTTCCTGGACAATTAATTATAAACAATGCAGAATTTTATTATTGCATAAATCACTGTATGTCCAGAAGCTGAAGAACACGAAATAACAATTAATTAATTAATCACAGAATTAATCCATTGAGACATCTATGGATTCAGGTTTTGTACATAATTTTTACAAATTATACACACAATAAATACAAAAGATTTGTGACAACAGGAAAGATGATTTTTTTGCCAATTTTGAGCAACCGTTTCAACAATGATCAGATAAAATTGGAAAACTCTGGTAAGAAACCATCGATTTGGAGTAACAAATACTCCCAAATCTAACCAGCAGTATGGCGGATCGAACCCACTGATCACTTTGTGCTAAACATACACGCTACCATTAAGCAATACTACTGAGTTAGATGTTCGATCGAAATAAAATAAAAATATAATCGTATGTGTGTACATCTGTTACAAGCATGTTTATGATTTCAATTACATCATAGACATCAGTCTAAAACGTCGATCATTTTCATTGAAATATACTTCAAATGAAAATTCATTTTGATCTACATATGTACTGGGAAACACTCTATGATCTTCCTTGATTGATTTTCAAACGATAATACATATACAATATATCGCGTCGAAATACCTGACTTTTCACGTCTATGGTTTAAATTCGGTTGACTTTGAAGCGAAATATTTCATTTCGCAGATTTAATTATTCGCAATCAATCCTATTGACCCGATTACGAATGGGGTCGTGCGAAATTCGCCAATATCGCAGAGCGAGTCAGAAGTGCACACAAATGAAATCTCCTAAGACAAAGGACGCTGCATCGGATTACGTTGTATTCGATTGCATTCGAAAGAATCACTGCAAGTACCATTTCGTTAAAGCGCAGCTTGCATACTTCCTGAACGAGGAAAAGCTCTATTCCCTAATCCGAATTGTACGTGCGGAACAATTCTTCGAAAATTTATACCGTCGTTACACAAAGACAATACATTATACGATAAAACGTGAAATATTCGCGTGTACGTCATTTAATACAATTTTGTACATAGATCATGTATATCATACGTGATCTATGTACGTTCGCGATGACCGCAATTAATTTCGGATATATATTGAATTTTAAACGAGTTCATCAATCATGGCGATTAGCGGTTATAAAACCGGTACCCTTTGTCGACGCTTTTGTCCGAAACGGAAAATAATAATGATTTAAATCACGAAAAGATATATGAAAAATAAACAAACAAAAAAAATCTCAACGCCATTTAAATGTGTCTATATTGTTAAACGGTTAATTTTTATCGCGCTCATTGTTGCGGAAAAGTTTGCAAAATTTGCTGTCGGTGAAAAATAAAAAAAAATTTCGGAAACGTTCAAATTTACCGAAGAATTTGAACGCCGCGCTTTCAAAAAAATCTTACTTTGAAAAAACAAATCAATGCCATTTGTTCTTTTCGATTTTTCCGTTCGTCAAATGGCTCATTTCCGTTTTTGGTTGTTGATTTTAAGCGTTGAAGTTTGGTTGGTTAAAGAAAATTACATATCTAAGATGACGCGATGGAATACAATATATAAATAAAGTACAACTAATTTAAATAAAAAAGCTACTATAAAAATGGAACAGCATTTAATATTTTTGATAATAAAGAGTTTTCAAATTTCTGTGAAACAATTCTCGTTAAATGAATTCTCCGTTTCTATACATGTCTAGTTGGCTTGGTACAAAGATCACCAAAGTAATCATTTCAGAAAAAAATTCCAATTGCTATTATTTATTTATTTATTATACTTTGGGGGAGGCGTCAAAGCCGATAGACCCAAGGAGTTTGATTTATACGTATGTGTATGAAAAATTAAATGAGAAAAAAAGTAAACAAGAAACAGAAATAATAAATTGGGAAAGAAGAATTACAGAAATCCTTCAAGCTTAAGAAATGCATTAAGCTCATTCTTAAAAATATTAAGGTTATCAGAAATTACAATTTCATTTGGAAGACTATTCCAAACTAAAATCACTGTGTTTGAAAAGGAGGAATCTCTAATCAATTTATTAGAGTCTAAGCGAGTTACCTTTGAGGTGAGTGTTTTCGTTAAAAAAGATTATTATGTTACGATTTATTCCACCCTTTAATTCAATATTTATTATATGCAAATCACTTATTTGAAATAATATTATTGTCCTAGAATTATTAGTTTCAATGGTTTTGGTTTCATTACATAAATTATATATCTTTTTCAAAATTGACGACAAATTATATTCAAGTATAGAAACGAAGAGTTAATTTAACGAGATTTGGTGAAACCAGGCCTACCGATGTATTATCACATTGTCAAAAAATATTGTTTTGAGAAAATCGATAGTTTCAAAAATCAATAAGTTTGAAGTTCTCTATTTTGTGACCTAAATCATTATTAATTTTTGACTTCAAAACGAATTCAAAGCATCCAACTTTTGACCAACGTTTTCTGCCAGTATACCGACGATATGTAGTGTTACTTTCGTCATGAACAGGATATCATTTGATTGTTTAGACCTAAAAATGAACGTGTACTTGCAATGAACTAATAAAATAAATCAAATTATTATGCACATTGTACGAGTACCTACTTAAAAAGTCAATTAATATTTATTACATAAAAAATTTCAGATGTGTGAATTTCATAACTGCTAAATCTGTAATATCTATCATAATCAATAGCACTGAGCAACAAAAAAATAGAATCATTTATCGCTCGAATTAGTGCTTTAAGATGATAAAAAAATATTGAGATAGTGACAAATTAGTGAAATAAGCTCATAATATTACGGAAAAAAATGTAAGAAAAAAGCATATTTTCGACTTTAAAATTCGCTTGATAACTAATTACAAGTGTTTTAAAGCAATAAAAAATCACAATAAATAGAAAAAACATCTGGCTATGTATATTTCAATACTCATTTTTGGTACAGCAATAAAATAAATAAATATATTTTGCGTTAAATACTGCAAAAGCCAAATATCTATAAAAATTGCGTTTTTTTAAACGCTTATATCTCGTAAGCAAGAAGAAGCCAATTAAAATCAATGTCATATTCGAAATAAGTGGGTCAAATTTACTAAAGATTGGTTAGTCTCCGCTCCGCCAAGACAAAAAAATGAATTTTTTGTTTACTAGTTTATATAAAACAAAAATAAAAATAATATAAGTCTTGTAATAAATTATAAAACCTTAATACGAATTTTACCTGTATCTGTAATACGAGATTTAATATTGAATAATAATTTATAAACTTAAAAAACGAACTTTTGATCTTAATGGAATGTCTAATTTTTATTTACATACAAGTTGAAGTGCTTGATTTGATTTATGTGCGATTTATATACATAATTTCAATTGTAAAACTTTGAAGTGAAATTTTAAGTCGATGTACAAAACACATTAAACAAATTAAATCAACATCAATTTCATTGATTTAAAACACGTATAATATCTTCCCAAAATAAATGCATTCCATTGCACTCCAAAATTTAACATAGATTAGACATAATTTCACTTTTTCAAACTTTAAAATTACTATACGTATGATGTAGCACTACAATGAGTTAAGCACAAAGAAATAATTGACAGAATTATATACGCATGCATATATTTAACAATTGATGGTGCTATAAAACTTTTTACATCCAATTCGACTCCAAACCAAATTCCAAACGTTTTCGAAATAATCGAGTCGATACTGAATCGGATATGCCCGGAGTCTGTGAAATGCAATCGGGTTGTTATGCGCTTACATGATTTCCCCACAACTGCTGTTGCATTCTCGTTTCCTTGATTATTCAATAAGTTACCAGATTGCACAATATTCCATCTCGTAAATAACGTACTCGACGACCGCACTAAATCATCAAATCAGTATTGCAGTCGATTTAGAACACAAAGTGCCGATAGAACGTATAACATCAAAATCATCGTCAATCATTTGAAAAATACATCATTCACGATCAATTGACAATTGTGTTAAGTTTGATATATTAGCGCTAGCATAATTTCCGAAAATTTAATGGGTAAACAACGGTGGTCCGAACCAAAGGTGAATTCGCAACGGGAAAACAAGGCGTACTTGATTCGCTCTATGATGTCGGTTTGAATGGAAACCAAAATCAACAAATCGATCCAAGTAATCGCAAATACTGAAACATAATATTGCTTTTGAACATAGTTATTTACATTCGCCTATAATCGATTAGACATGCATATAAAATGGATCGCTCAAAACCTTTATTCAATTCTATCGAGATGCGAAATATTGTTTGTGGGATAAAGTTTAAGTAAACAGATTTCACCTAAGAAAATAAATAAAATTATGAACATAGGTAAGCATTGGATTATCGACAATACGTCAAAAGTTTTGTACTTGGTGCAAAAAAAATATTTTTTATACACCGTTAAAGATAGCGATCAATTTTTCATTAGGACGAAACGTTATCGCAAAAGCGTTCTCGAATGTGTTTTGTTCATCGAAAATTCTTATATTCATACTGACGACTGATTAAAGATAATGAATATTTTCCGAGATTGAAAAATTATCATGAGATAAACACAAAAAAATAAAAAGCCAGAGGTTGTAAGTGAATGGAGCGGGAGCGAAAATAATAACGAATGCGAATTGATTTTATCGCACGGGATTTTTTCAACATTGTAAACATTCTTTTTTCCATGAATTACGATACAAAACAAAGCGACGAGTTTCAATTGTTTGCCCTTTTCCATTAAAATGTATGAAATGGAAAATATTAAACGGCACAAAAAATTTTAGCACCGATTTTGGAACAAAAAAAAATAAATTAAAAAACTCTTTTGAATGCCGTGCAAATCACTGTGAAATATATTATACCTACATATGTACATACATACATATTATTGACATGTAGATCTAAACGGGCAAATATTTCGCTTGAGTAATTTTAATATTAAAAATAAAATATTATCAAATAGAAAGTTCCAATAATCGCATTAAAACTATTATCACACATGTTTTATAACTTGATTTTGAAATAGTTTTCAAATTTTATTCCAATACTAGACCGAATATAAAAAATACTTTTTGGGCAAAATAATCTACTAATAAAACATAAAATATATGCAGTGTATAATCAACACTTAAAAACAGGATAAACACAACAGCGACCCTAGGGAAAAGTGTGGAAAATTTCTGCCAAGGGCAAACGCCAATTTTCCCAACGACAAAGTGGGTTATGGGGCAAATGATCAATTACCTCGAAGGTCAAGCCTGTGTTATTGCATGCAGTTTATTTTATTACTATGCCGTTGTAGTTGCACTTATTACTATGCAGTTGCTGAAGTATGCACACACAATGGATGAATCCTACATAGATACATACATAACATAATATATGTAGAATAGTGCCAATGTTTTTATATGGCTAGATGCTTGGTATTCCAATTATGTACAGTAAATGTGCTCTTTTTTGCAGAAGCGCACGGAAACAATAATTAAATATCGGAAAAATCTGTTAAAATACATACATATAATATATCCAATTTCCTGTTTTTTTTTTATGAATGTACGATATTTTTTAATTTTGCAATTGGAGCACAAATCCAAATTATAAATCGCCTATATGTATTATACAAAAACACTGCAATTTAAATTGGATACACAAAGCATTGAGTGAACGATAGGAATTCAAAGATATTTTATACAAAATATTCTATTGGATTATAAAATTGTGCAAGGCTTTAAAATCGAATTTTTATATACATAGCTGTAAGCTTGTTTATACATATATCTACATATGAGCCGTAATATTTGAAAGTGGCATAAGTCCACTTTTCTTCATTTCATGAAATATTTCGCAAAACATTTAATATAATTTTTGTCTTTAACGATATTTAAAAATACTGGTGGACTGCAATACTTCTATTCTGCTTGTTAGAGATTCTGGACATATCGAATTTAAATAATTGATAACAATTTGTGAATTAAGTCAAATAAAAATAATGTTTTTGGAACTGAAAATCGGACTTCCGCACAATTTCAAATATGATGGCTCATATGTGTGTAGATGTCAATAACTACGTAAAATGTAATAAAATCGAATGTATTATATCTTAATTTGTATTGAAGGTTATCTTAAAAATAATCATTTAATAAAAAATCGATTATTTTCCAATAATTTTAATAAATTATTGGAAAATAATCGATTTTTTCATGTGTACAAACATACATATGTATGTACATGTACACATATAACATCAAATATGATTGTCAATGCGTAGTATCGGATAATGTAGGATCAAAGTACGTAGTATTCAGATACTGTGAAATTGCATTCGTGTGTCCTTCTTATTTTGCTTACAGCATTACTGTTTATTTCGCAAGGGAAATGAGGAAAGTTGGAAAAACAAGTGTTCACTTCTCTAACGACTCTCATACAAACGTCGTATAAATTTTCTTTTCAGCGCATAAGCAAATCAAACTTCACATATTTCCTTTTTCAAATGCACTAGTGAAATTTTTACATACAAAACTATAAATTATATAATCTGTACGTTCAAACGTAAACAACAAACTAGATAGAAAGAAGCACATTACTTACCTACAAAGATACAAATGCACATAGATACATTTCTGCAATCGTCAAACGTAAAATGCATCAAACGTACAGACCATACAACTGTGAAATGTACTCTACACAATTAATAAATTTAGAGTCTATACATCTGTATTTAATTGAAATCAATTTTATTGTTCGTATATATGTACTTAGTTTTATCTTTGATTTTTTCAGAATAAGTTCGGCGATATGTGCGAGTCGTCAAGGGTGAACGAGTCGTTATTCAGTTGATAAAAAAATCGAGATTAAATCTCAAATGAGTGTGGTAGTAAGGACACATTGACAAATTGTTAAGATGTTAGTGCAACACATTAATAAGTGCAAAGGGAACATACGAGATCGCATACAAACTGGCGCCCGAAAGTGGGGGGAGACTTTGAACAAAAGAAAGCTAGAAAGGACACGGACTAGAGGGAGTGAAAGAAGTTCCAAATAAACTAAAAAAAAAGAGAAGATAAAAATAAAACGACAAAAAATCCATAAACACACATAAAGCAAAGAGGAAATCGTACGATGGAGAGAAGAAGATCGATCAGAAGGAGGCAAGCTTACAAAACACCGCTAGGAGAGAAGCTGAAAGACTTCCTGAGGCAGTTCGTGGCGTTTATGTTCAGCAATGTTGGAATCATCGGATTGGTAGTCGGATACACGATAGCAGGTAAATAATTAGTATCTTTAATGTATCTAACGGTCCTTGTACCTTTTTATGTCTTTTAATTAATTAGGATACAATTTCGCCCAGCTATTTGCTCGAAATATATTTTTTTTGCACTTCTAGGGACATTCTTTTACACCGAACAAATGACAGTGATCTGCATGAAAAAAATACACATGAAAAAAATTAAGCGTATCTTAAAATGTTGAAATATATATAAAAAAATCGATAAATTTCAGAAATAAAATGAAGTCGAATTGTCTATAGAGAAAATCATTATATATCATATTTAAAGAAAATCTCAAAAGTATACCCATATAATAGTTAATGATTATTGATAGGCGTATTTTAAATTCTAAAACGCTAGGCTAAGGACCTATACCATTTAATGTGTAGGTGAACGTCAAATTTTACCGTCGACGATTATTAAATTAACTAGTGTTGTAACCGATGAAATATCATCGCATGAATGTTGGCATATTAAGTTATTAAATAAAATAAATGTGTCAGTTCTGTGGTACACCAATAGAAAAATTAATTAATTAATTAAATAAATTTTCAACAGATGGCGGTAAACGCTCAGAGACTTAGCGCCGTCTATTTGCCTAGAGGAAACATTTATAACACACAGTATATAGAATAGTAAATTGATAACAAACAGTATATATGCATATATATAGGAGTTTTTTTTCTTTGTTTATTATATTCGTATACGGTTTGGCAGTGGTTTAGCTGTGACGTACATATTTATGTCAAATCGAAACGACTATTTAAGTATGGCGAGCGTTATCTCAGAAAGACACAGACAGACAGACACACATAATTGCGATATTATATATATGATAATTTAATTTATTTTTTTTATATGATAATATAATTTATATATTTTAATTCCCATGGTATCATTATGGGTTGCCCCTGAGCGACATCTTTGGTATTAAACTTGTAAATATATAAATTTATAGATTATTAATTTATGAAATCATATTCAAATAGTGGTGACATAGTGGGTAGGATAGTTTCAGCGAGCTTTATGAGGAACCGTTTCAACAACGAAACCAGATAAATTGGCAAACTCTGATAGGAAAGATCGACTTGCAGTCACATCCAAATCTAACCAGCAACACTTCACATAAAATACTCGGAATAAATTATTTTCACTCAAGGTCAACCCACGGGATCGAACCCAGCAACCTCTCGGTGGTTAGCATTAACGCAACCACCAATCCATGCTGCTGGCTGGTGATGATATTATACATACATATATACAATAATACAAAAATAAAAATTAACACGTTTAGCATTAATCTTGAGGTGAGTCACGTGCGCGAGGTGACATCTGGTAAAACCCTCGCTATTGCCAAAAAGCTCGAAACGTTCCCAAAGCGCGACGTATATGGGGAAACGGAATTTATTGATTTTCGTCTCGGAGAGAGGCTTTCACCCGCCCACCCGCCCTCCCACTCCCATGGCTTTCGCGACCCAGAAGATGGATGTCGTTCACTGATGGATGATTCAAAATAACCCGTGCCGAAATTCATAAAGTCAACCGGTTCACCCGAGCGCGACTAATCGAATTCTTGTTCGCGGTTTGTAAAAATTTCCGCCAAAACCGAGACGACGTGACGTCTCCGAGTTGGCCTCAGCCGATATAAAAAAATGCCACATAGAATAATCTAAAATCTAAGAGACCTATGTGTGTGTATTTACATAGCAATACTGACTACATATATATGTGTGAGTGACAGTGTTTAAGTGGTACAAGGATCTTTGCACCAATTAAAAGCACAACATTAATTAAAGATACGCATTCCTCAGAGATTTGTAGAAAAATAAGTCTCTCGTAAGACGCTTTTCTTAGCAAACAGATGCCAAGAGATACTGAGATTTTATTTTTATTTTTTATTTTATTACATTTTTATACCAGGAAGGCCAGGCCTTACAGGTAAGCCCCAATGCGCCTTGCTGGCTAATTACAAACAATACAGAATTTTCATTATACAAGTCGCTGAATTACGAGACACTGAAAACTCGGAAATTAACGTGACATATATGAATTGTACATTAATCATACTCAAATAGTGGTGACATAGTAGTTAGGAAGGATTTTAGCCAATTTTTAATCGGGAACCGTTTCAACAATGAAATCAGAGAAAGTTGGCAAACTCTGATAGGAAACGATCGACCTGGAGTCACAAATATCCAGGTCTAACCAGCAGCACTACAGATAAACTCAGAAAAATTCTTTTCAATCGAGGTCAGCTCATGGGATCGAACCCGACGCCTCTCGGTGCTAGGTAGAAGCTTAAGACCGAGCTATGCTGCTGGCTTAAATACAAAAATCTTATATCTATTTTTTATTCCTATTTTCATATTCTATTAAAATAATGTCACATTTTAAATATATTCTCAAAATCATACGTCGAATTGTCATGAGGCAAAACACTAGTAGAAAATAAAAGCTAATATAACTTTAAAACAATTGAAAGTAACTGGAGTAAAATTTTGAAGAATTATTCCCCTGATTTATTGTAACTTTTAAGACATTATCTTGATCATTTGACATATCGCTATTGAGCTCAAGGTCATATTTATTATAGTTGTAGTGAGGCTCTAGATTATTTTACATATTAGGCCGTCCAAACTCAAAACCAGACATGTCCAAAATAAAAATGAAAAATTGGGTTCACACATACTTTTAGTGTTGCTGCATATTTACATATGTATTTGTTTTGATAGTAGTCTTAAACTGCATGATAAAACGTCTATCGTGATTAGTTCAAAATTAACAAAATGGATTTGTTGGGTTTTGATACTAAAGGTCGCATTTAATATTCGGAACCATCGTAAACTTCATTGAGATAAATTCATAAAAAATTAAATTTTATAGAATGCATTTCATATGGTTGAATTTGAATTATTAAGTGCTAAATTTGATTTGTGAAATATTCAATTTGATTTTTAAAATGTTGAATTCGATTCTTAAAATGTTGAATTCGATTTATAGAATGTTGAATTTGATTCGTAAAATGTTGAATGTTACAATATTTAAATAATTTTTGTCCAAATTATTATTTTTAATGAACGTATATTTTTCAACAATTCCCACGCAAATCCCAATCATGTTTTTATCAGTTAATTCGCGAACGAAAGTGTTTATGTTTTTTTCAATATCAATTTACTTAAAAGGTTGATTAAAATATTTAAAAGCTAATTTTACTAATGGATAATTAAAGAATTTGAGATTATGTTTATACTTCTGGAGATCAGGGGTTCAAAAACTTCTTTCAATTTCACGACACTCAATTTCGCGTCAAAAGACGGAATAAACACGAAAAATATATAGGTAGAAAAATTGTCAACAAACCGCTCAAACATGTGCTTGAGATTAGCTTAATAAAAAAGGATCGAAGAAGGTCCAGTACGATGAGAAATTTTACGAATTTATATTTTTGTTTGAATATTTATTTACTTTGATATAAAAACGATTATACATCTCGTTTTGAGGCCTCTGGATTTAAATACCCTAAGCTTAAGCTTTTATAGTGTATAGGTAAATCCAGCTATGATCTATATATGTAAATAAAATTGAAACTTTTACTATATTATTTTACTATATTATTCCTTGAAAGACAGAAACGAACAACATTACGATACTATCCACAAAAGCCTCATCTATTGGTAGACAAGTTGCCGATTTACGCTAACAAACAGCTACGACAGATAAATCGTTAGAAGAATTTCTGGCCACCCCATGTCTTCTACTATCCTGTGCAATAACACTAATTGCACACAAAATACACACATGCACGTGTAACATCGGCTAATATTGGTTAATTGTTTGTTTGTTGTCCAGGTGCGTTCATGTTCATTGCGATCGAGGCTGAGAGCGCGCGTGATCTGACTTCGGACGTGCTCCTCATGAGGAACCAAGTGGCCAACAGATTGTGGGACTTGACCTGCTGTCAAGTTAACGTCTTCAATGACTCTGCATGGTTTGACTAGTAAGTGGTAGCCGGTAACTAGCCGTGTAATAGTATAAGCTGCGAGTGCAGCATCCGAGAGACTGTACGCTAGCCATAATCCAAAGACCGCTTCGTAGGTACCGAAGATAGTTTGCATTGAATGTGAACAAGCTGGTCGAGATGCAATTGTATTTACACAAATGTGAATGCATGTGCATGTGTGTGTGTGTGTGTATTATAATGTGATGTGTATTCCTATTGTGGAAGCTCCGTTGGGACGTTTGAGAGAAGGTACTTAAAGAATATTGCCCTATCATTATATTATACATATGTAAATATGAATTAGATCACCCAAGCTATCTTATCTATGTATGTACATATGTGCATGGTACAATGTGTAGAAATATTATCAGGATTAGTTTTCGAGTGAATACTCCAATTTGGTATAACATTTATATGTAGAACATATGCATAACTGTACCTATGTATGTACATAGGTAAATGATAGATAATAAGCCAGTAGAAGTAGTTAAAAACAATTTACATGTATGTATGTATGTGTGTAAATTAAGGACATATTTGGAAGTAAATAAGACGAATAAAACTAGGACGAATGGATGCTGTTACAAAATGCCACTTTGCGCGAAAAGTGTTTTTAATCAATTTGTATGGATGCGAAGCTAAAGCATGGAACTCGAAAATATTACACAAAATCCAATGCAATCAAAGAAGTAAAGAACGTTTATGCTTGGCAAAATGAGAAAAAAAAACTATGAGACGTAATACATATTAAACCAGCAGATTAGACTAGCAATTAACATACATATAATGCTTTGAACCTATGTAGTGGTCTCGGGTTCAAATCCCACTGGTGTCTGCTGGCCAGACCTTGGATTTGTGACTAAAGATCGATCGTTTCCTATCAGAGCTTGCCAATTTATCTGATTTTTATTGAAACGGTTCCAACAAATTGGCAACCTTACCCATTTTCTCGCAAAATCTCGAGTTTTCAGCAATCTACAAATTCACAAATTTGACCATAAATGTCTCTGTGTATTTTAATACTAATAATACTTGTATGAAATAAACAATGTTTCTGTTCAGGAAGGCGCATTGGGGTTACCTGTTTTATAAATAAAAATGCCTTATTTTATTTATGCCTTATTGGCAAAAATAAAAAAAAATGCTGAGGATAGTTGACGTAGTGGAGCGAGTGAAGACTTCTTAATAAAGAATCTTACACACATCTATGTATATATTTAAAATTCTTTATACTTTTATTTAAATTCTATATATATGTATATTTAAAATGTCAATGAATGAATCGAGTCAAACTTCATTAAATTATGTCTCGAGATAATATTATATAATGAAACGAAATTAAAGTGTCACCAAATAATCTACCACATCATTTGCAATGTCGTTGATATTATAAAGTCGATCAGCTAAATTAAAAAAAAAACGTAGGAAATGAGATTGAATTATTTTCATATAATTTGTACGTATATAACGTGTATATAGAGGTTTTATTTTTATTTACTTTTTTGTAGAAACGGGTTAATCGAGCTTTCAACGTCAACGTAGCTGTCGAAGCCAGACGGCTTAAAGTCATCATATTTGAATAGATTTATAGGCCTTAAAATTCGTGACAAAGCCGTTTTTCCCCCGCGATAAATATCGTCAAAAATCTCCCTTTTTATATCGCAAACAATTTAATAAGAATAAATAAATTACGCAGTAGGAAGGATTTTTCCACATACGCAAGATATACCGGGCGCGCACGGAAATAAAACACTCGAGAGTTTACTTTGCGTTTATAATTTACTGTCGCGATATTAGGTGGAAATACGTATCACGAAAAATGCGTCTAATAAATAAAACATATCGCCGGTACATAGCACACTTTTAACGTACGAATATATCTTCTTAACGATGCTTGAAACATCAACAATAAATACGCATGTTGTGCGCGAGCGGATGATAAACGAGATAAATATTGCGAAAAAACACGTACAAACATTTTTACATTATTATATCGGGATCTGGATAGTCCCTTTTCCGTTAGAGCACTGACACTGAAAAACTTTCCGACAGGAAAGCTCGCTTTTGAGAAGTTTTACAAAATAAAACTCGAAACATCGATACGGCTCGATCCTTCGCGGATGTGAAATCATACAGCTTCCGTTTCTAACGCGAAACTTCAAAAAAATCAAAATCTCGTCAGCGTTTTTCAGGAAAATTTCAAAAAGCAATCGAGCAAAATCTTGTTTACTTTTTTCTTAACTTCACTCGATCGCAAAATTTTACACGCTCCACTAATTCAATAAAAATCTACACCAGTTATCACAAAACGAAATCGCCAACAGTGAACTTTAATTCAATTTTATTTGTATTTGTACAGAATGCAGTGTATTTAAAGGAATTGCACCGATTTACAAACGCTAAATTTGCAACGAAGCGAATCCAATTGATTTTGCTTTTTATTATTACGAAAAATTATATTCACAATACATCTTATATCTATTTTAACAGCTACTGATCTACTGATCATTTTCTATTTTACAATTTTAATTTAATATTGTTAGTAATCATAGTATTATATTATTCTAATGTTAATGTACAGCATAATAGGAAAAAGAGCTCAAAAACCTATTTACAATTCTTAACAAATCCAATTGAGATTTAAAAACGTCTATGAAAATTAATTTTTTTCTCAATTTACTTTTCAGCGTGGCTCACGAGCTTTTAGAATATCAATCGAACATAATAAAAGCTGTAAAAAATGGATATGACGGCATTGATGATGCAGAAGAGTCGAAACAATGGAGATTTTCCGGCGCTTTTCTTTATTCCCTGACTGTCATTACTACCATTGGTAAGTAAATTATCTAAATATTTCAATAGACAATAGAAAATTCATAATTCACAAGTTAAATATTTTATATATATATACATATACATACATACATATTAGGTAAATTTGTATGCATAGAAAATTACAATACAATTATTAATTAATTCAAAATTTTAATCATCATTTTCAAGGCAGCAAACTCTTTAAATATTCATTTTTTTATTTTGATTTTTAAATGTTTTTTATTATCTTGGAATCTTAATCTACTCTCTTCCATTTGGGCCTCGCTGTGATTTTATTTTTTATTCATATTTTGTTTTATTTTATTTTATTTTTTCTTTCTCTTTTGTACATTTTTATATACTATTTTAATTTTGCTCAGTGTAAACAAAGAATGGGATTTATGGATTTTATTTTTAATTTTTACACTTTTGTTATTTTTTTTTTCTCTCTGAATGATGTATTATTTTCCTTTTGTTACTTTTTTTTATTATTTTATTTTACCATGTTTTCTGCTTTTGCTTTTTTCCTTTATTTACAGTTTACTTGTTTTTATATCATGTTTTTATATCTTTTTCAAATGTAGGCCATTGTGGCGCATTAGGTTCTTCCTGTAATGCCACAATGGTCCAAAACTATTAAATATATAAATAAATAAATTACTAAATTATGTTCACAATAAATCTTATATCTTTTTTAATAGCTACTGATCTACTTATCATTTTCTATTTAACAATTTTGTACTAATTTTTGTTAGTAATTATATGTAGTATTATATTATGTTGATGTTTATTTTATTTATTTTATTTTATTTATTTAATAGTTTTGGACCATTGTGGCATTACAGGAAGAACCTAATGCGCCACAATGGCCTACATTTGAAAAATATATAAAAACATGATATAAAAACAAGTAAACTGTAAATAAAGGAAAAAAAGCAAAAGCAGAAAACATGGTAAAATAAAATTACAAAAAAAGTAACAAAAGGAAAATAATACATCATTCAGAGAGAAAAAAAAAAATAACAAAAGTGTAAAAATTAAAAATAAAATCCATAAATCCCATTCTTTGTTTACACTGATCAAAATTAAAATAGTATATAAAAATGTACAAAAGAGAAAGAAAAAATAAAATAAAATAAAACAAAATATGAATAAAAAATAAAATCACAGCGAGGCCCAAATGGAAGAGAGTAGATTAAGATTCCACTCATTCATCACATTCAAATTAAGAAAGTAATGATGAGCGCAGGTTACCAGATAAATATGTTAAGATAATATCCGACAATCTACGCTCCCCAAGGTGGAAAATATCACATTCAGGGACAGCAGCAACGATTTCATTGAGAAGTCGAATAGCTCTTGGAATAGGAGCCATTCGAAAAAGAACTGTGCGAGCAGCAGGTACAACCATTAAATGATGATGTCTACCACGCACATAATTATTAGGGACATAAAGTCCCAACTGTTCCAGCAACAACGGGCATGACGTATTACCACGCAATAGCTGGAGAACGAAACGAATTAACGAGAAGTTTCTCCGAAGTTCAAGGGAATTATACCCAAGCATGCCCAAAAGGAAAGGAGTAGGATAGAGATATGGGTAGTACCCATACTACATACATGTTAATGTACAGCATGATAGTGTTGCGTTGGGGTGGGTTCAGGATCCAAATAAAAGGCCAAAGTAGCTTCACAGCATTTATTCAACGATTCGGGAGGTCCACACGAAACAACCGCTCACCCCAAAATGATCTGATCTACCGTGTGTACCTCCTTATAAAGGACAAGTTACACAGCACAGCTTCCCTGTTCCATTAATGTGTCTAGGCACTTAAGAGTCTACCCTGGCGAGTCCTCGCCCAGGTTTGTGAGAACCCCAGCGTATCCTTTGTTCGGGCAATTACTGAGTCCCGTTAGCCTAAACCGGGGTCTCTATTTTTCAACCACTCTTGGTTCCACGTTATTTTTCAACCGGTCTCTATTTCTCTCTCATGGTACCACGTTACAATAGGAAAAAGAGCTAAAAAAAACCTATTTAAAATTTTTATAAATGCTCATAATATACATTCTATACATAATATTAACCAAAGAATTTCTAAAAAATTTCTAAATTTTTGTAGGTTTAGAGCTCGACGAAATTTCGTGTCACGGCCAAGATTCATGTTATTAATGGATCATAATTATTTTTGTCTGAAAAGATCGAGCTTTAGCTACGTAAAGACATTCATTATACTCGCAATAACTACGTTATAAAATACATAAATAAAATAAACGATCGATTCTGCTTAATGATCCTCGTTCAATTAATTCAGTACCCAAACGACATAAATAATGACCGAAAATTAAACACTTCCGCAAATTAATTTATATATTATACTATTATAATCGAACTTTTATGCAAAACGGATCGGAATTATTCGCGCGTAAAGCACCGACAAACGAATAAATGCATTCGTTTCGTTTGAAAATTAATAAAATAAATCCCAAACTAAATACACAACAATTTTGCAACAACACATCTACATATATGTACATATGTACGTATTGAATTTTTATAAAACGAAATGGAAAAAGGTAAAATCAAGCTGTTGTCGACACTTGATTTACGCTAATGGTAGGTCCTAAAAGTAATTTGGTCGGTTGAGACCTCGTTTATAGCGTTTTTGTCGTTATGTGCATGTGACGGAGGTGCAGTTGATTGCATCCCCCTGCACAAACACACACACACACACATACTCACGGTGCAATTTGGTGGTGGTCCATGCGACGCGTTATGCATTTAGATGGTGATAAAGTTATTCACGGCTGGTGCACTCCCGGTTAATTACCTAATATCGCCCATTACCATCATTTACCCGCTCGATTCGTACCTTTATGGTTATAAGTAGGTATGGATGAAAACGATGCACTGATAAATCGACGTCTAAAAGACACACTTCGATACAGATTGCTGTAGTGTCTCGATTCTCGACGTGAATTGCGAGGTTGCGAGTCAAAATCAACGACAGGAAGCAACTCTCGATTCAAGACAATCTTCGTCGATTATGTGACACTAAACGATGTCTGGGCCACTTATGCAATTTCGCGATTGAAAATCGACCACTCTACTAGAAATATATATGTGTATCAAAATTATGAGTTTTTTTTAATACGCACTTCTTTTTCTTCTAATGCCTATGCCTCGTCGATTATTTGAACCGAGAGGTTCCATTTGGATATTTCAGACTCCAAGTCGATCGTTTATTATCAGAGTTTGCCAATTTTTCTGATTTTTTATTGAAACGGTTCCTCAAATTGGTAAAAATCTTCCTGTTCTCACAAATATCTGAATTTTATTTATGTACAATATGTAAATATTTATGTACAAGTCTAAATCCATAGATGTTTCAATGGATTCATTAATTGTTAATTTCGTGTTCTTCAGCCTCTCGACAAACAGTGGTAAAAATGATGCAATATTTGTAATTAATCATCTAGGAAGGCGGTTTGTTGGTCTACCTGTCAGGCCTTCCTCGTATATATCTATTAAAAAAATAATATGTATAAAATATCAGTCGACATGCGCATATTTCAAAGCCAAGACAACTTCATACTGCTAATCCATTTCTTATCTTCTATTTCTCCTATGGTTATCAAACGGAGAAATTCGTATTTTGAACCCCGTATCACGTGTCCGAGGTACTCCATCATTCCCCGCTTCATGACAGAAACAAATTCCCTGCCTCTCCCTATCATGCTAAGGACAGCTTCATTTGAGACTTTTTTGGTCCATGGGATCTTCAGCATACGCCTGTAGACCCAAATCTTAAAAGCTTCGATCATCCTGGTCTTCAAAGTCCACGTTTCGCAACCATACACACATATATTTATGTATTTACAAAATATAAATACACAATTTTTTTAAAACCAATAGTAATTCAAACCCATTTCTATCCATCATAAATATAATAATGTCACAAAAAGGGTTCTGAAAATCGTTCGTTTTCAATCGAGTACCTTCACCTAGTATATCTATCAGCCGCGTTACGAGAAAATAAGTCATTTGGCAAATTGGCCACCGTTACAAGGTGCGATTGCTCTAATCTCCACGATGCTTGCCAATTTACTACAAACAATCCTGCGGCAATTAACAGGAGTTTGTAAGACAATACCTGGAGCATTCAAAATCTGAGATTTCCATTCCAGACACTTAAGCGAACTACATACATGTGTATTATACAAAATTATATCCAGACCCAGGCTACATTTTCACGAGAAGACAAAACGCATTCATACCATCCATTTTATTATTTGAAATCATTTTGTGAACGAAAAGCGAATCTACTTCTGGACAATATCGAACAAAATTACATTTTATGTAAAATACGACCTCAAACTAATACTGAAATGGAAATTGGGGTATGGATTTTGTATTTATAATATAAATCGAGCGTTGTGTACGTTGAATAATGTGGCCAGCATCCAGACTGGATAATCCCATCGATCCCTGTCAAATGAGCTTTTAATCGAAGCCCCGTATGAAGACGTACAGCCCATCGGCGAGCTTTCTTCGACCGACCTGTCCGTGCAATTTTGTAAATATTTACTTTAAAGCAAGAGCGACATCGATTTCGCTGAAGGCTTTCATAGCGAAATAAAGCTATTAAGTACGCGTCAGAAATGGGAAATGGGAAAGTTTGCGCGAGAAAATTCCGAATTTTAACAAAATTTTCGCCAATGTTGGTACGCAGGAACGGAAAAATTTATATTGCGCGGATTACGGACCGGCGAAATTGCCTTGTAAATGCGATACTCGGATCAGAGGCGACGACTCAAGTTTAAGGAATGTCTACATATGCATATGTATATGTAGGTATGTAGGTATACGCAACAGGGCTGAAGAAAATAAATCAATTTTATTGTAAGCATATTAATTTTACTATAAGCATATAAGAATGTTAGAAGTATGTTAAATGAACTGAAATGGTTAGATATTAGAAATTAAGCACTTTAAAGTTTGTATATAAGCTAGATAAGAATATTTTAAAAATAGAGATATATAGATACATAATTATAAAACTAGAAATAGGAATAAATTAACTATAGGTAGAGTTAAGAAAGCAAAAACGGCAGGAGGTGTTTTGCACAGAGGTGTTCAAATATATAATGCCCTTCCTGAGGACAATGGACACCTCTGTGGAAGATGACGTAATTATATATGTAAGTTTAATAAAATGCTATGTTTGGAATTATATTATATTATTTTAGAGTTACTAATTATGTATAGTTTTGTTAATTTTGTTAACTATGTTATATTATAGTTGTGAGTATTGGTTTAAAATTGTTAATTGTGATATAATTCATTAGCAATCCACTATTTAATAATAAATAAATAAATAAGCGACGTATAATACGATTATCTCACGACTTACGCAGAGGATAATTATACATATATAAAATTATGTAACACGAAATATCATATAAATCTAACACAAAATCGATGTATTGTATTATATGTGTGTACGCTTGCCTTTTAAAAATCCGCTCGTAACTTCAATTTGCGTTAATTGCAATGACGGTCTCTCGGTACACACGTATTACCCGCCTCTATGTGTTAACGATTTCAACCGGAAGCTGGTTCAGAATTTGACCGGAAGTGAATGAGAGTGGCGGGGGGGGGGGGGGGTAGGGGGGAGTCTTTGCATTTGCATGAAATGGATGCAGGCCTGTAGCGCGTTGGACGTGGCCCATTAGTGTAATGAATGTGCAGTTTATTTGTGAACACAGTGTGTATTTGTGTTTCTCCACAATAAATTAACACTGTATAATTTCAAATATTGCACACCAACGCGAAAATGAATATATGTATGTACATATACGAATGCGGATTAAAAATAAATAAAACAATGTATAATGGATAGGTTATTTCCTGGATTGAGTTTTCGCTTTGGAACAACATCGTGGACTATAGCCGAACCGATCTAGTACAGAAGGAAAATTAAATAATTGTGTGTAAAATTCAATTCTGGTAGGGATATACCCAGTGGCGACTCATGGATAAGACATCTCGGGGTGCTGCGGTTGATTAAAAATAAAAAAAATGTTTATGTGGATTATATTTTACTATGAACAACAAAATTATCAAAATTAAACATTATATGTATTTTATTTCATTAAAAAATTGATTCTTCTGTCTTTTTTCCTTGAAAAAAAGGTCTATCACCTTTTCGTTAAATTTTTCACTGTTCATAATCATTTTTTTTTCAATTGACAGCATAGACAAAGCCGTCAATCTTTCTTGAACCGTTGTGTTTCTTATATACGTATGTTTTTTATTATATTTATTGATGAAAAACACCGTTCTGGCTCAGAGGTAGTTTTTAACTTTTTAAGTTTTCTTTAATTGAAAATGCATCGATATTACTAGATTGCAGCTTCTCTTGATTTTGATACCATCTTAAATAGTGACGTGTAGAAGGAAGTGTAGAAACGTGGAAAGTGTAGAAGAGGTGTAGAAGGAAAGACAAAAGGTGCAGAAGAAATGAGGAAAAGTGAGGAGCGTGTCGAGCGCGCGGCGCGCACACGAACGCAAAAAGAAATGTGTACTGTTGAGAGTGCAGTACGGACCAAGCTTCTAGCTGCCCCCGCGCCCCTCCTTCGCCCACTCGGCATATTCCATCGAAAACCGTACTGCACAAAATTATAAATGATGCCTCACTTTCTGATATTAGTACCGCGATGTATGATCATTATTGGATGTATCGGTGTACGGGCGAGCTTAAAACACGCTTAAATAATATTGATATTTTTATATAATGTACATACATTTATGTATATAATAATGTAAATTTTTTCTCAATTTCCTCGGGGGTGCTGCAGTACCGCAGTGCGTATGGACGAGCCGCCACTGGATATACCTATAGAGTTGAACCGATCTAGCATGAGACGTAAAATGTACATGCTATCGCATTCGACCCGCAATGGCCCATCACATTTCGTTTCAGTTTCGCATTGGATTTTGGTCAAGAAATACAACATTGTTCGTGCGCATAGCGTTCGGTAGATTTTGAATTTTAATTTTAAGTTTTGAGTTCGTGTTTCCTGTTTACTATATTTACAGAAAATAAAATTTTAATATAAAATACGTAAGCTGTTGATATTATTAATTTATTTATGGAATACGTATATACATATTTAAAATTAATGGAAATTTAGATATTTTAGACGATAAAAGTAATTGGAAACGTTACGTTATGGACAGTAATATTATTAAAGACCTTGCATTGAATTATATTGTATTAATATTATATAGTTAAAAAAGGAATAATTAAAAAAAAATAAACTAATTATTTTACATCCTTACAATGTTAAAACACATTGTTTTCGTACGTCTCACGCTACATCAGATCGACTATAGTGGTTAGCATATATGTATGCTTTCGAACACACATAGTGGTCACGGGCTCGCGTCCCACTGGTGGCTGCTGGTCAGACCTTAAATTTTGACTCCAGGTCGTTCGTTTCCAATCAGAGTTTGCCAATATATTTGATTTTCATTGAAACGGTTCCAAAAAATTGGCAACCTTTACCCGTTTATCGCAATTTTTTAGTTTTAATTTTTGATTAGTATGAAAATGCTACAAATCTGTCCATAAATGTCTCGTAAATCTCGATTTATTATATTAAATGAACCGAAAATGTAATTGTATAAAAAATTTGTCAATAAAAGTTATCCTTTGATGAAGCTATGATGCTTCGTTAAAATTATTCTAAAAATTGTAATGTGTAATTATGTAATTATGTATGTTTGTAATTAATTGGCTGTATACAATGTACGACAATGAACGCCAATGTTTGCAATATTTTTACTGTGTGATGGAACACTTGAAATTATAATCTTATTTACAAACAATAGACAGATCGTATAAGTTTTAAATTTAGCAAATAAGTTTTATATAATTGAATTGGTATAAAATTTCAACAATATATTTATCATATACATATCCGTCATTGTTGATCATTTTAAATCTGAATTGATAGATTCGATTCGGAAGCAATCATACGCGTATCCCTTTCACGTGTTCCATTCAACCGCAATGCGTATCCATTTTCATCTTACGTAATAATAATATAAAAATTATTAAACCAGTAAACATAAGACCACTAATTACACTTTGTATGTATATTTATTCTTTAGATCGATCAAAAAATAAAACAAAATGAGAAAATAAAAACGATGAAAAGGCTTAGTACTCAGAATGCGTTGAAAAAGCTTTCAGCGAGTATCGTGTTCGATTTTCGACGAAAGCCCGTCTCGAAGAAAATATAATCGTGTTATTTTCGACTTCGCAAAGGGAGAGGTTAAGTATGTCCAACTGTGAAAATCTTTTATGCAGATAGGAGAAAATACGGTTTATTTAATTGCTCTCTTTGAAGAATGTCGAAAGCTCTGCACCTTGCGCTTTTAGAAGCTCCTCTTCTTGCGCTAATGCAGTCCGCTATTAGTGTAATTAGCCATTTATTTACGCCGATATCGCTTTTCTGCAGAACGAATCTCCTTTTTTAACTTATTTTAGTAAAATAAAATATTTACATAGATAATATCAGTATGTAATACATATGTAATATAAGTCAAATTCAAACCATCAAATTTAGAAATTCGACAACATATACAATGAAAATAACAGAATATACAATAAAAATAAAATCAAACTAAATTAATATAAGCACAGACTATCTCTGTTGATTTACGATTGTATTATTACTTGCTTAAATTAATTAAGATGAATTTACATAGAAAAACAATTAATGTTAAAATTTTCGTTATGCTTTTGCACGGAAAAAAGCTTTGTATAATATTCTTGTTTAATGAAAAATGATGTCCTTAATCAACAATGAATTGATGCATTATCAGTCATGAATAAATTATAGTATATAATATAAAATATACATGCATACATATTTCATTTCCAATTTTTGCAGATGTTAGACAATTCTAATCATACAAATAGAACCGAAATTTATCTGATAAATTTAGTAAGCCTTAAAAAACGAACATATTACATTGTATGTGCGATTCATACACTACATACATACATACAAGTCACTTACAGTATTTTACAGAAAGATATTTATTACTTCATGTATTCTATATAATTATATGTAATATATTTTGTAAATTCACATTCGAGGAGAATCTGAGTGAGCTAATTAAATGAATATCCCAATTATCAAATATCTGTATTTTTAGTTAAACATACCCAACTGTGAGTACGGAAACGTAATTAAATTCTCAATATATATATATATATATATATATATATATATATATATATATATATATATATATATATATATATATATATCTATTTATATTCAAGTTGTCTGTTGAATTTACAATGAAGTCAAATAATATTTTGCATAGATAAAAAATACAAGAATAATATTCCGCTAGGGAAAGAACCATTAAATTATATTAAAATTTATAGCCGCTTACAGTAGTAGTGTGCTACGAGTTAACTCGATTCTCCTTAGTGGTTTTTTCTTCTCTTTTTTTTTTACGTCGAACCGCTGAAAATTAATGTTTCCCTTCAACAGACGCTTCCTTACCGATTTGCGTCTGAAAATCCAGGAAATCTGGAAATTTTGTTTGTCGCGACGAGCGAGGCGCGCCTAAGCTGCCTTCGATGGGAAATTGATTTTTCCGCGGCGGTCTGTCTCCAGGTGGAAATTCAATTTAAATAGGAAAAGTCTGCCTATTCGCTACTTTTTTCCTTTTTTTTTGCACACGATTCGCGCCCACGGTAACCACAGATTTCCATTGAATCGGCAAACACGAGCATGTTATTTGGTATAATTCAGTAATTTTTTATATCATATTATTGGAAATATTCTTATAGCGATAAGCAAGACGCCAAAACGGTACTAAATATGAAGGTTAAATGGAATGGGAATATACCTATATAAAGGTTTTTTTATTATAAATACATATTTTTATGTATGTATGTACATATATATTTGCTTATAAAGAATAAAACAGAATATACATATGTACAAAATATTTCATAGCAATAAATGAAAATTAAGTCTTATGCATAACTTGGCTTACATTGAATTGGGCAGTATATAAAATTAACGGTTGGTATATTCGAGTAAATATAATATAATAAATGGTCAGATGTACTGTATAATTATATGTATGTATATTATTATTTCAATGTATCGATTGATCAGTATTTTATAAATATATCGCGCAGTACTTTAATCTAATAGTCAGTTTATTTCGACAGTTGATTCTGAATTTGACTTACTTTAAGTACTATTGTACATTTGAAAATATTTTTTTATAAAATGGACATTTTGATGAATCTAATAAAATAATTCACTCACCAAAATGATAAAAAACTGACACTCCTCAACTGCAATTAAAAGCTGATTAATGTGTCATTGAACAAAATCTCAAAATTGTTTCACAATTTAGCTCACTGGTCGAGTAATTGTTTACCAGTAGAAAGGCCATGTGTTCAAATCGCGGCAAGAACCGAAAAATTCATTCGATTTTCACGATGATTATAAATACGTTTATAGCTGCGGGAAGGATTTGGATGGTTATTAAATCAAATCGACCGTATATTGATAGAGTTTGTCAGTTTACTTTAAAATAAGTGTGACAGTTCCAATAGATTTGGACTTTTCTATGTTTCACTTCACTTATTCCTTAACTCGTAGTGAGTCAAAGCCTAGCATACCTTCTAAAAAGGCAGTGGGAAATTTCTTCATATAAAGGCATCTAAGAATTTTTTTAGATGTACATGTACATTAATTATATTATAAAGTTTGATGTAGTGTCGATTTGACTTGTCATATGGCATATTAAAGTGATACGGTATAAAGCATAGCTTAAAATTAATCTGATACGATTTTTAGTATCAATTCAAATGAAAAATACACGTGTTCCAGTTTCAAAAGACACTGTGAATCGGTTAAATCGACCGTTTATTTTCGCCCAAAAATCACACCCCCCTCCACCAAAACGTGCCCGAAAAAAGGCTCTTTTTGCGAGGAAATCGAGCAAAAGCAAACAATGGGGCTAATTGTAAAGTTGGTCGCAACAACCGCGCGTCCGGCAGTACTTGTAAACGAATTTACATAGAAAAACCGTGACCCGTTTTGAGTTTCGGACGGGTGACAACCACCCCACAGCCGCGTAATCTCTTCGGGATTTCGAAATAATAATAACAATTAAAAATAAAATGAAAAAAAGAACCGGCACAGAAGAAACAAAACGTCCGAATGAATGCAAAAAAAAAAAGTAATTAATCAAGCGACCCTCTCGACTCGGCGTTAAAAAAGCGGGCGAACAATCTAGAACAATCTACGAAACAAAAGGGAAGTTCTGGTGGAAGTGCGAAGTTTACCTTATTACTGGGGAGGCTGCGCTATCGGCGGGGTCTCTCTCGTCTGTCTCCGCCAGAGAGGAGGAGGCTTCATCCGTTTTTTCAGGATGATTTTTTTCTTTCAGCCGGTTTCAGCTTCCTCTCCATCCGCTTCTTCGCGTCGTAGTCGTCCGCCGAGAGTGAAAAAGTCGCTGATTAGCTTCCGCTCTGTTTTACCGCGAAGTGCAAAAAAACTTTCGTCGGCTGTGTACTCTTTTTTTATACGTCTTATCATCTTATTATTACTATATAGGCATACTCAAGATTCAGGTTTTAATATCTGGATATATGTATCTGGAAACTACGCCAAGATTCCTATTCTCACTATTTGGAGATATCGCCTGATTGAATTAGACCGTTTGATAATTCTAATGTTCGAGAAAATTCGAAACAGGTCGAAGTGTGAAAAAAAACAAACGAATTGAAATACTAATGCTATATATGTATTTTTGTTTTATTCAAAATTTATTAATTGTATGATTTTTTTATTCAAATATTAACATTCAGATTTGACTGAATATTTTCGGAAACGTTTCAATGACTATTTTCATATTTCATTGATCAATTTATCAAACAAATTTTTCAATAAATGTATTTATTTCCAATAAATGTATTTATTTCCAATAAATGTACGTTAAATTAATAATCCGATATCGGATATTTCGAATTTATTTTAGCCATAATATTAAATAACAAAAAGCTTTTTGCCAAGTGTAAATATAAGGTGTAAAATATTCATGAATATGATTAAACCTATTTCCATCTGAAAGATTTTAAATATAGATTGGTTTCAAATTATATTAGGGGATGATTTTAATAGAATTCTAAATTGATGCCGTCCCTATGGGACGATATATTTGTATCTATAGGTACATATATAAAAAGAGGATACTTCAAAGACAGCCTCAAAGTTAAAACAACATGATTTTAAACCTTGTGAATGACGCAGATTAAATAATATTACATAGTATATGTTTTAGGCGTGTGTATTTGGTCACTCACTTTATTTAGTTTAAATTATATTTTCGGTCACTGAATGTTTGACTACATATATAATACTTTATAATATTTTTGACAGTCATGTTCCTCGGTTCATCAGTTATCCTAATTCGGAACAACATCGGCGGGTATTTCCGCCGTGGTTTGGGTGCAAACTTATAGCTGATGTTCGTGCAAAATGGTTGTCTCATAGAAGATGGAAACGTAGCCAATCATTTTGTGACTATGAGAAATTCCGGACTCTTAGGAAGATCGTGAAACGTGGTGTGAGTGAGCGATATACTGTCTATCTTAATGAGATGGAGAGTGCTATTGCGGTTAATCCTAACCACTTTTTCAGATTCATTAAGAGTAAGCATATTTCACATGGTCTTGAGCATTCATTCTCATTTGGTAATAAAAGTTTTGACGGTCCTGAGATCGCCAATGCTTTTGCTTCATTTTTTAGCTCTGTCTTTGACCAGAGTAAACCATCCCTTAATGCTAGTTTGGCTTCACAAATTGGTACTGAGGGTGTCGGTATAGACATTCCGCGGGTATCGCTGGGAGATGTTAGGATGGCTATTATGAAGCTGAAGGGGTCTGTTGGGCCTGACGGTGTGCCCCCTGACGTATTAAAGGTATGCTGTAATTCGCTTTTAGAGCCTCTTCAGTTTATTTTTAACCTTATTCTTGCTTCTGGTAATTATCCTGAAAAATGGAAATTATCTAGAGTCATTCCTATTCATAAGAGTGGCTCTAAAAATGAGGTTGAAAATTATAGACCTATTGCTATTATCTCGGCTATTCCCAAAATTTTTGACATCATCCTTCACCGTTTGATTCTTGCGCAGTTTAAAAGATTATTGTGTGATGAGCAACATGGTTTTACACCCTGTCGTTCCACTACCACTAATCTCGCCTGCTTCACACATTTGATCATGTCTAAAGTTGACGTTGGTCAGCAAGTTGATGTAGCCTACTTTGACTTTCGTAAAGCCTTTGATCAAGTCAATAATGACGCTCTTTTGATCAGGTTAGCTGAAGTGGGTTTTTCAACGCGTCTTCTTAAACTCTTTGCTTCTTATCTTAGTGATAGGAAGCAATTTGTTAGATATGGTCTTTATGAATCTCCTTCATTTTTTACTCGATCTGGTGTTACTCAGGGGTCCACTTTAGGCCCATTACTATTTACAATTCTTATTAATAACCTCCCTAGAGTTTTATGTAATGCATCATGTCTCTTGTTTGCTGACGACGTTAAATTATTTTTTGCTGTCAAGGATGAGAGGCAAGCCTCTCTCCTTCAAGCTGATATTAACGCTGTCTTGGAGTTCAGTTCTAGTTTAGGCCTTGAACTTAATTTACACAAATATGCAATTATGAGCTATGGACGTGCACATTCACTCTATTGTCACGGATATTCCATTAGATCCGTCTTGTTGAAGCGTGTGGAATCTATTGTCGATTTGGGTATCACTTTTGATCCTCAGCTCACCTTTCACAACCATATCAAAAAAGTCGCTGACGTTTCCTTTCGTCGACTTGGATTTGTTTTGAGATATGGAAGATTATTCTCCAATCCTTTGTCTTCTCGCTTGCTTTTCAATTCGCTTGTGAGAAGTAAGCTAGAGTATAATGCGATTGTGTGGAATCCGCATGAAGCAAATTACTCTCTGATGATTGAGAAAGTGCAAAAAGCATTTCTTCGTTTCCTATATAGGAAAGAATATGGGTATTACCCATATCTCTACCCCACTCCTTTCCTTTTGGGCATGCTTGGGTATAATTCCCTTGAACTTCGGAGAAACTTCTCATTAATTCGTTTCGTTCTCCTGCTCTTACGTGGTAATACGTCATGCCCGTTGTTGCTGGAGCAGTTGGGGCTTTATGTCCCTATTCACTATGTGCGTGGTAGACATCATCATTTGCTGGCTGTACCTCCTGCCCGCACAGTCCTTTTTCGAATGGCTCCTATTCCAAGAGCTATCCGACTTCTTAATGAAATCGTTGCTGCCGAGACTGAATGTGATATTTTCCACCTTAGTGAGCGTAAATTGTCGGAAATTACTCTAACCCATTTATCTGGTAGTCTGCGCTCATCATTGTTTTCATGATTGATTGTGATTTATGAGTGAAATTTTGATTAACTCTCTTCCATTTGGGCCTTACAGGGATGTTTTGTATTTGTAGTTGTTTCTTACATATTTATTGAAACTGGCTGTAGGTGCAAGGCATTCCTTATGCTATATTTTATTTGATATTTTTACTTTATCTGTTATTATAAATGCTATTTTTTATGTATGTAGATGTATTTATGTTTATGTTTAATTGTTATTTTGTTTTTTTTCTTTTTTGTGTTATATTTTTTGACCATTGTGGCGCTTTAGGAATTCCTGTTATGCCACAATGGTCTGTTTAAAATAAATAAATAAATAAATATATTCTGTCTGTCAAAAAATACATACTACAATAACTGATCATTCATTTTTTATCTAAATACATACATGTCTTAGTTACTGACGATTTATTAAAAAACACCATTAAATTTGGTGTCCATGTATAATATATTACATGAACATATGCATACTTTTATGAATATAATTATAACGTATAACGTATAAATATGATAATACTAAGTAAAAAAATCATCAGTAGCTATTATAATAGACCTGACATATAAATATGTCAGGTCGTAATTTATGAAAAATAAGAAGCGTTTAAAAATAATAATATGTAGATGTATGTATATATGTACCTACATATTATATATGCATATTTAATATTTGTAAGCAGTTCTTTTTACATAATTTTCAACATAAATTGACCATTGAATATTATGTAATAAATTTGATATATTGGAAATTCTTTTGTATACAATGACATATTTCATGTATGCTTTATATTTTTCAATAGGCTATGGAAATATCGCTCCCAGGACAAAATGGGGCAAAGTGACTACAATCTTGTACGCTATCATTGGAATGCCTCTGTTCCTCCTGTATCTATCGAACATCGGTAAGTTTTCTACAAAATAAATTTATAAATACGAAATTTATTTATTATATTAAGAAAAGATTTCTTTTGACGAAAAAGGCGATATTTTGGCAAGATCTTTCAAGTGGTCTTACGCAATGTGCTGCCTGTGTCGAGGATGTCCAGGAGTGGCCAGAAGGAGAGCAGAAAGGGTCCGCATAAGGACGTCGCGCAATCAAGTCAATCAGGTAAGAGTAAATATGTTCAACAATTCAAAAGAAAATTCAGGTTAGTACACGAGAAAGGGGATGGGGCTAGCTCGGAAAATTCGGCAGCGAGTGAAATATCGTGTTTGCGGTGCGGATTTCGCGTCTGCGAAACTCAAATGAGATTTTTATTATTGTTTCGGTTCACTTTTTTCTGTTTATTGTCTTATTGCCCGGTTAGACGGTTGGATTTGAACGCGATAACCGCTAAATTGAATTTTTATGCTCGCACGAAGCGATATATTATTTTGGATGGAACGTAAGTAAGTAACTTACACAATAGAAATAAAATATGATAAACAATGGAAGGAAACAACGGTTAGATAATATTATAATAATACATTTTGATATATGCTCGCAAAGTGCTACGATTCATTTATAACTTTGATTCATAGCGAAGTTATGTACCATATACATACATACGTACATTCCTATGTATGGGTACAAATATGTAAAAAAACTGTAATTAAAACTATCTTTAATAGCCTCAAATTTGTGATATTAAATCAAAAGTGTTTTGCAAAGTTTAATAACATTTATCACATCATCATCTCGGCCGCTCACCATCCACTGCTGGATGAAGGCCTCTCCAACATGTTTCCACTCTTCTCTGTTTTGCGCGAACCTCATCCATCTCACCCCACACATTTTCCTAATTTTATCTAGCCATCTTCTCTGCGGTCTTCTTTTTACCCTTTTGCATTCTCTCGGGTACCATTCTAGCACTTCTTTTGTCCTCCTTTTATCTATAATTCTAGCCACGTGACCCATCCATTACCATTTCAATCTCTTTACTCTATCCACTCCCCTTGGCATACTTCTCACCCACGTGTTTCACTTCCTGTGCATTTCACATCCATACGTCATCACTGGAAAAACGCATTGATCGAAAACCTTTTTCTTCAGGCAGAGCGGCATTTTTGATTTAAGAACAACATTCAGTCGTCTAAATGCACTCCATTCTAATTTCATACGTCTATTTTTTTAACTCTCCATCTTAACTACCGGACGTGTATATTATTTGAACTAAATATAAATAATTATTTACTTCTTTAGTACATATGTATATTCGCCTAAATGTATTTTATATTTTTTATGAGAATCTTAAATACATATATACATATGTATGTATGTAGATAATGAGCAAACATGTTATATATATTCGTGATATAATTATATTTATTCATGCAAATTTCATAAAAAACTTCGCCAGTTGGGTTTCGACTTTTAATTGAGTTCCGTGAATGTTCAATACACACAAAAGTTGAAGAATTGTAATTGTAAGATATATGTATGCATGTTTTTCACCAGAAAATATTTTGACAGACGTACTTCGATTCGAAAAAATGGTCACCGTACTATACGTTTACTTTGCAATTGTAAATTTCACATAAACACAATGCGTTCGATATGGAAAACTTATTTATTTTCAGTTCCATGCGTCGACCATTTGTCAAACACAGCCTCTGTAGATGTACCGTGAAATATTTGACGTGTTTTTCTCGTTGTTTTGTACACCGTGGGTATAATAGGAGTGAACCGTGCGCGAGAATAAATACAGGGGGAAATTTCCAGAGAGCTATATTGTACGTAAAATACATACACAAGTCTGCTATAGTGCATCACATCTCAATATCTTGCCTGAAAGATGCTTTTTCTGTAAAAGCCGTCTGCATTCAACGCGTCGAATGGAAATTCCGTCTTCAAAGTTTGACTGATTTTGGCGACATGTGTGAAAAATGTATTGAAGTCATTTTTTTTTCATACTCTTCAACGAGATACGTCTCCACTACTGAACGATTGAACTCAAATACAGAGATAACTACCCACAAAAGATATGTCGTCGTTACTTTATAATATTATATATAAAGTGAAATATTTTCGTAATGCGAAAATTCAATATAGATATCTTATAGATACGTGAATACATGCTTATGTTTTTTTTGTGTTATTTATTACAAAAATAAGACACATCAATGTTAAAATAATTGAAAATGAAAATGAATATATCTATAATATGTATCTATGTATATAGGAACATTGGAAAATGGCGTGTATCCAAATCCTCGAAACAATTTCCTAAATCGGTAACATTTTCGGATCACCGCTTGAGAGGAGAGGAAAATCGAAATCGGAGTGCGAATACCGAAAAGAGGGAGTACAAGGGGACCGGAACTGATATTAACGTGACAAGTCGTCCGGGAAAGTTAATAAGATATAAGAGGAGGCTGGAGAATGGCCGCCGCAGAATGGTCACTTTATAAATAACGAAGTATCGCCGAGACGAAACGAATGGCCCAATAATTTCATAACGGAACACTTTCCATCGACGCCTGGCATTTTCTTGATTTTCCGTGGCCGGAATTGATCAGATTTTCTCCGACACTGGTCGGTTAATTTCATTGGGAGCTGACAAAAATCGAATACATCTCCCACATCAAGCGAGTAGCTTTTACTTATATTCGTGACTGATGTTTCGAAGAAAATATACAATTACTACCTGTATGACTACTGTAATGACTACTTGTATTTTTATTTTTATTTTTAAATCCTTTTTATTATCACGAAATTATGTTAACAATACATCTTATATCTATTTTAATAGCTACTGATCTACTGATCATTTTATATTTTACAATTTAATTTAATTTGGTTAGCAATCATAGTATTATATTATTCTAATGTTAATCTACAGCATAATAAGAAAAAGAGCTCAAAAACCTATTTACAATCCTTATAAATGTTCATAATACATCTAATACGTAATATTAATTAAAGACTTTCTAAAGTCGATGACCTAAAGCAGATTGTGTTTGGGTAATCTGTGTTTATATCTAAAGGGTATAGACATTTTGTTGTAAACACCGAAACTTCACAAGTGTGTTAGTATGGTTATTAGTGATTCTGTCATAGAATCTACTGGTTAGTTTGTTAGTAATGTCTGTAACAAACGGAATATTATATATGGCATGCAGTTTTTTCAGGTTAGTATATATAGGTGTATTATAAATTATTTTTAGGGATTTATTTTGTATTACTTGGAGCTTGGAAAGGTTAGTATTCGAGGCGTTATTCCATACAGGTGAAGCATAGGTTAATAATGGTAATATGAGCGCGCGATATATTTTTATTTTATTTTGAGTTGATAAAGAACTATGGCGATTAAATATTGGATATATTGAGGATATACCCCGCATCGCCTTGCATTTCGCTCCCTCAATGTGAGGTGCCCATCTCATTATTTTATCAAACGTTACTCCTAAATATTTTATTACTGACTGCCATTTCAAATAGCTACCTGTATATATATGTACATTATTAAAGGATTCTAGCATATACACTAGCATCGTCATAGCATCGTGCACTGCTGGAGCTATTGAATACTAGTAGAGAGGTTGTGGGTTTAAGTCTCGGCCCAATACGCTGCTGGCGATAAATTGTAGATCGAACGTCTCATATTAGAATTTTCCGATTTTTTAGATTTATTGTTGTAACGAATCTAATAAATTGTTATCCTCACAAATCCGAACTATTAGCATCTCGAATTTGCTGAATCTTATAAAAATATGCTACCTACATAAATTATTTATCGCAAAAAAATTGATGATTGTTCATAGATGTCAATACAATATGTTCATATTGTATTGTATATACTGTTATGTTTAATTGTTAGTACATACAAAATGATCGAACCATATGAGTCGCCTTTGGGTAGTTTCTGTAATGAATTGCAAAAATACTGAAATTTCCGATATTTATTAATTTATTTTTTAAATAAAGGCCTTACAGGTAAACCTCAATTTGCCTTCCTGGCAAATTACAAACAATGCAGCATTTTTATTATTACGCTGAATTACGAGATACTGAAAACTCGCAAATTAACGAAACATCTATGAATTGTACATACATTTTATTGTACAGTAATCATACTCAAATAGTGGTAACATAGTAGGTAGGAAGGACTTTAGCCAATTTTTAATCGGGAACCGTTTCAATAATGAAATCAGAGAAAATTGGCAAACTCTGATGAAATGATCGACCTGGAGTCACAAATATTCAGGTCTGACCAGCAGCACTACAGATATACTCTAAAATAATAGAAAAAAATATTTTCAATCGAGATCAGCTCATGGGATCGAAACCGGCACCTCTCGGTGTTAGGCAGAAGTTTAACGACCGAGCTATGCTGCTGGCTATGATATCGGTATTATCGAAAGAACAAAGAACAATATCAATATAATCGGTACTACTGGTGCTTTTTTTTAATTAATTAATTGTTAAAAAAAAAACAGTACTCTCGATATCCCGCGCACCGCTTGCATGTTTCAACATGTTTATTAAAATGTACGCCAAACTCAAACTTTTAAATACTAGATATTCTCAGTCTCAGGTATAAAATTATTATAATTTTTCGTAGAAATTTATGTAATTTTGTTTAATTTTTAGTTTTTTTTTTTGGCAATTCCAACTTAGGCTTATCAGATATCCAAACATCGCTCTCTGGAGATACAATAGTCAACCGCCAACTGGGGAATCAGGAATAAATTATATAAATTATGATAAAGACGCATATGGGCTATATTTCAAAATTTAAAGTAAAAAGTTGCCAGTTAAAATATAGATAGTATCTCTATTTAAATTTATAAAACGTTATTTTGACAAATCTGCACGGGGCGGATTTTACACTCGTTATTGGTATACTTTTATAAAAGTTAAATCGCTTAGAATCTTTCTGGGCATAGTGTAATCCTCACCATATGGTTGCGAAAAAAGAAAGTAAAATTACCATAATTTACAACTGAAACTTCTTCAAAAATGGCGAAAAATAAATACGTAATACTGCTTAAAATTATTTTACATTGAAATCCCACGCCGATAATACATATAATTTAAACCCATACAATAAGCATTTTTAAAAGCTTTTATTTGGTGTTGTATTATCTGCTTTTATACCTGTTTTCAAACAATATACAATTGGTCGTTTTCGTAGTTTTTATACATTGAGATATAATTTTCGATAAATTAAATGTGCGAATTTGAAAAAAATCGATACTATCGGTATTTCTTTTTTTTAAATATCGGTATTACCAAAGGCTTATCAGTAATATCGGTCTTACAATCCCTAATGGCACAGTATGCATGTAATGAAAAAAATATAAATATATATCAACAAGGAAATTGACATAAAGTGAACTGATTTTTACAAGGCTCTTCCATATTTCACTTCGCTCATTAGTCTGACAGCATTTTATATTATTATACTGTGAAAATATCTTTCCTAAATTACGAATGATATACATACATATATTATGACAATATCTAACTTAACATATCAAACTTAACTTATGTATACACCTATGTACTATCAACATAATTAAGCCTATATTAAATTACATCGAAAACAAATGACTCAATTTGATATTCACATTATTATATCATGTAAATTACACACAAGTGCGTGTGTATTATATAATATACATATACATATATACAATCACGCACGAAGAACATACATATTTACCATTAGAGCTAGGCACTTGAAAACGTCAATCGACCAAAGCCTAATTGTACGATAAACATCAATAGTTTTGACGACACTTCATCTATCGCATGAGGCGTGTACCTACTTACCCTGTTGTCCCATTGTAGGCTTTCACGGCGGACGTTTTAGCCGAGTAGTTTATTCACAATGACTGAAATACACGACAGCATCCGTCCCCCGAGCAAAAGATGAAAAGCAATCATCCCACACGTCCCGTCCAAAAGGTTTCGTTTCCTTGATGCGGACATGTCACTCCGCTACACCTGCTTATGTGAATCAATATTTCATCCGAGTGTTCCACGACGGCAGTAGGGAAAAAACGTTGATTGAAAAACTAAGTGAAAAATGACCCACTTTATATATGTACGTACCTTTATATGTGTGATCGCACGCATCTACACATTTTACAATGTGTAGTTTCCCCCGCGTTGTTTATACTCGCTTGCTTCGTATTATATTATTTATAGTGATCTGAGAGTGCAATAGATTGATTTCAAAAAGTTAATTTATTTTTTTATTTATTTAACATATTAGCCAAAGTGACATTACAGAGATCTCCAACGCGTCACTGTGGCCGGTCATTCAGTAATAATAACATCATAACAGTAATAATAACTTATAAAAATAACAATATTGACACAACATCATTAAAATCATAAAATCATAAAAAAAACATAGATAAAGTAATAACAATCATTCATATTTATAATAGGCAAAATCAACCACTGGCATTCCTCAACAACCACTCAACCAGATTAGTATATTTTATATTGAAGAGGTCAATTTCACCAGAAATCCGGTTGAGCAGATATATAGCCCTAGATATAGGAGCCGTTGTCAACATATTTGTGCGAGCCACAGGAGGAACAAACAAATCACGATATCTCAAGTCCCTGAATTTGCTAGGTGCATTAAACCTAAATTCATTTAGAACCTGAGGATTGTGAATTATCCCATTCAACAGCTTAAAAAAGTGCCTTCCCAGTAACATATTCCGACGAGACTCCAATGAGTTGAAACCTAACGCCCCTAATAGGAATGCACTAGGATATAGCCAAGGATAATAACCATACTGTTTCAAATAAAGATATCTGAGAAACCGTTTTTGGATTCTCTCAATCTTCAATGATTCCATATAATAGAAGAAAATTCCAGAATACTACGTACTAAAGATTCATAAAGAATTTTAAGCACCAACGTACTCTGGAAAGGTTTGCTAACTCTTAGTAAGAATCCCAGCATTTTTGTGGCTCGCAAACAAATATTGTCTATGTGTCGTTTAAATTGAAAATTATTCGAGAACAAGACCCCCAAATCACAATATTCATCCACAAACTTTAATTCAACACCACTTAGGCGATATGGATAAATCAAGCGATTTGAAGATCTTGCCACATTGAGAACACAGCATTTTTGAATGCTAAAAAATAATTTATTATCGACAGACCAACTTGACAGCGCATCTAAGTCCAATTGGAGAAGGGCTGCGTCACTATGAGACTTAACTGTCATAAAAATCTTAAGGTCATCAGCGAATAAAAGATAGTCTGAATACTTGATTATTTTTGAGATGTCATTAATGTAAATTAAAAAGAATAATGTCCCTAAGTTGGACCCCTGAGGTACCCCAGAATGTGAAATAAACTCATTTGAGGAATTAGGGTGAAAATAGACAAATTGCCTCCGATTTTCAAAGTAATTTTGTATAAGTTGCATCAAGCCATTTGATAACCCAAAATTTCTTAACTTCACAAACAAAACATTATGGTCTACCATATCAAAGGCCTTCATGAAATCGGTATATACTACATCAACTTGGTTTCCCGCGTCAACCGATTTGGTTACATAATTGGAAAAACATAATAAATTAGTAACTGTTGAACGAGAACTTCTAAACCCATGTTGTTGATCGATCAAATATGGTTCACAGTGATTGTAGATATACCGATGTAAAATTGCCTCGAACACCTTGGCAGGAGCAGAAAGTAGCGCAACCGGTCTATAATTTGTAATTGATAAAATGTCACCTTTTTTAAAAATGGGAACAATTTTAGTGATTTTCCAAAAATCAGGAAATATTCCCGAATTTAATGACAAATTGAAGATAAAGCATAGTGGTTGCGTTAAAGGAGCTTTGCAAGCTTTCAACACATACGCAGGAATGAGATCTGGACCAGCCGAAAGTTTTTGTTTCAGTCTGTTAAAACCATAAATTAAGTCATTTTGATTGCAGCAATCTAGGTTTAGAAAAGGGAACCAGCCATTGTCTGATATACTGTTAGACTGACCTTGTACAGATTGACTACTCCGCACAATATTGCTAAAATGTTCACCAAACTTATCAGCAATATTTTGGGAACCATGTACCTCACAGTTTTCATAAATCATAGTGCCAGGCATATTTTTAGTAAAACGTTTAGAATTAATAAGTGACCAGAAAGCAGACGGCTCCTTAGATAGTGCAATTTCACAATTTAAAATATATTTTTTACGGCATTCATCCATAGTTGATTTTACTAATTTACGCAGATATAGAAAATCAGCACGTGCTATGCAACATTTCGTTGTTTTCCAAATTTTATGGACGTAAATTTTTCTTTGAATAATCTTAATTAAATCTTTTGAAAACCATTTAGGATACTTATAATCGTTGGATAACTGGGCAAATTTCTTTTTATTAAAAATGCCATTACATTCATTATATACAATATTATAGAAGGTGGAAACAGCTATATTTACATCACAACACTTATACAACTCATTCCAATTACAATTGGCCAGACTATTTCCTAATTTAACCAGCTTATCTCCATATTCAAATTTCCATCCAGGTATCATTTTTCCATCAGAACACAACATATTATTAATATTAAATTTAGCTGAATTAAAAATATTATCAACATCAAGTGCTGGATGATAAATATCCTCTGTAACTAAAGGATTAGACGCTCTTGATACAGATATATTAACACAATCAATATTAGTGAAGATTAAATCTAAAATAGAACCATTATAATTGTTTTTAATAAAATTGATTTGACTTAAATCTAACAAAGATAAAACAAAATTAAGATCCTCACCCGAACAGTTCGAGGAGATTAAATTAAAATCCCCAATCAAAATTACACGCCCCTTGGATAAATCTAAAACATTTGAGACAATCAAATTAAAAAAATCCCTATAAGATTCAGGCGTTGATCTAGGCGGAAAGTAAACAACACATATATATAATAAGAATGGAATACAATACAGTTTCAACTTAAGCCACACACATTCACTTCCTTTCTCTAAACGATCAAGTCTCTCTATTGTAACATACTTGTTGCGTTTCACTGCTAACAAAACTCCTCCACCTCTCGTAGGTCTGTCCTTGCGGAAGATTGAGTAAGTTCCGTCCAGCAATTCCGCATTATGCACAGAGTCGTCAAGCCAGGTTTCCGTTAGTACCAGGATATCAGCACATTGTATAGCCGAGTTAGAACCTAATTCATCCAGTTTAGACTTAAGGCCTCGTACATTTTGATAAAAAATGGATGTGCTTATATTATTGCCGATCAATTGAGACTTTCTCGGAAGAGGACGTGGGCATCTTTGTACTTCTCCGAAAAAACCACTCCCTTATACCGGTTCCCTCTGGCCAAAATTCGGACACATTAATTAATTTAAAATTATCCACATCCACTGTAATTTTAAAAGATGTACTAAAAGAAGTCTTTCGTAATTGATCTACTAAAACGTTATCATGGCCCAGTTTTTTTGATACATATTCTTTAACTGCTTCCACAGTACAATCGTTCGTTAGGTGGAAAATATGTAGATATTTTCTAATTTTCGTCACCTGAAGATTGGCATGTGGTGCTCCTGAACCACGCATAAACGGTCTAGTAGAACGAGGTAGCGAGGGCCGCAAGGGTTGAGATGTCGCCAAAGGATCAGTAGAAGGCTGGTCGACATCGTGAGTGGATGGCACTGAAGCAGGAACAGACACAGGTTCTGAGCGTGGTAGCGAGGGCTGCGAGGGTCGTAACGGCGCCAAAGAACCAACTGTATCACCAGTGATAGCTGCAGTAGAGACGGAAGCAGAGGCAACAGCCGAAACAATGGCTGAGTCCGAACGGGTCGATGAAGCAGCGTTTGACAGCTGATATCGTTGTTTACTACGTCTTGGCCGGCTATTGGTTGACGAAGTATTGCGCTGATTGGATGCAAGAGGCAAAGCAGGTGTAGAAGGGGGCGGAGAGAGTGCAGAGACAGATGGTGGTATTGTTGCAATCTTTCCAGCCTCAATTTGAGCAGCCAGAGAACTGAAAGAATCAGCAATGAACAGCTTTAGTTCACGGGAATCCTTGGTGAGCTGGTCCACTGCATGCTTGAGGTTGGACAACAGATTGGGAGAGTCAGGCGCCCGCGAGGATTCCTCTTCAGCTCGCGCCAACATGGCTATTTGAGAGGTGGCCTCCATCAAATCAGCCTTTTTTGAGTTTGAGAGGATATTAGTTTTCCCAGACAGGTCATCGGTAATCGCACCACACAATTTATATATCGCTTCGAAGCGCGACATACTAATTAATAATTAATAAGTATAGACAGAACGACGCACGTCAACCACGTTCAAAAGGCCGGCCGTATATGTGGATTAGTCTAAATTAACTTCTTATAGGCCACCCAAACTTTCCGAAAACTCTATGAGACTCTGCGTAGTTTTCGAAAAGTAAGATTTTATATAGTAGGTTTAAGCCTATCTATCGATTGAATAAAAAATTGGAATACTACAGCCTTTTTTACCCAATTACAATCTTGGACCCAATTACACTGAGCAAAAACAAAAAAATAACCGGAGTGAGGCCTAATCAATTTTTACTAAGCTTTGATTCACTGAATTCGAATATGGCAATTGGTCTAGCCCAATAACTACATACATGAAATTTTGAGAAAAATATATTTTTGACTATTACATTTCTCTAGATAATTAATTATACAAATTTTAAAGCATCAAAAGATCACAAGAAATAGAAAATATATTTGACTAATTATGTTTAATTTTAATTTTACTTAATTAAACAGTGGTGGTTTCTGCATTTAATTTTATATAAATTTCATTATATATTCACGTCATTATCTACATATATATGTATATTCAAGACCATAGTGTCTTTCATTTGAATGAAAGATTCAATTTAAGAATGTATGTATGCTACGCGAGAAAAAAAAATGAATTTTGGAATATTATCGGTAAACTCCTTGGGAAAAAAAGCGAAGATTTAAACCATATAAATATATATTTATTAAATATATTTATCGATATTTTGGATAAATATAATTGATTTGATATCTTTGATTGATATTTTGAAACTAAATTTATAAAAAAATACTTTTACTGTATGAATTTTGGATGATTATTTTTATTACGGTCTTTGAATGAAGCTTTATTAAAAACAGTGTACATACTATGTATGTATTTATGTGCTTATGACCCAAAGTGAGTTAAGATTTTAATAAATAATCAAACATTATATTTTTCATAGAAATTATCATTATAAATTTATGTATGTATATTTTTTTTCATTGAGCTTCAAATGGATTCATTATTCAATATAAAATTTCCAGCGATTTTTTTCTATTCTATAATAAAAGGATTAAAATAAACTAAACGTATAAATTACTGCACAATACGGTTGTTTTCTGAGATGACGTTGTTACATCTAGTTGTTGTTATCTGTCGGATCAAACTATCATAATTCATTTAATAAAGTTTCTGCATATATACATATATATGTACATATTTTTATCGACCTTCCGCATATGTATTTGTACAAATGTATATGTATATACATATATTAGGGTACATAAAAAGCAACTTTCCTTGTTATTATTTTTATGCTAAAAATGCTTTTGGTGGAAAAACTTAGTATAGACGTTGAAGAACAAGATATGTAGACTAGATTAAACTAATTTCATTCCTTTTAAAATTTTATTTTACATGTTTCGACCTGTCAACAAACACTACTATTTTCACTTAGGTTTTCTTTACTTTTTTGCACAAATTGATCTGTTTAAACGTATTGTGCTTATTTTATCTGAATAAAATTAATGTGATATGAAACAATAGGATGTCTACTTTTATTCTAGTAAAACAAAATTTGCTCGAATTTGCATTTGAAAAAAATAATCAATAATAATTAAGAGTATTTTGGAACTCCAATTTTTTTTTACTTATTTACATTCTTTATTTATATTCCAGTTTCTGAGTATTCTGTCATGTCTATGACCCAAAAGCATCTACATGATATAATAAGAGGACGTACCAAAAGTCGTTTTATTCAAAATTTTAAAGATTTAGAAGAAAAAAATTAGTAACTGTTACAAAGTGCCCTCCTACGAAACTTGAAGAAATTCGAAAAATTATCAACTATTTTAAAATTGTTTACAATCATCAATAACTCGCACGTAAAGTTATTTTCTGGTAAGACACGTAAAAATATATTTTTGACCTGGTTTTCAGGCCAAATAGCACTATGTGCAACGCTAGTATAAAATAATTTAAATGTCATAATCCAAATTTCAACCTCACGTGGAAATTTCACCCAGATCGCATTCTAATACTTTTTCAACGAGAGACTCGAAAATTTGAAGGGAAATAAAAGCGAACAGCTTCACCTTCACATGCGAACACGAATACAACACTAACTGTACGAGCTCGTACATATTATTATCGTCGTTATGCGTTCAGCGAGAGGCAAAGGTAGAGGTAGATTTTCGAGGATCGCCCAGGGGTGGGTTTGAGAGGAGGTTTTCCTTTTGACTCGAGGATAAAGCGGCCATATTACATCGCGGGATTTGTCGGTTACAGCAACGAATGAAATAAAACGCGCAGTCGGCATCGCCTAATCCATTAGCGAGACCTCCCCGGCCAAAAATGAAAATAAATCACGTGAATACACCCCCAGCAGGCAGGCACACACGCGAAATTCGTATCGAATATACATAAAACTCGCGTAATCTTGAGAAGACAGTGTGGCAAGCCGTGTGCGCGCTTTTCCTCCGAGCGACACTTCCGCTTTTCCGGCGGGTCGGAAAAATCGCGACGTTTTGTATGAGGCGCTTATCGCGTGAGATTGAAACAAGTCTGCTTTTCTAAATAGAATATTTTAATATACATACATATACATAGCTACATACATAGAAAAGCTTCAATTAAATATTAATATATTTTGAAACATAGTCATGTGTATTACTGTTTGAATTTTAAAAATATGTAAACGAAATTACAAATATAGTAATTTTTAATTAAAGATACATAAGTTATACGCGAAACGAAACGTTTTATAACCAAAAAATTGGCAATTAATTTTATATAAGCTAGAAATGGTCACGAAACGTTGACGCAAGCAATTAAGCATGTCAAAAAAACCTTATATAAAAGAGCAAAAAATAAGCTCAAAAAGCTAAACATTTATAAAAATACTCTTTTTAGTTATTATAAGCTATTTATCTTCTAATATGTATTTATATTTATAGCAAAAATTTAAATGCTGTATTTCAAGTATTTTTTCACAAACAGATAATAGTGAAACAGTCAGTAGGAATAAATATATCACTATATTCAACAAAATGGTGATGTTTTTTACTGTGAATCATTAAAAAGTGGACCAGATCTGATTTTCAAATGAATTTGCAAACATGCATACATACATATGTATATCAAATTTAGCATTTAACAGCTGTAATTTTATTTGATTATTCTAAAATAAAGTTTCAAGAAGATACTCCGATCAAATGTAAACATCAATTAGCGAAATATAAACACACAATGTCGATAAATGATATCAAGTTATGTTTCGACTCGAAGGATTTAACGCTAATTTGTAAGAAATGTTGTTTACATTAATTAGCTTCTATTTATTAATACAGGCATAAATATAAGGACACGTTTCCAAGAATGCGAGACTTGAATAAGCTTAGTAAATAAAGTCGTGTAAGTCTTAAATCAACAACGTATGTAGGTCTTAAATTAATGATAAAAAGCCGTTTTAAATTTTAGTTACACACATATGTTATTTATACTGAAAAATCATTAAAATGGGTTCAAAAACATGTACACTCGAAATGTTATTTAACATCGAAACAATCGCGTCGCGTCTCAATATTTTATTTTATTTATTGAAAAATCAACAGACAACAAGATGTAGACATGCATAAAAACAAAGAGTAAATATATAATATATACAACATCCGAGTCCAATTACAGATTTTTACAAAGATAAACAAATGAAAAAGATAAATACAAGATAAACAAATGAAAAAGATAAATACAAGATAAACAAATGAAAAGGAAAATAATACAAGCTAATAATATGACTAAATAGCACATTGCATAACTAAACTAAAGTATTAAAATATTGGAAAAAGGTTATAAAATAGAATAGAAGAAGAAATTAATCAATCGGTCAAGATTCTCTTGATGTTATTCCTGAATTGATGTAGGGAAATACGGAACAGATCAACCTCATTCAGCTCCCCGTTAAACATACGATAAACACGCTGCAGATAAGAATATTTTTGGGAATTAGTATTGAAAGGATTAAATGAAAAGAGTGCAACGTGTCTAGAACACCTAACTGGGATCCTGAAATCAACCTTATTCAGTAAATCAGAACAATCATGGAAACCATTTATGAGCTTAAAGAAGAATGTAGCATCAGCAAGTCGTCGCCTGACAGAAAGATTGTTAAAAGATAGGATTTTTAAAATATCGGGAACAGTAGAATGGGTATAGATAGGAAAAAGGTAGCGTAAGGATTTAATAAATTAAAGTTGAACTTTTTGAACACAATTAATATGGGATAAATAAAAATGTGACCAGATAATTGAGGCAAATTCAAGGTGAGACCTTACAAAGGAAAAATAAAGTAATTTAAGTACATAAGGATCATTAAAGTGTTTTGTTGAGTGGAGTAGGAATCCAAGAGATTTAAATGCTTTGTTGATAATGAAGGAAATATGTTCAAAGAAATCGAGTTTATTATTGAGTATTACACAAAGATCCTTTATAGAAGATGATGTGTTTAGATTTGAATGCTTTAATTGATAGTGATAGGTGATAATAGACTTATTTCTAGTGAAATTTAAAATATATATGTAGTATATATTAGGTATTATATGTATGTGTGTATCTAGGTTCAATTTGAAATAACGCACGAGCCGTTATATTTGAAAGGTCCAACTTTCAGTTCCAAAAACACTATTTATATTTGACTTAATTCACAAACTGGTATCACGTATTTTAATTCGATATGTCCAGAATCTTGTAAAAGCAGAATATATGTATTACAGACCGCTGGTATTTTTAAATATTGTTAAACGGAAAACATTATGTTTAATTTTTTATGAAATATTTCTCGAAATTAATAAAAGTGAACGTATGTATGTATGTATGCCATTTTCAAATATAACGGCTCACATGTTAATTCATATGAGTGCGTTTTTAATAAAAATACATACATACGAAATAAATAAATTCAATTTAAATGCTACCCTGGATATATGTACATACATATATACATATATGGGTCTTAATATGAAATTTTCATTTAGTAGAATGTTTGAAATTTATTATAATAATGTGACGTGTAATATCAACGAAGTCAATCAGTTAAAGGCCAACTATGTAGAACGGTATAATGTTTTATAAAAATCACAATTTTTATCGCGCTTTATCTCCATCCGTATAAATCACGGTTTTTTATACTCACTTTTTAAAACGAACAAAAAAACCGGTAAAAACACTTAATTGTCTGAGTTTTTCTTTATTTTTTCGGCAGCAAAAGACAAAAATTCTTTCTCCGGTTTAAAAGCCAAATTCATTTCAAGCGCGCGCGCAAACTTTTATTTTAAAGATTTATGATGAAAGTTTCGCTCAAATCTTTTACAATAACCGGATAGATTTTAGCGTAATGCTAAAATGAACAGCCATTGTTTCAAACGTGACTTACACGCGCCGGGAAAACGATCAAAACAACACACCACACCAATTGAGAATTCGAAAAAAATTAATGATGCCACTAAAATGTTAAATGTTTCGATTTTGATGTTCTCTTTTCTCGGTCCAGTCGTCGAGCGTCATAGCCGAATACAGAGGCTCGAACCTGGGGAGTCGACCGCCTTCAGTCCACGTGGAGATGTACGAGGATAACGGGATCCTGGGAGGTGGCAGAGCTCATGTTCATGCAGAAAACGACAATGCAAACAGCGAGGAAGATGAGGATGAGGACGATGAGGGAGAGAGTGAAGTGACTCTGGAGGATTACGACCCCCAAACGGTCACGGTGCCCATAACGCTCTGTCTGGCCATCATGGTGGGGTAACTGAATCACTTCAATCTTGAATAAATTTAAATTTTCAATTTTATTCCACTTTTTCGTTGCCGCTTTGTATATTTTCAACGACCTTCTATATACATGTATGTGTGTTATTTTAGGTATATACTGTTTGGTGCGGCCCTGTTCGGCAGATGGGAGTCGTGGGATTCCATAGACGGCTCCTATTTTTGTTTCATATCATTGAGTAGGTAATATAACGCACGATAAAATCAAATATACTGAAATTAAATTAAGGCTCTTATTTTCTTTACGGTTAGGATGTAATTTATATTTGATGGGAACGCGTAGGATTCAATTTATCGCTTATGAAATGGGCCGCAAGTAACCGAAGATTTTGATTGATAACCTTTTACCAAATAAACAGTATCAAAAGATTTCATTTCATATACGTATGTGCTTCCAATTGATCGAGATGTTATAAAAAGTACTCTCAAAAATGCTAAAATTTAAATGAAATGAATTTTAAGCTTCATATACACATATATATACATCTCTTTCGAAATTATATATTAGATTACATATATCAAATATAATTGGTGAAATTAATTCAATAATATATTAGTTAAATATATGAAAGTATTCAAATAGATACTTATGCGCATTAAATTGATTGAAATCGTTGTATATATGAATTTCGATTTGAGATAGATATTTCAATACAATTTACGACGCTTGAATTCACCTGTTAAGTTTTAGTACTGAAGCTATAAACTGTATACATATAAATGTTATATTTACGTCTAAATCACTATTTAAGATGGAAATCGGCAGTGATGACGTTCACTAGTGTAAATTCTCAAATACATACAAGTGATTCCATTAAATTGAAATTATTACATCAAACCACTCATGTAGATAATATATTGACGAATTTTGAATAGAAATGAAGCGTGAATATGTATATCAATAGAAAATTTTCAAATGAGATGCTTTTAAAGCTCCATCAGTTTATCATTTAAATACTGCGGAAATATAAACAATAGAGCACATGGGTAATTCCAAAGGGACTCGACATGACATGAACTAAATATTTACTTTAGCAATGTTTTTAGTTAGGCTAACAATTTCGAATAAACACAAAATGTTTCACTAAAACATTCAATTTTCTAATTTTTTGCATCTAGTATCGGATTTGGAGATATCGTGCCCGGAGATAAGATATACGCGGCGAAGGAAATAGATCTCAGCTTTATATTTTGCTCCATGTACCTGATGCTGGGTATGGCACTGATAGCGATGTGCTTCAACCTGATGCAGGTACGATTTATTGACATAAACCAACATATTCTATTTTACGACACGCATTGTATGCATATAAATATTTGTATAATATTATTTTAGGAACAAGTTATAGCTATCATGGGAGTTGCCAAGAGAGGATTAAAAAATATACTACGCTGCAAAAGATGACGATTGTAGAATAGTAGGACTATTTATTTACAATATACTTATGTATTATCAATAAAAGCTATTTATATGCGAGAATTTCTTTGTTTCATTATACAATTTATGTATTATATAAATTGAATGTTTATTTTTTTAAATTTAAGACTTTTTTCCTCTTACATAACAATATAAAGGAGGCAATGCAATATTTTTATCACATCTTTTTCAAGTGTATCTTTTCAAATCAAATTTCATTTTCCCTGTCACTTTTTCCTCAAAACCCCGAGGCTTTCCTTTCCACTGCGAAGGGTAGACGTCGTTCTTTATTTTCGAGTTCGAGATTTCTATCTGGGAAAATATTCAAGTTTTCGACTCGGAATTGAATTAAATATAATCGTAAGCAAGATAAGAGAAAGCAAATTTCGCAACTGCTGAACTCATATTCTACATTCCATTGGAACGACAGTGCATTGCCACTCTGCGTAACGTTATTCGACAATAGAAGGGAAAATCGCAAGGAAATTGGAAAATTCCGAACATTGGCGACGGTAGAATGTTTCGCAAAGTAGACTGAAATTTGTTTTTCTTTTATTGTAAAGGCAAATGCTTAACAAAATAACGATACTTTCGAAACGATATTACAATTATGTATAATATATAAAGTTTAGCAATTACCTTGTAAGTATTTTAATTCGGAGTAATTTGATTAATTGAATTAATTGAAAGGTAATAACGGAAAGCGTCTGTATTTACATATGTAAATAATAATAAAAGAAAAAATTTATTTTACTTATATGTAAAATAGTTTTAAAAATAAATAATAAAATTATCAAATTTAGCGGACCATATTTGTGATTTTGGCAGTTCGTTGAAGTATATAATATATACATACATATGTATGTTGAAATATAGACATCGAAGCGTCTAGAAGCAGTATAATGTACTTCGTTTCCGCTGTTTTATTGTTATAAGAAAAATTCTCTCTTGAATAAATACGCAGTTTATATAACATAAAAAACAACGTGATAAATTTTCGTAAAATATATAATAGAAATATTATATAGTATATAGCATATGTACATATATGCATGTATAAACCAGATTATGTTTAATTTTTATAAGACAGCATATATGTATGTATTTATAATTTTATTAGATACGTAAATTCGATGTATGTAATGCATTTGATGTTTTTTTCATTGAAATAATTAACATACGGGAAATAAAATGTATAAAATGCTTGCGCTTAAAAATGCACAGTAACATTATTACGAAAAATGTAAGTATGCCATATTGGAAATAAATATTGAAAATTTTATACAAATTTAATTTTGGAATAATAACATTCTATGAAAAGGTTCGATATTTTTCTCACCAAAATACAAACACGTGTTGCCTTAAATAACGTTTTGGGAAAATAAATTTCCCAAAAATATTAAGAACATTGCCGAATCAAAACAAACAAGCTTAAATTTTAAGGCGCATTGGAATGAAATGATTGGCAACGTTTTGATGAAGAAATTTAGCTGAGTGCACAAATTTTGATTCGCTGAATGAAATCGAATCTAATATAAACGGATGATTAATTAACTTAAGATAATGAATTAACCGTATGACCATAATAATTATATGGATTCATCACTGATATAAGTTTAGATAGTATAAAACATTAGATAATACCATACAAATTTATTTTAAGCCTTCCTTGTATATATCTATGTAAAAATAAAAATAATCGTAATACAAAACTATGTATATACATATATAAGATTGGGTACCATTTATCGGCCCGGTAAATAAAAGAATGCCCCTCTCTAAAATAGCTCGCCCGACAGATTCGGTTTTCGCCCGGCAAAATCAAACGTCAAATGGGTTGCCAGTAACAAAAATAAAATTTGTCAAAAATAAATACCTTAAATAAATAAGTGTTGGCTGCTAACATATTACGATTACCCAGTGAAAATGTTACTGGTTATGAATTCACTGAAACGTCAAATCTTATTTTTGTTACTGGCAACCCGCTTGACGTTTGATTTGCTGGGCTAATGCTGATTTTGTCATGCAAGCTATTTAAGAGATGTTGATTTGACATTTGTCGTAAAATTTATTATACAGCGGTGTCAAAAATATTTTTCCCTGTACGAATTAGTGAGACATCTATGTTAAAGATAATAAATTTTTGAAATCATATTCAAATAGTGGTGACATATTTGATAGGATGATTTTTTCCATTTTTATGGAGGAACAGCTTCAATTTATCTGAATTCAGATAAATTGGCAAATTTTGATAGGAAACGATGGCTTTGGAGTCACAAATATCCAAGTCAGACCAGCAAAATTTAAGATTATACACAAAATAAACTCTTTTCCATCGAGGTAAGCTCACGGGATCAAACCCGGCGACCTTTCGGTGCTTAGTATCAACGCAACCACCGAGCCACTGCTGGCCATATAGTACTGTTACGTACGCCGCGGATTAAGCGAATAGAATCCCAGAGACCGTGTGACCGTTCAAGGATTATCTGTTACGGATATCTGTTAACGGATTAACTAAGTGCATACCGTGCGACCGGTATAAGTGGTTTCAAGGATTAGCGACAGGCTAAGTGCAAGTAAGCTAAACAATGATTGCACTTCTCATACCGTGGGAATTCATATCCGAATACGTGACTATACAGTAGGTAAACAGATTAGACGTCCTGAAAGATCTACCCCTTATAAGACGGTACGTAGGCGATATCATGTCATTCTGGACTGAGCACTGCCAGTGCGTGTATCTCCTTAATCATCAATAAATGCTGTGAAACGAATGTTGGCCTTTTACTTGGATCCTCCACCCACCCCTACGCAACAGTACCTTTCGTTATACCAAAGTACATATATACGCAAGCTAACACTTTCAGATTGTGACCCAAAAAATATTTACACTACGGTTTGGTTATATGCCTAAATACAAAAACATAATAGTATCTCGATACAATTGAAGATTATCTATTTTTTTTTTAATTTCATACTTAAAAGGTGGCATGTCCTATTGATCCAATTTTATACATATGTATATTATCCAATGATGCCTTTTTGGGTAGCCGCTGAGCGACATCTATTGCTTAAATTTATAGATTGTAAATTTTGAAATCATATCCAAATAGTGGTGACAAATTTGATAAGACGGTTTTTCCAATTTGATGGTGAACCGTTTCAACGATGAAATCAGATAAATTGGCAAACTATGATAGGAAAAGATCGACTTGGAGTCACAAATATTCAAGTCTGACCAGCAAAATTTAAGATTATACACAAAATAAACTCTTTTCCATCGAGGTCAGCTCACGGGATCAAACCACCGAGCCACTGCTGGCCATATAGTACCTTTCGTTATACCAAAGTACATATATACGCAAAATAGTATATATAGTCACAAATACCAAAGTACATATAGTCACAAATATTCAAGTCTGACCAGCAACACTACAGGTAATGCTCGGAATAAATTCCTTTCGATAGAGGTCAACCCAGAGCTTGAGCCCGAGAACTTCTCGGTGGTAAAAAAAAACGCAACCACCAAGCTCTGCTACTCTCTCAATTCATGTACAATTTATGACAATGAAATAAAAACGCACGATGTGTATAGCGTTTGTACTAGTACGAGTTGTTAAGGGCAACTTTCGCGCGCGTAATAATAGATCCTTCAGCGAGGTGCAAAATTTTTACATAATTCACGTTGATTGCCAGTGCAAAAATGAGGTATTGGTTCGTTCAACGTTTGGCGTATTACATTTTAATTTCCTGTGTGGGATAACTGGCACACTGGTGTGTATAATTCGGTTTAGCTTGATGGATGTGAACCGTACCAAAGTCGACATTCGCTCGCGCGCTCAAACACCCCTTTTCCAAGCCCAGTAATGAGATTTAAATATGTATTGTTACATTTTATAAACAATTCGAATCCCGATCTCTGTATTCTGTGCGTCTGCCAGCCGCGGGACAATATTGAATTTTCTACGAGGCACTGCCGACGAGCTAATAAATCATGTCGGATAATGTTTCGAGTTCATCGTAGGCGGTTTGCAAACATGTTGTTGTTGTTGTGTGTTTGTTTCACTTTTTTGCCCGTTTCGGAGCCAATATTGACAATGTCAACGATGAAAATGTGAATTTGTTTATCTTTTGATTAATTTTTTACATTTTTAAGGTTTAGTCTCTCGTCGCTCGGTTGAATTGAAACGTGTGGGTGTTGAAATGGCACGCGCTTTGATTCCATACAACGCTCTCATTATTTTTGTTTTATTTTATTTTATTTTACATAGATATATACCAGGAACGCTTGACAGGAAGAACCCAATGCACCCAATTAATTACAAACAACGCAGCATTTTTACTACATAAATCACTGTATATATTTCGACAAGAACACGAAATTAACAATGAATTAAATTAATTAAAGAATTAATCCATTGAGACATCTATGGATTTTAGACTTGTACATAATTTTTTACAAATTTTACATACATAATACAGAAGATTTGTGACAAAAGGTAGGAAGATTTTTTTGCCAATTTTAAGGAACCGTTACAACAATGATCAGATAAAATTGGCAAAGTCTGATAAGAAACGATCGACTTGGACTCACAAACACCCAAGTCTGACCAGCAGGATAGCGGGCTCGAGCCCGATAATCACTTGGTGCTAAACATACACGCTATCATTTAACCATACTGCTGGCTAACGTATAACGTCCTATTATATATGTAGGTATAATTATGTATAACGTCCTATTATATAGGTACAAATAGAAAGCTTAAGAGAGTTAAGATGTAAGCCGTTGTAAAACTGACTATAATAGGTGAATTTGGTTTAGGATATTATGCTAACAAACACTTATGAATGAATTGAGGTAATGTTACAAAACTAATTATTAAGATTTGATAATCGGAATATTTAATATGATAATCGGAATTTAAAAAAATCGGAATATTAAATATGTATATACTAATTTTTAAAGCACTGGTATGTACATACCATGTACATGTGTATATAATAGAGTTTCATTATATTATTTAAAATGGCTTCTACAATTTATTTATTAAAAAAAATTTTGAAAGCTGTCAAACGATATGTAAAATGATCAAGATAATGTCTTAAAAGTTACAATAAATCAGGAGATAAATTCTTCAAAATTTTACTCCAATTACTTTCAATTGTTTGTACTTTTAGTATCAAAACCTTTAGTATCAAAACCCAACAAATCCATTTTGTTAATTTTAAACTAATAAGGACAGAAGTTTTATCATTCAGTTTAAGACTACTATCAAAACAAATATGTAAATATGCAGCAACAGTGTGTGTGAACCCAATTTTTTATTTTTATTTTGGACATGTCTGGTTTTGATTTTAGACGTCCTAATATGTAAAATAACCTAGTGCCTCACTACAACTATAATAAATATGACCTTGAGCTCAATAGCGGTATGTCACTTAATCAAGAGAATGTATTAAAAGTTACAATAAATCAGGGGAATAATTCTTCAAAATTTTACTCCAATTACTTTCAATGGTTTAAAAGTTATATTAGCTATTATTTTCTACTAGTGTTTTGCCTCATGACAATTCGACGTATGATTTTGAGATTATTATTAAAATGTGACATTATTTTAATAGAATATGAAAATAAGAATAAAAAATAGATTTGTATTTAAGCCAGCAGCATAGCTCGGTCGATCAGCAGCATAGCTCGGTCAGCTCGATCCCATGAGCTGACCTCGATTGATAATAATTTTTATATTATCTATAGTGCTGTTGGTCAGACCTGGGTATTCGTGACTCCAGGTCAATCGTTTCCTATCAGAGTTTGCAAATTTTCTCTGATTTCATTGTTGAAACGGTTCCAGATTAAAAATTGGCTAATATCCTTCCTACCTATTATGTCACCACTATTTGAGTATGATTAATGTACAATAAAATGTATGTACAATTCATAGATGTCTCGTTAATTTGCGAGTTTTTCAGTGTCTCGTAATTCAGCGACTTGTATAATAAAAATGCTGTATTTCTTTGTAATTGGCCAGGAAGGCGCATTGGGGTTTACCTGTAAGACCTTCCTGGTATAAAATAAAATATATGTATGTGAAGTACCGTTACAGCAGCAGCCGACACGATGTATTCATACTATACAGCAATACGTGCTACCGAAATGTATCAGGCAGAATCAGTTTGCCAATACACTTTAATACTCCAAAGATATATTTGGAAATAGCAATATTTCTTCTCGAAGATAGTGAGTCAAAGCCTAACATACCTTGTAAAGAGGCAGTGGGAAATAAATAGGGGTAATATTTATATTTCTTCATATAAAGGCATCTAAGAAATTTTTTTTGAACTCTTTCTATCATGGGAGAGAATTTAATTTCAGTGGGACTCCAAATTACAGACCCAAACTTCAATATGCTCCGGACAAGCGAACAATAAAGTAACACCATTATACTTGGATCTTGGAAGTAGTGAGAATTGCGCGAAACAAATCCAAGCATTTTGGTAGCCCTACAGCACATATCAGAAATATGAGTCGAAGATTTGAAGTCACTCCTAAACAGTTTACCAAGATCAACAGTTGAGTCAGTTCGCGTTAACTGATAGTTCCGAAGGCTATAAGCAAACTAAATAGGGGAAAGAGACCTTTAGAAGGAAATAACATGGCATTTAGTCAAGCTAAATGGCAGATTATTATTTAAAGACCATTCAGATAGTAATTCTAAATCATCCTGCAATCCCACACAGACGGAATGACAACCGATCGAAAATACCCTTCAACTATAACGGTAGTTAGTACCAGGTTAGATGGAATATGTTCCAAAAAAATACAACTGGAAGGTACACTTCGACTGTAACATATATTTTATATATATTTATTTACTATTACGAGTATGTACATATTATATGAAGGTAAAATAAAAATAAAGTAACTATAAATTCAATTAATTTGTCCGTATTTTAACCAGTTGGAATATAATTCGTCATATGAATCAGCTTACGTGGGTTAGACGGTATATATTCCAACTAGTAAAAATATATTACAACTGAAAATACCCTTCAACTATAATGGTAGTTGGTACTAGGTTAGATGGAATATATTCCAACTTGTCAAAATATACATATTAAAACTAAAAGAAACACTAATGAAGATAAATGTAATAATAAAGATAAATTTAACATTGAATAACAATGAAGATAAATTTATAAACAAAGGATTTTATTATATTATACATTTAAATTAATTAAAAGTGAGAACTTGGCGCACCTTTTCACTGAGAAAGGCGATCGACTCTGCCATGTCGCCCGATCGGGAAAAGCCATTGTCGAAATCGATTCGCAAAAAAGACAATGTTACGCCTGAAAATTTAACGAAGTGGCAAAAAGTTTGATGGGCCGACAAGAAACATTTTCCAATTTCTATGTTATTTGCCTGGCTACTGCTGATGCTGCTTCAGCTCCTGTACCGAAGCTACGCGAAAAGTTTTAATTGGGTCAAGTCATTTTGGAAACTTCACAATTTACACGACGGAAAAGAGAGGGGCCAGCCTAGAAAAATTTCCGTGTAAATTAGTCGAATTGACGTGTAAGTGGTGCCGGTTCGCGAAATTCAATCAGCGATTGTTAAATTTTCCGCGACGATTTTCCGCACGCGAAAATTCCTCGTCGCAAAACTATCTCGAATGCGGTAATACCGCTCTTCAACGGGCAACTTTTACCTCATTTGAGACGACCTTTTTCAGGATACATATTTTATGAAGGAGATCGCCGTGCTGCCGATCTCTGAATTTTCAACGGTGATTCAATTTTATTTTTACTCGGATCGAACGTCAATTGCTTGCATTAAAAATTTCTTCTTTTTTTTTTTGTTCGACTTCCCGATGGTTTTTATTTTCGTTTTGGCATTAGATGTTTCCTTCGGAGGGCAACTCGATGGAAAATGGATTATTATTTTCTTTTCGAGGCGCAAATAATAAACCAATTTGTAGATAAAAATAAAGAAGAGTCTGTTCATTTTCAGAGAATAAACATTTTCCCGGGCGACACCCTCGTCTCTCCCTCGCCCTTCATCGCTCCCGTTTTTATCGTCGTTTTTCAAATTGAGTTGAAAACAACTGTGTGTTTACGGGAGAGGAAAATTAATCAAGGAAGTATATTTTAGCACAGCTCGTAATTAATAACACTGTTCGACACGAAAAATGTTACGGAGACGAGATATGACTTTTCTTATAGATCTATGCCCAGTGAACACGAATCTGGTAATAAAAAGTGTTGATTGGCTCGAGGTTCGGAGATATATGTGTTTTTTAAATCGCGCGATTTTTCTATATCTTGGTGTTGTTCGGTCTATTTCTCAAAATCTGTTAATTTCCTGTTAAAAATGAATATTGGAATCTACAGTCGGGTATTTTATCTTTCATTTGTAGTACTTTTCAGCTTTCAAATCTCTCTAAGTAGTCGTCCAGTTCAAATCAAAAGTCAAAATTACGTATTTTCACTTGGGATTTTTTCCCACTGTTAATACTATATTATATTGAGTATTTTCTATTGAAACATGTTTATTAGGATAGTGTTCTGGGCACACTATTTTTTGATTTCGTTTAAAAGGGGTAATTGGATGTGTGGTAAATTTTAAACCGGTTAATTTTCGAGCAAAAATTTCGTATTAGTAGAGAACATACTTGTGTTGCGTGCGCTGTACATATATGTAGCTTGTGAAGCGTGAAGCTGGCACGAGCTATACGATGGTCGATGACTCACTATGCTCGCGATCTTTTTACCTCTTTGTGTTTATACATTCGTATTGTACTTCAGTTCCCTTCGAGAGGTCTTTCAGTTCGAAAGGTGTTGATAAAACCATAGAATTTTACGGATCGAAGTTATAGACTTAATTTTTTTAAACGTATATTTACGTAAAAATTTTTTTTTTTTTTTGTTTGAACTGTTTGAGTGTGTGATATTAAAATTGATTTTGTTTTTATTCCTATATATGTTCTGATATTTCAATATCAGAACATATATAACATAATATTTTATTTTAATATAGATATATTTTTATTTTTTCACAATTATTTATCTTTGAAATGTTCATTATCTTCGTATTTAATTTCATTTTGATTTTTGTTTTTATTTTCCATGTCTATTTTTATTTTTATTCGGGTGCTTAAAATGTACTGATACTTATTTTTACGCTATACATATTCGTATTCAATAAATATATTATTAAATTCAAATCCTTCTAATTATTTCATTACAAAATTATTTAAAAACACATTGAAAAAAGTTTGTGACCACTATATCGTTGTATACAATGTCAATGACGCACATACAGCGAACAATAATGCAGCGCACATAACACAAATTTGTGCTCTACTAATACGAAATTTTTCCTCACAGTTTTACCGGTTTAAAATTCACCACACATCCAATTAATCCTTTTAAACGAAATCAAAAAATAGTGTGCCCAGAACACTATCCCAATAAACATGTTTCAATAGAAAATACTCAATATAATATAGTATTAACAGTGGGAAAAAATCCCAAGTGAAAATACGTAATTTTGACTTTTGATTTGAACTGGACGACTACTTAGAGAGATTTGAAAGCTGAAAAGTACTACAAATGAAAGATAAAATACCCGACTGTAGATTCCAATATTCATTTTTAACAGGAAATTAACAGATTTTGAGAAATCGACCGAACAACACCAAGATATAGAAAAATCGCGCGATTTAAAAAACACATATATCTCCGAATCTCGAGCCAATCAACACTTTTTATTACCAGATTCGTGTTCACTGGGCATAGATCTATAAGAAAAGTCATATCTCGTCTCCGTAACATTTTAAAAGTCGTCATTTGTCGAACAGTGTAATTTATGCAATGAAAATGCACGTAGCTTGTGTTTATTTTACATACATACATACACATACAAGCTCATGTGTATTTATATCACCATTGGGATATGAACTTTTATATGATTACAACTGTATTTTATTCGAACTCATTACCAGCAACATAACTCTAAAGCGATTATCGTATAATTCTTTCAACTGAGGGGTCATCCTGGCCCAGTGTTGCTAACCAGACCTTAGATATATACATATGTATATGCCAGACCTTAGCTAGCAGTATTTATCGGTAGTTGCGTTTATGTTAAGCACGAGAGGTTACCGGGTTCGATCCCGTTCTATTGTTTAATGCTGCTAGTCAGACTTTTCTTATCAGAGTTTGCCAATTTATCTGACTTCATTGTTTATTTTTTTTTCATATATATCAGGAAGGCCTTATAGGTAACCCAATGCGTTTTCATGGCCAATTACAAACATTGCAGATTTTTTTTTATTATACATGTCGCTGAATTACGAGACAGTGAAAAACTCGCAAATTAACGAGACATCTATGAATTGTACATAAATTTTATTGTACATTAATCAATCTCAAATAGTGGTGACATAGTAGGTAGGAAGGATATTTAGCCAATTTTACCGGGAACCGTTTCAACAATGAAATCAGAGAAAATTGGCAAACTCTGATAGGAAACGATCGACCTGAGTTACAAATATCCAGGTCTGACCAACAGTATTACAGATATACTTAGAAAAATTCTTTTCAATCGAGGTTAGCTCATGGGATCGAACCCGGCACCTCTCGACGCTAAGCAGAAGCTTTAACGACCGAGCTATGCTGCTGGAAACGGGTCCTCCATCAAATTGGCAAAAACATTCCTACCCACTATGTCACCAATATCTGAATGATTTATGTACAATATGCAAAAAATTATGTACAAGTTTAAATCCATAGATGTCTCTATGGATTAATTAATTAATTGTTAATTTTATGTTCTTCAGCCTCTCGAAATACAGCGATTTATGTGATTGGCTAGGAAGGCGCATTGGTGTTGACCTGTTAGGCCTTCCTGGTATGTAAATACAATACAAAAATAAAAATATGTGATCGATCTTTTCTTATCAGAATTTTCCAATTTATCCGATTTCATTGTTGAAACGATTCCAAAAAAAATGACATGACAACTTTTCCTTATTTGACGCCATTATTTGAAGATAGTTTTTTCTCGCAAATTCGTCGCATATCAAATTTGTTGATATTAAAAATGTGCTTACTTACATATATGTAGGTATATTGTATCTATGTATGTGTTTCGAATGTGTTTCTCGCATATTCGTAGTACATCGGATTTGTTAATTATTAATTGTTCCAGTTTTCCCATAGATGACACTATTATATTATTATATTATATTATTAGTAGTGGCCTGTGTGGACGTATTTGATATACGATTCCGAGGGAGAAAGAGAGACGGAGCATGTTGACTACATTCATATACACTCAACACGCAAGCATTAGAGAATTATTACATATATATGTATATATACAATAACTGTATTGAAATTGTTGGTACATAAGTACAAACATTTTATCATAGGTGTCGCCTTGAGGTATTCACATACATATGATAGAAATGTATATATGTAGTATACATATGTACCTATATGTATATATATATATATATATATATATATATATATATATATATATATATATATATATATATATATATATATATATATATATATATATATATAAATGGACGTGAAGTTTGTATGTGGCGAATGCATCGACAAGTATGCAGATTAAAAAAAACAATTTTAACTTAAAATTTCGATTTTGATTCGAATTACTTTTCCAGTTCCGGTTCCGATTGTGATTCCGATTCCTATTTCAGTAATGATTCTTATTTAATTTTCGATTCTTATTTCAATTCCGATTCCCATTACATTGTTGATTCTTATTTTAGTTCCGATTTCAGTTCCGACTTAAGTTACGAATACGATTACGATTACGTTGACAATTTTTGTTGTTTACTATTATATTACCACATATAACTTTATTTTAATACATGTATTATTGTTTTTTCTGAAACTACCCGTTGAAATATCAATGGGCACAACACTAGTGTAAAATAATTATATATTGATTAACTTTTGATAGAAAATCATCTTTGAATAGCAAATTTGTGTCCACTTCAGCAGTCTAGTAAGACAAAGTTTGAGAAATCCTCGATTTATCAAGACATCACGCCCCGTCGATTTCACCTTAGCCCAGCCAACTTCGACTGTGATATGCTAATAATTTCAAGTCGAAACTCTCTTACCTAAAATACCGTTCAACTACATATTATTACATACCGGCTTTGCTCAGTATTTGTAATATAAACAGCTTAAACATGGCGAATGTAATAATAAATATTCATTTGTTTTTTTATTAAATATATTTGAATCGAAAAAAATATAATATTCAACCAATTGAATTGTCGTCATAGAAAATTTGTTTTGTTTACGAATTTCCTAAAAAAAGATACTTACATATATACATACTTACATACATACAAAGTCTCTCTAGATTTTATATAGTAGATAATATCAAAACCCAAAAATTTTAAATAAATAAAATTCAAAATTTCATATATGTACAGCCAGCAGTATGGCTTAATGGTAGCGTGTATGTTTAGCACCAAGTGATCATTGGGTTCGATCCGCCATACTACTGGTTAGATTTGGGGGTATTTGTGACACCAAATCGATCGTTTCTTAGCAGAGTTTATCAATTTTAATGTCAATGTCATTGTTGAAACGGTTCCTTAAAATTGGGAAAGTATAATAATTAAGATGTATTTTTAAATTAGCTTGATAGTTAAATATATATAAATAAATAAATAACAAGCAACATAAATAGTATCAACTCTCTGATTTAGACTTTATGGATTGGTTTTGGTTTGAGAGCGTCTCTTCCAAACTGCGATATTTTACAAACCTCTAATCATACTAGATTTTATAAGCGAAAACTTTTGATTCAACTACCTTCTAAGCCGCTTAATAAACCGGATTGAAACTTTAATACGTGCAATTGGTATAATAAATCAAATAATATCATATTTTTACCTCAACCGAAAGCAGTAGGTACTTTTACTTTATAGTTTCGATTTTTTTTGAGTTTTTCTCCAAAACTTTTCAGTGTATTGAACTAAAATTTCATATCAAGAAGTTTTAGCCAAATATGTATTATACCAAGTAACATATAAAATTTAGTGAAGATCTTTCCTATTGACACCTTGTACGAAAGAATACGACACTAACCACTAGACCATGCTTCTGGTTATAACCTATTAGTTAAGTAAAAAGATATATGAGAGTCTATAATGCAAATTTTATATGATATAGTGTAAAAATGTTAAAGTTATAGGCGTTTAAAATCTCGGTCGTAAAAATTAAATAGCGACCTGGTTCTTTTTTATGTACATATATAGCACTTCACCACTGATTATAAATACATACATACTAACACACATATTTTTGTGTTAAATTATTTTTGAATAAACTCGTCGATCGTCAGTTAAATTAAACGTGATAATGTATCAAAGGAGTCCTTTTGTGTGTTCACAGAGTATCGTTTTAAACGTGTACGCTATTACTTAAATGTATAGTTAGCGAAACTGGCAAAGTTTCAAAGTTGTAATGATATTAAATCGCACTAACAGTATTATTATTATATCGCGTTACAATGGCTTCAACAAGTTTTGAATGGGCGTTGAAGTATTTTTTATTATAAAGCGTGAATCTTAAATGAAAGCATTCTGAATTCTATTATTTTGATTTTTAAATGCTTTTTATTATTACGAAATTATGTTCACAATACATCTTATATCTATTTTAATAGCTACTGATTTACTGATCATTTTCTTTTTTACAATTTTAATTTAATTTTGTTAATAATCATAGTATTATATTATTCTAATGTTAATGTCCACAGCATAATAGGAAAAAAGAGCTCAAAAACCTATTTACAATTCTTATAAATGCTCATAATACATCTAATACATAATATTAATTAATGAATCTCTAAAGTCGATGACCTAAAGCAGATTGTGTTTAGGCAATGTGTGTTAATTCTATTAAGAAAACAGTACATATATGGAAAAAATGTTTCGATTAAAAATCAAGAATTAATTCATGGTTGATCTAAACGTCGTCGTGATAATTTTCAACTTGAAAGATAACAAACACGATTCAGTTAATAATGATTGCAAATTTTGACTCGAGCAATACGGCGCAGAATATTTGCAAGAGCGAATTTCGATGATAATTTCCCGGAAAAATGTAATCGCACCGTCGCGTAAGACTTTCTCTTATCGCAACACGACGATGACGGTAACGAGAAGAGATCGTATCTCTCTTATCACGAACACTTTTACCGAATTTCTCCGAAAGTACATGCATAGATCGGTGTGCAGATACGGAAGCTTGGTGCTGTTTCCATTATTTACACGTCGACACGTGTTGGAAAACCCGTTTTGTGGGAATGGAAAAGCGCCCGCAGATATTTGCGTCGATATTCCGAGTAGAACCGGTACGCAGGAGAGGAGAATCGGCACTCAAAGGGTTACGCGATGATTTGATCCTAATTAAATAATTCAACGTGTTGAGCAATCCGTATTAAATATGCACACTCTCTCTCTCTGGGTTTCGTCTTTGATAACGCCAAATTGTCGAAGGCACGTTAAAAATCAACACGCAATGTTTTTTTATTGCATATGTATATACATGAAACGCCTTGTTTTTAAATAAACAAGCTAAATTAGCTTCATTAAACTATTATATTAAACTTTAGAGTATTACATACTTACATACATATACATATTAGGGAGTCAATTTTACCAGAATTTCCGTTTATCGGTAATGCGATTATTTTTTACCAATTACCACTTAACTGGTAAATCGTTGAATTTTTCAATCTCTAGAATTGATTATTTATTTGGTACCAAATATATTTAACCAAATGCCTATAAGCTTTGTTTATTATATACTAAGACATAAGTATTTTCCAAAAAAATGTATGAGTGGTGATGAATTATTTATAAATTAATATTTTATAAAGGACTAAAAAAATATTTGCATTTTTATTCATCATTTCAGTGTGTACATCATTTAAGTACATAGCTTAGACCCAGTGCTAATCTTTAAGTTGGATAATTATGACTCCAAGTCGAGCGTTACTTATCAGAGTTTGATAATTTGTCTGATTTTAATTGTTGAAACGGTTCCTCAAATTGGCAAAATACGTCCTACCTTTTGTCACAAATATCTGAATTTGAATTATGTACAATATGTAAAAATGTATGTACAAGTCTAAATCCATAGATGTCTCTATGGATTAATTAATTAATTAATTAATTGATCACTTTGTGTTCTTCAACCTCTTGAAATACAGCGATTTATGTAATAAAAAAATGCTGCAATGATTATAATTAATTGTCAAGGAAGGCGCATTGAGGTCTACCTGTCAGGCTCTCCTAGTATATATCTATGTATAATAAAATAAAAATAATAAAAATTTACTCCATCGTGCGATAGTTGTGGTCTAATTTTTGATGTAAGTTTTTTAGTTTTATTTCATCTCATCACGTTTCTTTTCTCACAATTCCTTTATTTTTTTTTCTTCTGAGTAGGCTCCTTTCGTAAAATGACTTCATTTTATTTTTAACTTTATTTTAGTGATAAAAAAACATATTCAGTCGTAACAACTGAGATATCATCATCGAAATCTGAAATTGATAGATCCTTGTCTGCTAGTTAAGTCCGTTCTATAACTTCTACTATTATTTTCAACATTGCATATATTTTTTTCTTGGATAAAATTTATTTATATATATTTATATAAAAGATATTTTTTACTGGGCTGAACTTATATTGCTAATATAGAAACCCCAATATAGAAACTTTATAGTTGCTAGAACTTTAAAGTTGCATCAGCTGAGTCGTTTAAAGAGAAAACAGCCTCACTAATTGTCGTCCGAATGAAAGAGATTCAGAAGACCAATTCACAATTTTGGGAAGAACAGTGCTATCATCGGTGACGATTTATCAGGAATTGGTAAGATGGCACCAAAGAAAAAGAAAAATAAATGAAAATAAATTAGTAGATATAATACATAAATACATATATTAATAATCCAGTATGAAGTGGTATATTCTTATTATTATTTGAAGATAAATTAATAATGTATTAATATCCCGGCATGGCTCAGTATAAATTATGTAAAATATGAAAATTGGATTTAAATTTCGGTATTAATGTATATGTACATATGTATGTATGTAGAAGGTTGACTAATGCGGGTGTTGATAAGCAAAGGACATATGAATAGTTAAGTATATATGATAAGTTATATGATATATTATAAGTTATAGATATATGATATATGATATATGATATATGACAAAGGATATATGATAATTTATGGAACAATATTTGTAGTATAAGTTCAAATTTCCATAATGCAGATCAAATTTATAAAATGTTTCAATTTTTATGTCAAACATATTTAATTTAATTGGCAATTGGCACTAACACTTAGCAATGTAATATACAAAGATTTTTTTGGCTTTGAGATTGTTCCGAAAGAGCTTTCGAACATTTCCATTGCTAATTTTTGCCTTTTCGCTGTTTTCAATAAATAACTTTCGCAAGAGTTTTCCGTTCCGTCACGAAAGCGGCGATCGTAAAAGTTGTCCTATAAAATAGTCGCAAACATAAGAATAATAAATATTTATTAAGATTCATGAGGGTCGTAAATAAAGTACGAGTTTCATTGATATTTTTAATCTTCGGAATATATCGAGGCATAAACGGCAGATATTTTTTTACGGATATGAAGAAACATAAAATGGAATATAATTAATATTCAGTATTGAATGTGGTTCAATTTCAGGCAATGAATCGATTGAAAACATCAGCAGTTCAATTGTTCCGTTCGTGGACCGATGGTTTCCAACTTCTTTTAACCTGAAACCACCCCTCTTTTGGTCCACACCCATTTTGTGGAACAATGAAGGGTAATCGCCCTCAAATGCATTTTGCATTGAGCGTGAAATTCGCTCGAAACCTTTCATTAAACTCGAATGAAATGAATGACCGGGCGAAACTTTCGCCTCAGCGAAAAAACCAACGTGCGCATTTATTTGATTTTAATTTTGCCAAGGAAAAAAAATTTTGAAACGCTTCGAAGGATGTGACTTTTGAAAGTTGCTTACGCATTTCTTACGTATTATTTCACACCGTATCTGAATTACAGAGTCGCGGTAAAATATTCCATTACAACAAAGCGCGCCCTGAATGGCAAATAGGCTTCGAAGAAAAGTGGTAAAAAGCGCAAAAGTACAAGGTTGGACTTCTGATTTTTGTATGTTAAATAATAGCTGAATGTATATGTAAAATATTAGGTACATTTAAAAATTTGTATAACCAATACTTTCACTTGTATTAATTCTATGAAAAAGCATTCCAGAAAAATCATCGAATAATGAAATCGATATTGTTTCATTTCAACTTCTTCGACTTTGTTATATAGAAATTAAAATAAAAAATTATTCACTTTGATGGCAAAAATGAAGAAGCGAAATCGTCGAATAATCCCTCAATAAAAGCGAATTTTCTGATCAAAGCGCCGATTTTCAATGGTAATCTCAAATCTCATCAATCAGTCACGATTGCATATTTTTACATACCGTTATGTTTCCAAGTATTCTGTCAAACGCGATTTAATCCTATTCAATTCTAATGAAATTCCCAATAGATAACTATGTAGTTATTTACATACAATATAATAAAAACGATTTTATTTGTTTAAAAGTCCAATTTTAGCGTTCGAATATTAAATGCATAATGCCAAATATGGAGTCGTATTTTGAACTGAAAAGTCATAAATACTTGATGAAAAATAAATTCGAATTCGTGTACTTGTATAATATGTATACGCCTTCGTATGTTTACTCACAAATCTATGTAGTACTCGTGTAGAGGAACTCGGGGCAGCTTGCACGACAGCTACATTGTAAAAAGAAACCAGACCTTTCCCTTCCCTCTTTTCTTTGCCCGCTTCTTCCCCTCGTCGTAAACCCTCCTAGAAAATGGGTATTTGATGAAAGGTTTTGTGCGAAAGAAGTGATGCATTTTTGATGAGGGATTTCTCGAGCATTTTCCAGCCAAACAAATTCTCGTGCAAACTTCTCTTTTAAACTATGCAAAATCGTTTATGATATGTATTATTTTTTTCGTGTTTGAAATTCCATCAATTGTTACGCCTCAACTACTCTTCACCTATTCCTTCAATACTATGTATGTACATATATTTTATATAAATATTCATATTTAATTTTTTCTACCTCGCTTATCAATGACAGGAGTGCCCGGACTTTGCCCAACCCAGTGTTATGTACATACCTCGCTTATCAATGTAGTTGACTAACCAGTAGGGATAAGATGCACCATTGATTTGTGACACACCTAAATTAATAAGTAGCACCATTGATTTGTGACACACCTAAATTAATAAGTAGTACCATTGATTAGTGGCACACCTAATTTACTGACAAACCAAAATTGTACGACACGTGTCTTCAACACTCCATTGTTTTAAAGAAGAGTATATAAACTCATCACTATTAGAATTTAAGTTAGTCATTACCATTGACTCCGTAAAGTCAGTCATTACCATCGACTCCGTATAGTCAGTCATTTATATCGAACCTGCAAATGACGGTCAACACATCAGCAGCAGAACAAAGTTTAAAACTAAAATAGTTCTACGTGTCTCATTTAAATTCTCTATTCCATAATTAAATCATTCGCTTATCGAATATATCTAACAATAGGATAAATATAACGTAATAATAATAATAAAGAAATCTTGGTTAGTTAACCAAGTAGTTTTAAAAATTTATTAATCTTCAATTGGAACGTGACAGTAGCAAAATGGCTTCAAATACGGCTCAGTGATTAGTGTGTAATGCTAACAAACGAGGGGTCACGAGTTCGATCACGGACCGAATGTTGGAGGCCAAACCTTAGATATATGTATGTATGTATGTGACTCCAAGGTGATCATTTTATATGCTAAAACGGTTCCATACAAATCCTAATCTATCCTAATTTGCAACCATTATTTGAATATAACTTTAAATGTAACAAATTAGGCCATAGGAGTTGGGCTCGGGTAGCCCGTATTGGCAACACAGTACATAAATACAAACTTTATTAAAAAAAATAGAAATTCACATAAAATGAGGAAGGATATTTTTAGATTTGTATATAATTTATTAAAATTATAAATGTATCTACGTGTATTATAAACAAAGCTTAAAGTTTATTTTTTGTTGAAAACTCTATTCTAGATATATGTACATACATATATACATAGTTGTCAAATTTTAAATTTGTAAGTAAAGCCACAATTTGGGAATCACTGCTTCATATAATAAATTCATTGGAAGAGTGCGTCGAGTTGTTTGAAATTTTTTTGCACGGCTACACATAATAGACCTAAATAGGGCATTTAAGGACTGTTATGAAAAGAAACGTTAAGAATATGTTTGTTCAGTGAAAATTTCAACTGACTCTTATGAACGTACAAATAAATTGCTTATTCTATTATTCGAAATATGTTTTAATTTTATGTTGATAGTAGAAAGGAACAATACTGAATTCTAAATTGAAGTTTTTCTAAAATATCTTGCGATTTGTTGCAACACACCTTTTGATGTACATACATATACATATGTAACAGTCGAAGTGTATTTTCAGTCGTAATATATTCTAACTGACGTTTTTGGTAAATCATATTTGAATACAAATCAACTAGTAAATTACAATAAAACTACTAATTACACTTTGAACAATGTGCGCCAGTTGTAATATGACAATTGAGTTTTGACGACCCGATGTCTTACGAATGCTTTATAATTCAAGAATGCGTTAATATTTTCTAGGTATTACAAATAATGGTAATGAGAATTGTATTACGATAACCCTAAGAATGTGCTTAAAACAAAAAAAAATGTGACTTTCTAACTCAATATTGCGTTAATATAATATTTGCTAGGTTTTACAAATGAAGGTAATGATAACCGTATTAAGTTAACTGTAAAAATGTCCTCAAAACTAAAATGAGTCTTTCCAACTCAATTTACTAGTCGAGTGAGTTTTTCACGAAAACTTAACCTTTACATCTAAACTGATAAAAACTATATCTCCACTAGTAAATTATATCTCCACAAGTGAAAATACTTTCAACAATATGCGCCAGTTATATCTATGCTCTATGTTTTTACAAATGCTTTAGAATTCAATAAAACGTTAATATTTACCGGGTATTATGAATAAAGGTAATGAGTACCGTATTATGATAACTCTAAGAATGTGTTCAAAACAAAAATGTGACTTTCCAACACAATTTCCTAGTCGAATGACATTTTAACGAAAACCTAACCCCTCCATACCCGGTGCCAACTTATAGTAGAAGTGTATTTTCATTTATAATATATTTTACCCAGCTGGAATATTATTCGTCATATAAATCAGCTTACGTGAGTTAGACGGAATATATTCCAACTAGTCAAAATATATTACAGCTGAAAATACACTTCAACTATAACGGTAGTTAGTACCAGGTTAGATGGAATATGTTCCAAAAAAATATATTACAACTGGAAGGTACATTTCGACTGTAACATATATTTTATATATTTATTTACTATTACGAGTATGTACATATTACATATATGAAAGTAAAATAAAAATAAAGTAACTAGAAATTTAATTACTTTGTCTGTATGAAACTTTGCCTTCTAGTTTTGTTTCTTTTTTTCATGCGAAATTTCACGTTTAACTTGTTGAATATTTAACTTGGCTCGTATATGTATAAAGGTATATACAGGATGAGGGCAAATGCACGTCCCGAGCGAACAGCCATTACCATCCGTTGACAACTACATAATTTTATGGGGTATTCAATACATTGTGTCACGTAGTTTCCTCTCTCTGTGCATAGTACAAAGTTGGAAGCAACTGGCGACATTTAATGATTCTCAAACTTTGTCCCCGATGTTGAAACATGCGGTTGAATACGGAAGACAACGCGATTGAATCAATCAATTGCCGATGCGGAGCCAATTTGCAGTTTTAAAAAGTTCGTCGGAAACTTGCTTTTGACTGTGTGAAATGGAAAATTTAATTAAAAGTTCTGATATTATAATGTATTAGATACAGTTTATCTGGTACTTAAAAAAAGGGTCAAAATTAAAATAGTTTTTCATGTGAAGGACTTGTTCCATGACTTTATTTTCCCGTAAAGTTGTTTCGGATGCGTATCCTTCGCAAAAAAAGGGAAACTTTTCGTGCAGAAAGTTTTTTCAGGTTCTACATGGACGCTTTTTTACTTTATTTCGTTATGTTTACGTCTTTTCCTGCACCAAAGTAAAAACAAAAACAAACAAATAAGCCTCAACATCCATCGTTTGACGATAAGATGAGATAAAAAGTTTAATTTAAAAAATGTACATTTTTATTAATTAATTTTTGCTCAAATTGCTAAAATATATTGTAATTAAAAGCAATCCAATATGTTAAAAACAAACATTGCAAACAGAATCGTGACAGATTTAATCAAATGCTACATATTTTAGTCTTCAAATTAAATTTGCATGTTCCTTACAATATGACGTACAAATATTGCTTTTGCGATTCAATAAATAGCGAACGATTCTCGCTAATAGATATGAATGTACGAGAATTATTTCGCAAGATTTGGCGTGGAACGATCGTATCGCAATTAAGTGAAGCCGAGAAAGTCTAACTGAATATGAATATGAGACAGCAACGTTTGCGTTCGTACGAATCGATTTTAATAATGAAGATAACGCAATTCATTTTAGTTGAACATTTGAAATCTTTGCTAAAGATTTATACGATCGTACATATGTAGTTAGGGTTTTTTTACATTAAAATATAGAAGTATTTTATAATAATAAAAACCGGCATACATTTTTTAAAGTGATACTTTCTCTAGGCACACTTATATACATACAGCATGGCTCGGTGGTCGCGTTGATACTAAGCACCGAGAGGTCACGGGGTTCGATCCAATGAGCTGACCTCAATTGAAAATAATTTATTCTCATTATAATCTTTAATGCTGCTGGTCAGACTTATCCTTTTGTGACTCCAAGTCAACCGTTTCCTATCTGACTATGACAATTTATCAGATTTCACTGTTGAAGCGGTTATTCCATCAAATTGGCAAAAACTATCCTACCCACTATGTCACCACTATTTGAATATGATTTTAAAAATTTATTATCTTTAACGCATATGTACATATGTATGTCTTTGTTGTTTATTTTGTACTTGGTTATGTACAGTGTGGTTTTTTTTATATAGAGCAGTGATGTGCGGTTGTTCTTGTGCAATATTGCTGAACAACCATCTCGTTCTCCAACGAAAGGGTATCTTAGACTGTATTCGTTGGAGAGGGGGAGCCTCATGTTGAGGGCTTTAAGGGTCAATTCCTTGACTTTTAAAGTAGACTATAATATGTATGTCTCGCTAGTTTTCTTATGTATAGTATTTGTATTATGCTTATATGTTTGGTCACAGTGACGCGTTAGAGTATTCTGTAATGTCACTGTGGCCATTATGTAAATAAATAAATAATTAAACATATGCTATGAGTAGAAATATCCATTATCAAAATAAGCCGTTTTCAATTTTCAATAATAAATTCAGAGGTATTACAATTTTAGCACATGAAGTAGACGTTTGTTTATACAATGTACTATTTGTAGCACGTTTGACACATATTTCAATTCTATATTGGTCCTTTCAGAAACAGGCCACAGACAATATCAGTCCATACGGAGAAGGCAAATGCGGTAATTGGGTAAAAAAAGGCAAGAAAAAGGCACATGCGAAACCCTTCCACCGAGAAACGTCTCGCACATGTCGAATGAACTTTTCTGAGATGTGGGGGTAGTGAGATGTCAGAATGTGGCATAAAATAAATTCCCGTCGGGAAACATTTGTACGAGCAGAACACACTGCGAAGAGCAATAAAACAAACGCAAAAAAAACCACGAGGGGGTCAATTCAGGATGCGTCCCGAAGCCGAGGATCTTACGAGAGTCCTAGTGTAATAAATCAGGTTAATGGAACGCGAGATATTTTTGATTAACGACCCACAAAATCTACAATCTTACCGCACGGTGCAGCCTTTCAAAGTTGTTGTCGTGGATGGGGTGGAAAACCCCACCTAGAAGGTTTTCGGGATGGTGGAAAATTAGGGCGGTTGTGATCTTTAAGAAATAGAGACGTTTAAACTGTGGTTTGCGGTCCATGTTTACAATACAATTTGAAGTGGTTTTCTCATATACAAACATGTACCTATGTATATTGAATAAACAATGAAAGTTCACAATTATCTATAAATTAAATTATACACAAAGAAGAATTGTACTAATAGAGTATCCACACTACTATGTACATAACTTTGCATTTTAAATTTAAATGAATTTAATTATTAAGATTCAGAAAAAAAAATAGAAATGTATTTATATTAAAATTTAACGTAATGCTTTGAATGGTTTTTTTTTTTCTTCAGTGAATTTTTAAGTAATGAGCAATATAGCTCAGTGGTTATCGTATAATGTTAACAAATGAGGTGTCACGGGTTCAAGCCCTGACCCGGTGTTGCTGGCTAGACCTTGGTTATACATATATATGTGACTCCATCTCGATCGTTTCCTATCAGAGTTTACCAATTTATCTGATTTAATTGTTGAAGCCGTTCTTACCAAATTGCCCATCTACCTTTATTTGTCACCATTATTTGAATTTAATTCCAAATTTATAATACTTATATTAAAATTTTATATATGTACATGTGCACAATTTTACAAATACGTTTTAATATTACTCGTTATAGTTCCATGGTAAAAAGTATACATTATAAAAAATATAAGACTTTATTCTATTAAGTAGGAATATGATAATAAAATAGCTCAATAGTTTTGTAGATAAGCAAATACATGTATAATACTTTGAATTATTTCTCTATACATTTGAACTGACCTTATGAATAGTTAGCTTACATATTTTTTGACAGATTTAATTATGAGGGTTCAAACGATAGCTATTGAAGCAATCTGTTATCACTACTGTATAATTTGAAATAAAATAAAATATATTTTAAGACACATTTTGATAACTTCATACTGAATTAATTTAAACTGATATATTTGATTATATCCGCAAGTCTAGCAATATTACAATAAATTAACCATTTTATAAATACAACTCATGTCACGTAAAATTAAAAAATTGCAACATGGTCTTCTTATTCAAAAAGTTTGCATACCCCTTCTTTATGTACATACATATACAAACATATGTAGGTAGTTTCTTCAAGACAGCAGATTGCTAATACCACTCGACCCAATTTGCAATTGATGCAACATGATTTAGTATTAAATTCTATATACATATTATAAATAAATTCTGTTGTGTTAAAAACACAATATGTATATTATAAAGATTCAATACAAAAAAAATGTTAATAATTGCAACAGTCCATATTCCCGACACGGTTACGGACAATGATATGAATTTTCACAAATGGAAAAACTACCGATTGTACGCCAACAATGCAAAAAATGCAATATGACATCTGCTATCGACTATTTATGTATGAAAGTATGATAAATATGCGAGATGTGATGCACGTGTGGCGTCACATAAAGCGTACATTGAATGGAATGAAATCGTTCGGTTACTGTTATAAAAATAAAAGTACATAAATCAAAATTTATGTTTCCTGGCAAAGTGTATTTTGATTTTTGAATTTTTGTTTGCTCGTTTTACAGTAATTTAGGTGAAATGTACATACATATGTATGTATGTACACAATGATCAATGCGATATTTAATAAATGTCGTCTGATTGTAAATAAAAACCTCATATTATCATCGTAATTATCATCATCTACAGCCATTTACCATCCACTGCTGGATGAAGGCCTCTCCAACATGCTTCCACTCGTCTCTGTTTTGCGCAAATCTCATCCATCTCAACCCACACATTTTCCTAATTTCGTCTACCCATCTTCCCTGCGGTCTTCCTTTTACCCTTGTAAAAGTGTATTTGTGTATTCTCTCGGGTACCATTCTAGCACTTCTTTTGTCCACCTTTCGTCCTTTCTTATACCCACGTGGCCCGTCCATTGTCATTTCAATCTCTTTACCTTATCCACCATGTCCACTACCCTTGTCATACTTCTCACCCACGTGTTCCGCTTTCTGTATTTTCACGTTATGCCAAACATACAGCGTTCCGTACTTCTTTGAGTGCATTTGTGTAGCATTTTGGCGTTCAATATCCAAGTTTAACAAATGTACGTCATCACTGGCAAAACACATTGTTCGAAGATTTTTTTCTTCAGGCAGAGTGGCATTTTTGATTTAAAAACAACATTCATTCCTTCGAATGCACTCCATTCTTATTTCAAACGTCTCTCTTTTTCTTGTTCTTTACTTACAACATGTCAATTATTAGGCCTCAATATAAAAAATTATTTACAACTTCTACTATTTTATCATGTAATGAAATCAGTCATGCAAAAATTATTAAACATTAGTTTGGTCTTATCTATGTTAATTTTTAATGCTACATTTCTACTTCCCCTGTTCTGCTGTGTAAGTATTAACATATTAGTATTGTGTTAATAAAATAATTAAACTAGAAGAAGAATTGGAGTCGAGTAGAGAAAAGAAGAAGACAAATATAAAAGGGTAAGTTAAACGAAATTTGAAGCAAAAAAAAAAACAAAATGTAGACTATGCATTAATTTGAGTAATTTTATGGATGGTTACGTTTAATCTTTTTAGAACGATTTGATTTAGAGTTTAAAGTAGGTATACTTATTTCATCGGAAGTATCATATTTGTATCTAAATGCTTGAAAGTTCTATTGAGTAAAATTGGGTTGAGGCTATTTTGTAGATCATATAACACTAAACAAACATAAAATTGATGTCCGATATATATTGTACATGTACACGAGTATATTGCATAATATGGCTGTTTACACTGGCGTAAAGATTGACTCTTTGCTCCAAATAAATATTTACATACTAAATTCAAGCATGCCATCAAATGCGAGTGTTCAAAAGCAACGATTAGTAGCGACCAGCCGAACGGTATTGCAGCAAATATTATACTAAAAGCAAACTACATAGGTTATTTATATTTTGCTTCATTTCGAAGGCTCATATTTGAATGTTGCAGATTTACGTCCTTCATTCACAGTATCATAACCCGTAGTTAGTCCGATGTTGAGGCGTATAATGATGACTTTTACTACTTTTTGGGCGGGTACTCTGCACTAATACACGTAGTGCGCTAAAAGCTCACGTGGAGATGAACCTTATGCACCGGTGAGCTCTCTTTGAGTTCGCAGACACGTGAGCTTTTTGAAGCTCGTTACAATCATGTCGCTTGAAATGAAATCATCAATATATGAGCCGTTTAATTAAAAGTGGTATAAGTCCACTTTTCTTCCTTTCGAGAAATATTTCGCAAAACATTTAATATAATTTTTTGCGTTTAACAATATTTTAAAATAATGGTGGTCTGTAATAGGTTTATTCTACTTTTCCGAGGTTCTGAAATTTGTGAATTAACTCAAGCAGAAATATTGTTTTTGGAACTGAAAATTGGACTTCCGCCACTTTCAAATATAATGATATGTAGATATATTTTGCAAATAATTTTTACATATATTTAAAAAAAATAAATTAGACCATCGTGATCCAAAGCGCCAGTATGTTTATAACCAATTTGAAATAATACAAAAAATAATGAAACACATATTTTGAAAAGTCCCCGTGCGAGATGCAGAACAAATCAACATTGATTATTATCTCATTTAAGGTTGGAAAGATTGACACTGTGTAAGAATAGACTATAAGAGCTTATGAAGATTTTGCGGTAATATTAAGTAAAATATAATATTAAAGTCTGCCTCATACTCAGAAAATTACGTAAATCAACGCGTTTTTTGGTTCAAAATATCATAACAATATTTAACAATACTTATTTATGTGTATTTCACTGATAGGTGAGGGTTCGTTAATTAATTTGGACATATGTATGTAGGAATGATTTTTAAACGAGCCGTAATTGTGGTTGGTCAAACTGCAAGGGATAAAGTATGAGTGTGGTATGCATGGGAAAGACCGGATGCGTGTTGTTATGGTCACTTGTTGGAGAGCAAGCCCGAAGATGTGTTAATAAATACATAGTTCTGACTTAATCTGCGTTTCACTTGGAATCCTTCACATCCGGATCCTATATTTGGGGGCTTTGTCCGGGATGCCTGAAGACATTTCGAGTGACAGCCGGAAGCGGTCAGACGACGACGCGGAGTTTTGACAGTTGAGGTTAGGACGCGCGGTACGAGCATGAAGGCGAAGCCCGTGACGTCGGTGACGTCACGTCAGCGAACACGCCTCACGACGATGATGATATCCACGACGAGAAAGACGACGCCAGTGGCAACGACGACGAGGGAGATACCACAGTTCAATTTCCGAGATCTGGAGGTTGATTTCGGTCTGCCGAAATATAACGGCAGAAATAGCCCTATTGCAGTGTGGATTGAGCGCCTCGAAGAAAACGCGCAAATCCTCGGCTGGACGGAGACACAACAGTTGGTGTATGGGCGGATGCTGTGTGAAGGAACTGCCAAGAACTTCTTGGACTCGGAAACGGGCATAATCACGTGGGCGATATTAAAAGAACGATTGACCAGAGAGTTTGGCCATCAGTTGAATAGTGCGGACGTGCACAGAGAACTGAGGTTAGAGAAAAAGGGAAAAGCAGAAGACAGTTTAAGCTATATCTACCGGATGAAGGGGATTGCAGCCAAGTGTAGTTTTATTGAGGAAGAGGCGATTATCGCGTACATAATTGGTGGACTTGGGTTTGATAAGTACGAAAAATTGATTCTGAGCTGGGCTGGATCTATTAAGGAGCTGAAGACGCGAATTACGCAGTGCGAGAAAATTAGAGAGGACGACGAACCCAGGGTGACGGGGCCCGTGAGAAACCGTGAAAACCGAGAAAGACTGAGTTCACGATGCTACAATTGTGGTGGACGTGGTCATTTAGCAGCCGACTGTAGGTTTAAGACGAGAGGAACTCGTTGTTTCAATTGTAACGAGTTTGGGCACATATCAGCTCAATGTAACAGCACCAAAACAAAGACTGTCTTGACAATACAAGAAGAAATAAGAGAACCAGTCAGTATTCCAATACAAGAAGAAATAAGAGAACCAGTCAGTATTCTAACACAAGAGGACGAGGCGAACATGGCTGATGGAGATGTAAACATGGCCGATGTAAGTGTGAACAGTGATGGTTTGCACAGAAAAAGACCTTTGCAGCAACGGGCTTCACGAGAGATGTCTGCTCAAAGAGAACTCATTGTTTCCAATAATGAAGAGGACGATGCGAACATGGCTGATGGAGATGTAAACATGGCTGATGTAAGTGTGAACAGTGATGGTTTGCACAGAAAAAGACCTTTGCAGCAACGGGCTTCACGAGAGATGTCTGCTCAAAGAGAACTCATTGTTTCCAATGATGAAGAGGACGATGCGAACATGGCTGATGGAGGTGTGAACCTGGCTGATGGAAGTATGGACGGTGATGGATTGCAAAGAAGAAGACTTTGGGACTACGGAGACATACCGTTTTCAAATACAGATGAACCACCCGATGATCAATTTGGAAAAGGATCTAAGGATTATAGTCATTTGAAGAATTCTGAAGATGAGAATAAAGAAAAGGAAAAACATAAAGACAAAGAGAAAGATATGGCTAAATCACAAGAAGGATTAAGGGACCCAGTCAAAATTTCAACACCAAAAGACACTGTATTCACTTTCAAGCTCAGTCGTAGTCGGATTGATGTTAATTCAATGGAAAAGAAAATAGAACCATGGATTGAGAAAAGACTTACTGGATGTATCAGTGAGCTAGAACCAATATGTGTTGACTTCATTTATGGTAAATTACTAGCAGAATATCTGTGGGGTGACGGCAGATTCCTCGGACAGTCACAGAGAATCGCCGAGGGCATTGGATAGAATTTAAGTTGCACCGATGGAAGTGAAGTGTGCGTTTGTGAATTAGAGAATAAGTGAAATACCTGGAGGGTTTTTAGTTAAGCCTTACTTGTAATTTGATGATTGAAAAGTGTAATGTTTTATTGCTTTTTCTAGTATTTTTTGGGAAGTGCTTGGTACATTGAATCATGTTTTAATGTGGTTACATGCTTAGAAGAATATAAGATAACTGTATTGAAATGTAATTCTAGTAATGTTTTAAAATGTGATTGTTTCTGGTGTAAAGATTTAACCTGTCATTGTAAAGGTATTGATTTTAATGTTTTATTGCTAATTCTAGTAATGTTATAAAATGTGATATTTCCGATGTAAAGATTTAACCTGTCATTGTAAAGGTATTGATTTTAATGTTTTATTGCTAATTCTAGTAATGTTATAAAATGTGATATTTCCGATGTAAAGATTTAACCTGTCATTGTAAAGGTATTGATTTTAATGTTTTATTGCTAATTCTAGTAATGTTTTAAAATGTGATTGTTTCTGGTGTAAAGATTTAACCTGTCATTGTAAAGGTATTGATTTTAATGTTTTATTGCTAATTCTAGTAATGTTTTAAAATGTGATTGTTTCCGGGGTAAAAATTTAACTTGTCATTGTAAAGGTTGTGATACCTTTCTGTTTTGTATTGCTTGTAATAATTTTACATAGTAATTGTGATACCTTTCTGTTTTGTATTGCTTGAAATAATTTTAAATTGTAATTGTGATGATTTATGTGTAACTTTATTGAAGATTGAATTGTGTTGAAATGAAAAATTGATTTGTAGTGAAATGTGTAACGATTAATTTGTTATAATTGTAATTGTTATGTAAATTGTAAAATGATTGATGTATAAGTGTATTGAAATGTAGTTGTGATGATGATTGTAATTGTGATGTAAATTGTAATTGTGACAATTGAAAGCATGTTTAGAAGAATATAAGATGATTTTATGGAATGGAAGATGAAACATTGTTGAGGATGATAGAGGAAATGTTTTAAAAGAATGTGAGATGAAACATTGTTGAGGATGATAGAGGAAATGTTTTAAAAGAATGTAAGATGATATATTGTATAGAGTAGAAGATGAAATGTAAAAGAATGTGAGATGAAATGCTGTAAAAATATAAAAGACAGAATGTCATCCGAGGGCGAATGACAGTCAGGAATGACCGAAATGTAGGAATGATTTTTAAACGAGCCGTAATTGTGGTTGGTCAAACTGCAAGGGATAAAGTATGAGTGTGGTATGCATGGGAAAGACCGGATGCGTGTTGTTATGGTCACTTGTTGGAGAGCAAGCCCGAAGATGTGTTAATAAATACATAGTTCTGACTTAATCTGCGTTTCACTTGGAATCCTTCACATCCGGATCCTATATGTATATACAAAGATAAATTTTTAAAATAATTTTAAGTACTTTTAGATATAAAATAAAAAAGTAAAATCAAAATTTGGAATGAAATTTAATTTTAGTACTAAATTTAGAATGATTTGTTTTAAAACTTAAATTAAATGTATTTGTTTACGAACTTTTACAACGAATCATATTATAAAAATGGAATTAAACATATATTACACCATCTATATTTATATTACACCTTTCAAAGTCGATCACGTTCTACGCAAACTTTGACAAAAATCTCGAGTTTCTAGGAACTAATTAATCTGAAATTTATTTTTACCCAAACTTTCGAAAGTAACTGAACATTAGAATGTACGTATAATTAAAACTTTTCCAAAACTCATAATAACATCATACATTCACAAAGATTTTTGATCACACCTCTCGTATGTATGTATATGTGTAGAATTGACGTGTATGAGTTATGCAAGTGGTTTTTCTGTTGGCGTTAGGGATGCGCGCGCATGCTGGGTGCGCCCCTGTAGTCTGTCAGTCTAGGGGTGAGCTTCGAGGGGTGTGGACGAAGCTCCTCTTGCACACCGATGTGCACCCCGGTGCACTTTAAAGTGCACCAAAAGCCGATCGGGAGTGCAGGAGATCGAGTGCGTGCCGCGCGAAGCGATTTTCCCGAGCGCAAACTTTCCCACCTCGGGTGAAAATCTTCCAAACATTGTGAAAAGTGTTCATAGTTTGTCAATAAAGAAATATTTCTTCACGTACAGTACTTATTAATTGATAAATACATATACATACATAGTATTCGCGATAAGTTAGCAAGTATTCGGTGACGTTTATCGTACGTTCGAAGTTTTTCCGCGTACGGCTTCTTGTTGCGTACGGCTAAGAAAGTTTTTTCCGATTTTGACTAAATTTCAGCGAACTTCTCGGATTTTACGCCTTCAACTTTCGTTTTGGTAAGTATTTACTTCTTGAAGATGTATCTTGTGAGTTTAATTTGAATATATTTATACTTCAAATATACATACATATGTATAGTTAATAATGAGGTTATACAGTATTTATTTTTTAATCATTATACTAAATACTAACAATGATTAACAGAAAAAAATACATTTTTATCAAAAATGTATTTTATTTTAATTTCTCGTACATATCTATATATATATATAGATACATATGTAGATACATACATATGTATGTAGATATTGAATATTTTTTTAAATCAAATCTGTTAAGAAACTCAACAGACAAAATAAGATTATAAATATTATACATGTAAAACTTTTCAAACAAAAAACTACTATAAAATTCTTCAAATGCCAAAGTTGATGGAAAAACAGCGTTTATCAGAAAAAAAAATTATTCCAAATACTTTCAAGAGTCGTGCAGAATTTACATATAAAGAGTAATTAATATTGGATTCAATAAGATAATTAGTACATACAAACATATTTAATTTAAAAAATTACAACCAAATAATGAAAATACATTTGCCTATACATATGTATTGTACATATATATGTAGGTATAATATTCGGCTATACATGTACATATTTGGCTTTGGCTTGACTTTGACATGATTTTGATATTAAAATACAAATTTAATTAATGCATCATATTTGAACATTCATCATGAATCATTGATACAATTAGTAGGCGTTATTAAATACAATAATATAATACAAAATTTGTAGAATAAGATGTGGTTTATAACCATTTTATTAAAATCTAATTAAGTTAAGAAAAATACCAGTGATCAATATAATTTTATAAATGATGCTTCCTTACAATATTATATAATCATAAATATCTAATAATGAAACGTTTTATTATTCATCCACATCCAGTATAAAATTAATGTCAGCAAATTATAGCGGGCTTAAGATTAAATTTGATGTTATTATCAATCAAGAAGACTCCTTCAATATAAAATATAAAATATAAAACATTTTCAAGCGTAAAACATTATAAAATAAATAGCACTCACTCTGGCCTGTTCCATTCAAGCCTGTAATTGGTTTGGATTACGAATCGACTTGTTTACATTGCTTAAAAATACCCTCAGCATAAAGTGAAATCCCCAGCGAATTTTTCACCGAAAATTCAACAATTTTCTAACAAAATTGAGGCACTCAATACAAAATATACACACAGACACGAACTGACAATCCGCGTACATTCCGTGCGTTAAGCCGTTTAAACACAGTCGGGTTCACAAAAGGCTCGGTAATCTCGGTAAAAACAGGAGATATCCTACTAGAAGCGCCAGGACATTTATTATACAGGATAATATCGTTACACACACGTACATACACACAATCCAAACACTTCCAGGAATCATAATACCGCTGGTAACTTAATTACGCCGAACGCGTGATGAGATATATATGTACGTACTATATACGCGAGAAGATATCGCCACGCTCCAACACCACAGAGATAAGAGATTTGGTCAACATTTACTGTATGTATGTATGTATGTAATATACATTCATACTTACTTGCCTCTGTATAAACGGTCTTATTAACATGAATGTACGAAAGCACGCGCTGGAGTGTGTTTTAGTCGACGCGGCTTAATAATTTCATACGTATTTGCACTTTCAAAGTACCCGAGAAGATTAGCTGTGACTCTTGCGAGGGAGAAAGCGTTTGACGATTTTACTTTTGAGTATGAATTTCGATTGATCTTTCGGCATTAGAGGCTTTAAGCTGGTGTGCCAGTGCCTGCTAAGCCTTTTTCGTTGTGGCTTTTATTATATTTTATATTCTAAGTATTAGGATTACTTTATAAGAAAATCTTAATTAAGGTTAACAGGTATATAATTTTATTTATTAATTTTGTATCATCATAACAAACTAATAAAATCCATCACTTGGAAGACGAAATTTTGTTTAATGAATAAACAATATACTGAAACGAATGATAAATACATTTAGCAATTCTTCCGATTTTCTCAAGCTACAGCGTAGTTCACTGGATACCATAATAGTAGAGAGGTCACGGATTCAAGTCCCGGCCAAATACGCTACTGGCGAGGACCTTTGGTTATTAAAAATAGGTCAACCGTTTCCTGTTAGAATTTTCCGATTTTTCTAGCTAAATTGTTGTGGAGAATCCAACAAATCGGTATCCTCCCTCTCTATTTTTCGCAAATTCGAGTTATTAGCTCGAATTAGTTGAATCTTACATATATAAAGATGCTACCTACAAAATGTATTTCTGATCAATAAAGTGTATAAAAAAATTTGCTGATTTTCCATAGATGTCTCTATTGTATTATATTTGAATAATTGTCAATACTTATGTATAAAAATAATATAACCATGTGTGTCGCCTTGGGGTAATTACTGTCATGGTACATGATGTAGGTACGTATGTAAAAAAATAAAAAAATATTCTCAGAAACATACATGAGTCAACACTAGGGGTTCCAAATCCAATTATTTGAATACTATTTATACGAACCTATTTTTTTTTTATTTTCAATCTACAGCACATTTAGTTCTATTTGATTTGTTTCAGATTCAGATATTCAATATTCGAATGTTGACTCAACACGTAAAATCATATCATATACTTTAAAAATAAAATCATATATTTTTGTAGCTTTTCAATAAAGCATTCACAATTTCTTCGAAATAAATGAATATTGACGGTTTCGATTTGTCATATCTTACTAACAATCGTGATGACGAGTGAATTTTGGATCAAAAATCAAGCCACAATAACTGCTTTGCCCAAAATTTGAAAATTTTATGCAGTAGAATTAATTTTAGTATTGGTACAGCCTTTAAACAGCTTCTTCTTCTTCTAATGGTACGCCCAGTTCAAGTTTATTCTCAATTTTAGACAATTTGTTGAAATTCTTACCGATTTCTTGCAGCGTAAAATATTTTTTCTACAGAAGCTTCTTCAGTTCAGTTTTTAATGTAACTTATTAAATTAAATTAAATATCATTTTTACAGGTATAGAGTTTGGTTATCTCTGAAATATGCTAATGTGTGTTAAATTCGATAGACAATTGAGTCTTTTGTTGGGATTAATCTCAGCATTGTGTGGGGATTTATACAGCGCTTTTGTCGACATCCAGTTACAGTATTGATACTCTTTTTTTCCTCGTCGTAATCGAGGTAGCACTTTAAAGGCGAGAGAGCCTTTTAGCCGTTCAATGGGTCATACACACGAGTGGGCTTTGAATTCCAGCAAATAAAAGAAATCGTTCAAGACGACCGACCAAGTCTCCGTTTGCGTGTACACTTGGATTATATTTTATATACGGCAGTTAAATTTAACTCGCAGTTAAATTGTTATCTCGCCGTAAATTCTCGCGTATTTCTTCGCGCACCGTGATAAAATTCAAACTTATAATCGCGAATTGGAAACTGGTCTCGAGTGAAAATATAATATCGCGCGAGGAAACAATCCTCGGGATAAGTTTGAAATTATATTCATATTTTCTCACTCGCGTTGAAGTTTTTCGTGAACGTCTGAAATTGCGGATGAAAAATATTTGCGGGTTCATTTCGAAGACTTTTTCAATTTAACCTAAGTTTAGAGCTATTATTACGGCATAGTATATATTCAATAATATTTTTATAATCCGTTCAATTGCTTTGAAAGCGTATGTATACTAATGTGCAAATCAAAACACACGCAAGATTGTTTGTATTTTATTTTGTATATATTTTGAATAATCAATATGAAACTTTGCAATTTCTATGGTTTAGTGGTTTTAAAATAAAATGAATTTATTAATACTATAATTTCTCACATGTGTTATATTACATATATTATATTTTATTTTATTTCATAGAACATAAACACTTACTTATGTACCTTTACAGATCGCTCCAAAGCAACGAGTGCACTTAAAAAATAAATACAGTCATTCAATCAATACAATAAATACGTAATATAAGCATTTTATGCAATGCGAATTCATACAAACATCCACAGTGACATCTATGGAGAAATTTTTGTAGCATTTGATAATCAAATTGGTGAACCTCAAGACGCTGAATAGCTTGAGATTAATTGAGCCAAGAGAGATAGGAAAAGAGATAAAAAGAGATGCCAATTTTAGAGTAACCATTTCAACGAAAATCAGAATAAAGCAAATTTTATAAAATAAAGAGTGAAAAAAGGAAAGATTATAGGCATTTAAGCAATTGAAATCTGACATGGCGAAAAGTGAGAAGAGGCTAAAAAAAACGCTGGATAAACGTCAGGGAGAAGTTCGAGAGAGTATTGAAAGAGTATTGAGAGAGTATTGAGAGAGTATTGAAAAGTATGAAAACGATCGGATAAGAGGCAAATTTTTTCCTTAACAGTATTCGTAAGTGAAAGTAAGAAGAGGCTAGTAAAAATTGGCAAAATCTGATAAAAAACCATCGACCTCGAGTCATAAACCAAGGTCTGGCCAACAGCGGGACAGAAAATATTATGAAAAACCTTATTTTTTTAAATCGATAACAATATTTTAACACAGGCACAGATAAAACAACAGATACATATAATAAAACTAAAAATGAGATTTTAAAATGAAAAAAAAATGTAAGTCAAGACTTTTACTTATGTACATACGACCGCTAATATTGATCGATATATTATTGATTTAATTAAAATTTCAATAGAAAGGTCTTTAAATTTCTACGATTCTAGTGATATATTGTGTTATCATATTTAATTATATTATAATAACATATACATATTTGAACTTGTGATATCATTATAATCACTTTGATTTATTTATCGCATCTCGCCCCCATTCCAGATGAATTTATTTATGTTGATAATTGGAAATATGATAAATTTTCTCAATTTAAATTTTCACATAAAATTAAATATTAGTACTTGTAGATACAAAGTAGAACATTCAACTTTGAAAAGTTCAAAGCACGGGCGCTTTAAATGATTAACGCGAAAAGTTACCGCTTATACATATTATATATACGTACCTCCTCTCTTCGCCAACAAATTCAACACACTTTCGATAATCCAATTAAAAGCTATCGTTTAACTGAAATATCAATTTTAAAAGATATATTTTTAACTATGAATAAAAAAATGCGTCAAAATTTCCCTCGCATTGTAGGGAAAAGTAGATTTGCACGTTTCTTCTTATATGGTTTATTGCTTCCGCTATAAACGGTTTCCTAACTACGGCGGATTTGTCAGCTCTTTTCATAAAATACAAAAGAAACTCATGAATAAGGCATATGACATCTTTTTTTCTGGAAATGGACGCAGAATTTTGAATAAAATCTCCATAAGAACGAACGCCACAAATTGTATAATCGACCGAACATTTATATTACCGTAACGATACCCTTCACATTATACGTACATACATATAATACATACATACACATAAATACGTATATATTTAAGAGTTCTGATTCGGAAAGCCCCCAGCAAATATTCTTAAGAGTTTTCAAAATTTATATCCTGCGGTTTAATATTTTTTCTACAGAACAAAGTAAGCGAACATAATTATAACGTTATCTGATACATTTTTGGAAATTAATTTGTATTGAATGCTTACATGAGAGTTCCCGCAATTTAAGCACATTATTTAAACTCTGATACTGAGAACAATCGATTTGTTAAACAATATATGCTTTACAGTACATAATACAAACAAAAATTTGAGAAAAACATTATATTTGTTCATATATGTATATATGTTTGTTCGTGTGATGTAAAGGGCTTTGAACAATTTCCAAATACGAATCCAATCGTTAAATAAGGCACCGATAGCACTCGAATCACCTTCCGATCAGATAATTCAGGGTACCGATTCGATTTCTATCCACGTGAAATTCAGAAAGGGCCGATCCTCTGAATCTCGACGGGACATCCCCGGAACGGGTGAGGGTTTACCCCTAAAATACTACTCGCGAATCGGCAAATTGGCAAAACCCGAGGATCACAGTCCCGGGGAGCCAAGAGACCCGATAAGTTTTTCCCGACAGGCTTCCTGGTACTTGGGAGGTTTCCGTCGAGGAAATGTATAGGCGCGAAATCGTAAAGCAAGCAGGCGAAAATGTGCCAAACCTAGTGCGTTTACTGACGTGAATGTCGTAAAATTTATCCCGAGAGGGTTGTTCTTTTCTTTTAGTGGTATAAGACTGGCACTAAGAGAATAATAAATGAGACTCGTGTGTGATCTACGTGATATATGTATATGTATGTATATATAATATATTTTATTCTATTCACTTTTTGAATTATTAATTCGCTGCGATTGCTGATATGTAATTTAAAGCTGAAACTTTTCATATATTTAATATAATTCATTATCATTTGAATTATTTGTACAATTCCAAGTACTTTTTCTATATAAAAAAACATACGTATTGGGAATTGGCGTTCGATTCTCATACGATTTCAAATCATACTAATACTTTACATTATAAAAGATAAATTTTATTTTGGTCACGTAAATGAATCGTCGGTTTAGTATTTATTTAAAAAAAAATCAGAGAAAGAAAATTGAAGATGAAACATACATATATTATTTGTATAGCCTTCATACTTAATATAACCCAAGCAATGGTTTCCACAAAATTAAGAGATAAACTATTCTAGAATAGTCGTAGAACTTCACCACTTGTGGTTTCCACATTTGCGCATCCCTCGAGAACATAATCTTCGCAAACGCAAGAGATTTTCCTAATGTACATATCTGAGGAAAACATAGAAATATTCAACAATAAAGCGAAAAACAAATGTACAACGCACATAAAATAACACGAATGATGATTTAAATTTATATGTACTGATCAACAATTCAATTTATACACTTTATGCAAAATATGAACGTCGGAAAAATAATACAATTTAAATAGCACCGCAGAGAATTTAAATATATGCAAATGCGTCGTTTACGATATATTATATTTTTATTTTTAAATATTGTACAAATATTAAAAAAAAAAAATGCAGAATATAGTATAGCCGTTGTATAATAATGAAAATTCAAATTGATGTGTTCCGAAATTGAGATGAGCTTTGAATCTTGGGCGTCGCGTCTGGGAGAAGGGAGCTTCCGGAAAGCTTTCGGCAAGCTTCCGGCGTCATGCAAGACCTTGTCGATTAAGTCATCAATCATCGAGCCACGTTGACAGTAATTACATAGTCGAAGTAATCCACTGTCAAAAATAAACCCCTTGCGCGCGAGCGTCTTTAATGACTATGTCCGGCCTTATAATTAACACCACAGCCGCAAATTATCGAAGAACCGACACACGTACATACTTACGTGTGTCTCTTATATGCGAATGTGTTAAGATGGCAATTGAGAATTGACTACAACCTTGGGTGATTCAATAGCCGTATTGATTATCAAATTTGACCCAAATTTATCAAGTTTGTACTGTATTTGTACACATATGCAATTCACTTAATATACATACACAGTATGATACAAAGTTATAAATGATGTATATTTAAATGAATATTATATTCTTATAAAGAAAGCTTAATTGTCTAAAATCTACTTACATACATATGTTAGTAAGTTGATTTAAGCGACAGTCATTACATTGTGGGAACTGTACTTCTATGTTCAAGCTTTAGATTTAATATTCAAATGATGTGAAAACACATATGTACATACACATCGCGAAAAACTTCCGTATACGCCTGTTTTCTAGACTTATCCGAGGCCTTTGATCGAGTGAATCATGATTTACTTTGGTCCAAACTGTTTAAAAGGGGAGCTCTAAGTAAAATCGTGAGTTTTTTAGCATCCTGGCACCGGAATCAGTTCAACCATGTACGCTGGGGGAATGCCCACTCTGATTCCACTTCTTTGAAGTGCGGGGTTAGACAGGATGGGTCAATGTCTCCTGGCTTATTCAACTTGTAAATGGATGAACTTTCTTATCGCCTTCGACATATTAGAGTTGGTTGCCACGTATGCGGAATATGCAGTAACCACATCAGCTATGCGGATGACATGGTGATCTTGGCGCCTTCTCCGTCAGCTCTGAATCGCCTCCTGGAAGTTTGCTCGCGTTATGCTGCTGAACATAATATGCGGTATAATACGGGTAAATCCATGGTACTGATTTTTCGATACGGTTGAGGTCCTCATTTCGACCCCAACATTATTTTAGATGGACTTGAAACCGTTAGGGAAGTCAAGTATCTGGGATACCTGCTGACGGAGGATCTCTCTGATGACCGTGAAATCGAAAGGCAAAGAAGAGCTATTTGTGTAAGGGCTAATATGCTGGTAAGCAGTGTAGAGGTTAATTGACAGTGTAGACACAATTATTTATGTCCTTTTGTACTAGCCTTTATACTGGAGAATTATGGACCAGATACAAGCGGGAGACGTTGAGGAAGATAAAAGTACAATATAACAACTGCTAGCGTGGTCTCTTTAGGCTACCTAGAGGCTGCAGCGCGTCGTAAATGTTTGTGGAAGGGCATGTGCCTCACTTTGAGGCCATTCTCAGGATGAGAGCAGCCTCTCTACGTCTTCGTATATTTTTGTCTCCTAATTGTCTTATTGCTGCTGCATCTTCTCATTTGCATTCTTCACTATATGTTCCATGGATGGAGCTACTCCACTGACCGCCTTAAATGGACATTGAATTGATTGATTGTTATTATTATTTATTATTATTTTTCAATAATGTTATTATCTATATATTATTTATATGGGTGTTGGAGATTGCACTATTCTCCCTATCGCCTGGAATAAAAAGTTATTATTATTATTATACACTTACATTGGTGTATATTTAATATAATTTTCCAAGGCAACAATTTAAATTGTCAATTTTATTCAATAAACGGTTAGTAACTTTTACAAAAATTTTGTGAAAATATATAGACTGTTTAAGTATTATTTTACAAGCAGACAATAGTTGAGTAATTAGTGACCGATAATATACATAGCTAACTGATCGTCTATTTATTGACCAAACCAAAAAAAATGCTGACGAAATAAATACAGGCCATTTTCAATTTCTATATATAAATATAAATTAAATATGATTTGGGATGTTTTCGACAATTTTGAACAGAAAAAATAAAATGTATTTGCTTTATATGTACCACTTATGTACATAAGACAAAGTATATCACAATGTTTCCTTTACTTCTAATATTAGAAATGTGTCTTATCATATTATTACGAAAACATTTAAAAGAAAATACGGCCTATTTTATAAAAATATTTAAATAATTGGATTCTTTTATACCTCTGTCATGTACAGAAATGAACTGATATTTTTACGTGAAATTTTATACAATAAAAGCGAGGCTTCTGTGTACTATTTTGTGACGTAAATGTTACGGGTTAGCTGTGTTCATTATTAATTATTCATTTTTGAATTGATATTTAATTAGAAATTTTTAAAATATGCCTATGTATTTTATAATAATTTTTAAATAACAGTAAAATATACTTTCTACAAAAATTTGATAAAAAATACTGACCCTGAGATACATATGAAAATCAAATGTCGTCTACAAAGAAATCTCAAACAAACGTGAGTTACGTCAAATTGATAAATATGCGAACACATATGTGAAAATAAAAAGAAAAAATAAATCTGGAAACGCAAATTCGATTACATTACTCGTACATATATGAACATACCGAAAAAGTCTGAATTATTTAAATAACTTGTACACAGTTAACGTATTTTGACGTAAGCACAACATGTACGTGTAGATATTCGTCTTATAAATGCTAATTTAATTTCTCGATTTCGTGCGCTTAATATGCTCAAAAACACACATATATTACATACTTGAATAAATTTTCAAAAAATGATTCGTATTATTTTAATCAAATCGCTTATTTGACATCGCGAGACAGCTCGTTGTATCTACATATGTATGTATGTACATATTTATGTATATCCATATGCGTATAAATAAATAAAAAAAATTGTATTTTATATGCGAAAAATCCACTCTTATATTTGAGAAGACCACTCTTAAAAATCCAATCTTTTGGGATATTGATATTTTATTTTGAAACGAAAAACTCAGCGATGATAAATCACCATAATGCGGCCATCTTAATGAAATGAAATTTTAATTTGCTTATTATAAAGCTATACAAGTAAATGTGTAACATACGAACTTAAACAGAAGAACAATTAGCTACTTTTGCTATTATACTATGAGGCGTTATATTTCAAAATGGCGGAAGTCCGACTTTCCAATAGTTACAAAAACACTTTCTGTTTAACTTAATTCACAAATTGTTTATGCGGTGTTTCCAGAATCTCGGAAATTGCCATTTTCAATTATAACGGCTCATATAACTAAGGCCGACGAGAGGAGGAGGAAAGGGTATGCAAATAATATGTACATTTTTAGCAAAAGCATAAAAGCATTATTTGGCCTTTATACTCTTAGGGTTTTTTGGACACTAAGCAAAATGGTATTAGTGTTTTCGAGTAACGGATTTTACCTACTATGGCATAATAAAATTTAGGGAAAGATCTGTTCTGATGTTCAGAATGATATTGTGACACTAAGCAAAATGGTATTAGTGTTTTCGAGTAACGGATTTTACCTACTTATGGCATACGAAAATTTAGGGAAAGATCTGTTCTGGTGTTCAGAATGGTCAGTTCCCTCGTCACAATATCCAAGACAAATGAGTAAAATAACCCTTTGCCGATTCAAGCAGGTAACAAGCGGGCAATTAAAAGTACGGGATTAGTGCATTTTTACATCGACAATAAAGATAAAATCTTTCACATTTACCTATGTATTTGAAAATTTTCTATGTAACTTTTAACTTAAAATTGCAAATGTGATGCACGAGCTATTCGTAGAATAATTCAACAGAAATATACTAATAAATGATTGATTTAAATTGTTAAAAGTATCCGTTTGTTTTTCGACTATAAGAAAATACGTTATTCAAACATGTTAAAATTTTCCTGTATAATTGCTAACGGTAGACTGGATTTAGAATATTTCAAATCAAAGTTAGTTTTTAAATTAATAATATTTGTCGTTTACGAATTCATTTTTACTATTAAACTGTTTTCTATGTTGATTATGTTTACAAATAATGAACATGTATCAATCTGAAGTATGTATATTTATTTATTTACAAATTTGCCATAGTGACTTTACAGATCAACTCCAAGTCGTCAGTATGGCTACATGTATGTACATATATGGAGACATTTTAAAACGCTCTCACAGAAAAAATCATCCCAAATTCAATACATTATTTACCTTCTGTGTACTTGCTTTTTCATAAATAATATAAGTTGATATTTTACGGTTTTTTTATGTTATATAATGTTATACATGTTTTACATGTATGTTTGATTTTGATTTTGATTTTTAAATGCTTTTTATTATTACGAAATTATGTTCACAATACATCTTATATCTATTTTAATAGCTACTGATCTACTGATCATTTTCTATTTTACAATTTAATTTAATTTGGTTAGTAATCACAGTATTATATTGTTCTAATGTTAATCTAAAGCATAATAGGAAAAAGAGCTCAAAAACTTATTTACAATCCTTATAAATGTTCATAATACATCTAATACATAATATTAATTAAAGACTCTCTAAAGTCGATGACCTAAAGCAGATTGTGTTTAGGTAATCTGTGTTTATACCTGAAGGGTATAGACATTTTGTTGTAATCACCGAGACTCTTCACAAGTGTGTTAGTATGGTTATTACTAATACATGTATGTTTAATTTTTATTTCGTGTATGTATGACAGCATTATTTTTTTAAAATGAAACTATTTTTTAACATTCATATGTTTTAATTATTTAATTTTTCATTTATATGTTGTTATAGCTTATTGCTGTATTTAATTAATTTCATTTGTTTCACTGTATTGTATTTATGTATATAAATTAATATGAAATACATTTTTATTTATTAGCAAACGATATTAATTGAAATAACCACATTACTTGTTTTTTTTTTTTTTAATATTTTGAATTAAAATGGGTCAAGAGGGGAGGGCCCGGATTTTCAAATTTGTACCGGCTCCCGGATTTTCTCTCTACGGCCCTGCCTATATAAAAATTTGAACCAAAGTTTTGCTAGTCTATTATATTTGAATTTTATGTAAATGTTCCTTGGTTTTGGATGAAATCATGTTGACATACATATACATATGTATACGTACATATGGATGTAGTTTTTTGATACATACCTACATATTAGCCAGCAGCATAGCTCGGACGTTAAGCTTCTGCTTTACCGTCAATAAGGTGCCGGGTTCTATCCCTGAATGAAAAATGAATTTTTCAGAGTATGCTGTTGGTCAGACCTGGATTTGTGACTCCAGGTTGATCGTTTCCTATCAGAGTTTGCCAATTTTCTCTGATTTCATTGTTGAAACGGTTCCCGGAAAAAAAAATTGGCTAAAAATCCTTCCTACCTACTATGTCACCACTATTTGAAATTTGATTGATGTACAATAAAAATTTATGTACAATTCATAGATGTCTCGTTAATTTGCGAGTTTTTTCAGTGTCTCGCAATTCAACGACTTATAATAAAAATGCTGCATTTGTATTTGTAATTGGCCAGGAAGGCGCATTGGGATTTACCTGTAAGGCCTTCCTGGTATATATGTAAAAAAATTTTAAAAAATAAAAGAAAATAAATCAAATGTGGTATTTATCAAATGACATTAATGTTATATAATACCATTATATAAAAGTATTGATTTTGACGAGTCTGAATTACGATTTCTATTTTATGTATATGGATGCAGATGCCGTAATCGCTTTCGGTCCAGCCTGTACGTTTAGAACACGAGTGCGTATCCGAAATAGCGTGTTCGAGTCGTCGATACGAAAGCGTCGATTATTTCCATCCAAGATCCCGAAATCCTCTCGGGGTTCGGGATCGGTTCGGGAGTTAAAGTTGAACCGCGTGGGTTTCGGTGACAAGTTTTCGTGTCCGTCCGTCCGTCGCACAAATCTCAATAGGGCCTCAAAACTTGGCCGCAAACTTGACGACGAGCTTTCGAAGTTTACCCACCGTCAAAATCAGAGGACCACGAGACGTTTCGCCATCTCCATCCGAGCGAGAGATATTACCAATTACGGCGACAACAATCTTCAAAGTTATTCTGGAACCACTTCTGGCGTTTCGGACGGATTTCATGATAATTTGACGACCCACTGAGGCAATAATGATCGGCAACCGGTTGCAAACCGGAGACGTAATATCGTCTATCTTGTGTTTGACTTTAGTTTTGAACGGATGTACAAAACGGTTTTCGGTATTGTTTATATGAGGATTTGTCTATGTATGTACATATATATGTATATATGTATGTTCTATCTATGTTTTGTGCTCCAATATCAACGCCAAAAACTAATCACTTATATTGTTCAATATAATATTCCTCTACACAAAGTAATACATACAGGGCCACCGAAAGGGGGGGGGGGGAGGCTAGGGTTAAAGTTTCAGGGCCCGGACTACTTGAGGGGCCCCGTGTTGGGACGTTCGACTGATCGATATTATATTTTATTTTATCCTACATAAAAAAGAAACATATATTTTTTTAATGCTAAATGTTTATTATTTTTCGAACCGCGCATTCTTTGAGTCATACTTATGTATATCATACTTTCATATTCGATTATTTAAAAAAAGAGCATTTAGCATATGGGGGTAGGGCGAGTGAGACGACTGTTGGTAATGCACAACTGTTTATTTCGGCGGCCAGGGAGGAAGTGGATGCTTACTGGCGAAGCATTGGCCAACATATGGTTTTACGGCCGGTACCTTGGGGTTGCTACAGGTAACTAATAGTCTGATTTTTCACATATTTAAAATATATCTATAAGATTTTTTTTTAGTTTGTCATAGGATATGAAATTATTTTTTCAGGGCCCGGGATTCCTCTCGGTGGCCCTGAATACATACTAAAAAACAAATTTACTGATATTTCTTGATTTACATAGTTCAAATTATATATTTATTATACATATAAATAGATAAATTAATCTTTTGAAATGATTCTACTCGATTGTGACTTTATTGAATCATTCCTTCTGAATATTTTTATTTGTTTATTTCTATTCCCTGTAGAAGGTAACAAGACTAAAAATACTTGTAATAAGTTATTTACTAAGACACTTACATATTGAATTGTTATGCTACGTATTGAATTCCAGCAGATGAAATTACCAATTATAGATCAAAGTTGAAGAATATAATTACTCGACCTTGGATTTTGAACCTTTTAGGGCGGGGCAAGTTGCCAATGGGGCCGTATTTGTAGCACATTATATAAATTAAATAATATCTAAAAGCCAGCGGATATAACGTTCTTTTCTTTTCCTATCAACCTAAACATGTCCTTGGTACATGTACTAGTTTTTTTTTAATTAGTTAGTGGAAGAATTATGGGCCACGCAGTTCATAGACAAGATTCAACGCGAATATTCAATATCTATTGATTTGGTTATAATAATTACAGTTTATACGTCGTTCGTTCGCTTCTTGTTAAGAAATAGTTTTAATTTTATAAATTATAATAATTGATTTAAAAATATAAAGCAATTGCCCAATTCGGCCTGTCTACCAGTTTGGTCAAGTAAACTTTTTGTTTTAATTTATGCTATATTATTATCTAATCCTAACGTTTCTTATCCTGTAAAATATGGAGATTTTATATAACCTCAAACACAATATAAAATCTAGTAAAAATATACACACATAATTTTTTTAACGAATTGTATACAAAATGACAGAATGCAAGAAATTTTTGTTTTATAACTAATTTTAATTTATTTTTGAAGGTTTTCTCATATTAGAAGGTTTTCCTCGAACACTAGTTAACCATCACCGCCCGATCGTGCTTTCGAATAAAAAGGACCACGACGTATGAGCAAGCTTTGTACAACAGCCAAAAATGTTTCGCCATGAATGATCTCTCTACTGAGAGTACACATTGTGTATAAATATTTGGTGGATTTGTTCCGTGCATTCAATTGGAGCTGACTGGTCGACGGATCAACGTTAAACTATCTCTACCACTAATCACTGCGTATTTCACTTCGATCAATTGAAACCCTTCAACACGTCCATGCTACATTTTTATATAATTGAGATATGTATAGACGGCATTGAAAGAGAAAGAAGATCAAATGAAATAAATATGAATGTTAAAATTTTATCTTCATATTTATATATTAATAAAACGTATTTTTCTAGTAAAAATATTTCACTATAAGAAATGACCTGTAGAATAATAATAAAATATCGCTTAAATTCGGTCAAATAAAAAAAGCGAAATGAACCATAGCGTAAACGTCGAACGAAATGCGAAAAGCCTTCAGATTTATATTGTATCGCTTGCGCAAACATCATCAATCAGTTTTTCCACACGACTTTATACCGAAAAAAGTATACATGTACATTTTATATGTATATATGTACGTACATACATATATATATATATATATATATATATATATACACAACATACGTACAATTGATACGCATCTCTTCACATACCCTATATAAACCTATCGACACCATCAAACCCTTAATTTATCGCGTTCATTCCGGAAACTTCACCACTATGAGAGCATAATCGCTTATTTAATAATAGAATTCCATCGCGAATTTAATAATAAATTCATCCGAGACGAGTCTGGGGCAATTAGAGCTTTTTTTAGTACTCGTACACTTTTTTCCATGCTGGGAATAATAATCGCATAGTGTAATTATCAAAATTAATTAAGCAATTAGCCTAATTGTGCGATATAATTTTACAAGCGCAATTAACGCGATTCGAAGCCAAACACGTCCACTTTAACTAATATAATATTCAGATGTGTATGTACACGTATGAGTATAATTTAATTTAAACGATTTTTTTTTATATACATATGTACATATATGCATGTATATTGAGAGTGACGTTCGGATCCAGAGGGATTTTTCGTCACTTCCCTTTGATCGATCACATCACAGCAACCGTACCAACTATTCCAGAAAACAGATTGATAAGTAGAATAATGAGGATGGACGTGAAAAGCGTCCAAGCGTTACGTGGACAAAAAGCCAGGCTGACCGATGGACCGCGGCGAGATTGCAAATGGAAAAACAAGCCGACGAAAAATGGCGAACGGGGAGAGGAAGTCTTTAATTTTAAAGCTGGATATAAATGTCTCGGACGCGCGCCACACAATTCTGTCAAAAGGACGTGTATGTTACTAGTACAGGATGATAAAAAAATACTGAGCGCCACAAATTGTTCGACTAAACTTAAAATACTATACGCTCTAAGTATAGAAGAATTTTTTTTATGTATACAATATAATACACTAGCTGAATCCGGTATGCGTTGCAATGCCAGAATAAGGAATGCAACCCCCGTTCCCGTTCCCGTTCTCGTTCCCGTTGCGTTCCGTTCCCGTTTAAAGTGATAGTTGGAGCTCAACGCCATGGAGTAACGTCTCTTCAACGTCTTGTCTTCATAAACCAACCTGTTAACGTGGTTACCAACAAACACATTTCCTTGACTACACAATGGCGCTTCATACTTTCGCGTCGGTAAAATCGTATTTACAAATATTATTACTAAGAGGTTTTTCCCGTTTTTTTTTCACAGTTATCTTCCCGGACATGCATATAACAAATCCTGAAAGTTCCATCGTAATCGGTTGAGTGGTTTAGGGGCCTATACAAGACAGACTAACAGACATTGAATTTTATATATGTACATACATATGTATGTATATATAAAATTTGATATCTAACACTGAATGCGTTAATTATTTGTTAAAATAGTGGATATGCCCGCTGATTTCAACGGGTAGTTTCATAAAGGAATTGATACACGAATTAAAATAAAGTTATATGTTATATATAAATACCTAATGTAATGTAAGGTAATTTATAGGCGCGCGCGCACGTATTAAAGTCTGTTCATACCTATCGAGCACGACCCTTATCCTGCAGGTGTCCTGCAAGTGCGGATAGTATTCTTTGGTACATTATATGGACGTATTCATACTCCATTCGCGCATGCGCATTTACGCATTCATGCGCGTCCATATAGAATGAACTAAAGAATACTGTCCGTACTTGCAGGATACTTGCAGGATTCGGGTCGTGCTGTATAGGTATGAACAGACCTTTTATCATGAAAAGTTGAGTGCGCGCATTACACTCTCACCGATCCAAACCGTTCACCCGTTCGAAATGATGAATGTGTGTGTGTGTGTGTGTCTTCGTAGATATGTGTATGTGTGTACGCTCTAGTCGCTGACGTCACCCATCGCTCGGCCTGATGTCACATATGTCAAACGCTCCACCCCCCCCCCACTTCTCCGCTTTCCTCGTCTCCTCGACCACTTGACGCCGATTGGCTGTGCGCATCTGTGACTCTGATTGGCTGTTTCTCCACGCGTCTGCCACATATGTATGTACATACGCACATCGCGTCCGATTTTATGTATATTATAGCGCAAATTATTAACGTAAATTATATCAAAATAAAATAAAATAAAAATCAAAACCAATAATTCAATTTCATAAAATTAACGAAAACCGCAAATATGTATTTGTCATGACTTAAATTGATATAGAATAAGTAATATTTTCAATATGAAATATTTCCCAACTCTTCATGAATACACAAAATCTATCTAGTAAATTTTTGACACCACTCTCCGTTTCTAAACTTGAATATATACTTTGTCATAAATTTTAAAACACATTAATGATTTTAAGTCTATTACAGCTACATGCATATATTATATATTTAATTCATTTCAATTAATAAAATTTTTTTCATATACTCCTAGTACCAAGCTGACGAGACGTGTACCAAAAACGGAGAGTTCATTTAACGAGAGTTGATGTTTCACAGGGGACCCAAACTTTACACATGCATAGGTATTTAAACAATTACAAGCACATAAAAATACTAACGACATACATAGTATATGGTCAAGCTCATTCTACAAATTTAGGTAAGCATATTTAGCAACAATCAACAAATCTTATTTGTTACAGGCACGTTTGGGAGAGGCCGAGGAGGGGTGGGGGTATGCCGATTTTTATTGTAAGAAAAATTAAGGTGAATTCTAATGGAAGACGTTGATTTGAGGTTAATAACCATCCAGATTTCGCCAGCAGCGTACCGGTCAGCATTTGAACTCGCGGCCTCTCTACTGGCTAACAATGGCTTAACCAGTGAGCATATACATATATTTACATTCACCAACCGGTGGAGTTAGAATTTTCAATTAAACCCATTTAACGTGACGGCGAATGCAGAACGTACAAATTATACATCCACGTGCATAGCTTTTAATTTGAATAGTGCAAATTTCGACACAGCCTGTATATGCACGTAAAGGTACGATGTAACTTTACGGAGTACGTTCCGGGCGAGCTTTAGTGCCTTTCATTCCGGAATAACGGCCGGGCCGTAAACTTAAAAATTTAATAACGCCGAGTGACGTCACCGAGCGTCACGTGACTTCCGGTTCACCCCATCCGGTGGCTCGCGCGTTCCACAGCGATAAATTGCATTTGTTCGGTGGAAGTCCGGCCGAACAAATAAAACACAATTTGTCCCACAGGAGGAGAACTAGGACAGAGCAGAAGTGTAAAGTTTCCTCCAGAGTTTGGGGTACAATCTCCCCCCTTCCTCAATTTCGCCTCACGCCTCCCCCTCTCGCGGGTCTCTTACGTGTGAAATTTATAGGGCGAAACTAACGCCCTCGGGCCGAATTCTCGAACATATGATCCCTTTTAGTCGATTCGGCATTTTCTTGTGTACCGAAATATTTTTTTTAAAGATTAATTTACATATACATATGTTTTGACAAAATCTCATTGAAATTTCGAAAACTATACTTATGTACATATTTATGTATCATATTTTTGGGCAAAATAAATCGGTAAATATTGTACAAATATTTACGTTCATAAAATTGATGTGGTTCATCTTTGCGTAAATATTTATATTGTATATTGTATGTATACTGTTACGTTTCAATGAAAGATTAAATATTTTTTCTTTTTTAAAACTACTTGGTTTTTTCATTCTTTATTATTATTAAATTTATTTTTTTATTATTATTTATATTTATCTTATTGGTAGAATTTAATTATGGACCGGAGAATTTAATTGAGATACGTATAACTATTTCACTTTAACTTTATTCTGCTGCTGATGTGTTGACTGCTACTCTCGGAGTCTCGATGGTATCGACTACCACTCTCGGAGTCGATGGTGATGACTACCACTCTTGGAGCCTCGATGGTGACGATTACCACTCTCGGGGTCTCGATGGTGATGACTAACTTGAATTCCCTACCCTACTGATCTAACTCAAATTCCCTACCCTACTGGTCTTACTTAAATTCCCTACCCTTATCCCTACTGGTTAGTCAACTGCATTGATAAGCGAGGTACATAACAATACATATATAGCATTTGCAGCTAGAATTTCACTGCTACTGATTATCTTACTTACTTAATACTACTGATTATCATCTAATATATACATAATTTCTAAAGAGACTTTGTTAAATATTGTTGATTTGTAGAAAAACAAATGAATATTCAAGTACATTTAAATAAAATTAAACTAATCAAATAAATTTAATAAAATATCTACTATATTAGATTGGCCATGTTTAAGTGAAACATATTACAAATACCGAACGAAGCCTGGTAAAATCACTACTATTTTATAAATTTAATACACGTTTGATACAATCACCGAGAGGTTCCTGGGTTGACCAACATTGAAAAGAATTTATTCAGTAGTATTTCTGTGTTTCTGTTGGTCAAACATGGAATTATATATAGATTATTATATAAACATCCATAATCAAATTACAGAGAAATGTTACAGAGTATCTCATCTATGGACAAATTTAACAAAAATTTACAGCATTTTATTTTTCAGCAACTCTAGTTTTTGCAAGAGATAGGGTAGGTTGCCAAATTTTTAGAATCGTTTCAATTAAATCGGATAAATTGGCAAACTCTGATAGGAAACGATCGACCTGGAGTCACATATCCTAGGTCTGGCTGGCAGCACTGGGCCAGGGAATGAACCCGTAATCACTCATTTGAATGCATTACACGGTAACTACTGACCTGGTTGTGACTCCATGTCGAGCATTTCCTATTAGAGTTTGCCAATTTATCTGATCTCATCGTTGAAACGGTTTCTTGGCAAATTAACAAAACCATACTACCCACAATGTCACTACTTTTTAAATATGATTTAAAAAAATTATAATACATATACTATAAAAGTTTTATACCATAGGTAGGCCATAGTTTTATACCTGTAACAGCATCATGGGAACATTTTATTAATTTTTATTTAAATAACATAGTACGTCAAAAATTACCAGAATTTTCAATCTAAAATTTTAAAATTAAGGATTGAAATGTTATATAGTTTTTTTTGTTTATTCTGTATGTCCCTAAAAGTAAAAAAAAATATTCCACGTATACTAAAATACCAAATAAAATAAATTCACCTGGCAGATTAAATACAATCAAAAATATACAAAAAAATTATGATTAAAGTGTAAAATGTATTGAAATTGATCCTTTGTTAAAAATTTTAAATGAATTTAAAGATAAGATAATCTAAGGGCGAAAACACACAGAGAGGCACGTGGCAAGTGTTTTTTTTTATTTTTTAGATAGTTTTGCACATAATCTAATCTAATCTTGCATTATCTATGCTATGGCACACAGGCTTAAATCCTTGTATTGATATAGGTTTAACAGTGATCTATAACGTTGATTCCCGTATTTCATGAAATGTCGTAGAAACATGTGGCAAAAAAAGAACCCATGCGGTTTTTTCACAGCGGGATGCCATAAACGTGCTAGTGCCGTTCAATTCAGTGTACTTTCGCCCTAATTGGCTCGAACACATATCAATGCTTTATGGCCATAAATGCATGCGTGCCATGTTGGTTTTTTTTTAATATTAATGTGCGCGCGCAGAATACGGGAGGAAAAGCCTGTTCCTCTTGTTCCTGTTGTACCCTGTTCGCGCAAATTAAGTGAGTATGTACCGTTTACCATGCACCCTTTTTTATCTTTCGACTTAAGATATTTCGATTTTCAATCTTTGCCTTCCGATATTTGTGTTTTCTGTAATTTAACATTCTGGCTCGTCACGTAGACCCGATAGCTACATAGGTATACTCAAGTATTTCAGAACATACTCTAATATTAACATTCCATTATCTAGATTAAATGAAACTAAACAGCACACATGCATTTAAATACAACCTCGCTCTTAGACCGCACATGGCGAACGAACAAACATTGAACCTTTAATAGTTTGTTTACGGCTCGTATACCCCCATGAAAGCAAACACATTAATTACACGTTACAACTATTTGTACGAAAAGCGACGAAGCGAAAGGACAAGACGCACGTTTGACCTTAAGTAATGGACCAATTTACGCTCAGAGATCCCCTACGGGGGGGCCTGGATTTGGTGGGTGGGTGGGGGAGGAAAGCCGCACAGGACCCATCATTGTGCCCGTGTCTCGTGGTGTGTACGTTGAGGTTTTCGCGCCTTAAGGCTTTGAAGAATGGGTTTTCGGTCCAATGTTAATAACGTAGAATAATCTCGGTGTCAGCGTCTCAAATGTACACACACTGGGGCGCGCCCTTTGTGCCCGTGTATGATTAATGGAATCGGTCATTGTGCCGCCCAAGCTTCCTGACCCTCGAACCGGTCCAGGGATGGAATCGGTGGGGGAGGGGTGGATAAGGAAAACCCTGAAAGCCTTCTGGATATCTCCCGTTGCAGGAAACACCCCACACCATGGCACTTTCCCCTAGGTCTGATAAGCGCGGACGCGTCAATGGCGAAACATCGACCTAGACGGTTAAACTTTAAATCACCTTGAAGAAGTTTTCCATCGTTTGGTGGCGTCTGGGTGAAAAAATAGCAGCCTCACCCCTGCTTATCGGTGAAAATGCGCGATGAAAAGCTTTCGCTCACTAAGGGGCGGCCGATCGCCAAAAGTCTTTTTTTTTCTCAACGAGAGGGGAAAAGCTTTAGTTTTCGTCATTTGCCGACGATTTTTACTTAAGGAAAACCAAGTTAAATTTTCAAGAGTATCGATGAAATTATTTATAATACCAGACGAGCTACATATATTTGATTATGATGTAATTTAATTTTATGTATGTGTGTAATGTCAAGATCTATCGATTAATCGGTTATATCAAACAGCATCATTAGTAAAATTTCCAATAAAAGTAGATGTGGCCACATTTGATTTACAATACATATAACCCTTATTTCGTATCCTTAGAGCATAACTTCAAAGCTGTTAACTATTCAGATCAGTACTCCAGCTATCATAAATTATTTTGGCTTTAATTTTCTACTAGGGTTTTGTCCGTTAAATAGTGGATAGTTTTAGAAAGGAATTGATACCCGATTTGTAAATAAAGTTAAAGCTTATAACTTTTATAAGTATTTACATAAGATTAGACTCAGACTCTGGCCCCAAACTCCAACTCCAACTTGAACGATTTAAGAAAGTTCGACTTTTCTTGCCAACATAAAAAAAAATATTGGTAATAAAATAATAGCGATTTTCAAAATATAAAATATTAGAGAAATTAAAAAAATCACTAAAAATTAACATGTAACCCAAAAAGTATGTCCGTTCATGGTGTATGTGTATGAATATCATACATAAACAAATCAATTAAATTGAAAAAAAAAATAAATTCAAAAGTATGAGATGGAGGAAACAATAGATTTTGGCCACAGCACTTCAAAATACATACATACGTGCAATTCAACGATTTTATTAATAATGTAATTTAAATTCATGATTTTTATAAAGAAATTATTAAATTTCAACTTATAATCTTACACATATCTTAATACTATTAATTAATTAAAATAGTAAAAAGGAGTTGGAGTCGGTTGATATTTACGACTCCGACTGCGCTCCAATGATCCGACTCCACAGCCCTGCTTTATACCTGAAGAAGATATCGAAAAACTTTAGATTGAGGTTGAAGAAGTAAATTAATAAAAGCATCAGAAGTAAATTAAAAAAATATTTGGATTATGCCTAAAACGCCACCAAAAGTACCTGCATATATACATAATATCACTGCCAGTTTTTTTTTTTGATTTTTAAATGCTTTTTATTATTACTAAATTATGTCCACAATACATTTTATATCTATTTTAATAGCTACTGATCTACTGATTATTATATATTTTACAATTTTAATTTAATTTTGTTATTAATCATAGTATTATATTATTCCAATGTTAATGTACAGCATAATAGGAAAAATTGCTCAAAAACCTATTTACAATTCTTAAACTGCTAGTATGAAATTATTTTATGTATTTTCTGGCCACAGTGTCATATTGGGGTGACCTGTGAAGACACTGTGGTATACTTGTGTATTAAAAATAAATAAATAAACATAAATAAAACACATACACAAATAAAATGTATGTACAATTTATCTGTTAATATGTGCATGCTACGGACGGAATATGAGCTTGAACTTTTGATAATGTTATTAAGACATATATTTCGACATCAATAATAATTTCGGAGCGGAAATGGAAAAGGAAAACGGAAAGCATTCAAATTTCAATCCGTTAAAATTTATTACCGCTGAAAGAAAAAATCCATCGATAATATCGGCCGAGCGGCTCTAAGATATGGATGAGCTTTCCCACCGGAAAGTTTACCGGATTTACATTTTAAGCTCGCGTTCCGTAAGACTCGCGGGAAAAACACGGAGCTTTCGCATTCCACACGCCGCAAAGTTTATGTTCAATTTCATTGAAAGCTTTGTGTGTACTTAAGAGCGGGCCTCGACCGCACACAGACTCCGAATAAACGCAGATTAGTGTCACAAAACGATACACACACCCTTGCACGTGAATGTGTCTAATGAAAAATTATTATTTTCATAGAAACGAAAGTTCCCTTTTACCTTCGGTGTCCGGTTCCATTTCCTAATGCTAGTGGATCACACTTCAATATTAAAATCGCCATTACGGCGACGATACCTTTTTTACTTATTTCCGCCGAATGAATGAATGAATACCTTTTTCTATCCAAATGGCAAACATTTCTGAAAAAAAATCTCAAGCAGAATTTCAACGATTGAGTACGCACTTAGGTCATAATGATGCCTAGGCTTGGGCAGTATTTTACCGTTTGAATTTGACCTTTCAAGCATTGTCAAATATATACTGAATATTAATGTAAAATGATTTAAATTATTTTTGCGCAAATAAGTAAAAAATCGTGGATCAAATCCGTGTCAAGTTTGAGAGAGCTTTTTTAGTTTTATTGAAAATTTTGTATTACTTAATATTTACAATCATGTCAATAGTCACTTGCTAATTTTTTTTTTTTAAATTACGTTTTTAAATACTCATATATGTATATATATATAATACAAGATAGAAAGGAATTAAATTTTAACAGTGCTTTCCTCAACTCTTGGTACATACATATGTACATACATAAGTGACTTACTTTATTACTTCTGTATTTTAGACATTTTATTTTTATTTCAATCGAACATGCCTTTACAGATCGCTCCAAAGCGCCTAGTGTACTAACAGAGACACAATACAATAATACTATTAATATAAGCATTTTAATACAATGTGAATTCATACAAACATCATCCACAGTGACATCTATGGAGACATTTTCGCACCGTTTTATTGTAGAAATTGACAAACCTCAAGACTTGAATAACTTGTATAACTTGAGATTTGCAAGAGGTATTGGAAAGGATATGCCAATTTACAGGAACATTTTCAATGAAAATCAGAAAAATTGTAAAACTCTGAAAGGAAACCATTGACCTGGAGTCACAATCCTGGCCAACAGTTACTAGTGTAAATCGAACCGTGATCATTCCGCTCGAAAGCATAATATGCTAACCACTATTCCACGCTGCTGGTTAGTACATATATATAAAGTAATATGTATTATATAAATTTGAAGAAAAAACATCACAAATTTATCCTCCTTTAGAAAAAAATGGGAAATAAAAGTATTTATGTACATATGTCTAAAAATCATGAAAATATCAAATATCTCATTTGATATATACATGATGTCAAATGATTGGAAATATCAAATATCTCGTTTGATATTTCCAAATATAACTCCCACACAAATATTATATAGGTATTATTCTCAAATTTTGGTTTTAAACGTCAATAAGATACTTCAAATTTAATATCAACCATACAAAATGGCAAATGGTAAATGCTAGATAGTACTTTTTATGCAAGAAATAATATTAAAATGATAATAAAAATAAATAATTCAAACGTAAAAGATAGAATGTGCGTAAAAAAATATGTACATACGTGTGTAGTATAATAGAATTAAATCGATAAAAGATCGAATGGGGAAATTCGGCTTTGTAAGCAGATTTTGCACTGCGCAGACTTTCCGATCGCAATTCGTCGTTACTCATACGTGTTTGCCGAAGGAGATTGAAGTTTTCCCCTTATCCTTGCGTACGTTGTATGGAGTGGATCGGCTAAACGTAGTTTTTCACGTGATCGGTCGTTTCCCCACCGAACCTTTTTCCCGGGATGCTTCTACTCTTCTCCGCGATTATTCCCGTCACGCGGTCCCGTCCAAAATAAGCTTTTCGACGGAATAACATTTATTCTTTCAGCGAAACTCGTTTCGAGTCGCTCCAGAAGAATCTGAGCCGGCTGCGAATGGGTTTATCAGACACGCATTCAAATTCGCGACGTGAACTCCGATTACAGACGCTTTTGTCTACGGAAACCTGAAACGCAATATCTTTGTTCTAACGGTAGACGCAAAGATACCGAATCGTATAGCCTATTCAATGCACGAGTGGGTGTAGCTATTATAATACGGAAAAACTAGGGGAAAAACGCTCATTAGTGCTAGCGATTTTCCATTTCGGAAAATAGTCCGAGCGTGACTAAAATTTTGATTGATATGCTGATTATCATGTTACTAGTAACTAAAATATTTTATCCAATTTCTATTTTAGAAATGATTAAGAGTTCCTCATGTCAGAAATGAATCATCTGCATTGCGTCAAACTTAATTAGTCTTATATTATATATGTTATTAAAAATATTGTATAAAAATTATTATGATTTAGTGAATTAATTCGGCGGAAATTACTCCAACATTTTACCGAGAAAGATTTAAGTTTAGATAAAAAAGTTTAAGTTTAGATTTCATTTGAATAATACAATTTACATTAAAAAATAATACAGGTTTTCCAAGAAAATTTCTTTTACGTTTTTGGATCTTATTTATAGTTCGTTCTTAAAGTATACTGAACAATTAAAATAATATTGTCATTTTTCAAAGAAATACTTCAACGTATTCACCGTATTTTTGTTGAAGTCAATCGTGAACACGTATCTAAATACATACGTATATACATATGTATATTATACTGTATGTCGAACATTGTTCTTTTTGATTTACATTAATGACATTCCCAAAATAATAAAGTATTCAGACTATCTTTTATTCGCTGATGACCTCAAACTTTTGATGACGCAGCCCTTTTCCAAATGGACTTGGATGCACTTTCAAGTTGGTCTGTCGAAAAAAAATTAACTTTTAGCATTTAAAAATGCTGTGTCTTCGATGTGATTAGATCTTCAAATCGCTTGATTCATCCCTATCAAATCGCTTGATTTATCCCTCATTGGAGTCTCGTTGTGTTATGTTTCTGGGAAAGCACAGAATTTCAGTTTTATGCACCTAGTAAGGTCAGGGACTTTTGTTTTGATTTGTTTTCTCCTTCTGTGGCTCGCACAAATATGTCGGTAACGTCTCCAATATCTAGAGCAATATATCTGCTCAACCAGGTTGCTGGTGAAATTGTCATCTTCAATGTAAACTGTGCTAAACTGGTTGAGTGGTTGTTGAGAAATGCTAGTGCTCAGACTTGTTAGAGCTCTCTGTAATGTCAGTTTTTAGAACTCGGTAATGTCTCTTGTTAGAGCTCTCTGTAATGACGCGTTAGAGCTCTCTGTAATGTCACTGTGGCTAATATGTTAAACATAAAATAAAATAAAATTTAAAATAATTATTTTAAGATAAACGATGAATAAACGTACTGAAATATTTATGTCTATAAATAAAGTAAAAAAATCGATATAACATACATTGAGTTAGGCATTGACTACAGATAAATATATCAAATATCATAATTGATGCCAAAGAAGTTCTATTTCAATTCTCATATAAACTTGTTTTCGTATGATAACACAAAAACATTCAATAAGATAATATTAGAATAACTGTAACCATATAAAAACTATCATAAAAACCGAAATTCTGGCAATATCAAAAGTGCGGAAACATCGCATACATAAATACATCCATATATGTATGTACGTACATTTTTAGAGGGAATTTTTCTCTCCATCATTTATACAAATAGATCCATTTCTTTTAAAAGCGAGAACAAAAATGCACGATCGATATTAGCGATTTGCATCAGAAACGAAAAAATATCACTCGCTCTCTATTCAAAATAATATACATATGTATGTATGGATGTACCTCGTATACATATGTAGATATATTTGACAGAAATGAAAGCAAGCTGAAGAAATAATTTCATCATATGTCAAAATTATAAAAAAATATATATTTCAAACATTTATAAAATTATCATATAATAAAAAAATTAAACTAAGTGTAATCCATAAGGATTTTAATCATGTTATGATTCGTTCTGAAGGTTGGACCTTTCAAGAAGAATGACTACAAATTTTCCCACAGCACATATATTTTCAAGTACACTTGCGACTAAAGCTAGCAAATTATTTAAGTGTTGAAATAATAGTGAGGGATTTTTCAACGTTACGGTCGAGGACGAAATTTATTTGGGTTTTCTTCGAAGGTAAAACCTCTTGCGAGAGAAACTTTAACCCGCCCAAAAACCCTCTGCAGTGGGCTCGTAAAGTGAATTCATTAACAAGTCCTCTCGACTCACCTTATATTTATTTATCCAAAGGGAACGCGAGCAAACCGAGTAGATATGAAATGTATCCACATTGCGTAACTCGATCGTTAACGGTACAATTTTGATCAAAGTCGAGTCCTTGTTCGGCAAAGTCCACAGACAAAGTTAATTAAAGGGCCAATTATCTGTATACGTGCGAATGTTGACCTTTTGCGGTGCGATGTTGTCGCAAATTAACACTAATCGAAAACTCCTCATTCGACACCGAAACTGACTGAAACGAGCTTTGATCAGCGACGTCTTTTTCGCCATTTACGATTACATAGATTGTACTCGAGGGTGTGGTATGTTTTGTAACCTTGATATAATATACATATTTTATACAATCGAGGCTATTTTGATGTTATTTTTAATACTAAAGGATTTGATAAATCGATTTTTACTGTTTCGAATGCGATTACAAGGTAAATATATGAGCTGTTATATGTATTTGAAAGTGGCGGACGTCCAATTTTCAGTTCCAAACACGCAATTTACGCTTGGCTTAATTCACAAATTGTTATCACTTATTTTAATTCGATATGTCCAGAATCTCGGAAAAGCAGAATAAACGTATTACAGGCATTGTTAAACGTGAAACAATTTATTTAATGTTTTGCGAAATACTTCCCGAAATGAACAAAAGTGGAATTAAGCCACTTTAAAATGGAACAGTTCATGTAATGTTTGTAATGAAATCTTAATGCGAATTTGGGTTGAATATTTTATGTTTTTACAAAAGTTTGTAAATTATATTGTATATTTTTGAAGCTATTTTTGTTATTTTAACACAGGTATTTTGTCATATTTTACCCACCCTATAATTTAATAATTTCTACAATACACACATTGTTATTTTAAATCAAAAAATCATCAAAAGTAACTAATGCAATAACATAATAAATATAAACTTGCCGAGTGAATATTTCAACATTGAAATTATAATCCTGACGGTACTTAAAATGAAAATCGAAATTAATACTCAAGATTATCTATAAAAATTTGTAATTAATACATTTCTGTAAATTTTATTTTATTTAATAACTTAATATGCCCATAACCAATGCGCGATGAAATTTCATCGGGCACAAAACTAGTTTATATATATTTTTCAAAACAAGTCTCTATAGAAATAATCCCATTGATATGTTTGTACGTACAATATATTATTACTTACATTGAAAAAGTATTTCGCCGTATGTCCGATTAACCTTTAAAATAATAGCTAGGTAATAAATGATTTAAAGTCGTCGCTAATATTCCATTTTCCAGTTGCGATGTGCCCATACGGCTTTCGCCGTTGGCAATCATCATATTTCATATACAAAAGCTGTGTAATAAAAGCTCTCCTTTCCGGTGCCAGTGTAATAAATCTCTGAAATCCCGAAATCCTCTTAATTTTAGCAGGTTGCCAATATCTCTCCTGTACAAAGAGAAAACCCGTACCTGAACGCAACCTGCCCCCCCCTCCCTCCCTTCCCATACAGCTAGTCTATCCTTCAATATTTCGATTGATTTTCCGAATGTCACCTCCTTTTTTATGTCAAACGTTAAAAATTGAGACGGGAAAATGGCGTCAACTTTCACATGGATTTACCCTGCAGAATTCTATATTTCATATTCCGAAAATAGTTACAGCTCAAACGTCAAAGGTATATCCATTGTAATAATAAAATTTTAACGAGGTTGGAAAATTTGACGTTGTCACAAAATAATATACGATAAAATTTCCAGGATTTGTAGGAAGTGTGACATCAGTCAAAATGTGAAGGCTATACTGTTTCCAAAAGTGAATTTATTTTTCTTATTTATATTTTGATAAATATGCACGTTTTATGATGAGAATACGTCAACATACATAACGTAAAGCACTTAGAATGATAAAGAAGTTCATCAGATTTTATTTTTAATTTATTTAGACGAAAAAGAATAAAATTTGACAGGCGTTGAAAGTTACACCTAAGTGATATATTTTTCATATTATTGTAAGGTAATAAGTGTCATTCAAATCCGGATATGATTTAAGATTTTCCTCTTTACGTACATATAACATACTTGTACTTGTTCAGATTTAATATTATATACTGCATACATATGTAGGTTATATCAAAACGTATTACAAATATGTAAACATACACCAGCTCAGACCACGAATAAAAATATATTTTTTTTGATTTTTAATACTTTATGGTACTTTTGGTCAGATTCGAATATTTATGTATCGTTTTCTATCAAAATTTGCCAATTTATTTATACTTGGAATAAGCGGTATAGCTGATGGACCCAATTTTAATTTTTCCCGAGATATCGTTATCGGGTTAGCCCTGAGCGAAATCTACAAATTGTATTAAACTTGTTTATAAATATATATAAATTTTTAAGTTTATTAATATATGTATATATAAATATATAAATTTTTAAATCATACTCAAATAATGGTGACATAGTGGGTAATATAGTTTTTGCCAATTTGATGAGGAACCGTTTCAACAAAGAAATCAGATAAATTGGCAAACTTTGATAGCAAACGATCGATTTGGAGTCACAGATATCCAAGTCTAGCCAGCAGCAATACAGATAATACTCGAAATAAATTATTTTCAATATAGATCAAAGCCGACAACCTCTCAATGATAAGCATTTAACATATTTATCCGATTTAATAATCGAAAAGTTGACTCATCTAGCTATCCATTATTAGGCCATAGTTAGTCTCCAGATCCCTAATGTTACTGTGGAATAAACTTTCGATAAAACAAATTAGCATTAAATGAACAGTTTAATAATGCCCTACTGTGCTAAAAAAATCCACTAGCCATTGTATTTTAATTTAAATAATGAAAAATTTTTGAGGTAAATTATTGTAATCTTTATATATAAAAATAAATGTTTGTCTATATGTTTATCTTTCTGTCATGTATGCGTTTCTATACCATTCAACCGATTGCGATGAAACTTACAAGAGTTATTGATGGTTTCTGTAAAACAATCGCCCAAAAACGGGAACGGGAACAGGAAAACATGAATGAATGGCATTGAAATAAATGTGTTTTCGACAAATTATCATTACTGTGATAATTTGAAACTGAAACATTTACTTATCGAAACACATCGAGAAACGGGAACGGGAACGGGATGTCATTCGTTATTATGTCATTGCAACGCTTGCCGAGTTTAGCTACTTAGGTATAAAAAATCATTACATCATGTATTAAATGTCGAATAATAAAAAATAAGTGTAAGAAATGAAAATAAATAATGTCTGAAGCTGAACCGTCATTCAAAGGTCATTCTCATTCATTCTCACACTGACCATTGAGCATGGCGTGTACTCAATCACCCATCTCTTCCCGCGAAAATAATTATTTCTGTTTGTATCGATCAATTTCGTAATTACATCATTTGAATCATAAAGGCTTTGAATCGATGATACTTTCAAAACGACGTGTGATAATTTGACTGTGTACATATGTATAGAAACCAATTAGCATTTACATTGAAATCAAAATCGGTCGGGTGTAATTTAAATCGTCACGTTTGAACTGCCATCAGGTTATATCACTGCGGTGTAGTAGAAATCCTTCCAATTAACATTCTGTAGGCTTTTAAATGAAACTCAAAAGGCTGCCGGGGGCTGTAGATGGGGAGAGAGGGAGACACTGTAAATAATGAGATCAAACCGAAAACCGGCAACACAATAAGGGTAAAAAAAATAAAATAAAAAAGCGATTCGATCGACCTGGCCGTTTGACGGGATCCGCGTCCCTAATTCCCTCTTTGTCACCGGTCGACATAGGAACCTACTTAAACGGGAAGTTCTTTGACCGTTCGCCCTTTCCAATTCGCCATTTAAAATTTCACCGTCGTCCGCCCTTTGGATGGCCGTTCGCTTTTCTTTTTTCGCGCTTTTTTCCCTTTGAACGGCTCGCCGGCTTCCGGGACTATTAATTATATTGACTTCTGTCCGATAAAAAAAAGTGGCACAGAGAAGGGAAGAGAAAGATCGTTACCGCCTGCATCGGACAATGGCTGCGAAAGCCTCACAATTCGAAACTTCCTTCGCTCGGAAAATTAAATTGTATCAAAAAAAAGTTACATTTTGCATTATACGAAATTGACTCATACTTCATTTTTAATGTAAACGATAAAATTTATAGAAGCGGTTCGGATCTTACGATGTAGGTTTTTTTCCCGTGGAATGGGCGGTTCAGAAAGGTACAATAAACCCGGTGAATCGAGATGTTTGGATTATTTATTGCCAGTAATGGCCATTTGGAAGCTCTTAACTCCATTCTCGACCCTTAGAAAAATATCTATCTGCATTTAAATTTTCCTTTTTACGCCACACAATATACGACCTCTGAAAGAAATTCATTGTATGATCATATTTATAACGAAATATATTAAAAAACTGCTATGGAAATAAGAAACCATTGAAAAAATCAATACAATAAATATATCATGTATAATACTTTACGACATGCAATTCCACGAAGCTTATAAATTTCCTTCTAAAATTTATAACATAATGGATCTTTCCACTGATATTACTCTGCTTTTCAAACAAAAAACAAAGAAGAATTGTGTTCTTCATTACATACATATTACACATAGCCAGCAGCATAACTCGGTCGTTAAGCTTCTGCTTAGCGTTGAGAGACGCCGGGTTCGATCCCATGAGCTGACCTCGAGTATATCTGTAGTGCTGCTGGTCGGACCTGGATATTTGTGACTCCAGGTCGATCGTTTCCTGTCAGAGTTTGTCAATTTTCTTTGATTTCATTGTTGAAACGGTTCCCGGTAAAATTTTTAATTAAATCAATCAAGGTGTCTTTTACATACATATGTATATATAAGTGATATTGAGCTTTCAAAGGAAGTTCTGAAGTCAGGTTAAGAAGACTTATATGTGTACAGAGATCTAGATATTATAATAAAAGATCTATTTATTGTATGAAACCTTAAAGGTGTCAAAGCCTCAACTTGAATACATAAATCTAAATCCAAATCTAAAAATCTATTTTTATTAAACTGAATGTAATAAAAAAAGAAACAAATTTAATTATAATATGCCAACACACAAATTAAAAAAAACTATCTAATATTATAGACTAAGCCCCTATGTACGACTCAGCCTCCAGTTAGTATTTTTGTAGATATTGATATATTTCTAAAATAAATCTGAATGATATAATATAATGAATTTCGTATGAACATGAATGTATGAGAAAGTTCTAAAAATAAATCTATATAATTTTCAACCAAGATATAATATAATGAATTTCGTATGAACATGAATGTATGAGAAAGTTCTAAAAATAAATCTATGTATATAATTTTCAACCAACAAATGTGGTAGAGATTTTGTTTATATAGGAGCACAGTATTTAATTAAATTATATTGACTTATTTCATAACTGTAACATAATCGTTAATTGAAATCCCACTTTGAAATAACACAGCCTTGAACCCCATCGGAAAATTAGCCGATCCGACAATTCGTCGAAGCAAAACTACCACTTCAAGTTCACCATCACGTTGCCGAGCGCTTGAACTGAAACCACCCAAAAGCATGGGGGTTTGATTTGACACTGTTGACACAAGTCGACACAGACAACCAACCAACCAATCCAGTCAACAGACAAAGGGGCAAACGTAAATAACAGCAGCTGAGACGTGCCTTTGAAGACGCTTTCTTGTAATTCGACTTATTCCAATTAAGCACCTGTGTTTGTGCAGCCCTCGAGCGCGATCGTCCCGTTTACAAAGTTTGTTCGTGAAAATGAGCGGGAAGATTATTCTTTAAATCGGAAAAACCCGGGAGCGGACCCTCTCGCACATACATACTGCGGTTTATTTATGTATTCAAGTTGGGTTCCGGTTCCAGTTGGATCATAAATTTATTCCGCGGCACACGTAGAGAGATATAAGGGGCGAGAAAACCCACCGCGATATAAGGGCTGAATATATGGGCCTCAATAGAACCTCAGCCGAGTACATAAAACATCGTTTGGACCGTGAGGAGGGACTCTTTATGTGACAGATTGTTGAAAAATTTGTTTTAGCGTACGCGATCCGATGATTCATTGGGTTCGGAAACTTGCCTATAATTCGCATATATATAAAGTATGCATATCCATACATAAAAAATGAGCCGAAATTTGCAACCCCACAGGAATGATATAAATGTGAATGTCAAATTTATGTGGATACAAAAATATAAATGATGCAATACTGTTTTCGACGACCTACATACTACCTATATTATAAAAAGTTTACTACTAATTAAATTCAAATATAAACAAGATTGCATGCAGAGCCTGAATTTTTCCAAGCAATTAACATACATATTTGGAATTTTTAATAATTAATTTGAATAAGATATGTAAGTATGAAAGATTTCCGAAATTTTAGCGTCGTCATATAGTAGCAAGTTTGAAAAGTGTGGGCTACATAAATAGAAGAATAGACAAAAGGTGAACAAAAGAAATGCTTGAATGGTACCCAAGAAAATGTAAAAGCGTGCAAGGAAAGCTACCAGTGAGATGGGTGGACGAAACATGAAAAATATGTGAAAATTATTGGAGTGTTTCTCAGAACTAAAACGAATGGAAGCTTGTTGGAGAGTCCTTCATCCAGTATTTGTTTGCAATTGTAGCAGTATTGACGATTTCTGACCCTGTTTGTGTATTTTAATCGATCAAATAAAAAGAAGAATGGTATTTTATTAATGAAAAATCATCTAAATAAGAGGTTCAATAATATTTAAATGAAAAATTTTAATTCGTCTTCGAAACATTTATCCAAGTTATGTAACTAGCACTCTAAACCAGGCAAGATGTTCACCGTTTTCAGCCCCACTGATCTACTACTCCAACTTTTGAACGTTCGAAAGTAAGCGGAAATTGAATCTGAAAACTTTCTCGAGACTTTTCAATTAATCACTTTATCAAGCGGTCCTAATCTGAACGGTAAACAAGTCACGGTTAATGAGAAAAATTGTATCGCTTAAAACAATAGACCGCGCCATACGAAAAAGGTTCGCGGCGCAAAATCTTTAGCGCGGGATTATGCAGACGGAGTGAAAGAGAGGAATGGTGTCTCTCTAAAAAAATAAAGTAAACGACCTCCGGTTTTATTTACCGTTTTGTCCCGATGAATAATTCAGTGTGATTAATATAAACGGTGTCCCTTAAGTTTGCGCAAACGGGAGTGACTCGGAGCGGTCCTCCGACACTCAGCACAAACAAACAGTTCGAAACCTCGATAATAATAAATTTATTAAAAAGGAAACGACAGGGTGAAAAAGTACGATTATTTATGTATTTATGTATATATGTATATGTATATGTATATGGAACAGGGCTGTGCAAACTTTTATAAACAAGAAAGTCGCATTGCAGTATTTGAATTACAATTTTACTATCAACTGGTTTGACGTCCAATACTGTACATATTATTCAAAAATTCAATTCTTACTTCATACATTTTTAAATGAGACATCATAAATTTGTTTATTAAATTAGAGATTTTTTTTAATATTTGACAATTCATGAAACTTAATTTTTTTTTTAGTTGATGGTAATCCATGTTTTGTACATATGTTGTAAGTACATACTAAAATTTCCAAGTATTTAACAAATACAATTCTGTGTTTATTAATTTGTTTTTTCTACGATATGAAAGAGGACAAATATCTATGGACAAATTGTTATTATTAATTATCTATGGACAAATTATTATTATTAATTATCTATGGACAATTTTGATATACATACATACAAGCCCACTTTAAAGGTCCATGAAGTCGAGCAATAAAGCCCTCTACATGAGGCCACTACCCCCCAACGAATACAGTCTGAGAGACCCTTTTTGTTGGAGAATGAGACGGTTGTCCAGCAATATAAATTTGATATATGTAGGTCAAATTTTTGCGAGAAATACTACATAAATAAACGGAGAGAGGTTGACAACTTTGGAACGTGGAACCGTTTCAACAACAAATTCAGATAAATTAACAATCTCTGATAAGAAACGATCAACTTGGAGTCACATACTACATTCAGGTTTATTTTTATGTAGTTTTGAAATTGTGGTTTATATTTAATGCAAATTCTTAAAAAAAAAGAAGATAATTTCAGACATTATTACCATAATAACATTACTCATTTGTCCGTGTCGGTGTTTGATGAAGGTGAAAGCTAAGCCCAACCAGCCTTGTTTTGTGTAAATTTAAACCGCAGCCAGTACAATGTGACCCAAACCAGGTGAAATTGAGCGTTTCTGAGCGATAACTCCCTTTCATTCCATACTTTAATGACCAGCACAGTCTTAATTTTTGTTTTAAATTATGGTCTTGTTTTATACAGTATCCCGTGGAATGCATCTTTCGCATAAAAAGAGATCTGAGTGTATATCCAAGGTCTGGCCAGTAGCACCGGTATTGTTATTATTGAACCCGTGACCATTAGTTGAAGGCATTACACGATAATTATTAAGAAATTTAGCGGGTTATATGCAAAAATTAGCATTTAGACCAGATATATATTATATAATTAAATTATCTTTAACCAAACTTGGCGAGAAAGTTTCTTCGATAGACCGCAGTTATCGCCCTCCGGTTATAGGAAAAGTCAGAAGGCGGATATCGCGCTCACTTCTTTTACGGTTTCTTTTTTTTCGTCGGGAAACATAAACGTATTACGGTCGAATATTTTATTTTATAAATGGATAAAAGTCTACTGGGGTCCGATGGTCGTAGGTGGGCTGCTGGATAGGGTGCGGTGGTCGTTCGTGAAAGATCTTTTTGTGCAGGATATAAAGTACATGAGAGAGGGAATTCTCTCTTTTTCCCACGGTTTGTGGTCGGAAAATTCGACGCGGAAGATTTTCAATTTGTATTTTGGCGGCGCATGTGTCTCTATACACACACGTACATATGTATGAAGGCGTGAAAATTTGCATGGCGTGCGTTGTATTTTCTCGCTTTTCAGACTTTTCGACCGGATGCGACACGCCTCGTGGAATACCATCAATATGTTATTGGCCATATGTGCTACCCCATTGTATACGATGGCCGAAATATTGAGTTTTTATTGTAAATTTCATCGGTTATTGGGTATCATTACGTTTTAGGGGGGAAACGATGGCGACAATTTACATAAGAATTTGTCCCCATAGGAAAAGATTCGATTTGGTTAACGAATAAGAACTGAACGTATTCGATTTGAATTGCTTGTTTTTATAGACGTGAAAAAAATGAATGTAACTGTTGAATAAATTGCGACACGGATAACTTCTATGCACAGTTTTTCTCTAATGAACATAAAAATATACACATTCATACATATATAGTAATAAAAAGTACTTTTATGTAAATATTATAAAAATTGGAATAACTTTCGGTTGACGCGTATTCAATTTGAACGCAAAGTAAAAATAAAAGTCTTCTTTTGTAACCTTTTATTACAGTTGAGAATACAATTCCAAAAGAAAGCACAAAAAAAACTAGAATACAATCGGTCAGCTCTTGTAAGACAAGTGTCAAACAGCGTCAAGTACAAGAGACAACTCTTTGTTCTTTACCCCAGCATTCGCAAAAGGGACAAACAAGTTGAAGAATAAACAGAAAGGGCGAAAAGTAAATATACTGAATAAAAAAATACATAAATAAATTATGTGTGCCGACTGAAAGGGTAGCACATACATATATATGTACATGTATTCGGTAAAATAGCTTAACGAAAAAATATATTTTGCTAACTAAAATTTTCAACATTCAAAATGGAAAGCGATTCGCCATACTAAGCATTGAGTAGCTTTTTTTATTTTCATTTGTAACGCTAAAAATTTCCACGCTGCATCCGAACACGTAGCGAGTCTGTGCTGAATTTTCAAAAGAACTGCAATTTCCCGATGATATATGGCGTAGATGACAGTTCGTTATATTCGCAAAAATCGAACGAGTGCGCTTTTTCCATTTCCAATAACCGCTTTGGAGATAACGAAATGAATTAAATTCTTTAGAAATATTTTCATTGTGATATTGCAGTGATTTATTTTGTACGTCAATATTTACATTATCTATGTACTAGGATCCCAAATATTCGAATATAATCGAATATTGAATATCGAATAGTAGCTTTAAATTATTTATTTCCAGTTTTAAGAAGTTAAAGATATTACTAAAATTTTAAGATAATCATTATACGGAACATCAAATAGAAGTAAATGTGCTGTAGATTGAAAATAAAAAAATAAGTTCGTAAAAAAAGTATTCGAATATTCAGAATTGGGATCTTTACTATGTACGTAGTAACAATAAATGAAATTTTGTGATCATGTGAAAATTCGAACTCGAGATTGTGACTGATTCGAAATCAGAACCGATCATTGATCACGTTTTCATGATCTAGAAAAAATGTGTGTGTGTGTGTGTGTCTGTATTTTGAATTTTTTTACTGTCTTTATCATGTTATGTATGTATTATAAACTTCCACAAAATGATATTGAATTTGGAATTAAATTTACGAAATTCCAATACCGTCGTCTATAAAATTCTTTTGTAAAGCCGAAAGAAAACTTATCGTGGCTTCCCATATAAAATATTGAGCCGACCTAAATATACATTCATTTACATATGTACAGCATATATGCCGAAGAAAGTAACAGAATTAAATAGAAAAAAGTGAAAACAGTAAAATAATATACATACATATGTATGTTTTAAAATTTAAGAACATCGAACAAACTTTATAATTAGCAGCATACTCAGTGTTAAGTGTACAATATTAACAACTGATGGGTCACAGATCTGATTCCTGGCCTAGTTTTGCTGGCCAGACCTTGTATTTATGTATATGACTCCAGGTCGATCGTTTCTCATAAAAACTTGTTTATTTTTATGATGTCATTGTTGAAACAGTTGCATTCCAGTCACCACTATTTGAATTTAATTTTAAATTTATATTAATAATTTTATAAATTTATACATGTATATGTACAAATTTGGCCACATACAACACCTTGGGTTAACCCGTTATAGCACAATAGTAAATATAAATTTAATTGTAAAAAAAATATTTAAAAAAAACCTAATAAAAATATAAGAATTTAATTGATAAAAAAATATAATTATATACATATGTTACTTGTATATGTAGATTTGAGATTCTTCTGCAACTATCCAAATATTTTCAAACATTCCATATAAAAAAAAAACATTTAGTTGCAAAATATTGACAAATGCGAATTTTCCTGATTGATATTTGAATCAAGTATTAGTATAGTTAGTTAGTTAAGAGGGCTGAACACCCGAAACTTTAATTTTGTTGCCGTTCCTTTCTTCGATATACATATATATTGAGCGAATGCGACAATATATATATATCAATATATATATATTGAGTGAATGCGACAGTTGCGCTTCGACCAGATAATACGTATTTTAAATCGACAAAATTGAGGTTTCGTATTCTCCAATTTTATCCTCCGAAACTGGACCAATTTTTAAAAAAATTTCATCATCAGTATGAAAAAGACATTTTCTATGCAATTGTGCGCTTATTGTTTTTTAAATCGACCGTTAAATAAGCACGCTTTTCATGGGTGTAAAAAAGAGGCGATTTTATAGATGTTTGGCGGCTCCTAGCTCATATAAAAAATAACTAATCAAGAAAATAAAAGCACAGATGCATACCAATGGTAGATATCCATAGCATATCAAAAAAAGATTTCTCTAGTGCCATAATTGAGGAAGGAAGAAGTGTAATACGTTTGTATGGACAAGGCGCTGGTGTCCAGCCCTCTAAAGTAATAGTATAGTTACTATCCAATGTTTATACATAGGTTTATAACACATCAACATAGTTTAATCCAGATTAGTTTAATGTTATGGAAACGTGTAAGGAAATGACATTTGCATGTACATACATAAATACATCAATCACTAAGCTTACTTGTGTAATATTATACTACAGACATGATATTGTGTAAACTATGTATGTATGAAAATATATAAATATACTCATAATATTATTCATTTTCACTTAAAAAAATGCAGACTTAAATTCTTCCACCGCAAATATAATACGCAAAGATAAAAAAAAAGAAAAAAGTAAAGCATTTCAGAATCACCGAAAAATGCTCACAACATTTGAGAGTTCGGCGCTAGAACACAAAGCGGTTTGCCATCGAGCGGTGCGGTTGAGCGGTTCCGAACAACGAATGGGGCTTTTGTTGAAGTTTGGACCGGCTCGAGCATGATGTATGAATATGGAAAATGAAGATGGTGTATTTTATAGGGTGGTGTGGAGTCGGTGTTGTCAATCACCCGCCGTTGCCCTAAACAAAGCGAACCCGAGTGATACATCAACGCCAAACCGAGTTTAAAAGGTTAAAGCGCCGCGCGGTAAATCTTTCCACGGACAGAGGATCATTTGTATGTACATACATAGAGGGTCGTGGCCTGGAAACTACGACTAAGTCCCATATTGTTCACTATAAAAATGACGCTTTTAAATTTGCTATCCATTGTACATATGTATGTATATTTTGCTCTCTGTTTGCGGTTCAGGGTCGTGTTGAAGTTTTAGAGACGGATTGTAAAGAAAAACGAATGGTTATACGATATACAAACATACATACATACATATATGAGTCGTTATATTTGACAATGTCAAATGTCCAACTTTCAGTTCCAAAAACACAAAAACAAAATGAATTTCGGGTTTAAAGTATTAAGATTTTGTAATCATTTTAGTATTTTTTTCACATATTATTCTTTGCCATGTGTGTTCAAAATTTTGATATGATATTTAGTAGTTTATTGAAAACTAAAATTTGTGTCTACTTATGTATAGATACATCTATTAAATTAATCGTTTCTAGAAATTTTGCTTATATAAATATACATATGAGCCGTTATATTTAAAAGTGGCGGTAGTCCAATTTTCAGTTCCAAAAACACTACATATTTATGTTTGACTTAATTCACATATTGTTATCACTTCTTTTAATTTGATTTGTCCATAATCTTGGAAAAGCGGAATAAACATATTATTTATTATTGCAGCCACCAGTATTTTTAAATATTGCTAAACGCAAAACATTATATTTAAAGTTTTGTGAGATATTTCTCAAAATGCAGAAAAGTGGACTTATGCCATACTCAATTATAATGGCTCAAATTTATATACATATTCGTTTGTATCCATGTATTTTTAAATAAATACTGATTTTATAAGCGATGATTTAACCTACATATGAGCCGTTATAATTGAAAATGGTGTAATAAGTCCACTTTTCTTGTTTTCAAGAAATATCTCGCAGAACATTAAAAACATATAATGTTTTTCGTTCAACAATGTTTTTAAATACTGGTTGCCTATAATAAGTTTATTCTGCTTTTCCGACATTTTGGACATATTGCATCAAAATAAGCGATAACAATTTGTGAATTAAGTCAAACAGAAATAGTGGTTTTGAAACTGAAAGTTGGACTTCCACCATTTTCAAATATAATTGGTTTGCAATCGTTTGTAGCGCAGGGCAGAAAATAAGGCATGCAATTTTCAAGTGATCTTTCAAGCTGGAGCTCTACTAACGTCTCTTCAACACCGTGTCGTCATAAACCAACCTGTGGTTACCAACAAACACATTTCTTTGGCTACACAATAGCGCTTCATACTTTCGCGTCAGTAAAATCGTAATTAGGAATATTATTATTAAGAGGTTTTTACCTGTTTTTTTTTCACAGTAATCTTCCCGGACATGTAATCTATCGGATTATACCTACCTGGAAACGTAATCACAGTAATCTTCCCGGAAAAAAAATAAAATTAACATAAAAATAGGGATTTTTTTTCAAAATCCGTATACAGTTTATGTATGTACTGTCAGGACAATATGAGATGTCAATCATTATTTTTTAATAGAAACATGTGAGTATTATGCCGTCTATATTTACTTAGTAATAATTGATTTAAAGTCCTGCATATATAAGATAATAAAAGATACACATACAGCTTACGTACTCCACCAAAAAAAATTAAAAGGAAGAAAATTACGTTTCCACACGTCAAAAGAAATTTCCCAGAAATATGAAAATTTTATTTTGAGTACATACATACATATGTATGTATCCTCATATTGCTACACGTGTTAGAATTCTTGGAATATTCTTTCGACATTATGAAACATAAACATACCAACTCTGTATGTGAAACGTCAAACAATTTCCATTATGAAAGACTTGAATGAAATAAAAGCATGCATAAAATACCGTACGAAATATTTAAAAACCATGATATATTTTAATTCGAGTGAAACATTAATTTTGAATACCTAATCGAATGAATTTTAATCACGCACCGAGAATGAAAACGGACTCGCAATTCATTAACTTCAACGACCAAAACAAAACACGGAAAAAATCGTATAGAGTGGCCGCCGCGAACGATTTTAACATGATTAATACCCAGGCGGGGTTTTGGTTTTTGTGGTCGCTCGTTCGTTCAAATTTGAAATATCATCGTCCGATGCGAAAAAATTCCCGGTCAGAAGGGGACGAGGGGAGGATGAACAGTGGCAAAATACACACAAAGTATATCAGGCGACGGGGAGGAAGGGCGAGAAAAAAGTAAGGCACAGATGAAAAAAATAAATAAAAAATGTACGTCGTAAATAAAGAAAAACGCGCGTCGCTCTCCATACAAAATGGCGTCGCGATAAGGAGACGACGGTCAAAAGTAAATTTATATTTGTTAGAGTTGTGCCTGCGAGCGCAGATAACGTTATTTATTGTGATTACCCCGCGGAAACTTTTGATTAGTAAATGGACCCACCACCGCTGGCTTTTTTTATTATCGTTTTATTTACAATTCAGAAGTGAGACGAAAGTTAAGTACGTAAACTTCCACCGAGGTGATGCTTCAACTTTTCGTACGGGTGTGTGGGTCCAAATTAGGGTTTTTCGTTCCTCGACATATTTTGAAAATGTCAGGAAGCGGAAACGGATACCGCGACTCTTCTGAAATTCGCAACACGTCTCGCGAAAAGTTCACTTTGTTGTTTCAAACCAGGGTTTGCAAACTGGTAACTTATAAACTGTTACAGTCTATTGGTAAGAATACATGCGACAGTTTTTACTTCAAAATTAAAGAATTTGTAAAATTTATAACTGATGTTATATAATCTATATACTTATATATAAAACTGAATGTCTGTCTGTCTCGTATAGGCTCCTAAACCACTCAACTGATTACGATGAAACTTTCAGGATTTGTTGTATGCATGTCCGGAAAGCTTATTGTAAAAAAACTGGAAAACACCTCTTAATAATTATATTCGTAATTACATTTTTACAGACGCGAAAGTATGAAGCGGGAACGGGAACGGGAATTACATGCCTTATTCTGGCATTGTAACGCATAGCGGGTTCAACTAGTACTATAAATGTACCTACATAAAAACGGACACGATGTATGTATGTACGTATGTGTGCTTATGTTCGTGTGCATTGAATAGTATGAAGAATTCAAAAAAACAAATTTTAGAGTTATCAAGATCCATTATATCGATTTTGATTGCTTTTGTTGTTTTTGGTAATTATTATTATATATTATGTACACCCAACTTTTATTTAATGCATTTATCAATTCTTTTTCCGAAACCACCCGGTGAAGTATCAGCGGGCACGACACTATTCTTGTGTCTTGTCAAAACTGAAATGGCGTTGGTAATTCGTTTCCGATTGGCTGTCGTCAAAGTAGTTTCTGATTGGTTGGATTGGTCAAAGACGTTTGTGATTGCTCGGTCGTTAAATAATATTAATCCATTATACGTATAAAGATTCTGCTTTTTAATTGATAACATTAATAGACTAATTGAAACATTTTTTACTTCTTTCTTTTATTTTAGATGTTTATTTAAATGGCAACCCAATATTTCATGAATTCTTAACTACATTTGGTTAGTTACTTTTTTATTAAATGATCGATGCGAATTTAGTTACTTTATATATTAATCTAATCAGTATATACTTTAAAGTATTCAAAATATAATTTGATAAAGAGATAAAAATCAATAGAACGTCAAATTATTACAAATATAGATATTACAAACATTTAAATTATATAAATTATAGATATTACAAACCAAGTGATTAAAATGAACTATTATTATAATTATAATTGACCGTTTGTTTTCTGATCCCAATGTACCTTTATATCATTTACTGACCATTTACTATGGACTTTATGTATGTTATAGAGTTGTGTGATAAATATACACAGACAAACTGTCAATTGACAACTCATTTGTGACATATTACGAGATCAAATACTCATAAAATACACAATTTGATCTTAGGATTAAGAAAATTTAAGTTAGCAAAAAATTTTAATTGAGTATTTTATGATTATATGCTCGCATAAAAAGCTACGAACGAATCGTCGACTTTATAGGTGGAAAAATATTGATTTTAAACCTCTAAATATGTACAAAATTAAAATATGTATTTCAGGAAATTTTTAAAATATTGTTTAATTAAATTTTTCGAATTATATTTTTGTTTTATAATTGAGTATCAACATTCCTCAACGTTGAATAATTCATAACGAAAATTTATATACATATGTATGCTATATAAAAGCGGGTTGGTAAAGGGACGAAATTTGGCACGCACGCCGATTATGCAGGGGTTGATTGAATTTTTCATAAATCCCTCTCTCCACCTTTCAAAGTCGTCTCATTTTTATTATTATTCTTGAGCCGAAACGAGAAGACACTTAGCCTGAAGGCATCGTTAAATCTTGTCGAAAAAGGAAAGGAGTGGTCGTAGCTGCGTGGATTTAGCCATAAACAATTTATTGAAAACGACGCGTACGGAAGGAAGTGGCGTTTCTTGTGTCGAAATTTACGGTCCGGGCCACAGTGACATATTGGTAATAAATATTCTTTGCGAGATCGTAAATATTAGGTGGCCGAAAATCTAGCCCATTGGGAACTTGAATTTTTTAGCCCTTCAGGTTAAACGGTAACCTTTTAAATAAATCGTAAGAAAGATTCGCATTTGCCTGCCTAATATACTATCTTGTCTTACTCGTCGAAACCTGCGTGTGAATGCCGTATATATTTATATCAGACATTTACACATTTACAGAATTCAGGTTTTATATTTTTCTTCATTGAAAAATTAATTCATTATTTCGTACAAAAATTACATACATACCTAATTTTATAAAAATAATGTTAATATACGACTTAAAACTATTTTATATAATTAAACCATTCCTTATTAAAAATACTTATACATATACATACATATGTATATGTATATAAAGTGAGTTTGTAATTAAATATACTTGAAATACCCATTAAAAGCTTACATCACAGTTCATTGGTCAAATTACAATTTTATGGTATTTTTAATTGTTGCGCTTACTTATAAATAGTTTGTTAATATGTACGTACCTACATACATATGTATATGTATGTACGTAATGAAAAGATGGTTTATTTATCTTAAATATAATTTTAGATTTGATAAAAATTTTAATTAAACAGAGAAAAACAAATATGTAATTAACAATACAAACAAAATAGGATTGAGTAAAGTTCGTGATAAAAATGTATTTTTGTGAGAATCTTAATATTGAAATACTAATTAAACTGATATTTTTGTCTTGAATTGAAGCTTTTAATCTTAATCACAGAATCATTCATCAAAATATATGAAAAAGATTATTTTTATGTATTTACAATGAAAAATACGACTCATTGTATTTATATTTCCCATAATCTGATAACCCTTCGTTTCAAATAAAAAAATTATGATATCAACAATGAATAATACTTAGAAAAAAGTATTATCACAATACATGGATTATTCCGTTTTAAAACAAACAGATCATTTTGCCTTAATAATCCGCATAAAGTAAATGATCTCGTACGTACGGATAGAATTTTTAAGCACGCAATAGAATTAATAATGCAAAAATTCCATAGTCAGGATGTTTGTTGCTCAATAGGCGAGCTTTCAATAATCTGGTAGAGCTTAAGTGAACATAAAATTTTCCTTAATGGGTTTTCATTAATCCCAACGAATACTGTTTTATCTTTTATTGTACAAAAGGTGCTCGGCGCGGCACCGTTCTTTGACCCACTTTTCCATTTAATGAATCGATTATTATTATTAAAATTAAATATTCACTCGGACGAACTCGCAGAAGGTCTTTTTTAATTAAAACCGGTGAATCGGCATCACTTTAATGCGGGACCTTTATTAATTACATTTTGTCAAATTGCGCTTATCATCATCGACCGGAGGGCCAAAAAAGCGAGTACGATACGCCTCAACTCGGTCGAATTTCATAATTAATTTATATATCGCAAGCCCACACTACAGAGCTTAAAATATAATTTTTCCGAGCGAAAAAAAAAAAAAATAAACAACCGGTATAAACATGCTTTCGACCATAAATTCGAACAGAGTTGGCATTAAAAATTTCTGCCTGGGAATGAATGGCGAAACAGGGATGCGTAAAGCCTCAAAGGGCATTATTTACACGTACGCAAAGCTTTACGCTTATGCGTTTTAATTATATACGTTGTAAGTATAGGTGGGTTATCTGTGCCCGTAGGAAAAAAATTAGGGGTCGGTAACCGTTTTTTTTTTTGTTCGTTTTCCGTTTGATAAATAAATCATAGTGGAATTTTCTCTTAAGCCTTATCGAACAAACCTCAATTGTGAAAATAATACGGATGATGGAAATTTCTTTCGTGGTCTCGTACGAGAGCTTTCATTTCCGTCTCGAGTGTCGAAGCTAAAATCTCGACATTCGTAATATCCGGTGTCGCCATATTGTTATTGATTTTATTGCCGGCCTAACAATTTGTGGATGATCGTTTTGAAAATATATAAGATATATGTAGTCGACGCTTAATTATTTATCAACGTTTGTATGTATTAAATGAAAACCTATAATAATTGGTGATAATTTTATAAAGGGAAATAATTAGAAATGAAATATATAATTTATGTATATTTAAGTCAGTTTTACATATGTATATGTCAGTCGGTTTTACTTTGAGTACTCTCGAGTCAGTTCTACATAGATTGAGTACTCCTCTTGAGTCAGTTCTACAGTCGTTATGAACTTGTTAAACCTTGCTTTGAAATGAATAATAATGGACATAAAAGAAGATGTCATATTATTCAAGAATCCAAATTTAAGTTCTTATTTTGTGAATTATAACGTTAAATTTTATCATTATTGTTGAAGTGCCATTAGAGTCAAATTTCTCTTTCAATATGAGAGCCACTTGAGAGAGAGAGGATGGTTACAAAGAAACTACTAAATAAATTACCAGATATCAGAATAAATTTGTAATTTAAGGAATAAACACATATGACATAATATATAGTATATGTGTGTATCATCATCATCATCTACAGCCGCTCACCATCCATTGCTGCATGAAAGCCTCTCCAACACGCTTCCACTCGCCTCTGTTTTGCCTAACTCCCATCCATCTCACCCCACACATTTTCCTAATTTCGTCTACCCGTCGGTAGACCCTTTCATCTCCGCGGTCTTCCTTTTACCCATTTGAATTCTCTCTGGTACCATTCTAGCACTTCTTTTGTCCACGTTTCGTCCATTATTCTAGTCACGTGACCCAACCATTGCTATTTCAATATCTTTACTATATCCACTATGTCCACTAATCTTGTCATACTTCTCATCCACGTGTTCCGCTTCCTGTCTTTCCTCGTTATGCCGAGCATACATAGCTTAGGGTTGCCATACGTCCCAGTTTACGGGGACATGTCCCCATTTTGAGGCTTACGTCCCAGTGTCCCCTTCAGAAGGATATTTGTCCCAGTTTTCCATAGATATTATTTAAAAATATATCTTTCCGATAATATATAATTAAGTGGGTTTGCACAATGGTAACACATGGCTAGTGGCTATATTTGTCAAATGGTAACATTGTAGTCACTAGCCCGCCCATTCTTCAGACGTAGATTGCATCATAATTTGCATTTTTGTCAAAGTCGGACGGGAGCCTATTTGCGTTGAGATTCGGGAAGACAAGTAGGTTTTTCCAATTTTCTTTTCGAGTTACCAGGTTACCTACTAAATCATTTCATAATATAAGTGATTCCTTAAACTTGAAAAAAATTTACAGCCATGGGAAGAAGAAAGTGTCATTTTTCTGACGACTACACAAAGGAGTGGTCTTAAAAAGGGAAGGAATGAATACGAAGCACACTGCTCAATTTGCAATACTACGAGTATTATATCAATTCAAACATAGTGGAAAATCCAGCATAAAAGAGGATATTAAATCTGAAACTCATAATTTAAGATTGGTATCTGTATCGTCCGCCAAAAATATTTTTTCTTATTTGATTAAGCAAAATTCCCAGGAAGATCTTTTGATGTCTGCTACGGAATTAACAATCGCATACAAAACTGTTAGGCATCATCAGACATTCAATTCATTAGATTGTATGTACATAGAAGCTTAATTCCGTTATGTATCACGATTCCAAAATTGCGAGGAAACAATCTGTAGCAAGAACGAAAGCAACTGCCCTCATAAAAAACATACTTCACCTCATACTGTGGAAATTATCAAACAAGATATGCTAAAAATTCTATTTTATGGAATTTCTACAGATTCTAGCAATCACAAGCAAAAAAGTCAGAAAGGTATGATTGGGCAACAAAGAGCAACGAAGATCAAGTTCAAGAAGTTGGGGAAGAGTGAAGACACGAGAGAATGAGTAAAATTAAATTAAATTAAACATGATTCAATTACAATCTGTTAATATTATAATTAAATATGATTCAATTTATTATAATTAAACTATCAAAAAATATAATAAATTATTTTTATTGGGGGGGGGTGTCCCCGTCTATGGTCCGACAATTATGGCAACCCTAACATAGCTCCATAGTCCTTTGAGTGCATTGGGCTTTGTTTAGCATCTTGGCGTTCAATATTCAAGTCTCACGTCTTTTTCCATTTATTCTTTTTTCTTGAAGATCTTTTTCTTCTGGCAGAGTGGCATTTTTGATTTTAAAACAACATTTATTCGTCCAAATGCACTCCACCTAATTTCATACATATCTTTATGTCTTCATCTTTACTACCGGACATATTATTTGACCTAAATATAAATAATTATTTACTATTTCTACCATTTTATCATATAATGAAATGCTATGTGTATATATGTATGTATGTATATGCACATATACAAATTCATACGTTTATTTCGTATTGAACTTACCGATTCTCTTCAGTAAAATATGATATTTCGAAGTTATTAGGATGCAAGAAGCGTAACATACCTCGGTAATTCGTAGAGTTGGCCAAACATCTTTATATACGTTAGATAAATCACGGTACGGTATCGCATGCGGGAATGTGGACACAAGAGCGACCGAAACTGGAATATTTTTGCATAAATGCATGCTGAAAAGTCGCCGGCTGAATTTCCACCGTTCGAAATGAACCAAAAATGTTTTCCGGATGAATTCTTCGCGACGAGGCCGATATAAACGTAGAAAATATAACTGATCCCATTCGAAACAAATATAAATGCGACTGACACTATGTATGTATCTACATATTGTACATTATATAATACCATTACACATACATATGTATGTGTGTATGTACAAGACGAAGATATAAAGAGAAGATTTTCGTTTCGCGTCGATACCCTTTCGTCGCTGCCGGAAAAACCTTTTGTAAATACAGAGAAAAAGAAAAATTTGCGCATATAAGCTTCGTTGAAAACAACCCCTACATTTTTGTATAAAAAATATATATAAGAAGAAAGAAAAACCATCCCTTAAGCCGTCTAATAAGCCACCGCTCCACCGGGCAGAAGTTCGAGATTGACTTTATCTGTATACTTCCTCTCACTTAATCCGATTTCCCTCAATGCTTTATTTAGAGCGATTTTATTTCGAAAATTATTTTTCTCCGTATCTTTTTATTCAATTACGACATCACGCTATTCACCGGTTGTAATATTCACACAAAATAATTCCATCAACATCGCTTGTAATGTACATATGTGTAGCTCTACCAAATTGGTGTATGAAATGATTAAATCAATATGTGACTGTGTTTTACGTTCATAATATTGATTTTAAGTTAGTGATTTGTGGAACAAAATACATAATTGGGAAATAAAAACTTGTGACTGTATTGTACTTTACACAATGCTTCATTCAATTACTTGTCCCAAATTTATATACAGACTATATAATCCAATTAAATTTCAAAATAAACCGTGGATGTTTGCATTCGTTAAAAGTAAAATCTTTGAAGCCTACATCCGTTCTATAGTGTGAAGAATACAAAATGATTTGAGTAAAACAAATATGTACACACATACATATACAATAATGAAGTTCTACATAAATATTTTTTTTAAATGCAAACAATTGTTGAAGATATTCAACCAAAACCTCAAACTGAAATAATGCTAATAGTCTCATTTTACGTACATACATTTATTTATAAATCATTTTGAAAAAGTGTGTTTGTTCTGAAAATTTTACTGTATGTAACTTATAAATGTAGTGCAATTATAGTGGATGATTTTTTTTTAGTTTTAGAACCACTATATTTAAAGCAAACTTGCTATTATGCTAAACTTTCAATACCAGAGGAATTTAAATATGAGAGGAGAGAATAAACTTTCAATATGAGACTGTCTCGATGACAAGTCTCACTATTTGTATCAATTCTATGGTTTTTACTATGGAACGAACCTCTGGATCGTGCCCGGGATTCCTAGAATCCCAGGACATACATACATTAAGTGTATTTATTTATTAAAAAAAAAAAACATTACTTATAATATACCTGCAAAAATGAAAAATGAAATCATCAAATAAAACTTATGTACACGCAAATCCGAAATATTATTTCTGGATTTATTACAAAATATTTCCAGTAATGGGAACAACTCTTTCATATTTTATCAAAGTTGGTTTTGTAGTTAAATTATCTGTTTTTTCTTCTGTCAGTATATTTGTATATTTTAAAGTCGTGCTTATTTTTATTTACGTTATTTTTATATTCCTTATTTAATTCTTCACCAATCGTCAAACACACAATTGTATCATTATCATCCGAACCTAAAAGAGTTTCTTCCACTATGGAGTCGTAAATATGTACAAAAAAAGATACACTCACTTCATAATAGTTATTGTTGGGTATACATACATATGTAGTATGTATGTATGTACATTCACAAGTATTACATTATGTGAAATTTCTTAATGGTTTTCCTTAAAATAATTATGTTCTTTTATCAATTTTGTAATTTAATAAACTGTTAATTTTCCCAACAAAATAAATAAATAAATTTTAATAATGTATTGTTCGGTACAAAAATTAAATTATGTTAAATTATTTCCTTTGTGAAGTCGAAAATATTGTATACTTAAGAGGGCTGGACACCAGCGCCTTGTCCATACAAACGTATTACACTTATCCCTTCCTCAATTATGGCACTAGAGAAATTATTTTTTAATACGCTATGGTTATCCACCATTGGCATGCATCTGTGCTTTTATTTTTTTTGATTATTTATTTTTTATTTGAGCTAGAAGCCGCCAAACATCTATAAAATCGCCTCTTTCTTACACCCACGAAAAGAGTCCAGCGTGTTTACTTAACGGTCGATTTAAAAAAAATACGCGCACAATGGCATAGAAAATATCTTTTTCATACCGATCACGAAATTTTTTTAAAAATTGGTCCAGTTTCGGTGGATAGAATTGGAGAATACGAAACCTCGATTTTGTCGATTTAAAATATGTACGTATTATCTGGTCGAAGCGCAACTGTCACATTCACTCAATATACATATATATTGATATATATTGTCGCATTCACTCAATATATATATCGAAGAAAGGAACGGCAACAAAATTAAGGTTTCGGGTGTACAGCCCTCTTAAAGGTATTTTTTAAATTTAATTCCCGGTACCAGGGATAACAAAAGTTCCGTGAATTTCCGGGAATTTCTGTTCCGAGTCAGAAACTCTAATCAATATACATATATATGTACATACATGTAACGTCACAGTCCTCAACGAAATTTTTGAAAATCCAAAACAACATGCTCGAAACATTTTTTAATTGTTTAATTATTAACGAATGCATAAGAGCATTATATACAAAAAATTATATCCAAATTGATGCAATTCAAGAAAAATTAAATAGAATTTTCTCTAAGATATAAAATTATACATTCCCCACAAGAAACGGTCGAGTTTTAAAGATAACTTTTGACGACAACGTTGTCACGTACCCACACAGAGTAATAGCTTTAACTGAAGATGAAGTTAAACATTTACGAAGCAACGAAAGCAACGTTAACTCTCAGAGTGTTGTCGGCCACACGGTCGTATATATTACTTAGAGACGCGGACACGTTTATTTTTTTCGGAAGAATTTTCCAGCACTCACCGGATAAGCCCCCCGAACATGGGGACACTTTTCCCGCGGGAAAACCCGGATCCCGTCCATTTAAACCATCCCGTTTTATTTTCAGTGTATTTATTGGCAGTGTAATTTTTGAAACAGATTTCAAACCATCGATGCAAAATTTAAACGGCTTAGTTATCAACAACATAACAATGTCAATGCAGAAGCCATACAAAGTTTATTGATAATAAGTCAAGTCTTAAGATTAGTAGAGAAATTCGAAGGAAAACGTGATTCAATGTAAATAATACATTTTTTTGTCTTTTTCAAATCAAATCAACGTTGGTCAAATATGGTTTGAAAAACAGCAGGTTTTTATATTTGAAGGGGTCGTAAATCGCACTCGCTTACCTAGCAATGATGCGAATAGATGTATTTTTATGTTTTACCTTGTAAGCATTTGTCGTGTTGACCCAATCGAGATGGCTTCTATGTAAATATATCACAGAACCTTTTCTTGAGAAAATATTTGCCTGGGTGGAAATTCGATGAATATTCTAAAACCATACTTGTATACGTAATAGACTTAGTTTTTATATGAATTTCATACATATAAAAAATACTAAAATTCTATTTGAAAACGTATTATATATGATTAATGACAGTTATTACAAGATGAAAACTATGTTACAAAAATATCGTTAAAAATATGATTGGAAGGGTTCATCAACTATGCAATTAATGATATGTAACTTACATAAGAAAGTTTTGGAATTCAATTTATTATACATGTTAATGTTTGTATGTATAGGTACATAAGCTTGATTGACTGACCTGAAACAATAAAAAAATATATTAGAAGATGATTGATTCGTCTAGGAAACACGTCGAACAAATCCTTATAGACAGATCGCTCGCCGTAACGATATATAATAAGATTCGAAAATCTTCAAATCCTTCGGGTTTCAATCTCGAAACTTTCACCGAACAAGTTTGCCAGACACTAATTCGAACACGCGGTCGAGTTTAATATCGAATTACGGTCGAGCAGATATAAGACACTTCTTTCTGGAAAAAAAATCGTCGGACCATTTTTTTTCCACCCTGGGAAGAATTCAGACATTTTATTTGCTCTCGTGTATATATTTACTCTGGAAAAGAGAAAGAGGGTGATCCCAGCTCGATTTTGGGTAGGGACTATCCTAATCTCCTTCTCGTGGACCGGCTATAACAATGGGATCAGTTTTATCAACAGGCCCATTGAATTGGTACTGTGGTCGTTTCTGTTCCTGAAATATGCCGAGATGTTTTTTTCTCTTTCCGCTTTTTTTTTACCCGACTAAAATTTCCTACGGCTGCATGCCAATAAAGCTACGCGAACAGCCGTATAAAAATGTGTTGGTGTTTCTTTCGCGTTTTTACCCCGCGGTAAGAATGTGTCTTCTAGCCGTTTTCTACGCATTCAATCGCCTTTATGTGTTTTGCGACGAAAGCTGAACGCTTTCCGCCTTTTTTAACACGGAATATATATTTTTACATTCTCTCGCCCTCTCACCATCTATATTTGGACGTAAAAAAATTGAATCGTACTGAAATCTTGGCCTTAAAATTTTGATAGATTTTCGTGTGACATTTTTGCTAACGCTGGCATGCGACTTTGTAAAAGTAATATTTTGCACGAATAAGCAATTTTTTAGAGTGGAAATAAACGTAAAAATCAACCTTTTTGAGAATAAAGAATATTATACCTTATGCTGAATGATTTCGTATTATGAAGGCCAATAACTTGAATCGAAAATCTAATTTACCTTCCTAAAAAAAATGTAGCAGGTTTTCAATTTTAAAAAGAAAATAATTATTTACTTATTATTTCAAACAATATATAAAAAGTACAACATATTGCACCTTTATAACAACAGAGTCACTAAAAAAATAACAATGTTTCAATTACAAGGCATCATTGCTTTGATTGGAAAAAACTTTCACGGCCAAAATTTATTAAATCTAGTTTATATGTATATTAATTACTAATAAGATACCGTTTATATGCAATAAAAGAAACACACTTCAAAAAAGAGTGCACTTAGCATAGTAAAACTATTGTTATAAAGGTGTAGTAATATTAAAAAAAAATCCCAGTATATTGACATTGTATGGTTTTTAAATCGATTATTTCATTCAAATAACGCAATATCGTTTATTAAGTAAAAATATTTTGAAATGTTTGTATTTATATTTTATACAAAATTAAATACAGTAATCATCACAGTTTAAAACACACTGATCTATCTTTATACGGTTGAAGCCAACCGCAAAGAAGCTGTATTCCAATTTTAAATTTAATTGATAATATAGTATAGGCGCTACATATGTTTAATGTACAAAATCTATTATTTTTACCGTAATAATACAACTATCGTAAAGAGTTAAATATAATATTATCTAAATTTCTCCATTATCACGACTCTTTAAGTAATTATCACATTATTTCCAGATTAATATAGAAGAAACAATCGAAATTTTTTCTACTAAACATACAATCAGCTTAAATTAAACTATTCAAATACATATTCGCAACATTTAAAATTATCCCTTCGGTAACTATTGTTGAAAATGCATACGGCACACACCACTGTCCCATGCTAAATAGAGAAACACATAACAGCTATTTCACGTAGTTAGTAATTAAACTTGGCAAACAAATGCTTGATAAATAGCGCCGTGTATGTGTGGTACCTATTATGTACACATTTAGATACATATATACATACATACATTTGATAATACGAATCTAGTATACAGTATAACGAAACTATGAAGTATACAGGTAAAACGCTCACAAAGTAACTTCAATCGAGACGCAATAATCACCCTCGCTTAGTATGGGAAAAGTTTTTCCCATTTTTTTGTACAAAAGAACATAAGCATAATAACCCACTGAATAGGGGTGACTGTACAAAAAATTTCATAGTTTAATTTTAATAAAAGTTTAATGTTTGACGCCGTTGTAAATTGTTCGTGAAGGGCAATAAAACTTTCAGTGAATATGTGGGCACGAAACTTGTTAAAACTTGATACTGTCACTGAGGCTGTACGTATGCCATTGAAAGCAGTTCTCCAACTTTACACAGACACATATAATTAATATAATACTTGCAAAACACATATACAAACACACGTATAATATAATAACGCGAGCGGGTATAGGGGTGCGCGATATTTATTGCTAAATTAATTATTAGCGCGTCGTGGAAAGCGTCGATTTCCGCCGAATAAATCGAGACCTTCGGAAATCGAGTCGGTAAATTACAACCATATATATAGGTATAATATATATTATACCTAGAATATATATGAGGGTGTCTGTCGCGTTTACATAATGGGCACTGATCGATTTGTATGCAAAGCTCGCGTGTGCGGTATTTCGCTATTCAAATCATATAGCAAATATTCGCTGTGTGTGTGTGTGTATGCATTATTTAAATTGAACTAGGGTTATTTGTTAACCCTTTAACCGTGAAGATAAAACCGGTGACGAATCTCACCGTCGGCTAATTTATATTTTGGAAATTGCGTTTGTTGGTTAACTTTGAATGTCACAATCAAAGCGTTTACATTATTTTGGTTTTAACCGTGCGAAAGTTTTGGTTGAATTATTTTTGTTTAAATATGCTTTATGGCTGTTTGAGGTTTTTACTGTAATTTTGTTTGCTTGGCTTGTATGAAAAATAAGTGAGTACGTCTATAAAAAAGTTTCATTTCAAATAAAAATTATGTAAGAGCGACAAATAAACTATTTAAGTGAAGCACTATTTTGCTTAAGCTTAGTGGTAGTATGAAAGTAGGAAAGCAATTATTTTATTGATAAAAAACACATTGTTATGTATGTAACACATTTTCGTTATCCTTTCTATAATTTCTACAAGATACATATATATGTAAAGTATTATCATTAAGTAATTTCTACAAGATACATACCTACATATATGTAAAGTATATAATGACAATAAACGTACTGTCATAAGTGAATGTTGGCATCTCCAATTAAATTCATAAAAAATATATTTTTATCAATGTTGGTACATACATTATTAGTTCTATATTATTAATATAATATAATATAATATTATTTTAATTAAATAAACAAGCTTTTTATTTTAAAAGTCAACACTTTGTATTTTTTCATAATTAAAACAAACAAATAAAAAACCGTTTCCCAATTTAATGTAATAAAAACTTACAATTTTTAGACGTATAAAGGTTTGTTTGTATTATAATATATTATCCAGCACTGCACGTCAACAGCTTGACACAATATTGCACAGAAATGACTACTTTCATTCATCCTATACAGCAACGCCCATTTCCGGCACGTTCATATTTCTTTAGGACGAGAGCAAAGCAAAATCAGCCTACATATACATTACAGAGCGCAATGATACAGCGCAACATTGCTTGCCTCGTGTCGTCGAGTCAATAATGTCACAATATGACGTTTCAAAAAATATTCATAAGCACATGAGAGTTGTTACTTTCGTTGGTACAGGTGCACTAACCACTATGACGTCACGTCATGCGTGAATATTTCCACAGTGGCCCTTTTTCCAATTTTTCACTGCAGTATAGTTTTGATAGACCGTGTCGGATAGACTGTTATGATAGATACATGCACATTACATAACATATGAATGTGTCCATATGGAATGTACTAAAGAATATTTTTCGCACTGCTGTTTACCTGCAGTTTCCGGCTTAAGCTGTACAAGTACAAACCTATAATCCGGCTTTACTAATGTTTGGTCAAACAAACATGATTCCTTTAAATAAAAAGTTTATGTAGTAGTGTAAGGTTATGTCAATAATGTTATATTTAATATAAATTCAATACAAATTTTACGTAATTCCCAAAATCGAACACATATCGCCCACCACTTCAAATTAACCTGTCAATTTTCCTGTCAACGCAAACTCACCCTCATTCAACACAACACAAACACACTCTAAAAGGATCTTTACCCTTCTCCTTTTGCCTCTTTGGTATGCATCTCGCCTTACAAACACCCGTCGAGGAATAATTTCCGCGGTGACCCTCCCACTTTAAGCCTCGCCCTCAGGACTCAAACTTTTTACTCTACATCAGTACATAACATAATATCCGCATAGCTGTAATCTGCTCATACCATCGGTCCTGAAATATGAAACTTCGTCCCCAGCAAAACTGGCCGGCAATTTTGCGTGCAATTTTTACGCTTAATAATGTCTTCCGCGTTAGTCACGGGGCGCGTCGTCGTTATCTCAGCAGATTAAAGGAAAAATACGGAGATAAATGGCGTCACGTATTCATTCGCCGGCGGCCATTTTATCACCTTTACGAGTAAGATCATGAGAAGAAGGAGATCTGGAGGGGAGGGGGAGTGTGCTAAATGAAAACAAGCTTGGGGACACAAAAGGGTTAAAGAGAACACTTCATTGAACAGCAGAAGAAGCTGCCGACATAAATCTTCTCCCTGCCCGTAGTCTTGGGGCGCTCTTTCTAAATTATTCGAGGAATTTTCTTCGCAACTTTTCCATTTCGCATCTTTCGCTCTTTATTAATGTTTCGCATTTCGCGCATACTTAGGCAGGGGCGCGCGCGCAAGGCAACGGCGCCAGGGCGGCGCGTAAAAGAACTGCGGCCGATAAATGACCGAAATATATCAAATCGCTATACATACATACATACATACATACATACATACATATACAATATTATTTTGTCGATTAGTTACACACACATCCAGTTATCCGGCTTGTGGAGCTTTCATTTACTAACTCACTAAGTCTTATGTCAGTACACTTATTTAATCTATGTAAATATTATATTTGATAACATGAATGTATAATAATATAAATTCTGGTTAACATATCTAGTACATATACAATATATAAAGTAGTCCACTAACATTAATGAATAATTCCGTTGTGTCTGATTTCATTGTTGATATAGTTTCATATAAAAGAGGGACTACAGAAATTGATCCAATATAGCATAAATATAATGTCTCTCCAAGTTTTAATTTCATCTACTAAAGAAAATAACACACTACATTTAATATTGTAAAATAGACTAGTATTGTGATCTAAATACGCTTGAAATCAAATATGTAATTTATAAAGGTACTTTAAATGATTCTTAGCCATTTAAATTGTTAACATTGAAGTGTATCTTCGCGTTGTAATATATTTTGAGTAGTTGGAATATATTCCATCTAACCTGGTACTAACTACCGTAATAGTTGAAGTTTTTTGTCAGTTGTAATATATTTTGACTAGTTGGAATGTTTTCCGTTGATTCATATGGCGAATTACATTCCACATGATTAAAGTATTCTACAGATGAAAATACAGTTCAACTATAAATTGATACCAAGTAAGATGGAGAGGTTAGATTTTCGAGAAAACGTCATTAAACCAGTAAATTGTGTTGGAAATTCACATTTTTATTTTGAACACATTCTTAGAATTATGTTAATACGGTATTTTGTACCTGTATTCGTAATATCTACCAAATATTAACGCATTATTCAATTCTTAAGAATTCATTGCGAAAGGGTGCACATTGTTAAAAGAGTGTTTGCACTTGTGGGGATATCATTTACTAGTTGAATTGTATTCGAATATGAATTACCTAAAGCGCCAGTTGGAATATATTACAACTGAAATTAATACACTTCAACTTAGCATACATATAAACTGGTAAATTGGAAAATTTTACAATAGAAGCCACGAAAATCGCGAATACGGAATATCTAGTACTCGAATTCTCATTAATGTGGTTTTTCGCGTGGTTGGGTTGAACTTTCAAATGCCAGATTTTCCGTAATCGAGATTTCAGTGAAGTGTGCAAGATCGCCATGTGCGAAATAATGACCGAACCGTATATATTATATATTCCAAAGTACACAACACATACTAAAACGTATGTGTTTCTACCTCTTAATATTTGAACTATTTCAATCTTCTATTTTGTATTTGAATAATGATCCCATCACATGAGAGAACGTGAAGAGAGTATAAGAAGTCAGTACCGATGCCTATCCAGCGTGCTTTCGCTTCCGTATAAATTCGCAACCTATTTTAGCGTTCGTCTGAAAAAGACCTTTCGCTTTCCTTCATTGAAATTGATAGCACGTAAAGAAGCAGATTTGTCTAGATTCTCGTTTGCAACATTACTCCCGCGAACAATAAGCTATGTTTCCAAAAACAAATTCAGAATTTGCCTAACAATTCCCTGCTTGCCAGTTTGGCGTTTAATCAGATTGTGTGTTGTCTCGTTAACTGACTTCGTTTTATGCCAACGATAGTCAAATTTCAAATCGAATTAACTACAGCAGATAAATTTTGTATAATAATACTATATTTCTATACCAGTGTATATAATATACGATCACATATGTATGTAATTATTATAATAATTGCAAAATTTCAACGTAGTAACAAACGCAACATCACTGAAATTTACTTAATCTTACAAAATGTAACGTTACACTGTTTGAATTGAATCTAACGTAAACAAAATGTAAGGTAACCAAACCTAAATTTGACTTCACTTAACTATATATATATACACATTCATATATTACACGCTAAGTTTTAACTATCCACGGACACACATATGTATGTACACATATACTATATAAATCAATTGATATTACATATATACTACCATATAATGCCTTCATTTTCATTGAATTGACTAAATTTAATATGTATAGTTTTGCAATTAACGATAAACTTCTTATGAATTCAGAATATGTATACAGAAATATGATATAATTTAATGAAATAAGACATCCTATCACAGATTAATATGTTTATTCCTTTTAAAAATTTCATCTCTTTACATACCGATTTTCAAAATTAGTTAACGAAATTAGAGCTACCTAAATTTTCCCAAATTAACAACAATTTAAGGCAATTAATATTTATTTATTTATTTTTACATACATATATACCAGGAAGGCCTAACCCCAATGCGCTTCCTCGCCAATTACAACTCGAACTCAAACTCTAAAATAACGAGACATCTATGAATTTGAACTTGTACATAATTTTATACTGTACATAAATCATACTCAAATAGTGGTGACATAGTAGTAGGTAGGGTGGTTTTTAGCCAATTCATTGAATATCAGATAAATTGGAAAACTCTGATAGGAAATGATCGACCTGGAGTCACAAATATTGAAGTCTGACCAGCAGAATTACAGATAATATATTTCAATCGAGGTCTACCCACGGGATCGAACTCGGCGACCTCTCGATGCTCGGCAAAAGCCCAGCCCCTGAGCCATTCTGCTGGCTTTATGCAAATATGCACATATTTGCATATAATATACATATGTATGTACAATCAACCTGTAAATATAAATACGAACTAGTTAATTAGCACATCGTCATATTGTATTATAAATTTAATGATTTGATTACAAAGTTAATATTACATATTAGCAACATACGCATGCATGTATGTATATTAAATTATTAAATTGTATGCATTCCATGGCTCGCTAACCAGAACGAGTTTTCCGAAATTAACTGCAAGCCGTTAAAGTTCAAACCGTAAATAGCATATAATATGTACATATACATATAAAAACATTTACACACACATCCCGGAAAAACGGGTGGGATAGGTAATAATAGTTCGCACATTTAATGGGACTGTCCAGGCGTAATTTACTACAGAATTAATTATAATTAAACCACAAAACATACGTGTATACAAAACCGAGCGTACATGTGTATATACTGTGGTGTGTATTTGTGCATTATAAGGAGTAAAACATTCATTTTGTCAAACGTGTCGAATTGGCTCGTACATTTGTGTGTACACACACGCTCTATTCCATTTCGAATTTATTTTAAAAGGGTCTAAAGGCTTTCAGGGACCGCTTTTCGAGAATGGGAGGAAGGAAGGATGGTGTTGCAAATATCGCCGAGGGCCGGTCATAGATCTGAGATTGTGTTCGTTTGTGAACCCTCAACGGCGATCGGACTAAGTGCCGTCGAGGGAGAAGAGTTATCCGTAAATGTACAGAATGGACCATAAGTGATGAAAGAATTTATGTCAATAATAACTTTGAAACTGACCAATAAAAACTTAGAGGCAATAATTGATGAATAGCCTAGAATTACTGAGAAACTTTATACGGTATAAAAAATGCCGACTTTCGATCGCCTCTTTGGTGAACCTTCGACCTTATATTGTAAAGATTTTTTGTTTCTTGAAAGCTCAAATATTTTTTTAGCATTTTGCATTTCATATGTACAGAGAGAGGGTAAGCAAATGTGACTTTTGAGCAGCTGGCGAAACGCAACAGAAATGGTACGCCTATTATGTATGTAGTGTGTGTAAAAAATATAACGATTTCGAAGAAAAAACTCAAAGCAACTTGTTTATAGATCTGGAAGCAAAAAAACCAACTGACATTTTAGTGTGAATCGTAACTCGCATTGTTTATTTATCAATTTTTATCGTTTCTAAACTTACTAAATTTACGATTTCATATTATGTCATGTGTTTTAAAAGTACGCACTGATGTGAAATAACAATTAAAATACCCAATCTCATACAAAATTTGTGTTAAAAAAATTAAGGTAAAGATGAGGGAGGAAATGAATAAAAGTAATTGAGTTTAAAAGAATGATTAAGTCAGTACGTTGGAATAATTTCATTGGAATATATTCACCAAAGCAATAAAAATATGTATAATTTATTGCTTCTAGACTCAATAAGCATTGCATTAATGTGAAAATTTCGCGTTCATGGTAGTAATGCGCGTATGTTAAAATGACGAAATGACACATTCAATGTCGTCATTCCAGACATTCTAGAAAGTTCGATTACTCCTATTAAGTTCTGAAAATATCCGAGAATCATCTGAAAAGCTAATAAACTATCTAGAGATGTTTTATAACCAAGAAAATTATCGAAAATTCTCGGCGAATCATTTGGAGAATATTCTCGTTCTCCGAGAATATTCATGACTTGCAACACTTGTTAAATGTTGGAATAATTTATTTGATGTTACAAAAATTTTTTTTCTCTTGCGATATATTTAATACAAATACACTTAGGTGTCGATATGGTCAAAATTAAAGTTAAATTAATTAGCACCCTTGAAGAAACACAAAAAGTTTAAACGATGCTTTCATTTTTTTATTTATGATTTTTATTATTTTCTTATGTTTTTTTTTTATTTATGATTTTTATTATTTTTTTTATGATGTTTTTTTTGTAATTTTTATGATTTTTATTATTTGTATTAAAATCACATTGACGCTTTGGGGCAACCTGTCAAGTCTCTGTGGTATTGATTTTTTAAAATAAAATAAAAATAAAATAATGGAAATAAAATTTCAAAACCGAAAAATCAAATTTTGCAATACATTCATTACTTGTGGTATAAACTGTACTTATATATGTATATATATATACATACAGACGTACGAATGTACATTCGTACATCACACATGCGGACCGTGTTGAATTAGGGACGGCCCTTAGCCTTACAGATTACAGATTGTAGGTAAACAGAACCCAAACACACTGACAATCAATTAAATGGGGCTGCCGCAATGGGAGTGCCGCGCACTTCACACGACCGCCGACGTTTTAATGCGATTGACGCATTAAAAGTGGACCAAGTCTGGTCGTCAGATTGTGATGTTGGTTCCTTGTTATATGGACGCTCTTATGGCGAATAAACTGAGCGAGATTGCGACGACGCAATCAGGTCACATGCGAACGAATGCGGCAAAATGATAGATATTACGTCATGTTTCGTTTTATTTACCAATATATTTTATTTAAATAACAAGACTTAACGCGTTCAAAAATACTTAAAGTATGAACAAGATTTATTGCTCAAAGTTTAAGTGGCTTATTACGTTTAATTTTAATTAGGCTCTACTGAATTTTTGGATACAGATTTTTACTCGAAAGTTCCTGCTTTCAGTTTCGTACGTTTAAATTTTAATCTTTATTAAGAAACTTTTGCGTTTACTATGTTTATATATTCATCTAAAATAGAAATTTAATTTTTGTGTTATTTGGCATCACAGGTATCCGGTATGTGCCACAATGGTTGAAAATGAATGAATCGTACATGCGGAGTATAAAATCGCTATATAAGATAAATATAATCTTATCGCTATAAGATAAACACTTAAATCATCACATTCAGTATAGAAATTTATTTAGTTTATTTAACAACCTCTGGAACATAACAGTACATATGTATGTACGCTTACATTTATATTTTAAAAATTAATTATCATTACAGGTTTCCCTTTAGCCACACCTATGGTATTTGACTTGTACAAATATAAATTTATAGATTATAAATTTTAAATCATATTTAAATAGTAGGATGATTTTGCCGATTTAATTAAGAACCGTTTAAACAATAAATCACATAAATTGGCAAACTCTGATAGGAAACGATTGACTTGGAGTCACAAAGTCTGACCAGCAGCACAGCAGAAATACTAGTAATATATTCTCTTCAGTTGAGGTCAATCCAGGACTTGAACCCGGGAACCTCTCGGTGGTAAGCAATAACGCAACCACTGAGCCATAAATAATGCAGACAATTTAATTATGCATCGTGGGTACGATTATACGATTTGATTTGATTTGATTTTATAATTATGAAATTATAAAATCAAATTGTATAGCTCAGAAAATGCAAATATCATATATTTATACATCTCAATCTGTATATATATATATATGTATATGTATAATATAATTGAATGTCTGTTTTTCTGTCTGTCTGTCTCGTATAGGCTCCTAAACCACTCAACCGATTACGTTGCAAATTTCAGTATTTGTTCTATTCATGTCCGGGAAGATTACTGCGAAAAAAAACTCTAAATAATAATATTCCTAATTACGATTTTACCCACGCGAAAGTATGAAGCGCCATTGTGTAGTTAAGGAAATGTGTTTGTTGGTAACCACGTTAACGGGTTGGTTAATGACGACACGGCGTTGAATAGACGTTAGTAGAGCTCCAACCATCACTTGAAACGCGAACGGGAATTGCATGCCTTATTCTGGCATTGCAACGCATACCGGGTTCAGCTAGTTGTATATGAAAAACTCAATTTATAGATAACTTTATAAGAAACGTTAGATGAACTCTCCATTCTTTGGAAATATACAAAAATCAGTTATTGTAAATAATTGCTCTTTTAAAGTATTATAAGTATAGGTATATTGTATAATATTTTATGGCAAAATACACCGTTGTCGTTTTTTTAATGTCAAAAAAGTATGCTGAAGAATTTCGATACTAAAGACCCATCAACTACAGAGAGCTTAACTAAACTGTCATTGCGCTAGTAAACCTTTCAAAACTTTACATCCAGACTTAGAGTGGATCACAATTAAAAAACGGAGAGAACATCCGCTTTATACTATGAAATTCAATTTTGAAGGCAATTTAACGATAAAAATGAATGCAGATAACATGGCTTTGTGCACCGGGACGTCTGGTATGGACAATGTGAACGACCTGTCACGAACACCACAAAGAACTATCGCTATTACCAATTCGTAGTCTACATGCACATTTATCCCTGAAAGCCATCAGAAAAATAATATTTTTTGTGTAAAAATTGAACGTGTGGATAGAAGTTTTCTTATTACTGAAAAAAACAGCGGAAGATGAGAGAGAGAGAGACAGACAAACAAGAAGCTGCAGCGAGCGGAAAACTCATTAGCGCGAGACCGTTTCCTAGTTAAAACTAGCTGGGCAAGGAAACACTTTTGTTTTTCCGCCTGCGTGACGTTCGGAGTGCGAAGTTCACAAATTATAAACGACACTGGTTTCCAGAGAGGAGAGAAAGATGCCAGAGAGGGAGAGAGAATGCGTCCGGAAAAGCTTTTAATTACGTTCGGCCAAAAGCTGCGTCGCTTTTAGCTGATGAAAAACCTGTCAAAACGTATTCCACATGCGCACGCACACGCAATATATTATGCACATTGAAAGCTTTTCACTAATTACTCGATGCAATAGATAAATAGAGCACATTCACGGATGACAGTGGATATTTTCAACAAATAAGCAACGTGCGTATTTTTTGAATATTGCGGATGTGAAGGCACGTCCGCAAATATTGGAAAAATGCACGACGTGTGTTGGTCGACGTTCTATTAAAATTTTTGCATGAAACTGTTACCCAAATCGAACGTGATCGGAATCATTTCACATTGATTTGTATGCACGATTTAGTAATATAATATCTCAAACTATATAATATATATTACAGATACTAATTCTACATAAATTCATAACATCATTCACGTTTATAACTATTGTAAAAATTCAAAGACTTAATCTGCGTTTTTTTTACTTTCTCCAATGTATCCCGCGTGTATGATATAAAATGCAAATTTCGATTTTACATTTATAGAAAGTTCAGTCTGAATTTATCTGAAATGTGGATTTACAAAAAATATTTTCAAAGCCTATAGAAAACGCAATATTTTTGAGAACGTAATTGAATAGAATATGCCACTTTTTGTTTAAAACTTTATATAAAAAACGGTCAAAATTCAATTCAATTATTCTATATCATCCATATTTGAGTTTAAATATTAATTTATTAAAATACAATGCAGAAATATTTATTTGAAATGGTTTAAAATATTCTTAAATATATGCATATAAAAACATCATATATTTTGAACAGAAAAACGTATATTTTATTTTTATTTTATTTCATAGAACGGGCGCTTGCTTATACAGATCGCTTCAAAGCGACGAGTGCACTTATACAGATACTATACAATCAATATACATAAGCATTTTATACAATGTGAATGAGAAATTTTCATGGAGAAATTTTTGAAGCATTTTAAAATCAAATTGGCGCTGAATAACTGCCGATTTTACAGGAAGTGTTTCAATGAAAATCAGAAAAATTGGCAAACTTTGATAAGAAATGATCAACCTGAAGTCACATACCAAGATCTGGCCAATAGTGGGACTCTAGTGATACTCAAACCCGTGATCACTTTGCTCGAAAACATTATATGCCAACCACTACCCCACGTCGCTGTCTATGTGAACATACATACATATATCGGAATATATACGAAATATATTCTTTTATTCTTTAATTTTTTTCATGTTTACTTTATTTTCTATCTTATTATTATTATGAATATTTTTGTTTTTATTTTATTATTTGAATATATCCCTTGGGTCTATCGGCTTTGCCGCCTTCCCCATGTAATTTAAATAAATAAAATATGTACTGTGAATAATCGTAACTCATTCATAATACCTTAAAAACAATACAAACTTGTCAAAAAATACAATCAAAATAAAATGTATCGGGAAAACTAAAAAAAAAGAAAAAACAAACTATGTAAACACATTTGAGAAAAGCTATATCCCCAGAGTCCTATAACAACTACATATGTGTCAACAACGACTTTTCCGATACATGTGTACTGTAGCACCTCTGTCGAAAGAAAATTTACATGCGACCGGAAAATTCCAACGAGCCCGTGCGAACCGTGTCGTTTATCCTCCCCGATCGCTATATATTTTTTCTCCTAATTTGAAATTGAACCCCCAGCTTAATTCCAAGGGAGACGGTGAAGGGTGGGATGGGTTCCAGATTGGCGCGAGTCGCAGCATCCGTTTTCCGGATTTGCGTCCGGGAAATTTCCGCGATATGATCTCGACGCGTCTACATTCCGGCTGCGACTTTCGGCGACACGTGCCCAATCTACCCGGAATCTCACACGTGGGGATTTTCTCTTTGTTCAATCAACGCACGTCATAATTATACGCGTCGAAGCCTCTTCGGCTAAATCAGCGCGCTAAGCCGAGGTCGGTTATACATACAATCTCCGTAGCGCTGAAAGCTAACGAGCTTTACGCCCAAACTTTCGCATTTGACATACATATTTATTTTTATTTTAATTATATTATTCGACAACGATTGATGTATCAAATTGGTGATATACTTAAATGTGTCTTCCGTGATTTATGATAATTTTTTTTATTTGGTTTTGTGTGCGTGTGTGTGTGCTCCGTAATTAGAGTACATTTGTTCGAAAGCGTTCGTCGGTTTTCCACCGTCGAGATCCGGATTAAACGAATGCCAATCAATCAATCCTTGAGTTTTCCTCGAAGAAGAAAATATATATTTTTGCCGTTGTGTACAAATGACTCACTAATGGAATCTATTCGAGCGTAATACTTTTTTATATTAAACGTAATCAATTATTATTGTACGCGGAGTGCGTGTAACGCGTCCATTGAGCAATCAGAGCAATGTGATAAAAATCTCATGTATTAATACAATTCCGAGAAAATTCGGAAACAACGATCCGACAATTTTCAATTTAATGATTCCTTGAATATCATATTCATAAGAATACATACATTTTTTGTCCATGTAATTTTAATGGATATTTTACCCACGTATGTATGTATATTATGGATATATTGGAGTGTGTTATAATGAGCTTGATTTCCCAACTTTCTTCAGGCAATACGAGTATAGCTTTTATTTACTGTATTTTACTATTTTTTTTAAATCATACATTTTTTTACAATACAATAAGCAATCGTAATTGTATCATAGCATAAAACGTACGTTATTTTTATTTTTAGATATTTTACATATATAATATCATATATTATTTACATACATCATTAAAAAAAATTCAATATAACAAAAGAAATTCCTTATAATCAGCGTACGTTCTATTCAAGATTTTATAATTCTATTATTGATTTCGATGAAACGTGTCTTTTAATAATTCACACATGCACATATAATATTATACATTCAAATAAGTCCACCCAGCTGACTATAATCAAAAATTTACATTATTTTGGCAAAGAACAAAGAGAACGTTCTCGATCATTAACAAAAACAGATTTATACGTCACGTCAAGCCTAAAATGACGATAATTTGTTTGATTGCGGAAAAGATTGAATCGTTTCGACGCAACGAATCGTATACGACACGGCACAGCTCGCACCGTGAAAGTTTCCGCCTAATTGCATTAATCGTGGAAAACTTGAAAGTGTTACAGAAGGAGGAAGATTGTCCCTCAGAATCTGCCAAATTAACGAGAAACCCACCAGTGTGTGAAGGCAATAAGAAATGTGGAAATATATAACCCGGAATTTCGTACCTCGATGGAAAGTAAAATCGCCCACGCTTTTCTCGTTTTCACCGCAGCGACTAGTCACCATTTCCCGGGAAATTCTTTACACCCTTTCGCTGCCGCCGTCTTCCAAAGACGAGGTTGACTGACTTTTACGGTTAATTTGATACTCTTCTAATTAACAATTTCACTCTGCTTTCGAGTGAACGTCGCTCTCACTTCGCTACCCCCGATTCGCCTGCCCAAAACAGCGTTTATTACTTAATATGATCTCTTAAATTAAAAAATTAAATTCTTAATTTAATAATAACTAAAAAATAAAACTCGAGTATTTAATAGACTTTAGTAACTATCTTGTATAATCAAGCTAAATATATTCAATAAAAGTAGAACCTGTACACATACATACGTAAATTCTTTGGAGAATAGCAGTCTGTGAAATAATTATTACATATACTGGATATATATTCCTTTCAAAAGTTTGTACGTGTAATGCCAAATTAGTGTTATTTAGACAACGATAGCTACATATGTATGTATATGCATAAACGTAAAAGCAGACTATTCACTGTATCATAGTATGACCCACAATAGAATTTAAGTACATACTTTGAAATAGAATGGAAGTTAGTTTGACATAAATATATAAAAGGACTAATTTACAATAGAATTTTTACTCTGACAACCTATAATTTTTTTCATAATATAAAAGAAAATTTTAAAATTACTTTTGCAATAGGGCAAACAGCAACGATTAACTACTGCTATTTTATCATTTAATGTTGTCAGTTTTCTTATAAAAAAAATCAATTTATCAATCAAATTAACTTGGGCTAATTTCTATTTTTAAAGTTGAACCACTTATGCTTAGTTACGTATATACATTTATATTGAATATATATATATTTTTTTATTTCAATCGAACATGTACAATCGATTGTACAGATCGCTGCAAAGCGACGAGTGTACTTATATAGATATATAAAATACAATAATACAATTAATACAATCATTTTTATACAATACGAATTCATATAAAAATCATGATACAGTGACATCATTTTTGCAGCATTTTATTATAGATATTGGTGAACCTCAAAACACTGAATGTCTTCAAATTTTCAAGAGAGATCGAAAAGAAAAGCGCAATTTACAGGAACCGTTTCAATGAAAATAAAAAAAAGCCAAACTTTGAAAGGAAAAGATCGACCTGGAGCCACAAACCAAGGTCTAAACAACAGCTACTAGTGGGAATCGAACCGTGAACACTCTGCACTCGAAAGCATAATATGCTAACCATTAGTCCACGCTGCTGGTTATATGAATATAGTACAATATAATATTTAGTTAAATTTTCAAGGTTCCATTTCCAAGTTTCCTACCACTGGAACAAAAGTGTGCACTTGAGCTTTTTTTTCATCCTTAAATTTAAGCCGCGAGCTTTTAGGGCCACAAACGAGCACAGATTTCTCCCTAATTGCGCAGAAACAAACACTAGCGCGACGAAATGCGCTTCAATATAAATGGAAAACAGTCTTTATCACAACACTAAACCGACATTTATGAAAACGAATGGCAAACTAATTTCGCATAAGCGCCACTGCCTCGGCACGATAATAGCCGCATTGAAAACCGACCCCACCCACGTCCCCCGCCTAAACCACCCCCTCTCTAAACTCCTTGAGTCGTTAAGCCGTTAATTGCCGATATTCAGACGAGACGCACCGAGTGGTCTCGACACTTTCGACTCTGAGAAGAATTTTCCCTTACCGTTTTCCCAACGGTGAAAAGGAGGGAGGGGAGGGAATTCGAGGGTAGTTAAATGTCGAAGTTGCGAATGGGTTACCGGTGTTAAAACTATCCATTTATGCACTCAACGGGCTACGAGATACGCGCTCAAGACAGTTTTAAGCTTTTAAGGCGATTATTTGCTGAAAGCTCGAGACCTGTTCAAACTTAAGTTTCAGCACAAAGCACATGTCGTTACTCACTCTCAAGAAATACGCCCAAGACACATTTTGATTTAATTTTAGTCTCAAAAGTTTCATGTTTACTTGTGTTAAGTTCGTGACCAACAAAAATAACCCACATTTCTAAATATGGTCACAAACCTATACCTAATTACATACATATACATATATATGCATCATATAAATTTAGCTTCAAATTATTTATGACAAATCTCTTAAAACTATGTAACAAATACGAATACGATAAATACAAAAATTGATTTAATTTATATAAAAGTGTCGATCATTTTTTTTCCGTAATTGGGCTCATTTTTTCATAATAGTAATATATATGTAGTATTAATTCAATAAATGGCACATATGTAATTTGGCGTAAGTCGACCTTTCTTCATTTCGAGAAAAATCTCGCAAAAAATTGTGCTGCGGTTTACAATATTCAAAAATACTGATGGTTTGTAATACTAAAAAATAATGGTGGTTTGGACTTCCGCCACTTTTAAATATAACGGCTCATACAAAATTTTAATACAACATATTTTCGTTTTTTTTAATTATTCAAATCTTAGCGACGCGGACTAGTGGTTAGCATATGCTGTCAAGCAGAGTGGTCACGGGTTCAAATCTCAATAGAATCCCGCTGCTGTTTATTTTCAGACTTTGCAAATTTTTCTGATTTTCATTGAAACTGTTCCTGGAAAATTTCCTTCCTATCTCTCTTGCTGACCTTAAGTTATTCAGCGTCTTGAGGTTCACCTATTTGATTATAAAATCCTGCAAAAATTTCTCCATATATATCACTGTGGATGTTTATATGAATTTGCATTGTTTAAAATGCTTATGTGCATATTATATTTTGATTGATTGTATTGTATCTGTATAAGTGCACTCGTCACTTTGGAGGTATCTGTAAAGACGAGTGTTCATGTTCTATGAAATAAAATAAAATTGGCTTATTTACTCGGATTAAACTAAATTTAAGCCAATTTGTACGTAATTTTACAATGTATATATACTTAATATAATCCAGGCGCAAAAAAATAAATAAAGTAAGAACGTTCTGAAATTGTAAAACATTTACTACGAGTAAAAGGCAAAAAAAATATCTACAACCCTTTTGAAATATGAGGATTAATTTCAATATTATATTATATATAGGTTTAATTTCAATACTATATTATATTATCCATAGGATGAAACCTTGATACTTAATAATAAATTACATTTTAAAGGGAAGTCCCTTCATTTTGTCCCCAAGCACATACTCTTAAGCATTACGTTTACATTTATACACCTACACGAGTAGGGAAAAACGTCAAACGAACAAGTCGAGTTAAACGTACTTACATAGATATTTTGGAGTGAAATACGACGTAATTACAATTCATTCTACCTTTCAGCAAAACGAATCTCTCTGGAGGCAAATGAAAGCTCAAAAATCAAGTATGTACATACATACATACATACATATGTATGTATACACGTTTCACTCAAGCATTACATTTTAAAGTAGTGTGGGGAGAAAATTTCGAACAACCAACTAAACGTGTCTTTCTCGACTAAACTTAACAGTTGAACTAACATAATTCGAAACTACGTAGTGTGGAATTCGAACAATAATGACGCTGAGATTTTAACGAGTCGTTGAAACTTTAATTAGGACGTTATGTTTAGAACTAAACTAACGCGTTCGCTTACTACTACAAATGTGGTATAATTAAGACTCGAACCCAGTGTGGTTTTATATTATTTCAATGTTGGTTCCGCCTTCTCTCCCGCTTTCAAATTTGTTTTCCTCAAAGGGAACCTTTTTTCCTACCGGTATTTTCATGGAAATTAGTGAAAAAATGCTTCATTTCAATTAAGAATAAAATAGGATACCTATTTGTCGGATACATACATATGTATGTTCTAACGAATGAAAATTATTTTTAATTTAATTTAAAAGATTATGTAAGCTCAAAATTTAAAAGAAACCTCGTCGACCTACATATGTAAATCAAAATCTAAGTTGAAGGAAATGTCGTACATATTCTAACATAATCCGAAGTTTAAGTTCATATATTATTGATGAATATAAAAAAGTCACAGTTTCTAAATATTATATAAAAAGAATTCATTTCACCAACATAAATGATGACATGAAATAATGTAGATTATAATATGCTTACAAGCAGCGCAGACTAGTGGTTAGCATAATATCCTTTCGAACAAAGTGATCCAGTTCGATTGTTTCCTATCAGAGTTTTCCAACTTTTCTGATTTTCATTTAAATGGTTCCTGCAAAAATTGACATCTCCTTTCTTACGCTAAAATTATTTAGCGTTTTGATGTTTTTCGGTTTGTATAATAAAATTCTGCAAAAATTTCTCCATATATGTCTCTGTGGATGATGTTCGTATAAATTCGTATTATATAAATGCTTGTATTGACGTATTGTATAAATCCTTGCAATGCCACATTGCAATTTTTGACCATATATGTTGTATATAATGTATAATAATATATAATAATAATTATGTATTAATATATACGTAATTCAGTGTTTCTTGATCGGTATAAGAATAGTCATTCCTTTGGAGCAATCTGTAAATTGGATGTACATGATCGATTGAATAAGAGTGCTATGACAGAGTACTATTTTTTTCAATTATTATTTTATCTGTTTTATAATAATAAATAGGTGGAGTTGCTTGCATTATTTTTAATATTTTTTTATATTAAAATTTATATTTTTAAAAAATACTGATCGATTCACTTAAAATAAAATTAGAAAGAATATAATAGTGAATGATTTTCTTTTTGTAAATTTCACGCTTTATATAATTAAAAGAAAATCATAAGTCTCCTTAAGCCCATAAGGGACAAATGAAAGCTGGAGCAGCAAAAATTGTTGAAAAACCTGTTTTATAAGGAGGGGTGAATCTAAGCCACAAAGGGAGTTCTCAAAGCAACCGCAAATAAGTTGGAATTGTAAACAATCTGTACAAAATGAACATCCTAACATAAGTCGAAGGTGAAATCTACCGCTGTCATATTCCAGACATAAACACAAATCTGATTACGACGAACTTGATCCGATCAAACGCAGAGTTGACTTTGGAGAAATGTGAGACATGCTGGGGAGGGGGGAAAATTCAGGCATAGGGTTTGGGGTTTGATTGAAACGATGGTGGAAATTGGGGGTAAGTGTAGACGTATGTATGTACATATGTTTTCTTTGGGAAAATTCACTCGAACAAACCGAAGGACGATCCGTCGTCTGTGCGAAATCCGACGGAATTGAAATTTGTCATGTGAATTTGGAAAATTTAATTTTCGATAGCGATTTGTCAAAGTTTTGGCCCGACGGCGTTCTCCAACGTCGAGAAAACTTCTTGATCGAAAACCTCCCGAAAAACAATATGAATCAGAGATGGGAAGCGTCACATTCTAATTTATATTCGATAATTGGGTTTTCCGCCTCATACTCTCTTCACACGCAAACTTTGTTAAGAAAATAAATGTGAACCTTTATAAAGCTATACTTTTTTTGAATCGAATATTTTGTGAATGTTTAAATTGTTCAGTTTTTCGAATTGCATTAATGACTTTAAGAACACATCCATCTATTTACTTCTAACTTCGAATATTATCTTCCATAAAAAACATGGACTTTTCCATGTAATGAGTTAAAAGTTCGGATTTTTTAGACGAGTTTAAGAATTATATAATGATATTTGAATGTTTTTTGTCATTATGCGAAAAAAAATTAAATTTCTAATCGAATGAGCATTTATAACATTATAATTATGTTACACATTATATGTATGTAGGTACATATATATGTATGTATGTTTATATTAGAGATGTTTATACATTAGAGAATATACATAAATACATATGTACATAGATATAATTACTGCAATAGATAATCCTTAATTGAGAGCCTAATGGGGCATTTCCACTAATACACATTTGCCAACATCTATATTTAATTATTTGAAACGATTACATACGAATTTGGTAAATTTATTATCCTCGAATGCATACAATATGATTAATAGTACAATTTATTCAATAATAAAAAATGTCTCACTAAATATATTCCATCATGTATTTTAGAAACATATTCGAAGCGAATATGGATACTAAATATGGATACGGATATGAAATCAGATATACATATGCAATTTATATACATATACATATATAGAAAATGTATGAATATTATACGATATGAAACTCTTTAACGATCTTACTTACATATAGATGGGAAAATCTGTTTTGTTGTATACAATGTGAGTAAGTGTGTTAGTAATGATTTTCCACGGGAATTTAGTTCCGCAAAATTACTCGCAAAACGTCTTAATATTCAACTGTGAATGGGACTATAAAATATTATTGTTCTTTGTCATGCAGATTGTACAGGGGTTTGGTGAGAAATACAACGAGAACTGGAGGTGCACCCTCAATTAATTTAAAGCTTCAATTAAAACGATCGTTGAAGCTTTCACACCGAATTTATCACGACAAATATAATACCATACGCTTTGAAATATAATATTATAATATTATATATACATATACATACAATATACATGTAGATACTTTGTATATTATATATAATATACCAATATTTTCATTTTGGTATATTATATACATATAACTAGTGGCTTTATCCAACTTTGCTCGGTATTTGTAATATAAACCGCTTAAACATATCTAATCTAATAGTAAACATTAATTTTTTTTTTTCTTAGATTTATTTGAATCGAAAAAAAATAATATGCAACATCCTATAGTTTGCAACAGAATAGTTTTTTTTTATATATATATAGGATCCGGATGTGAAGGATTCCAAGTGAAACGCGCAGATTAAGTCAGAACTATTTATTGTACACGCTCTTCGGGCTTGTCCTCCAACAAGTGACCATAACAACACGCATCCGGTCTTTCCCATGCATACCACACTCATACTTTATCCCTTGCAGTTTGACCAACCACAATTACGGCTCGTTTAAAAATCATTCCTACATTTCTCCTGACTGTCATTCGCCCTCGGATGACATTCTGTCTTTTATATTTTTACAGCATTTCATCTCACATTCTTTTACATTTCATCTTCTACTCTATACAATGTATCATCTTACATTCTTTTAAAACATTTCCTCTATCATCCTCAACAATGTTTCATCTCACATTCTTTTACATTTCATTTTCCACTCTATACAATGTATCATCTTACATTCTTTTAAAACATTTCCTCTATCATCCTCAACAATGTTTAATCTTCCATTCCATAAAATCATCTTATATTCTTCTAAACATGCTTTCAATTGTCACAATTACAATTTAAATCACAATTACAATCATCATCACAACTACATTTCAATACACTTATACATCAATCATTTTACAATTTACATAACAATTACAATTATAACAAATTAATCGTTACACATTTCACTACAAATCAATTTTTCATTTCAACATAATTCAATCTTCAATAAAGTTACACATCACAATTAAAGTTACACATAAATCATCACAATTACAATTTAAAATTATGTCAAGCAATACAAAACAGAAAGGTATCACAATTACAATTTAAAGTTATTACAAGCAATACAAAACATTAAAATCAATACCTTTACAATGACAAAAGTTAAATCTTTACATCGGAAACAATCACATTTTAAAACATTACTAGAATTAGCAATAAAACATTAAAATCAATACCTTTACAATGACAGGTTAAATCTTTACATCGGAAACAATCACATTTTAAAACATTACTAGAATTAGCAATAAAACATTAAAATCAATACCTTTACAATGACAGGTTAAATCTTTACACCAGAAACAATCACATTTTAAAACATGATTCAATGTACCAAGCACTTCCCAAAAAATACTAGAATAAGCAATAAAACATTACACTTTTCAATCATCAAATTACAAGTAAGGCTTAACTAAAAACCCTCCAGGTCTTTCACTTATTCTCTAATTCACAAACGCACACTTAACTTCCATCGGTACAACTTAAATACTATCCAATGCCCGTGGCGATTCTCCTTGAGCATCCGATGAATCTGCCGTCACCCCACAGATTTTCTGCTAGTAATTTACCATAAATGAAGTCAACACATATTGGTTCTGGCTCACTGATACATCCAGTAAGTCTTTTCTCAATCCATGGTTCCATTTTCTTTTCCATTGAATTAACATCAATCCGACTACGACCAAGCTTGAAAGTGAATACAGTGTCTTTTGGTGTTGAAATTTTGACTGGGTCCCTTAATCCTTCTTGTGATTTAGCCATATCTTTCTCTTTGTCTTTATGTTTTTCCTTTTCTTTATTCTCATCTTCAGAATTCTTCAAATGACTATAATCCTTAGATCCTTTTCCAAATTGATCATCGGGTGGTTCATCTGTATTTGAAAACGGTATGTCTCCGTAGTCCCAAAGTCTTCTTCTTTGCAATCCATCACCGTCCATACTTCCATCAGCCAGGTTCACACCTCCATCAGCCATGTTCGCATCGTCCTCTTCATCATTGGAAACAATGAGTTCTCTTTGAGCAGACATCTCTCGTGAAGCCCGTTGCTGCAAAGGTCTTTTTCTGTGCAAACCATCACTGTTCACACTTACATCAGCCAGGTTCACACCTCCATCAGCCATGTTTGCATCGTCCTCTTCATCATTGGAAACAATGAGTTCTCTTTGAGCAGACATCTCTCGTGAAGCCCGTTGCTGCAAAGGTCTTTTACATGCCTGTTGCCACACTTTCTTACGATCCCTCATGTCTTGCTCTTTTTTCCTCCTCGGCAGACTCCGTTCTAAGTTAACCTCCATCAAAACACACGGTTTTTTAACACATTTCACTTTGCTGCCGTCAATGCACATAAGAACGGATTCTGTGATAGGGCTACCCAACAGGGCGGCACCCGGGATACTGACTTCTTTTCTTATTTCTTCTTGTATTGTCAAGACAGTCTTTGTTTTGGTGCTGTTACATTGAGCTGATATGTGCCCAAACTCGTTGCAATTGAAGCAGCGGGTTCCTCTTTTCTTGAATCTGCAGTCGGCTGATAAGTGTCCACGTCCTCCGCAATTGTAACATTGTGGTCTCTCTCTTTCTCGGTTTCTTACGGGCCCCGCCACCCTGGGTTCGTCGTCCTCTCTAATTTTCTCGCACTGCGTAACTCGCGTCTTCAGCTCCTGGATTGTACCGGCCCCGCTCAGCGTCATTTTTTCATACTTATCAAACCCAAGTCCACCAATTATGTACGCGATAATCGCCTCTTCCTCAATAAAACTACACTTGGCTGCAATCCCCTTCATCCTGTAAATGTAGCTTAAAATGTCTTCCGCTTTTCCCTTTTTTTCTAACCTCAGTTCTCTGTGCACGTCCGCACTATTCAACTGATGGCCAAACTCTCTGGTCAATCGTTCCTTAAGTATCGCCCACGTGACGATGCCCGTTTCCGAGTCCAAGAAGTCCTTGGCAGTTCCTTCACACAGCATCCGCCCATACACCAACTGTTGTGTCTCCGTCCAGCCGAGGATTTGCGCGTTTTCTTCGAGGCGCTCAATCCACACTGCAATAGGGCTATTTCTGCCGTTATATTTCGGCAGACCGAAACCAACCTCCAGATCTCGGAAATTGAACTGTGGTATCTCCCTCGTCGTCGTTGCCACTGGCGTCGTCGTGGATATCATCATCGTCGTGTGGCGTGTTCGCTGACGTGACGTCACCGACGTCACGGGCTTCGCCTTTAAGCTCGTACGCGATCTCGTCATCGCGCGCGCGTCCTAACCTCAACTGTCAAAACTCCGCGTCGTCGTCTGACCGCTTCTGGCTGTCACTGGAATGTCTTCGGGCATCCCGGGCGAAGCCCCCAAATATAGGATCCGGATGTGAAGGATTCCAAGTGAAACGCAGATTAAGTCAGAACTATGTATTTATTATACATCTCTTCGGGCTCGTTCTCCAACAAGTGACCATAACAACACGCATCCGGTCTTTCCCATGCATACCACACTCATACTTTATCCCTTGCAGTTTGACCAACCACAATTACGGCTCGTTTAAAAATCATTCCTACATATATAAGGGAATTGGAACTGAAATTGGAATCCGGATCCAGAACTGAAAAAGGAATCGGGAACCGGAACTGAAAATGAAATCGGAATTCGTAGCTGAAACAGGAATCCGGAACCGGAACTTAAGAAGGAATCGGTATCCGGAATTGAAACAGAAATCGGGATCCGGAACTGAAAAAGGAATCCGGAACGGAACTGAAATCGATATCGATATCGTCATCATAGAAAATTAGATTTTTTCGATAATGTCACGTCTACGAAACAGAACTTTAAGTCTCTTTCAAAATTATATATAAGATATACCAGATTTTTCATTTTAAATTAAAAAAATGGTTTTATTATATTTTATTTTACATATATTTTTATTTTACATATATACCAGGAAGGCCTTACAGGTAAATCCCAATATATACTATGTAAATATTTTTTATTCATAAGAATACATACAAATCTATTTTAATTTATTTTTTTGAAATAATATGAATCGGTTATAATTTCTTTGATTTTATCTGAATGATAAAGTATGTATGTAACTATACACAATTTAAATTTAAATTTATTTAGTCCCCGGCCGGGACTTGAACCCACGACCTCTCTATTGGTATGCAATATCTCTACCAATTAACTACGTTTTGGCTGTATATGTACATGTATATATATACATATACATATACATATGTATATCTTCAAACGAATACGAACGAATAGCAATTTTGGAAACCACTGTATAAGAGCAATCGCGATATTTTATTTTATTACATATATATATATATATATATATATATATATATATATATATATATATATATATATATACATATATATATATATATATATATATATATATATATATATATATATATATATATATATATATATATATATCAATTAATCATGCACACTCGCCTAACAGATTTCTCCAAAGCGACGGGTGTGCTAAACAGATTAAGAATAAAAGAAAATTATTTGAATGACATGAATACATGAAAACTACAAGAAAAAATACATCAATAGAATATGAAAATGTTGAATTTTTGGTACATAAGCAAAATGATTTTTTTTAAATCATGACGAAATAAAACATTGCCGCGCATGAGAAACTATTGTTTTGAGGTTGACCGGGCCGAGCGAAAAATACACCACCTAACGCTGACTCGATATATCACTAAAGGGTTGAGAAACGCTGATATTATAATATACATATGTACATGCATATACAGAACAATAGCTAAAGATATTTGCACACGGTTAGGTGTATCTATCACAGCGTATCCTCCTACGCGCGCGCAAATATGTAGCGCTCCCTTCGAGCTGAATAATCATGGAAAGGGATAATGTGGAATAGTTAACCCTTTACTTTATCTCGTGTACAACAACATATTCTCATATAAGAAAGGTATGCCAACACGTACGTATATGTATATACATGTGTGTGTGTGTGTAATTTGAGCATGCCGTGACAAAGCTGCACCACCCGGAGCTTTGCTCATAATCATATTTGAACAATTGCTGCCACAGAATGGGTAACCCGGAATTATTACGAATGTTTTGTCCTGTTTATTACACTAAGAGTAAAGTTTTAGTCCTGTAACAAATTCCATTATACGGTTTACGTTCGCCTAAATTGAATTTCAAAAACACACCCCCTACCACTATTATTATTAATGCGTATGTTACGTGACCGTAGCGAAAGAAGGTCGAAAAAATAATATGGAAAAAAATCAAGTCGAAATCAATACGGCGATGAGATGCTGGAGAGTGAGCGGTGAAAGAAAGAAAAAAAACGGTCGAGGAAGTTCAAACGGAATGAGTAATATAACGAGCACTAAAAAGAAAAATCGTCTAATATTGAAAGTTTTGCGGACGGAAAACTTTTTTTTTCCCGTGTAATAAAATAACAGAGCTTCGAGTTCTCTATATAGAGATTCGTAATAAATGTGTGTAAATATTCGTACGTGGGAAAAATACAAACAGTATTCCGTACACATTTATCGATAAAGTTATGGAAATTCGACTTTGTTTTGCTGTTTGCCGAAGTATTTTATTTTGCCTTTTTTGTACGACTTAATTATTCTTTCAGTTTTAAAATTTCCGATGAAAAAAAAACATTTTCAAGCGGATGAAAGGAAATTGTATATCTCGCATGATAAATACGATACGTCCAGGTATTTTAAATTTGTAAATGTTTGCCTTTACATCATACACACATGTGCGTACCAGATATCGTGTGTTTACGTCGTGCGCACAATTTTTATAATTAAATTCCCAAAAAAAAACGTTCGAAATAACATTTTAATGAAATTTTCTTCCGAAAAGAAAGCGTATATGTATCTACTCAGTAAGATAATACAATATTTAATATGTTATACCAAATTAAAAAAAAAATGTTTGGTTTTTACATTTTAAAATTAATAATCTTTAGTGTTAGAAAGCATGAGCCTAGTTCAGATCTGAAAATCCTCTCTGGAGAAAGTCTGAAATGGCAGTCAGTAATAAAATATTTAGGACTAACGTTTGATAAAAGAATGAGATGGGCACCTCACATTGAGGGAGCGAAATGCAAGGCGATGCGGGGTAAATTCTCAATATATCCAATATTCAATCGCCATAGTTCTTTATCAACTCAAAATAAAATAAAATTATATCGCGCGCTCATATTACCATTATTAACCTATGCTTCACCTGTATTGAATAACGCCTCGAATACTAACCTTTCCAAGCTCCAAGTAATACAAAATAAATCCCTAAAAATAATTTATAATACACCCATATATACTAACGTGAAAAAACTGCATGCCATATATAATATTCCGTTTGTTACAGACATTACTAACAAACTAACCAGTAGATTCTATGACAGAATCACTAATAACCATACTAATACACTTGTGAAGAGTCTCGGTGATTACAACAAAATATCTACCTTTCATGTATAAACACAGATTACCTAAACATAATCTGCTTTAGTTCATCGACTTTAGAGAGTCTTTAATTAATATTATGTATTAGATGCATTATGAGCATTTATAAGAATTGTAAATAGGTTTTTGAGCTATTTTTTCTATTATGCTGTACATTAACATTAGAATAATATAATACTTTGATTACTAACAAAATTAAATTAAAACTTTAAAATAGAAAATGATCAGTAGATCAGTAGCTATTAAAAAATATATATATTAGATGTATTGTGCACATAATTTCGTAATAATAAAAAGCATTTAAAAATCAAATTCAAAATTAATAAAAAAATATATTAATATTATACAAAACAGACACTCTGACACGACTTGAAAATAGTTTTAGACATAAATCTAATGAATGTATTTATTTATCATATGTGTATAAAATCTAATAATATTATATAAAGATAAAATCAACCTAAAATTTTATATTAAATATTACTAAGTAAATCCCAATATAATCTCAGCTCATTATAAATGATTTAATTTCAACATTTTAGTAAGAATCAGCATAAATTAAGTCAAACCTTTTAAAATAAATTAACGCAGGGGGGATGAAGGACGGCTAGGGTTGGGTCGATAAAGATTTCGCGACGACCTCATTGCCATTTCACCCTTCCAAAGTTAGTCCGTTCATTAGGTACAGTTGTAACAGTGCCACTTTACCTATACGTACATTTATTCACTTTCAGGTCCAAAACCCCATCCCGACGACCACTGAGATGGCGCTGAAAAAGATTACCGACTAAACGATCTGAGAAAACCACCATAACGAGCCCGCAGATATAATGAAAAGATAAACAGCACACCCCCAGAGCACCCAAACACCACCACCACCACCACCCTCGAAGGGATATAATGGCTTCAAAATCAAATTTAAACCCTAATTCCGACTATTGAATTAGACCGGGATGGGCGCTAACGAGCTGCAAAAATCGAAGATGAGTCTCACTCTAATGACATTTTCAATTATCGGGGCAGAAGAGGCGTCTATTGTGATCTGCGACGCCGAACTCCCACAGCCCACTCCTCTAGCCTATAACAAATAGCTCTTCGGTGAAAGAATGGCTTATGAACCAAATGAACCGTGATGGAATCGAGCTCCGCTCGTGACTTATTATGAGCGGACGGGCACCGAGTGATATCGCATAAATTCTAGTGTCTAACTTTAGGAGGAAAAATGATGCACGAATCGACATCCGGAGCTAATCCTTCGTCGACTTCATACTCGCAGCACTCGCTATACAGATCGGCATCGTGCAGCACCAACTCATCATCTTCGTCCTCGTCATGCTGCTTCACGAAGAAAAAGTCGTCGAAATCGGCTCGACACCCTCGAGAAGATTCAGTGCTCTGCTGCTGTTGCACCTGTCCCACCCCTACTTCATCCGCATCGGTCCTAACCTGTTTGGGAGTGTGCATCATAGTCCTAGTTTATACTCTGATAGGTGCTTTCGCTTTCATGGCCCTCGAAGGAACTTTCACTAACTACAGAGAGACGGAGACGTCTGTGGCAGCTTCTCAGCCGAATCCTAGTACGACCGATAACATGGCGGGGGCCGAGTTGAGGTCAAAAACAGTAGAGAAGCTCTGGTCTATAACGGAGGACTTGAACATATTATATAAGGACAATTGGACGCGCTTGGCCGCCCAAGAAGTGCTCGAGTTTCAGGATACTCTCGTGAAGGCAATGAGGGGTAGTTCGAGTTTGGGTTACAGGCAAAAAGGCACGTTGACGTACCTGCACGGCCAACCACACAGATGGTCCTTCTCATCCAGCTTCCTTTACTCGCTCACACTCATCACAACAATAGGTAAGTTCTTGAATATTTATATAATATATGTATATACGAAATGTGCATAAGATTTTGCTTAGTACTTTGAATAGACTATGTCTATGTAGTCCAGCGAATCCGATTCTGAGTTATATCATGCAAAAGGATATAGTTAACATTACGACCGTGTATCTATGTAACTCTGTGCTGGAAAAGTTTAGTTTGCATAATATTTAATACATTCATTGAAGCAAAATTACATTTTGGTTTAAAGTTTAAGCAGAAAACTGACTATATATCGTTTTGTCTAAGTCTGTATGCGTTATATAGGAGCTTAATATAATGCACGTCATCTAGATTCTAGATCAATCAATTAAGGTCAATTATTATTGAATTCCATCGTACTAATCCATTTACATATAGCCTACTAATAATCAACTAAAATTAAAAAAAAAACTTAATGCATCATGATGTTTTTGACCTATAATATAATACATTATAATTAGAATTGTTATTATACAAAAAATAAACATTCTTATATTATTTTTTTAAAGATTAATGCAAAATTACAATCTATTGTCCTAAATGAAACCTGGAAACAGTAAAGACGATCCTTTAAATGAAAAAAACGGCAATTCTTTATATGAAACGTTTCAATGTTAAAATGCGAGTAAACGACCAACAATTTTATAGTCCGATTGAATGCGTATCAATCAAAATAGCTCGTAAAATTTATAGTTGTTTTGAACTCTCACCTTAAAATCAATCATTTTTATACGGCTTTTAAATGGCAATATACATTTTTACTATCGCAAAATTTATGGACTATCCCAATTTCAATTTGTCATGCGGCATTAAATACGATTCAAAGTCAAATTATGCGTATAATCAATTTAAAAAAGCAACTTTTAAATACATATGTATATGTATGTATGTAGCTTTCAATTTTTAAACAACGCATATTATCTTCCATATTCCATAATTCATAGACAGCATATAATAAATGTATGTATGTACATACATATATATGAACCGTTGTAATTGAAAGTCCGCTTTCATAAATCGTTATCACTTATTTTAATGCCATATGTCCAGAATGTTGGAAAAGCAGAATAAAATTATTATAGACCACCAGTATTAAATCATCATATGCAGATTAAATCATCGTTTAGAAAATCAGCATTAATGGAAAAATACATGGATACAAACGTAAATAAATGATGTTTATAAATTTGAGCCGTTATAAGTCCACTTTTCTTCATTTCGAAAAATATATCGCAAAATATTAAATATAATGTTTTACCTTTAACAATATTTAAAAATACTGGTGGGCTGTAATACGTTTATTCTGTGTTTCCAAGATTCTGGACATATCAAATTAAAAGAAGTGATAAAAATTAGTGAATTAAGTCAAACATAAATATGTAGTGTTTTTGGAACTGAAAATTGGACTACCGCCACTTTTAAATATAACGGCTCATATATATATGTACATAAGTAAAATCTTTTAGAAACGATTAATTTAATACATACATATACATACGTAGACACAAATTTGAGTTTTCAATAAACTACTAAATATCAAATCAAAATTTTGCACAAGAATAATATGCGTAAAATACAAAAATGATTACGAAATATTAATACTTTAAACCGGAAACCATTTTTGCGAATCGCGACGAATATAACATTTCGAAAAATTAATCGCAAAACGGTATCAATTACAAGCTACAATATCTCGAGCCATCCTCTCCGCGAGGGGAGGGGTGTGGGAATCGAGAGCGGTATCATCCCTAAGTGGTTCTTCGACGGCGTTTCGACCCCATACCCCGGCAGCCTACCCCTGTCTTAATAAGTCGAAGCTCGAATTTGTTCGATTGGCAAAGTTTGCCGACGGGTCCCACCCCATCTCCAGATTGCCACCCGCCCGCAGCATCCGAAGGACAGAGGAGTCGCTCGTCACGGCCAAGTTGTTAAGGCCAATCGACAATGATATATTGTGGCTCTATCTCAAAAGTCATTTGTTATCGGAGAGCCGCCGCGCACTCTTCTAAAGAGGCCTCCTCCCCATCGTCGTCTCTCTGAAAGAGATGCTGGTGAGATTTCGAGCGGTGTGGGTGGATGGTAGCTCCGGTACACCGATGCCGATTAATCATCCCCTTGAGAATCCCTCTAATTCGATATAAAACTGAAGTGCCCGTACACTCTCCCGCGTCCGCTAATCCCGCGATTACCAACCAAATTTCCCAAGAATTAATTGCTCGGTCACTGAATATACATACATATATACCTTCATATATTTAAACGAAATTAATAAAACAATCTTTTGTATAAAATACATGATTTTACATCTATTATTAAAACTTTTCAATAATTTATTTATATAAGCTATTTACAATATTCGATAGATCCAACTAAATTGTGTTTCTGATTAAGATTTTAAAATCGTATTAGAATTACCTACATACGTTTATTTATTTATTATTTATTTATTCTTTTATTGAGACGTTTCAATAGATCAACCAAAAACACACCCATCCTATGAAGTAATTTTGACCCTATAAGACTCTTGAAATGATCTGGTTTTAATTATTGAAGGTACTTAACTATATAAGAGGCACTTTTAGCTCAGCAACTGTTGTGGTTAAATAGTTGAGCATTTTAGCTTACTACTGTAAAATGGAGTGCCTCAGTAAAGGTACTTAAACGGCTCTTTAGATGAAACATTAAATAAAGAGGAAATATATATATATATATATATATATATATATATATATATATATATATATATATATATATATACAACATAATGATTAAGATGTAACTATATTTCAAAATAATAAACATGAAATAACGTAAAAATATATATGTACTATACATACATATGGGGCGTTATACTAGTATAACGTTAGTTATACTAAAAATTCCAATTTTTATTTCCAAAATCACTATTTCTGTTTGATTTAATTCACAAAATGTTATCACTGATTTTTATAAGATATTTCCAGAATCTCGGAAAAGCAGAATGAACGTATTACAGGCTACAATACTTATAAATATTGTTAAAGGCAAAAAATTATATTTAATGTTTTGCGAAATATTTCTCGAAATTAAAAAAAAGTGGGCTTTTGGCATCTTCAAATATAACGGCTCATGTGTATAAAAAAATTCTGAGACTGCATCACTTTTATCTACCTGTCTTATGACTTATGAGCCGATTGACATTAAACTTTATACCTACATATAAACATTCAAATGCTTTAAATATCCAATAGAGAAAATCAAAAACAATAAAAATTCAAATGGTGACTCTAAAATATTAATTTGTAAAATCTAATATAAACAATTTAAATTCTTGACATACGTTTGTATATATAATACATACATATATGTATGCAAATCTAACATATAATTTATGTTAAACCTTTTTTATATTCATTTATTTAAGAATACTTGGAAATCTGACATGTCTGTTGTTTTTTTGCATGTCAAGGGGTTTATTACAATGTTTATGTTTCTTAAAATCTTAGTCACAAAATAATATTCACTAAACTAATCTAAAGCCTACAAAAATGTTTTATTATTTTTAACGCCAAGTGATTTGGTGAAACATTACATCAAACAAAATCATTAAATTTTCAATATGCGTCCGCTAAGCATAATTTCCAAAATAATAAAAAAATAAAAAGCATCCTCAAAATGAAAAATTCCAACCTTTCAATATAATAACGACAGGGCGAATTTTCCGACTGTAATAACTTGATATACGTCACAACGCACATAATGAAGATTGAAAATTTCCGCACGAGATTTTCTACGCATTTAATTAAATTTACAAATTAATTATAAGAAGGGGGGAGGGAAAACACCCAACAGGACTATGTATCGCGTAATCGCAAAAGCTCACCACATCAATCCCACATGAAATCCTTCCATTTATAATACATACATACATATAATTACTGAAACACATACATACATATACCCACTTATATATGAATATATATATATCAATCTTTATACGCGTATGACAATGCGGTTGGTTGTCGATAAGTAGGATATGGTGGTTATATTCGTAGGGGGTTGGTTTTGGCGTTAATGGCTTTCACGGGCGGGTCTTATCCTCAAAATATTCCCTTTATGGGACCCCTATGAGGGTGTGAGGCAACCCTCCGTCACTCACTTGTCACCCAGTCAAACTCTCTCCAAAACCGACTACAAAACTTTTCACCGAAACTTGAAAGACAAATCAGAATCCCGGTTTTCTGCCATCAAAAAAAAAAACATCTTTTGCCGCCACCATTTTTACTTTTTATTTTTTTTTTTTTTTTGAGGGGGAGGGAGAAAAATTTCACCCAAAGTAATTCTTGCGTGTATTTCCAGTCTGGCTTTGTATTATATTATACACATCGAAATAAAACCTTTTATTTGGTGTGCGCGCTGCACGTGAAAAGCTGCTTTTACCTAACAAAGAATCCCTCATGCCATGCCAGTGGCGTATGTAATGGAAATACATCAAAAAGCCCACTTTCAAACAAGAGTTGAGACTATGTAGATTTAGACGTACATGTAATTGCACATTCAAATATTTTCATTTTCATCCTCGGGTCGGGTGGCTTTTATTTACATATTTTCTGGCAATTCGACGTCGCAGATATTAGCCGAGCGTTAAATAGTGGTGAAAAATATACAAAACGGAGGTATTTGTTGAGCGTTTCGTTCTTGCTTTTGCGTTTTGCAGTCACAAAGGAGAATAAAGCCTTAAAACGAACCTCCTCCCCCTACTTGGTTTTATAACCTTAGTCTTGGTTCGCAGAAATGCTTTTGCGTTTTTGGGGAAACCGAATAAGCGCAGCAGCACAAGTTACATTCGCTTTTCTTTTGACGGGTACATAAACACGAAACGCGTATTTAAATGCTAAGAAATATAAATATAAATACATACATAAAAGTTATATGCGGTTTTATCTGCAAAAAATAAATTTCCAAACATACATATTTCAACTGGTTTTTAAGACGTCAATAATCAAAAGTTATATCATACGAAATGGATATAAAATATGCTTCGATAGACTTTTTAATTGGAAAATACAACTTTTGTTATACATACATATGTAAATTTGTCAACATTAACAACCACAATTACCTGGCGTTGAATGTTGAAAATTATAAAAAATCTTCAAAAGGCGCCAACCCCCTCCCCCCCAAACACGTATATGGCCAAAGGTACCATAACATAATATGGCATACTAAATTCGTTCTTAATCAAAAATAGTGGATCTGCATACTGCATAGCGGAATAACACGTACATAGTAGCCCTTTTAATCCCACGGGGCTGATTTATCGGTCCCAATTAAATGAACGTTCACCTTTTAAAGTTTATTTGAGTTCATTATGATAAGCTTTGACTCATTAACGAGAGTTCAAAGTCGTAGTTTCACTCAAAAATCCACATACAAAGCTCGTCACGCTCGCAATGGATGTATGGGAGAAGCGCTATTTTCAGAAAATGGTCAATTTTTAAATGCTCCTGTGATTATTTCGAAAATAAAAGTCGTTGAGAACTTCGTATACATATTCAATACATACATATATGTAGATTGAAAGGAGTTGGTAGAGGCAACATATTTGAAAAGTTGTATGATGGTTATCGCCCTATCCTTAGTGTTTTCCCAAAATCAAAAAAAATATGGAGTTTTAATATAAATAAACGAAACTATGCAATTTATTGATTTTACGTCCGAAACATCAACACAATTTGGAGTTTTTGTCGCATTGAAAACTTTGGTTGTTTTGTCGAGCATTGTGCTCGGAAAAGAGCCGTCATCAGTTAACTTTTGCCTTTCATCGGCAAACATCACCCGGTCTTCACTTGCCCACAAACAAATTTTATTTCAACCCCTTTCTGCAGATTGCGGCTCTTTCAGTCTCCGTAAAAAAAAATAAAAACATTCCAACTGAAAAAGAACACTTCAGTTAAGCACTTCCGAAACCAAAAGTACAAATTTTATAAACGCAAACTCCCTAACACTACTTACATTAGTGGAATTTCACTCTGAACTTTGCACTCCTCGAAAAATTACACAGAATTCCGCATCGTGTAAATAAAAGATTACTTAAATAATTTAAAATCTGCTAGTTCGCACGGGCGTATTCAGCGTGGGTGGCAAATTCTGCGTCAAATTAAAATTTTCAAGGAAACGATTATTCTTTTTCAAAGTAATTACGAGCTTCGTGAAACCTTCTTTGGCGTCGCGAAAGCTCAAATTTTCCCAGTCTACTTAACCGAAGAAAAAAGCGTCATTCGTCGGAGCAATTTATTTTAATTTAAAAAATAAAACAAAAATTTATACGAAATTCACTAATCGCCCTAATGAAATGAATTTTTAAAAAAATAATAATAACAAAAAATTAATAACACACCGTGGTGTGTTATTAAGCAAAACATTTCCCCTTAAAAAAACGGGACCACTTCAACAAACCTACCATAAATTATTCATGGTGAATTTATCATGTTTACGAGTTCATTTCACCATCAAACACACCATCCCCGAGGTGCGTATGCGTATATGAGCGAATAGTGTATTATACGATTCCCTTTTTGAGAAAAGCCTTGACTTGTATTATTCATTACTGGCTTAACACTACACGTGCACAAAAGAATGAAAGGCCTTACAAATTTTCCTTTATTTCCATGTTTAAATATTTAGTACGTGACTACGCTTTTTATTCACACATATGCCTAGTGAAATATTTATTATACATCCACATATGTATACATATTTACGTTATATACATATTTTGGAAAACATGTGCGCCTTTTTTGCATACGATTTTTCAATTCACGTGAATGTGCACATAATGATTTATAAATATTTTATACATATATGTATATACATAAATATGTATATGTATGCCTAAGCGCTGAACAGTACAAAGGAAACAAATTGGACTTGAATCTCGAAAGCTTTGAGCGATCGACGCTTTTTTTGAAGCGTATTTCAAAAAGTTGAATATGATGGTTTTTTATCGAAAAAGTTGCTACGTTGGATATATTCAACATTATCAAATTTTTCTTGTATATACACGTATGTATGTATATGTAGGTTAATAACGTATTTAAATTATTTTCGAAATAAAGTTCATTCGTTAAAGGGTTTCACATTTAAACAAACAGTTACTGTCATTGTCTAATCTGACATTTAGAATTGTTTTCAAAGGATGAAAATGCACTGCAAATTTCTAGGAATTAGAGAGACACTGACACGGGACGAAAATGAGAATCTGTTTTTGCTACGGGACAAAAGACTGAACAGTTGAAGAACATTGAATGAAACAAAGGCAAACTGCTCCATCTCTATATACCTTTTTGCATATACGAGGTCATTTGCGTTTTTTTGCATTATTTAAATTAACCTAACATAATATGTGACGAACAAAACAATACAATCTATTTTTCATACAAATATATTATAATATAATAATATATTATAACTTTTTTATCCCAGACGATAGGGAGAATAAGTGCAATCTCCATCGTCCATATAAATAATATATACATGGAAAATAAATACAATATAATTGAATAATAATAAAAAAAAATTCGGGTGTGACCAACCCATGACTTTATCTATGTATTTGAGGAATATAAGAAGGTTACAAAACAAAATTCGATATTGAACTGATGACTATGATAGCGATACAAAGTGAGCGCAAATGTATGGAAACTTGCACAAAACAAAAGTTCTACTTCCGGTTGTCAGATTTTGTTCAAATTTTTTATTACTAAAAATCATTATCAGTATTATTCTCATTAAATATCAAGAAAATAAAAATAATTTTAAAGGTCAAAATAAAATAATGAAATATTGTTTTAAAAAAAAATACTAATTCCGGTTTACAAATTCTGACCAAAACCCTACCAGCTCTAAGTTAGTACATAAAGGATAGAAATTTAAAAATTTAATAATTTTTTTTATTTTCATCACATTGATACAAGAATTATACTTGAATTTTTTCGTGACGATCACACATGTTTAAGGGGTCGAAAAAAATAGTGGAAGAAAAATCGAACAAGAGTAAACTGCCACTTCCGGTTGACGGATGCTTACTAAATTTTATAGATAACTTGGTATTAAGCTTAAACTTCTAGACATGAAATTTCAGTTCAATAAACCAAAAGGTTTCTGAGAAAAACATAAAAAGCCTCGATTCTATAGAGTAAAAGTACTACTTCCGGTTCAGATAGAAATATTTAAAAAATATAAAGTTATAAAAATTATTATTTCTATCATATTTAAAAAAAATTCAGTCCGATTCAGTTAGTGGCTTGGGAGATAATTGAATTCAAAAACTTAAAAAAAAGAGGACACCTATAAGGCGAGGTACCATTTCCGGTCAACTTAAAAATTTGAAAAAAATTTACGTCGTGTCATATATATTGTTAAAAATATCCCCAAAATACACACACACAGACACACACACACACACACACATTTTTTCTAGATCATGAAAACGTGATCAGTGATCGATTCTGAGTTCGAATCAGTCAAAATCTCGAGTTCGAATTTTTGCATGATCACAAAATTTCATCTATTGTTACTACGTACATAGATAAAGTAAAAAGCATCAATTTTGAAATATCCATCCCCATCTATATTGGACTTATAATTGTTTTATGGTTGCAGCTAATAAATAAGTTGAAATAAAAATCTTGACGTCTGTCTGTGCAAGACTAATAGAATCGTCGAAAGCCCTTTTATTGCCGCAACCCTAATTTTATTGCAGGGAAATAAAAAAAAGATCTAAAAATTTCATTAACTGAATGAAACACGGTCAGCGAGATATAAATCTGTAATAAAACCATTTTTTTAAATGCCACTTTTCGCAATCGAATGCATCCCATGTGTATTTTATTTTTGCTTAATAATTCATCATTAGCAACATTATTGAATCGCCACTTCCTATTAAATTGATTCGAAACCCAATAAAATCATACAATCGCACATATTTTGTATATTAATCGGGATGTCAGCGACAAGAGTCTTACATTTGAAACTCCCAAAATACGTAATTTTCAATAACAATATATTTTGCATGTGTACGCTGGGGTATTGATGAATTTAAAATTCAATTATCAACTCAAGTTGAGAGAAGGAAGCCTAATCTAAATAAAAATCGTTTACAATTCAGATGGGAAGAGTGTAAGTAGAATCTGAAGTTGACAGGTCTTCATCAAAATTGCTCAATTTCCGCTTCATTTTTGGTTAAAAACCGCAGGTATTGATTAGATATACATGAAATGTATACAGCATAGGAGTTAAAATACATACGCGAACGTGTACATGAAGCAGAAAATTTTAGATTGAATATTTATTTAATAACTGCCTTAAAATTGAATATTCAATTTCTTAATTTTTCTTATTAGCTTCCAAATAAATATTTGTAAATATATGTAAATCTGACATATGTACATATGTATATTATACTCCTTCAACGATATATTTATGTATTATGTATTCGTACATACATACATTTTTATAATCTGTAAATTAATGATAAGATTTCAAAGTGCTCACTGAATATGTATTAAATTGTATTAAACAATTCCGCCTGCTATTTTCAATATTTGAACATTAATTTTAATCAACTAAATTTCAATTCCGCTACATTCATGAAAGTATTATAGTTTTGTCAAAATTTTTTTTACACGATGTTACCATACATATATAGAAATCCTCAATTGCCAATAAATGAAGCTACACAGCACAATTTTTATTTTTTTGACAACCTTCATAGAGAATTCATTGAATTAAAAAAAAAACTGCTGTTTTTCAATTAATGTTCAGAACACAAACGAACAAATTTTACATTTCACCGGTCAAATTTTACATTTCAAACAAACACCGAACGGATTATTTCGTTTTTAATTAACAAAATTAAAACGAATCTGAATTTTCAAATATCATTTTAAGTTCAAATCTGACAAGACGTTTTTAATTTATATTTATAATGCTATAAAGAAATTGCATATTATATTTTAATCTTTAGTTGTATATTAAAAGGCTCGTGGAAAAATTAATTTACCAATAGAAAAAATGTTCAAAAAATGGTTGAAAGATGGATTTGACCCTACATATGTCAAAATGGTATAGGAAAATCGTATTAAAAATTAAACATGTTTTTTGTGTAAAACCATCTCAATTTTTAATAAAAGAAAACTATAAATAAAATAAATCTCTAAATAATATATGTATATTATGCTGTCTAGCAGAGTGGTCCAATTTTTATGATTTTCATTAAAACGGCTCCTGTAAAATTGACATCTATCTCCCTTCCTATCTCTTTTGCTAATCTCAGATTATACAACATCTTGAATTTTGTTAAAAAAATGCTGCGAAAATTTGATTATAAAATGCTGCAAAAATTTCTCCATGTGGATGTTTGTATGAATTCGCACTGTGGATGTTTGTATAAAATTCTTATGTACATATATTGATTGATTGTATTTTGTCTGTATACGTGCACTCGTCGCTTTGGAGCTATCTGTAAAGGCAAATGTTTATTTTCTTTGAAATAAAATAAAATAAAATAAGACATAGACTGCGAAACCTGAATTTTAAATAATTTTTTATTACTTAAAATCTCTATAATTATTATTCACATGAAATATCAAGAAAATAAAAATAATTTAAAAGGTAAAAATAAAAAAATGAAATATTGTTTTAAAAAAAATACTACTTCTTGTTTACGAATTATGATCAACTCTAAGTTAGTACATAAATAATACAAATATAAATTTTCAGCTTGATACGTTTAGGGGTGTGGAAAAAATCGCGGTCACAACATTTTTGACTTTTCTAAGAAGAAAAAATCCCACTTCCGGTTTCTCAAATTTAGTGGTTTTTTTTTATTTTCAACAAATTGATACAAGAATTATACTTGATTTTTTTTTTGTGAAGAACACACATGTTTAAGAGGTCAAAAAAAATAGTTGAAGAAAAATTGACTGCCACTTCCAGTTGACAGATGCTTACCAAATTGTATACACAACTTGGTATTAAGGTTAAGTTTCTAGATATGAAATTTCAGTTCAATAAATTAAAAGATTTCTGAGAAAAACATAAAAATCCTCGATTATCTAAAATAAAAGTGCTACTCCCCTCCCGGTATAGGAAAAAATATTAAAAAAATAATGGGGTATAAAATTCGCAATTTATATGACATGTAAAACATTCATTCTGATTAGTTTAGCAGTTTGGCAGATAATTGAGTTCAAAAACTTAAAAAAAAGAGGACACCTATAAGGGGAGGTACCATTTCCGCTCAACTTAAAAATTTGAAAAAAATTTACGTCGTATCGATAAAAAGTTTCAGTTCGATAGAACTAACGTTGTTAAAAAATCCCCAAAATACACAGACACACACAAATTTTTTCCAGGTCAGAAAAACGTGATCAGTGATCGATTCTGAGTTCGAATCAGTCAAAATCTCGAGTTGAAATTATCGCATGATTACAAAACTTTCATCTTTTGTGCATAGATAAAGTAAAAATATGAAATTCAACGAAATATACCAAATTTTAAACTCTTAACCTCTCCCGATCCGTCATTAGAGAAAACGTAAGAACGTTTCAAAAACCAAACAACCAGTACATACATATATACTTCAATCCATGACACACATGAAAAAGCACATGCAATCACGCATAAACCTCCCCTCAGAGATAGCATCTATAAACTCATATCGAGTTTCAGGTGTGCCCCAGTACATGGATAACCACATACAAACATACTATGTAGAGGGATGCTGGAGCCCGTACGAGTGTTCGTTCGCACAATGGTGGCACCGCGTCATTGTGCCATTGTCCGACGTGGAACGACGCGGTTGCGTTGAAGATGGATCGCCTTTCAAAATGGTATTCCATTATGCAAAGTCCTAAATAACGAGACACACACACACTCGCCGACACGTGTTTCAGATATAACGAGCGACGGCCGCGTGCCGCTCGCAATAGCTGTGACGTGAGCTTTCTGCCATGTCGTTGCAAACAACAGTGATATATTGCGAGCGAATGCAGTCACTCGTTGGACAACGTTTTGTGTTACTAATTTAGAGAATTGCAACTGTCTCTGGCATCAGGGCAAAACACTTTGTGTATCGTATGAAAGGCTTCGGAGAGTACTTGTTATAAAACGTAATATTATTTCAATGGATAGTGAGGATGCATTTTTACATTCCAATTTATTATTATGAATCATCTTGGTGCACAACGTATCTTTAGAGATACATATGTATGTATGTGTGTCACAGTGAAATTATATTTTCACTGACATAATCATAACCAATTAGTTTCATTTACAGGGTTAGTTTTATTAATTTAAGATTAGATTGTTAGGTTTGATATTGTTTAAGGGTTAGGATAGGTTAGGTTAATATGGGTTGACCCTATTCATTTAAGATTGGGTTGTTAGGGTTAATTTTTCACTGGTTGAATTGGTGAAAATATATTTTCACTTGAAATATGCTTCCACTGTAACATATGTATGTGCTGTTCATTTCGATAACGTTATGATGCTGCATTGAAACGGAAACCTTATTGGGTATGCAGAAGAAAAAGTACGATTCTAAAATATTAATATTGAGTGATATATGTATGTAAATAGCTTTTTTTATAAATTGTTTTTCTTATTAAAAGAGAAACTCTGTATAAAATATTAAAAGTAAAAGTAAAGTAAAATATACCTATGTATATATACGATATATGGGAAATGTGATAAAATTTAATTCATAAATATATTTATAAGATAAATGTTCTTTAAAATGAACGTCTTATTCTTGAAGTAAATATTTACATAGTAAATTGTTATTTTAAAGAATAATTTCAATTTCAAAAAAAGAGACACTTTAAGGAGTGTTCATTTTCGCCGAAAATTTTCGTATTGCTATCTCTCACCGTCACAGAACTTATCCGTCTGTATGAGGGATTTTCTATTTTTTATTTTTATTATATTTATATTCTTATTTTTTTGCTGAGATCGTTTTCGTGTATTCCCCGCAGTCGACGTCTCTCCCATTCTACATTTTTTTCCTTCGAGGTTTTCGCGTTCCCTTATCACTATGAAATATAGGTTTTGTGTGAGAGTTTTGCCTGACAAATGTTCGTATTATCGTCGTTGCGAGACACAAAGTGATTCTGTGCAAAAGGAAATCATATATACGTCGTGGGAGACGTTCATTCGCGTGCGAAAGCGTGCCGAACCATCCACTTGAACACACACTCGAACAAAAAATAAATATGGATATTCAAACCTATAAGCAATAAACGTAAATAAGACATAATTCACATACAAAAATACAATGTCAACCGTAATTTTATATGAATTTCAGTACCATTATGAAATTGACTCATCATACGTGGGTAAAATATCCCTTTTCAATCTTGCATATATTTTAATATACTGTATATTCATCTGTATGAATATTTTCCTCGTTCATTCAATTGATACACATAAATGAAAGGGAATTATGTTTGTACATCCAGGCTCGAGACTTTAATCTAGTGCTTTGCTATCATATTTGTATGTACATATGTTCATTTCGAATATACATATCTAAAATCATTAATTAAAATGAAATCGTAAGATCAATTCATAAAAAAAATTTTTTTTAATTAAGTTCAATCAATACTAGCATATTAATTAGTCTTTACATTCTCACCATGGATATTGCAAACATTGCCAACTTGAAATTTTCCGATCAACGAACGAAATTAATTACCAACTTTTCCCCAGACAGAACTGTGTTTACCCAACACTGTGACATAGTGATGGATGAATATTGAAAACTGCCACCTCTGCCATTTTGCGAAAATCTATACTTTATTTACCGTAGAGGCAAACTACAAATAAAAGACCCTTTGAGGTCGCAGGTACTAATGACGAGTTGCAAAGTTCAAAGGATTTTACCCAACGTCCTCATCATAGACATTCATTCATTATAAAAACAGCAACAACACAAACCACGACGATTTCCTCCGTTTATTTTGACTCTATCTAAACGATCGTGCTTGCGTGAAATAAAAATAAATCAAGTAACGCGAACGGTTATTGTTATATAAGTATTATACATATATTATTAGATATATTGTATGTATGTATGTATGTGTACATTATAATATAATACAACACGGTACTTATGGGGGATGTAACGCGCCACATAAAGGACTCGAGCGTGTGTATGTCAGGGTTGTTGGTAAAAAATCGTCCCATTACATTTAAAGATGAGCTCACCGTTACTTTTTTTTTCAGCGGTGGCTTACTCGAAAACATGTTTTCCTTTGTACATAAAAGGAAAATAATTGGTTCACCAGCGTATGGGCCACCCACATCCCACCACCTCCCGGCCGTTTAACTCTCGCCACTGTCATTAAATGAGTATGAGACGAGAGGCATGAGTACGGTGGTGGGTGGGTGGGAGGTGGGGTGTTTTAGGAGAATTGCTTCCAAAAGAAATACAAGTTATTAAAGGTTAAATTGTGCAGAAGACCGACCGGTCTCGTGGCGAGAAGTCGAGGATGTGTTGTTGTTGTTATTGTTGCGGTGAATTAACAAACTGGATGGGTAATTTATTGACTTTGTCGAAATGGCGGATGTAATTGCATTTTATATGACCCAAAGGATGTGCGTAAAATGGATATAAATCCGGTTGTAAAAAACTCGACAGTAATCCCGTAAAAATATGATGCTCCAATGGCACTCTCAAAATTCATGCTCATTTTGTATCAAATTTTGATACAAATAATTAATGACTTTTTGTTTACACATATTATATGTGCATATTTTGCTAAACTAAACATGCTTTTTCAACATAAGAAGCATTTTTAAACATATGTGAATCTGTGAGAAAGTCAAATAAAAAATACAAAAACGTGTATGAAACTTTAAATGTGTTCCACGGTCCATTAATAACAACCGTTTAAGCTTACAAAACTTCATAAGCTTAAGTAGGGTTCAAATCATTCATTGAGTAATTTAGATCGCCTTATTATATGTAAGTACGGCATTCAGCATTTTGTTAACCGATGTTGAAATAAATGGACTAGTTGAAAAATAAAATATGTATTCTACATATGCATGGTTACACGCATTTATAAAAATATTTCCTTTTTAAATTTAATAAAAAAATATAATTTCTGGAAATGTTTGAAATAGGAAATTCATATGTATTATTCAAAGGAAATACAAAATATCAATACGTTCTTTGAACTCCCAGCAAAGTATTACAAATATGTGGATTATGAAAAGATGAAAAGCAAAGTATTCTGCACCGACTGTGAAAAGACGGAATTTGTCATATTCATCCCGCGAAAGATTTATTTGCTCATCCAGATATAAATCATATTTTAAACCTGACATACATAAAACATATCAATGGATTCATCGTAATCCTGGGAAACAATTTAATAATACAAATGATAAAAGTTCAATGAAAAACAAATCAAACACATTCTTAAATAATATCATCTCATCCTCTCCAACAGGCCTCTCCAGCACGCCTCCACTCGTCTCTGTTTTGCGCAACTCTCATCCATCTCACCCCACACATTTTCCTAATTTCGTCTGCCCTTTTTCGTAGACCCTTTCACCCCCGCGATCTTCCTTTTACCCTTTTGCATTCTCTCGGGTACCATTCTAGCACTTATTTTGTCCACTTTTCGTCCATTCTTCTAGTCACGTGGCCCACTCATTGCCATTTCAATATCTTCAACCTATCCACTGCCCTTGTCATACTTCTCACCAACGTATGTCGTTTCCTGTCTTTCCTCGTTATGCCAAGCATACAACTTTCCATACTTCTTTGAGTGCATTGAACTTTGTGTAGTAACTTGGCGTTCAATATCCAAATTTCACATCCATGCGTCATCACTAGCAAAACACATTTATCGAAGATCTTTCTCTTCAGACAAAGTGCCTTTTTTTGATTTAAAACAAAATATACATAAATAATATATGTGTCAGAAAATTTAAAAAGCAAAATAAACACATCAACCTAAATCGAAAGTATGAAGCGTTTGTGTAAGCGTTGAATAAATAAAGATGACAAATAACGCTTTAGCGCCGACACACGAAATTGTATAGAAAGTGTATTATGATTTTTATATATTTTATAATTATGATTTTTCATAAATCTTAATTCAAGACATAATCCACAGCAAGTTAAGGGAATAAAGAAAATAAATAATGTGAATTTATCCCCCGAAAATAAAGATAAATGCGTCCACACTATAAGTACACTTAGCAATATAGTTAAATTGCGTACTTTTAATATCCCAAAGTTTTGTTTTTTTCTTCATGACATGGCAAATATTCGTATTATTCGTTCGGTATTGTTGTGAGTTCCTTTTGTGGAATTATACGCTAAGACTAAATCCGCATTATTAGGGATAATATCGGAATTTTTCCTTACAACGAGGATTAAGAGAGGAATCCACAGAGATGCGAAGGCTATCCATCGATCCTCGAAATACCATTATTTATCATCACATAATACCACAATAAAAACGCAAAAAAATAAAATCCCACAAAGAAAATAGCGCAATGTAATATACATATGTACATATGTAATATGGTTGCTCAGTTCGTCCGTAATTTTTTTCTTCATATAGTACCACCTACACCAGGACTTACATCAGGGCTTGTACCACGCTTAGGCTTTCTCGTGTATGAGAAGGGCCGACCTGAATCTCGCGGGGGGTTGCCTTTCATCCCGAGGTCTGATAGAAACTTCAAAGCGGCTCTAAGCCACTCGTGTCTAATGAACCAAATCTGTAGCCAGGCCTAGACCCTCTACTCCCTTCATTTTTTCATTATTTTCAAATTGACTATGAACGAAAGCTCGGGTCCTGTGCGGGTTTGACCGGGCTCAGGCCGCAAAGGGCTCTAGCGATTCGATTTTTACCGCATATCATTCCTTGTCCCTTACGTCGATTATATTTGACAGAAAAATTTCATATGAAGAGCATAAAGCTTTTTTTATTATACTCTCAACTACTTACATGTACATATGTATGTACGTTTATACCCGACGTAACGTATAACATACAAGACTCTCGAGCGCTTCCAAAAAGGAAGAGAGTTGAAGACACGCAAACGTAATCCTTTGATCTGACTATAGAGCTAAAACATACTATTCTCAAGATACATACAGACATATACATATATACATACATATATAGAATTAAATAAACAAAAAATGGACTAGAATAAACGTACATATAAATAAGCATAACTGGATACTTATCGCAAAAATTACCTCTTAAAAAAAAGATCATCTACGCATTTTTTCAAAAGATTTGCTTAATATGATTTATCGAATTTTTTAGCGCTGATAGACAGTGAAAATCTCTTGAAACTAAAAAAAAACCCAAACGAGTAACCTTATTTCCATGCTGTACATTCAGATTACTGACAAAATGTGACCTAAGATAAACATTGAAATTCCACACACATAACACGACTAATTATTCTTCGATTAACATAAGGTGAAAAAAAAGCACGTAATGCGAGACAGATTGCTAAGCCCAACCGTAATGACAATGGATTAAATTTTTCAGGATTTCAGAAATGTGTCAGTGACACGAGGGATTCTGTAAGCGCATGCCATGAATAATATTATATGCTCTCAAAACAACGGGAGCAGTGCGCCGATAATTAAATTACCGTAACCCAACACTGGGATTTCAACATGATACATATTAGAAGGCAAAATTACAATAATAACAATGATAGAAATACTGAAAAAGCGTAAAGAATTGTATATATGTACATACATATGTTGTACGTATATTTTTAGACCTTTGATATCTTTGATTTACACACAATTGCTCCTTTTCATCTGTGCCCATTTTTCACCGGTAATAATAAATCCTCTTATGTTCTCTTACGTGTCGACGCCGTGTCCTTTTCCATTTGAATTATTCTTAGGTTTTTTGCCCCGCACCCAGAATATGTATTCACATTGCGAGGGACACGCAAGATATAACATTAAAAAAAATACATACATACATACATAAACCTATGTAAGAGGAAAATTTTCCTTTTCGTTTTCATAAATGCTCAGCAGCTCGCGTGCAGCCGCAAAACCCCAAACGAATTTTCACACGGAAACTGTCCTTTATCCCGTGCGAATATATAGGTACATACACAGAGAGATAGGGAGTGCGGTCACAAATGTCTAAAATTGCAAAATTTTAACGACCCTTTTCCGACCATTTCGTCACATTAAAATTTATCGAAAAACTTTAACAAAGAACTTCGATATAATATAATCAACAAGTATATAATTTTGTGTGACCAAAATCACAGATACAAACTTACAAGCTTATCAAATTCAACCTAACCACAACCAAAATACAACATTCATTTATTGGGACCGCACCCAAGTAAACCAGAAGCTAATTCTTGTCTAGAAGCTAATTTGTTACATATCTAACAGTACATGCATACTGCTGTTCGAATCCATTGATTCAATCAAATAACGATCGACTGATTTTTTAAATGTGTATTATCACCAACATCTTCAACATTTACAGCCACTCACTATCTTCTGCTGTATTCATATTTTTTATTTATTTCGACAACCCATCACATTCGGAACATTTTACGAATAAACTGTCTTGAGTATCATTCCAATCAAATCTATCTAGTTGTGTACTACTACGTCAGTAACTTTAGTCATACGACTCGCCCATGTGTATCATTATCTATCTTTCTTCATTATACCGAGCACAAAACATATTTTTGCCCACAGATTAAAAACTTCAACGCACAAATAATTGTATCGAAAATACATATGAAAATTTATGTATAGTTCATACTTCGACTTGATAACACAATACTACATATACATACATATGCTAGTATAATATATAAATTATATTGAAATATCGTATATTCTACCTCGAACCAAATTAAATCTTCAAACAACCACAATACTATTGTATAATACACATTTGTTTTAGTTAAGAATAATTAATTCAAATACGAACCACTAACTTCAACACCGTCCAGTTCCATCTAACAACTTATAATTGGCTTTTGTCGTGACACACAAGCGCTGAACGCTCTATTATATAGTACACACATACATATATAAGGTACATATATATAATCTGGCAAATAAAAGGATCAGAATTCGAACGCTAATGCCTCTCGAGACCGTAAAAAGACAAACAGTCGTGTAAACATTCGTTGGCCCTAAGCGCTATCCCTTTTTGAACACAAACAAAGGCGGAAGGAAATAAATTGATGAACCCCAAAACATAAAAGGTAACGATCAATTGTAACGGCGCCGTTTCAACGTTTTGACTACAATCCAAAATCGAATCGCATAATCGAACGTTTTAATGCCGGTTTAACGGTAAACTATTGCCGGTGTTATCCACCACGGTCAACAAAAGTCAAAAGGATACGCTCGATCAATCTTGACCTGAAAGTTAGCGAACGACCTGAACCGCTCCGAAAAACTGATCATTTCGATCTATTATATTACACATAAATAAAAACACCGTACAGCGAATTTTCGCAGTTGGTATTATACGGTTTATAAAATTCCATGTCTTTTTATACAAATTTTCAATTTTTTTCACAAAACCCCAACTGAAAAAATTACTTTTCTACAATGAAAATAAGAGTATTAATCAACTTATGAGATATAATTTATTAATCTTACATATTTTTTGTTTTTTAAATGATACGCATCTACACATTTTTAAATATAATAAATACAATTAAATCGATTTAAATAATTCGTTTCAATCGTAAGTTTAAGTCGAAAATAAAATAATCTATTTTATAAAATGACAATAATCTAAAACTACAAAAACAAAATGGCTACTCCGCATACAAAACACCATTAAAAAAATATTATTTATATAATTTTTACTATTTTTAAAAATTAAAATTTATTCAAATCATTTAGCATGAATTTTTTAAGAAAACAATTAAATTATTTCATATTACCTCTAACATTTAAAATCCACATTTAGAAAAATAATGAGTCAAAATTATTCCTTCATCTGAAGTCTAATTAAAAAAAATTTCTAATGCTCATATAAAATATCACACAAACCGGATCTACGACAAATTTGTCACCAAATCAACACTATATAACTTTGAAAATCAACACTATATAGCGTTCACGATTTATACCTTTCAAAGTATAAAATTGAATTGAAAATTAGATATGTCAATTTCAACACCTCCAGAAATATCTACAAGCTTTCACAAGGGGGGGGAGCTGTAGAGGTTGGCGGGGTAGGGTAAGTGGGAGAGGTGCGGGGGGTGGAGTAATTGATGATTCTGGCGACGTCATCGCGCCGAAGGGGTTTTCTTCTCCAGTTCGAAATGTATGCGTGGCAATAAACAGTTCTTCGTGATTTATTACACTAAATTATTGTAATGGCGTACCACAATAGCCGCGCACTCAGCCGCTTGTCTCCTAGTCGAGAAAGTGTCATTCAACAACCGAAACTCAACCTCACCAACTCCGCCGAAAAAACACCCACGACCCACCCCTTCCCATTCTATAAATCAATTATTTCCCCCGGGGAGACCTTTATTCTCCTCCATTCGGTTATAAAATTTCCACGTCGCATTGTGAGAAAATATTATATATATCGTATTTTTCCGCCACGTAAACGTCCAACAAAGAATCGTAAAAATAATAATAATAATCTAGGCACGTGTACGTGTATATATGTATATACATATGTATGTATACATACTCTATAATACGAAAATATTTAGTCGATACGAAGAAAATATATTAGACATTATTAGCACATGCGAATTGTATAGGCAGAAACAATACAATCGGAAAACAATGGCTAGGACCTTTTGATGTTATTGTATATTATAAATAAGTGCTTAAGAAGAAGTCAACAAAACAATTTGACATTTTTTTACTCATACGTATGCGTCTAAGTATTATATTATATTTTTAATCATCAGTCAATACAGAGAAATAAATTCATCATAATTTAAGAATTTTTCAATAAAGTACGACTCGGTGGGTACAGCACAATCAGTACAATCGGTACAATTGGTACAGTAGTTGCTGTACAGCAGCTGTTGCGCTTTTTTTTTAGCACCGAGAGGTTACCGGGCTCGATCCCGTTCTAATCTTTAATAGTGCTGGTCAGACTTGGATATTTGTGACTCCAAGTCGATCGTTTCCTATTAGAGTTTGCCATTTATCTGATTTCATTGTTGAAACGGTTCCTCCATTAAATTGGCAAAAAACATCCTACCCGCATGTCACAAATATCTGAATTTGATTTATGTACAATATGTAAAAAAATATGTACACGTCTAAATCCATAGATTTATCTATGGATTAATTCATTAACGAATTCATTGCTAATTTCGTGTTCTTCAGCCTCATGTGTATATATATATATATATATATATATATATATATATATATATATATATATATATATATATATATATATATATATATATATATATATATTTATATATATACATATATATATATATATATATATATATATATATATATATATATATATATATATATATATATATATATATATATATATATATATATATATGTATATATATATATATATATATATATATATATATATACATTAGTAAAACACAAAAATAAACCAATAAAAACAAGTCGAAATTTCTAAATCCGTAATCTCAATACTTGGGATACTCATTGTGGCACTCCACTCTAGCAAATAAAATTGAAAAAATAATAAATACCTAATAATTTTTGATAAATTATCTCACGAACGGCGGCACAAACGATGCCCCAAAATACAATTGTGGCCGAATTTGCATTATAAGTCCATATATTTCCACTATTGCGGTCGAAATTATCGATTCGACATTCGATAGGGGCAATTGCGAACGGCCGTGTTTTGCCATATTATCATTATTCGCTCGTATATTATCATTCTTATTATCCGTAATATCAACGTTTCGACTTTCGCCATGGCAACTTTGCGTCAAAAAAAAAAACGCCACTAAAAATAAATAAAATAAAGCCGGGAAAATTCGCCCGGAGACTTTTCCACCCAATGTCGATGCGCAATTTATCGTACGGAGATTTCGCTAATGGCTCACTTGTGCGATTAACGATTCGGCAACCTTCTGGAATATCATTTCGGTCCATTATACCAGTCTGTCCTAACGATAAGTATAATTGAGGCAGAGAATATCAAAACCGACAATAACTAAACGATAATGAATATGAATATAAAGCCACAAAAATAAATAAATTCAACGGATGAAACAAAACTATTATTCTATTCGTACTATTTTGAACAAATATAATACATACAGTGAGCAGTATGTTTCGGTGGTTGCGTTTATGTTTAGCACCGAGAGGATACCGGGCTCGATCCCGTGCTAATCTTTAATACTGCTGGCCAGACTTGTTAATATTTATGACTCCAAGTCGATCGTTTCTTATCAGAGTTTGCCAATTTATCTGATTTTCATGTTGAAACGGTTCCTCCATCAAATTGGCAAAAACCTTCTTACCCGCTATGTCACAAATATCTGAATTTGATTTATGTACAATATGTAAAAATTTTAAGTACAAGTCTACATAAATCCATAGATGTATCTATGAATGAATTAATTAATTAAATAATTGTTAATTTCGTATTTACTTATTAGGCGAACTTCCTAGCGATTGGTTACAATCCATATTTATCCCTTTGCCAAAAAAGAGTAACGCAAGGACGTGTAGCAACTTCAGAATAATTAGCTTAATGAGTCACACATTGAAGGATAATAAAGGGCAGAATTTACTCATTGCCAGAGAGCAGTTTGGGTTCAGACGAAGCTTGGGTACCCAAGAGGCCCTTTTCTGCATGAAAACACACGTGGACCAAAAAAATATCAAATGAAGCTGTCCTCGGCATGATAGGCAGGAAACTTGTTTCCGTCATGAAGCAGAAAAAGATGAAGTACATCGGACACATGATACGGGGTCCAAAATATGAATTTCTCCGTTTGATAACCATGGGAAAAAAAGAAGGTGGAAAATGGATTGGCAGGAAGAAGTTGTCTTGGCTTCGAAACATGCGCATGTGGACCGATGTGAACGCCGAAGATTATTCCGAGCCGCTGAAGACCGATGCGGTTATCTTAAAATAATCGACGAGGTTATCGCCAACGTTTGGATACGGACAGGGCATTGAGAAGAAGAAGAAGAAGAATTTCGTGTTCTTCAGCCTCTCGAAATATAGCGATTTATGTAATTAAAATGCTGCAATGTTCGTAATTAATTGTCTAGGAAGGCGCATTTGCGTCTACCTGTTAGACCTTCCTGGTATACATATATCTACATATGTAAAATAAAATATATATTTTTAAAAAATCCAACCAGCGGAGATCTAGAGATCCGGAACCCAAATAATATCCTCACACTACAACAAAACAATCCGTTGATTCGAAGTGCCACAATTTCGTATCATACCTTGACATTAGTATCGTAACGTACGCCGTAAAATCGACAACACCACATCGTAACACGAAACAACATAATGCGAAAATGATAGATCGACACACGACACAATCTCGACTTACACAGCAGTCTCAAAGTTTCCAAAGCCAAACACGTTTCAACCGACACACCCGAACCCCTCCACCACCCAACACCTCCCCCCCCCCCTCCTTGCAAGACAAGACCATAAAATCATCCCCAATTCCTTGTTCCGGTCGTAAAGTCCAACTCCGTCGCTCCCAAAAAGTTTGTAACACGGTTAAAAAGATTCCAGAAAGTGTCTGGTGTCAGTCTCGCAATTTATGTATAGTAGTCCGTCCAAAAAAAAAAGAAAAGAACGTGTCGTTAACCCTAATGCGGCGGCAATTTTCACATAACATTTTCCCCTAGGATCGTAATCAACACAATCGTCGATGTGTAACGTATTATTCCGATGGGAACACTAATAGAGCGTTAAATTAGTCGCGACTTTTGTTACATAATTTATAAACCGGTTTAATAAACACGCGTGTGGATAATAATAAATTCTGATAAGTAATTTGCATAATTCTATTGCAGAGTTTGGACCACTCTAATTATCAACGCGTAAAATAACATATAAAACAAAATAAAAACAGTTTTCATTGTGATTAAGAACGATACTATATGAAATCCGACTGACCGTGTGTTTTTAGTAAAACTTCATTGAACATTAGAAACTAAAATCGAAATTTGCATAAAAGGGGCAAATTCAGCTTTCAATGACAGCTGTGATGAATTTATAAGTTTATATTTCAGTTTGTAAAATGTTTCAAATGGATCTTTGAGGTTTACATGTACCTATAAATTAAATTTCGCAAGAAATCAATGTTGAATTAAATACGAAAACACAACTTTTCAATTTAAATTCAAATTTTATAAGCGCTTAATTAATTTTCTTCTCACAAAGATTCTTTACTTTTTTCAGATCTCGAGACAAAAAACCAAAAAGACAAAAAATAAAATTCAAGAATTTAGTTACTACAATATATAACACATACATGTATATGTATATATATATATATATATATATATATATATATATATATATATATATATATATATATATATATATACACATATATATATATATATATATATATATATATATATATATATATATATATATATATATATATATATATATATATATATATATATATATATATATATATATATATATATATATATGTATATATATATATATAAATATATATATATATATATATATATATATATATATACATATATATATATATATATATATATATATATATATATATACACAAAAATCACAAATACAGAATTTCTGGCACTCGAGTTCTCGTTAGTACAATATTTCACGTGATTTACTTTCGATTCATGGAGTTTTTGGGCGCCAGATGTTCCATGATAAAGATTTTAGTGACGACAGCGAGATCGCTTTTTGCGGAATAATCACCGAACCTTATATACATACATATCACATTCCTTAAAACGCAATAAAATTAAGCGTCATGACTAATGAGCTACATTATATAATATTATATTAATAATATCTTAGATCTAAAACAGCTAATGCATGCAAAATCGTAATACATACATAATCGTAATACATTGTACTAATGTCATTTATTAACGTTACATTAATTCAACTCTTATCTTGATTTTTTCACACAAGTGTTATCTTCCAACCATTTGCGATCTCTATATCTGTACAACCGCCATTTTTGAACCACCGAGACCAATAAAAACCCATCCGGACAAATTACAAAAGGTCATTCCGCAACTTCGTTCAACACTAATGTTCCTAGGGCATTTTTTTTCCACATTTTTCCTCTTATCATCGGTCTTCTTGGCCGACACGTCGCCGGAGGGTTAACGACATTCTTACCGAGAAAAGAAGAAAGAAAACGTGTAGCCTCTCACAGACAGGCGGCACGGCGTGGCATGCCCAGGAACAATTTTATCTTGGCACTTGGCCGGCTAATGAGTGTCGATGGTTGCACTCTCGCCAACCACTATCGTCCACTTACCGCTTATGTAAATTTCATTTGAAGTCTCGGCGAGAGTCGTTTTTCCCTCTTTCGCTGATTTTATTCACATTTCGTTCGGGAATTTACAGCTTTTCCTGCCACATCTGCCCCTTTAGCGTTCTACCAATCTCGCATTTGCGTAACTTCAAAATCACACTTTATCGCAGTCCTGGCATCACTTGACGACCCATTAAAATTTCTCACTGCGCAAACGTTGCTGCTCGCCTTGATTAAAAATGTTTCATTGTATAATTTAAGCTGTGATCGAGAAAACTTGTAGATACTGCGATAAATATAGCTCGAAAATATCGCTTAACTTATTCTAAAATTTTAAATGTGAGCCGTTATAATTGAACATAATTAAAGTCCAATTTTCAGTTCCAAAAACATTAAATATTTTTATCACTACTTCTAATTCGATATTTCCATAATCTCGGAAGAGTAAATTAAACGAATTACAGGACACCAGTATCTTTAAATATTTTTAAACGAAAAACATTATATTTAACGTTTTGTGAAATATTTCTCAAAATGAAGAAAAGTGGAATATGCGTGAAATATGCTGGAGACATTCGTGCGATTTCATATTAAATAGTATGCTTTGGAGCGGAGTGGTCACGGCTCGATTCCCACTAGTAGCTGTTGGCCAGATCTTGGTTTGTGACTGCAGGTCGATCGTTTCCTTTCAGAGTTTGCTAATTTTTCTAATTTTTATTGAAACGTTTCCTGTAAATTGGCATCTTCTTTCCAATATATCTTTGAAATCTCAAGCTATTCGTCCTGAGGTTCGCCAATTTATACAATAATATGTCTCCATAGATGTCACTGTGGATGATGTTTATATGAATTCGCATTGTATTAAAAATGCTTGTATCAGTTGAATTATTGTGTATGTTTTGTATCTGCATTAGTCTATTTAGAGCGATCTGTAAAGGCAAGTGTACATGTTCGATTGAAATAAAATAAAATATAGTATAGTATATTACTACCGGCAACTTTTCAATATTCAGCGTTTTTCGAATCAATTCCGCGTTGCGCTTTGATATTTACCGTTCGGAATGGAAAAATCTATTGAAAAATCCACGTGACGTTCCGTACACAGGAGGTCTCTAAAGTGGCGTCTGATTTATGCCCCGGAAAGCTGAAAGTCCGTACCTCGCCACGGCATCCAAAGTATCGAGATCGCTTTTCAAAAACCCTCGCATAAATTTTCAACTTTCCCGACATATTATACGTGGAACACTGTTTTACATATGTCTGGAGATAACGTCGGCGAATTTAAAATATGAATTTTTGGCTCAGTGCGAAATTCAAAGTGGATCATTTATCCTGTATAAGTAATCAATCGCGAGAATAATGCATGAGTACAAAAAGCGTGATATATTATATACGACAGAATTATGGGCAATTTTTATACATATGTACATACATTACGTTTTAATTTTATAACATTTTAAGCATCAATAAAATAAATTTTAAGTATTTGAACATTTTTTTTTATACATACATACATATGCTAAATATTATAGATCACAAAGCTTGTAATACAATTCTTTTCGTATTACTTTGTTATACGTATATTAAATATCCCATATTAATTGTAATGAAAAAGTCCAACTAAAATTTATCAAATCCTCACGCTTCCGTTTTCCTATCTACGCCCATACTACTGTTTCCGATTTTTTAAAACTCATATCCTTCAACAATCTTTCTTTCACTGATGCTAAATTCCTTTTTTAGCTCCTAGATGGTTTCCTTGATTGTCCCAATTTACTGAGTAAGGTTGGTTTCAGGATCCGAGTTAGGTATTTTAGACACGATGCACTCTTTTCACTTAATCCTTTCAAAACCAATTCCCTTAAATATTCCTATCTGGCTGAATGATGTTGATCTATTCGGTATTTCCCTGCATTAATTCAGGACTACCATCAGGAGAGTCTTGATTGATTGATCCATTTTCTATTTCTATTATATGTATAATCTTTATCCATTACCACTTTATGTTTAGTCATGTACTGTTCTATTTAGTCATGATTTAGTTTTTGTTCTTTTTTTTTCATTTATTTGTCTCTATGTGCCATTTTATGTCATTTATAAAAATCTATAATTGGACTCCGATGTTATTTTATTTTGTGACATATATTCTTTATTTTTATGCATTTCTACGTATATCTGTTGCCTGTTGATTTTTCAATAAGTAAATAAATATTATCCTCAATCAAAATACGTTCGACTTAGCCTTTAGTTTGCATTATTGAAATATATTTTAAAAATAGAGATACATATGTACATCTCTTAGCGGTACTCCTCGGATACTTTCATATTCGGCATTGGGCAAATAGTCGAATGTACTCAAGATTGAAACTGTGTTTGTTCAGTATTGAAGGAAATCTAAACAATATTGTTGACGAACTATAAAATATCTCTCGTTGCATTGTAAAGAAAAAAAATATATAAAATAATTTTATTTCACTCGCTCGGCCGAAAATCCTAAAAAACTATCCGATCTAAATTTCGAAATACTAAAAGGCAATGGCGAAAACAGGAAATCTTTCAAACATGTCATATTTGTTATCTGCAAGAGGTGGAGCCGGTTCGAAGCCGCAAATGCGGCTCGCGATGCGGCCCAGTCGCCCGGAATAATTTAATTGGCCGTCGTCCTGAACGTGTCGGGATTCAGGAAACTTCCATCATCCCTGACCGGTCGCCATGAACCCTTTTCCATGACCGCGAACCGAAATGGGCAGGAGGAGAGAAACGGAAAAATCCAACAAATTAATTTTCCCAAAATATGTACATATATATGTGTACCTCATTTTCGTCGCTCAGCCCTTCAATCGAATTAAAACGACAATTTTACGCACGAATTCCTGCAACAAGCTACATTTGCATAATATTATAATGTAAATGGTACATTGTACAACCGAACCGCACGATATTTCTCGGCCAGGAGAAAATTGAGAAACATAAATAAAACGAAACCGTTTTTGAAAATTTTATAAAAACCTACCGGTTTAAGGTGTTAAATATCCAGATTAAGCCCCCTATTAACCTCTTTCCCATACCAATAATATGTAAAATATATATTTGTATATACATACATACTACATACACATTTTATTATAAAGGATTAAAAAAAATTTCAAAATTTTACTTAGAAATAGTACATTATTGACTATTGATTAGAGACGGAACGTAAAGGTTTATTTGAAAATGATTTATTCCCAATTTTGTATAACAAATTATAAATAATTTCATGATAATGACTGTAAAACAACCACATATTAGATTTTTCCACTGAAAAAATTATCGAAGGTTTTCCACATTGCGTGCCTACGATTTACGAGTAGTCCAATATCGGAAAATTAATTTCCATAATGCTGCGTCTAATTATTCCATCTCGAAATTAATTTATACCGATGCCCAGACATATTGGATTACCTGTCGTCGCCGAGCCCAATATTACTTTCCTTCAATTATTAATTCCGCTATCGCCATCTAAGCGATGAACATTTTCCGAAAACCAATTAAAAACGAAAACTTATATCGAATATTTCCCAAACCTTCCCACCTACGTCTTCTTCCTTTTGCCGACCGTCGTTTATATTTTTCGCGTTTTTTTTTTGTTGTTGGGAAATTTCTTTGATACTTTACCCGAGCGAACCTTTCCAAAATGAATTTTCATCGAGTGCTTCGATTTTCGACACAAAGCGAAGAGTTAAATTCGAAATTACGCTACTATTAATGCGCATCCCTCGCGAGAAATAAGAAATGATCATTTGTCTCACACCCCTAGACTTCATCACTTCCCCTTATTCCTGCCTTCTTTCTTTCGAAAATAGATAGACGGCAAATTCGACAATACAAATTGTCCTCCTTATGTATACAAGAAAGTCATTTGAATACATTCTTCGCTCTCTTCCCTCCACCCTCCCCCCTTTGGAAAAAGTATCGATTTTTGTTTATTTAGTATCATTTGACGATAGAGAGAAACGGCGAAAAGTGAAAACAAGATGAATACGTTTCGGGATAAAACTTCTTCTTTACCCCGGGAAAGAATCAAAGGGCGGACGCATCCAACAAACAACCCTGCAAACTCCAAGTATTTCCTATTTGCCCTATATATTTATTTATACCATGTTTTCCTTTACACAGACATCCAAAATTGTATAAATTAGTCAATAAGCAAATATCTACCCCTTTGTATACAATAAATCACAGCTTAATCGAAATCAAGGAATTTGATAAATGCTCGGAATATTGTTTATGACACATAAATTTAATTTAATACAAAACATCAACAGTCCTTGGAATTCAATCTGACACTAAGACACGCCCTAATTCACTATTCTAAATCTAAAAATAAATTTGAATTAATACTACTAACAAGAATTGTCTATTTTGACAGTGAGTTCGCGAATATATTATATATGTATGCATACAAATAAAGTATGTATATACTCGTAACTAAACGAGACCAAAAATAAAGAGAAAAAATAAAGACTTCTCCGAAAAACGTTCGTAGCGATACCTTTCAACGATACCTTTCAAATTGAATAAAGCTCATTCGATTCTACTTCATTTATTTTATTGTGACATAGGACTGTTCATTTATAAGACTTTGACGTATATGAAGGAGGACGTGAGATAAATTCAAGAAAAAGGCATCCAATTATATTGACTAGGAGTTATAATAAGAGTACAAAAAAATTTTGAATCATTTCTTAAAAAAAATCAAAAAATTGGACGATTTTCTTTTTAAGACGTTTGAAGGAGCACGATTCTTCCTCTCGCCTCGAGTATAAATACGATATTAAAATATTCGATAAGCGTCGAAACGGCAATGGGGGATGAGGATGGTGGTATTGGAAAAAAGACAGAATGTCGTCAATTTTCCCCCGTTGGCCCTTATTCAAATGGGATTATATTATTACGAAATTACTGCGGTGTACCAACGAATGGAGGGGACATTTTTCGCAGTTCAACCTGACTGTGACGGTTTTTCTTATACAGATACATTTATTTGAAATTTTTTTATGTATTTTACTTTTCTTTGCCGTTTGAAAAAATCGGAAAATCCCTGCCACTCCCTTTCACTCGGTGCCCAAGAGAAAATATTGCCGAACATTTGCGTTTGAATAACTTGATTAAAATAATTTGAATATATACGTTCGCCTGTCACTGCGTCGACTTGAAATTGACAAAATGAAATTTGACTTTAGGCGGTCATTTTATACTTTTCCCTGAAATTCCTTTCAATTTGAAAAATTGCTATAATTTATATATATACATATACACATACAACCCTACATGTGTATTTATATATATTTCCCACAATATCTGTTTATACAACACGCGTATGGCAACCCGTGTATAATGATCCTTCATAAAATAATACCCCAATAATATTAATATCATGTTCTCGGAAGAACTAAATTATACTTCATAAGTAGGTTATTTGGAATCGAAAAGCCTATTTAGTAAACATATTCATAACAAGTGTTTGATGTGATAAATTAAAAAATTTCTATTCGGAAATTATTTCAGATCGAATATATTATATTTAATACCACATGCCTCTCGTAAACTTTAATGTGGTATTTTAAATGTTGTACTTAAACAATACTTCAAATAACATTCTAATGAGATTTCTGCTTTAAACTCGTATCTAACAAATTAGTTCTGACCTATTCAATGTCGCTTTTCCAGATGTTTTACTGAAAATTCAAAATTCTTTTTTCTCGTTTCAGGCTACGGCAACGTGACACCGAAGACTCCAGCCGGAAAACTGGTGACCATAGCGTACGCCCTGATAGGAATACCCCTAATGTTGGTATATTTATCAACGGTTGGCGATGTCCTGGCAAGATCCTTCCGCCGTTTGTACAGCAAACTGTGTCGTTCCGCGCCGAAGAGCAACTCTCAACCGAAGCCGGCCAAAGGACCGAAACCAAACTTCAAATGCCCACCGACCAACCACCTGCCAGACGCTACGTCAAAGGGCTACTACGAGAACAGAATGAGCAACGAGAGCGTAGTGATACTGGATTGCATCGACACGTCCCTACCACTGGGAGGTCCACTCTCATCGGCCGGATTGCCCTCCTCGATCGGCATTGACAGCTACCAAAGGAAACGCTTCTACCACAGGGGCTGTCCGGACCAAGTCAGAGTGCCGATCTCACTCTGCATGATCATAATCGTCATATACATGTCACTCGGAGCCGTGCTTTTCAACAAGACGGAAAATTGGACATTCTTAGAGGGATCGTACTTTTGCTTTACGAGCCTGAGCACCGTGGGCTTCGGTGACTTGTATCCGGGACAGTACGCTAGTAGTATTTCGGCACAGTCGGAGGATATAGCGTTGTGTGTTTGTTCGGTTTATATTCTGATCGGTATGGCAGTCATCGCTATGTGTTTCAATTTAGTGCAAGACGAGATAATAGTGCTAGTTAGGAAGTTCAATCGAGCTTGCGGAGGACAGACGAAGCACCACATACCTCCGAGAAACTCGGACGAGATGGAGGGCATAGAGGACATATCCATGTCTGTAGTGTCCTGACAAAGGCCCCCTCCCATGGAAACGACAGTGTCCACAGCCTCCTCGGCGGTGAGCGCATCGACCTCATCGACCAAGCCCTTGTCAATGCCGGTTCCGATTCAGATCCAGATCCCGCCGAACTTCACACCTGGATCGATGCTGCCCGGAAAGTGCAACAGTCTGCCGAGGAAGAAGGCGTCCGATTACAGGAATTCCAATTTCCAAAGGAACACGCCCATGCGTAGATCGAGCGGCAACGAGACCCTCGTCGAATACTTCGTGCCGAGAAGTGTCAGCGAATTCAATTTGACTGGAATCTTGAGTGACGTCTCCACCGTACCGTTGCCTCCACCCGCAGCTGGGGTCCTAAGGTCCTCGGGCAGGCAATCTAGCTCTTCGAGGGGCGGCAACGCGGGCGTGGACGCGACCCAAACCAAGACCAGGGACAAAATGGTCACATTCGAAGACGATCAAGTGGGTCATGGGATTGGAGGGTTAGCCAGGAAGAATGCCAACATGGAGGACGTTTTTATGTGACAGCAAAGATGTGCCGGCTGAGAGTTTGATTTCTAAAAAAAAACTTCATAGCGAAAACAAAGTTATATGGAACACTGGGGACTAGTGCCAAAAACGATATATTCCAATTGTTTTATATGGGAAATTGTATTTAGACTAACGAAAAAATAATTAAAAAAAACTTTTTTTATATTATTCAATTACTCAACGAAAAAAAATTTTATAGCTAAAAATTAGATCAATAATTTCCATGTTAATAAATTCGAAATTTAAAAATTGAACATAAAAAATGTGCCAATTTAATTTTACGTATTTCAATTATTGTGCCGACAGTTTATTTTCCAAATATGAATATTAATTATATACATATATATGTATATATATACATACATACATATATTATTATGATTGTGAAATGACATTCATATTCACGCATAGCTTTGATGATATACAAAACTTTTTAATTGTTATAATATTTGTTCAATAAAAAATTATTATTATTATAAATTTAGTAAATATTTATATATCGTTAAAATATTCCGAAAAAATATCATATATAATAAATTATCATATACATAAAAAATATGAACTGGCCTAACGGACTAATTATTGTAAATATACGTTTAAATCAATGCAATGAGACTTGTTTCCACTTCTGAGTTTAGATTTTTTCAAACAACTTTCCGTCACTAGGTAAAAATTATTGTACAGAGGGTTGATTGATGGTTTGTTAAAAACAAAATAAAAATATATATATATATATATGAATACATTATATAGAAAAAAATAAAACACTGCCTTTCATTTTTTCACTATAAATAAGCCTTTTTTCCTATTTCTTATGCCTCGGTTGTTTTTAACATAAAATACACTATTAAGAAGGATGTTCGAACAACACTTGGCATCTCTTGAAGCGACCCTCCACCATTACAAGAGTATAATACAAACCCCATAAATAATCCTTTATACATATGTACATACATATAATGGTCAATGGAACCAAACGACTCCACAGCAAGTAGAGTGCGACGAACGAAACTTTCAACAGTGTCGTAGTGCAGTGGTACAATGCGGCACTTACTTTTACTTAAAATTTTACTTACATAATTTTCGGGGGATGGCGTTTCTTACTCTCCTATTTCTCTCCCTCACCTGTACAAATACGGATGTGTGCAGAACGTTCTTACATACAACCCACCCCAGCGACCACCCCCTGAAACACGACTGAACACGTCTGGTTATAAAGCACACAACGCTGTTTGCAGAGCCGCACCAGCGCGTTAAAAATGTATGAAAGGACTGAATGCGAGGAACTAGAAACTGCAGGTGTCCTCAACCGTCTACATTCCATTTATTCCTCGCCATTGAAAGTCAAGACCAAAACGTATACTGACAACGCTCTTTCTCCTCTTTACATCAAAAGCGAGATACAAACTACATAAAGTGTATTCAATAAGCTATTTCATAAACATATGTAAGTATCTGCATACATTTTTATTGATTACGTTGGTGTATACTCTTATACATATCTACACATACATTTGAAGTTCAACTCCTTGGCAAAGTGAAGATATTTATTTCTTGGGTAGCATTTCATAAAATTATTAAGCGGGGAGATTCGCAATTCCCCTATCCTGGAGAAGCTAAAATTTTTAGCCCCGGAAAATCACAGGGCTTTACGAAAATATGAGATGTTGTTGCCCATTAGGCCTGGAACAAACATGCTCATGAACTAGCCCCTCTCGAGAGCTGTTCGGCTCCTTAACTTGCTGGCACATTCCTTAGATCTCTTCAATGCCGGTTACATATTATATGTTGAGTTGGTCGAACACATTTTTTATACATATTTCTTACATACTTGATATGTTTTTATCCTTTTTGTTATTCTTGTATTATATATTTGTATTATAACCAATGTGACGTATTGGGACCACCTGTCAAATAAATGTGGTATTGATTTTTAAAATAAAATACAATATTTACACTAAATGAAAAAAAATGTATATGTATATATATTATAATATTCAATACCAGTGATCCTTTTTTTACAAGTCTTTATATTATTATAAAGATGCATTTTAAAAATATAGCAAGAGTATTGTACCTTGCTGGAAAATTTGTTGCAATTAGAAAAGTTATTTAATCAAAGTATTATTTTTTTTTAAAACAAATGAAATTATTTCATTGAGAAATTCAACCGAATTGGATGAAATTACAAAAATAGTACTGAGATAGTATGAACTGCATACAAAATTTGGTGGTTCTAAATTGATAGCTTTAAATTAGTATTGCAGATAAAGAAACGCACATGCACTCTTTATAATTATTTACAATAATATAGTAATAAATATGTAGAATTTTATTATTATTTTAAATTAAATAAACATTTATTAATTGAAAAAATACCAAGCTACTATTATTTTAGTTAATAATATTTTTTTTCTCTACATTAGGAAACTTAAACCCCAATTTCTTTATGATTTAAATATAAACATAAATTTATACGCACGTACATATGTATATGGTATAAAACATCTGATGAAAAATGTATGCGTGGGCCAAAATAAAGGTAGAACTGCATCTAAATAATACACAGACTGTAAATTTCACATTCAAAATGAAAAATCCTACGCTATTCAGGCATAATATTAAATTCTCACATAAATAATAAAATCAAAATTAATTCCAGCTTTGTGGAGATTGAACATATTATATATATACACACATACAATATCAGTACAAACGCGTACAAATGTAGTACATACGTACATACTGCGTATAGGGAATGGGAAAAATCTTTTACATAATGGAGATTCACCGTTTTTATGCGCAAGCGGACGTAAACGTTATGTGCATCGATAAATTCGTAACGAGCGGTTCGACATTTCGGCTTTTACGTCCGACGCTACTTTCGGTCCGGCCTGTAATTAATCAGCGAAAAACCCGAAGACGCAAATGATCAATTTTATTCACGCGATCCGCCGTAAAACTGAATCAGCTTATTTTCACTCGGGGCCTCCGCCATAAAGATTTTTCCACCGCCGAAATATTAAGATATTATTTTGGTCCCGAGACAAATTATGGCGTCGTTGTTACGAAAGGTAAATGAGTAAGTGTATATAATCTACTCGATGGGTGTATGTACATATGTATATTAATTATGAATAGTTGATACGTACGCTAAAGTGATTTTCGAGAATACCCTTGATTGATTCCTGTAAGCATAGATTTTATAATCAACGTAATTATTAGCAAGGATGGAAGCCAAAACTTTCAGCACGCGTGTATTTTATTAATAATACACATATATGTATATAAAATTAAGCCACATAATCAATTAAAACATATGAAAATTAATCAAAAAGTATACGTATACAACGCTAGTTTGTAGCTACATATATTTATATCCCATTTTATTTTATAATCTAAAATTTCCATTCATTCCATTCCCTCAACCATTTTTTTCTTTGCAGTCTATCCTGGACAATATCAAAAATTCAACTATAAAATATTCGGCCTCTGATGACTTACATCGCTTCGTTGATTGATCATCCCAAGTCCTCCTAGATCACCCATTGGTATATCCAATATTTTTTTTGGCGAGAACTTCGAGACTACATAAATGACTAATACATACATACTGTTATGTACCCCGCTTATCACTTGAGTTCCCACAATATCAAATGTACTTTTCACACGCTCATATACGTGAATAACAAAACCATAAAAATTCCTGTAATAGGATATTCAGATAACACAGGAATGCGCCCAGCCCATAAGATAACAAATCATTTATATAGATCGCCATTCGATCGCATTAGTCAGTCATCACCATCAAGACACCGATAGAGGTAGTCCTCACCATCGACTCCGCAAATGACAGTCGTCAGTCATCACCATCAAGACATCGAGAGAGGTAGTCCTCACCATCGATTCCTAAGATGACAGTCGTCAGTCATCAACATCGACTCCACAGTGACAGTCAGTCATCACCATCAAGACTCCGAGAGAGCAGTCATCGCCATCGACTTCGAGAGAGCAGTCATCGCCATCGACTTCGAGAGAGTGACAGTCGTCATCATAAATACTCCGAGAACGCGTCCTCAATTAACGATCAGCACAGCAGCAAAATAAAGTGAACGAAAGTTATAGTGAAATAGTTCTACGTGTCTCCTATTATAAAAATCATAGTTCCACTATCTATCCGTTTTCGAATATATCTAGAATATAAGATAACTGTAACATTTTAATAACAATAAAGAAACTTGGTTGGTTAACCAAGTAGTAAATTAAAATTTAAATAAATATCTCCCTGGAACGTGACAATACATATATTGGATTTTACTTGAAGCACCAATAAAAAAATTGCAAGGTGGAAGCTGAACGAGTGCTTTATATTTTTTAAGGAATAAACATGAAAAAAGTCACCTTCTGAATGTTAAAATAATAATACTACTGTCAAATACATATCTATGTATAATAAGTACATATGTAGGCTAATACTGGAAGAGAGCATTGTCTGTTATATTTATATCCACTAGCTTTTTGATATTATAATATTTATTTTATAAAATGTGTTACCTCAAAATGTGTTGATCTTGCCACAACTGGATCTATTAATAAATATATTTTACATTTTTTACATGTTTTTATAATAAAAACTTCCGTCTTTGTTTTAAAATGCAGTAAACGTTTACACCACGCTTTTATTCGCACATACGAATGGCATATTGCTTTGTATACAATTTCATGCTGAAGTATGTACTATATTTAAAAAAAAAACAACAGCTTTCGAACAACGAATCGTTAACACGTAACCTTAATTGGAAGAGGAGGAGGGGGGGGGGGTCGTTAGCCGAATCTCCCAAGTCTATCGGCAATAAACAAGTGTTTCACTTTAATGGCACCGTCTTCAAGCTGAAAATTGGCCATTTCGAGCAACTGCTATGACGAATTTGGGCCAGAACAACCATAAGCCCCCGAGGAATTGTAAGCAGTTAGCGTATGCAGATTAATACATGAATTTTCAAGCGAAAGCCCACGTGCTACGAGTACTACGGGAGGCAGCAATTAGCATTGCGACACCTGAAAGATTCGTCTTACCGTCGTTTTCTTTTCAAATAAATGATTTTGGGAACTTTAATTTATTTGCGTACAATTTTCAGGTCCGTCTCGCCTCATTTTCTCTCGACGTTTTTTCGACTCTTCTCCTTCCTATCCTCGGTTTTTTTTTGTTTTAGGTGAGGGTATTTTTTTCCGCACAAAGAGACATCGCACACAATGGATAGAATTTAATTAAATCGTTTCGACCTTGGAACAAAGGGGATGGTCCAGAAGAAAACATACCGACAATGACATGCAAGTACTAATCTACAAAACGTGAAGAACCGCAAATATTTAATTCGAAAATGCCTAAAAACAATGGAAATAAATCGCATTTCAAGCTAAATTTATTCTGACGAGAGTGATGTTAATTAATTTGACTTAAAATTGTATCAAATTGTAGCATGGTAAATGAACTCGTTATATGATATTCAAATTACACAGAGCATTCCTACATACATATACAAAATATTATATGTCAACTTTACCAGTACATGAACTATTTTAAAATAATTTCCGCAATCAGTGTATATGTTACAGTTGAAGTGTATTTTCGAGTTGTAATTAATTTTGACTGGTTGGAATATATTCCATATAACCTGGTCTCAACTGCTGTTTTAGTTGAAATGTATTTTCAGTAATATATTTTGACTAGTTGTGCTATTTATCGAGTTTTCTACGTATAATATTATACAATTACATTACTTACTATTACTTCAAAGATACTATTAATTTTTAATCCATGAAGAACAAAATATTTCAGTGTTTTTGGTTGGGGGAGGGGGCATTTAAAGGAGCAGAAGCAGAAAACCAGTTATTAATTTGCCATCACACCGCTGTACATATATGTAGATACACATAAATGCGAGAATAAAAAAGAATTCATTCAGAAAAACAATATCAAAATGAATCACATAATGTGCTTTCCATGGTGATGTAAAGTAAAAATAATGAAAAAGTCATATTTATTATTGAATTACACGTCTCAAATACATATGTATGTATATTAATATTCGGTCTCCATGACGGGCCCGAATGTGAAATGCCCGAAAACGCAAATATCGAAAGGCAAAGATCGAAAATCGAAAGATCTTAAGTCGAAAGATCGAAAAAAAGGGTGCATGATAAACGGTACATACTCACTTAATTTGCGCGAACAGGATACAACAGGAACAAGAGGAACAGGCTTTTCCTCCCGTATTAATGTGCGCACGCAGAAGATTTTATTTTATTTTATTTTTAGCATATTTGCCACAGTGACATTACAGAATACTCTAACGCGTCGCTATTGCTAGTCACATAATCACAACACTAATAAAGGTACATACATAAAACATATGTGCTCTACGATATGTATAATTGATAAAATCAACCACGGGCGTTGCCCCACAACCACTCAACCAGTTCAATGCAGCTACATTAAACATTTGAATTTCGCCAGCAACCCGCTTGAGCAGATATATTGCTCTAGATATTGGAGACATTGCCAACATATTTGTGCGAGCCACAGGAGTAGAAAATAAAACACGATTCCTCAGGTCCCTGAACTTACTAGGTGTATAAAATTTAAATATTATTATGGTCCTGAAGGATTGTGTACTTACCCATTTCATAGCTTCAAAAAATGCTTTCCCAGAAACATAACACGACGTGACTCCAGTGAGTTGAAGCTTAACACCCCTAATAGGAAAGCACTAGGATATAGCCAATGATAATAACCATACAATTTCATATAAAGGTATCTGAGAAACCGTTTTTTGATCCTCTCAATCTTCAATGAATGAAACATATAAGTAGGACTCCATATAATGGAAGAAAATTCTAGAATGCTACGTACACTAGAGATTCATTAAGAATCATAAGCCCTAACGCACACTGGAAAGGTTTACTAACTCGTAGTAAGAATCCCAACATTTTTGTGGCCCGCAAACTACTGTCTATGTGTTGTTTAAAATAAAAATTATTTGAGAACAAGACCTCCAAATCGCTAAAATCATCCACTAACTGTATGAGATGAACATACATACATACGATTAGCCATGATATCGATTTATGGCATAAATAAAAATATACTGCATACATACATATAAAACCAGCAGTGTGGTCTAGTGGTAAATTTTGTATTCTATCGTGCTACAGGTTACGAGTTCGCTTCCCGGTGGAATCTCATTGCTGGCCAGACCTTGGTTTGACGAGGTCGGTCGTTTCATATCAGAATTTGTCAATTTTTCTGATTTGAAACGATTCCTGTATTAATTGGCATTATTATCCAATTCGAAAAACCTAGAGTTAATATTATTATCTCTTAGGTTTCGCCAGATTTTCTCCACAGATGTCTCTATGGATGATTATTGAGTATTGTTACATGAATAAGTTATTCATTGTTATTTATCGTACGATGTTTGTAATATCTGACCATAGATGTCAGATATTGTTCAGATTTACATGTATTAATCAATATGTGGACCAGGAAGGCGCATTTGGGGTTTAACTGCTAAGCCTTCCTGGTATATGTTTGTATATATGTATGTATGTATAAAGCTTAATATTAACATATTTAAAAAAAAACTCACATAATTGGATCATTATCTCGGGAAAAAAGCTAAATTTTAAATTAAAAAGTCACTCGAATGATAAATAGACCGAAGCACTAAACGCTTATATACACTTTTGCAGAGATCACCGCCAAGATTACCTCAAAATGACTCACCATTTTCCAAGTCTCATCTGAAAACTCGTAAAACGACCAGTCACTTTCGAGCTATCAGTGTGGACATCGCCTAATGCGCTTACAAATTTAAATAACAAAAAAAAAACAACAAAAAAACAGAAACCACGTATACCTACCATACAGAATTGCGAAAATTCGTATGCTGAAGGAAAAATTTAATTGTTACGGGACCTAATCTTATCTTATTGAGTCCCATTGCCCAAGTTGGTCCTTAGGACGACGACCCGGTTAGGATTCAGAACACCTTCAGGTGCTATTAACACCCGGGGGCAAAACTCTCGGAACAATCGGAAACCCGGAATAATATTTATACAAGGCAACGCGTTCGTAATAGTTCATCGTTAAGGGCGAGAATTTCCTCACGACAATATTCGATATTGGAATTGCTTTCGATTATCTTCGCAGTATCGATGGGTTTCAATGGCGTGGGCTTTGTAATTAAAATATAAATTAAAATAGGAGAATTCAATTCAGCACTGGTACATACCATGTGATGTGAATCATACCTTTAGACGTTTGGAACTGGAACGCGTGTGATGCCACAGATTTATCTCACCGTTGAACTGCACTGAATTTATTATCACAAACACTTTGATTTATACCGATTGATGGTTATTTATTATAAAAACAATGATCACAACTGAAAAAATGGCCGAGTTTTCACTGAAGAAAAAATGAACAAAAGAAAAACGCTTTGAATAAAAAACAAACATATTCTTAATTTTATTCAAAAATTTTATATTAAATCGATTTTTATTTGAAAAAAAACACGCGATTTCAATTGTTTTTTCTTTTCGCGTTTTCAACTGTGTTTTGTAATTTATCTACACATCTTCTAATACGTCTGTTTTGTACAAGACGTGTACAATTAAAGGTTAGTGCAACTTATCAACAGAATCTGATATATTCCGAATTAAATTCATTGATGTATGAAATTTTCATTGGAAATAAAAAATTACATACAATACGTACAGTCGAAGTGAATTTTCAGTTGTGATATATTCCGACTGGCGTTCTAGGCTATACATATTCGAATACAATTCAATTAAAAATATAATTTACTAATTGATAATATATAATTATCTGCAAGCGTAAATACACTTTCGATAATCTGCGCCAGTTGTAATATAACAGTTGAGTTTTGACAGCTCTGATGCTATGGCGAATGCTTTAGAATTCAATAATGCGTAAATATTTGCTAGATATTACGAATAAAGGCAATGAGTACTGTATTATGATAAGTCTAAAAATGTGTTTAAAACAAAAATATAACTTTCCAACTCAAGTTATTAGTCGAGTGACGTTTTTACGAAAACCTAACCTCTCCATCGTACTTGGTACCAACTTATAGCTGTTGAACTGTATTTGCAGTTTTAATATATTTTGACCAGTTGGAATGTAATTCGCCATATTAATCAACTTATGTGGGTTTGACGGAATATATTCCAAATAGTCAAAATATATAACAACTGAAAGAACACTTCAACTATAACGGTATTTGGTACCTGGTTAGATATAAAATATCCCAGCTAGTCAAAACATATTACAACTGGAAGATACACTTCAACTGTACATAATATATACTTTATTTTTTGATAAAAAAATATACTTTCTAGGAATGTGTTTCAATATTTAAATGTATTTAAACTATATTTTAGAACGGAGAAAATTGTTTGTGATTCAGGGAAAATTCTCACAACAAAAGAAGAGACGCATGTTCCAGTACATCAAAATTGGTAAGTTTTTTAAATTATTTATTTATTTATACTTTGGGAAAGATGGCATAGCCGATGGACCCGATTTTTATACTTTCTCATGATGCCGTTGCCCCTGAACGACAATTATGTTATAAATTTATAGATTACAAATTTTTTAAATCATATTTAAATAGTGGTGACATAGTGGGTAGGATGGCTTTTGCCAATTTGTTGTGGAACCGTTTCAACAATGAAATCAGATAAATTGACAAACTGTGACAGGAAACGATCGAGTCGGAGTCACAAATAAGTGAAGTGGGACCAGAAGCACTACAGATAATACTCGGAATAAATTATTTTCAATCTAGGTTGACCCATAGGATCGAATCCGGCAACCTCCCGGTGGTTAGCACTAACGCTAACTAAGCTATGCTACAGGCTAAATAATAACACTGTTCGACACGAAAAATGATTCATAGACAATATATGACTTTTTTATAGATCTATGCCCAGTAAACACGAATCTGGTAATAAAAAATGTTGATTAGCTCTAAATTCGGAGATATATGTGTTTTTTAAATCGCACGATTTTTCTATATCTTGGTGTTGTTCGGTCGATGTCTCAAAATTTGTCAATTTTCTGATAAAAATGAATATTGGAATCTACAGTCGGGTATTTTATTTTTCATTTGTAGTACTTTTCAGCTTTCAAATCTCTCTAAGTAGTCGTCCAGTTCAAATCAAAAGTCAAAAGTATGTATTTTCCCTTGGGATTTTTTCCCACTGTTAATACTATTTTATATTGAGTATTTTCCATTGAAACATATCAATTGGAATAATGTTCCGATCATACAATTTTTTTTTTCGTTTAAAAGGGTTAATTGTCAAAGTCGTCATTTGTCGAAGTTATATATTTTGGCTTAAATTACAAATTATGTATCAATGTCATTCCAAAATCATGCCATGAAATAAAGATGAGACGAAGTATTTTTTGCGACTAAGCCCTTACAAAGACGTATCGAATTTCGTACGCAATCGCTAATCGCGCGCGTCCATTAATCGAAGTTTAACCCTAAATTGGCACCGAAATGAATTAATTAAACAACGAGACATTCCGATCCGATCGGGATACGGATACCTACAATATCGACCAAGGCTACGGATAAATAATGCGATTCCGCGGCCGAAGTTAACCCTCACGGGTTCTGTGGACCGATCCGCGTATAATTTTGACAAATGGTATTCTGTACCCATGCAAATGAGGGATGCCCGCAGATGTCTTCCGAAATGTGGAAATTGACCATCTACAAGGGTGGTCGCGATCCTTATCCTCCGAGACAGTAAATCAACCCCTACTCGTGTATTCTGTGTAGACGGGGTCGCGTTATAGATGTGCCTGTGCGGAGGCTTTTCCGCACACGCTCACGCACGTATAAATATGAAACGTACCGTCAAAGGGAAAATCTGATGGTGAATTGATGGGTGATTGAACATGACGAATGACTCGGAGCGTATCTGCTGGCTCGCCAGGTATGGCCTCGTAAAATACAATAATAACAATGTTTTCGAAGATGTGGTGACAAGTGCGAAAAATGCTTAATTTTGAGACACCAAATATCCAAACGTGACTCGTTTTGAATTATTTATGTAATAATGAAGATTTTTGTTTGAAATCTAGTCAATACTATTTATAGGGTATCCACTCAAGGGCATGCTTTTTATTTGTTTCACTGGATATTGATTCGTTTGCTTAATTTTGAACCAATCTTTAGTTAGCTGTCAATAAAGTTAGCAAATGTTCTCCACGTGATGCTAGGGGAATTAAATCATTAACAAAATCATTTAAATTTAATCAAAACCGTCAGAATTTAATCAGAATCTATAGATTTTCATAGTGGACATAGTACTTATACATATGTATAAGCAAACGAACGAACATTCATCTCTGTATCGTACCTATACATATATATGTTTGTGCATTATTATTTATTGAAGAATAAATATTAATAAATAAATATTCATTACTTATTTAAGAATATTTGGGAATGTCGGTAAAGCCGATGGACCCAAGGGGTTTGTTGACACATAGTTATACAAATATATAAATATCAAATAAGATAAAAAACAATAATTAAAAATTAAAAACAAAGAAAACCGAAAAAATATCAAAATAACTGAAAATTAACAAAAGATAAACTTAAAATTAAAAAGGAAGAACTACGAAAACCCATTTATTTTAAGGAAATCATCAAGTTTATTTTTGAAATGGCTTAAGTTCCTAGAAGTTACTAATTAATTGGAAAAGCTATTCTAAATTTTAACCACTCTATTTGAAAAGAAGGATTCTATAATTATTTTGATGTAAATATATTTTTAAAGTCTGAGAGAATGACATCTCAGATGAGTGTTATTGTTTTACGAAAGGAGGTTTATCATAAGACAATATTGAAATGGTTATTTATAATTTTATAGACTTCAATTAGATCACCTCTCATTCTTCTCGTCTTCAAAGTGGATTTTTTTTTCAATCTCATATCATATGAAAGTGATTTAAAGTTCGGAAGGCATTATTGTAATTCGTCGTTGGACCTATTCTAAACATACAAGGTCTTTTTAAAAACAAAAATTTCAATTAAACTTAGATTGGAACAAAATTATACACCAATGTATCAATTATGTATATTAACATTTCAGCAAAATTGTGTTAATTTTCAGAGCGAAAACTTGGTGACCGACGACAGACGAGACTTTGACTACGGTCTCGCGGCATTCTGACCCACAGCTTTCCGCGTATGATTTATGGATTTTCCGACGACGACGTCGACGTTGCAAATTTTCCGCGAAAGTGTCGCAACGGAATCTTGCGGGGGTGTTTCACTCACAACAAATCAAAAAGTATTTTTATTTCGTTCATTCTCAAGTCTCCTATTCAGAAAGCTTAGATGAGGGTCGAAAACTTTGCCGTCACGCTGTATGGGAGCGCGTTGCGTTAAAACGAACATCAAAAAGCGTTTCGGGCAAAATAGATTTTTTTGTATATGGAAATTTCTCATAAGATATGTTACAAGACTTGGAAATATACTAATGTTAGATACGCACGAGTATATACATATGTAAGTGTATGCATTTTATAATATTTAATACTTATTGTATACGTAGATATTGTCAATGAAATTCAACGGGTAGTTTTAAGTTAACTGTTTTGATTATTTCAAAAAAAATGCAGAATGTAACGAACGGTCTTTACGCGCGCTTATTTGATCTCGCGGGGGAAGATCTAGAGGGCGTTTACGTCGTTCTTCTTCCAAGGGTCGGGTTATATGGAAACGTGGACTAACCTTGGGATACAGTTATATATAGTCGGGGAGGTTCCTGACTGCAAATCGTCTCGTTGATAACAGCTTCCTCGTGGTCGGGAAGCTGGCTCTGCGGTCCTCTGGTCGGTCGGTCCTCTCACGGCTGAGGTTTCTCCGGAAACGGCGTGAGGAATACAGGGGACGTTGTGCTGGAACTCAGGGGAGGGAGTGATGCTACACTCGACCTCACAGCGGTTCTTCAGCAATGATGGTGGATCTCTGGGCTCCGTCTCCCCCTGGAGACGGGCACAGGAGAGATCTTTCTTGGATGACGGCTGGCGGTAGAGAGAGCTCACTCTACATGCGCGCGCGCCTATAAGGCTTTTTCCTGTGTGGCCACTCGAAATAAAGGGCGAGTGTTGCCCTATGGGACTATGGGGAGAACGTCGCGTTACAAGAATAATTAAATTTTTTGCCGATTCAAGAATGAGCATGGACTGTTAGATATTTTTCGCCTCTCACCTCTACGCGCACCATTCTAACAAAAAAATAATAATTTACTTAATTTGAAGCAAATGAGATTTATCCATGCGTATAAAGCATTAAGCGAATCCAACGCGTTATAAATACAGAGTGATAATTTACATAAGAATGTCCTATATTACGATTCTAATAGAAACCGTTGTATCTGCATGAAAATCGGTAAATGCCAGCCACTCGTCGTCGAGCTAAACAATCAAAATTAACCGCTAAATAAACAATGAAAATCGACCTTGAAAATTGTCGCAATGAACCCTCTGCCAAATTTAGATATACATATATAATACGCAGATATTAGTACGAGCTCTTATAAACAATGTACATACATATGATTGTATACTGTGTGAAGTTACGCAATTTCCGCGTCGTTCATAAAACATTCGAGACAATGTCGTCGTTTTTCCTCCCCCCCCCCCCCCCCCAGTATCTCTCGCTCTCCCTCTGTATCTTCATATGGGGGTGTGAAATTGATGGAAGGAGGTTGAGGGTTATATTATTCGTCGATGAAAATGTCGTTAAGCGTCAAAATTTCACACACAAAAGAGGAAAGTCAATAAAACTTGCGTTATAACGCCTCATCTGCATCGTTCGTTCCTCTCGTTCCACCCTATCTCTCTGGCATAATACTTTTTTCACGGGCGGAAGAGGGTCGAAGTGACGAGAAAAGGGTTAACAAATTTGACCGTATCGAGCAGAAGCTTAAGCAGATAGTGAAACGGGCTTATCTGACCGGACTAATTCCTGGAAAGCGGACAAAGGCCGGATAAAATGGGCATACATATATAGGTACATATGAATTTTTAAATAAATAAACCCTGTGGCCTTTTTGACCTTGTTTTGTAAATAAAAAATGAATTCGTATGCCTAACTTTGTGTACATTTTTAATGAAAATCTTAAGCGGTTACTATGGCAAATTTGAGCTTGTAAAATGGAACAGATTCGTATGAAAAGGTAGCGTTGAGGATTTCGTTACACGAATATGATAAAAATGTATTATTTTGTATTACTAAAAATTTTACAATTAATTAACTAAGCACATTTTTAAGATTCGATAAAAATGAATTACGTCGCTTTTCTCTGTAGCCATTTACAATCGAATTCGCCACTGGAATATAATATCACTTTAACAAATCAAACACGTACACTCTTTCGAAAATTTAAATATTGTTAACAGTATTAATAATACATTATTATTATCGTCGTCGAAATTTTCAAGAATTTTGTACGGAATTCAATAAATCACAAAGATAGCCGATCGCGATTCTGATACTTCCGAAACACGAACGTTTTTAACGAAACTACTTATTTTAATGAAATTGTGATCGATACGATTACACCTCCGTAATTTTCACTTCAGCTTTTTTAAAATCACTTATCTAAATCCTTTACAATATAATCTATGCAAAGTTAGGTAGAAAAGTTTATTTTAACGAAGATAAAAAATTGCACACACATATTTTAAATTGTGTGTATGGAATAATATTTATTTTTTGTCGCCAACAAGTCTATGCTCTTTCCAAACAAACTATTATATTATATGTTTTCTTATATGTATATGTACATATATATATATATATATTAGAGCAGATTCTATAGTCACTAATTTTATATCCCCATTAACGTATGAACGTTTTCATAGCAGCATATTACTTTCCTTTATCGCGAATAAATGCCCACTCCATCGCTAAATTACCAAAATGGGGGATATGGATACATCCAAGTGTGTATATACATACATATAATGTGATTACGAATCGTTTTTACGTCAATACTTAAGCGTTATTACACCATAGCCGAAGTAATTACGAAATCCAGTTCCAATATAGATAATGGACGCGTAAATAATGCGATGAAATCGAACCCGTGCAAATAAATCTGTCGAATTTGTATGGATATTTCTTTCTAATTATAATATTAATTCGTTGATTGATAATATTCAGAGAGGATGGAGTGTTTGGCCTGTGCGAAATTCTCTATCGATCACGATCAAAGTGTATGTGTGTGTGTGTGTTTCTGCTAATTTGTGAATTTATGCGAGGAGCATCTCATTGGTTAATCTGGCTGAATAGTTTATTTGTTCGTTTGAAGTTTTAAAATTCGCGTAATAAATAATTCTTGCAAATGTGCGCAAACTCGGAGTTGTGCAACTTAGACAATGTTCTTTGTACTGTCTTGCTAGTACCGTAGAACTTGAGAGAATGTATTCAAAAGTGCTCACTATTAAATTTAAATTGTACGAGAGGTGCACTTTAATACTATCCTGCTGTTTTCTGTTTCTTTTACCTTCTACCACTTTTAACTTGAGCAATAAACTGTGAGATTTTGGTATTTTTACAAAAAAATTTTAGTACTGAAATATGTATGTATGTGAGGCTCAAAATGTTCTACATAAGTGATATGATCTATCAACCTTTTAAGGCTTTGCACTTGGAAACTGTATCTTTGATGGATGTATTTGTTTATATTCATACATATATATATATATATATATATATATATATATATATATATATATATATATATATATATATATATATATATATATATATATATATATATATATATATATATATATATATATATATATATATATATGTATGTGTGTATGTATAATATGTCAATTTTAGTTATAGAATCGCTTAGGTCCGAGCAACACATAAAAGAAACGTCAACGAAAATGCCATATTAAAATTCCAAGTACTGGAGATTTTATTTATTTATTCAAATAGCAAAACTGCTAATAAATACAATACAAAACAACAAAATAACAACAAAAAATTATAAATGATATTTCTTAAAAAAATATTGAACCGATTGACTGATTGATTGATTTTTTTTTTACTGTATAAAACGAGAAATTGCAGCGTAATTCAGTAAATACATATCAATTTACATCCACAGACACATTTATGGTCAAATTTGTAAATTGGCAGTATTTTATACAATTCGAGATTGCTGGAAACCAATTTGTTGGAACCGATTCAATGAAAATCAGATAAATTGGCAAACTCTGATAGAAAACGATCGATCTGGAGTCATAAATCCAAGGTCTGGCAAGCAGACACCCAAAGAAATAAAGAAAAAGGATTTGAACCCGTAACTACTCTGTTCAAAGCATTATATGCTAATCATTAGTTTATTCTGCTAGTTGATAAAATCTTGTAAAAGCTGGGAAATTTACATTTATGGTTTATTGTAGGAGTTCCAAAAAACCGCCCGAAAGAAAAAGCTTTTTGGTTTTTACAGATAAAAATCAAATTGGCTGGCTTTCACCGGTTTCAGAAAATTAAGATTTTTTTTAAGTTTTAAAATTTTATATCGAAAAAAAATTGTTTATATAAATTATATTATGTAAAAAAAATAGTTATATAAATTAAATTGAGCTATAAACGTTATGAACTTTCATTATTATATATTATTATTACAAATAATACAATTTTTATTATATATCACAGCCGTAAAATGGCAGATTCTAAATACGTATAAATAATTAAATGATTTAAATAAGCTACTATCAAGAATATATTATTAAAAAAATAATGTCTTAACTCGTAATAAAACTATAATTATGGAATCGTGAATAGATACTAAAAACAATGCTGAATGATGAATTTGGTGATTTCAACATTGTGTCCGAAAACGTAATGAACTATGAAATATTTCCATCTTTCAAAGTTATTTTTACGCATCTGTGTAGCTTAAAATCCAAAAGCTTGTCAAAACCGGTGCAAATATCAGAAACGAATTCATTAGAAACGGCATATTATAAACATTTTAAAACCATAATAAAAAGTACGTATGTGGCCTCAAAATTTACAGGGCTTCCAATTACTTTACATGTATTTTACCTTTTTTTTTTTTTTTTTTGTCAAGTTTCAACAAGGTTTTGCGATAATAATGTTTTCTAAACTTTTATACCTGAACTTGCGTAGGTCATTGAATACTTTCAATAATATTTTATTGGTTTATGACCTGAGCTTCATCCATTACTAAATCTCAAAGACACCGCTAAGTGCTCTAATTCGTTTTGCTATTTATGACTAGACTGCGGATACAGACTGTGCTTTTTCCAAGAATCGGGGCGGTTTGGCTCTATTTACAAAGCTAGAGTGCCAAAAAAAAAAAGTTCGGCGAACCTTTAACAAAGCAATTACAATAATTGAACAATGGACGGCGTGCTGTGAAACTTAGACACTGAACGCCAAGATACTACACAAAGTTCAATGCACTCAAAGAAGTATGGAACGCTCTATGCTCGGCATAACGAGGAAAGACAGAAGAAAGCTAGAAGAATGGATGAAAGGTGGACAAAAAAAGTGCTTGAATGGTACCCGAGAGAGAATGCAAAAGGGTAAAAGAAAAACCGCGGAGAAGATGTGTAGATGAAATTAGGAAAATGTGTGGTTTGAGATGGATGAGAGTGGCGCAAAACAGAGATGGGTGGTAGCTAGGGATCCCAAATATTCAAATATATTGGAATATATTCGAATATCGAATATCGAATAGTAGCTTTAAATTATTTATTTGTAGTTTTAAGAAGTTGAAGATATTATTAAAGTTTTAAGAGAACCATTATTAGGAACATCTAATAGAACTAAATGTGCTGTAGATTGAAAATAAAAAGATAAGTTCGTATAAAAAGTATTCGAATATTCGGACTTGGGATCCCTAGTGGTAGCATGTTGGAGAAGCCTTCATCCAGCAGTGGATGGTGAATGGCTGTAGAAAAATTGCACCATAGATTTAAGTATGAATATGTTTCTTTATATATAGGTATATTATATACATATATATGTATGTATTAGTTAGGGTCAGATCGTTAATTAATTAAGCCGGACACTTCGCAGCGACTTATCGGACGCCCCTCCGCTCTAGTGGCGTTGGTCTGGTTGAAATACGACCTCGACGGAAGCGGCTGGAAAATCTGTCGATAGCAGAAAGGTCCCTTATCAGGGCCGTTTCGACACCTAAAACTATGGGATTAGCTTTCGATCCGGCCATACGTTAATTACAAAATTATGGCTTAACTTCCGTCGGCCGAGCCTAATCCGCTTTCGGCTACATTTAACTCCGCAAAAATATTCTTTTTGCACGGAGCCAAAACGCGAAAATCCCAGCACCCACCCGCCACTCTAATCTGGCCAATATTGATTTCCATTGTCCGACACGGAGTATATGTACGTGTGTACCATTGTGTACATCTCGCGAGAACGTTGGCCGAGACTTGTACATAAGCTCCCTTGCAAGCTAGTAATACCAATTTTTCACCCTTTGTCGTATGCGACTGTGAGAGGTCGCATTTCTTCTCCTTTCCGTGCCATGTTTAGGAAATTGTGTACGTGTATCGACGAAATTGGACTTATTTCTATGAAAGCGGATATGTATGTCTGTACTTTTGGGATTGAGGAACATCTCAGATGTATTGTGTCTATTGGAATATTATAGTTTTTAATATATATATAATCAGCATTTGTATTGGAGATTTTACATGTTGAATTTATATGTTAATCAAAATATTGTAATAATATTTTCTTTTTATAAATATGATATATAGTTACAAGATTTTTTAAATTATTCTACGAAATGTGCTTTGTTTAAAAGTTTCGTACTTAATTTCAAGTTGTTCTTTATTCATTTTGAATATTTTACATAGAAAAAATCCAAGAAGAAATAATCTTCTGTAATTTTTCTCTCCTCTGGGTAGGATAATATGAAAGGAAATAAGAAGAAAATGATTGTAGTAGGTAGAAATAATGAATTTTTGCTTTAATTGGGTTCATACCAGAATAAAAACATTGTATATTCAAGTTTTACGGTGAAAAATACAAAATTAGACTATCAAGTGGCGTTTCGTTGTTTTTTAGAGAGAACAAAAATTAAAGATGAAACGAGTATTTATTTCGTGGTTAAGTATTATAGGTTACGGGTTCAATTCCTGGCCCGGTTCAAGACCTTGGATATGTGACATACGTATACTATTAGATTCGCCATGTTTACGCTGTTTATATATTACAAACACTGAGCGAAGCCGGGTAAAACAACTAATTTATATATAAAAAATGAATGTTTTTCTGTCACGTATGCGTTCCTATACCATTCAACCGATTGCGATGAAACTTACAGGAGTTATTGTGTGCATGTCCGCGATGTTTTCTGTAAAAAAAATCCCCCAAAAACGGGTATGGAAACGGGTAAAAAGGGAATGAGTGGCATTACAACGCAATAATTTCAAATGTGTTCGCGTCGCCACCTAGGTTGTTAGGGTAAAATAAACAAACAATTTAATAATTTCAAATGTGTTCGCTGCCCGCATTTTTCTGGCAAATTATCATTACTGTAATTTTATTTTATTATCAAGTATTAATTTGAAACTGATGCATTCACTTATCGAAACACATCGAGAAACGAGAACGGGAATTGCTTGCATTATTGTGGCATTGCAACGTATGCCGGGTTCAGTTAGTATAATATAAAATCTCAAAAAAGTCACAGCCAATGTTACTATAATACTGAATGTAAAATATTGAAAGGACAACGTTTAGAGTTAAGTGTGCCATTTTGAAAAGAAGTCAATAAAGTCAACTGTATCGGATAAATTTCAATAATTTAACGTCGAACTTTGAGATCATCGTGTAAACGTGATTTTAAGCATTTTTAAAACTCTCTCGACGGTCGCGGAAACGTCGATGTGGTAAAAAATTGCATTTCAAAGTCAAGCGTGTTTGTTTGTCGATAAATCTGTTCAGATGGCGAAGTGCCTGGGGCGCGATAAGGGTTAAAAGGGAGATAGGCCGTGTAGCGGAGAAAGTTTACAAGGAGTCGACGGACCGACGGAACACCGAGTGATTAATCAAATTCACCGAAGAATAAAAAAAATGTAGAGGGAGAGCAAGACGAGGACCACTTTCTCTCCTCGACGAACAATTTATCGGCATTGGGGGAAAATTGCCGTTCGGCGGGAGGACAACCTACATCCGCGTGAATGGATGCTGATGGAATATCCATCAAGTACAATTGCCATTTTCCCATTCATAAATTGTGTGTTATCGTTATTTCTAGACTGACACTAGATAAAGAACGGTCACTTTATGTTATTTGATTACTTTCTTTCTAGGCCATGTATAACTATTACATGTATACATATATACAGTATACAGAGTGGTGCAGCTCTATTGCATGTACAACCGGTCTCCGTGACGAGCCAGAATGTTAAATTACAGAAAACGCAAATATCGGAAGGCAAAGATCGAAAATCGAAAGATCTTAAGTCGAAAGATCAAAAAAAAGGGTGCATGGTAAACAGTACATACGCACTTAATTTTCGCGAGCAGGATACAACAGGAACAAGAGGAACAGGCTTTTCCTCCCGTATTAATGTGCACGCTCAGAATACGAGAGGAAAAGCCTTAAAAAAAAAATTAAGTGAGTATGTACCGTTTACCATGCACCCTTTTTTTTTGATCTTTCGACTAAGATCTTTCGATTTTCGATCTTTGCCTTCCGATATTTGTGTTTTCTGTAATTTAACATTCTGGCTCGTCACGTAGACCCATGTACAACATAGTATGTACCTATATAACGAAGTCCTCAATTATAAAAAAAAATTCGGATGTGACCAACCAATGACTTTATCTTTGGTATGTATATAAGAAGGTCACAAAACAAAATTCGGTTATTAAACATATTAACATATATACGTTTACACATACCGGTTATGAGAGCATTTTCGATATAAATTGAGAGCAAATATAGGGAAACTTACACAAGACAAAAGTTCTACTTCCGGTTGTCGGATTTTGTTCGAATTTTTTTATTACTTAAAATCACTATAGTTATTATACTCATTAAATATTGTAACGTAGAGATTAGGTAAGTGGCGCTTGTGGACCGATGGTTTACTAGAGCAGATCACCTGATCTCTCGTTTCGCGCCAAAATGGCCTCGACGTATAGACATGTTACGGCCAATAGGATCGCTCGACTCATCGACCAATAGATTATTGCGCCCAATGTGTATAAATATGGGGCGCTCTCGAACTGGAAGGCATTCCGACCGGAAACGCCAACGGATGCAGACGAATAAACGACTTCTACAACACTAATGCGTCTTTCTCTCCGATCCTGGAAGCCCCTCTTTACGTCCACGCAACAATATCAAGAAAATAAAAATAATTTAAAAGGTCAAAATAAAATAATGAAATATTGTTTAAAAAAAAAAATACGGTTTTCGGTTTACGAATTCTGACCAAAACCTTATCAGCTCTAAGATAGTACATAAAGAATACAAATGTAAATTTTTAGCTTGATACGTTCAGGGGTGTGGAATGAATCGTGGTCACAACATTTTTAACTTTTCAAAGTGGAAAAAATCCCACTTCCGGTTTATTAAATTTAGTGATTTTTTTTTTATTTTCATCACATTGATACAAGAATTGTACTTAATTTTTTTCGTGAAGAGCACACATGTTTAAGGAACGAAAAAAATAGTGGAAGAAAAATCGAACAAACTGTCACTTCCGGTTGACGGGTGCTCGCCAAATTTTATATATAAGTTGATATTAAGCTTAAACTTCTAGATATTAAATTTCAGTTCAATAAATCAGAGAAACACTTAAAAGCCTCGATTCTCTTGAGCAAAAGTACTACCGGTTAAGGTAGAAAAATTTTATAAATATAAGGGTATAAAATGTATAATTTCTATTACATATAAAAAAAAATTCGGTTTAACTCAGTTAGCGGCTTGGGAAATAATTGTATAATAATGTATAAGGGGAGGTAGCATTTCTGGTCAACTTAAGAATTTAAAAAATACACAAACACACAGACACACAACACACACACACACCCAGACACACATTTTTCCTAGATCATGAAAACTTGATCAATGATCGATTCTGATTTCGAATCAGTCAAAATCTCGAGTCAGTATTTTCGCATGATCACAAAACTTCATCTATTGTCAAGTACATATGTACATATGTTCATAGATAAAGTAAAAATAAATATCATAGATAAAGTAAAAATAAATATCATAGATAAAGTAAAAATAAATAGCATATGATTATATGTTTGAATAGATTATATGAGAATTATTTTGAAGTTTAATATGCAATATTATTAATATTATCGATAGGCACTATTTCACTATGTTACAAAAAATATTTATTACAATATCAGAAAATGAGTTTTGTGTCGGCCTGTTTTTCTCATTTGAACGTTTTTCAATATATTGAGTTTCACGTCTCTGTATACATATGTAGTGTATACTCAGTTTCTTTTGAGTGCAAAATAGAAAAGTCTCAGTTGAAATACGATCCCTATTATTTCATCTTCAATTAGCCCAAGTAAATGGCGTAGCAATTAAAAATATTTTACTTTTATAAACCTCTTTTATTTTCTGACAACCCCATTATACATAGATCGTATTACTTAAAAAATCTGTCTGATTTATTTATCTTCAGTTTTTAAAACATCTTATGATTTTTTATGAAAGCGATCTTCAACAAAATGCTTTTTCTGAGAAAAATTTCATTCGAACGATTGCTATAGTATCCATTAGTCCCAAGGAAAATGAGAAACTTTTTGGGTTCTCATCCAGCTTTTTAACGGTTGAAAATGTACATATCTTTATATTTCACAATGTGAAAAACATTTAATTATATACCCGTAGGGTTGAACTTAAAGTCGAGCAAACGGAATAGTTTCTTGTTGTGAGTTTGTGAAATATTTGTATTTTCACACCCCTCGCTCCATCGACTCACTCTCGAACATTACTCACTTATTCGCGTCGAACTTTAAGTCGAAAACGACGTAAACTGAAAGCGAGCTCTTATCTGAGAATTCGCAGTTTCCCTCCCCCTGTAAATAGAATTCCGAATGTCAAAGGAAAGCTTTTGATCTTCGAGAGCTTATCGATTTAATGTTGAATTTTTCACCGCTTCCCAGCACTTTGTACCGTTTAAATACAAAACAGATTTTTTTCCCTATATAAAAACAAACACACTCACACTCTTGGCTTTGCAAGATCGATTACACGCATAATCAACTGTTGAAATATTTCAATGAAATCTTCTATGGATCACAGTATTAAATTTATTTATTTCGCAATAGTGACATTACAAATTAGCTCCAAGTCATCACTACGCCTAATCTAAATATGTATCCCGCATTTAGATTCATCATAATTATCATGTAAATTCATCATTTATCGAGATTTTATCAATATATTTTCCAATATCAAGTGCTTTTCAAAGCTTTTCATTCCAAATTCAATTTCTCGATTCACGAAATCAACACTGTATATTTTATTAAAAGCAACTTTTAATATTTACCCTTTTTACTTTATCTATGTACGTAGTAACAATAGATGAAGTTTTGTGATCATGCGAAAATTCGAACTCGTTTATGATATAATTACTTTCAATAAATAAATAAATGTTGATTTTTTTCTAACTTTGGAAATAAGTTGTTATACATATATGTTTTTAGTTTATTTTGCATAGATATATACCAAGAAGGCCTAACAGGTAAACACCAAACTGCCTTCCTAGATAATTAATTACAAATACTGTAGCATTTTTATTACATATGTAAATCGCTGTATTTCGAGAGGCTGAATAACATGAAATTAACAATTAATTACCATTAATATCCATACATCTGTGGATTTAGACTTAAGAACGTGATGACAGCGGGTATGATAACTTTTGCTAATCTGATGGGGGAACCGTTTCAACAATGAAATCAGATTAATTGACAAAATGTGATAAGAAACGATTGACTTGGAGTAACAAATATCTAAGTCTTACCAGCAGTATAGCTAGCTCTAACCCTAAAATCACTTGGTGCTAAACATACACGCTACCACTGAGTTTGCCAACATTATCTGATCATTGTCGAAACGGTTCAAAATCATCCTACCTGCTGTCACAAATCTTCTGTATTATGTATTTACAATTTGTAAAAATATATGTACAAGTCTAAAAATCCATAGATGTCTCACTGGATTAAATATTTAATTAATTAATTAATTGTTATTTCGTGTTCTTCAGCTTCTAGAAATACAGTAATTTATTTAATAATAAATGTTGCATTGTTTGTAATTAATTGTCCAGGAAGGCGCACTGGGGCCTTCCTGTTAAGCCTTTCTGGTATATATCTATCTAAAAATAAAATAAATTGAAATATTTAGGTAATATAAGACATTTATTACATTCAATATTTTGGTGAAGAATTTTGCTACTTTCTTTAAACATACCGAGTTACACTTGTACTTCCGAAAGTAGCGGCGATTTTAAGCTGGTACGTTTATTATTTAAATTTCTATCTTTAGATTGCGATTCTTGGGTAAATTATGTAAGTTTTGTATACAAAGAAACGCGAAAGAGGCGGAATATTTCTCTCAAAAGGCTTTTCAAATTATCTGGGTTAAATGAAGAGTGCATTCCGTGTGCACCTTGGCCGCATACGCTCAGCTCCATACATCTTTGAACTCGGGCCTCGACAGTAATAACGCCAAAGGGAAACTTAAATTGCTAATCTCACCTTTTCATCCCGAGACACGTTTTCGCTGCGGTTTTTCATCGGAAAACTCACCGCCCCCCATTACCTTCTATTTCCCCACACCCAAAGTCGTCGTCCTCCTCTCGCCTCCCTTGCGACGACAAAAGAAAAACGTACGATACAAGAACTCACACATGTACATACATGTATGTATGTATGATATATAATAAAATACCTACTTTTGGAAGCGACGACGCGTACAAACGAGACTTTCGCGCGTGCACTTTTCGACCCAAATGTTTCTCAAATGTGGGCGGTTACACAAGCTTTTTTGGCCGCAGAACTGTTTTGCGGTTTAGGCGTTTGCCACGTATCAAAGTTCTTGGTGGAAAACCTTTCGCAATGGCGAGGAGTTTTCGAACTCTGCCTGTAATTTTAAGTATCTTAAACATGTACGTATATATTAAGGTGATTTTTAATAATTTAATAAGGAAAAATTCGGAACTAAAGTAACAGAAGCACAGAACGTATACAGGGTAGGTATGTAGGGTAGGTATCCACTGCTGGATGAAGGCCTCTCCAACACGCTTCCACTCGTCTCTGTTTTGCGCAACACTCATCCATCTCATTCCGCACATTTTCCTAATTTCGTTCACCCATCTTCCTTGCGGTCTTCCTTTTATTCTTTTGCCTTCTCTCGGGTACCATTCAAGCACTTCTTTTGTCCACCTTTCGTCCATCCTTCTAGCCACGTGACCCGCCCATTGCCATTTCAATCTCTTCACTCTATCCACTATGTCCACTACCCTTGTCATACTTCTTACCCACGTGTTCCGCTTTCTGTCTTTCCTCGTTATGCCAAGCATACAGCGTTCCATACTTCTTTGAGTGCTTTTCCTATGCTAAATCTATCTGTATCTGAAAAAATTTTAACCGAAGCTGTGGCATTCTTATACATTGCAGCTAACAGTCCCACATAGGGTTCCGGCACTCCCTGTGTTTGTAGAGCGTTAAGTACTGCATTATGATTAACTGTATCGAAGGCTTTCTCATAATCGACGAAACCTAGGCACAATGGCCGTTGATATTCGTTGGCGCGCTCGATTAGTTCGCCAGCTACTTGGAGGTGGTCCATTGTGCTGAAATTTGCCCTAAACCCTGCCTACTCTATAGGTTGGTTCTCGTCGAGGATATTCTTCAGCCTTTCTGAAATAACCTTCGTGAAGAGCTTGTAGACCGTGTATGTATGTATATATGTATGTATGTATATATATGTATGTATATGTGTATATATATATATATATATATATATATATATATATATATATATATATATATATATATATATATATGTATATATATGTATATATATATATATATATATATATATATATATATATATATATATATATATATATATATATATATATATATATATATAATTGGATTGTTTTTACATACTTGGGGGAGGTGGTAAAGCCGATAGACGTTTTATTTGGTTCCAAATTTTAGTTCCAAAAACATTATTTTTGTTAAACTTAATTCATAACTTGTTATCACTTATATTATTTCATTATGTCCAGAACCTTAAAAAACAGAATAAACGTATAACAAGCCACTAGTATTTCTAAATATTGTTAAACGCAAAATATTATATTTAATGTTTTGCGAGATATGTATTTCTCAAAATGACGAATAGTGGACTAAATAAATATTTCCGAATAAATTATTTTCAATCTAAGTCAACCCAGGGCTTGAACACGAGAACCTCTCGGTGATTAGCATCAATACAACCACCGAGCTACATTTATATACAGCTTACATACGTACTTTGATGGATAGATAAAAAACCGTTTTTAAATAATGTAATAGATAAACACACATTAATTTAGCGTTGCTTAAAAATACGGATTTAGAAACATCGTTCTTACCAATACTCTCTCAAGTACATACGTAGGGCTGTTAAAGCAAGCCTTGAGCCCTTCAAGAAGTTCTAAATTAGGCCTATAAATTTCACATGTCGGTTGAGCCCGAGACACTCGCAAAACTGCCGCCGAAGAAAACCGTCGTGATTTTTACGCGAAACATCCGACCGCACCTGGAAAACTTTGATTAATCATTGTGCAAAAGGATTTACAGACCTGAAACTTTGCAAAAACACACGCATGTAAACATAAATACAAATGCATGCATTTGTGTGTGGGTGTGCACATACACATATACACAAACTTTGACACGTGTCTGCGTCGTACATTTGTGCGCAAATATACAGTGGAAATCGGATGACAAACACCTGAATAAATCAAACGTCTCTCTGGGGTATGTTCACCGTGGAATGATAGCGGTTATCTGATTTCCTATATGAATTCTGAACGAATTTGCATATTCAAACAACCCCGCATAGTTTCGCGATCAATATTTCGATCTTGACACTACATTATATACGTACATAGGTACATATGTATGTAAATACATATGTACATATATGGAGAATACACGCACGATAAATATATTTATATTTCCGTCTATTCAGATATTCTTATGGATAGCTTGTAGTACTGAGCAGTATAATATAAAATGGTCGAAAAGAATTCTCACAAACAATCGTAAACAACCTGCAGCCCCAGCTAAAAACGAAAAATACGATTAAATGTAAGCTTTTTTTATATTTAATCGTATTTCTCATATATCTCTGGATCGTAAATGTACATATTTACATACTTAAATAGCGCTCTGAAAGTCACACATATGAATAATCTGTTGATTCAACGTATTAGTGATATGCTTTTCCTCTTATTCACACCACCACTTTGTCCTCATCTTATCGTATTATATACACGACCAAATAATTAGTAGTTTTGGAAGTAAAGAAGCGTAGTGTTGATTCTGTTTTCCACTCAATGAATCTTTAAAATGCGCTGCCAACTGCATCTCACGGCATAAAATCTCCTTTAAGAACCTTTTGTTCATAATCAACTCAAAAAGTTTTAAAAATTACTCAAAGAAGGAGAAGTTCAAACAATCAAAGTATTTTTCTTGTATGTATTTCATTCCTAATTTGATCATACAACAGACTCGTCTGCAAATTTAAATTACTGAAAATTTAATTTACCAAAAGATGTTTAAATTATATAAAATTAAAGTACCGTTTCATCAACTAGTGTTCTATGTATGAAAGTGACATTTCCACTTCTTCATTTCGAGAAATATTTCGCTTAACGTTATACAATATCTAAAAACACTGGTGGCCTGTAATATGTTTATTTTGCGTTTCCGAGATTCTGGACATATTGAATTAAAAGCAGTGATAACAACTTGTAAATTAAGTCAAACAGAAATAGTATTTTTGGAACTGAAAATTGAACTTTTCCACTTTCAAATATAACGGCTCATGTGTATGTATACATATGTATATTAAACACAATTGTTAAATGAAATTTGTCTAAATTATCACAGGTGGTGAGGTGTTGAAACTTATTAGCACTGTTGCCAGTTTAATGCAGACTGTTCGCCCTAATGCATTCGGCTAATTATACATGGTAATTGCCAAAGCCTCTATTTGTATCTTCACGCCAGTGCACCAAGAATTGATTGCATCTCTGCGGCAAATTAGCCGTCTTATCTCATGTCGAATGCACACACGCTTAGTGGATACACCTTGATCCAAAATAACCATGTCTAACGAACGAACGTTACGTGGGAGGCAAATCGATGGTACATGCTCAATGTGCATGTATTGAAATCATCTGCAGACGATCCGTTCGAATGAGACTTGCTTATTGAACTCTCAACCACAAACCTTTACTATTTAGCGTATCATCAAAGACTTGTCAATATCATTCATTTTTCTGTGATACAAATGACTCGAAAAGAGACCATTGTGATTATGGAATCCAATCCCGGGATCTCGGGCGTTTTTCGATACCTATGAATCACGATGAAAATCTCGAAATTGAAATCCAGAAAATTTGTGGCTAATCAACATATCACTCACTAAAATTTATCCCAATCTAAAAAAATACGTAAAATAGAAGCCAGTATGGAAAAGAACATTTACTTATATATATTAGGCTGTAAAACCAGGTGGAATAATCTTTATACATAGTATGCTGGACCAATTTTTAATTTAAAATATCAATTTAAAGAAAACGCTATTAGACTTAAAGATTTTTCTGTGACATTTAGTGAAAATGACTGGAAGTTTTGAAACCCTTAAAATTAGTCGTCGAAACACTCTGCCGACGTGATACCAACTTGTGCTCAGTTGAAGTAATTTTATGATTTACTTTTAATCAATTGACTGAACTTAAATCTGTATTTAGCAAAGATATGGTAATTTCTCTAAAATAAAACACTCGTAGATAAACGAATACGAGCAAATGTCACCGATACACTTAAATATTTATTAAATTCTAAATCATTTGATGACAATAAAACTGAGATAATGTTTTCGATAACCACTCGAGAGAGACAATGTGAACGTAAGGTTCAAAATTGTACCAACCTCATGTTCATAATAAAAAAGGAAATGGTGCTATATAAATTCTTAAACTATTGAATATAATCACAATCCCAGGACTGGTGCCGGGATCCCGAGATCGTCTAATTATAATTATAATCAAACCCTTTATCTTCTCGCTTGCTTTTCAACTCGCTTGTGAGAAGCAAACTAGAGTAAAATGCGATCGTTTGGAATCCGCATGAAGCAAATTCCTCTCTAATGATTGAGAAAGTGCAAAAAGCATTTCTTCGTTTCCTATATAGGAAAGATTATGCCTACCCTACTTTTTGGTATGCTTGGGTAGAATTGCCTTGAACTTCACATTAATTTGTTTTGTTCTCCAGTTTCTACGTGGTAATAAATACTTCATGCCCGTCTTTACTAGAACAGTTGAAACTTTATGTTGATAATAACTATGTGCGTAGTAGACATTATAATTGTATGGTTGTACCTCCTGCCCGCACTGTACTTTATCAAATGGCTCATATTCAAAAAGCTGTCCGACTTATCAATGAATTTTTTTAATACTTCGATGCTGCTGTGCCAGAATGTGATATTTTCCAGCTAAATGAGCATAGGTTATCGAAGATTACTTTAACCTATTTATTTAGTAGCCTGCGCTGATAATTATTTCTACAAACCTCCTTTACGTTTCACTTATTATGATTGAATGTCACTTATGAGTGGAATTTCGATCATTTTTCTTCCATTTGGGCCTCGCAGGGATTTATTGTATTGCGGCTGGTTCTTATCGATGGCCCTCACTGAATCAAAAGTGACTTGACCGAAAGTCGAAAAACCAAGATTTTTCGTGATTTTTATGACAATATGTGAAATAGTCCGTTTACCATGCATGCATATGAAGAGCGGGTAGTATTACCATACATATATACGGGTCTACGTGATTTGACAGAATGTTAAATGACAGAAAACGCAAATATCGGAAGGCAAAGATCGAAAATCGAAAGATAAAAAAAAATGGTGCATGGTAAACGGTATATACTCACGTACATACTCACTTAATTTGCGCGAGCAGGATACAACAGGAACAAGAGGAACATGCTTTTCCTCCCGTATTCTGCGCGCGCACATTAATACGGGAGAAAAAGCCTGTTCCTCTTGTTACTTTTGTATCCTGCTCGCGCAAATTAAGTGAGTATGTACCGTTTACCATGCACCATTTTTTTTTTTGATCTTTCGACTTAAGATCTTTCGATTTTCGATCTTTGCCTTCCAATATTTGCGTTTTCTGCCATTTAACATTCTGTCAAGTCACGGAGACCGCATATATACATATATACATTCCCTATTATTTGATATTTTTACTTTATCTGCTATTATTAGAATGCTATTGTTTTTTTATGGTTGTAGATAAATGTATTTTTGTCTGTGTATATATGTATGTATATATTTTTTTTTCTCATCTCTGTATTTTTTCGACCATTGTGGCGCATTAGGGACTCTTATAATGTCACAAACTTAAACAATTCCGAAATCCCAGGTTCGAAATTTTGGCTCGGGATTGAATTCGCCAATTAATAATAATAATAGCTTTTATTCCAGACGATGAGGAGAATAGTGCAATCCCCAACGCCCATATAAATAATATATAGATAATAAAAAAAAAAAAGTATTGAAAAATAGTAAACAAAAAATAAATAAATAAATACATAAGTAAATATATAAATATTACTGATAATAAATAATAATAATAATAAATAATAGTAATAATAATAATAAATAATAGTAATAATAATAATAAATAATAATAATAATAAATAATAATAATAATAAATAATAATAATAATAAATAATAATAATAATAAATAATAATAATAATAAATAATAATAATAATAATTATAATAAATAAATAATAATAAATAAGTCTAATAATAATAAATAATAACAATTGTATCCTTAATTTCAGATTTTTCGAATGATGTTTTAAAGTTTATTTATTGATCTATCAATCGAGATAAAACGTGATTGTAAATGTATCATCTAAGAATTGTCACCCTTTTCAATTCTGGCACATAGTAAAATTTGCGAACGAAGCGCCTCTCTCTCATTAATAATCAGATCACGCGAATCCTAGCCGTACAGGTGTCCTTAAGCTGCGCGGCACCTGGAATTCTCGAGAATTTCTCGTGTTTATTTTTAAATCGTTGATTTACGACTTCGAATGCTTACCTACATATACGTATTGTATAATGCATATATACGTACAGAACAAGACAACACTGCGGATTTATATCTCCAGCCCCGTCAGCCGTTTTCCGTACATTCACATCTCGCCGTTTATTTACGAGCTCGTCTTCTAATGGATAATCTGCACACTTTAAAACCGAAACTACATAAATATAATATAACGCATATCCTAGACAGTATCTCGTTTCTGTTTATAATGGAGATTTTTCGTTTTAAATTCGCTCAATTGCAAATTGCAATACCATTTTGAAAAGTTAGCATACCGTTTTTATGAGAGCTTTTTGAGAGCGCACCTTTTTGAATGTTAAACATGACTCAAACCAATCACTATCCTCTTTTGAATGCAAATTGTAAAGTGCACTCTTTGATAACTCTCCGATTTTTATTTTGATGCCATTTTTTTAATAAATATTTATTCATATTACATTCGTGCACTGTTACTAGTGTAAACGATAACAATCCATGTAGTCGCTCTAAAGTGCATCCTCGAATGCAATCCTCCGATCTCTCTCGTCCTGTTTCAATCCCTTTGAACATGTCTGTCCAGTGAACAGCCCTAGAGACCTACATACATGTCTTCGCCACAAAACGAGCATCCCTCGGGAAATAACGTCAAGTTGTCCGGACAATTCACGCTTGACACAATCAATTGACACCGTGCAAATAATTGTACTAATTATGCAATACAGATAGAATCGTATTAAATTTTCGTGATTATAAGCGTATCTATTTTATAAAGCATCGCAATCATGCAGTTGCATTGTGCTACAATTCAGACTATGTATCTTTTTACACGAGTTTGTGCAATCGATAAACCACATTCTTCTATTCATCCATAAGCCGGGGTGTAGTTAACGACTCTTCTCCGATCTTCTCTCTAAAAGGCATTTCGAAGTGCAAAAAGGTATTTTGAAGCAAGAACAGTCAAGAGCTGACCTGATCAGTCCACCGTATAGGAGATCTCCCTCTTCCTCTCTTTTCTTCTACGGTACCAACCACAACTAGCTTTTCCAGGCTACTATCATTCTTATTGCCACGTGTCCAAAAAACTGTAGAATTCGTCGCAAACATATTTTTGAGAGACGATCTTTAATTTGCAACTCCTTCAGAATTGAAACTTCGGTTCGCTTTGCTATCCAAGGAATCCTGAACAATCGTCTCCAACACATATTTCAAAAATTTCGGTTTTCTTTCATTCGGCTGCCTTTGTTTTCCAAGTTTCAGCAGCATATAGAAATATAGCGGAAACTAGGCTTCTTATCAAATGCATTTTTGTTGACGTTTTAATGTTTATGTCCCTCCATAATTCGGCAAGCACGTCACGCTTTTGGCCACCGTAAATTGAGAACTATAGAAAGGATCAAAAGAAAATTCTCTTACTAACGACGGAAATGAGAGAATTCAGAGCAACGTTATGTAACTAATGCAAGTAATTGAATATTCGGTAAAACAAAAGTCTGATTTCAGTTTGTACAATTGTTTTTTTTATAATTTAATGTAGCAATGAAGATTAAAATTATGATTATTTTTACTTCTAAATTTTATTTTTAATAGAACATGTTTTTCATAACACATGGAGAATACAATTATAATAAAAGAGAAATGGAGTGAAAAAATATACATATAAATATAAAAGACAAAAGTTAAATTCCTATTTAAGGTATTAACGCATGGTTATATTGTTCCTTTATAATAAAAAACAAAAATTACAAAAAAGTAAAACAATGAATCAACCACAAATTTGCTTCTTCACCTTAGACCTAAAAGTACTGATTGAATTATAGAACAAATCAGGGCAATCATCTGTACATTCGTAAAGACGGCATATCCGGGAAATTGTACCATTAATTGAAGTATTATTATTAAAATTTGGTGGTTATAAAAAAATGCCATCTAGTGAATCGAGTATTGACTTTGAAATTAATATCTACCAAAACAGATGTACCAATAGCACCATTAACTATTTTATGTAAGAGCAATAAATCAGAAACTCTTCTGCGATGAGACAAACTTATATGTAATCTTAAAGTGTGAAAACCTGTCTTTATAAGTTGGCAACAATCTAACAACACCCGAATAATGAGATAAAAGGCGCAGAAAACGCTTCCGAATAATCTCTGAATGAATTTGGTAAAAAGCAGACCATACGACCGAAGCATAACTCTATATTGCTGCGATGAACATAGTCTGTTCTAGAACAATATTAGAGTATGCGGGCTTCGCAACTTGGTAAATAAATCCTAACAGTATGATTTAGTGAAACATAGTTAAGATTAAATAAGATTCATTGTTTTTTGTTGTTGTTAATAATCATAACGTTCAAAATGTAGAATATCAATATTTTGAATTGTTCAAATACAATGTTTTTAGAATATCACAATATACTAAATCCCAAAGTTCACTTTTATTTGGTAATATGATCATATTAAGAAGGATGTGTGAATGTGTATTAATCAGTGTTTAGAGTGGGTGTTTTCGTTCCCTCCTCCATTTTATACCTTTTCAATTTAAATTCAAATATTCTGCGTTGCTATTTTCTGTATATTGATCATTTATTGGGAGTAAATGGCTCTTACAGTATAACATACATAAGTTTCTTGTTTTCTTTTGATGAAAAAAAATTTTTTTATTAATTATTATGAAAAATAAATTGTGAATGTGTTCTTTTGTGGAAATATATGTATGTCACGAAAATTGCTAAAAATCCTTGTATGTCATTATAATTACATAGCCGCATATTAGGGCGAGTTGAGAGGTCACAACACACAAACATCGCATTGCACGTTAATCAAATTAAGAGTGCTTAATCTGGATAAATTTGAAATTATGCTTCCCTTATATACAATTTTGCTTAATTTTATAAAATTAGCCCTCGAGTCATCCGTACACAGATGGACTTGGTCGCGAACGCGGCGACTTTGGATGGGGGACGATGGACAAGGGAGATAAGACCCCTGGGTGACTTTGAAGCCTCCTCTCGAGACGGGTTAACGGTTCGAGGGATGTAATTAACAAGTTTTAATTATTTATTTTGAAAGTTAATGTCGCACAAAATGCGACAAAGACTCCGAAAACGAGCTAAGGCGAACCCCGTATTTCGCCAAATTCGCGAACGCCACTGTGAAAATTCGTCCTCTTTTATTAAAGCGTATCAAACGTACAAATATACATACATACGTATACCAGCATTTGTAGTATAAATTTGTTTTATTTTTTTCCTACGCCCAACTTTTAATAAGCAAAAACGCCAAGTCTGTTTCACAAAAGATAACTAAGTTTCGTGGAACGTTGTATGTACACATGTTTGCATAATATAATACATTTATGTACATACATATGTATGTACATACTATAAATGTGTGGCATTCGTTTGCGGCTTTGTCATATCGTGCAAACTTTTGCAAATTTCACTTTGGCGTATCGAATACGTGGATGGTGAAGTTTGGTTTCAAAACTGTGTGAATTGAGACATTAAACGAAGTTGACCAACTTTAATTAATGTTATATGTGTATATAATGGCGAATGCCATTGAAGTGTTGACTGGCAATTATAATTAGTAGTTAGTGGAGTTTTGTAATTGGTATTTTGATTTTCGCTAAGCGCTGGATATTTATCAAAATGGCTTCGTATTTATAAAATAAATTAGTCTTTAAGTTTGAGGTATGTTTAATAAACTTTATTAATTTATTACAATTTTTGCATAGTGACATTACATAGTAGCTCCAAGTCGTTACTATTGAGCTGTTTAGTATCAAGCTATCATTGTTTACTTGCCATGTGCTGCAAATTGTTGCAAATTTGATCAATATTACTAGAGTAAAATCGTATCAATATACATATGTAATGTATGTGCTTTGTTTGTATTTTTGAATGATTGAATGTTAACATTGATTTCCTTGATGTGTATTGGAATTAACACAACTTTTGCGAAACTCTTTTAATCACAGAGCAGCTTTTTTCTTGCAATTTATATATGTACATGATTCTAATGTTTTTTTTTATAAATTTACGATTTTTTCAACTTATATATATGTATAATACTTACATATATACAAAATCGATACTTTATATTATATCTACGTATATTATTATCGCTATATACCCAGTATGATATATGGATAAGGTAAAAATAAAATATATGAATAAGGTAAAAATTTTCCCAATACTCAAAACGGGACGCTCCTCAAAAAAAATACCCCCCCCCCCCCATATAAAAAAAAGTGTTGCACGTTTAAAAATTCTGTAATTTTTCTATCAAATAACCATTAGTATTGGAAAGAAATTAAAGTTATTTTTTTGAATCTACAATTATTGTGGACAAGCAAAATAGAAATATAAATAAATATGATTCGATGTTATCGCGCCGCATACTGGTTTTTTTTTCTGAAACGTGTAAAATTAACAAATAAAATAATTATAATTTTTTCAGAGATATTCTCGGTTTTTTTTTTATTGCAAAAATTGTGTGCAACTGAAAATTTTTATTTCTTTAATTACCTTTTTTTTTAAGTAATAAATTTTTTACCAGAACGTACATTTCTTTAAAAGCCGAAAATGATACAAGATAAAAAATTAAATATAATATTATATTATATGTTTAATTATCTGTAGCTATTTTTTCAAAAAAATTCTTCTGTGTACGGATAAAACGGGATCAATTAAAAAGTTATACGAAAACGACGGGACAAAACCAAAGCACGTTAAAAACGGGACTGTCCCGGCGTATAAATGGGACGTATTGTGTGATCCTATCTATTATATTATACATAAAAAATGTCAAAATATATATTTCTTAAAATTGTTGAACCAGCTTTTGATATTATTTTAAAACATTTTTTACACGATAGAAAAATATAACCGACCATACGGAACAGTCTTCACTTTGCCTATTTTTGTTTTATCTCTTGTTGAAAGTCTAATAGTTTTTTTAACATTTTATGATTGTGGAATAAACATAAATAAACTGAAATTACGCCTCAACCCTAAACGGATGAATTTTTTTGTTGAGATGATATGTAAATAATCGCCGAGATAATAGACATTTTTTTTATTAATATACAGCCCTAAAAAATAAATTGTAAAATGGTTTCACCAAAAGATACAAATCCTGCTTCCATAATATGTCTTCTTACGGCTTCCGAAGAAAATTTTGAATTTCATTCCCTTTTCACTTCTCTATCTAGCTCAGAAGGCGCGTTTTTTGAATTTTAAAGGACGCGGTCGTTTAAGTGATATTGACAGTGTTCTCTTGCTTATTCGTTCCATTTTTGATCGATTTTTATAAAACTAATTTCACTGTATCCTTTTAATACCGTTTAGATCGCACATCTCGATAACTTTAGTTGTCTAACACAATTTAATTTTTTTTTGGATAATAAGTAACCCAATGAAAAGAAAGTATGTAGGGTTAGATAATAGGTTGTTTCAAATGCTCGAATATTTTCGGTAATCATTTTATACAAATGGTCTCATATATTTGTCCACGGCTGTATATGTACATATATGCACATTGTATATGAAACTAAAATCTATAGATTCGCTTTATAATTTAATATTACAAGAGAACCTACAGATTTTTAAGTTTTAAGTGTTGAATTTTTAAATTTAAGTTTTCTTTGCGGAATTAATTTTCAAGTATAAAATGCGCCATTCAATTATATACAAGAGGTCGCTGGAAATTCTTTTCAATTTTTTTCCCGACTGTTAAAGTTTTCTGTAGCTCGTAAAAATTGTAAAGACTTAACGCCGCACTCTTTTTGTTCCACATCGTATAACTATCAGTGTTTCACACTCAAACCCGTTCGTTATCTTCAGGAAGATCGACTTCGAAAAAAGCGAAAAACAACCCTTGCAAAATAATTTAAACGACGTCCTCGAGCTACAATGACTCTAAATTGAAATACAAAAAAAAAAAAAACCTGGAAAAGGATGTCAACGATTGTTGCACAAAAGAAATCTGTCAGGTGATTCCGGCCCAGCGTGTAATCCTTTCGTTGTCCGTTATGAGCGGCCTTTTAAAAAGGCCGACGACTGAATAATTCATTAGGGGGTCCATTAATTCTCACCTTTCCGGTCGAGTTTCGGCCTTTAGCGCCTCAATAAGGCTTTAATGGGGCACAGGAAGTGTCTACAGTTGAAGTCACTTTGTCCGCGTATCCTTTACAAAGCTCCTCCTTTGTTTGCGCACCGACTCGAACAGTGAAATAATTCAACACGACTCAACCCTCCCCCCTCCCTCCCCCACCCATCTCCTTTCCCTGCGACGATTTTTTTCGCGATTTTATTAATTGCGGATACGTCGACGACGACTCTCACCTTTTAATTTATTTTTTGTCATTTGTCGACTTCATCCGGAGACCTTTTCATCCCCCTCCCTCCGGTTCTGTCTTCCTTTTGACATCTGAATATATAAAATACTCCATGCAGTAAAAGTATTTTTTTGTATAATAAATATATCTACGCCTCGCCATTCAAACATTTTTAAATTAAATTTACGAAGTATAGAAAATTGGCAGGCTCCACAAATAAGCATCGGCCTTTCACATCAACCTCTGTCACATGAACTGAGAAATGGTTTCTCTTACTAGCCTCTTCTTACTTTCATTTACGATTTGTAGTCAGAGGAAATTTGGGTTCTTTTCCACACTCTTCCGATCGTTTTCAAACTTTGTCATTTGGCTCGGATTGGTCATCAATATATGTGGAAATCAAGTCTGCCATTACCATGGTGAAAAATTATCGTAATGGACTGTTCTGGTCGTTTTTTCTCTTTTCGTCCCCCTCTTGCTATGGCAGATTGAGCACTTTACCATACTCATGATCAAAGTTTACGGAGAGAATTGGTGATTTCTCAATTTAGAAAACTCTTCGTACTAACCCAACCATTAAACAAATTAAAATAATTACATAATATTGTATTTAAAAATAAAATTCTCTAAAACCAAAACGTATAAAATAAAAAAAAAATAGGAAAAATAATGTTTTTTAAAAACTAGTTTCTTCTAAATTAAGACAATATATAAAAAATAAATGTATGTATATAAAAAATAAAATAAAAAGACAATTAAAACAATATTTCAGTAACAAATGTACGACAATATAAACTATAAATATATAAAATGTGTGGGATTTCATGATTAGGATTTCAATCAAAATTATGATCCCGGCTTAAACTAATTACTAAGAGGCTTGGTCCGCCTTTACATCATTACAAACGTACATACTTACGCGTTGAACAATTACATTGAGAGTTGACTAGTTCTAAAAATGAAGTCGAAAAGGTTCGTTTAACACTCAAATGTGATATCTAAGTATCTGAAGAAGAATGACTTTCGGAACCAACCGTAAGAACTCGACTTTGGAGCGCTGATCCATATTCGCCTTTTTTACTTTATTTTGTATGGAGATATATCTGTTACACGTGTTTAGAATACTTGGGTGTTCTAAGCTATGCTCATTCTGTATGGTGATTATTTCAATTGGAATTCATAGGAAAACGCACCCTCGAAATATATCATTGACGCACCAGGCTCGGCACGAATTTTTTTTTTACTATTGTCCTACCATGTTACATCAGTGTATAATACGCACAACTTCTTAAAAATACCCACTCATTAATTGTAACTTTCTTTATATAACTGATATTGATATATACATATATATTTATAATTTCGACTAGAGGCCCACCCCGTAACGTATCGCCCCTGTGCACATGTACTATGTTTATTTTCTTCAATCTTTCGAATCTATATCTGGTAAAATGTTATTATAATAGATTTAAAACATATGAAATTGCATTTGGAAACTCATTAAAGTTGAATTGTTTTCGCATTAAATATCGCATTCTCACGTTTACTATTATATCTTCCAAACCCTTTACAAACCCCATCTACGGTCTAAGCTAGGGTACCGTGAGATAGAGTACCAATTAATGAAACAATTTATTTTTAAAAAACCCTTATTTTTGCAGGTGATCGTTCCCAGCATCAACGATATGGCGGTGATACCAACAAAATCAACAGAATCGATCATTTACGCACTGAATACTGGGTAAGTCATACATACATACATATATATGTGTCGGGACGTTCTGTATATTTTCGATTTCGATGGCGACACACCTCCTTTATAAAAGGTCTGTGTAAGCGAAATTGTAGTCAATAGTGGGCTTGTGTAGGCTCGCTTCCAATCCGATACGCGCCGCGAGTTTTCCCCGCCTTATGATGAGCTTGCACAAAACAATACGGGAAAAATAATAAATCAGCCCCAAATTGTACACCCCTTTCCTCCCTCGCCTCGTCTCGTCCCCTTCCGTGATAAATTACGCGCCCCCGTGATGCGATCGGAGGGCGGAGTCTCCGACGAGGCGACTCCGAAACCCACCCTGGTAGGAAAAAGGGTTATTCCCGCGCTGCGTCAGTGCGATATGAGAAATTAAACAAATGCAATAAATATTAGAAATAAAAGTGTATATACAAACCTACATGTGTATTATATTTATTCTAGTTTTTAACTCGTTCTAGTAGTGTGTATGTACATATGTAGTATAGGTAGATACGTGGTTGATTTCCTTTATATATTATATATTATATATATATATATATATATATATATATATATATATATATATATATATATATATATATATATATATATATATATATATATATATATATATATATATATATATATATATATATATATATATATATATATATATATATATATATATATATATATATATATATATATATATATATATATGTGTGTAAATACATACATATGTATGTACATACTGTTATGTACCTTCCTTATCAATGACAGGAGTGCCGGACTTTGCCCAACCCAGTGTTACATACCTCGCTTATCAATTTAGTTGACTAACCAGTAGGAATAAGACACACCATTGATTTGTGGCACACCTAATTAAACAAGACATATCATTGATTTGTGACACACCTAATTTAACTAGTAACGCATTGATGTGTGACACACGTAAATTAACAACTCACCCATTGATGTGTGACACACCCAATTTACTGACTAACCGAAAATGTACGACACGTGTCTTCAATACTTCATTGTCTTAAAGAAAAGTTTATAAACTCATACTGATAGAATTCAAGTCAGTCATCAACATCGACTCCGAGAGATGACAGTCTTTAGTTATCACCATCGACTCCGAGAGATGACAGTCGTTAGTCATCATCATAGACTCTGAGAGTGACAGTCGTCATCATCATCAAGACTCCGAGAACGCGTCCGCAAATGACGGTCAGCACAGCAGCAGAACAAAGTGAACAAAAGTTAATAGTTATAGTGAAATAGTTCTACGTATCTCATATTAAATTATCATCGTTCCATAATCTATCGTTTTTCGAATATAATATAAGATAAATGTAACATTTTAATATTAATAAATAAAACTCGGTTAGTTAACCAAGTAGTTTTAAAAATAAATAAATATTTCATTGAAGCGCTGCAATGATAATTTTGGTGGCAGCGGTGGAATGAGTTGACTAAAATTTATTAATCTTTCATTGGAACATGACAATACATACAAATGTATGTACTTGAAAAAGAGTAATTGTTTCAAACGCGTAATTCCTTTTGATTTGATTTGATTTTTAAATGCTTTTTATTATTACTAAATTATGTTCACAATACATCTTATTAATATTTTAATAGCTACTGATCTACTGATCATTTTCTATTTTACAATTTTAATTTAATTTTGTTAGTAATCATAGTATTATATTATTCTAATGTTAATGTATAGCATAATAGAAAAAAGAGCTCAAAAACCTATTTAAAATTCTTATAAATGCTCATAATACATCTAATACATAATATTAATTAAAGACTCTCTAAAGTCGATGACCTAAAGCAGATTGTGTTTAGGTAATCTATGTTTATACCTGAAGGGTATAGACATTTTATTGTAATCACCGAGACATTTAACAAGTGTGTTAGTATGGTTATTAGTGATTCTGTTATACATAGAATCTACTGGTAAGTTTGTTAGTAATGTCTATAACAAACGGAATATTATTTACGGCATTTAAATATATACATAATTTTGAATTTGATTTTTAAATGCTTTTTATTATTACTAAATTATGTTCACAATACATCTTATTAATATTTTAATAGCTACTGATCTACTGATCATTTTCTATTTTACAATTTTAATTTAATTTTGTTAGTAATCAAAGTATTATATTATTCTAATGTTAATGTACAGCATAATGGAAAAAAAGAGCTCAAAAACCTATTCACAATTATTATAAATGCTCATAATACATCTAATACATAATATTAATTAAAGATTCTCTAAAGTCGATGATCTAAAGTAGATTGTGTTTCAGTAATCTGTGTTTATACCTGAAGGGTATAGACATTTTGTTGTAATCACCGGGACTCTTCACAAGTGTGTTAGTATGGTTATTAGTGATTCTGTCATAGAATCTACCGGTTAGTTTGTTAGTAATGTCTGTAACTAACGGAATATTATTTATGGCATGCAGTTTTTTCATGTTAGTATATATGGGTGTGTAAATCTAATCGACTAGAATGAAAATAACCTATCTTACTATTAAATGAAAAAGTGCACACTCTAAAGCCGCAGAATCTCGACAACGTAACAAGGTCGACACGTTCGCGTTATTAGCATCAAGTAAGTAGTGTCGTACGCGTCACTTGACATACAAAAATCTCATAAATAGCCGCATCCGAGTATACCTGCTACGAACCACAATTTAGCTGGAGGACCCTCGCTAAGACCACACGAAGGCGACGTGATCGAGTGGCCTTTCAGAGCAAAGTTTCGAGGCCGCAGCATCCGCAAGGGTGCATCTTCTCGGCTCATTTAACCCCGACGACGACCCAATTACTGGGTGCTCGAAATGGTACACGCATCTTTAATGGGTGTTCAGGAATCATCCATGCGGATGCGAGGTGGTTATTATTGAACTATTGGAATTGTTTGGGACATTTGATGCGTTTTGCGTATGATTATTTATATATGAATAGTTTTTGACTGTGTAAGTATATCGAGGAATGTTGAGCCTTAGTTGAATGATTGATATGTCTGAAGTCACTTAATTTTTGGAATGACTTGTATAGAAGCCTCAAATGGTTTTATTCTCAAGTATCGCTTTCTCGTCGATAAGAAAATTGTATAGGAATATTTTGATACATTTCTTTAACGCTTTTTGTAAAGCATCTTATATGTAGAGCTCTTATTTAACGGTTGACTTACTGTGTTAAAAAATATACCGCTAGCCACTATGTCGGACTTTCTAATGCTTTAAGCCAAAACCGTATTGTGTAGAGCTATACGATTAATTAAAACGTAAATAAAGATTAATTATACACATAGATTGGTACTGAATATATTATAAAGTCATTTTTAAAGATAGCATTCGATGGTTATTAACATAGATCTAGAATATAATAGATCCGCCCTCACGTGTTATACTTGTCTCCCTTTTGGCGCATGCAAAATACATGGCGCATGCACAGTTTCTCTTAGTAGGTAGGTAGGTACCGCTGCGTCGTAGGGAAAAAAACCCAACTTCCCCGGTAGTTAAACCCCCCGCACCCCTCAGTTAGTGAAGACAAGATCTCCGACCAAAATAACACGTCTGGGCCCATCTAGTGTATTATACATCAATGGTTATTAACTTTTTAGCCTTACTGTGGTAAAAAAATTCATTAGTCGCTATGCTGGACTCCAAGTGTCCAGCTAAAAATGTGTGTTATAAGTTAAAATTAGGGATTGAAATTTACTGTCAAATTTCATAAACCGGTAAATGGTAAATTATTTCTCCTACTACCGGTATACCGGTATTTACCGGTAGATTAAAAAATATATTTTTTCATGGATCAGATAACTGTATGGTGGTTACTTTTCCTAAAAACGTTAAACTAAATTATATCATAAAAGATAATATAAATGCAATAAAGTAAATTCGTATAAATAAATTTTATTTTTTATTTTCAATCATATACATATGTATGTATATTGATTTAATGTTTGGACCATTTGAAAGTTTCAATCACAATTGAAACAATCGTCTGATCACATTTATTACGATTTGGTTGGTCTGTGTTGCCAATGAACTCATCAATTTGATGTAAACCCATCAATAATGAAAATAAACAAATTCGAGACAACCTAATCCACAATTCGCCATTAGCATCGATTTTTGATCTAAAATTATGTAATAATATGCCTGTATATGTATGTACTTAATTCGCAATAATAAAATAGTTTCCAGTTTTTACGGATAAAATTTAAAATTTACAGGTATTTATCGATGGCGAATTGTGACGAAATTTAGCGTATAGAGAATTGTGTTATAATGCAATTTGTACACGATGACATCGCCCGGTCATGTCGCTCCAGGTAGCCATGCTTATTTTCGATATTTTGCTAGGAAAAAGTCAATTACATACCATGCTGTAGCTTTCCCAAATAAGTGCAGAACAATATATTTTTCATGTTCTTTAAATAAAATTAAAAGTCATTAAAATATGCAGAACTGAATATTTAATTGAAATATTTAAATAAACTTAAAATCATGTCTTTCGATTTAAAAGAAAAAATGTATTTTTCCGAATTTGCACGCAAAATTTTCTTGTAGCTCATTAAAAGTTATAGCTGTTCCTTTTTAGAATTTTTCGATGTTTGTAGTATCTAAAAATTTTATTTTTCAAATTTCAGATTTACTGCATATTTATGTATGATTATATATATTTGAATGTAATCTTACAATACCTGAAATTTTCACTACACATTTCATATTTAAAATGATCTCGCTTTTTACTGCATATTGAATCCATCCAATTTGTCGGGGTATTTGTGCACGATAAACAAATTTAAAAAAATGACTATTCAAATAAATTTTCGCCGGATCTTTCTTTTTCTCTCTTTTGCTCTCTAGCTTGAGTGGATTTCGTTTACTTTTTCGCGGAGCGTTTTTCTTTCGCGAAATTAATTTCAAAAACGCCTAAGCGACTTTGTGAAAAAATTCACGGAAAAATTCTCATTTGCATGACCGTTTCGAGTATTATTTTTCAATTTGATGGAAAAGTCCCTCGTTTATGGACAGACCACTTGAAAAAGCGAAGTCCTCCGTGGACCCAGGACCTACAGCCACTAACAACGAAAGCACTACACTCGAGTTGAACTCTAACAAAGGCTGTCAATCATCTATTTTCCGGTTCGCACACTCTGGATCTTAATCCGCAGAAATCCCATATCGTGGATTAATGGTGTATTGAATTTTGGGAGCTGGCATTGCGGTAATTAAACAGAAGCTTTGAGTCGTGACAAATTGTCAATCTAATTTGCTAGAATGAAAATCGAAAACAGATGGGGAATGCCAAAGTTTCAGAAATAGCGCTGTAGAGGGATTAATTGCAAATGTGCGATAACCGTTTCAGACACAAAAGCGCAGTATGATTAAAAGTTTTATAATGGAGAACGGCACGCTTCGTACCTCGGGGGAGTATGACGGTTAACAATGTATTTTCAGCTGAAGCTGAAAACTTTTTCTTTGCAAAATTTGCGCTTGACGAGACTTTTTGTCTAAAAATCTACTATTTTATATATTGTATTTTCTTTACAATTGCAACTTATTGCAATCACACAATATTTTTATACGATGTATCAATATGACTAATTTGTATTCACTATCAATTCTAGTATCACTCTAAATATGTATGTATATTTAATCTAGTATCAAGTAATCTAATATATAATTTCTAAAGAGACTTGGAAAGGTTTGGTTGGGAGCTTCAAAAACAAGTTTTTATGAAGATGGTTGAATATTATTTTTTTTTCGATTCAAATAAATTTAATAAAAAAAACAAATGAATGTTTACTGTTAGATTAACCATGTTTATATTACAAATTATTATATATTATACCAAGCGAAGCCGGGTAAAACCACTAGTATTTTATAAGATTTTATTTTTTAAGCATAGAACATAAAAACTCGCCTTTACAGATCGCTCCAAAGCGACGAGTGCACTTAAACATATACAGTACAATAAATATACATAAGCATTTTACATATATGTACACTGTGAATTCATACAAACATCCACAGTGTCATCAATGGATAAATTGCAGCATTTTGTCATAATGTGTCGAACCTCAAGACGCTGAATAACTTGAGATTGATTAGCAAGAGAAATAGGAAGGAGAAGCCAATTCAATTAAAATCAAAAAAAATTTGCAAATGGTTTGTAACTGGAGTCACAAACCAAGGTCTGGCCAGCAGCGGGACCCTAGTGGGAGTTGAATCCGTGATCACTCTACTCGAAAGCATAATATGCTAATCACTATTTCACGCCGCTGGTTATACGTACATGTGCTCACAAAAAAATTGCACACACTTATATGTATGTATATGTATGTATTGGGATTACTTTTATTATATTAAATGTAAAAGGTCACCAACCAGGTAGTGATGCTGTGAGGTACAATGAGCTTTTCCATTACCGATGCTTTCCATTCAGTTCATAAACGTTCCAGATGGAAGATTATTGCTATCCTCAGTCACGGGGAAGAGGTATACACAAGGAGACTGGGAGAGATTCAATGTGAAAATAAACATACGACTTTGTATGTATATACATACATACTCGCGTAATAATGATAAATTTAGATATTTTAAATCAGAGCAGTAATACATATCTAAAAAGTTATTAAATAGGAAATATTTAAACAATAATTAAATTAAACCTTGCTTCTTATTTTTAACACATATTAAGATTCAAATTCAATATTGAAGTACATATATTATATTACATATTTTTCATTATACTTTCATAAATTAAACAAAAACACATGTGTGTTATTTTGTTTTGTCTTCATATGTTCTTTGTATGTACATATATATGCACTATTATGTATCTTTTGGAATGTTCACACGGTCATACGTGGGAATAACACAACCATAAAATTTGCGATAATGTAAAATATTTGCGATGAGATAAACATTGACATCGTCGAATCGACTATGTAAACCAATGGTGGCCACGGGAGCCGTGAACCCGTGAACGGGCGTGAACCTTTATTTTAAAAAATCAAGAAATTGATATTGTTCTCTCATCCTTTGAAAGGATGGAAAGGAAAAGAAAAAAAAAGTTCACGCCCAAAATAAAAACTTCGTTCAAAAAAAAAATGGCTCTCGTGACCATCACTGATATAAACCGTACCGCAGTACAATAGTTCTTCACAATAATTAATTCTGTCAGAACCTCAGAGCAAGTCAGTACAATATGAACCTAGTATAGTCAGAACATCAGATCAAGTCATTTAGTGCTCAATCTACATCACTGGTCGCCACGTGAGCTACACTTAGGCGTAGTTCATTTATCCAGAATTATTATGCCTATTATTGGCCTAATTCAATGGCTTATTTTTTCTATATATGCAGTTGACAGGGGTTTTCAACATAAAATATAATATGTATTTTAATAAAATAAATAAACAAGTAATAAATATTGTAATAAAATAAATCAATACCAATGTTAGTATTTCCGTGTTAAATATTTTAGATAAGATTTGTTTTTTTTCCTTTTTATCTCTGTCGGGAAGGCTTATACCTACTATTGTATTTACGCTTGCACTTATATTTAACGACATCGGTCTGCCCGTCCGTAATAAACATTATTTCCTGTTTTTAACCATTCGGCTCTCTTGATAGTATTATTTTTAAATATAATGAACATCCCTGCTGGCAGCTAAATAATGTCTCGCTTAGATAAAAAAAGTATTAAGTCAACATTTATTTCATATAAAAAAATAGTCTCAATAAACGGCAGGTACTAACATACCATAAGTATTCATTGCAGTTATTTCCTTTCAAAAGATGCGAGAACAATATTAATTTATGACAAATAATTTGAATAATCTCTTTTCGAAAAAAAGGTTCACACCCAAAATATAGACTGCGCCCAAAAACAACTCACTTGGCAAACAATGATCTACATACTACGCGTCTCTCAAGTTCATCGTTCCAATATTAAGTTCAAGTTCAAAGAGTTGTTCAAATATACTAAAGTAAAAGTTGAAAAGTGTATAATTAAAAAGAATAATATAAAGATTCAATATTAAACGAATCTCTTTCATTTTTCAATTGCGTTTAAATTTAATTAATTAAATAAAAATAATAAAGAAATATTAACTTCGAGTTTTGGCTGAATGTTTTTATTGAACCATTACGTCTGAAGGTTTTGTTTTTTATATAATTATTATCTTGTAAACAAAACTGAAACATGAGAATGTATATACTAGTTAGTATATACATTCTCACTGTATTACTGAAACAAGTGTATACCAGTTAGTATCAGGAATTTGGGAAAAATCTTTCTTTTTTTCAGTTCCAAATTATAAATAGGCAACGCATGGCTATTGCGTAAGCTCATTATATAATAGTTGCTTATATAATAGTCGCTTTGAATAAATGTTGTTCACAGCCGTTTCGGTATTTGTAATGTACGTTGCAGCCATACATACATACATATATTTGCGAGGGCTGAAAATTTAGTATGCCAAAGTTGTAAGTTGTATCAACATTTGATGCTTTGAACCGAGCGAAACATTTCAAACAACGAAACTCACTCCGGTCTGCAATTCGTGCTGAAATTTTATACGGAACGATAGATATAATTCGGATGAAGCCTTACAGTATAACATGTTATATTTATAATACTACGTGGTACGATCCCCAAATAGAAATTTATTTCATATATTCGTATAATTCTATGGATTTTCATATACAAATATGCGAAAAGGAACTGTATGCCAAGTTTCGCTCGAGTTAACTCGCCCGTTACGCTCTTTTTACGTTACTATTGACAAATATACCAAATTTATATCATGATGTTTGATAAGGTTTTGGGAAATTTTCGCCCCACTGAAATCTGACGCATTTAATATGTCTATACTAAATACATAGTAAATAAATAATAGCTTTTAATACTAAATTCGAGTTAATTCTCAACTTAATTACAACGATTTTTATTTACTCAAATATTTTAATACGTATCCGAATTATCTTCATACTAATTTGTTCTATTTGTAACTATGTATATCTAATATATAATTTCGAAAGAGACTTTGTTAGTATGTATGTAAGTATTTTTGGTTCGTAAATCCGTGACGTCATCAAACAAATGAATATTCGAATAAATTTAAATAAAATAAAACTATTCAAATAAATTTAATAAAATGTTGACTATTAGATTGGCCATGTTTAAGCGGTTTATATTACAAATACCGGGTAAAAACACTAGTTTAATATAAAAATTACGCTTCACTGCCAAATTGCATACTAACTTATTCGTAAACAGGTTTTGAAAGGCATCTGGAGTCTGTTTAAGGGTTTCTTTTTACCGGAATTATAGATCAATGGTTAGCATGTAATTATTTTATTATTTTATTAATTACATACCAGGAAGGCATTACAGGCAACCCCAATGCGCCTTCCTGGCCAATTAAAAATATTGCAGCATTTTTTTTTATTCATTACTAGCTGTATTACCCGGCTTCGCTCAGTGTTTATAATATAAACCGCTTAAACATGACTAAGCTAATTTAATTAAAAAAAAAAAAAAAATTTAAAAATTTAAAAAAAAAATTTAAAAAAAAATTTAAAAAAAAATTAAAAAAAAAATCAAAAAAAAAATCAAAAAAAAATCAAAAAAAAAATTTAAAAAAATCAAAAAAAAAAAATCAAATTTTTTTTTTTGCCTTCTAGGGCTTCGCCCTCGGCACCCCCCTGAGCCTTTGCCTTCTAGGGCTTCGCCCCTCCACGCCCCATGAGCAATTGCCGTTTAGGGCTTCGCCCCCATGATCAGTTGCCTTTTAGGGCTTCGCCCCTCCGCGCCCCCATGATTCAAAGCCGTCTAGGGCTTCGCCCCCGTTAGTTAATGCCTTTTAGGGCTTCGCCCCCCGCGCCCCCAAGATTAATTGCCGTTTAGGGCTTCGCCCCCCTTAGTTAATGCCTTTTAGGGCTTCGCCCCTCCGCACCCCCATGATTAAATGCCGTCTAGGGCTTCGCCCCCCCTAGTTAATGCCTTTTAGGGCTTCGCCCCCCGCGCCCCCAAGATTAATTGCCGTTTAGGGCTTCGCCCCCCTTAGCTAATGCCTTTTAGGGCTTCGCCCCTCCGCACCCTCATGATTAAATGCCGTCTAGGGCTTCGCCCCCATGATCAGTTGCCGATAAGGGCTTCGCCCCTCCACGTCCCCATGGTTAAATGCCGTCTAGGGCTTCGCCCCCATGATCAGTTGCCTTTTAGGGCTTCGCCCCTCCACGTCCCCATGGTTAATTGCCGTCTAGGGCTTCGCCCCCATGATCAATTGCCGATAAGGACTTCGCCCCTCCACGTCCCCATGGTTAAATGCCGTCTAGGGCTTCGCCCCCATGATCAGTTGCCTTTTAGGGCTTCGCCCCTCCGCGCCCCCATGATTAACTGCCGTTTAGGGCTTCGCCGCCCTTAACTAATGCCTTTTGGGGCTTCGCCCCTCCGCACCCTCATGATTAAATGCCGTCTAGGGCTTCGCCCCCATGATCAGTTGCCGATAAGGGCTTCGCCCCTCCGCGCCCCCATTATTAAATGCCGTTTAGGGCTTCGCCCCCCTTAGTTAATGCCTTTTAGGGCTTTGCCCCTCCGCGCCCCCATTATTAAATGCCGTTTAGGGCTTCGCCCCCCATAATTAATGCCTTTTGGGGCTTCGCCCCTCCGCACCCTCATGATTAAATGCCGCCTAGGGCTTCGCCCCCCTTAGTTAATGCCTATTAGGGCTTCGCCCCTCCGCGCCCCCATGATTAAATGCCGTCAAGGGCTTCGCCCCCATGATCAGTTGCCGTTTAGGGCTTCGCCTCATAAGGCTGCGCCCCATGGGGCTTCGCCCCATGAGGCTGCGCCCCCTTGCGCCCCCTTCGGGGCCCCATGCGGCTAAGCTCCATAAGGCGGCGCCCCATAAGGCGGCACCCCTTAAGGCAGCGCCCCATAAGGCGACGCCCCATATGGCGGCGCCCCATAAGGCTGCGCCCCATAAGACAGCGCCCCATAAGGCTGCGCCCCATAAGGCGGCGCCCCATAAGGCAGCGCCCCATAAGGCGGCGCCCCATGAGGCTGCGCCCCCCTGCGCCCCCTTTGGGGCCCAATGAGACTGCACCCCCTTCGGGGCCCCATGAGGCTGCGCCCCCTTTGGGGCCCCATGGGGCTGCGCCCCATGAGGCTGCGCCCCCTTCGGGGCCGCATGCGGCTAAGCTCCATAAGGCGGCGCCCCATAAGACTGCGCCCCATAAGACAGCGCCCCATAAGGCTACGCCCCATGAGGCTGCGCCCCCCTGCGCCCCCTTCGGGGCCCCATGAGGCTGCACCCCCTTGCGCCCCCTTCGGGGCCCCATGTGGCTAAGCTCCATAAGGCGGCGCCCCATAAGGCGGCGCCCCATAAGGCTGCGCCCCTAAGGCTGCGCCCCATAAGACAGCGCCCCATAAGGCTGCGCCCCATAAGGTTGCGCCCCATAAGGCTGCGGCCGATAAGGCTGTGCCCCATAAAGCTGCGCCCCCTTTTGAGCCCTATGGGGCTGCGCCCCATGAGGCTGCGCCCTCCGGGCCCCCTTCGGGGCCCCACGGGGCTGCGCCCCTTGTGGCGCCCCTGGCGGGGCCCCATGAAGCTACTCGCGAAACGAATAAAACAAATCGGCGCCCATGGATCGAAAAAAAAAAAAAATCGAATCACGTGTTCGATGACGTCACCGATCTACGGACGACGACGACCAAGGATATTTACATACATACAAAGTCTCTTTCCAAATTATAGATTAGACTAGCTGTATTACCCGGCTTCGCTCAGTGTTTATAATATAAACCGCTTAAACATGACTAAGCTAATTTAATTAAAAAAAAAAAAAATTAAAAAAAAATTTAAAAATTAAAAAAAAAAATAAAAAAAAAATAAAAAAAAAATCAAAAAAAATAAAATAAAAGAAAATAAAAAAAAAATAAAAAAAAAATAAAAAAAAAATTTTTTAAAAAATCAAAAAAAAAAATCAAAATTTTTTTTTGCCTTCTAGGGCTTCGCCCTCGGCGCCCCCCTGAGCCTTTGCCTTCTAGGGCTTCGCCCCTCCACGCCCCATGAGCAATTGCCGTTTAGGGCTTCGCCCCCCTTAGTTAATGCCTTTTAGGGCTTCGCCCCTCCGCACCCCCATGATTAAATGCCGTCTAGGGCTTCGCCCCCCTTAGTTAATGCCTTTTAGGGCTTCGCCCCCCGCGCCCCCAAGATTAATTGCCGTTTAGGGCTTCGCCCCCCTTAGTTAATGCCTTTTAGGGCTTCGCCCCTCCGCGCCCCCATGATTAAATGCCGTCTAAGGCTTCGCTCCCATGATCAGTTGCCTTTTAGGGCTTCGCCCCCCACGCCCCCAAGATTAATTGTCGTTTAGGGCTTCGCCCCCCTTAGTTAATGCCTTTTAGGGCTTCGCCCCTCCGCGCCCCCATGATTAAATGCCGTCTAAGGCTTCGCCCCCATGATCAGTTGCCTTTTAGGGCTTCGCCCCCCGCGCCCCCAAGATTAATTGCCGTTTAGGGCTTCGCCCCCCTTAGTTAATGCCTTTTAGGGCTTCGCCCCTCCGCGCCCCCATGATTAAATGCCGTCTAAGGCTTCGCCCCCATGATCAGTTGCCTTTTAGGGCTTCGCCCCCCGCGCCCCCAAGATTAATTGCCGTTTAGGGCTTCGCCCCCCTTAGTTAATGCCTTTTAGGGCTTCGCCCCTCCGCGCCCCCATGATTAAATGCCGTCTAAGGCTTCGCCCCCATGATCAGTTGCCTTTTAGGGCTTCGCCCCTCCGCGCCCCCATGATTAATTGCCGTCTAGGGCTTCGCCCCCCTTAGTTAATGCCTATTAGGGCTTGCGCCCCATGAGGCTGGGCCCCCCGGGCCCCCTTCGGGGCCCCACGGGGCTGCGCCCCTTGTGGCGCCCCCTTTTGAGCCCCATGGGGCTGCGCCCCATGAGGCTGGGCCCCCCGGGCCCCCATTCGGGGCCCCACGGGGCTGCGCCCCTTGTGGCGCCCCCTTTTGAGCCCCATGGGGCTGCGCCCCATGAGGCTGGGCCCCCCGGGCCCCCTTCGGGGCCCCACGGGGCTGCGCCCCATGTGGCGCCCCCTTTTGAGCCCCATGGGGCTGCGCCCCATGAGGCTGCGCCCCATGAGGCTGGGCCCCCCCGGGGCCCCACGGGGCTGCGCCCCTCGTGGCGCCCCCTTTTGAGCCCCATGGGGCTGCGCCCCATGAGGCTGGGCCCCCCGGGCCCCCTTCGGGGCCCCACGGGGCTGCGCCCCTTGTGGCGCCCCCTTTTGAGCCCCATGAGGCTGGGCCCCCCCGGGGCCCCACGGGGCTGCGCCCCTCGTGGCGCCCCCTTTTGAGCCCCATGGGACTGCGCCCCTTGTGGCGCCCCCTTTTGAGCCCCATGGGGCTGCGCCCCATGAGGCTGGGGCCCCACGGGGCTGCGCCCCTTGTGGCGCCCCTGGCGGGGCCCCATGAAGCTACTCGCCTTGCGCCCCCGCGGGGGTGAATCCATTGAAACGAAAAAAACAAATCGGCGCCCATGGATCGAAAAAAAAAAAATCGAATCACGTGTTCGATGACGTCACCGATCTACGGACGACGACGACGAAAACGACGAAAACGACGAAGACCAAGGATATTTACATACATACAAAGTCTCTTTCCAAATTATAGATTAGAAGATAGATATAAGTCACTGAATTACGAGACAAATCGCTCGAGAATGAATTACGAGACAAACTCGCAAATCAATGAGACATCTATCAAATTGTACACTAACTTATTTATTGCACATTAATCAATCACAAATTATAGGTGATGACATATTGTATATAGGAAGGATTTTAGCCAATTTTCACCGGGAACCATTTCAACAATGAAATCAGAGAAAATTGGCAAACTCTGATCCAGGTCACAAATCCAGGTCTGACCAACAGCATACTCAGAAGCCTGGCCCTGGGATCGAACTCGGCACCTCAAGACGCTAAGCAGAAGTTTGACGACCGAGCTATGCTGCTGGCTACGAACAAGTTCTAGTCATTATGCACTTGTCAAGGATTGTAGGAGAAGTTATCTCCGAGCAAACAGTGCCGGTTTTTACGGTCTGGCAGTAACCGACTCAATAGATGAGGTGTATTTTGCACACAAAACGAACAAGTTTTCTCCGGCAATAAATATTTGATGACAAGTAAACGTGCAAGCGGAACGACTCACATTGCCGACACGGTATGGTATAAGAAACGGAACAAATAAAAACTACGCTATACGTATTTCAGAACGAGAGCTCGTTGCTTGGAGCGTATTGCCAGATTTTAAAATCCCATAAACATGTGTATGTATGTATGTATATGTAGGGATGGGTATCCCAAACAGTTTTCTGATATTTATTGTAAAAATTTAACTTTTCGGTCGTTTGAGGGTTGCGGATTTTCGGGTTAGATTAGCGGCAAGGGGCGATACAATAATAATAATACGGGCGCGCACGTTCGTTTCAGCATTTTATCTTTCGTTTACAGTTGTACATATGCGAATTTTGAATACTATATTTATTTATGACGATAAGCTTCGTGTGCCATTGTATATTTGATATGTAAATATGTGTTCGGTCGAAACGTTTAATCCCTTTTTATATTTTTCATGTGTTGTAATATATGTTCCTATATGTATTTGTTTAAGTACAGCCTTGATTTTAAGATTGATGTATGACGAAGCGTTTTTTCAAGTGTGTACTCGTTTATCGTAATTTATTGATATTGCTTGTAATTAGTTGTGAGAAACGATATCGTTTTAATGTCTGCTTTAATTGTTGTGACGGTTCGAGAGGTTTGGTTAGTTACGGTCTATACAAAGCGTTGATTGTCAATTAGAGGTACGCAATGTTGATGCAATTATATCGAGCAAATACGTTCAATAGCGGCGTAGTAAATATTTGAAAAATTGTTAATGAACGTGATTCCAATTATTATTTTTTTTGGTCAGAGATTGCCAACTTTTTTCAATACAAGTTATACTACACATAAAAAATCAATTAAGAAGAGGTTTTTTTTTTTTTGATTTTTAAATGATTTTTATTATTACGAAATTATGTTCACTATACATCTTATATCTATTTTAATAGCTACTGATCTACTGATCATTTTCTATTTTACAATTTTAATTTAATTTTGTTAGTAATCATAGTATTATATTATTCTAATGTTAATGTATAGCATAATAGAAAAAAGAGCTCAAAAACCTATTTACAATTCTTATAAATGCTCATAATACATCTAATACATAATATTAATTAAAGACTCTCTAAAGTCGATGACCTAAAGCAGATTGTGTTTAGGTAATCTATGTTTATACCTGAAGGGTATAGACATTTTATTGTAATCACCGAGACATTTAACAAGTGTGTTAGTATGGTTATTAGTGATTCTGTTATACATAGAATCTACTGGTAAGTTTGTTAGTAATGTCTATAACAAACGAAATATTATTCATGGCATGCAGTTTTTTCAAGTTAGTACATATATATGGGTGTATTATAAATTATTTTTAAATAAGAGGTTAGCATGTGCTACCCGTGACTGAAAGGCTTGGATTTGAGAATCATACATTATATTATTTCACGTATGTATATGTTACAGTCGTAGTGTATTTTCAGTTGTAATATATTTCATTTGACGTTTTAGGTAATTCATATTCGAATACAATTCAATTATTAAATTATATCAAATACACTTTCAACAATGTCCGCCAGTTGTAATATAACAGTTGAGTTTTCTCAGCTCTGAGGCTTTTACGAATGCTTTTGAATTCAATAATGCGTTAATATTTGCTAGATATTATGAATAACATTAATAAGAACCGCATTACGATAACTCTAAAAATGCATTCAAAACAAAAATGTTACTTTCCAAATCAATTTACACTAGTTGAGTGACGTTTTCACGAAAACCTTACCTCTCCATCTTACCTGGTACCAACTTATAGTTGAACTGTATTTTCAGTTGTAATATATTTTGAACAGTTGGAATATAATTCGCCATATGAATCAACTTCCACAAGGCTCTAACCTAGGGCCCTTGTTATTCAATTTATTTGTAAATGATATTAGTAATAAACTGGTCTATTGTCGTTTCTCACTATACGCTGATGATTTAAAGCTCTATTTGAGTCTCGATTCTGAACGTTCTTGTGAGCTTTTACAAGATGATCTTAATGCTCTTCATGATTGGTCGTTAACCAACTGTTTGCCTCTTAATGTCTCCAAGTGCAAGGTTATGTGTTACTCCAGATCCAGATCCACCCCCCGATCGTACCTTTCCATATCTTGTTGGTAACTTTTTATTGAACTGGATTGATTCAACTGTTGATCTTGGGGTTGCATTCCAGAGTGACCTAAATTTCTCTGTTCGTATCGACTCTGTGTGTTCCTCTGCCTCACGAATGCTTGGGTTTGTCTTTCGTAATTCTCGACACTACCATAATCCCGCTGTTTTGAGATTGCTGTACAATGCTGTAGTTAGGAGTATCATGGCATACGCCTCTATGATCTGGAATCCTTACACTAAGTCTCTATCTGTGAAGCTAGAACTTGTCCAAAGACGATTTCTAAGACTGCTTTATAAGGAGCAATATGGAATTTACCCATACTTGTTTCCTTCAAAATTCGTCATGGGTATGGTCGGCTACACTTCTCTTGACCACAGGAGGAGTGTTGCCGTCATCAAGTTCTTGTTTTCCATATTTAGAGGATGTATCTCCTGTTCGTCTATCCTGGCTGAGTTGGGCCTTCATGCTCCAGAGAGTGTGATATGAACCCGCCATCGTCCCCTGTTTCACACTCCTTTGGCTAGAACTGTGGCATTTAGTTATTCTCCCATTCCTCGCGGCCTCCGTTTCTTAAATTCACTGGATGGTGCCATTGACATTTGTCACGTTTCTCTTCATTATCTGCACCACTTCCTAAGTTATGGAGGTCGCGACCACTTAGAAAGGTCGAGTTAGTGTTTTTAATTATGATTTCATGTTTGATTTAGTTATCCTTTCCTTATTTAATTTGTATATTTGTATATATAATTTCTTATTTAACTTGTATTTTTTCCTTTTGTACTTCTTAATCTTTTTAGCACACTCGTTGCTTTGGAGCAATCTGTTAGACGAGTGTGCTTGATTAATTGATTTTGTAAAATAAAATAAAACTTACGTAGGTTAGAAGGAATATATTCCAACTAGTCAAAATATATTACAACTGAAAATACACCTCAACTTTATCGTAGGTACCGGGTTAGATGGAATATATTCCAACTAGCCAAAATATATTACAACCAAAACATACAATTCAACTGTAACATATATATTTCTGCAATCCTGCTAGGCAGATTTTGATATTTATGGCGATAGTTTCTATCAGTGTTTGTTTGATAATTCATCTGATTTAATTATTAAAACGGTTCCTCATAAATTGGCTACCTAATCTCTAATTGTCACCACTGTCTGATTGGATATAGTTTCAAATCTATATATTGTCTAAATTACTAACACATACATACACGTTTGACCATAAAAGTGTAAAAACACTTAAACATATGCATGCCTAGGTAGACTCCAGCTGTGAATGGATGTGTCTTCGTGTTATTCGTACAATTTTATTATTTCAACAAGTTTTTCCTACATTTCTTCAAATATTGGAATCACCGTTATCGATCACTGTCAAACCAGTGTATGTCAATCACAGTCAAGATTAAAATATCACCAACAACACTCCAGGAGGTGAGTTTTGGCCTGGATTGCGATAACATATATTGAGTGGCTATCGCTTTTTTACTGATTCTTAGGTATCGCTTTGGGGCAACCTGTTTTGGCACTAATATTTAAATAAATAAAATATAATTTAATTATAGAAATTTGCTAATGGAAAGTTGAAGACATATCAGATGGTTTTATACCCGGATTGGAAAAACTACAAACAACTATTCCAAGCTCCCCCTCGTTATTATATGTATGTATACATGAATAATTGCCAGCAGTGGTAGCTCAATGGTAGTGTGTATGTTTAGCACCAAGTGGTCAGTGGGTTCGATCCGCTATACTGCTGGTTAGATTTCGTTTCTTATCAGAGTTTGCCAATTTTATCTGATCATTGTTGAAATGGTTCCTCAAAATTGGCAAAAACTCATCTTTCCTGTTGTCACAAATCTTCTGTATTTATTGTATGTAAAATTTGTAAAAATTATGCACAATTCTAAATCCATAGATGTCTCAATGGATTAATTATGTAATTAATTAATTTATTAATTGTTATTTCGTGTTCTTTATATTGCTGTCGGTTCCCTCATCACTGAGGATCGTGACTATGATGTGCGGTCAACCAGCTGCCTCCATTCAGTTCTAAATTCGGCCAGGCGAAGACTTGCTACCGTGGAAGCGCCCGTCGCTGCAGATACTTGGTCAGTCCAGCGTGCGGGGGATCTGCCTCTGGCTCTTCTGCCTTCGACGCTACCAACCACAACCAACCGCTCCAGGCTCTCCTCACCTCTTCGTGCAATGTGGCCGAAGAACTGCAATATACGTTTCAGGCATATTGTTGACAATCTATCCTTGATTTTCAATTCTTCAAGAATAGACACATTCGTGCGTTTGTCGGTCCAAGGCACGCGCAGTAGCCGTCTCCAGGACCACATCTCGAAGGCATCGATTCTCCGTCTATCCGCCGCCTTCATGGTCCACGTCTCGACACCATAAAGGCAGACAGAAAAAACGAGACTCTTCACGAGACGGATTTTGACAGCAGTTGTAATGGCTCTATTCTTCCAAATCTTCGTTAGTTGTGACATTGCCGATTTTGCTAATGTAATCCGGCGCCGTATTTCCAATTCGCTGCCGCCGTTGTTAGATATGAGTGACCCCAGATAGACAAAATTATCAACCACATCTATACCGTTTAAAGCTGAGTTGTTGTTTTGCAGCTGTTGGTGACGGTCAATTATCATAATTTTTGTTTTGGAGCGGTTTATCTGGAGGCCAAGCACATTACTCTCTGTCTCAACACGACGGATCAGTTCGGCCATTTCTTCATGATTATTAGCTATGAGCGTTGTGTCATCCGCATACCGAAGATTGGATAGTTTTTTTCCACCAATGGACACTCCATCCTTCCAACCATCCAGTGCTCTACGCATTATATACTCTCCATATATATTAAATAGGTCTGGAGATAATATACACCCTTGCCTTACTCCACGTTGTACTCGAAAATTTGTCGAGTTTAGCGAATTGATTCGAACTACTGCATTGTTATCATTATACAAGTTATGTATTATTTTTACAAGATGCATGGGGACTCCCATGTCCAGTAGAACTTTCCACAGATAGTCCCAGTTCACAAAGTCAAAAGCTTTTTTATAGTCTATAAAACAAAGAACGGCTGGAGTTTGAAACTCCCGACATTTTTCAATGAGTTGACGTATATTCAGTATTTGTTCCCTCGTCCCTTTGCCTTTTACAAACCCTGCTTGTTCGTTCGGTATTTGCCATCCAAGGTAACTGCTCAAACGATCTTTAATTATATACAGCAATACTTTACTAGAGTGCGATATTAAGGCTAAGGTCCTGTAATTCTCGCATTTTTTTGTAGATCCTTTCTTGTGTAAGGGAATGAATATTGAATTGACCCAATCTTTCGGCCATACTCCGTTTACCCAGATCTTGTTGCACATATTACATAGCGCCTTTATCGCAGTTTCACCAAGCTCTTTCAGAAGTTCAGCTTGTATACCATCGCTGCCAGGAGACTTTTTACATTTCAGTTTCTTTATGGCATTTACAACTTCAGATGTCAAGATGTCAGGCTCCCTGACATCATCAATTAGGGAAACAATTGAGGTCGACGAACTACCACTGTACAATTCCGAACAGTATTCTTTCCATCGGTTGAGTATCACATCAATATCTGTAAGCGTGTTTCCAAATTGATCATCTATTGTCCAAGTTTTGGGTGAAAATTTTTGAGTGACGATTTTTACTTTGTGAAAAATATCCCTTGCCTGATTCTTTAATGCGTGTTTTTCTATCTCCTCACATATGTCATTTATATATTTAGCTTTATCCCGCCTACAACTCTTTTGAATATCTTTATGTAATATTGCATACCTTTCAAGATATTCTGTCGATGTTATGCCAGTTTTTTTAAGTCTTTTACGTTCTTTTATCTTAACCCAAGTTGAATCAGAGATAAAAGACTTACGATGTTCATTTTGCGGTGTTTAATGTTTTCTGGCATACCGAATTATGAGATCTTTAAAAATTTTCCAAGACTCTTCTACATCTACATTAGGATTTATTTGGAATTCTGCATCTTTTTCTCTGATTACATTGCCAAAATTAATTACATCATCATTGGTGAGTTTAATTGCTTTATTTTGATGTCTTTTAATCATTTTCAATTTCAGTCGAAATTTAGCAACAAGTAAGTTATGGTCCGATCCGCAATCTGCACCTGGATATGTTTTGACGTTATGTATCGATGATTTCCATCTAGAATTTATTAATACATAATCGATTTGGTTGCGGTGACGATCCCCAGGAGATATCCAAGTGTACAATCGCCTAGGATGATGTTGAAACCAAGTATTCATAATGGACATTTTATTTTCAATGCAGAAACTTATAAGTTTCTCTCCTCTCTCATTTTGAATACCCAATCCATATTTACCTACTATGTTATCAATGTTGCTATTATTACCGACTTTGGCATTAAAATCACCAAGAATGATGGTCATTTCTTTGTTTGAGATATTTGACAATGTATCGAGTAGTGAAGCATAGAACGCATTTATTTTAATATCTTCGGCATCTGCAGTAGGAGCATATATTTGAAGGATGTTGAGTTTATACGGATGCGTGTTGAGTTTTAAGTGTATAAGTCTGTCGCTTATGGGGTTGTAGCCAATTAGTGCACTGGTTAATTTAGATGCTAAGATCACCGCGACACCGCTATGTGACGAATCTTGGTTACCAGAAAAATATATCGTATTTCCATTTGAAGTTTTATAATGGCCGTTGTTCTTCCAGTGCGTTTCCGAGATTCCGAGTATATCTAGCCCATGACTGTACATCTCTTTCTCAACAACCAGTGTTTTCCCAGGATTCAGGAGTCCTCTAACGTTCCAAGTACCTATTTTGGATTTGTTCCGTAAAGTTTCTCCAGTCGCATATTTTCCACATGATGCCTGGTGAGTCACATGCATGTGGCCAGTAGCCAATTTCACACCGTGAGACCTGGAACCTCGAAGGCGCCGGGTGTCAGCCGGAGAGTCAGACTTCTTCACACTTTTATTTTTGTACATCATAGTTATCTTGGGAGAATACTGCAGTGGATTCCCACTTCCTTCTACAGCGCAGTAAATGTTTTGACATCTTATACTGGCAGAGCTGCTGCCCACTACCAGGGATTTATTATAGAGTTTCCTTCTCTGTCAAAGATGATACGGTACCTTTGAAAACCGGGTTGTGCTTTTGTTAAGCGGCGGCACTTACTCGCCGCTGACCTGAGACCGTCATAGTGTTGTGTGACATTTTATAGAGTGAAACTTACCACGGATTCACTCATCACCACTCTTATCTCAGCGCTCCTTGTCCAGGACCACCATGTCGCCATGGCAGTTGACTACAAGAGTCGTTCCCCTATCTGCAACTTGGGGACCTGAGCGGTTGCATGGAGCTCTGCTCTGAGCTTAATAATTACTCTGTGCGGACGGACGTGTGTTTCCATTTATGATATATTTACATATATTGACAGTTTATTCACAATCATAATATTTATTAAATTAGTACCAAACATTAACGTTAACGTTGAGTACAAGTATCCAATATTAAATATTAAATTATCAAAACTAAATATTAAATAATTCAACACTCAATATTAAATAATCAATTATGAAATAATTCAACACTCAACATTAAATAATCAATTATGAAATAATTCAACATTAAATATCAAACCATTCACTCAATATTAAATATGAAATAATTCAACGTTAAATATTATCAATACTATCATTAATAAATCAATCGACGTTAATAGTAAATTATTATCAAAAGAAATGTGATCGAAATTATGTGGGTAATTATGTAAATATGAAAATATTATAAATTTAAATTCCATTTAAAAAATATGAAATCAAGCATAGGTAATGATTCTGAATATGTACTAACTTGCGAGGCGCCAGAAGAGCTACATACTCATCCCAGCACCTCCTCTTTAGCTCCAATTTAACACAAAATTCTACATACTTATCGGGAACAACACACAAACACACGTCCGCACCGAGCTCGCTCAACCGCGAAGTGTTCTTTAGCTTCTCGAAATACCGTGATTTATGTAATAATAAAATACTGCATTGTTTGTAATTAATTGTCCAGGAAGGCGCATTGGGGCCTTCTTGTCAAGCCTTCCTGGTATATGTATATCTACATATGTAAAAAAAAATATATATATTTTTAAAAAATCGACCGTGAATTTTACAACAGATGTAAAACTAGCATACGCAAAATTCACATACATAAATACATTATGTTTTTGTAGAAGCCTACAAGCAGATAACAATAATAATAACGAACGTTTAATGTTTCGATAATAACGAACGTTTAATGTTTCGATAATAACGAACGTTTAATGTTTCGTAAATATATTTACTCAATAACATATTTTTATATGTTCAGAAAAAAAATTATAACTTTTTCCAGTGTCCTCGATACAAGTTTGGGCTACGTTGCAAAACAATATTTTTTCTGTTTCGTTTACTGTTTTGAAAGCACTAACTTGAATTGGTGAATCGTTTGAAATGTTCAATGCCACTGGCCGTTTTATAACGCTCGCATTTGTTATAATTACCAAGCGACCGCTTTCGCTATACACACAATTCAAAATAACTTTTTAATTGAAAATGGTCCAGTGACTTTGTATTCCATTACACAAGGAACAAATCCGATATGAAAACTCGCCAAATATAAATTGAAAAATAAAAATTTGCCAGCACAAAATTCGCCGCACCGCCCGGTCGCTATCAACGACGATATTTCACCTGCTCTAATGCGATCGTAAAGGGAGTGAGGCGTTTGGCAAACGATAGATCTCCTACCTTCCGAAATTATTTATTAAATCTGAATACATTTAAGGTCAGGGGATACTCGAGGTGATGGCGAATGGTACGGTCGGAGATGTGGTGGTCGGGATACCGCACGGGATTTGGTGGAGTTTTACGAAAACTCGACGCGCTAAGCCTAATGTTTGCTTTCAACCCTTAATACCTTATTCAAATATTTATTTGCTTTAATACCGAAAAACGATACAATATTCACGTGAACATGGGATAAGATTACTACTCCTGCCAACCTGTCCGCATTTTATTCCGGCAGATTCTGTTTGGGACTACCTGGTCTGTGGGGTGTATTTCTCAACCATAAATTATATTTATGTATATTCTTTTCAAAGTTAAGACGTGAACGTACTGAATCGTCCGGTATGGAAGTGCTCGTGGTTTCCAGCTGGGAAGGGTGCTATTTCAGATCATTGTTAATTCGTACGATCTTATTATTTCAAATTTCCCCTACAATTTCTTCAAATATAGGAATCACTTTCAAACCAAATGTCAATACATAGATAAAATATCTTAATAAAACAGCTTAAGCATGGTGAATCTAATAGTAAATATTTATTTGTTTTTTTATTAAATTTATATGAATCGAAAAAAAATAATATTCAACCGATCGAATCGTTGCCATAGAAACTGAATTGTTTTCGATTCCCAACCAAAAATACTTGCATACATTCATACATATGTATATATGTATATAAAAAGTCTCTTTCGAAATTATATTTCAAGCTATGCCAGCAGCATAGCTCGGTAGTTAAGCTTCTGCTTAGCGTCAAGAAGGTGCCGGGTTCAATCCCTGAATGAAAATGAATTTTTCAGAGTATGCAGTTGGTCAGACCTGGATTTGTGACTCCAGGTTGATCGTTTCCTATCAGAGTTTGCCAATTTTCTCTGATTTCATTGTTGAAACGGTTCCCGGAAAGAAAAAATTGGCTATAAATCCTTCCTACCTACTATGTCACCACTATTTGAAGTTTGATTGATGTACAATAAAATGTATGTACAATTCATAGATGTCTCGTTAATTTGCGAGTTTTTCAGTGTCTCGCAATTTATTTATTTATTTATTCTAAACAGACCATTGTGGCATAACAGGAATTCCTAAAGCGCCACAATGGTCAAAAAATATAACACAAAAAAAAACAAAATAACAATTAAACATAAACATAAATACATCCATACATAAACATAAAAAATAGCATTTAATAATAACAGATAAAGTAAAAATATCAAATAAAATATAGCATAAGGAATGCCTTGCACCTACAGCCAGTTTCAATAAATATGTAAGAAACAACTACAAACACAAAAAATCCCTGTAAGGCCCAAATGGAAGAGAGTTAATCAAAATTTCACTCATAAATCACAATCAATCATGAAAACAATGATGAGCGCAGACTACCAGATAAATGGGTTAGAGTAATTTCCGACAATTTACGCTCACTAAGGTTGAAAATATCACATTCAGTCTCGGCAGCAACGATTTCATTAAGAAGTCGGATAGCTCTTGGAATAGGAGCCATTCGAAAAAGGACTGTGCGGGCAGGAGGTACAGCCAGCAAATGATGATGTCTACCACGCACATAGTGATTAGGGACATAAAGTCCCAATTGCTCCAGCAACAACGGGCATGACGTATTACCACGTAAGAGCAGGAGAACGAAACGAATTAATGAGAAGTTTCTCCGAAGTTCAAGGGAATTATACCCAAGCATGCCCAAAAGGAAAGGAGTGGGGTAGAGATATGGGCAATACCCATATTCTTTCCTATATAGGAAACGAAGAAATGCTTTTTGCACTTTCTCAATCATCAGAGAGTAATTTGCTTCATGCGGATTCCACACAATCGCATTATACTCTAGCTTACTTCTCACAAGCGAATTGAAAAGCAAGCGAGAAGACAAAGGATTGGAGAATAATCTTGCATATCTCAAAACAAATCCAAGTCGACGAAAGGAAACGTCAGCGACTTTCTTGATATGGTTGTGAAAGGTGAGCTGAGGATCAAAAGTGATACCCAAATCGACAATAGATTCCACACGCTTCAACAAGACGGATCTAATGGAATATCCGTTTAACGACTTGTAATAAAAATGCTGCATTTGTATTTGTAATTGTAATTTGTAATTGTCCAGGAAGGCGCATTGGGATTTACCTGTAAGGCCTTCCTGGTATATGTGTAAATAAATAAATAAATAAATATATTAGATGTATTATCTGGCCACATTGTCATATTTGGGTAACCTGTAATGTTTATTAAAATAAAAATTTGTTAGCTATTTCCCCTTTTTTCAGTAAAATATCAAAGCCATCCAAAGAATGGAAGCGGTTCAAAATCAAATGATAAATTTTTGACGAGCAGGAATTTCATGGAACTAACTGAATAAATCTAATAAAAAGCTTCTAAAAACACGTACTGCGTATGATTCTATGTGTCTGTGTCTTTAGGGCTATTTACGCATCAAAAGAAAATAATTACATGTCTGTATTATTTGTGATTTGAATCCTTTTTCGAAGACTATCAAATTTAGTATACAATACGCAATGACACAGATTGTTCAAGTGATTCTACTAGAATTAGAGACCCGTGTATTTGAAGGGGTCTACGTTATTGAAAAGGTTAAGAATGAACGCTTAAGAGGACACGTAAGAGGGATGGATGTATTTTAGTGTGTAGGTTTGTCGGCGGGGAACCACGTAGTCTGGTTATTGCGGGGCCCACTATTGCTTGTGGGAACTTTTGTCTTATGAAAGTTTTCCAATAACTCGAACAAGTCGTAAACTCTCGTGATATATTATATGAAGGCTTTAATTCCCGACCGCTTAGCGAAGCGGTGGGGTTGGGGCACTAAGGGAGGGCATTCCTTCCCCTTTGATAGCCCCTCACGTTGTATTATTTACACATTAACGCGAATGATATACGCGTTACCGCTAGGTTGAACCGCGCTAATTAATCGCCCTTCCAATTTCAAAATGAAAACCCACCCCCAATAAAATAATGTAAAAATGCCATTCAAAGTGCCGACGATTCGTGGTGATTGTGGGGGAAAAATGATGCGGAATTAATGTCGGTGAAAGTCAACAAAGGGAAAGTTTAAGTCGACTACTTTGTAAGAGTGTGTTTATGGGTTGGAAAAAGAATTGTTTAAAGCTAATGTACTGATTGTGTTATTTGCTAAACTAAGTATTTTTTAAGACGAGTGTCATTCAGATAAGGATTTTCGCCGTCGTTAATGTTAGTAGTTTAGACTCTTTTGGGTTTAATTTATGTATTTATTAACATTTCTTTTATTTTTAAAAGTATGACAAGGAGAATGGAAAATAATTTATATTGATACTAAAATTTTAGTCAAATTAAATATACAGCTTATGTAAATATAACATACTTTTAATAAAATATATTGCGTTTAAAAATATTTAAAAATACTGGTGGCCTGTAATGTGTACGTTTATTCTGCTTTTCCGAGATTCTAGATATATCGAATTAAAGTCATTTTTAAGAATTTGTAAATATAGCTAAACAGAAAGTGTTTTTGGAACTGAAAATAAGGCTTCCTCCACTTTCAAATATAACGGCTCATATACAATATGTATATATAAAACATATTGTTCCATACGCAGTTTATTTGTAGTTTTATTTATAAACATATAAAATAAATAAAAATAGAATTTTGTAATATGATATACATAAATTTTAGTTAACAAGTAAAAATATAAATTAATCAAATATATTGAATTTCCAAATGTAATAAATAAAAATGGAAATTTGTTATATGATATACATAAGTTTTAGTTGACAAGTAAAACAGAAATTAATCAAATATATTGAATTTCCAAATGTAATAAATAAAAATAGAATTTTGTAATATGATATAAATAAATTTTAGTTAACAACTAAAAATAGATATTAATCAAATATATTGAATTTCCAAATGTAATATTATGTATGTATGTACATACAATATTCCCCTACTACATCAATAATTTATGTACTTCTACCTTTTTAACATCGACTATTTTTACTAGCCTCTTCTTAGCTCGCTTTCGATTTTTTCGTCTGACGAAATTTGGGTTCTTATCCGATCGTTTTCAAACTTTGCCATTTTGTCCGATTTGGTCATTAGATGTAAATATTTACATACATATGTACATACGTAAAGTAAAATTAATTGTGCGATAAAAATACCAAGTAGAGTATACATATGTATGTATGGCCAGGAAGGCACATTGGGTTTACCTGTTCGGCCTTCCTGGTATAAGTTAAATAAAAATAAAATAAAATATTCATACACCGTTGATTCTAAAATATTAAATTAAAATCAAATGGAAATCAGTTCGAATAATTTTCGGGCGCTTCTTATTTTTGTATAATATTATCAAATTTATAAATCACATTAGCCATGTTTTACCGGTTTATATAACAAGTACTGAGCGAAACCGGGTAAAACCACTAGTACACAATAAGAAAATAATTTTTAAAAAATAAAAAAATCACATCTTTGAGACATATGTCAATCATATGTAATTAGTTATACAAATCACCAACCTTTCGATACTTAGATTTTTTATATTTAAACATTCTCATGGGTTGTATCTATGTAGCTTACTGTAGACTTAATAAATTATAATGTTGGTAAAATTATAAATTATAATTTGGTTTCGTATAAATTATAAATTATAATTTATAATTTTAAAATTATAAATTGGTTGGTTTTAAATAATAAATTATAAAACAAAATCGAAAGAATACTGAATGACTAATTGTCGTCAAATATCGCTTTTCACCGGTTCATTAGCGTCCAAAGGTGTTCTGAAGTAAAAATCAAATTAATTACGACACCCTTTCAGTCAATACGACTCCTCCCACCCACCCAGCCCCCATCTACTCACCCACGCAATAAAATAAGAACGAATCGCTCGACAAAAGCGCTGATGACCTTACCCAGGCCCGCTTTGTTGCCAAAGTAGACCAATTTGTCAATGAATCAATGAGTGGGCGAAGACGAAGAATAGGAGGTTCGTCGCTCTTTTCTTCCCGTTTGCAAGTTTGGGATCGAACCTTTGTACCCTAGACATTCCTTTTTATTTCAGTATCATCCCGCTCCCTTCCCCCCCGAAAGGGAATCCCAGCATTAACGAGCGGACACTTGGTCGACGTCCGTTTGTAAACTAATGGATCCGGCATAGGAACAATTGATTAAGCAAATGGTACGGGGGGCGCGTGCTTTAAGGGTTATTGCGCGCTTTTCTCCGATCGCGGGTAATTACCCGGCTTTGGATGTGTTTTGTAGCGATTATCAGGCGACCGTTCAAATTCGAACTAATCCTTCGCGAACTAATCGACCTTTTTTGTCGTTTCGTATACAAGAAATAACAGTAAAATCAAATGTCTGGGCTTTCCAATACACACAGGTAGGGCGGAACAATTAGAAAGATTCGTGAATTGAAAGTCAATACTATAGAAATATTTCATAGAAAAATGTTTAGTTTGAATCCATCTAGAAATTTCCAACAAAATCAACAGATAACACTAAAGAAAGTACAAATATTTTCTTGACATCCATTGGAGCCAAGGTTTCAAACACATGTTAAACTGAAACCGTAACAGATCCGCCCTTTTGCATTGAATTCACTCGGTTAATAAAATTTAAAATACAATTCACAGTTAAAATATAAACTTTGACTTTGTTACTTCACCAGTTAGCTGCCATTCGCGAAATATTTTAAATATTAGTTGAACATGCAGAAATGATGACTCGCGGGTGAGTCGCTGGCATACATAGGGTTAATTAAATTTCGCTTCAACCAAAAAGGTGTTTCCAAGTATTCTATGCTAATTACCTTCATAGCATTCCAAAAACACTATCCCATTTCCGTTCCCATTTTTCGGCAATTTTTTTTTTCACAGTAATCTTCCCGGACAAATTGTGAAAGTTCCATCGTGATCGGTTCAGTGGTTTAGGAGCCCATTCCAGACACACACACAGACATTCAATTTAATATACATACATATATAGAAGATTACAATAATATACCTCGCAGATTTTGAATTATTTTAACTTAAAACACACATTTATGATGCTTTTCCAGCACAAGGAGGCAAATGTTAGTAACCATCGAGTGATATTATATTCAAAAATGACTTTGTAATATATTTAGTACTATTCTGTGTATATAATTTGTTTTTATTTACGTTTTAACTAAACGTATAGCTCACTACAATACGGCTTTGGCTTAAATCATTATGCGCAAGATACATATATCCATATATGTAGATACTTTAATGTATTTCCTTCGTATTTATAAATGCTAATTTCGATTGTTTGACAATTCAAGCAGGTTGATTACATTGTTTTACATACGCGTCTGTTATACCTCCGACACAGGTTAAAAGCGAAAGTGTTATCTGGTTTAAATGGCGTCACGATAGGTACACCCACCCTTCGTATAACGAGGTTGACAGTATCTGCCAGCCCTGACAAAGGACACCGTTGTTCGGACCGAAACGTCAATGCGAGATTACCACAAAAAGGGCGAGTCAAACCCTCGAAATAAATTGCATTTTATTTTTTTATTTTTTTTAATACAAAATACTTCTACGGCGTACTTCATACAAAGCGTACATGTACTTACATGTGTATGTATGTATTATATGAGGTATGTACGTGTACTCTCTTGAAAAGTGATTTTGCATGAAAGTTTATGTAAAACGATTTTTCTCACCTTGCTAGGTGGCGACGCTTTTAGAAGAGCAGCTATTCATTCAAGACGAAAATTCATTTTACGAAAAATTTTCTCGCTAGATTTAAAAACGATCCGTTATACTAAAACATATTGTTCTCATTTTGAAAGTAAACTTCATATGAACCGCTTATTTTTAAAGTATGAAAAATAAATTCACTTCACACGTACTTCAAATGAAAAACTGTTTTTTTTTTTTCAATATATCTAATATATAATTTGGAAAGAGACTTTGTATGTATGTATGTATGTATCCTTTGTTCGTTGGGATCCATGACGTCATCCTACAAATAATTCGATTTTTTTCTATTCAAAGGATAAGTCCCCAGGAGCAAAGGTGCCGAGGGCAAAACCCTAGGGGGCGGAGCCCTTGGGGGCGCAGACGCCAGGGGCGAAGCCCTAGGGGATGTAGACGCTGGGGGCGAAGCCGCGGGGGGGTAGCTGCGGGGGGGTAGCTGCGGGGGCGCAGGCGCCGGATTCTGTTATACATATAATTTCGTATACATATAATTTTCTATAAGAAACTTACTATATAATATGTTTGTTTGTTCGTGACAGTCAATTTAATAAAAAAAAAACAAATATGTATTCAAATAAATTTAATAAAATGTTTTCTATTAGATTAGTCATGTTTAAGCGGTTTATATTACAAATACCGAGCGAAGCTGGGTAATACAGCTAGTATTCAATAAATACAAAATGTTCTGCATAGCCTTAAAATAATGATTAATCTTATTTATAACATTTTGTCTCAGTTTTATTATATCACTAGTGGGTTTACCTGGTATTTGTTATATAAACCGCTTAAACATGGCTAATCTAATAGTAAACATAATATAAATAGTAATCTAATAGTTTTTATCATATTAATTTGAATTGAAAAAAAAAATTAAAACAGCCAATCCGAAATGAATAACACACAACGAATGGATTTTTTTTATATACATACTTATGGAATCGAAACTGAAATTGAAACTGGGAATTGGAACTTAAATCGGAGTTAGAAATTGGAAATCCGAGCCGTTATTGAAAAAGTAATTCAGATTTGGAACTTACACAGCAATCCGGAACTGGAACTAAAAAAGGAATCTGGATCCAGAACTGAAATCAAAACCGGGAATCGGAATTGAAATCGAAAGCCGAATCGATATTGTCGTCACGGAATCTATGAACGTAACGCCAAATCTTACATATATACATACATACAACCTTACAAAGCCTCTTTCGAAATTATATATTAGATTTATAACAAAGTCTTTGTGGTTTTTTTTAGTTCAATTGTAAGGATTTTTAGAAAAAACACAAATCTCACAATAAATTGCTAATATAGCCTAAGTAAAAAGTGGAATGTTAGTAATTTTTTTTTGTTTTTGTTTTTCTTATATATATTTAATCCAATAAAAGCAAATACAAACATCTGTGTCAACAGAAAACACACTAGAGACATGACAAATTTTCAAAAAATTGTCAAATAAGAGAAAACTGATTTATATTTATATGATTGAAGTATCACTGAGGGAACGCGCCAACCAAAAAGGACGCTATTCACAAGTGACTAAATCGAATAAATCTACGGTTTAATATCTATAAATAAATGAAAATAGCATTTTACAGACAAAAAATTAATTAATAATTAATAACCATTAGTTGATTAAAAAACATATAATAATTTCATTAAATTACATTTTAATACAACTTGAATTTATCAATAAAACATAATTTTTAAAATGAAAAATCTTCAGTAGTGATAAGAGAGATATATGTACATATATAATAATATTTCTCATACATTTAATGCCTTATGAAAGTAAGTGTGTACACATAAATTTGGATCTTTATGATCAGAGATAGCATAAAATTTCGGACGTATCATGTCCTAATATTTTTCAGTAAGCAATAAACCAACCCTTTTACATTGTCAAAACAATGAAAAACAAACGTATTCCACATCCCAAAAAAAAAAAAAACCGGCCCATATAATCCAAAAAAATAAACATACTACACATAAACGTTTCAAAGATAATGCGATCCATACTCGTTCGACATTAATCGCATATTGAACCTCGTCTTATCTTTCGCGTGTACGTAGATGGGTAGATACGTTGCTCGTATAATATATCGTTAAGTTTTCCCTTGTCAAAGAAAATCCGACGTTTTCTACGTGGAAAAGGTTAACCGTTTTACAAGAGAGGCTTCTCTTCTCGAGCTTTATACAGTTTCGGCGAGACCTTATTCAAGGATCATTTCTCCGACGGTTCACGATAAGAACCTGTCTGCAAGTATTTGCCACGTGTCCCTTATAATCAGAATTCGATATTCTTTCTTGTCCCTCATACATATTTATATATTATGTCGAATTGACTCATCCTGGTGCTATTTTTCATCGCACCGTTTCCGGTGTGAAGTTGTGTGTGTTTGGTAAAGTACGCAGCTACATTTCCGATTTTAGGCATTTACCGCATTTATGAGGGGCTGGCAACACCGCAAGACCATATCTGACGAGATTAGATTATCGCCAGGAGCGTCCCAAGACGCGCATTTCGTAAGGGATGAGCGGAGATTTGAACGCACGAATCGTGCCGACGGCTCATAAGATCCAATGGGGTGACCAAATACTGTTGGAATTTTAAATTGTATTTTTAATTTCACCCGACTTACAGCTGTGGATTGCTATACAAATGTATGAAAAGTGTAATCATTTATTGTTGGTATGTGAAATATAATAACTGCTGAAGAATTCTGGATCACAATTTTTTTTCATTTCAATTATATGTGAAAATTTGAATTTATTGCTGCGGCATATGTACATACATCCGTCTACTATATTAACATACATGTATGTATGTAATTATAATATACATAGTACATTCAAACATACATTTGCAACAAAGAAACTGTAGTAAGTGTTTCATGCCTATTACTATTTAGTTAGTCTATATACCCTCCAGGTATAAACACACATTACCTAAACACAATCTGCTTTAGATCGACGACTTTAGAGAGTTTTTAATTAATATTATGTATTAGATATATTATGAGCATTTATAAGAATTGTAAATAGGCTTTTGAGCTTTTTTTTCCTATTATGCTGTACATTAATAGTGGAATAATATAATACTTTGATTATTAACAAAATCAAATTAATATTTTAAAATAGAAAATGATTAGTAGATCAGTAGCTATTACAATAGATATTAAAAATCAAAATCAATACTATTTAGTTGTATCTAGATCTATATACATACATACATACATACATATATTTACGAGATTTCCTTTCTTATGATATCTTTTTGGTCTTTCTCGTTTCTCTTATAACTAACAAATATTATTTCACTCATATATACTTTTTTTATTTCATACATATGTACATATGTACATATGTATGTACATACATTTCCATCATTAGTGCCTTGACAGGCTAGGATATTTATACACAAGTACTAACAATTCCAATTTTATATAGAATACAATATATTAGTCGCTATATTTGAAAGTGGCGGAAGTCCAATTTTCCGTTCCAAAAATATTATTTATCATCCATAGTACATGTCCTAGTCAGCTTAATTAATAGCCCCTGTGAAAAACGGTTACACGACAATTGGTGCAAGTCCAAAATGTTCAACGACAAAATGTACCCGAAAATTAGTGCACTGACAAAATGTACCCGCGACAAAATGTACCCGCGACAAAATGTACCCGCGACAAAATGTACCCGCGACAAAATGTTTAAGCGACAAAATGTTCAAAAAAGTTCAAAATGTTCAACCGTATCCAATATTTTCTTATTTAAATTGAAAAAAAAAAACTTTCTGAGCGTGTGAACTGCAGATTACATTGCATTAGTTTATATGGCAGGGCTTCTCAACCGTCTCCAAAATTTTCTTTATTTCAAATGAATAATCTACTTTTCATCGTACACATCGCGGGCGTTATTAAATTAGTATGAATGACAGGGGCTCTCAACCGTATCCAATTTTTTCTTATTTAAATTGAAAAAAAAAAACTTTCTAAGCGTATGAACTCCAGATTACATTGCATTAGTTTATATGGCAGGGCTTATCAACCGTCTCCAAAATTTACTTTATTTCAAATGAATAATTTACTTTTTATCGTACACATCGCGGGCGTTATTAAATTAGTATAAATGACAAGGGTTCTCAACCGTATCCAATATTTACGTATTAAAATTGAAAAAAAAAACTTTCTAAGCGTATGAACTGCAGATTACATTGAATTAGTTTATATGGCAGGGCTTCTCAACCGTCTCCAAAATTTTCTTTATTTCAAATGAATAATTTACTTTTTATCGTACACATCGCAGGCGTTATTAAATGAGTATGAATGACAGGGGTTCTCAACCGTATCCAATATTTACGTATTTAAATTGAAAAAAAAAACTTTCTAAGCGTATGAACTGCAGATTATATTGCATTAGTTTATATGGCAGGGCTTATCAACCGTCTCCAAAATTTACTTTATTTCAAATGAATTAACCCATTTGTCTTTTTACATATTTTCGTCCATTTGTGTAGACAATTCATCTGTCAATCATAGAACTAATTTCAAAATATATTATTGTTTTGCCATCTCTATTCAACGCGCGTGATTTTTTTTACATTTACATTTTAATTGTCTTTTACATGTCAAAATTAAATTTTGTATGCAACCCTTACGCATAATAGTTAGTTGTAAATGATGCAATATTAATGTGAAACATAAAGGAGGTATGTAAAAATAATTTTAGCTGTAAATTTCTAATGTCTGCCTTTTTTACATACCTCCTTTTTTCTACAATACAATGTCCGATTCATACATTTGTTTTTTGCTAAACACTAAGTAAAATCTCTCCATCGTTAATCCGAATAGTCGTAATTCGAGACTTGACTGTAAAATAATACATTAAATTTATCTAAATTAATATTTGATATTCTTGCCTTATAATTGTATAATGAAATATTAAGTTTAAAAAAAACTTTCATTATACATATAGCTTGCGAATGTACACTAGAAGACTTATTTGCAGAAGAAATAAAATAATTGCATTTTTAAACAAAATTTTGGAAAAAAATTATGTGAATTTGATTTAGAGACGCCGTAAAGGTCACATTCAATGTTAAAACTCGAAGTACACGTGACCGCTGGCTGGGAACTGTTTTATCAAAATAAAACGTGGCGATCAACGTTTATTTATTTATATATTATCTTAGCTATCAAGCTAATTTTAAAAATACATTTAATTACTTAACTCTAAATAACTCTAAAATTTATAATTATCTTATATGTACTGTCCCTCACAGAGGTGCGAAGAAGAGGTGTTAAACTAATTCAATGACATACGCTTAAAAAGTAATTTTTTCAATTTAAATAAGTAAACATTGGATACGGTTTAGAACCCCTGACATTTAAACTAATTCATTGACATCTGCAATACGCATAAAAACATTTTTTTTTTCAATTTATATAAGAAAAAATTGGATACGGTTGAGAACCCCTGTCATTCATACTAATTTAATAACGCCCGCGATGTGTACGATAAAAAGTAAATTATTCATTTGAAATAAAGTAAATTTTGGAGACGGTTGAGAAGCCCTGCCATATAAACTAATGCAATGTAATCTGCAGTTCATACGCTCGGAAAGTTTTTTTTTTCAATTTAAATACGTAAATATTGGATACGGTTGAGAACCCCTGTCATTTATACTAATTTAATAACGCCCGCGATGTGTACGATAAAAAGTAAATTATTCATTTGAAATAAAGTAAATTTTGGAGACGGTTGAGAAGCCCTGCCATATAAACTAATGCAATGTAATCTGCAGTTCATACGCTCGGAAAGTTTTTTTTTTTCAATTTAAATACGTAAATATTGGATACGGTTGAGAACCCCTGACATTTATACTAATTCAATGACATCTTAAAATGATATTCAATGAGTCACAATGACATTCGCTTAAAATGTAATTGTTCAATTTAAATAAGTATATGTTGGTACGGTTGAGAACACCTTTAATTTATAATAATTTAATAACATCCGCGATCTATACGATAAAAAGTACCATATACATCGATAAATATAATACAATAAAAAGTTACTTTTGCCATTAAAATAGGATAATTTAGGATTTTTGAACATTTTGAACATTTTTGAACATTTTGTCGCTTAAACATTTTGTCGCGGGTACATTTTGTCGCGGGTACATTTTGTCGCGGGTACATTTTGTCAGTGCACTAATTTTCGGGTACATTTTGTCGTTGAACATTTTGGCCTTGCACCAATTGTCGCGTCCCCGTGAAAAACAGTTGACACTGTTTTTCTATGTAATTATGTATTTTTCCATGTAATAACCAGCAGCGTGGACTAGTGGTTAGCATATGTATATTTTTTCGAACATAGTGGTCACGGGTTCAAGTTCCACTGATTGCTGCTGGCCAGACCTTGGTTTGTGACTCAAGGTCAATCGTTTTCTATCAAAGTTTGCCAATTTATTCAGATTTTCATTTAAACGGTTCCAACAAATTGGCAACCTTTACCCATTTCTCGCAATTTTCAGCATCTTGAATTTCGCTGATTCGTATTGAAATGCTGCAAATTTGTCTACAAATGTCTCGTGAATTCAGAACCTCAAAATTTGACGATTTATACAAAAATGATCCAAAAATGTAAGTTTATCAAAAAAGTATCCATAGATGTTTCTATGATGCTTTGTTACAATTATTATAAAAAAAATGTATAGCGATGTTTCTGATTGGCCAGGAAGGCGCATTGGAATTTTCCTGGTATATACATATGTATGTAAAATAGATAAATAAAAATAAATAAATGTTTCTATTAGTTACATCTATTACTTTTCTGAAAATATTAAGCAATTGCTTCCTTAATATAAAGTTTGAATGTAAGCCATTTAAATAATATGTATAAAATTCAACTCAAGTACTTATTTAGTACTACAGTAACGTGCAGAGAAATCGCATCACTTTCAATTGTTCGATGTTTTCGATTTTTTTTAATTACATGAAGCTATACACAAGTTTTTTTGGTTTTATTATTTGATTTCAATTATTTAACATGTTTTACGATTAAAAAAGATTATTTATATTTTTAAATTAAGGTGAGTTACGAATTTTAAAAAAACATGCAAAATAGGGCATTTTTCTTATATGTATTTCAAATGTCTCTAGCTAAAATAATATTACAGTATATATTTTTCTATGAATTAAAATACATAGGCAATGCACATATGACAACAATAAATAGTAATATAATAATTACTAGACAATCGTCTTGCTTCTATGATGGGATGGATACCTGCCAGCAGGGACAATACAACTTTTTTTAGTATGTCGTCCGAAATTTCTTCAAACCATACATTTTCAACAGTTTTTTTAACTCATAATTTGCCCCAGGGTGTTGTTTTTATTCCCTTTGCTTTATAATAGCCCATAAATATTCGATAGTTTGTAAGCCGGGACTATTGTCTGGTCATTTTAGTGATGAATATCTACTTTCTCTTTGTATTTTTTTAATTGTAAAAAAATAGCCGTCCAAACTTAATAAAACGCTATTAAATTTGTTTGATGATATCAATCACTTATTTTAAATACAATAAATATAATTTGTGCCCGATGATAATTTGCAAAATCAGCCTGAAATTTTGAAGTCGGTTGACTTTGAAAGATGTTGTTCAATAGAAGGCGGCGAAAATTCCCAAATTTTTTTCATAGTCTATAGTCTTCACTGTGCCATTGAAAAAACGTAGCACCCCCATGCCGTAATACGAAAAACACCCCCAAATCATTTGAAAGTGATGCGATTTCTCTGCACGTTACTGTATATATTCTAGTTTCACATTCAGACGCTCCAAATCCTTCGGTGAGCCGTACACAGATTAGCATAAAAAGTAGCAGATCACTGCACCCTGAAAGACCACCGACTTGAATATCTCTATAGTTTATCCATACATTATACAATATATGTACGTACATACTCAAATTTCGTTGCGATCCAACGCGTCCACTGTAATTCGAATAGAAGCCGGCGCCACAGAGAGCCCCATTTCCCGAGTCCCGCTCGAATTTTAGCCGAGCGTGGTCACCCCAGCCGCAGTCAATTAAATCCGCAGCTTCGCTCGAAGCGGGTGCATCCGCGCGAGTTGCATACTTATTACCCGACCGGCTAAACGACTCGCTTCGAATCAAAACGGCTTAATTGCACTTCACGTCGCAACTGCCGACTACCATATCGGCTTTGAATGCAGTATACAAGTGCATACATTTCAAATGCAATATATTTTATTTCAGGTCTTTTATATGTATGTACATACGTGTCCGAGCCGGATTCCGCGCTAAACTAACCAACCGTGTACAAAAATCGAGAGACCATGTATGGTAAATAAACATACGTAGCTCGGAACCTGATGCATACGTGTAGAAATGGTTCGATGGTTATTATTAGTCACAAAACGCTCGCCCAAAATTCACTAAAATCTCTATAACGGAACATCTGGCAGCCGAAAAGACCATCATACTAACGATAACTATCGTACTAACGAGAACTCGAGTGCTAAATATTCCGTATTCGCGATTTTCATGACAAAAATTGTCTTTTGGGCGATTGCCATGTGACTATTGACATTTGTCTGTTTGACTAATAATCTAATTACCGTGATTACCATGATTTTTAAATGCTTTTTATTATTACGAAATTATGTTCATAATACGTCTTATATCTATTTTAATAGCTACTGATCTACTGATCACTTTCTATTTTACAATTTAATTTAATTTGGTTAGTAATCGTAGTATTATATTATTATAATGTTAATGTACAGCATAATAGGAAAAAGAGCTCAAAAATCGATTTACAATTACCCCTATGATATTGAATATAGTCTATATACATACATATATAAAAAATAATGTTTATTAGTTTGTCTGTTTGTCTGTTTGTTTGTCTTTTTGCCTGTCACGTATGCGTTCCTATACCATTCAACTGATTGCGATCAAACCTACAAGAGTTATTGTGCGCATGTCCGCGATGGTTTCTGTAAAATCCCCCAAAACGGGAACGGAAACGGGAAAAACTTCAATGAGTGACATTGCATGGGAAATAATTTCAAATCAGTTCGCAACCTACGTTGTTAAGGTAAAATAAACAAACAATTGAATAATTGAAAAAGTGTTCGCTGCCTACGTTTTTCCGACAAATTATCATTACTTAAAATTATTAGGGACTTTATGTCCCTAATAATTATGTGCGTGGTAGACATCATCATTTAATGGTTGTACCTGCTGCTCGCACAGTTCTTTTTCGAATGGCTCCTATTCCAAGAGCTATTCGACTTCTCAATGAAATCGTTGCTGCTGTCCCTGAATGTGATATTTTCCACCTTGGGGAGCGTAGATTGTCGGATATTATCTTAACATATTTATCTGGTAACCTGCGCTCATCATTACTTTCTTAATTTGAATGTGATGAATGTGTGGAATCTTAATCTACTCTCTTCCATTTGGGCCTCGCTGTGATTTTATTTTTTATTCATATTTTGTTTTATATTATTTTATTTTTTCTTTCTCCTTTGTACATTTTTATATACTATTTTAATTTTGCTCAGTGTATACAAAGAATGGGATTTATGGATTTTATTTTTAATTTTTACACTTTTGTTATTTTTTTTTTTTTTCTCTCTGAATGATGTATTATTTTCCTTTTGTTACTTTTTTATTATTTTATTTTACCATGTTTTCTGCTTTTGCTTTTTTCCTTTATTTACAGTTTACTTGTTTTTATATCATGTTTTTATATCTTTTTCAAATGTAGGCCATTGTGGCGCATTAGGTTCTTCCTGTAATGCCACAATGGTCCAAAACTATTAAATAAATAAATAAATAAATTATGACCCTTTATAGGAACAATTTAAACGTCCGTTTTATAAAATAAAATAAATGTGCATTTTTATAAAAAAACAATTCCAGTTCCGGATTCATTTTTCAGTTCCGGATCCCGATTCCTTTTTCAGTTCCGGATCCAGATTCTTGTTTCAGTTCCGGATCCAGATTATTTTTTCAGTTCCGGATCCCGATTCCTTTTTCAGTTCCGGTTCCCGGTTTTTGCTCCAATTCCGGAACTGGATTCTTGTTTCATCATGTATCAATTTGTATCCGAAACCACCCGTTGAAATTTCAACGGGCACAACACTAGTTACAATTAATAAAAACACTATCCAATTTATTTATAGGTATATGATACCTACGCGTCAGCAATTCTCGAACTAAAGCGGTTGTCCAGATCCAAAGATATGTAATTACTAAATTTCAGAATTTCAAACTCAATCATCAATGGCTGTTACGACTAGTATAACGGTGAGTGGAATTGCATCCCGGATTCAATCCCCGATGTGTATAAATCGTCCATTATATTATAGTGCTACGTACCGTGCTTATCCAGGGCCGTCAATTGAATAATCGCAGCCCGAAACCGCGCCGGGGCCATTTGTCTGAAGCCGGCCGCTGTTAATCCGTCAGTTTCGGGGATATTACGTATTCGTACAACACCGACATGGACTCGGTAGTGCCGCGGGTAAGGGGTTAACGTCGAGGTGAGGGGATGGGGCTGCTATACAACATAACGATTCATTTTGGCAAACAAGACGTTGCCTTATCGCACGTCCAACTTCTAGCTGTATGATTGAACGGTGACCGGGGAATATGCCGGAACACTACCACCCCCTACCCCCTCCTCCATCCCTCTCCGACCATATAAATATCATAAAATGTATAATAAAATAAATGCGATTTAGTCGCTACACACTTCGTCTCTTGATATAATTTCGGATATAATATAAAAATATAATTTCCGCTATGGCAATATATAAAACTGTACGTGCGTAGAACGTTTGGACGCTCTCTTTAATGCGAATTCCGCTATAAAATAATATTAAATTGTATAAAGCTTCGCATTCCGTTGAAATTATATATCTTGTACATATATTGCACATTAACATTGATTACATTTTTAAAAAATCCGAGTTTTAATCTGTCGAAATTCTTTACAACGTATATTTGATTTTTAAATGCTTTTTATTATTACTAAATTATGTTCACAATAATTATATCTATTTTAATAGCTGCTGATCTACTGATAATTTTTTGTTTTACAATTTTTTTTCGTTAGTAATTATAGTATTATATTATTTTAATGTTAATGTACAGCATAATCGAAAAAAGAGCGCAAAAACCTATTTACAATTCTTATAAATTCTCATTATAAATTTTATACATAATATTAACTAAAGACTCTTTAAAGTCGACCATCTAAAGCAGATTAAGTAATCTGTGTTTATTTATACCTGAAGGGTATAGACATTTTGTTGTAATCACCCAAACTCTTCAAAAGTGTCTTAGAATGGTATGTATGTATGTATATATATATATATATATATATATATATATATATATATATATATATATATATATATATATATATATATAAATATTATAGTACGTACATTAGTATATTGTCTAATTTCTTGATATCTTTCATTTCTCTAGAAAAATCAATTCTCATTTAATTTCTAAAAAAATTCTCGATAAAATCGCCAATACACCACTATCACATTACATTATATCACAACTATATTTTTTTAAGACCCAACAATATAGCTAGTGATTACGTTAATGCTAACTACTGAAAGCTTCCGGGTTCAAGCCGTGGGTTGACCTCGACCGAACAGAATTTATTCCAGTATTTCTGCAGTGCTGTGGTCAGACTCCAAGTCGATCATTTCCTATCAGAATTTGCCAATTTATCTGATTTCATTGTCAAAACGGTTCCTCCATTGTTTAGAGGCTTAAAAACATCACTCCCACTATGTCACCACTATTTGAATACAATTTATATACAACTTTCAATCCATAATTAATGAATTAATCTCGTTAATCTCGAGTTTTTCGAAATTCAGTGATTTACATAAAAAAATTGCTGCAATGTTTGTAATTGGCTAGGAAGGCGCATTGGGGTTTACCTTTTTGCCTTCCTGATATATGTGTGTACATATCTAAACATAAAATGTCATTGAAATTAATGATATTTTTTGTATTGAATTCATTTACAGCACACTTTCGATTTACAAAACATTTAAAAAGTGACCAAATCGATAGGGTAAATCTCCCTATTGAATATACATAGTCTGAAATCTATTGATAGGTGCAAATCGCATTGTACTGATCGGTAAAATGGTACGAAATGATGCAACCTTTAAATTTCAAAAAAATAAAAGCACAATCATATCCACATAGTGGTACCCGGAGGAATGCACTGAATAGTGGCGCAGTTTCAATAAATCCTAATATTCAAAGGCGCTCAGGAAAAACTTGCGCAACATGATTCCACAGAAAAGGTTAGGAACCCTTGGATAACATACAAATACCCCTTAACGCTTTTTTGTGGAATTCTATTGCGTTAGTTTTTCTTGAGCATCTTTGAAAGTTTGGATGTCTCGAGAGTGCGGCTCTCTCAAGTGAATTTATCCGATCACCCCACATTGTAACATTGGATATGAACGTTTTCATTATTTTTAAATTGAAGTAACTTTTCTAATGCTTATACACTATTGAATAACTTAACCGGCTTTGTATTTGCAATCGAACATAAATAACCGTATATCTGAATTTTCATGCATAATTATGTACATATTATATTTTTGCTTACATTTTATCTTATATTTTCTGAATTAATGTGAAATCTTTTAAAATGTATAATATATAGTCGAGGAAAGGATTGTGCTTTCACGTGTACAACATGTAACCTTTGAACTGATAATAGCTCCGCTGAGAATTAGGCCTTTGAAAGTGTTTTATATGTACTGTAACGACGCTTAACAATAATGTTCGCACAAAAGTGCTCCTTTTCAAACCGCTTTTACTTATTCCGCAAACATTTTTAATTAGTAATTCTGTAAATCTGCAGCATTTTCATCACAATGCGCATTGTCCGCATTGTAATGCGGCTAAAAGCAAAAATGTAGTGAGAAAACATCATAATTATGGCAAATTGTATACGAGAATAGCGCTTACTCGAGACACAACAGGGTGAAAGCACGCCATTAAGCTTTTATCCGACGGCGGATAATAATTACCACCCCTCCCCCCCTGCTTTCTTGAGTAATTAAAGCATATAGAAGGAGATGGGGTTCGGCGGATGGGGGCTGGGGGGTTGGTCAGAGCTATTGACCCTTAGGACGGCCGTACACCCTTGAAAGTTTCGTAAACCGCAATTAACCGTAGACCGGCCATTTCGTTTAACGTTTCATAGCTAATACCCATCGTAAACATAAATACTACGAATGATTTACAAAGCCTTCCATTGTACCACAGTCTGCTGAAACATTTTAAACACGGTATCCAATTATTCACAAATTAGATATATGTATTTTAAACATGTGTTCAATTACATATACCTTCGGTTTTAAGCAAATCCGCACGGGAAAGTTTTACGAAATGTGTTTGTTTGGACATAGTATCTTTTGGGTAATCTATTTATATATTATATGTACAAATTTATATATTTACGTTTATCCACCATGCAAGCTACAGCTTTCTAATTATTATAGTATACAGCATATACCTAGTGGTACCTAAACTTATATATGTATTAGCCTTTTTAAGGTTTTTGTGTATGGACTATCATCCTTTTATGTACCATACCTTTTATGTATCAACAACGATGAATTTTGTCGGCTAGTATATATGATAAAAGAAAAATTATTCATACTCTTCAATTGTGTCACTTATGTATTACGATCGTGGAAACCTTTATTGATACGTTGTTTCATTTGACATTAAAATAAAAATGATACAAATATTTATTAAAGAAGTCAAATATCCATCTACTTCTTGTTTCTTCCACGCCATCATACATAACTATTTTCTCCTCTTATTGTGATCGGTGCGCTCCGTTTTACCAACTTGCAATATTTCGAGACTCGTTTTTTCAATTTTTCGTCTCCTTAAGCAGGAGTTTGTATATTGTATACAAAAAGGTTTTTTTATACATTTACTAGCTGAACCCGGCATACGTTGCAATGTCACAATAACGCATGCAATTCCCATTCCCATTGCCATTCCCATTCCCGTTCTCGTTCCCATTCCCGTTCCCGTTCTCGTTCCCGTTCTCATTCCCGTTCCCATTTGTCGTAAAAACACAGGCAGCGAACACATTTGAAATTATCCAAATATTTGTTTATTTTACCCTAAAAACGCAGTTCGCGACGCGAAAACATTTGAAATTATTGCGTTGCAATTTCACTCATTCCCATTTTTCCCGTTTCCGTTCCCGTTCTTGGCCGATTTTTTTTTTACAGTTAGCTTTTCAGACATGCATAGAATAAATCCTGAAAGTTCCATCGTAATCGGTTCAGTAGTTTAGGAGCCTATTCGAGACAGACAGACAGACAAACATAATATATTTAATATACGAGACATATTGTATGTATTCATTAATAGATTTTTAAGCTTTTAACACACCTTAAAACGTTAAATATTACAAAAAAACTTTTAAAATCAATTTTTGCTATATATGTATTTTAATAGTTTATCTAGTAAAATAAGTATTTCACTATGTAAAACATTTTCGTGTATGTAATTTGTATATATTTTATGTATACAAACTCGACAACGAAATACACTGAAAAAGTTGGGAAGACGAGTCTTGAGATATTTCAAGTTGGTGGAACGAGGTAGTAACAAAGTGCGGATCTGAAGATAATCTATGTATACCATATAAATTACCTTGAAAAGAAAAACCTGAATTATTCCAGCATCTACATAATTAGAATTTAATACAAATTCAAAATTGGACATGAAATGTTCGAGCATGAAGCCATCAATATGTATATACTATTTTTATCCAAAAATAAAAAAAGTACTAAATTATAAGTACAATTGCTGATATTATGTATATAACAAGTGACTTGAGTGAACGAAATCGTCGCATTGATTCACTTTTGTGACTCACGAGTGAAGTGAAGTGATCGTTTTTGCTGGATTTTCCCGTTGAACTTTTTGGAGGTTTTGAGCACTGGTAATAATTTTCAAGGTTGTTAAGTGCCGTGGAAAAGCACTCCCCCGGGCACTAATAGCTCTAATGCCCAACTCTCGAATAGAGTCTAGCTACGTAGAGCGGCTAAGTGGCAGTTTATCCATGCAGATTTCGACCCGCTCTCCCACTTGACCCTTAAACCGCGAGAAGCTGAAGTGTCGCACGCTTCTGGATCAACCTCCAATCCCCTCCCCTCATATCATCCCCCATTTTCACTCGTTCCCGTAGCATCTAAAACACCAATAGTCAAACAAGAGAGTGTGGGTGTCGCTTGTTTGCTCTGCGCTCGCGTCCTCGCTGCAGCGTGAAACTTTTATTTGCCTCAAGCATTGAAACCTTCTTCCGCTGGGACAGTGCGAAACCTTGTTTGAACAGATCGCTTGTTTTCCCGCTGTAACTAACCCGGACATATATCCTTCAGCAACTAAAAATATTGATGCAACAGCATAGTGGGAGATTTTTTTCAATTCAATATTATTAATGTATTTTTAATTTATGTAATACGTTTTTAAGTGTAAAGTGCTAGCTATTGCAGTGTATTAAACTTAGATAACAATACCTTTCATTAACGATAACTACGCTTATATTTCATTAGTGTTGTACCCGATGACATATCATCGCATGGGTGCTGGCATATTATGTTATTAAATTGAAAAACAATAAAAGAAAAGTGTCGGTCCTGTGTTCGAACCGCTCAAATTTTTTTCAAATGCCTTTTAAATATATTTATATTTAATTGTTTAATATGATAAAAAATGGTAAAAACCACCTACCTAACTATATATGTACATATAAACAATATAAAACACCGATAGAAAAATTGATTGATTAATTAAATAAATTTTCAATAGTTGGCGGTAAATTCTCAGAGATTTAGTGCCATCCATTTGCCAAGAGGAAACATTGGTATCGAGATTTTCAAGATTTTCAACATCTGGAAATTCGGCAATTTCTGTAGTAAAAAAAGGCTGCAATGTTTGTAATTGGCCAGGAAGGCGCATTTGGGTTTATCTGTTAGGCCGTTCTGGTATATATGTATAATTATAAAAAAAATACACATTTATTTGGGATAATATATTTTGAACGCCAGAATCGATCATTTTCCCGTCGGTAAAAAACGTCAAATTGAGGACATAAAAATATCATGCGCTACACAGAAACTGTTTCTACGTGACAATTTTTTGAGTACATTGAGTCATTGGTCGATTGCTTTATTTCTTAGACATGTTTTATTCCGGTCTCCGTGACGAGACAGAATGTTAAATTACAGAAAACGCAAATATCGGAAGGCAAAGATCGAAAATCGAAAGATCTTAAGTCGAAAGATCAAAAAAAAGGGTGCATGGTAAACGGTACATACTCACGTACATACTCACTTAATTTGCGCGAGCAGGATACAACAGGAACAAGAGGAACATGCTTTTCCTCCCGTATTCTGCGCGCGCACATTAATGCGGGAGGAAAAGCCTGTTCCTCTTGTTCCTGTTGTACCCTGCTCGCGCAAATTAAGTGAGTATGTACCGTTTACCATGCACCATTTTTTTTGATCTTTCGACTTAAGATCTTTCGATTCTCGATCTTTGCCTTCCGATATTTGTGTTTTCTGTAATTTAACAGTCTGTCTCGTCACGTAGACCCGTTTTATTCCTATCTTGCATCTATTAAATCCATCGTGCGATCGCATAATCTACCGTGAAATAACAATGACTACCTATTTTGTCGGAAATTTGCTCAATTACGTCAGACCGATAATTCACTCTCCATTAATTTACCGGACAGGTGATCGTGGAAAATTCAGATTTGTCCATAGAAAAAACTACATATTTTATATTTTCAAAAATTCAGATACAGGTACAAACTTTCAGAAAGAAAACATGTTACTAATAATTCAATTATTTTTACTTTTTATCTGGGAAAATTTGAGATTTCCATAAAATGTTCGTCGCTAACGAGCAAAAGTTTTTGGTCTTTTGTCGGGCATGAAATTGATCTTTTTCGCAAAAACGTTGAAATTCTTTAACATTTACATGGTTTTTAATGCTGTCAACAAATAGGAATAAACAATTGTGGAAATTTTCTGACTACCAACGACTTGCGAATAGGTACTATTGTACATATGTACATATGTGTTCAGGATATAGTGGACATTTCAATGCAAATGCGCATTTCGAAGCAGGCACATCGCATACGAATGGGGAAAACGGAGGCATTTTCCTGCATTCACATCTTTTTTATTTTCTCTTGTTCGCCTCTTTCGTCCTCTTTGATTCCCGATATCCTCGGGTCCGGCCGCTGCAGAACGTTAACCCATAACCCTCCTCAACGACATGCGGATATCGGGTGTATCAGGCTTACGTTCCTTTCAATATATCCTCCAAATACCAAACCCTCCTTTTCCCTTTGAATACATGCATAACAATAAACACTAAAACACTATATCCATCCCTCTTGGACCATTGCGTGATTGTACGTAGACAATTCTTCGACGGTATCCATTATTTATAGAAAATAGAATTTTTATATTATCTCAATAACATTTTGAACCTTATTACTATTATTAAAATTAATTCTCCCATATCCATTTGAACGTACATTTAAGTATTTTTTCCCATAGCATGTACAAACTGCATAGAATATGGTTAAAAATTTTTCGGACTAAGTTTCGCGATCGAATTCACTTGTTTATTATTCATAGACATTTGCCGAAATTGAATTAAGTGCGGGGAAACTATAGCGCTGTGTTTATGGGATATATTTATCTCACTCCCTATTCAAACTTGGGTAATAATATGGGTAGTAATTATTTTGCGAGAGTATCGACAGGTATCGTGAGAGCAGATCGCGTATCATTTCGCTGCAAAGTTAAGTCATTTAATATCGATTAAAATTAATTTGTAACGTATATCTAAGCGTCTTCACCGCCGACTTAAATTGCCATTAATTTGTCGAGACGAGACTGTATCGTGTTTCGCCTCAGTTCAAAATAAAACAAACCAACCCCAACTCACTTTGATTATTATCAAATCCGAAACCGTTGAGATCGGTTGGTAGATCTGAAAGATTTCAGATTCGATCCTTGATAATTGTATATAAACCGATATCGCTCGGATTATAAACCTCTCAACTATTTATACCCATTATATATAAAATATCAGAATTCACATGGATTTTGAAATATTTTATTTAGATTTTATTCAATGAACTTATTTTAACTCATTAAATCATCGTCTTTATATTTCTAATATAAAACGTCATAAAAATTTTATAAAATAAATAAAATCCTTAACGAAATACGTGTATAACTTCATTTTACGTGAGATGAATATTTTCTTAATGGTCAGTTCTCTAACTTTTTTATTTTAAAAATAAAAAAATCCATACAAGGATTAAGGTGCGGGCACGTGTTTTTTTAAGACGCCTAATCTATACTGTCGCGATTCAGATCAAAGCTCACCCCATGGAGTTATTTAAGTGATATTTTATCCTTATTTTGACATATGTACATATGTTAAACAGTGTTCGATATGAGCCCACTTTAGGGTCTATGAAGTCAACCAATAAAGCTCTCTACATGAGACCCCCCCCAACGAATTCAGTCTGAGACACCCTTTCGTTGGAGAACGAGATGGTTGTGATAGATAACAATGATGCCCATATTTCAATAAACGTAGAAAAAACTCATAGAAATAATTAGATCGTACCAATTAACAAAAATATGATACACGGCCATAACAGATGAAAACAGCTGTCCCATGCCATGCGATAAAATGTGTTCTTATCATTAAATCATTGAATTTCATACCGTGTACCTCAATTGGTTAATATCATTGGGTATATTATACATTTTTAAGTACTGGTTGGCATTGCCTACGATACTTGGCGTTGCTCGGGTGGATGAAAATTGGAAAATAAATCTTTCAAAGAGCTCCAACCCCTACTACATAATAACCATTAGCGCTCAAATTAAACTACCATATTTGATACGCCAAATTTGTTGTCCCCCAAGTTGAAAACTGTGGACTTGCATGGCCAAAAATCATTCATATATGTATACATTTTGTACAAACAAATAAACATTCATGTTTATAAAAATGTATATTTTATAATTAACTAGCTGAACCCGACATGCGTTTTAATGCCACAATAACGCATGCAATTCCCGTTCCCATTCCCGTCGCGTTCCCGTTCCCGTTTGCACTCTCGTTCCTGTTCACATTTGTCGCAAAAATGCAGGCAGCGAACACATTTGAAATTATTCATATTGATTGATTATTTTACCATCACAACGCAGGTCGCGACGCGAAAACATTTGAAATAATTACGTTGCAATAACACTTATTTCCGATTTTCCCGTTTCCGTTCCCGTTTTTTGTCGTTTTTTTTCACAGTAAGCTTTCCGGACATTCATACAACAAATTCTGAAAGTTCCATCGTAATCGATTGAATGGTTTAGGAGCCTATACGAGACAGACGGACATTCAATTTTATATATAACCAGCAGCGTGGTCTAGTGGTGAATGTTGAATTATTTCGTACTTGATGTTACGGGTTCGAGTCCCACTAAGTCTCGTTGTTGGCCAGACCTTGATTTATCGAGGTCGATCGTTTGTTATCGGAATTTTCCAATTTTTCTGATTTTCATTGAAACGGTTCCTGTAAAAATTGGCGTTTCCTTCCTTCCTATCCCAATTTTCTGTTGCAAACCTTTAGTTATTATTATATCTTAGGTTTCACCATATTTATCACCATAGATGTCTCTGTGGTTGTTTATCGAATAAAAATTCGTATTGTTACATGAAAGTTATTCATCGTTATTTATCGTATTAATACGATGTTTGTAATATCTGACCATAGATGTCAGATATTGTTTAGATTTACATGTATCTATGTAATAATTATGTGGACCAGGAAGGCGTATTTGGGGTTTACCTGTTAAGCCTTCCTGGTATATTGTATATATGTATGTAAAAATAAAATAACATATATATAGATAGATTTACGGAAATTCAAGTCATATACATATGTACATATGTATGCAATGACCTATACAAAATTTGGAATATACGAGACAACCATACAAACATTTATTTCAATGTGATATATATATTGCTGTCGGTTCCCTCATCACTGAGGATCGTGACTATGATGTGCGGTCAACCAGCTGCCTCCATTCAGTTCTAAATTCGGCCAGGCGAAGACTTGCTACCGTGGAAGCGCCCGTCGCTGCAGATACTTGGTCAGTCCAGCGTGCGGGGGATCTGCCTCTGGCTCTTCTGCCTTCGACGCTACCAACCACAACCAACCGCTCCAGGCTCTCCTCACCTCTTCGTGCAATGTGGCCGAAGAACTGCAATATACGTTTCAGGCATATTGTTGACAATCTATCCTTGATTTTCAATTCTTCAAGAATAGACACATTCGTGCGTTTGTCGGTCCAAGGCACGCGCAGTAGCCGTCTCCAGGACCACATCTCGAAGGCATCGATTCTCCGTCTATCCGCCGCCTTCATGGTCCACGTCTCGACACCATAAAGGCAGACAGAAAAAACGAGACTCTTCACGAGACGGATTTTGACAGCAGTTGTAATGGCTCTATTCTTCCAAATCTTCGTTAGTTGTGACATTGCCGATTTTGCTAATGTAATCCGGCGCCGTATTTCCAATTCGCTGCCACCGTTGTTAGATATGAGTGACCCCAGATAGACAAAATTATCAACCACATCTATACCGTTTAAAGCTGAGTTGTTGTTTTGCAGCTGTTGGTGACGGTCAATTATCATAATTTTTGTTTTGGGGCGGTTTATCTGGAGGCCAAGCACATTACTCTCTGTCTCAACACGACGGATCAGTTCGGCCATTTCTTCATGATTATTAGCTATGAGCGTTGTGTCATCCGCATACCGAAGATTGGATAGTTTTTTTCCACCAATGGACACTCCACCCTTCCAACCATCCAGTGCTCTACGCATTATATACTCTCCATATATATTAAATAGGTCTGGAGATAATATACACCCTTGCCTTACTCCACGTTGTACTCGAAAATTTGTCGAGTTTAGCGAATTGATTCGAACTACTGCATTGTTATCATTATACAAGTTATGTATTATCTTTACAAGATGCATGGGGACTCCCATGTCCAGTAGAACTTTCCACAGATAGTCCCAGTTCACAAAGTCAAAAGCTTTTTTATAGTCTATAAAACAAAGAACGGCTGGAGTTTGAAACTCCCGACATTTTTCAATGAGTTGACGTATATTCAGTATTTGTTCCCTCGTCCCTTTGCCTTTTACAAACCCTGCTTGTTCGTTCGGTATTTGCCATCCAAGGTAACTGCTCAAACGATCTTTAATTATATACAGCAATACTTTACTAGAGTGCGATATTAAGGCTAAGGTCCTGTAATTCTCGCATTTTTTTGTAGATCCTTTCTTGTGTAAGGGAATGAATATTGAATTGACCCAATCTTTCGGCCATACTCCGTTTACCCAGATCTTGTTGCACATATTACATAGCGCCTTTATCGCAGTTTCACCAAGCTCTTTCAGAAGTTCAGCTTGTATACCATCGCTGCCAGGAGACTTTTTACATTTCAGTTTCTTTATGGCATTTACAACTTCAGATGTCAAGATGTCAGGCTCCCTGACATCATCAATTAGGGAAACAATTGAGGTCGACGAACTACCACTGTACAATTCCGAACAGTATTCTTTCCATCGGTTGAGTATCACATCAATATCTGTAAGCGTGTTTCCAAATTGATCATCTATTGTCCAAGTTTTGGGTGAAAATTTTTGAGTGACGATTTTTACTTTGTGAAAAATATCCCTTGCCTGATTCTTTAATGCGTGTTTTTCTATCTCCTCACATATGTCATTTATATATTTAGCTTTATCCCGCCTACAACTCCTTTGAATATCTTTATGTAATATTGCATACCTTTCAAGATATTCTGTCGATGTTATGCCAGTTTGTTTAAGTCTTTTACGTTATTTTATCTTAACCCAAGTTGAATCAGAGATAAAAGACTTACGATGTTCATTTTGCGGTGTTTGATGTTTTCTGGCATACCGAATTATGAGATCTTTAAAAATTTTCCAAGACTCTTCTACATCTACATTAGGATTTATTTGGAATTCTGCATCTTTTTCTCTGATTACATTGCCAAAATTAATTACATCATCATTGGTGAGTTTAATTGCTTTATTTTGATGTCTTTTAATCATTTTCAATTTCAGTCGAAATTTAGCAACAAGTAAGTTATGGTCCGATCCGCAATCTGCACCTGGATATGTTTTGACGTTATGTATCGATGATTTCCATCTAGAATTTATTAATACATAATCGATTTGGTTGCGGTGACGATCCCCAGGAGATATCCAAGTGTACAATCGCCTAGGATGATGTTGAAACCAAGTATTCATAATGGACATTTTATTTTCAATGCAGAAACTTATAAGTTTCTCTCCTCTCTCATTTTGAATACCCAATCCATATTTACCTACTATGTTATCAATGTTGCTATTATTACCGACTTTGGCATTAAAATCACCAAGAATGATGGTCATTTCTTTGTTTGAGATATTTGACAATGTATCGAGTAGTGAAGCATAGAACGCATTTATTTTAATATCTTCGGCATCTGCAGTAGGAGCATATATTTGAAGGATGTTTAGTTTATACGGATGCGTGTTGAGTTTTAAGTGTATAAGTCTGTCACTTATGGGGTTGTAGCCAATTAGTGCACTGGTTAATTTAGATGCTAAGATCACCGCGACACCGCTATGTGACGAATCTTGGTTACCAGAAAAATATATCGTATTTCCATTTGAAGTTTTATAATGGCCGTTGTTCTTCCAGTGCGTTTCCGAGATTCCGAGTATATCTAGCCCATGACTGTACATCTCTTTCTCAACAACCAGTGTTTTCCCAGGATTCAGGAGTCCTCTAACGTTCCAGGTACCTATTTTGGATTTGTTCCGTAAAGTTTCTCCAGTCGCATATTTTCCACATGATGCCTGGTGAGTCACATGCATGTGGCCAGTAGCCAATTTCACACCGTGAGACCTGGAACCTCGAAGGCGCCGGGTGTCAGCCGGAGAGTCAGACTTCTTCACACTTTTATTTTTGTACATCATAGTTATCTTGGGAGAATACTGCAGTGGATTCCCACTTCCTTCTACAGCGCAGTAAATGTTTTGACATCTTATACTGGCAGAGCTGCTGCCCACTACCAGGGATTTATTATAGAGTTTCCTTCTCTGTCAAAGATGATACGGTACCTTTGAAAACCGGGTTGTGCTTTTGTTAAGCGGCGGCACTTACTCGCCGCTGACCTGAGACCGTCATAGTGTTGTGTGACATTTTATAGAGTGAAACTTACCACGGATTCACTCATCACCACTCTTATCTCAGCGCTCCTTGTCCAGGACCACCATGTCGCCATGGCAGTTGACTGCAAGAGTCGTTCCCCTATTTGCAACTTGGGGACCTGAGCGGTTGCATGGAGCTCTGCTCTGAGCTTATTAATTACTCCGTGCGGACGGACGTGTGTTTCCATTTATGATATATTTACATATATAGACAGTTTATTCACAATCATAATATTTATGAAATTAGTACCAAACAATAACGTTAACGTTGAGTACAAGTATCCAATATCAAATATTAAATTATCAAAACTAAATATTAAACAATTCAACACTCAATATTAAATAATCAATTATGAAATAATTCAACACTCAACATTAAATAATCAATTATGAAATAATTCAACATTAAATATCAAACCATTCACTCAATATTAAATATGAAATAATTCAACGTTAAATATTATCAATACTATCATTAATAAATCAATCGACGTTAATAGTAAATTATTATCAAAAGAAATGTGATCGAAATTATGTGGGTAATTATGTAAATATGAAAATATTATAAATTTAAATTCCATTTAAAAAATATGAAATCAAGCATAGGTAATGATTCTGAATATGTACTAACTTGCGAGGCGCCAGAAGAGCTACATACTCATCCCAGCACCTCCTCTTTAGCTCCAATTTAACACAAAATTCTACATACTTATCGGGAACAACACACAAACACACGTCCGCACCGAGCTCGCTCAACCCGCGAGTCAATGTGATATAATAGGCAGAAAATCAACTTTTAATTTATTAAAATAAATCAAAATACCAAAAATATTTAAAATTAATATAGTAATTGTTGAGATGGGGTTGTGATCAACCACGTGTCCGGCCGCATCCGGTCCAGACACGATGAAGATTGGTTGACCCACGTGATCTTGTGCAGGGACGTTCATGAAGCGTTCTCCGTCTCACGAGATGCACGCGTATGATGCAGATGAAGAATTTCGTCCTTCAAGGGGATAATGGTGGCTCAATCCTTACGCCGATTGCCGCGGGGACGCGACAATTGGTGCAAGGCCAAAATGTTCAACGACAAAATGTACCCGAAAATTAGTGCACTGACAAAATGTACCCGCGACAAAATGTTCAAAAATGTTCAAAATGTTCAAAAATCCTAAATTATCCTATTTTAATGGCAAAAGTAACTTTTTATTGTATTATATTTATCGATGTATATGGTACTTTTTATCGTATAGATCGCGGATGTTATTAAATTATTATAAATTAAAGGTGTTCTCAACCGTACCAACATATACTTATTTAAATTGAACAATTACATTTTAAGCGAATATCATTGTGACTCATTGAATATCATTTTAAGATGTCATTGAATTAGTATAAATGACAGGGGTTCCCAACCGTATCCAATATTTACGTATTTAAATTGAAAAAAAAAAACTTTCCGAGCGTATGAACTGCAGATTACATTGCATTAGTTTATATGGCAGGGCTTCTCAACCGTCTCCAAAATTTTCTTTATTTCAAATGAATAATTTACTTTTTATCGTGCACATCGCGGGCGTTATTAAATTAGTATAAATGACAGGGGTTCTCAACCGTATCCAATATTTACGTATTTAAATTGAAAAAAAAAACTTTCCGAGCGTATGAACTGCAGATTACATTGCATTAGTTTATATGGCAGGGCTTCTCAACCGTCTCCAAAATTTTCTTTATTTCAAATGAATAATTTACTTTTTATCGTACACATCGCGGGCGTTATTAAATTAGTATAAATGACAGGGGTTCTCAACCGTATCCAATATTTACGTATTAAAATTGAAAAAAAAAACTTTCTAAGCGTATGAACTGCAGATTACATTGAATTAGTTTATACGGCAGGGCTTATCAACCGTCTCCAAAATTAACTTTATTTCAAATGAATAATTTACTTTTTATCGTACACATCGCGGGCGTTATTAAATTAGTATAAATGACAGGGGTTCTCAACCGTATCCAATATTTACGTATTTAAATTGAAAAAAAAAACTTTTTAATCGTATTGGAGATGTCATTGTATTATATGTATATATATATAAATATATATATATATATATATATATATATATATATATATATATATATATATATATATACCACCAGCAGCATAAAACGGAACGCTTGTGAATTTTGCGACATACGTGTTTGTTCTAATCATCACTTCGTTATTTGTAAATTTATCTTAGTTATTTCTTCTGTATATTGGTAAAAAAACGTAATTCTCTTTAACTATGTACAAAATACAGTTATCTTGTATGTATGCAAAATAAAACAGACTAAGGTACAAAAAACCCGTAATATACCTGCTAAGGGTTCGCCTTTGTTCATTGTGCGTCAAATGCTTTCAAACATTGAAAAGATCAGCTGAGACCTTTTGCTGTATGATTGTTCTAAGGGTAATTATGGGTTTAATAGTTTTTATTTTATAAAATTGATGGATTTAATATTTAATTTTGAATTTTTAAATTAACAATATCGATTCTTCAGAAATTGGTCGCTGCAGGGATATTTCCGCCGAAAAAAAACTTTAATTGCTGCGTATTTGAAAGCGAAGAAGGTGTCCATGCGAAAAATTGCCAGAACAGAGTGTTTCGGTAAACACAGTTTCGATAATAACTCCGGAGTTTAGTTTTTGTACTAACTTCTCGGTTTTGGCTTGGAGACCTTGAAGGGCTTTCAAGAACTTCCACAGGTTTGGAAATTGGGCTCTAATTGTATAACCAACTTTCATATGGAAGCCTTCCACTTCGTTGTCCGTTTTTCCATAATTATGTAATATTCGGTCTCGAACATTCCATATGTCTATGGAAGCTACACGAGGTTCACGTCTGACATATGGCCAAATGCGCAAGTAACGGGTTGCTTTTTCCATCTGTCCCAAAGTACCTACAGAAAAATCCAGGAATTGGGATTATCTGAATTTTACGATAATCAGGAAAATGCAATTAAATTTAAAATGGTATTGGCATTAGCATTTGTTCCTCCAGAAAATGTAGTCGAAAGCTGGGAGGAACTCCTCCAAATTCTCAACCCATGGCTATTGGCACAAGAACGAGAAATCCAACAGAAGGTCGATGATTTCCTCATGTATTTTGAGGTTAATTACATTGGGAAAATTATTTTACCAACCCTAACTACATAAAAAATGTTAAGATTCCTAGAAAAAGATTTGGTCGAAGCATATGCGCTTCAATACTTCGAAGACAATAGGTTCTTTTGAGCTGAAAAATAAAATTCGATTTACAATCATTTTATTTTAACCATGCATTTTTTTTCTCAACGTGTGAATTTGATTAGCAAAAAGTTGAATTTGATTTACAAAGGAGTGAATACGTAATAAATAATAAATGTAATTATTTAAAAATTCATCATTATCAGTATATAATAAAAAGAAGACACTAGACATTTCCATGTTTTAATATTCATATAAATTATTGATATATTAATTATCTATTAACATATGTACAGTCCATCCTAAAATGCCAATGTAACACAAAACCGGACTACGGAATGACCTTAAAAACAAAATTAATTATGGTTGAAAATTATAATACATTGCTTGAAAGATAGTCTTCTTGATAAATATTGTGGTTCTAGCTTATTTGCCATAATTTTAAAGCCTATAAAATAATTTTTCGTAAACTGGTCAAGTACGGTTTGCATATTGCAATATAAGGTTTTTTCTATGTATATTCATTGAAGCTCAGGGTGCTGTTAGTGCTAAATTAAAAAGAACCAGGTCGGTGTTTAATTTTTACGACCCCCCCCCTCGGTTTTTTTTTACTAAAAAAAATTCGGGTGTGACCAACCCATGACTTTATCTATGTATTTGAGGAATATAAGAAGGTAACAAAACAAAATTCGATATTGAACTGATGACTATGATAGCGATACAAATTGAGCGCAAATGTATGGAAACTTGCACAAAACAAAAAAAGTTCTGCTTCCGGTTGTCAGATTTTGTTCAAATTTTTTTTATTACTAAAAATTACTATCAGTATTATACTCATTAAATATCAAGAAAATAAAAATAATTTTAAGTGTCAAAATAAAATAATGAAATATTGTTTTAAAAAAAAATACCACTTCCGGTTTACAAATTCTGACCAAAACCCTACCAGCTCTAAGTTAGTACATAAAGGATAGAAATATAAATTTTCAGCTTAATACGTTCAGGGGTGTGGACAGAGTAGTGGGCACAACATTTTCAACCTTTCTAAGAGAAAAAAACCCACTTCCGGTTTATAAAATTTAATAATTTTTTTTTCTTTTCATCACATTGCTACAAGAATTATACTTGATTTTTTTGTAACGAAAACACATGTTTAAGGGGTCGAAAAAAATAGTGGAAGAAAAATCGTACAAAAGTAAACTGCCACTTCCGGTTGACAGATACTTACTAAATTTTATATATAACTTGGTATTGTTAACTTGATAACCTTATTAGAACTTTATAATACCAGAGTAATTATAAATTAATTACATACATATATGTATATTTTTCTATAATAAATGTGATCGAGCTTATCAACTGTGAATAGCTAAAAATTATTATTCCATTGCTACAAACCGACGTTGAAGAGGACATTGAAGAGATTTCGAACCCACCATTTGCCTATTGTCCTAGGGTTTTACGCAAAGAAAAAAATGCATTCAATAGCCTCTAACATGAGGGTAGTAAAATTTTATAACCCATTTGTCTTTTTACATATTTTCGTCCATTTGTGTAGACAATTCATCTGTCAATCATAGAACTAATTTCAAAATATATTATTGTTTTGCCATCTCCATTCAAAGCGCGTGATTTTTTTTACATTTACATTTTAATTGTCTTTTACATGTCAAAATTAAATTTTGTATGCAACCCTTACGCATAATAGTTAGTTGTAAATGATGCAATATTAATGTGAAACATAAAGGAGGTATGTAAAAATAATTTTAGCTGTAAATTTCTAATGTCTGCCTTTTTTACATACCTCCTTTTTTCTACAATACAATGTCCGATTCATACATTTGTTTTTTGCTAAACACTAAGTAAAATCTCTCCATCGTTAATCCGAATAGTCGTAATTCGAGACTTGACTGTAAAATAATACATTAAATTTATCTAAACTAATATTTGATATTCTTGCCTTATAATTGTATAATGAAATATTAAGTTTAAAAAAAACTTTCATTATACATAGAGCTTGCGAATGTACACTAGCAGACTTATTTGCAGAAGAAATAAAATAATTGCATTTTAAACAAAATTTTGGAAAAAATTATGTGAATTTGATTTAGAGACGCCGTAAAGGTCACATTCAATGTTAAAACTCGAAGTACACGTGACCGCTGGCTGGGAACTGTTTTATCAAAATAAAACGTGGCGTTCAACGTTTATTTATTTATATATTATCTTAGCTATAAAGCTAATTTTAAAAATACATCTTAATTACTTAACTCTAAATAACACTAAAATTTATAATTATCTTATATGTACTGTCCCTCACAGAGGTCTTCGCAACCTCTGTGAGGGTGTTAAACTAATTCAATGACATACGCTTTAAAAGTAATTTTTTCAATTTAAATAAGTAAACATTGGATACGGTTTAGAACCCCTGACATTTAAACTAATTCATTGACATCTGCAATACGCATAAAAACTTTTTTTTTTCAATTTAAATAAGAAAAAATTGGACACGGTTGAGAACCCCTGTCATTCATACTAATTTAATAACGCCCGCGATGTGTACGATAAAAAGTAAATTATTCATTTGAAATAAAGAAAATTTTGAAGACGGTTGAGAAGCCCTGCCATATAAACTAATGCAATGTAATCTGGAGTTCATACGCTCGGAAAGTTTTTTTTCAATTTAAATACGTAAATATTGGATACGGTTGAGAACCCCTGTCATTTATACTAATTTAATAACGCCCGCGATGTGTACGATAAAAAGTAAATTATTCATTTGAAATAAAGTAAATTTTGGAGACGGTTGAGAAGCCCTGCCATATAAACTAATGCAATGTAATCTGGAGTTCATACGCTCGGAACGTTTTTTTTTTCAATTTAAATACGTAAATATTGGATACGGTTGAGAACCCCTGTCATTTATACTAATTTAATAACGCCCGCGATGTGTACGGTAAAAAGTAAATTATTAATTTGAAATAAAGTAAATTTTGGAGACGGTTGAGAAGCCCTGCCATATAAACTAATGCAATGTAATCTGGAGTTCATACGCTCGGAAAGTTTTTTTTTTCAATTTAAATACGTAAATATTGGATACGGTTGAGAACCCCTGTCATTTATACTAATTTAATAACGCCCGCGATGTGTACGATAAAAAGTAAATTATTCATTTGAAATAAAGAAAATTTTGGAGACGGTTGAGAAGCCCTGCCATATAAACTAATGCAATGTAATCTGCAGTTCATACGCTCAGAAAGTTTTTTTTTTCAATTTAAATACGTAAATATTGGATACGGTTGAGAACCCCTGTCATTTATACTAATTTAATAACGCCCGCGATGTGTACGATAAAAAGTAAATTATTCATTTGAAATAAAGAAAATTTTGGAGACGGTTGAGAAGCCCTGCCATATAAACTAATGCAATGTAATCTGGAGTTCATACGCTCGGAAAGCTTTTTTTTTCAATTTAAATACGTAAATATTGGATACGGTTGAACATTTTGAACATTTTTGAACATTTTGTCGCTTAAACATTTTGTCGCGGGTACATTTTGTCGCGGGTACATTTTGTCAGTGCACTAATTTTCGGGTACATTTTGTCGTTGAACATTTTGGACTTGCACCAATTGTCGTGTAACCGATTGCCGCATGGTCACCACATGTTGTGTGACCGCAATCCAGTTCGTCGTGGTGATAAAGTGTCGTTTCGGTATAGTGTAGTTAGTATGAGTGGATATTGGTGATCTCATGGTCGGCAATGAAGAAGATCACAAGTGGTTTGAAGTACTTTATTGCGTGATAAGTATAACGTGCACATATAAAATGTTATAGCGAGGAAAAAAATCGTAACGTCTTTTCTTGGTGCAAGTGAGACGCCCACTGGTTCGTCGTCGAACTGCTTAGTCCCATTTGCTAGGTGCTAAAAAGCTAGTAATGATTAATTACCCGATAATTCGTATATGGTTTGATGACTTTACTTGAAGACGGGCAACATTCTCTCAACTGTCAAAACTTAGCAAATAGTTGATCTTTGTCTCGAACAGTAATCATCGCTTCAAATCAGCGAGGACGTGATCTATTTTTTAATCTGAAAAACGATGGAATTCGATTCGCTTTGAAACTAGAAACGCGATCATTCGAAGCACCTATTCTATTACTATATACGAGTATGTGGTCAAAAGGGTTGAAACTCTCGCGTGCTAAATCCGTTTCGGGCAGTGGGCCATTACGCGACCCACAGTTGGGGCGATTGCGGTCTCATTCGAAACGTTGAGTGTTTCGGGCCGTTTCGCCGATGGATAATCTGCAATGAAATTTTCAACCGGTAATTAGAGCCCATTACGGGGTCGCGAATCTCCCACCCAACCCCCCCCCCCCCACATACACCCTTTCAAACAACCGGTGGGTGTAGTGAGAGGGAGAGCTTTGACCAGGAAGAGAGGACACATCAGTGTGCTTGAAAATTAATATTCGACTAACATGTGCATGTTTCCAACACGCTCTTTGAATTTTTATCCTGTCAAAGTATGTATGTATACGTACATATGTATGTATGAACTGTTTTATTTGAAAGTGGCAAAAATCCACTTTTCTTCATTTCGAGAAATATTTCGTAAAATATTAAATGTAATATTTACGTTGGTCAGACGACAAAATCGTTTGCAAGCTAAGAAGAGGTTAGTAATAGTAATAAAAATCGAATACTCAATAATAGCCCATTATACGGATGCATGTATTATATTATTTTGTAACCATTTATTTTATATATATTTTTTTTTTTTTTTATTTTTTTTTTTATTTTACATATATACCAGGAAGGCCTTACAGGTAAATCCCAATGCGCCTTCCTGGCCAATTACAAATACAAATACAGCATTTTTATTATAAGTCGTTGAATTGCGAGACACTGAAAAAACTCGCAAATTAACGAGACATCTATGAATTGTACATAAATTTTTATTGTACATCAATCAAATTTTTCAAGAAGGATTTTTAGCCAATTTTTTTTCCGGGAACCGTTTCAACAATGAAATCAGAGAAAATTGGCAAACTCTGATAGGAAACGATCAACCTGGAGTCACAAATCCAGGTCTGACCAACAGCATACTCTGAAAAATTCATTTTCATTCAGGGATAGAACCCGGCACCTTCTTGACGGTAAGCAGAAGCTTAACGTCCGAGCTATGCTGCTGGCTATTTATTTAATAATATTAAAAAATCCGAATGAAATCAATTTTTTTTTATTAATTTCGACTTGTATTATTATTATGTGATGTTATTTTAAAATTTACTTGTTTATATAGCACTTTAATATCAATAAAATATAGCATTTCATAAAACGCGGCAAATAAATGCGACGAATATAAAACTTGAACAGCTTTTCTCGCATTTTACTTCATGCACTTTTATAGCATTCCATGTAAGCTGTAAACATAACAATTTATGCATAAAGCAAAGATTTGCTATAATAAAAACGCCAACACCGGAAATGTGCGTTTCAGACGACAGTTTCCGCCGACAACGTGAACGCGACTCTGAGTGCATACCGTACTGACTTCACACATATGGAAAATCGCAGCGAGAAAATCGCATCTGCATTTTCATGCAGGTGGGGTATTATTTTTATTCCCCGCCGACATAAATTACAACAGAATTCGTGCGGCGAACACAGCGGTAAATTGGGGTTGTTAGGAGAAGCGCTCAAAACCGTGGGGTCTCGTTAAATTTTATATCTCAATACGGGAAATGGGTGCATATGCAGTTTCGCCATTCCTTTAATAAGTGCAACTCTCTCTATGCTGCATTTCACTTCCAATTTACGAGCGTTCCCTGTTTATTTTCCTAAGCCCCGTCAGGCGAGCTTAGCTCGAAAGGATGCTGCTGTCGCAAGTTGCATTTATTTCCATTAAAATTACGCGACAATGCCGAAAAAGCAATTACGAAGTAAATGGCTTTCAATGACAATACTAATCACATTTGCATACCAGTTTAAGTACGTAAAACATACATAATTTAATATATGTTGTATGTTCAAATTTCATTATTGTTGCGTTGCAATTCCACTCATACCCGTTTTTCCCGTTTCCATTCCCGTTTTTGGGCGATTTTTTTTCAAGAAACCATCACGGACACAATAGCTCCTCTAAGTTTCATCGCAATCGGTTGAATGGTATAGGAACGCACACATGACAGACAAACAGACAAACATTGATTTATATATATATATATATATATATATATATATGTATATATATATATATATACATATATATATATATATATATATATATATATAATGCAGTTTCGCCATTCCTTTAATAAGTGCAACTCTCTCTATGCTGCATTTCACTTCCAATTTACGAGCGTTCCCTGTTTATTTTCCTAAGCCCCGTCGGGCGAGCTTAGCTCGAAAGGATGCTGCTGTCGCAAGTTGCATTTATTTCCATTAAAATTACGCGACAATGCCGAAAAAGCAATTACGAAGTAAATGGCTTTCAATGACAATACTAATCACATTTGCATACCAGTTTAAGTACGTAAAACATACATAATTTAATATATGTTGTATGTTCAAATTTCATTATTGTTGCGTTGCAATTCCACTCATACCCGTTTTTCCCGTTTCCATTCCCGTTTTTGGGCGATTTTTTTTCAAGAAACCATCACGGACACAATAGCTCCTCTAAGTTTCATCGCAATCGGTTGAATGGTATAGGAACGCACACATGACAGACAAACAGACAAACATTGATTTATATATATATATATATATATATATATATATATATATATATATATATATATGTATATATATATATATATATATATATATATATATATATATATATATATATATATATATATATCATCATCATCATTTACAGCCATTCGCCATCCACTGCTGGATGAAGGCCTCTCCAATACGCTTCCACTCGTCTCTGTTTTGCGCAACACTCATCCATCTCATTCCGCACATTTTCCTAATTTCGTTCACCCATCTTCCTTGCGGTCTTCCTTTTACTCTTTTGCCTTCTCTCGGGTACCATTCAAGCACTTCTTTTGTCCACCTTTCGTCCATCCTCCTAGCTACGTGACCCGCCCATTGCCATTTCAATCTCTTCACTCTATCCACTATGTCCACTACCCTTGTCATATTTCTCACCCACGTGTTCCGCTTCCTGTCTTTCCTCGTTATGCCAAGCATACAGCGTTCCATACTTCTTTGAGTGCATTGGATTTTATTTTGCATCTTGGCGTTCAGTGTCCAAGTTTCACATCCATACGTCATCACTGGCAAAACGCATTGATCAAAGATCCTTTTCTTCAGGCAGAGTGGCATTTTTGATTTAAAAACAGCATTCATCCGTCCAAATGCACTCCACCCTAATTTCATACGTCTCTTTATCTCTTCATTTTTACTACCAGACATGTCAATTATTTGACCTAAATATAAATAATTATTTACTACTTCTACTGGTTTATCATCTAAGGGGATGCTATCAGGCATGCAATAACTATTGAACATTAGTTTAGTCTTATCTACGTTAATTTTTAATCCTACTTTTCTACTTTCCCTGTCCAGCTGTGTTAGTCTGATAAGTAGGTCAGCTGAATCACGAGCTATTAAAACTATATCGTCTGCGAACCGAAGGTGACTCAAAAAGCGACCATTGATGCTTACTCCGGCTGTATCCCAATCCAATTTCCTGAAAACTCCCTCAAGCACCGCATTGAATAACTTGGGCGAGATTGTATCTCCTTGTCTTACTCCTTTTCCTATGCTAAATCTATCTGTACCTGAAAAAATTTTAACCGAAGCTGTGGCATTCTTATATATTGCAGCTAACAGTCCCACATAGGGTTCCGGCACTCCCTGTGTTTTTAGAGCGTTAAGTACTGCATTATGACTAACTGTATCGAAGGCTTTCTCATAATCGACGAAACCTAGGCACAATGGCCGTTGATATTCGTTGGCGCGCTCGATTAGTTCGCCAACTACTTGGAGGTGGTCCATTGTGCTGAAATTTGCCCTAAACCCTGCCTGCTCTATAGGTTGGTTCTCGTCGAGGATATTTTTCAGCCTTTCTGTAATAACCTTCGTGAAGAGCTTGTAGACCGCTGAAAGTAGACTAATGGGTCGGTAGTTCTTGATATCGCTTTTGTCGCCTTTTTTGTGTATTAAAATGATAGTTGCGTTATTCCATCCTTCTGGTATAGCTTGGTTCTGGATGCATTTGCTGAAAAGCCTAGCTAAGATATTAATTAGGGGGGGGCCGCCACAGTTTAGTAAGTCAATGGGAATATTATCTTCCCCTGGGGTTTTACCATTCTTTGCAGTTTTTAGCGCGGCCTCTACTTCGCTAGGCAATACTGCAGGAACCCATTGGCCGTGTGTCGATTCCAGAGCGGGGAATTGGCCGTTGTCGTTCTCGTATAGTTTTGCATAGAACGTGTAAACTCTGTCTATGATTTCTTCTCTATTCCTAATTATTACTCCGCTCTCTGATCTGATTGCGATCATTTGGTTTTTGCCTAAGAAAAGATCCTGTTTGCACTTTTTCAGGCTACGGTTATTCTTAATGGTATTTTCTATTAGCTTGCTGTTAAAATCCCTGACATCCCTGACTATTCTCTTTTTAATTTCCTTATTTACTAGATTGTATTCTTGCTTATTATTATCCCTATCTAAATTCCTTTTATGCTTAATTAGGTTTTTTGTTTCCGCTGAAATTTTGCTTAATTTAATCTGTTTCCTGAATCCACCTAATTTCTTACCTGTTGAGGTAAGAACCGAACTAATTACAGTGTTCAATTCCTCGATGTCTGCTTCTGGGTTTAATTTCCCGTATCGATTTCCAAGTTCGAGTTCGAATTCCTTTTTCCTAGACCTTAGTTGAGCGAAATCTGGAGAGTTACTGCATCCTTTTATTAATTTCCTACGTTCGCAATTTATATTAATGGCCATCTTGGCACGGACTAATCTGTGATCGCTACCTATATCTACTTTACTTAAAACACTAACGTCTTTAACGGAGTGCAGGGCATTTGTTAGGATGAAATCGATCTCGTTTCTGTCTCCTTTAGGACTCTCCCAAGTCCACTTATTGTTGGTGTTTTTCCTGAAAAATGAATTAGTGATAAAGAGCCTGTTGTGTTCTGCGAATTCTATGAGGCGATCGCCTCTGTCGTTTCTTTGGCCGGTACCAAAATTGCCTACTGCTCTTTCTGTATTTGCCTTTTGTCCTATTTTTGCGTTAAAGTCGCCCATGATTATTTTAAAGTGGTGACGGCTATTATCGTATGCGTCCTGTATTTTTTCGTAGAAGTCTTCTATTTCCTCGTCTGGGTGGCTAGATGTGGGGGCGTACACTTGGAAGATTTGACAAGTGTACCTGCTCGAGATTCTTAATACTATATAGCATATACGTTCCGATATGTCGCTTATTTCTATAATATTTCTTTCTATTCTCTTATTGATAAGAAACCCTACTCCTCCTATTCTACCATTTGGTAGCCCTCTCCAGTAGAGACAGTTACCACTTTTTAGGATTATTTGGTTTTGCTGTTTTCGTCTTACTTCACTAAGTCCTACTATATCCCATTTGATATTTTCTAATTCATTCTCTAATGCAAGCACACTTCCTTCACTCGATAACGTTCTTACATTGTACGTGGCTAAATACAGGTTTCTATTAGCTAAGCTATCATCCATCGTCACTCTTACCTTGTTGGAGGTTTGGATATTATTTTTCTCGCATTTATCCAAGATGTGTTGAGAAAAAGGCGGTACTTGAGAGAGATTTCCATTCAAGGAGTGAGTTCTTACCGCCATAGACTCTTCTCTGTGGTCAGCTTTGACAAATAGTCATCCTAGGTATCACTTGGATCACTTATGAGTTATTACATGCCATTTAACAGGGTTACTTTGTAAGTGAAAGTAGTTAGTTATGATAATAATAGATTAGCAATTGTTATACTACTTTTTTATAGATCTTTATCGTGAGACGCCTCTTTGGAGACAACGGATTTATATATGTGAGTGCGGTTTGCAATTTAATATTTTAATAATAACTTTAGTAAAGAATATAAAATTACTTTAATATAATTTAAATATGAAAAAGAACTGATAGACAGTTGGGAAACACCGTTTCTGTTTGCTATTATTCTATTAAGTAAAGTTCGTTAAAGATTTTTGGCTGAAAGCAATTATGTGGAAGATTTATTGCTTCTGTGGGACCGACTGAAGGACCCTTTTTTTGTATTCAGGTAAGGAGATGTATCTCGTTCGTATATTTTTTTGCTCAGATTTGACACAAAAATTAGCACAAAATTTTTCGAAATAACTGATATAAAACCGCTTTTTACGACCGATTTGCTGTTTATTTTTACACTTAAATTATACTAGGATGCAATTAGTAAAATAAGTGATTAGATGGTTAAGTTTTTAGATTAAATTTCGTGCAATAGCCGGGTTTAAGCGAGTAATAGCGGGAAGAACGCAGAAGCACGTCTTCCCCGCATGACACGAAAGACCGAACTCATATATATATATATATATATATATATATATATATATATATATATATATATATATATATATATATATATATATATATATATATATATATATATATATATATATATATATATATATATATATATATATATATATATATATATATATATATATATATATATATATATATATATATATATATATATATATATATATATATATATATATATATATATATATATATATATATATTTATTGTTACAAATCAATATACACTCGCCATTACAGATTTGCTCCAATGCGACGCGTGTACGTTAACGAAATACAGAATACATAAACAATCAGAAATCAGAAATACAGTAATACATACATATACAATCAGAATATATAGCATATAACAATTAATCAGATATCTATTGATTTCAGATTACTGTGTATAATTATTACAAATTATACACAGGCAGATTTTGTGACGACAGGATTAGATCTAATACCAATTTTCAGAAACCGTTTCAGCAATGATCAGATAAAATTGGCAAACTCTGATAGAGAAACGATCGATTAGGAGTCACAAAACCCAAATCTAACCAGCAGATGGCGAGGACTCGAACCTTTGACCTCAGTGGTGCTAAATATATACGCTACCACTAAGCCAAACTGCTGGCTATGTGGCTATGTACATATATAGATTATTGTCAGTATTAAGAGGGCTGGATACCCGAAACGTTAATTTTGTTGCCGTTCCTTTCTTCGATATATACATATATTGAGTAAATGCGACAGTAAAATATATCAATATACATGTATACATATATTGAGTGAATGTTACAGTTGCACCTCGACCAGATAATATCTATTTTAAATCGACATAATCGAGGTTTCGTATTCTCCAGTTTTCTTCTCCGAAACTGGACCAAATTTAAAAAAAAATTTCATCATCGGTATGAAAAAGACATTTTCTATGTTTGGTGGTCGTTTTTTTTTTAAATCAACCGTTAAATAAACACGCTGGACTCTTTTCGTGGGTGTAAAAAAAAGCGATTTTATAGATGTTTGGCGGTTCCTAACTCATATAAAAAATAACACGACAGTAACATGTCAATGGTAGATATCCATAGCATATTAAAAAATAGTTTCTCTAGTGTCATTATTGAGGAATAGAAAAGTGTAATACGTTTGTATGGACAAGGCGCTGGTGTACACCCCTCTTAATGTTAAATTGTATGTTTTATTTTGATGAATGGGCCAGTATTACTTTTTGATTAATATCACTACAAGGTTGATACGACTTGATAGAATGTACGTCAGATTTTTATACTGTCTATTTAATATTTATACCGACATTTAATAATATAATACTGCCCATTTTGCTAATAAAATACTGGCCCAAAACTGATTTGACTTGCCGAAATTGATTAAAATACTGGCTTATTTTTATTAATTTGTTGCCACTAATTTAAGGTGACCATTTTTCCAAATTCAAAACCAGGACACTTTTTCCAAAAACATATTTCTAAATGCCTACTTCAATTATGGAGATTAAAGAATTATGAACGCACATTTATGAAAAAATGAATTCATATTCTTGAATGCTCTTATAAAATTCTAAACAAGACTGGTTAATAATAATAACTAAGTGATTTAATAACATTTTAAGGTTTCAACATTTGACTTATTTTCCAATATTTTTGTAGGAGACATCATTTTCGGTCAAAATTTTGTATATTTTTCCACCTAGTAGATAAAAAATTCTATAACATAAAAAAGTGTACTGATTTTATCTTACGACTTACCAGGACAGATACCCAAAAACCAGTACTGTCCTGGTAAAATCAGTACAAATGGTCACTTTACACTAATTACACAATCTCAAAATTCCATCTTCGATCTGCTCCGGAGCCAAGAGAGCCTCTTTCGTCTTTAGTTTATTTTCATACTATTATTATTGTATAATATATCCAGTTTAGCTATTATTTTCATTATTGATATTCCCAATATTATTTTCGTTATTATATTAAATATTATATTATATGTCGTAAATACTTACTACTTTTTTTTACAATAAAACAACTATGTAAGTTATTTTTTTACGGTTAAGTCAGCCATTAACGATAATCGATTTGTGTTCTCTTAGATGCTATGGCGGCGATAAAATATCGACTTTCTATAATTCGATTACAAAAATCAACCATTTTACACATATTAACACATTCGCAAAGATTCGATCGATATTTCATCAAATTCGGTCAACCGATATTTTGTTCGCCATTTGTTCACTCTTGCATCACATTTAATTAAAGTGAACATATTCCATTTAAAATTTTACACAGACATTATGCATCACCACTTAAATTAATTCATATTTTAATAGCATTTTCCACGGCTAAAATACATTCGAATTTCACAAAAATATCATTAAAACTGCATAATCGCATGGGAAATTAACCATTGCATCGTCGCCATGGGATGAGTTTGGGATTGAACTTGGGTCGTATCTCCGCGTGGTATCGTTATGCTAATCCCCATCATATATTTACCAAACCCAAGTATATTAGTCACACATAGTAACAATGTAATACTGTCGGTATGCACAGCATGGAACTAAAGTTATGGTCCTTTTATGTGACGGTACACCGCGGCCATATTTCAAGCGATATGCGGTTAAGATAGGAACACTACAACCCTTTTATGGAGATATGCCTTTACGAATTGGACGATTTGACGCACAAAATCATCCCGTTTTATTTTTTCAGATGATATATGTATATGTCAAGATATACTCGTATGTATGTATGTACGTACATACATACATATATACATATGTACATGGTAGAGCGGAAACAAAAGCAGACGATTAGTATTAAATTAGGGTAAATGAAACAAAAATACATGGATTAGATAACTATATGTGGTTACTCCTAAAAACGTTTACCTAGATTGATAAATAAATAAAAATAAAGCTCAGAAGAATAATGTCATATGTGTACATAAATATATAAAGTATATTCGTAATAATTAGTTTTTTTTTATTCTAACCAATCATATTTATTTATTTTAAGTTTGTACCATATTACAGTTTCGATCATAATTGAAACAACCTTCATATCGCATTTATTACGATTAGGTTGGTCTGTGTTGCCACTCTTTAGCATGCATCGGTGTAGCCACTCTTAACAATTGCCTTACTATGCCAATAAATCCTCTAGCGACTGTGCTGGACTCTAAGCGTCCAGCACAGTCGTAAGCTGGACTCTAAGCGTAAGCAATTAAAAATGTGTGTTATAATTTTACGTGCTACTTTTGTATGCGGTCTACCTTAGCATGCGATCTATCTTTGAATCGCAGTCGACTTTTTTTTTATTTGTATCGTTTATTATATTTTTGTTTTTTCCTACCGCCCCATAATGTTGTCGACGCATTTCTATCAAAATATCGGCAGCAGCGAAGAAAATACCGACCCTAATAACCTAGTCTTAAATGAATAGGGCCTACCCTAACTTAACTTTACCTAACCTGACCCTCAAATAAAAAGGTGTTGGCTGCTAAGATAGGCTTTTTTTAAGTTTTATTTCATACAAAAAAAAATCTTAGCAGCCAACACTATTAATTAAAAGGGTCAGGTTAGGTTAGGTTAAGTTAGGGTTGGCCCTATTAATTTAAGACGAGGTTGTTAAGGTCGGTATTATTCAGTCTCACTGTCACACGCGAGATCTGAAACAGTGAGACCGCATTTTAAAATAAAAACGTGAAGGTAGATCGCATACTAAAGTATAAAGTATATATGTGATGGTAGAACGCATACTAAAGTGGCACCTAATTTTAAATAATGCAAAATCAACGAGTTTCGTTATTGAAATCTAATATATAATTTCGAAAGAGACTTTGTATGATTGTAAGGTTTGGTTGGGAACTTCAAAAACAAATCAAAGTTTCTGAGACGATGTTTGAATGTTATTTTTTTTCGATTCAAATAAATTTAATAAATAAAAAAACAGATGAATGTTTACTATTTGATTAGCCATGTTTATACGATTTATATTACAAATTATATTACAAATACCGAGCGGAGCCGGGCAAAACCACTAGTTAGCTCTAAGTGCAACAAATGAAAAATATGAGCGCTGAAACAACGCTGTCATTTCCAAGGTGGATTGATCCAAATTGATCCAAATTTACTTTTTAAATAAATAAATATTACTGATTAAATCTGTTTAGTAGTGAGTGCATAATCAAACAGTTCTGATATAATAAAATTTCTAAAATCCTTGTTTAGATCATTGAACTTCTTTCAACCTAGTATTGTAATTTGCATTAAATATTACAAAAAGGCAAATTGTAATGTAATATAATAGATATGGCTTCTCCAAAAAATAACCTTTGTCAGAAACTAATACACGGACACTTTCCATAACATGCACGAACTAGAATCAAGGTCATCACATATTCACATACCTGTTTTATTTTAATGCAGATTTATATAAAAATAATTACATATTGATACAAATAATAAAAAATTTACATTAAATAACTTAATTTTTTGCTTATTATTTACGAGTATATTAATTTATATATTATCGTGTTGAGCGTTAGTAGCCAATCGGCTTCTTTTCTCAATTTTCGGTTTATGTTTATCCACTCTTATTGTAATTGTCTGTCCATAGGAACTTTAAAATTAACCTGTAATGTAAAGATTCATTAAAAATATGTATACTATAAAATTAACGCCGTGTATTAAACTTAAACAATTGGTGATGAATATAATTGAGTATTCGGTGCCACCCAGAGAAATGTTTTTACATTTATTTAATAATATTTTTTACATATCTCTTGTGCCACCCCAGAAATTGTATGAAAATAACCGGCAGTCTATGAAAATAGTTGCCATGATAATATGCAGCCTGTCAAACTACGTTGTTAATTGAATAATATTTTACTTAATAATATTTTGTAAGGATAAATTACTTACGAAGATATATTCCATGTCGTTTGTTGTGTGGTTTTGAATGCATTGTGCATCTTTTAACGATGCACTTCCCCATCTTGCGAGTAATATGAACAGATGAATGTGAACAAATGTTTATCAGACATATGTACGTCGAACAACAAACAATCACGACTGTGGCGGAAATTAATTAAGTATGGCGGTAGCCATACTCCAGTCTTACAATAATATGACGCCTACGGCCACTTCTCTGTGTAAAACATAACATTTGTAACAGGAAATGAATAACGATACTGGTCTAAAAAGAAAATAAAGAGCAAATATAAATACGATGAAATCGAACGATATCCGGCTTGGGTAGCCGATCAATAATTATTGCGCCATAATATCTTCAAACGTCATATGTTCACAAATTCATAGCTTGATTAGTAAAATATCAGATTTTGTTTAAAAATTGTACCGACTTTTAATTTTATGTGTTGTAATTGAAATTTAAGATTCGTTATAGCCTGAAATATTTCTTCCGTTGTGGTAGTTCTTGTCAAACAAAACAAATTACCTGGTGGCAGCAATTGATTCCGACTCCAAATAGTGGTAGGAATGATACGAATTAAGTAAATAAATAAATACGAATTAAAATATTTATTTAATACTAGGAAAAGGCGGCAAAGTCGATAGACCGAAGGGATTTGATAATTATACAGTATTACAGATATGCAAATATTAAATAAGATAATGAAAAACAAAAAAAAATACAGTAAAAAATCACCAAGGAATACGAAAAATAAAACATTAACCACTCAAAATATTATATATGAAAATAAAAAGAAAATACAAAAGATAGACTTAACTTAAAAAAATTGGGATGTAACCAACCCATGACTTTATCTATGTATTTGAGGAATATGAGAAGTCACAAAAACAAAATTCGATAATTAAACATATGTACATACACGTTCACACATACCGGTTATGAAAGCATTTTCTATACAAATCAAGAGCAAATGTAGGGAAACTTTCAAGAGTGTGGACAGAATACGTTCTGATACGTTCAAGGGTGAAGACAAAATCGTGTTCACAACATTTTTGACCTTTCTATGAGGAAAAAATCCCACTTCCGGTTTACTAAATTTAATGATTTTTTTTCATCACATTATACTTGAATTTTTTCGTAAAGAGCATAGATATTTAAGGGTTCGAAAAAACTAAGAAAAATTGAACAAGAGTAAAATGCCACTTCCGGTTAACGGATGCTTACCAAATTTTATATATAACTTGATATTAAGCTTAAAATTTTAGATATGAAATTTTATTTTAACAAATTAAAAGGTTTCTGAGAAAAACAGAAAAAGCTTTGATTCACTGGAGTAAAAGTATTTTTCCGACTTGGGAAAAAATATTCGGGTATAAAATTTACAATTTCTATTACGTGTAGACAAATTTCGATTCAATTTAATTAGCCATTTGGGATATAATTGAATTCAAAAACATAAAAAATAAGACACCCATAGGGAGAGGTACCATTTCCGGTCAACTTAAATTAAATTTAAACAAATTACGTCGTATCGATAAGAATTTAATCTTCATCTATGTATTGTTACTACGGACATACATACATAAGAATTAAAAAACCCATTTATTTATGAAATCGTCAAATTTATTTTTAAAAAGGTTTAAGTTTTATATATGCTAAAAGTAATTATGTATATCGTATATCATAATTGTCTAATGCGTGCGTGCGTGCTTGCATGCTTGCGTGCGTGCGTGCAATATGCTTAAATAATAAAGGAACTTTTATGTACATCACCTAATATATGTACATATGTACGTATCTATGTATGTACATAGGTACATAATTTTGATTTTAATATTTGAAGTTGGCGATAATGGAGACGTATGACAGTCTGTGATGTCTTGTATGGAAAATGCACGGCGTTTAAGCCACGTATATTTTCGCACATAATGCACTTAGCATGCACTTACACGAGGAAGGACAATAAGCTTGCCCGACAGAGGGTCCCTCCCTGGTGAGGAATGGACAACCGAAGCACTCCCGACTGACCGCACACAATGGACGCCTTTAGTGTTGAAAGTTCACTCGATCCACCGAGGTACCGTAATCAATTTATACGACACTTGCCCACCACTAAATCTCGGAATCTGTCCGTGCACCCATATAAGGTATCCCAAGGTGTACTTAGTACCATGGGAGACTTAATGATTCGATAATAAATCCATACCCGTAGAACGTAGCATCGGGTCGTATTAAAAACTCTATAAATATCGTACGTGCTCTTTCAGAATGTGTCACATATAAAATTTGAGTCGTATATAATTAAAGATTGGTTCTTATCCTGTACTTCCTTAGTTACGTATAATACAAATTAATTTTATTTATTTAGATAATACAGCTGTATAAAGATCCGTTTATATTATACAGCACTGCACGTCGCAGCTCGACACGGCACTGCACGGAAAACACTACTTCTATTCATACTGTACAGCAGCGTTTGGACTGTGGGCCCGTTTTGCGTTTAATATTTATTTATTTATTTTGTTAGGAAAACTCACATTTTTATTGATTTCAAAATTAATTATTAGAAGATAAACCATTTTAAAAATTTTCTTATATATGTATAGGTGAGAGAAAAAGAAAAATTTAAACATGAAAAATAAAAAATAACAATAAAATAGTACCAATGATTGTGGTAAGATAATAATATTAATAATAATAAAAATAATAACTTAGATTATAGTTATAACAACAATAAACAAATAATAATAATTAGATTCAAATAAGTAATAAATTAAGTAAGATAATTAGAAAAAACACTAAAATAATATTTGTGCCTCCCCCCCATATTTCCTTCTGTCACGGTTCTGCTTGATATGTACATTTCGGTAACATGTACTGCTGTTTAATATGAATATATCATGTTGGTTCTGCTGTTACGGGTACGCCACGTACATTATGTGTCCATATATAATTTACTTAAGTATATTTTTCGTACTGCTGTTAATGTGCATTTAACTGTCGGCTTCAGCTATACTAGTATATATGAACTTTATGAAAATTATAACTATATTTGGGAAATAAATAATTATTTTGAAAAAAAAAAATAATAAATAAAATGTTATTTTTTATATATTATACATTGTATACAAGTATTTACTTAAAAGTATTCGACAAAAGATCAATTGACTGATAGTCGAAAATATCTTCAGCTATGAAGTTACCCGAGTAGAAAATTCCATCGATGAAATGATGTCGATAAAAAGTATAAAACTGGAAACTCTCACATACGTATTTTTATATATTGTATTATATATATTATAACTACGTACACTCGCCAGAATTATTTAAAATATTTTATATAATAAATATTTTACATTCTATACACAAAAGAACAAAAATCACAGTTTATATGTATGTTCATAAGTAATGTCAGTTCGACGTTTGCTTTTATTTAATATAAAATAAAAATAAGCTTTTATTATTTATGCTTGGGTATAATTCCCTTGAACTTCGGAAAAACTTCTCATTAATTCGTTTTGTTCACCAGCTTCTACATACATTCAATTTAAATATTTTCTTTTATATGAACATATATCTTTTTCATCGCTCTATTTCTCTTTTTTTGTATTTTTATTATGTATGTGTGCCATTAGATTTAAAATAAGTAATACTTAATGCTAATCATTGCTCGAACAGTTGGGACTTCATGTCTCTAGTAATTATGTGCGTGGTAAACATTATAATTTGACGGTTTTACCTGCTTCCCGCACAGGTCTTTATCAAATGGCTCATATTCCAAGAGCTATCCGACTTCTCAGTGAAATCGTTGCTGCTGAACCTGAATGTGATATTTTCCACCTCAATGAGCGTAGGTTGTCGGAGATTATTTCAACCAATTTGTTGGGTAGCCTTAGTTCATCGCTATTTTCATAATTGAATGTGATGTATAAGTGGAACTTTGATCTTCTCTCTTCCATTTGGGCCTCACAGGGATGTTTTGTATTTGTGGCTGGTTTTTATATAATACATATATTGGTGCTGGCTGTAGATGCAAGATATTCCCTACTTTGTATTTTATATTTTTACTTTATCTGTCATTATTGTTATGCTATTGTTTTTTTTTATGATTTCGTATAAATTTATATATGTACGTATGTATATATATATATATTTACTTTTCTCATCTTTCAGTATTTTTTCGACCATTGTGGTGCATTAGGGACTCCTCTAATGTCGCAATGGTCCAAACTTAAACTTAAATAAATAAATAATCCTGAAATTCCGGGGTTGAAATTTTGGCTCGGGATTAGATTCCCGACACTCAGATTTAAGTATATATATACTTTATTTTTTTCATCTTTCTTTATTTTTTTGACCATTGTGACGCATTAAGGACTCCTGTAATGCTACATTGAAACTTAAACTTATTTATTTATTTAAAGTTTAGACCATTGTATAATAGCATTACAGGAATTCCTAATGCGCCACAATGGTCAAAAATATAACAGAAAAGAAACAAAATAATAACTAAATAAATTAGACATGACAAAAATAAAACATATACATATATAAACACAAACAACAAGTTTTACACAATCATAAAAATAATAAGCCTTTATAATAGCGGATAATAATAATAATTACAAATCACACAAAACAACAAAGAAGGGAATGTCTTATAAAATAAAAAAGAGAAAGAAAAATAAATATAAACACATGTATGCACAGACAAAAATACATTTATACATAATCATAAAAAAACAATAGAAATTAATAATAGCATATAACGTAAAAATATCAAATATAAAATATATCATAAGGAATGTCTTGCACCTACAGCCAGTTCCAATAAATAAGAACCAACTGCAAATACAAAACATCTCTGTGAGGCCCAAATGGAAGATAGTAAATCAAAATTCCATTAACTTATTTATTAATAAATAAATTATTATTTTTATTAATTGTATTACATTTAGAGATTCATGTACGCATATAAAAGTTAAATATAGCATCAATCCAACATACATAATTAGTTTTATTTATTACGTAATAGTAATGATCAAAATACCATCCCGTCCTTCTTGAGATATTTTTAGACATTTCCATCGTTGTTACGGAATTAGCGTCGCAATCCAGAGGTGACAATCCAGATTCTGCCCAATTAGAGAGGACCGGAAGGCCGGCTTTTGATCGAATCACTTTTATTTGACTGCGTCCTTTGCTCTCGTGCAATTAACACGGCCCGGGATTAGAGCGGCAGGTGAGGGATCACGTTTTCGCTCCCGGAGAAAATCATCCCCTCCACCCCGTACAAATCGCATTCATTAAAATCGGATCTGAACCGCTAACTTTGCGAAAAAAAAAATACTAATATATAAAATCGAAATCGTCTCCAGGTTGCGACAACCGTTGCGCAACCAGTGTTTCAGGAAATTCTATTGAATCTGGATTTTATGGAGTGTGAAGAGCATGTATGGCGGAAGCTGCTACTACATACTACCACCACTACAAACGCTCCTTGGTCATTTTGTTTGCACAACTAGTTCAAAATTTACAAACTCCTCTCCGGTGGTTTCTGTTGAAAATTCCATTAAATATGTATGTATGTATATGGCCACGTTCATTCCAAACGGCTAGAAGTTTCACCGAATAAAAAATACACCACATACATACATTTACAAGGCAAGGTATAATACTTTTATCGTTTGTACTAGTGGATTAAATGCGATCATTACAATTCTAGTACGTGCTTTATGTAGACTTTTTTTTATATCTACGTCTAGGTACACAATGAGAAAACGGTATTCAAAGAGTGACGGCACTCGTGATATTCCGAACAATGTCAATTGCAATGGTGGAAGCGACGACAGGGCTTTCAAATGTTCTCGACTGGAAAATATTTTTTAAGAATCGCATCTTTGTCTCGTTTTTAAGTATTTCCAGGAATGTATTCGTCGAATTTCAAGACTATTTTTGTATATGAATACGAAACATTTTCCTTATCTGGAATTTCGCTTATTAGTGAAATGCATATTTTATTTTATTTTATTTATATATTTATACCATGAAGGCCTGGTATAAATATATAAATCATTGAATAAATAATAAAAAACACATGTACATATGTATATACAATCAAACACATACATATGCACACACACACATATAATTTCGATCGTTTCATATCAGATACAATATATAAGCATTTTATACATTTTCATACAAACATCCACAGTATAATATATTTACGAGAAATTTTTGCAGCATTTTATAATCAAATTGGCGAACCTCCAGACGCTGAATAACTTGAGATTAGCCAGATATATAGGAAAGAAGATGTCAATTTTACATAAACCGTTTCAATGAAAATCAGAAAATTGGCTAACTCTGATAAGAAACAATCGATCTCGAGTCACAAACCAAGGTCTGGCCAGCAGCGGGAATCGAACCTGTGACACTCTGCTCGAAAGCATAATATGCTAACCAATGGTCCACATCACTGGTTATGTATAAACATATACACACATACACATATGTAGATGTATGTATCCATACAGTAAATATACATTATACGAAATAGTAAAATTACAAAATGAAAAGATCATAAATAATATTAAAAAAAGAGTGAAAGTGTAAATATGCAGCTGGGAGCCATATTTACCCTTTCAAAATATGTATATTGCCTGACAGAACTGTATGTTATATACATATGTATATAACATTGAAGTGTTTTTCTGTTAGTCAGTACATCACTCTCTGTTCGAATTCAGATATACTCTATTTTTGCGAGCTTTTTCTTTTCTTCATTTAATGCTTCCACGTAAGCCGTGAATCAAAGTGCAGTCCTAAATATTTGGCTGAATATATTGTGAAACTTTCACCCCGTTGATGAATGTCTAAAGCTTAATATCATTACTTCGCAGTGTAAATGTGACTTGGATTGATTTAAACTCTTTCAGTTTTATACTTCAATCTTTGGTCAATTGATTGATTTTGTCGATTGCTCGCTGCAAGTGTTCAACCGCCTCTGTTTGCGATTCACTCGATGACATAATCACTGTCATCGGCAAGTGATCCGATAAATATGTCGGCAGTATAAATCAGGTACAGGGTTGGTCCTAATACGCTATCCTGCGGTACTCCTGTGGATATAAAAAGGTTAAAATATGGATCTGCATGGATGTCATTGAATTTGCTTCCAGATAGGTGTAACTCCTGTAATTTACTGAAATAAGTTCTTCGTGCCTCATGTAACTATGTACATATGTACGCACTGGCTACAAGACTACACACTCCATATTTGTATGTATGCACATATTTAATCTCGTACCATGACACTTGGTGCTCGTATTCCACTACAAACAACGATGCAAAAAATTAATTAAACCGTGGTTAGGGTGTGAGGTTGGAAGGGAAGTAAAGGAGCGGAAAGGGGAGAGGAAAATGCGGGGGAAGGACGGACGGGGTCGTTTCCGTCCCCGTCGGAAAAGCCCGTGCGGGAAAAATTTCAATTTTAAATGTGGCCTCACGCACGCCCCTGCCAGGAATTAATTTAATTAACACTTAGAGTGCGGCCATATCAAGTTCACAATTACGCTAGAGCGCCGGCGTCATATAAATTTTCCAACGGCCAGTGGTGGCGCGGTCTGATTTATTGCAAAGTCGACCGGATATCCGGCGTTTAGTGGCCTCGCCGTTCGACACCCCTGCATTTTGCCACAAACACACGACCGAGCTAGAATTGCAATAATACCGCGTGTGATTTATTACTTTATTATATTCGAAGTATAGATACAAACATACATAGATTATGTTCATGGAGAAGTGAATCTCCTAGATTTTGACTGATATGCAATTAGTATAGATTTCTGATTACGTTTCAACAGTTATTATATCGTGCATGGTTTAATATTATTATTTTAAATTTAATTGCAGCCATAAACTTGTCCAAAAGACTAATAAATTTTTCGACTTTTGTCAAGGCCTCAGCTGCGAACTTTCAATTACGAAGTGAACGTTATATGGACATATGTACGTGTCTATACGATGTGAAAGAAGGGGGAAATAAGTAAATAAAGTACACACTTTTGCAACATCCGGTACAATTTTGTGAGAACCACCGGTATTGTCCCAGTTCGTGACCCCAGGACTCGTAAAAGAATAAAAAGGACCCTCGTGTGACGATGGCATGGAGGGTAGAAGGAAAGTTTTGGAATATCTGAGTAATATAAATGAAAGTTTGTGTATTTGGATAACATTGCTACACCGCGTTTGTTTGTATACTATTGTTCTAATAATCATGAGTGTTTTTTAGTTTTGTTTGTTTTATCTTATTTTGTTTATTCGTTATTGGACAGTTTTTTAAAATTGGTTAAAAAATAATAAGTAAAAGTTAGATCGTCGAACGTTTGATAAAAGTTCTCTGATTTGTTTGGGTTTAAAGTTTTCTTCGATTCATTAAAATTAACTTCAGATCTGAAAATTAACCTAATTACTGAGATCCATTTTTTACATAACTATGTTGTGTTCAAAAAATAGTACCATAATAGATTGCTCCAAATCGTCATACCCAAATTTGTATGTGTATATGTAACATAATTATACAAATTAAAATATAAATTTTATTATCTATATATGATGTATACATACATAGCTATTCGTATTTCTTTTTAACTAGTATTAATCAAAATTTTCTTCTTTTTCAATTTTACACAGCGTAGTGCATGGGTAGAGATATTGCATACCAATAGAGAGGTAGTGGGTTCAAGTCCCGGCCAAATACGTTGCTGGCAATATTTTGCGATTATTAAATACAGATCGACCGCCTCTTGTTAGAATTTTCTAATTTTTCTAGCTAAATTGCTGTGACGGATCCAATAAATCAGTACCCTCCCCCTCAATTTCTCGCCATTTCGAATTATTAGGACATAAATTTTTTTTTATTCTTAGAAAATGCTACCTTCATCATGTATTTCTCGCAAATTTTCAATGTATTGAATTTTTTTTTGATTGTTCAAAGATGTCTCTATTGTATTTTATGTCCTGTTTGTTATATTTGAAAAATTGTTAGTATGCACTTACACATGTACGTACAAAAATAATCTAACCAAATTTTTTCAGCTTAGTGTAATCCCCGTCATGACACATGATTTTTTTGTGTAATAAAATTAAAATAAAAAACTTCATCTATTGTTACTACGTACATACGTAGATAAAGTAATAAAAATAAATTATACTGTACTTTAAAAACGGAGATGCGAAAATTCTTCAATATATTCAGTACTTTTTGTTAAATGTACATCACTCCATTATAATACATTTTTGGATCAAATGAACCAAATCTCGGTTATATGTATGTGCATACGTATTTTTAAGCCATGATTTAAAAATCACTGAATAATTAGGTGTGTAGGCTCATGCTTTTAACTGTTATTTTAGCGCTCGCGTGATATGCCTAAATTTTACGTGAGTGCGTTCAGTGGGTACAAAAAACCGCACGGTCCAGCTTATAATATAAAACTCACTAAATTTTGCACGTGGCTAAAGGAAAATGTATGTTTTCAGGTAGTCGGTCCGTCAGTCGAAGCATTTATTTTACCGGGAAATTTTCCGACGCGACTTTTTTCAGCGAAAATTCGCCAAACATTGCCATCCGGGCGCAAACTTTGCAACATTTGTAGCGAAAACAGTGCGGGAAAGCACGCAACGCCAAAATATTACCGAAATAATAGTTGACGTTAAATGTACTCTATGTCACAGAGAGTCGCTACATTTTTTTTTTGCGTAGCTTTTGCGTAAATTTACGGTGTACTTGCCGAATATGTGTATCGAATTTAGTTTTTGTCTCTAACATTCATGTACATTGGACAGAGTATTATTGTATTCATCTTCATAGTATTCTTTTTACCCATATAACATTATAGTCATCCTCTTGAATGAAAACATCACATTTTAGTTCTATATTTTTTTTTAGCTATGATAATCTTATTCTATTTTATGTCGTATATTACACGATTATTACGCAATAAGTCCACATGAGACGTTTTATTTGAAATTTGCATAGGTCCACTTTTCTTCATTTCAAGAAATATCTCAAAATGTAAAATATAATGTTTTCAATTTTAGAATATTTAAAAATACTGGTGGCTTGTACTACGTTTATTTTTATTTTCCGAGATTCCGGACATATGGAATTAAAAGAAGTGATAACAATTTGTGAATTAAGTCAGTCAGAAATAGTGTTTTTGGAAATGAAAATTGGACTTCCGCCACTTTCAAATATAACGGCTCATATTTTATTTTAATTCAATCGAACATGAACACTCGCCTTTACAGCTTGTTCCAAAGTGACGGGTGTACTAATAAAGATACAATACAATAATACAATTAATACAAGCTTTTTATACAATGCGAATTCGTACAATATCATCCACAGTGACAGCATTTTATTATAGAAATTGGCGGATCTCGAGATGTTGAATAACTTGAAATTTGCAAGAGAGATTGGAAAGTAGCTTTATGATTACAAAGCTATGATTTTGAAAACTAAAACATTTTCTTTTATTTACAAAATCATACCTTGCTTTTAAATGTAAAATAAAAATATTTATGTACGTATTATTGCATATCTTGGACCACTGCTGAACGCTTTGATTTAGAATGAGAACAAGGATCATACATGGAAGTAGCAAAACTATAAATATTGACATCATCAAATTTACTATATAAACCGTACCCACAGTACAATAATTACCGATTCCTGCAGTACGATTGTTATTGATTATAATCAGTTCATTATAAGAATTCAGTTAGTGACTTTATTCCTATAGGTCAGTCAGTACTAAATCTATGTACATACTACGCTCCAGTAAATCGTTCCAAGTTCAAGCTCAAAATGTTCTTCGAATATAGTAGGTGATTATTATACGTTTAATTAAAAATATAATAAAATTATTCAATGCTACTCGATTTCATTGAATTGTATTTGAATAAATAAACAAAATATTGATTTCGATATTGGCTAAATAGTCATCGTCCTGATCAACTTATTGAAAAGATAAACTATCACTAGAACGTGACAATACATATTAAGGTTTATAAAACACAAAATTAGTAACTATTTAAGCCTCCTGCGTTTGAATTTGGTGATCTAATTGTATGTATATATCTATTTAAGCATAGGCATATAATAATTTATTTCTATTAAATGTTAGTTTTGGTACTGCAGCTACTTTCAGCTGTTGAAATTTCAGCATTACTGTCAGAAGTTTTCAATTTTATTTCACTCACTATTATATTACTATATTATATTTGCATCAATAGAATTCATTATAAAAAAAATTATTGTAGAAAAAGAAAATTGTAGCTTGTTTATATTATGTATGTAATTATTATATGAAATTTTATATAAACTACATACCACTTAGAATAGAAACTAAATTCGATTAACAACTGTAGTTAGCGGTATTAATTTCTTGGTAGTTTAGGTGCGGACATTGCGTCAGTAATATTATTACGATATTATTAATTAGGGGTTTGTACACAAACGTGGTAGGTGGATGACAGAATTGGACAAATATTTGTGTTTCAGAATGTCCCAACATTGCAATGCACCGTGTAAACATTGCACAGACAAGAATAATCTAACTCAACATCACCCTGTGCATATATATACAAATGTTTATAAATATGTATGTATGTATGTACATATAATATTGTACAAATGGGACATTGCGGTATCGCTGAAGAATCGATGGCGAAAGCAATAAAAACGACCCCCCCCATAATCTGGAAGCGTAAAAACAACTTCGTCTAATGAATTAAAGTCGAAATACAAAGTTTAGTGTTTTGTGTACAAGTTGTTAACATTCGAAAGTCGTTCTCGATATCCACTTTGTATGTGGACAGTTCGGCGTTCCTTCGCTAATTTGCAAAAAGCTTTATAAATTTCAATTAGGCAGTAGCCCCCCTGATTTATTAGGAAAATTGCAACCGTGCCCATGATAATAATTATCTCCCTTCGGCACTAAGGCACTACAGGCAGCAATGAGTGCTGCAAATATATATTTATATTTACATTTTATTTTTAAATACATATTATATAGGTAGATTACAAAGATATGAACATACATATGTATGTTTAACCGCTATGCAAATCCACAGATTTCAAACTTAAGAACATCTAGCTTAGTATATTATCTCATGGTACGCTAATTTGCATTTATAGATGGTTTATGAAAGACTTTTTATATATATTTAGTATATATTTTGGCTTTTAAAAAATGTTAAATACTATGAAAAAGTCATAGAATTTTTTTTTTACTTACAAGTCAAACCAGTTACAAGCTTTTTATTAGCTTCACTCCACTGATTCCATAAAACTCCTGCTCGTCAAAAATTTATGAACTGATTTTGAACCATTTAAACCAGTTACACTCTTTAGATCGTTACGATATTTTACCGACATAAGAGGATTAATTAAAATTTAAGTAAGCTTATATCTCCGACATGAATCTAGAGGAGTTTAATCGTTAATGAATCATTAATGTTAAAAATTACATCGGAATCTTGTGTCATTGGCTTTCTACTGCCCCTTCAAACTCACTTAAACAATGATAAACGGTACTTTTTTCCCTCTCATTTATTAGTCTCTTAATATTAAGGCATTTTACATATGTACAAAAGTGAAATACCATCCAAAGGAGTAGTTTTAACAGTTTAAATTTCGGGTTGATCTTGTGTCGTATCAGGATAAATAATTGGGTTTTAAAATATGTATATCTCAATTCTATCCCACTGTCAATAATTATAGTACATATGTATACTTCATCTTATTATTATATTGAGAAATTCTGCATATATGAAGCAACGGAATAGATTTTTAAATTACTGATTTGGTCAAAGATGCTACGGATTTGTACTTGAAACTTTTTTACTGCACTGAAACAATATCTGCATTTACATATGTACGTAACATGTATTATCACTATAACTATCTCCCCCTACTTATTAGGAAATTGTTGAATAGCAATTATACTATAACAAATATCAGAAAAAAATCCACCTCTCATTGTGCCTCATTGTAGATGAATTTATTATTTTATGGTTATTTTTGCGTTGGAACAAGTGCGTGAATTTTCCTTCCCCCTCTGACATCGAAAACGAGAGGATAATTGAAAAAAGTAATCCAAAAGTTTACTCGCAAATTTCTTCTCTTTTATTCCCCCTCTGCATCAACTCGAGTTTTCTTCCCTTTTTCTGCTTTTTTAAGTGCGCCGAGGGAGAACGTGCTGTGCGATAATTTTCGCATTTTCCGTGTTGTTAACCCTTTCCCCCAAAGCACACAGTTTTCAATAATTCATTACGTCATATTAAAAAGAACTACACCCACGTCGAGCTCACCAAAGTAACGACCGTTTTATTACATCTAAAGCGTTGTTAAGGTTACCCCGTCGAAGCAATTATAATATAAATTTCATTGAACGATGAATATTTTAGTCGGAACCTTGAAATATCTTGAAATACAGTACACAGTTTTCAATAAATTGATTAGCACTCAGCTAACTACTCTTGATTGGAATTTAAATAGAAAGAACTAAATATTTCAAGTGCGCTTGAACGCTTTCAATTAACCTTCAGACGCCACTCAATTAAACATAATTTAATTTGATAGTCAAATTTCTTAAAACTCATCTAAAATACACCCACAACTTAAATCTCAATTGCTAAATTCTATTAAATATATATAATATAAATATTTATTTGAACTCTATTTATATTAATAATTCATATTTTTCGACACCCAAACATTTTACTGGCCGATTTAATTTTCCAATATTTTATTTATCTTTCTAGTCTTCATAAACATGAACCTTTTCAAACCAAAATTAAAATAGATACAGAATTTCTACTAAAATATTATAATAAATAAACTTTGATTTAAAAACAAACTCCCAACAACATTTCTCCGAAGCCACGAATCATTTTTATTAATTATCCCAAAATTATCGCTTTATTAAAAAAGAAAATCACAAAATATCTCATCATTTTTTTTCAATTCCATTAAATCCTCTATCTAACAGATATAGGTAGCCCGACTTACTACGATTCGAACTACAACCGAAAAAAATCAATAATTTTCAGAAAATTATTGGTTATATATCTCTATAAAATTTTTTAAACATTAAATCATGGGCTGCTGTTAAGCTACTGCCTTTTGGAAAAAGTTAAATGGTACATATTTTCGTGAAATTAGTAAAAATGCACATTTGGAAGTGAATATAATTAATAAATTTTGACGTTTTGAATGAAATTCCGAGAAAATTTCTTGTAAGTCGAGGAATACCTGTATTTTAAATTATTATTACCATGATTCCATTGCGGGTTTTACTCCTGAGCGACACATTATTGCAAGCAGTATGGCTCAGTGGTTGCGATTATGTTTAGGAAATATTCGCCACATTGTATGTACTCGCCACATTTGGAAATATTCGCCACATTTGGAAATATTCGCCACTTTGAGTCGAAACGTACATAAATCAAATCTTATATATTATAACGTCAAATTGAAGCTCGCATATTGGATGTGGTTTAAGTGAGAAAATTTGATGTTATATTGTTATATGTAGAAACGTACATATATTTCAATTTAAAAAAATCAATATAATAAATTAAAATAATATTTTATTTTAGTATACGATGGTTGCGTTGATATTAAACACCGAGAGGTCACCGGGTTCGATCCCGTGAGCTGACCTCATTTGAAAATAATTTATTCCGAGTATAATCTTTAATGCTGCTGGTCAGACTTGGATATTTGGTCATTATTTTCTTAATTTGAATGTGATGTATGAGTGGAATTTTAATCTACTCTCTTCCATTTAGGCCTCGTAGGGATGTTTTGTATTTGTACGTAGGTTGTTCTTATTTATCGGAACAGGCTGCAGTCGCAAGATATTTGTTGAAACGGTTACTCCATAAAATTGGCAAAAACCATCCTACCCGCTATGTCAATAATATCTGAATTTGATTTATGTACAATATGTAAAAAATTATATACAAGTCTAATTCCATAGCTCATCCTCTATGGATTAATTAATTGTTAATTTCGTCTTCTTCAGCCTCTCGAAATACAGCGATTTATGTAATAAAAAATGCGGCAATGTTTGTAATTATTGTCTAGGAAGGCGCATTGAGGTTTACCTGTTAGGCCTTCCTGGTATACATATATCTAATAAAAAATAAAATATGGTATTAAACTTGTACATGTATGAATGTAAAAATTATAAATTAATATATAAATATTAAAATAGTAGATAGGATGGATGGTTTGTCAATTTTATGAGGAACCGTTTCAACAATGAAATCATATAAATTGGCAAACTTTCTTAGGGAACGATCAACTTGGAGTCACATATATCCAATTCTGATCAGCAGCACTGCTGAAATACTCCTAATAAATTCTCTTCAATCGAGATCAACCTAGGGCTTGAGCCCGGAAACCTCTCGGTTGGTTAGCTTACTGACGATTAGCGTCCTGCTGGAGCCTAGTGCCAATCCAATCGATATTTAAACTTGGAAAATAGTCTCATTATTCATCGTTCGGGTAATTCACTATCACCATCATCAGTTCTCTCGTATAAAATTAATAGACAGAGCGACCACTGTATGGCGAGCGAAATAGACGCTATAAAAAGGAACTGGCAATTTAATGCTCGCAGTAAAGTGCTAAAGCAGTCTTCGCCACAATGAGCTCGCACTAAGTGAATGGTAGCATCTTGGAGTGCAAAGAATACACTATCCTGTGCGATTATTATGTGTCCATTTTGCCACAATTCAACTTTTTGAAACACTCTTCTATGTTGGAAAACGAGGGGGGTGTTGTCGGTTCGTTTCAGCGGAAACCCCATTCCCGTACAACCTCCCGCATCTCGCTTGTGTTTTTATGTGTTCTCTCAACTTCCCCTATAATTTGACAGTGCGGATATTTGGAATACGATTTTTCAGTATGCATTATATTTTATAATACGCTGTATTATACAGAGCATTATAACAATGGGAATTCATTGTGAATGCAACGAAACTAGCGTGTTATTCCCCCGAGATGTTATTAATTGCTCCAGCGGGAGTGACTACTCTCAACTCTGCTTCCATTGTTTTAAACGATTTTCTCTTACTTGTGGAATAGTATGAAAAATATCTGCCATTTCAGTGGAATATTTTATAACAACTTATTTAAAAATAAATAAAATTAGTTTCAATTTTCCACTTTTTTTAATTTATTCATTTTTCTATTTGTTTTTTTAGGCTGGTCATATACATACATATGTTTATAAGTTTTCAATAATATCATTATACATACCTTCAAAATCATAGTTTACTACTACATGTTTGGGAAACTGAGTTTTGCTCGTTAATAGGAAACAACATTTACAAACAAAATTTAAAAAACAATCATTTACTACCAAATTTTATGTTAATTCGTTTATTTCTCAACTCAACTCAACATTTTGTCTATGATTAAAAAAAAATCAAAATTTTCTAAAACGTATCAAAATTTTAATACTTCAATACTGCTGTGTCTGAATGTGAGATTTTCCAATTTAGGGATCGTAGGTTGTCGGAGATTATTTTTCCCTTTTTGTCTGGTAGCCTGCACTCATCATTATTTTTATAATTGTATGTAATGTATGAGTGGAAGCAAGACATTCTCTCCTATGTATTCTGTTATTTTTACTATTGTATGTATAAATATAAATGTATTTGTCTGTATATATCCGTTTTTTGTCTCTCTCTCTCTTCTCTTTGTTATATTTTCAACCATTGGGATGGCTGTAATGCTGCAATAAATAAATAAAATCAGTTGAATTAGTTGAAAGGTTGTAAATTCATGGGGAGTCTAATTTGATAATAAACTAATAATTTTTTTTGCAATTGGCTACTAATGCGCATTGGATTTACCTGTAAGGCCTTCCTGGTATATATATATATATATATGTATATAAATAAAATAAAGTAAAATAACCTTGTGCTCATTGATTTTATCGCTTTATATTGAAGCTATTTTAAACTTATTTTCACCGGGACCTTTTTAATATCAAGTGTGCACCAAATTATTTCGTTGAGTTTTGTCAGTGTTACCATATAGCATACTAGAATTAAGTCATATAGCAATTTGTGCATGATGCCGGCGCTCGGTCACGCGGCTCCAGGTATGCCATTTTAATTTTTATTGCTTTATATGAAAAAGTAAATAACATAATATGCTGTATTTTATACAAATTAGTTCAGAAAAATATTTTATATCCGCCTTTAAATAAAAGAATTCCTCAAAATAAAATTCTAGTAAAAATATAGTAAGACATCATTTTTATTAAGAATTTTTTTAAAAAATATCTATGAATGTACGCAATTAATTAAGTGCTAATTTTCAATATCCTAATCGCATTTCCGCCCTGTTTAAAAATAACGCAAATTTCAAGCGTTTAATATAATTATAGGACAGCTTTGAAAACTTTAATAATAATTAATACAACACGAGAGCGTACGCCCGTGCACACTTGAAACATCCTCTTCCGGTCGACCCCACTTTCGAAGAAGAAACGAATCAATACAACCCCTTGAAGAGCGTAATCAAAATCTTGTTTAAAATTTGAATCACGATCGAATCGATGGGTCCCCTCTCCAATTAAAAACCTATTACGGCGCCCACGCCCCCAGGCTGTTTATTTTCGTGACCTCACCCTCCACCAACCCCATTTTTCGACGATTCCTCCAGAGTCGTCTCTCGACATCGGCTAATAAGATAACGCAATATTATCTCACGCGTGAGTTATAAATTTTACACGGACCATGAATTGATTCACTCGCAGACCGCGTCGCCACCATGGGGGCCTCCCACGTACACCCCAAAGGCCCCAAGGCCTAGCCGTACACCGGACATACATAAAACATACCCTAATGGCTCGCATGATTCATCTCAAAGGGGTGAAAGGTACACGACGCTTAACCCCATAATGGCCGCGGCCCTCGACTTTGATCCTGGAAAAAATTTACAGCATACGAAGACGCCAAATTTCAATATGAAAATTCACGAAACCATAACTCGCGGTCGACCCCGAGGTCGAGACTTGCCAAGGCTCAAGTGAGGTCCTGCGGTCTAGATTCATTGTCTCAAAAGGTTTCTCCCCTGTATGTATATGTACATATATATGTATGTATGAGTGCGGGGTACTGCGAAATTAAACGGTTTATATATGAATATATATGTACATATGTATACATTACATGTAGGTCTCGGGTCTGAACGCGTTGCGGTCCTGGTCTCGTCCGAAACGCAATGCGGCCTAAAGGTTAATTAATGTGCGTCGTTTATAATTCCGTGACTGCGCGGTGAAGGCTCGCATATTAATTAAGTACCTGCAATGATACGATATTATTAAACTAATTCAATTTCATGATAAGTTAATTAAATTTTGTAGTATTTAGCTATGATATTATGGTAGACCAAATATATCCTGTATGTATGTTGTATAGTCATTTATCATATGCACGGACGTAATGGAGATCATTGTGGTCATGGAAATCGAATTCGTAACAATGTACTGTTGTGAAATTTGACATGATGTATGACAGCTGATCGTCAGATTATCTTACCTAATAATATATGTACATATTATGTACGTACATCATTTATTTATTTAAGAATACTTGGGAAAAGTAGCATTAGTGATGGACCCAAAGGCGTTTCTTAATAAATAAAATTCTACAAAAATGCAAATATCATATAAGATAAAATGATCGAAAACAAAAAAATGAAAAATAAATATAAATAATAATATTTTTTTATTCCAGACGATTAGTGCAATCCCCACCGTCCATATAAATAATATATGTATATGTAGATAATAAATACAATATTATTGAATAGTGATAGAAAATAAAGTAAAAATTGTATACATACATATATGTACAAATAAAATAAATAATAATAATTATTATTTTTAGTTGTTTGTGTATATATATGTTTTGTTTTTGTTATGTCTAATTTATTATTTTGTTTCTTGTCTTTTCTGTTATATTTTTGACCATTGTGGCGCATTAGGAATTCCTGTAATGCTACAACGGTCCAAACTTTAAATAAATAAATAAATGTACATAAATAATGATAATAATAAAAATAAATTATAATAATAATAAAAATAAATAATAATAATATTAAAAATAAATAATAATAATAATTAATTAATTAATCATTTTAATGTCTATTTAAGGCGGTCGGTAGAGTAGTTCCATCCATCAAGCATACAGTGAAGAGTGCAAATAAGAAGGACTCAAAATAAAGCAAAATTAAATTAAAAATTAAAAAAAAATAAGAAAAAATGCAACAGATAAACTGAAAAAAGAAGAACTACAAAAACCCATTGATTTTAAGGAAATCATCAAATAAATTTTATTTTTCAAAGGTTTGAGTTACTAGATGTAATTAATTCATTAGATAGACCATTCCAATATTTGGATAAATTTATATTTACATATATACATACGTATGTACATATATGAATTGTATCGCCAATATTTATATTATAAAACAAAAATTAATTAATTTATACATTTTGACTATTTTTGTAAAGGCCTTTTTATTAGATCAATCTTTACTATCATGAGTTCTGGGTACAAAAATTTTCGTCATTACTATTAAAAAATATCTATGAAATCTTCTTCCTTTCTTATTTATGTATGTATTATATATAGCAAATTCTTCTTTATCTATATTCTAAACTACGTTATTAATTTACCAACACAACACAACTAATAACCATAACATGATTCAGAAACTTTGTAAGAACTGGATCGTCGGAAGAGGTTCAAGCTGTGCAGCAGTGTCCTTGAGGATCAATCTGCCTCTACCCGTCATCGCCCTGCTCAATTAGGCATCGCCAGAACATCGCTTTAGAAAATTCTGAAACTGAGTTAAAAATTGTTTCCATTGATAGTTTCCAAAATGGACCCTCAAGCTGCGTCAGTGCGCTTAGGATCTCCATACTCTTTAGTCTTTCAATAACCACTCTGTACTATCTATAGTTTTTTACTTTATCTATGTACGTAGCAACAATAGATGAAGGCTTGTGATCATGTGAAAATTCGAACTCGAGATTTTGACTGATTCGAACTCAGAATCGATTACTGATCACGTTTTCATGATCTAGAAAAAATGTGTGTGTCTGTGTATTTTGGGGATGTTTTGACCACCGTTAGTACAATCAAACTGAAACTTACTATCGGTTACTGAAATTCTTATCGACACAACGTAAATTTTTTTCCAATTTTTAGATTAACCGAAAATGGTACCTCCCCTTATAGGTGTCCTCTTTTAATTAAGTTTTTGAATTCAATTATCTCCTAAACCGCTGACTGAATCGGACTGAAATTCAGTAATAATTTAAATGTAATAGTAATAATAATTTTTATAGCCTTATATTTTTTAAATATTTTTATCTGAACCGGAAGTAGTACTTTTACTCTAGAGAATCAAAGTTTTTTATGTTTTTCTCAGAAACCGTTTGGTTAATTCAACTGAAATTTCACCCAGCAGTTTGGCTTAGTGATAGCGTATATACATATTTAGCATCACTGAGGTCATAGGTTCGTGTCCTCGCCACTGCTGGTTAGATTTGGGGGTTTTGTGACTCCAAATCGATCGTTTCTCTATCAGAGTTTGCCAATTTTATCTGATCATTGCTGAAACGGTTCCTGAACATTGGTATTAAAAAATCTAATCCTGTTGTCACAAAAATCTGCCTGTGTATAATTTGTATTAATTATACACAGTAATCTGAAATCCATAGATGTCACTATGATTATTATTTCTGATTAATTGTTATATTCTATATATTCTGATTGTATATGTATGTATTACTGTATTTCTGATTTCTGATTGTTTATGTATTTCATTAACGTACACCCGTCGCATTGGAGCAAATCTGTAATGGCGAGTGTGTATTGATTTGTGACAATAAAATAAAATAAAATATCTAGAAGTCTAAGCTTAATACCAAGTTATTTATAAAATTTGGTAAGCATCCGTCAACCGGAAGTGGCAGTTTATTCTTGTTCGATTTTTCTTCCACTTTTTTTCCGACCACTTTAACTTGTGTGCTCGTCACGAAATAAATCAAGTATAATTCTTGTATCAATATGAGGAAAAAAAAAATTAATAAATCTTATAAACCGGAAGTGGGATATTTCCTCTAAGAAATGTCAAAAATGTTGTGCCCACTACTGTTTCCACACCCCTGAGCGTATTAAGCTGGAAATTCATATTTATATTTTTTATGTACTAACTTAGAGCTGCTAAGGTTTTAGTCAGAATTCGTAAACCGGAAGTAGTATTTTTTTTAAAAACAATTTTTCATTATTTTAATTTGACCTTTTACATTATTTTGATCTTCTTGATATTTATTGTGTATAATAAAGATAGTAATTTTAAATAAAAGTAATAAAAAAATCACTAAATTTAATGAACTGGAAGTGAAATTTTATCGTCTTAAAAATGTCAAAAATGTTGTGCCCACTACTCTGTCCACATCGATGAACGTATTAAGCTGAAAATTTATATTTTTATTCTTTATGTACTAACTTAGAGCTGATAAGGTTTTGGTCAGAATTCGTAAACCGGAAGAAGGATTTTTTTTTAAAACAATATTTCATAATTTTATTTTGACCTTTTAAATTATTTTTATTTTCTTAATATTTAATGACTATAATACTGATAGTGATTTTAAGTAATAAAAAAAATTTGAACAAAATCTGACAACCGGAAGTAGAACTTTTGTCTTGTGCAAGTTTCCATGCATTTACACTCAATTTGTATCGAAAATGCTGTCATAGTTATAGTATTTCATAATCTGTCTGTACGGTTCAATATTGAATTTTGTTTTGTAACCTTCTTATATTCCTCAAATACATAGATAAAGTCATGGGTTGGTCATACCCGAATTTTTTTTTTTAATACTTATACTACATAGTTTGATTAGGTTGTTGCAGTGCCACGATCCCTACGGACAAGCCACGACTCTACTTATCTCAAAAAAAGTACTAAACATCATCTGTAAACATCTCTTCCGTCCATATCCTTCATCGGTCTCCATCACGACCTTATTTCGCATTTGGCATTGAAGACAATTTTTATATGGGACTTTTTTTCATTCATTCGTAGAACATATAAAAAAGATAAATAGAAACGTCCCAACTAAGAGGTTTAACTTTCAATGCCGAGGGATTTGTCTATCTCTCTATGATTAATTCTGTCCCACCAATGCACTCTCTAGAGAAAACTCATTTCTTGTGCACTTTTGTAACTGAGTTTAATTATGTAGTATTTGACCAATAGTGGCTGGATTTCCATATCAATGGTTGGCGCTCTTTTTTATTTATGTAATTTATCATACTATAATATTATATTATACTAGTGTTTTTACCCGGCTTCGCTCGGTAGTTGTAATATAAACAGCTTAAACATGGTGAAACTAATAGTAAATATTCATTTGTTTTTTTATTAAAGAATCGGAAAAAATATATAAAACAACCATACATATATCGATATCGTCGTCGTTTGTTTTCGATGCTCCCAACAAACTATCTTTCGAATTTATATATTTACTAGCTGTATTACCCGGCTTCGCTCAGTGTTTGTAATATAAACCGCTTAAACATGACTAAGCTAATTTAATTAAAAAAAAAAAAAAAATAAAAAAAAATTTAAAAATTAAAAAAAAAAATTAAAAAAAATTAAAAAAAAATCAAAAAAAAAAATAAAAAAATAAAAAAAAAATCAAAAAAAAAATAAAAAAAAAATAAAAAAAAATCAAAAAAAAATTTTTAAAAAATCAAAATTTTTTTTTTGCCTTCTAGGGCTTCGCCCTCGGCGCCCCCCTGAGCCTTTGCCTTCTAGGGCTTCGCCCCTCCACGCCCCATGAGCAATTGCCGTTTAGGGCTTCGCCTCCATGATCAGTTGCCTTTTAGGGCTTCGCCCCTCCGCGCCCCCATGATTAAAAGCCGTCTAGGGCTTCGCCCCCCTAAGTTAATGCCTTTTAGGGCTTCGCCCCCCGCGCCCCAAAGATTAATTGCCGTTTAGGGCTTCGCCCCCCTTAGTTAATGCCTTTTAGGGCTTCGCCCCTCCGCACCCCCATGATTAAATGCCGTCTAGGGCTTCGCCCCCCTTAGTTAATGCCTTTTAGGGCTTCGCCCCCCGCGCCCCCAAGATTAATTGCCGTTTAGGGCTTCGCCCCCCTTAGTTAATGCCTTTTAGGGCTTCGCCCCTCCGCGCCCCCATGATTAAATGCCGTCTAAGGCTTCGCCCCCATGATCAGTTGCCTTTTAGGGCTTCGCCCCCCGCGCCCCCAAGATTAATTGCCGTTTAGGGCTTCGCCCCCCTTAGTTAATGCCTTTTAGGGCTTCGCCCCTCCGCGCCCCCATGATTAAATGCCGTCTAAGGCTTCGCCCCCATGATCAGTTGCCTTTTAGGGCTTCGCCCCTCCGCGCCCCCATGATTAATTGCCGTCTAGGGCTTCGCCCCCCTTAGTTAATGCCTATTAGGGCTTGCGCCCCATGAGGTTGGGCCCCCCGGGCCCCCTTCGGGGCCCCACGGGGCTGCGCCCCTTGTGGCGCCCCCTTTTGAGCCCCATGGGGCTGCGCCCCATGAGGCTGGGCCCCCCGGGCCCCCATTCGGGGCCCCACGGGGCTGCGCCCCTTGTGGCGCCCCCTTTTGAGCCCCATGTGGCGCCCCCTTTTGAGCCCCATGGGGCTGCGCCCCATGAGGCTGCGCCCCATGAGGCTGGACCCCCCGGGGCCCCACGGGGCTGCGCCCCTCGTGGCGCCCCCTTTTGAGCCCCATGGGGCTGCGCCCCATGAGGCTGGGCCCCCCGGGCCCCCTTCGGGGCCCCACGGGGCTGCGCCCCTTGTGGCGCCCCCTTTTGAGCCCCATGAGGCTGGGCCCCCCCGGGGCCCCACGGGGCTGCGCCCCTCGTGGCGCCCCCTTTTGAGCCCCATGGGACTGCGCCCCTTGTGGCGCCCCCTTTTGAGCCCCATGAGGCTGGGGCCCCACGGGGCTGCGCCCCTTGTGGCGCCCCTGGCGGGGCCCCATGAAGCTACTCGCCTTGCGCCCCCGCGGGGGTGAATCCATTGAAACGAAAAAAACAAATCGGCGCCCATGGATCGAAAAAAAAAAAATCGAATCACGTGTTCGATGACGTCACCGATCTACGGACGACGACGACGACGAAGACCAAGGATATTTACATACATACAAAGTCTCTTTCCAAATTATAGATTAGATTTATTTATAGTTAGTTTTGGACCATTGTGGCATTACAGAAAGAACCTAATGCGCCACAATGGCCTACATTTGATAAATAAAAACAAAAAATAAAATACATAAAATAAAAAGCGTAAAAATATATTAAATACGACGTAAATACTGCTTCAATTGACTGATTCGAGCACTCAAATGGCTTGCTTCTTCGAACAATAATAATAATATACGTATACATATATAAAAACGGACGCAATGTACGCGATATGTATGTATGTGGGTAAGTGGCGGACGCGTTGACCAGTATGGAGATTTCAAAAATACATATTTTAGATTGCCAGGAGTGTATGTTGTGCCAAGAGATATTTAATAAAATAAATACACGCGAACGAGGCGCACAACCAACCAGCGTGAAGTGGTCTACATGGACTAAAACGTTTGACCAATTACAGCAACGACGTGGGGAAGTTGGGGAGTGTGGAGCGTCTAAGATGTGCTCCTGATATTGAGCAACTGACTTGGAACGGGTAACGTCAGCGTCCGATGCGCTGCACGGCAGCGACACATATACACACATCCACGGAGACACACACACATTCATTCATCATTTCTAACGGGTGAACGGTTTGGATCGGCGAGCGTGTAATAATTCACGCACTCAAAGTTTTATTAAAACATGCGCGTGCCTATGAATTCATTACCTTGCATTATATTTATGTATATGCATATAAATATAACATGGGCACAACACTAGTGTATTATATAAACGCATTTAGAAAATTAAATATACAATCAAAATGTATTTTATATAATAATATTACATAAAGGGTCGATTATTTACTTGAATTTAGTCTCACTTTTGCATTCATCCGCTATATAAAGCTAATAAACGACCGGGCTAAAATAAACTCACGCTTTCCTTAGAAACGAATTTGTCGTCCAACTTTCGAGGGTTAAACTTGTAGATTTATATAAATTGGCGCCTCTTATCGTCGTCTTCAATACGACCGTGGAAAGAAAGAGGGGGAGGAAAAAAATACAACACGACCAAGTAAACCCATCGATATATTAATTTATCGTAATACAGTATATGCCCACGAACATATACGTACATATGTACGTATGTATGTATTTATGTCCATACAAGCGTATTATATACTCGTTTTATATTTCGACGTGGTCGGCAAAAGGTCAATTTCGCGGTCGATCGCCAATCGGCAAAATATAAGAGCGATTTCGTTTTATTTTTTCGTCGACGAAGCGTTTAAAAAAGTGGTCCATTTCACAGCCGTGGGTTTTTCGCTGAAATGGGACGTGTGAACGATTCGGCTGAAAAATTAGCGTCGATCGCGCAATCCGAGCGGTTTGCGCGTCCAGCCTCCGCAGCTTTGGGATTTTTCTCGCGACCACGACCCCTCACTTTGGCAACCCCTGCTAAAACAAACAAACGCTGCCGTCCCTTTTTCTCTCTGTCTCTCCTCCCCACGGGTTTCGGTCCAATTGATTCGGTATTTAATGACCGGAAGTAATTATCAAGCGGTTGGCGTAACCCTGCTGGACACTTTTAGCCAGAAAATTGTATTCTTTTTGAGAAGTGCACTTTTGAATACCAAAATTTTATTTTGTTACAAATTTTTTCAATTGATTTAAGTTATAGTTTTTTTTGATCAAATTATTTAATTTAAATTTTTTTTAATAATTGAAAATATACATGTTTTATTTATAATCGCTTTCTTCTTCTTCTAATGCCGAATCCGTATTCTGACGTAGGCGACTACCATGGGCAGACATCGTTTATGGCCCGTGCGAATTCTTCCCTATCATGGGCAAGCAGAAATAACTTTTCGAGACCGAATCCCATCCATGACCTGATGATCCGGAGCCAAAAGAGCTTATTTCTCCCAAGCCACCGTTTGCCTTCTATTTTCCCTTCTATGATTGTTTGTAGAAGGCGATATTTGGGGCTGCGAATAATGTGGCCAAAGTATTCCATCTTACGGCGCTTCACCATGTCAAGAAGCTCTCTCTTTTTATGAAGAATCTGGAGGACTGTTTCGTTTCTTACATGGTCCTTCCACGAGATGTTTAGCATCCTCCGGTAACAGCGCATTTCAAAGGACTCTATCCTGTTCATGGATGCCACTAACAGCGTCCACGTTTCGCATCCGTACAGCTACACCGACCAAACATAGGAATGCAGGACTCTTAATCTCAATTTCATAGACAACCTTCGACAACACAAAACATTTTTCATGCTGCCGAAGGCATTTCTTAATTTGCTTAGCATTGCAATAAATATTGGGTAGATCATATTATATTATCAGCGTTCTAATTTTTGCATTTAATTACTTTAATCATCATCCACAGCCATTCACCATCCACTGTTGAATGAAGGTCTTCCCAACATGCTTCCACTTGTCTCTGTTTTGCGCAACCCTCATACATCTAACCCCACACATTTTCCTAATTTCGTCTACCCATCTTCCCAGCAGTCATTGTTTTACCATTTTTCATTCTTTCGGGTACCATTCTAGCACTTCTTTTGTCCACCTTACATCCATTCTTCTAGCCACGTGACCCGTCTATGGCCATTTTAATCTCTTCCCTCTATCCACTACATTCTCTCCCACGTATTTCGTTTCTTGTGTTTACTCGTTATTCCAAGCATACAACGTTCCATACTTCTTTAAGTGCATTGAACTTTGTGTAGCAATTTGGCGTTCAATGTCCAAGTTTCACATACGTCATCACTTTTTTTCAAAATTTTCCATACGTCATCACTGGTAAAACACATTGATCAAAGATCTTTTTCTTCAGTCAAAGTGGCATTTTTAATTTACAAAACCGCATTTATTCGTCCAAATTCACTTTATCCTAATTTCATGTCTCTTTATTTCCTCTTCATCACTACCGAACATGTCTATTAATTGTCCTATTGACTATAAATAACTATTGACTACTTATACTATACTATTTTATCATTTTTACTTCTGCTATAGATGTACATATGTATTACTAATTTTAATATGGTCAGTTAAATAAAAGTTTAAAACCAATATTTTGAATCTCATTTTTATGAAAATACTATCGAGAATTGAATCGTGATACTGAATGATACTATCACCTTGTATAAAGAAAAAATATTCCGACAAAATTACCTTGCAAATATTTTATAATAACTAACATATTCTTCATTTTCTTTATAATACAAATAAGCGTATTTAAATTCAGTATTTTCACATACATAGAACGAACTTTCAAACATCGTTCGCATATGATTTATTTACACTGTAAGGTCTTTCATATTTAAAGCTTTATTTAGTGCAAGCGAGCGAAAAATAAATTTTCAACATACGTGCTTACTTACACCTCTTATGTGTATGTGTAGGTAAGTATATATGTAATATATATTATATTTAGTATATTGTATTTCATGAGATTTTCGTACGTGTTATATACTGTAATAAATATAGCGAGCATAGAGAGCCGGCCCCTTGCAACGTATGCTCATTTTCGGTGTGTGTTTTCGAAATTCGCCAACATTTTCCTTTGCCTGACATTAATTCCATGAAATTAATGTGGAAGGCTCTTTCTGAAGGTGTCCTTTTCAAACATAATCCTTTCTTAGGACCCAAATAAATACCCTTACATATTCATCACATTATTACCGCCGCGGCGTAGCGCCGAAAACCCTAATATAAACTTACTGTGCGACACAAAAATGTAAATAAACGACGACTAACCGCCATCACTTATGCCTGACGATTTGTCAAACTATGAATTATTGCACATATTTATTCTTCACTATAATATTATTTAAAAAATGTAATTTATAAACGGGTGATAAGTCATTTTATGTCAATCTGTATGAACATACATACAAACATATATGAAATTTGAGGTGAGATTTAATTCAAACACTGAAATTGCCAGGTCCAGTACATAAATTGATCACCTTTAGTGCCTCCTGCAAGACTTCTGACAACTATCCAGGCTTGGTCATAAAGCTGTTCGACTGAAAACCATTTGGAAAAACGGACTCAGTTTCACTTAACTACTGGAATTGATATTAACTACTGGAAAAATTTTCACGTCAATACTTTCAGTATTCAACATATGTTAATGTAAATTATCACTTGCCATAATGGATAACGAGTGACCAGGACTTTTATTCTATTTCCCCAAATCTACCGAGTGTGGGCTATTTATATTTTATATATTCCTCATCAAAACCTCTATTACTCAAATTATTTCACTGCTAAATATAAACATTGATCAATATCAACGGTAATAATTATTTTCGCGGGAAATACTTTGTACGCGTGCATCACAGATGCGAGAGAGAGAGGGAATTCAGTATGTGCCGAGCTCAACGGTCAATGTGAGAATGATATCCGCCTGAGAATGATAGCTCTGCTTCAGTCGTTATTTTTTTTCATGTTTTACACTTATTTCATATTATTTGACATTCAATATATGATGAAATGATTTTTATAGCTAATTATAATAGGTTATAATTAGCTTCGCAAATTTTCCATTATTTTAACTTAAAACACATTTTTAACTGGGCGCTTGGCGTCCAGCACAGTAGCTAATGGATTTTTTAGCACAATAAGACAAATGTTAAGATGTACATATGTATATACATTAGAACATTGACTATTTCGTTCGAAAAAATATTGAAATAATTTCATGAAATTTGTATAATTTATTTTACTTATTTTTTCAGAAGGCATCAAAGAGTGAATTTTTATCAAAACAATTTTCTATATTCTATATATATATATATATATATATATATATATATATATATATATATATATATATATATATATATATATATATATATATATATATATATATATATATATATATATATATATATATATATATATATATATATGTTTGTAGTAAAAATAATTTCCAAGACACCTTACTTTATTCAGTTTCAAAATATATTCAGTTTCGTTTAGCATTCGTCTAATGTTAATATAAAAACTTAGTAAACGACACCATATGTAGCTATGAAAAGCTTTTAAATAAATTTCAAAACATTTTCACGTGCGCCATCATATTTAAATAGATTATTTTTGTATAATATTGTATAATAATTCTTCATATTATATAATCTTATGTAATTCCTTCACCTTAAAATAAGCAGAATTTCCGAATATGTAGATAACTAACAATCGGAAAATTTATTCTTTAATAATTCAAAGAACGAAAGAATATATAATATAATATGCAGAATAACGAGACAAACAAGAATTTAATTTCAAATGTGTATAAGGTATTAAGAATTAGCGTTTGAAGTGGTTGAAATTCATCGTCGGCATTCACATTTGAGTGTTGGTGGTTTCGAAACACCCTTAAAAGGAATCCTTTTAGGGTCCCTGTAACCCGAGGACGATCCAGGACCAGATCGATGCTGCCAACGACCACGTCCCTGACGTTCAAATAAAACGTTGTAAATAATTCTCAGCTTAAAATACCAAAGCCGACCAAAATGCGAGACGGGAGCAGTGCTTTGGTTCGAAATTAATAAACGAGACCAACCCCTACATGTATAACGTACATATAATACATATATACCCAGTCAAACATATTAGTACCTATCCTTTCGGTTGGACTAAATTTTGAATGCGAGTAAAAATCAACGGGTTCACAAAGCTACGGCCTCGTTTATTATCAACGAATTTGCGGCGCCACCGACTGGGAAATTTATTTATTTTGCATACGTGTATATTTTTTGTTGTATCTGAATAATAAATATATAAATAAAAAGAGGCGTTTTGCAAATAAAGAGAGCGAACGATAATTAATTATTAACCCAGTTCGGTGACGGGAATGAATAAGCGAAGCTTCGCGAAAATTTGCATACGTTTCGTATGTGCGTTCGTCCAATGCGGAAAATAAACAAAAACACTCTATAAAGTACTATAATCTAATATATTGCAGTAAAAGCTCTCATATATTATATTTAGATCTACTATTATATCTAAATAATACAGGAAAATAGTTTATTAATTGCACAGAAATGCTAACTGGCATTGCTGGGGTTCAAACCCCTTCCAAGAGTATAAGATCTAAATTGAAGGATCTTCGTATACACCCTTTCACCACCTCCTCTTAATTTATTTTACACCCTTTCACCATCTATTGCTTAGAAGATTTCTCCAACACGCTTCCATTCGTACCTGTTCTGAACAATACTCGTTCATCTAAATTCAACTTTGTCCACCGATATGAATTGTGACCTTTCTAACACCTTTTAACCATCTCTTTTGTTTACCATTCAAACATTTCTTTGCTATTTAATACACAAATTTCATATCCATAGATCATTATTGTCAAAACCTATCGATCAAAAGATTTTTTCTTCTAGTACATAGAGTGGCACTTTTGATTTCAAATAACATTTATTTACCCAAATGCAACCCAAACTAATTTTTTCGTTTCTTAAGATCCACTTTCGTTATTTCCGAACGTGTTGTTTAATCTTACACGTACATATGTATGTAGTTTATTCTATATGAATATAGCATTATTAGTTTTATATCATGAGATTTTAGATCACAAAAATATTGGTCAGGAGATAGTATACAAATTTATTGATTTGCATAGTGACATACAAATATATGTACATTTACGTTTACCAGTGACGTGCCGTGGCTTTCAAAACAGGAGTATGGACAAAAAAATATATATATATAAATATAAAAAATAAACTTTTAATTTTTGAATTAAAATAATCTGTCTTGAAGTGATGAATATAATTTTTGATTTTTATACTATTAGAAATATCCTAAGTAGCCTATCTTTCTTAATAACTACTTTTATGTCTTCCAAACTTAATCATTTGAATGATTTGTTGAACAATCGATTGAGAATGCCTTGTTATTTGTTTCTGCGTGCTCCGAACTAATTTGTTTCGTTTTGCGAGCCGATTCCCTTGCCATGTTTGCACTCAAAAAGTAATGTGTAAAACAACAAAAAAAAATCAGAATTATCTAACACAATTAAGAATATTCTTAATAAAAATTCTATAAATGCTTGCAGAGATGAGTAAATCAAAAATTTTGTTGTCTTTTACTGAACGCCTATACATCGCAATTCACCAGTACAGTTAAGGGAATAGAATTGAGACGGCGAGGCCGTGCAAGAAAACGACACGGTGGACCATATCATAATAATCCACTACCAATACCACTACCTCAGGTAGGGCAAATTCTGATTTCTAAACTTTGCTAATCCGAGTGAACAATATCAATAGGGTCAACAATTTAAATTGTTGATATTTTTAAATTTTAGGTGACTAGCCCAGTCCTCCTGGTCCCTCTAGCCACCGGTATATATACAGTCGATTTTAAATTTTCCAAATCACTCTTATTTTTATATGTAACTGCAAAAATCTATAACCGCCTGTGGGTATCACAACATGGGTAGATATCGAAACAACAACTTTAAATTTAACATAACACTGTTAAAGACACACCAGCAATTGAAACCTCTCAAAAACGTTCCTCAAAATCTCTTCAGAAGCTGCATACATAAGTACTTTATCATAATAAAAAATATTTTCTTTCTATATATTATTTCACCGAGAGTTATTTATTCGAAGTATCGCATAAATCCTTTCGCATGCGCCAAAAACCCTTCGGTTTGGGGAACTGTTTGCCGAACTGAAAACCTCCTCCCCTTCCGATATTTCCAGTTTTCCCGCTCCGCGTTATTTCAACCGTGCGATAGTGGATGAAATTCAATTTTCCCGGGAAATTATTCCAGTCCCGGGAAAACATTGATTCGAGCGTGTGGTTCGAAGGAGAGATTCGCGAAGATGGTCGTTAGCTGCTCGAAATCCTCTCTCTCTCACCTCAAGAGCGTTTCTTTTTCGAAATTGCCGCCATTATATTCGAGCGTAAGTTACGATAATGTTAACTGACTAATATAGCGGTCGTCAAATTACCCAAACGCTACTTACGCCGCTCTTTACGGCCCCCGCTTTATGCATATAATTTTATTTAACCCCCCATCCCCCTATCGTCCTTCTGTTGGGACATTAAGGAGATTTTCATTACAGTCTATTCGTATCAAGATGAATATAATTAAATGGCAGTCATTATTTTTCAGTTCAAATCTTTCTCTCTCTCTTAATATCACTTATACATTTCGCCGATTCGGCGCAAATGCCCTAAATTGCCGTATATCGCTCGTTCATCCCCTGAATATCCCTATATCCGTTCTAGGGGGAGGGCAAGACGATCCGTAAAAAATATTGGCCAGGTAAATACGGAAAAGGGATATAAAGCAGGACCATTGTAAATAATTACTTTTACAATCGAAATCGTATAATATGGTGGGTTCGATTTAATGTCGTATTATATTATTTAATACCATTTTTGGAACGAATAACCCATTATGAAACTACATACATATACAGTTGAGCCGTAAGTTATATAAAACTTCAATAATTGAATTTTATACTTTAAATACATATAATACTTATGTATGTATGTAAATTGATTTTTCTCGTACTTATTTAAAGTTTATCAATAATTGTATCACTTACTGGCCAAATATGCTGCTGGCGAGATCTTGTGATTGTTGAAGCACAGATCGACCGTTTCCTGTTAGAATTTTCCGACTTTTCTAGCTTACATAATTGTTGTGACAGATCCAATAAATCTGTATCCTCTCCCTTAGTTTCTTGCAAATTCTATTTATTAGCATCTCAAGTTTGTTGAATCTTATAAAATGCTACCTATCTACATAATGTATCAAAATTTTGTTGATTCTCCATAAATACCTCTATTGTATTATATGTCCTGTTATGTTTGAAAAAGTATTAGTACTTATGTTCAACTGTATTTGGGGTACCTAAATCCTAATATGACACATGTATGCATGTATGTATGTGATAAAAATTAAAAACATAAAAACTATATTTTTATAAATGTACAATTAAAACTTAGATAATTTTTAACCAAATAAAAAAGTTATGTAAATCATCTGTGTCAAATATTCAATTCATAGTCTATTCAAAATACCACACCGGGAAATTTATCGTGGATTTAAAAGGTGCAAAAGCAATATGGTCAAGTTTACATACGCTCTTTCGGCCATTCTGATTTGGTCTCTCCATCAACCTATGTATGAATACGAGACCCCTAATAAAAACAAACGATTCGTAGTGACCCTCTAAAATGCAAACCGGCCTTTCGCACGCAATTTTCATGCGGAAAATGAGGAAACTGCCGACGGTGTGTATCCGTATAGCGTGCGAAAACAAATTTACTTTCAAATTAATCAACACTTTTTACACACACAATATCAATTTACTTCATGCGAAAACACACTTCAACGTTTTCATATTGTTTTTATGTATATGCTTTTAAAATTGGATGTATGTACATATTCGGATTATTCTGTATAATAATTGCGTTTTACGACATGCCTATAATACATAGCGCACAGGAGAATATGGAACACATCCCTTTTGGGGACTGCGAGGAAACTGAGCATAAAAAAGCCATTTTTTAACGCAAAATCCCGTTCCTCTGGGACACGATATCATTATGTGGAACGTTCATTGCAAAAGTAAACCAAATCCACGCGGGAAAACTCAAAAGATAATTGACTATAGCGGTTTTCTTCAATTCCCATATGCGACTTCGTTTGAATACCACCACACATGTGAACATACATACATACATATGTATCCATATATGTATATCTGCCTTAAAAAAAATCTTCAAAATTTAATACTTTACTTAACTAGTGGTATGTGTAGCTTGGTGATTGCGTTAATGCTAACCACCGAGGTCCCCGGGTTCTGGGTCTCCTAGGTCGACCTCAATTGACTCAAATAATTTGTTCGGACGCATTTCTGTAGTACCTACTGTAGTATATCTGTAATACTGCTACTACGATTTGTGACTCCAAGTCGATCGATTCCGAAATTTATCTGATTTATTGTTTAAACGATTCTTCATCAAATTGGAAAAACCATCCTATCCACTTTGTCACCACTGATGTCCAGTCAAAACCGCGCGATCAATAAGCGCCCCGACATAAGCGCGCCGACATAACCATACCGCGACAGACATAATCGCGCGGCGACATAGCTGCGCGTCCACAGAACCGCGCCAGCAAAAACCGCTCGGCGATAAAACCGCGCCAGAATCCTCTGTCAGATGCAAGTTGCACTTAGAATATTATATACAATGATAATATCCCATCTCGAGAAAGTCTGAAACGACAGTCAGTAATAAAATATTTAGGAGTAACGTTCGATAAAAGAATGAGATGGGCTCACATTGATGGAGCGAAATGCAAGGCGATGCGGGGTATATCCTTAATATGCCCAATATTCAATCGCCATAGTTCTTTTTCAACTCAAAATAAAATAATATTATATCGCGCGCTCATATTACCATTATTAACCTATGCTTCACCTATATTTTTTTTTTGATTTTTAAATGCTTTTTATTATTACGAAATTATGTTCACAATACATCTTATATCTATTTTAATAGCTACTGATCTACTGATCATTTTCTATTTTACAATTTTAATTTAATTTGGTTAGTAATCACAGTATTATATTATTCTAATGTTAATCTAAAGCATAATAGGAAAAAGAGCTCAAAAACCTATTTACAATCCTTATAAATGTTCATAATACATCTAATACATAATATTAATTAAAGACTCTCTAAAGTCGATGACCTAAAGTAGATTGTGTTTAGGTAATCTGTGTGCTTCACCTATATGGAATACCGCCTTAACCTTTCCAAGCTCCAAATAATACAAAATAAATCCCTAAAGATAATTTATAATACACCCATATATACTAACTTGAAAAAACTGCATGCCATATATAATATTCCATTTGTTACAGACATTAACTAACAAACTAACCAGTAGATTCTATGACAGAATCACTAATAATCATACTAACACACTTGTGAAGAGTCTCGGTGATTACAACAAAATGTCTATTCCCTTCAGGTATAAACACAGATTACCTAAACACAATTTAGGTCATCGACTTTAGATAGTCTTCAATTAATATTATGTATTAGATGTATTATGAGCATTTATATGAATTGTAAATAGGTTTTTGAGCTCTTTTTCCTATTATGCTGTACATTAACATTAGAATAATATAATAATATGATTACTAACAAAATTAAATTAATATTGTAAAATATAAAATGATCAGTAAATCAGTAGCTATTAAAATATATATATATATATATATATATATATATATATATATATATATATATATATATATATATATATATTTATATATATATATATAGATGTATTGTGAACATGATTTCGTAATAATAAAAAGCATTTAAAAATCAAAAATACAATGATAATTTATGATTTGCACAATATTTATATCAGATATTAAAATAATGATCTTAATTCAAAGCTCATATTATGTAACATATTCTCAATGCATAGTTTAATTAACGCCTATACGTTTTCGTCAAACAAATCTGTCTGTCATCTTCGGTTACCATGATCACTTACTCACAATCGTGTGTTGTCGACCGTGACATTTCTACGTTAGGCAAATATTCGTCTTAGTCGTCTAATAATGTCCGAGACGTGAATAATGATCGGCTTGCCACCTATGAAAATGGCGTAATGATCGACTTGGAAGCTCGCCACGTTCTATTGGAGAGTCACGCGTCTGAAGCTTCACGGGTGAAGAGTTCTGAATCAAAGACGCTTTACGTACGTTGCATACGTATTATGTGGAAAATCTAATCTAATTTATAATTTTTGCAGCTTTTCTAGATAATCTGCATTAATTTGGTGCCAAAATTCTGAAGGCTTCATCGAAAAAATCGGAATTGTGTAACTCTGTGATACATATTGAGTCCTATAGAGTTATTATATACTTAATTTTGATTATGAATGTATTAAATTTATTTATAAGTTTGCACGTTTATACCTAATTAATTTTTCTTGTGTGTATTGAGATTTAGTTCTTTTTTTTTTCGATGGAATTTCTTATAAATTGTAATAATTGAGTGTGCTGTGAATAACGTAGAAATCTCTGGAGAACGTTTTACGTCGTATAGTAAAATAATTTTTCGGCGAAAATATTTTAACTTTCCCAAATCAAATTAAGGCGACTTTCGCGTTCGCCAAAGTTAAAGTTCAACCTTAACGTTGACGTTTTTGTAGAAAAAAAGTATCCCATGACAATTATTCGCAGTTAAAAGTAGCCTAATAAGAATTAATTCTTAAGAAACAAATGCCGAAGTCAATTATTTTCTCTTGTAAATTACGACTTTTTTATATAAATTTCGTATTCATGAAATGTACCTTCCCGTATTCAAAGCGAGGGTTTCAACAAGCGAACGTAATCGGAAAATTTGAATTCGTCTACACGTAACGCATATTTCTAATGGTCCATTTACACAGATCAAAATTTAAAGAATATTACTATGTATATTGAACATGACTCTTTCACCAACATAAAAAAACTGACAAACTACAAACTGGAATAATCTCAGAATTTATTACGTCACAAAAATGAAAGCATAACCAAAATTTGCATTAAAACAAGGACATGCAAGTATACATACATTGTACATAGCTCGAATTTTTAAATTTAGATTTTTTTGTAAAATTTATGATTTTTTGTTAGAATATTAAAAATGTGCTGAAGACGAAATTTTTTCCAGTATTTTAAATTGAAAATCGCCCTACTTTCATCACTGAATAACATACTCCCATTTAAATCTGAAACAGTTCAAGTGACGACACATGAGATTTATATCTGAGAATATCAGCTGGTATCTGATATTCTATCTATGTATATATTTTACATATATTTAATAGTATAGTCGTGCACGAGGGTCTAGAGTTTTAAATATGCCTGCAAAAAGGTCCGTTTATATTATCCAATACTGCACATTAAAAGCTCACCACAGCAATACACGGAAAAACCACTTGTATTCGTACTATACAGCACCGCCGTTTTCGGCACGTTCGTATTTATTTTGAATGAGTGTATGGCAAAATCGGCTTACATATACATTACATTACGCGACGATATGGCGCAGTATTGCTTACGTCAATATTGTCACAACATTACATTTCCGAAAATAACCATATGCACGTGGCAGCACTTTCGTTAGTACACTTGGTGCACTTGCCACTATGACGTCATGTCACAGTTCCCAAAGAGAACCGGTCCTGCTTGATGCGTTTCGGTGACATGAACTAATGTATAATATTTATTTATTTACATATTTTTGCCACAGTGACATAACAGAATACTCTAACGCGTCACTGTGACCAGACATATAAGCATAATACAAATACTATGTATATATAAAAATTCAGACTTTTAAGTATAATAAAAATACTATACGTATATAAGAATACAAACATATAAGCATAATATAAATACTATATATGAGAATTAGCGAGACATTTACCTATGTTATACATAATAAATTTTTGAAATCATATTCAAATAGTGGGTAGGATTGTTTTTCCAAATTTGATGGAGGAATCACTTCAACAAAAATAAATACAGAAATTGGAAAACTCTGATAGAAAACGATCGACTTGAGGTCATAAATATCCAAGTATAACCAGCAGCATTTAATATTATACTCAGAATAAATTATTTTCAACCGAGGTTAGCTCACGGGTTCAATCCCGGTGATCTCTCGATGTTTAATATCAACGCAACAACCGTATACTAAAATAAATATGTAACATTACTTTCACATAGGTAGCAATCTTTTGACATTATTTTAATTTTGTTATATTGATTTTTAAATTGAAATATACATACGTTTCTACATACATATAATTGGCGTTTCCTTCCCAATTTTCTGTTGCGAACCTTTAGTTATTGTTATATCTTAGGTTTCGCCATATTGCTCACCATAGATGTCTCTGTGGTTGTTTATCCAATATAAAATTCGTATTGTTACATGCAAGTTATTCATCGTTATTTATCGTATTAATACGATGTTTGTAATATATGTATACTGACCATAGATGTCAGATATTTAGATTTACATGTATCTATGTAATAATTATGTGGACCAGGAAGGCGCATTTGGGGTTTACCTGTTAAGCCTTCCTGGTATATTTGCATATGTGAAAATATGTATGTAAAATAAAAATAAATAAATAAATAACAATATAACAGCAAATTTTCTCACTTAAACCACGTCCAATATGGGAGCTTCAATTTGACGTTATAATATATTAGATTTGATTTACATTTCGACCCAAAAGTTATGGATACAATGAGGCGAATATTTCCATTTGTCAGACACATGTCTGAGTGTGTATCTGCATTTAATAAAAACACGAATTAATTGTTTTAAGCAGACTCTCGCGAGCAGCAATACACGAGAGCGCTAATTAAACAAAACATCGACTACAACAAGCCAACTCGTCGTTGGGAAAGCACAAAAGACACACAGGCCCGTGCCTAAATTGTGAACCAGGTCCAATTAGCTACTGTGTCAGACGTCGTGTTATCTGTACAAATTATACATATATTATTAAACGTGTGTCGGAATTGTATGGCCGTATCTACAGTAGACATGTGACAACTTACATACTTACCCAACGATTCAATCCCGTTTGAATAATATTTATATACGACACAAACTGTATAAATGAATAGGATGTCTGTCTAAAAAGTACTTTTTTTTCAAAGAAATCAAATAAAAAATCTGTAAAATTTGTTTATTTGATGTCCTTATACAAAAGTTGAGATTCTAATATTGAGGTCGTGAAATATCATCAGTTGTGAGTTTTATATTACATTATTTATGAATGCTTTGAATTATGAAGCGTATTGAAAAATGTTTGCTTTCAGAAAGTAAAAAAAAAAACGGATTTTTTTACTTGTCAATTTTCAAATGAAAAAAAACTGTCAATTTTTTATATAAACCAATGATATTTAAAACGTTTAATTTATATTTTGAATGCCACAATTTGGTATGTAATTCAAGAAGTCTTCATTTGATATTTTCATACGAATCCGCAATGATTTTATATGAAATTGAAGTTGAAAAACTGACGAATGTCTGAAAGATATTAACTATTACAGCATCTTTGGAAATTTAACGAGGAGGAAAATTACACAGAACTTTGACATACACCGCAAAGCACTATCATCCATTATATTTGAGAATCGTCGACATAGTATCCCGACTAGCATCAAATTGCTACCTCATTACAACACAATAGTCTTTTCAAGGTTTATTTATTCAATAAGAAAACTCTGCCATAGCTCAAAGACCCAATTATAATGATGACTCCTGTTACTGAAACCAAACAACAATAGCAATTCAATTTAAGCACACATACAGCTCGTACGTCGTTGAAAATTAAATTTTTAATCATTGACGTCAACAGACTTGGTATTTTGTTTTATAAATTTAGCGACAGGAAAGCGACAATCGTCGTTAACGAAATACGTAATCTGGCGTGTAATTACCAACGAGTTTACCGGCGTGAGATGGCATAGTTAGCGGATTCGCGTTAACCAAGTTTGCGTAAGCGCTTCAGGCGATAAGCCCACAAAAGGATATGAGAGATAACCTATTATGGTTTGGGAAAAGCGACGATTCGACAAAGCTACGAAAGCTCAAAAACAACACCCCAAGTAATCAAATGTGTGATCACAAAGCACTTGTCGAAATCCTTTTGATGATGTGCAAAAAAATGCCTTGGAAATCTTGGCTCTAATAAAATAGTGCTAATGAAATAGTTGCCACAGTTTGGCAAACTTCAGATACCATTCTCACACACCAAACTAATCTAGAACATTTAATTTGGCACACTTAAGCTTGTTTCAATATTCATTAGGTCATAATATAAACTCAATAATGGTATTTATTTTATAAATGCTATTTATTCATAAACAATTTTAAAAAATGCTCGGGCTTTTGACTTTCCAAACACATATATGGTCCAAATTATAATACCATGCTATAACCAGAAACATCACTGTTCATCACATCATTTGATCGGCCGACGTTAACAAAAGAATAAATAAATAAAAAACGATTTTTTTTTTTTCAAAAAAAAAAAATTAAATTTTAAATACTATTATTATATGCCACGTCTCTTTCCACGATTCCAAGGGGAGAAAGAGAGACGGAGTATGGTGAGTGAGTACATCGCATCGCTTCGCGCATGCGCAAAGCCCGCACTATGCCGCGTCCCTTTCCACGATATACGACTCCAAGGGGAGAAAGAGAGACGGAACATTCACACGCACTTTACACGCACGCAGGCAAGTGGACACGCACGCAAGCAATAGACAATTATTATTATATACGATGAGCAATACATTTATCTAATATATAATTTGGAAAGAGACTTCGTATGTATGTATGTAACCTTCGTTCGTTGGGTCGTAAATCCGTAACGTCATCGAACAAATAACTCGATTTTTTTCGATTCAAAGGATTCGAAGTCCCCAGGGGCTCAGGCGTCGGGTGCGAAGCCTAGAGGGTGCAGCCCTAGGGGGCGAAGTCTCCGGAGACGAAGGCTCCGGGGGCGAAGCCTAGAGGGCGAAGTCTCCGGGGACGAAGGCTCTGGGGGGCGACGGCGCCGATGGCTAAAGCACTGGGGGCCGCCGTATTCTGGTATACATATAATATCGAAAGAGACTTATATATGTCTGTATATATGTTTGTTTGTTCGTGACATTCAATTTAATAAAAAAAAACTTATGTAACGTATTCAAATAAATTTATATAAAATAAAACTATTCAAATAAAATGTTTACTATTATATTATTCTTGTTTAAGCGGTGTATATTACAAATACCGAGCAAAGCCGGGTAATACAGCTAGTATACTATAATTGGACTTATGCCACTTTCAATAACGGCTCATATAATTGGTATATAAAATAATTCATCTGTTATTATATTTTTGGTTGATCTATGTACATATGTACATACATATATACATACGTACTAAGTCTATTATTTTTTGCTTGGAAATTTAGATAAAAAAATTTGATGTCTTAACCCTAAAATACATCACAAATTATCACGCCCAGCTGTTTTCAGCTCTGAATTTAGCAATTATTTTCATCCACTTATTTATGCCTTGTCTGCTCTCATCGCATTCTCTATTCAGATTGTAAGATGGAATTCTTCAAAAATTTCTGGCATTTCAACATGAAATATTATCGATTCACAGTGCTGGACCGTGTGCCTAACGCCGAAGCCCATTAAAATTCGGCAGATACTAATTTGAGATTTGGTATAATTTTCTCGGATTTATTGAATTCGCGTCGCCGAAAAGACCTTCGAATCTTAATAATATTCTCGAATGGGGAGAGACTCGATTCGTTGAAATAATCAAAGTTTTGAAACTCGACTAGGGAGTGGGGCGTGTGCCCCTCTCTAAATGCGCCTCGAATTGTTCAAATACAAATTAAACTTGATATTCGCAAAATGTTCGAACGAATTCAACTCCCTCCCCCTTGTTTCCCTTCTCTCTCTCTCGCCTCTTTCGATATCGGAATTCAAAATTAAAGCGATAAATAATTTCGCCATTAAAAGATATTAAAACCAGTCGTCAAATACGCAAATATGTATAGGTACTAATATTTTCTCAATTTTAAACTTGATATTTTTAATACTTATTAAATTGATATTAAATGATACTTTACGCTCTTATTTAATTTTGGTATAAAAGTATACATAAAATAACATATATAACTATCTGTCTATGAAGGTGATCGTTTACATTTAAGTAAATTATTTTATCGTTAATTTCAACCAATAAATAGGAGATTTTAGAACTTCATTTTAAATTAAAGGTTCTCAAAACTTTGGAAGTAAAAAAATACTCAAATTAACTGTTGGATACTTCATACCAAAGTCAGCAACATACATAACTCATTGGTTAACGTATTATATAATGATAACGACTGAGAGGTCCCGGGGTCCAATTCAATCGAAAAAATCATACATCGTATGATTAGAAGTATTTCTGCGGTGCTGCTGGTCAGATTTGAATATTGAAGTCGATCGTTTCCTATAAAAATTTTCCAATTTACATGAATTCATTGTAAGAACGGTTCCTCACCAAATTGGTCTACTGTTTGCTACCAATATTTCCTCTTGGAAAATATTGCCACGAGCATATAGCGCCATCTACTGAAAATTAAATCATAATTATTTCTTTTGCTGTTTTATATTGTTTATACATATGTAGGTAGGTATAGTTTTTACTTAAATATAATACACCCGATGAAACTTCCATCGGGTCTATCACTAATTAAATATAATTTCAAATTATAATGTATAAAATAGTACATACAGTACAAATTTGGTCATAGATTGCATTGGAGCAACCTTTAATGGCACAATGGCAAATATAAAATTTAAAATAAAATCATCGGCCCATTACAAGCTTGTATAGTTCAAAAACTTCAAATTTAAAATGATTTATGTATTTAATATACTTGGGGGAGGCGGCAAAGCCGGTGATTATTCTACTTATTTATGATTATTCTATAATACTTATTTTTTAAATTTAATTTTACATAAAAAAGAACATCTTAATTGATAAATCTCTAAACAAATTTATTATTATTTTAACGTAGAGATTAGGTGATTGGAACCGTATACAACAACCAATAAAGTCTCGCGACCCATCGATTAATGCTCTCTGTGTGGTGAGTACCCGATGGGTATAAATATTCGACTGTTTTGGTCCGTGATTCTTTCGGAGCTGGCAGGCCGACGGATCAAGCACCACTATCTTCTACCACCACTACTAAATCTTTAACTCCGATCTCAGAAACCCCTCTACGCGTCTACGCTACAAATTTTAAATACATTTATTTAGGACAAACTACATATTAACACGTCCGACAGTAAGGAAGAAGAGATAAAGAGGCATGACAATTATTAAGACAGTGGAGCGAGTAATGGATGTGAATGAATTCAAGCTAGCTTAATTTATGTACATAAAATATGTAGACATCTTTAATTTTGTATTGTTTTGTTTGTTATTTAATTTTTTTTCAAAGCATTCATCTTATATATAAAACCGAAACGGCGTCTGTAATTCGTTTCTGATAGGCTGTCGTCAAAGTCGTTTCTTATTGGCTGGATTGGTCAAAGTCGTTTGTGATTGGTCGTTCGTTATATAATATAAATTTTTTTCGATTCAAATAAATTTAATTTAATAAAACAAATAAAAATTTTACTCATGGTTCAACGATATTCTCACTACTGGAGTGTATTTCCATTGCAAGTTACTTTTATTATACCAGTGCTAAAACGGAAGAGATCATCAAAAGTGGAACCTAGCGAAGCCGGGTAACACCACTAGTATTATGTCGATGCGGTGCTAACGATCGAAAAGCGCCAGACAGACTGAACCACAGATTAACGACACGTGTACCTTATGCGTGCGCACTGCTCGCATCTTACACTAAGCGAAATCTACCCGAAGTCCCAACATACCTACCCTGTATACGTTTTGTGCTTCTGATACTTTAATTCCGAATTTTTCCTTATTAAATTATTAAAAACTCACCAGAAAGATCCAACTCAATTTTAATAATTGCATCTGTGCACATCGAAAGGTTACTCGTCATCTGATGTGCAATTTTTCATTCGTGAAGTCGAGAATTGCGTTTAAAGCAGCCATCCAGTTAATCTGTGGTTCAATTTGTCTGGCGCTTTTCGATCGTTTGCACCAAGCCCGTATTATGTACATACATAACCAGGTCACAAATTCAATCCATGTTATAGTATATATGTTTGTAGACAGCAAATCCAGACAATTAGAAGAAGTTAATATGGAGCTTTCGTCACACAACAATAAATTCGGAATATGATCCCAAAACGAACGACGTCATCAAACGAAATATTCTTTTTTTATTATTGCGTATAAATAATATATGTGCGCTTTTTTCTTCCACCCCACAATAGTATTCCATCTCCACTCCAGTAGATACACAATGGAAGACGATCTCGTTTCACATATCCACACAAGATCCTCCTCTGGCTGGCTCGTTTCTCCTTTGTCTCTGCGGGCTTTCATATTTCTTTCTTTCTTCTCTCTTTTTTATTGTTTTTTTCCTACCCCTTTCTCCGGCTTCGGCTGAAAGGTGAGGACGTCCTTCCTTCGCTTTGGTCGGTTTCTTTTGATGTCGCGGTGGCTGCCGGATTGTCACTATCGAATCTGTACCTCTCCTCCCAGAAATGGAGGACACGTACTATCCGAAATAAAAAAAGGACCTAAGTACATAAATCTGTATATTGTATATTCCTATGTTTGTTTGTAGGTTCTTGAGTTCGATTCAGTTCGAGCGTGTGATTGCGTTTCGACGACCGGAATCGAACGCTCAAAATTTAACTGCGTTTATTTATTTCGATTCAAAATCTATCTCTATCCCTTGCCCAAATCTATCTAGACGAATTCAGCAGCGATTCTTAATCTTTTTGGAGTGATAACAGTACAGTTCAATTTTTTTTTTTTTTTTATTACAGATAAACCCATTTTTTGATACATAAGTACTAACAATTCCATACGTGTTACCAATACAATTAAATTGTATAAAATACCATAGAGACATATATGGACAAATTTGATATACAGCAAATTTTTTCAAGAAATACATACACTTTTACAGAGTATGTGGTTGGGTAGCATATCTAATATATAATGTCGAAAAAAACTTTGTATGTAAGTTTGTATTTTTCGTTGGAACTTCGAAAACAAAACAATTGGTTAAATATTATATTTGTTTCGATTCAAATAAATTTAATAAAAAAATAAATGAATATTTACTATTAGATTCGCCATGTTTAAGCTGTTTATATTAAAAATACTGAGTGAAGCCCGGTAAAACAACTAGTTTTTAATAATCAACAAATTCGAAGCGCTAAAAACCAGGACTTTAGAGTCGGAGTCCGAGTCGTGGAGTCATTAAAACAGACTTTTTGTGTCACATCGAATAGTTGAAAAACACTGAAGTACTGTATATTCAATATACACGCTAGGAGAAGCAAGAATATCGAATATGAATAATATCCTGAATCTGCGAATGGAAGCCTATTGGTACATTAGATAATTGAGAAACGTCGCGTAACTAGTCTCTTATTTGCTTACGTCGCTGTCTCAAGATCGCATTATAGAAATAGGCTTTCACAAAGCTATTTATTGGAAAAATATAATATAATATACAGTGACGATCATACCGGGTTTAAGACGCGATTGTTTTATTAAAGAAACAAAATTGGGCCTTCGATGTTGAAGCTCGCGTGTGAGTTACCATCATAATACATATAATTTAATCCCAATCTCTGACAGATGGGTATGTGAACTTTGACTTGTCAAGCGATGTCGATTGGTTTTTGTTCAAATTAATCGAAATGAAATCCCTCAGAGTTTTTCGAATTGTTACTGGCACTCAGAGGCAGACGAAAGCTTAGCAGTTGAGAGACGTGCAAACCTCCCCTTTTTTCTATTTATTTGTTATTATTACGCTTTCTATCTTTTTGAATACACTTATTGGAGGAGAGTGCTTTTGATCAATTCGTTTTTTCGCATCTCTCCTTATACAAAAACACGATCTTTCAATATCGGTTTTTACAGCACCGTTAAAAAGTTATTGCCGTCAGCGAAAGGCACTCTTTCAGACGTTTCTCTTTTTTGTTTTATTTTATTTTTCTTTATATCTGTATACATATAAAAGACGATTGAATTTTTCACACACGAATATTACTTTCGTCTACAAAATAGTGAATATCATTCAACAATCAAAGAAGTTATGTAAAAGATTATTAAATATTAAAATAAAATTACGTATATCATTCTTGTTCTGAGATCAATCTATATATCACAATGAATACGATTTTGAATTTTGCCAAGAACGAATCCTTTGCATTCGTTCTTGGCAAAATAATGTAGGTATAATGTAGATGGTAAATAATATAGTACAAAATTGATTGACGGAAGCAATTACCCAACCCTTACAGTCGCATATAATACCATTACAATATACCAGTTTCAACCTGATACTTGTGATGACCAGAAATAAATTTTATATATTATTTTTTTTTTGCACCCGCAATTTTGAGGTTAGCTGCTATGCTTGAAACATTTTATAAGTTTGTAAAAAAATTTTCGTGTCAATTATTTTGGTGTTTCTTTATCTTCTAGAGGTTGAGAAAAAAGTTAAATTGAAAAGGAATAATTATTTAATAAAATCCTAAATTTAGCCAGCAGATAGCTTGTTTGTTTCACCGAAAAGTTGCCTGGATCATCCTCGTGAGCTTATTTCAATTTAAAATAATTTATTTCGAGTATTATCTGTAGTGCTGCTGGTCAAACTTGGATATTTGCTGCACCAAGTCGATCTTTTCCTATCAGAGTTTGCCAATTAATCTGATTTAATTGTTGAAAAAGTTCCTCATCAAATTGAAAAAAACCATCCTACCCACCATGTCGCCACTATTTGAACAAGATTTTAAAATGTATGTATATATGTACAAATTTAATACCATAGAAGTCGCTCAGGGCAAATCAATAACGGCATCTTGTGAAAATATAAAATTAGGTTCATCGGCTATGCCGTTTTTCCCAGGTATAAATAAATAAATAAATTTTATGAACTAATCAACAATAGCAATACCTACTTTGAAAAAATTTGGTATTTTCGTAATTTTCATCAGAATTTGAATAACTGGATTTTTTAACTGACAAATATACAATCTGATGATGCATATTAACAATATGCTGATTGAAATTTAATGTGCCAAAAAAAAGTTAAAAATGTTATTATTTTTATTATTATACATATACATTTCTAATATCTATAATTAATATTTATTCAACAATCAATCATTCTAACAAACAATAAAAGGCATAATAAAAAGAAAGAAATTTATATAGGAAAATTAAATCACGAATAAAATTTCATGCTAATCCTAGAAATGGGCTTTTCAAACGATTTGCAATTGCAGTTTCAATCGATGAGAATGAATCAAAAATTGTTTCATACCTACACCGATCGACACGCACACTTAGTCATATTCGAAATTCTCTACTGTTTAAACTCGGCATAAAAATAATAAAAATAAAAACACGAAAAATAATTGCCTTAATCCGTCGACATTTTGAATTATGAAAATTTTATTTCCACTTCTTATTCACCGGAGAGATTTTGAATAAAAGTTGCAACTTTTCACATCTCTGGAAAAGCTCTGAAAACTTCAAAGACGACATTAAAATATTATTCTTTTACGTTGAACAACGTAACACATTTTCTAGTGCTGTGTGAACTTTATACTTATGAATACGTAAATTTATGAACAGCAAGTGCACTAAGTTTAAAATTGAGTTGCATTTTAATAAAAAATTTCGATTACATGCAACATGTAGTTTCTCTTCAGTCCATTATTATGTGAAAGACCAGAAAATGGTCAAAAAAGTCACCAGTCCAGAAGTATGAGAGAGCAAACAAAAATGTACCCCGACCAAAGGATGCTGACTCGTAAGATACGCTCTATTTGTATTTCACGATATTTTTCAACGAATATCGAACTTCAATATTACATATATCTATACAACATCTTTCTGGAAAGTTCTATAAGTTAGCTTCAATTTAATTTAATACTGACTTAATAACTTTGACTGAATATAACGTTCCAAGGATTAAATTTCAATATACAATAATCAGTGTCAAAGAATCAAATTACATCCTGTATCACAACTTTGATTCATTTTAAAAATATATTCTATTATTTTTATGCAATCTACGGATTTTTTTTTGTTATTTTTAATATTTAAATAATTTAAATTTATTTAAATGTTACAGTCAACGTGTATTTTCAGTTGTAATATATTCCAACTGGCGTTTTAGGTCATTCATATTCGAATACAATTCAACTGGTAAATTTTAGTCCTTTCAACTGTTGTCAACCAGTTGTAATATAACAGTTTAACTTTGACATTTTGATGTGATGCTTTAGAATTCAATAATGGGTAAATATTTGCTATTGTGAATTATATTAGGTATTGTGAATTATAGTAAAAAGTATCGTATTCCGATAACTTTAAGAATGTGTTCTAAACAAAAAAATGTGACTTTCCAACTCAATTTACTAGTTCAGTGACGTTTTTACGAAAACCTAACCTCTCCATCTAACTTGATACCAACTTATAATTGAACTTTATTTTCCGTTGTAATATATTTTGACGAATTGGAATGTAATCCGCCATATGAATCAACTTACGGGGGGTTAAACGGAATGTATTCTAACTAGTCAAAATATATTACAACTGAAAATACACTTCAACTATAACGGTAGTTGGTTAGATGGAATATATTCCAACTAGTCAAAATATATTACAACTGGAAATAACTGTGACTGTAACTATATTACAACAAATATATTACAACTAGTCAAAATTTATTACAATATATTACAACGTCAAATGTAACATATGTATACATACATATATGTACAATCAAGATTTATATTCAAAATTTAAGCCAACGAATATCGCCCTTTTTTTATCCTTCTTTTTAAATCTTTCTGTCGCCTCAAAGCATACGCTTGATAAAATTGTTTTGGCATATTTTATTAATCATAAATACAATGTAAAATTGAGCTACATTTTAATCGATTTATACGTCAAACTACTAATAAATTTCCATCTTCTTTATAGTTTTATTTTCATGTAAATATATGACATATTTCGTAGTATATTCGACACTTTACATTACAGTTAAACAGTATGAAAAAAAATAGAATAAATAAACTGATAAGCAATTTATATTGAAATATTCCACGGATAGGAATTCATTTTATATTGAACATACATAGCATATTTTTATTTGACGTAGGTATTTACTACATGCATATGTGTATGTAAAGTTCTGTTCTCGTTTTTTAAATGGAAGCATCCCACATACGCTTGACTAATAGAATTATCGTAAAAATATGCAAGAGCATCACCACCACACCCTGTATATTAAATATGTTTTATGGGACTACATATCTTGTGTCGAATAGAATTTTATTACAAAGTGGCCTACCATCCCTCTAGGCTGGCAAATAGAACGTAAAAAATCCCCGGTTGTGGCCAAGGAGAAAGGGGCGAAAACCGGAACGGATATTTTATCCAGTAGCGATATATACACATACATATATTATATACGATATATATATATATATATATACATATGTACATACATACACATATATAAGATACGGTGAAATCCCAGCCAGAACCCAGAAACGGTAGGATTTATCACTTTATTGCATACGAAATGATGTGGCGCCCAACTGCTACCCGCGAAGATTTCCGGCCAATTGCTACAGATAATATATTATTTTAAATGTTGAACCGTTTAAATCCAAGCTTTTCAATATCGTATATTATACTGGGTGAGATGCGTCTATTATTCAATGCGATCATCTCACTTTAACTTGAGATTTTCATACGATTTGCACGTTATGTGCCCTCCCTATCCCATTCTCAATAGTTTAATATAATAATATAATATGTATTCGTATGTGTTTATATAATAGTTAAATTAAAATATTTATCTACATATATGTATATATATAAAAATCAATGTTTGTTTGTCTGTCTGTCACGTATGCGCTATTGATTCCAACAAACGGTTCCAACAAATTGGCAACCCTGTCCTATCCCTTTCGCAAAAATTCAAGTTATTCAGCATCTTGACTTTCGCTGATTAAAAAATGCCACAAAAAATATCCATACATATATGTCTCTGTGGCTGTTAATCGTTTGACCATATATGTCGTGTTTAATTAATGGGTATATACCGGTTTAAATAATTAATAAAAATAATTCTAAATTTGTATAGCACACTCAAGTGTGCTATACAAATGTGCATGATTGATTAAATAATTAAAATAAAATGTAACAGATTCGATTCTGTGAACATTTTCATAATATTTTGACCTTTCTAAAACTTTACCTAAATATTTTTAGATACAGTTTTATCCTTACTACTCGATATTGAATACATATTCGTATAATTCCAATATTTGGTAGTACTAATATCAAGTAAATGTTTTTTTATTAATATTTTAGCTCTTTCTGCTATAGATATTTTTACGAAGGAAGAATGAAATAACTGATGTAACACGTCATTGGTTCAAAAATTTGAATTGGGATTCGAATGGACACTTGACTGGCGGACGCTTGGCCGAACGGACGCTTGACTAAACGGACATTAAGTCGACGGATATTTACCCGAATGGACAAGTATCCATTCGGCCAAAAGTCCGCGCACGGAAACATCATTATTTAAATGACGCAAAGCTTCTTCTCTTTATTGTTTTTAGTTTAAAAAAAATTACATAGAGAGTTAATTTCATTCTGAGAAGATTTTGAGATTTATAAAATGATTTTCTTTATTCAAAGTTAATTTGATTTACCGATCAAACTACAAGCCATACGTCTCCAAATCAATAAATCATATATACGATTCTAGCATGCGCATATTTTTCCCTGGAGTGGGAGTGGGATGATGATAATATTGTAACGTGAGATTAGTTTCCAAGATCGAGATGAAAGACGCGAGTAGTTGTATAGGTAGTTTATTGCTATTGATCCGTTGACCAACCAGCTCCAAAAGAAGCAAAGAAAAAATCCACCGAATATTTGTAAACAGCTCTCTTATTTGTAAACAGTACTCAGCACAGTAAGGACCAAATAAACGCAAAATAGCACGGAGAAAAAATACGTAAAAAAATCAATAGAAAAAACATCTGAATATTGATTCCATTACTCAATTTGGGAACATCAATACTAGATTTTGAGTTAAAGACCGCAAAAGCCAAAAAACTATAAAAATCGTGCGTTTTTTTAAACGCTCATATATCGTAAATGATCACTAACCAACAAAAATCATTATCATATTCGAATTCAGTGGGTCTTCACTCTGGTAACTAAAAAATGGGATTTTTTGTTGCTCAGTGTTACATAATCTCTACGCTACAATATGTATGTAGCTATAAAATCCACATATTACTAAAAAAAATATAAAAATTAGATAAATTTTAGTTTAATATCTGTTCTCAATTACCCTAAATTAATATTTTTAGTTAGGGGTGAGTCAGGATCAAAATGAAAGACTTAAGTTACTTTACAGCATTTATTCAACGAACCGGCAGGTCCACACGATAACCACCGCTTATTCAAAAATAATTTGATCTGCCGTGTGTACCTCCTTATAAAGGACAAGTTGCACAGCACAGCTTCCCTGATCCATTAATGTGTCTATTTTCTAGGCACTTAAAGGTCTACTCTGACGAGTATACTGTGTACGCACGAGTATATTGTGAGAACTCCAGCATATCCATTCTTCGGGCACTTACTGAGTCCCGTTAGCCTAATCTGGGGTATCTATTGTTTACCCACGAATGCACTTAGACAGTGAATACTCTCTTTTGTGTTCTCACATTCTAGTATATACTCGTAGATGATTGGTTAGTAGAGCCACTGACAATTTAATAGTGAAGTCTAAACCCTTGCAGTAAAAAATAGTATAATTTAACTAAAATATTGCAAAAAGTACAAACGGCACATAATTGAATGGGGACCGCAAATTTTCACACACTCATAAACTGCAAATAAACAAAACGTCCGAAATTCCCGAACCGGAGCAATCACTCGATTCCATTATGCGAGGGGTCGTCCGCGCACAAAAGACCCGAACATTTCAATTTATCCCAAAGCCTCCTATACACTATACGCGAATGCGTAGTATTTTCGCGCTATTTTTTCGCGAGGCGTGACAATTTTCGAAATGCGGATGCCGTTTTATTTGAAATTAATTAGAACGGGAAAATGCGAGTAAACAGCGACCGGCCGGTTGCTCTCCGGCCAGACGCTGATAGAACAACAGGTCAAATATTTGCTCGTAAAATTATGGCACTTTGCAAGGCCAACATTTCGTGTCAACGGAGAAAGAAGGTCGCGTTAAAAGCTAATGGACGATTTTTAATTTGTCCCGATCGAATGTGGCGTAAGCGGCCTGTGGAAAGTGAAATTGTTTGAGGTAATCATATAAATACATATGTATGTATTATACATGTATATGTACTTATGTACATAAATTGTTTTGCAAGAGTTTTTTATGCTCAAAGTTATGTATTTTTAATTATATCTGAATAAACGATAAATAATATTGAAAATTATTTCAAAAAATTTTGACCGTTGCGTAGGAGGTTTTACTGGGTATACATTAGAGTTTCCAATTATTCGACTCCATCAACTAATCGAATATCGAATAGTAAAATTCGAAATATTCCGATATTATAATAGAAAACAGTGTGAAATATTTATTCAAAATAATTAAAATGAAAGGGGTCCACATATATTAAAAAGAAAAAGTTAATTTATCGTCATAAATAAATTTAAACTTTATTTTAATTTTAAAAATACATGCTTTTTTCATTTTATTTTATCTTTGTATTTTACTTATTTCATCTTTGTTTTTTCTTTATCAAATGTAGGCCATTGTGGCGCATTAGGTTCTTCCTGTAATACCACAATGGTCCAAAACTATAAATAAATAAATAAATATTTTAAAAATAATAATGCGTTAAATGTTTAAAATTTAATCTCGCCTTTAATTTTTTTTTATTATTCCTACTGTGGAGAACACTCTTTCAGTATCAGTTGACGTTGGTTTAATTGTTAATAAAGCTTTTAGAAGGATATCTATAGCTTCGGTTCGTTTTTTTAAGTTATCCAAGTACTTCAAATCTTTTTTTAACCTTTTGGAATTATCTTGGAATTTGAAAAACCTTTTTATATAACGTGCATGCGCTTTCAATCAATTTATTTAATTTGAGACAAAATACCCGGATCGATAACGTGTCACTACGAACTCCGAAACAAAGCTGAAGTTCAAAACAACATAAATGCCTGCTTATAAATAAAAATTGCGTTCCCGCTTTGGACTGTATTTTCCATTCCGTTTCAAATAAACGCTGCAATAATTTCTCTTTCGTAAAATATTTAAATAAAGTTCAATTTATAAAGCGAGGAATTCCAATGTCAAGTTCCACGAATCCATTGCACTGAGTCGATAAAATGACTCCGAGTCGATGACTAATACGTCTTCCACACAATACACTGTTGCGTTACACATTTCGAGTTAAAAATAAAATTGTATTATGTTAAAAAAAAATTCTAAACTTATAAAATATTTTATTAAAATTTCACGAATATTATTCAAATAATTGCTCAAATATTCGAATAACGAATAGTTCAAAATAGGCCGAATGTATTCGAATATCGAATATTCGAATATTCGGATTGGAAACTCTAGTATATGTATGTACATACAAGCAAATATGGCAACAATGCCTCACTGCATTACTATCATCTCCTTGTCTGCATGGTCGTACAATTACGTTATTTATATTATTAATAGTTTGAAAAATATTTAGAACAAAGGTCAAATAGTGGAGTTTGTTTTTTCTATTAATTGTTTATTTTTAGAAATTTATAATTTTCGGACCAGACACATTCTAGTCCATAGGCAGTAGTTTGGGATCCTTGTCATAGATGTAGGTGCATATTATATGTACATTTGTATGTATTTATGTATGTAGATTTAATATAAACGTACCACAAATTATGTATAAACATGTACATATGTATGTCATTCATTCACGCTAGTCGAGTCTTATAAGACATGCATATCATTAAAGCAATCGTACGCTTTATCAAACGATTTCATTATCTAGGAGCACTTCCAGTACATAAAATATGTAAAATTTCATTATTTCCATGACTCAGTCGCTCAGGCCAACCCAGATTCATGTCTTACAATAGCGAAACGTTTATATTTAAAACGAAATAGTACACTTCAATAGAACGAATGCGAACGCCATTTTCTGAGCTGATCCTTGAAAACTATAATGTATATATATATATATATATATATATATATATATATATATATATATATATATATATATCAGTGGCGTGCGGTCCATGGATGCGGTGGATGCGGCGCATCCCCTATAACTTTAAAAAGCCAAGAGTATTTTTAATAAATATTTGAATTTCGCTTCGATGTATTCTTAGTGATGTACGTGATTATGATGTAGTTTATGAGTATATATATATATATATATTTCACATATCACGTGTTTTTTGTTACATGATGCATTATATAGGATCTTTTGATAATTTTTATTAAGGATTCGCATAGGCGGGCGGCCGGCCGGCCGGCCACAGGCGAGTGACGCTGGCGAGTAGACGCTGACTGAAGTGCGCCCGCGTCATGGATTCGGAGTCGATACCGATCCCATTTGCGCATGCGCACTATGAGGCTGTCTTATTCGCGCGGACGCGTTGACACTTGTTTAACCTCTACGGTGGATTCGGTTTCTCTGTTTGCTTATCTATTGAGTTTCACTTGGAAGCCGCTGTTGATCGATATTTCCGCACGCTACGCCCCAAGTTATTTATCAAAAAGCTAGCCGATTCATTTCTTTAGACGAAGTTAATCATTTATACTGTAAGTTGGTTATTTTTTACTTTTGAATTAAGTTTTCATTTTAATTAGTTTCGTCTAACTTTATTTTTAGTTTACTGTTCCACTACTTACGAGTTTTCATTATTGCCTTTAATATGGATATCGAAAATAACAATGAGAGTGGACTTGTCGTCGAGATCAATAATAATTGCAATTGTTTAATTGAAAATGTGCTGAAAAGAAGATTTGCTTCTCTCCCATTTAATGAAAAGGAGATTATTGTTAAGAGCCCCAAACCCACACCAATATTAAATATTCAGTCTAAAACAAAAACATTTAAAAGGTATTTTAACACAGAAACATACGAAAAAATTTCATGGATTTGTGGATGTGCTCACTTAACGAAATTATTCTGTTGGCCATGTATTTTATTTTCTCAAGAAGTGAATGTCTGGAGTAAATTTGGATTTTCTGACCTAAACAATTTAAGTAAATCGCGCAAGAGACATGAATGTTCTCAAGCTCACATATGTTCTGCTGCTCAATTTAAAAAATTTGGAAAGGGACCTCGTATAGAAAATTTTTTAAGTGCTCAATTTAAAGCAAATATTGAAATGCACAACAAAGAAGTTACTGCAAATAGATACATTTTGTCGAAATTAATAAGCGCGATCTGTTTTTTAGCAAAACAAGAACAACCTTTACGAGGACATTTTGAACACCAGGAATCGTAAAATAGAGGGAATTATATTGAATTGCTGTATCTGTTGAGTGAATCAGACATAAAATTGAAAACTCATTTAGATAACTCTACGGTGTTTACTGGATTATCGAACCATATACAAAATGACTTGGTATCCGCAATATCAAAAGTCTTGCTAGATGAGATTAAAACTGAAATACGTGCATCAAAATTTGTTTCCATAATTGTGGACGAATCTACAGATATCAGTCGCAAAGCTCAGCTATCTACTATTTTTAGATATGTAGATGAAAACAATGAAATTCAGGAGAGATTAGTTGGATTTGTCGATGTTAGTCCCAATAGAACAGCTAATTCTCTTTTTCAGCACATACGTGAGACCTTGGAAGAATTTGGTTGTTTGGACAAATTAATTGCACAAACGTATGATGGAGCGGCTGTAATGTCCGGGGAGCATAATGGAGTGCAACGAAAAATTCGAGATATTTGTCCTAATTCTTTATTTGTCCATTGTTACGCTCAGAGATTGAATTTAGTTTTGTCGCAATCTGTTAACCATATATCCGGATGCAAACGTTTTTTCAGCCGTATGTTGTCATTTTCAACTTTTTTTTGTAAGTCTTCAAGAAGAATTTCCCTTCTCGATTGTCAAATAAAAAAACGATTTCCCACTGCTGCCCCTACACGATGGAACTACAATAGCAAAATTTTAAATATGGTATTAGAATATCAAACAGAATTAATGGAAATATTTAATCAAATAATTAATGATGAAGACGAATGGGATACTGATGCTGTCATAAATGCTGAAGTCCTTCATCGTTATTTAAAAGAGTTTGAATTCAATTTCAATTTGCATTTATTTTCTGCAATATTTAATTCGGCAGATTTTTTATTTGAAATTTTACAAAAAAAACCTTTGACATATCGTATTGCGTAAGTGAAATTAAAAAAATTGTAAAATATTTAGATAACAAAAAAGACGATTTTGATTCATTGTGGAACAAAGTAATAACTAAAAATTTTAATAGAAAAAGAAAATATGCTGAATGTGAAGAAGATGTGAAAACAACGTATAAACTTCACTATTCTGAAATTTTAGAAACTCTTTCAGTAAATACAACCAATCGATTTCGAGATATCGAAAATTTAAAATTTCTTTTAATTTTTTTTAACGTCAAAAAATTTAAAGAATATGAAAATAATTTTCCAGATATCCTATTTAAATCACTCCACCTAACTTATGGAAAATAATTTGATTTGATGAAATTAAAAAGCGAATTAATTTACATGTACTCAACGCAAGATTTTCATTTGAAATCTATAAATGACGTAAAGGAATTAATTGTGAAAGATGATCTAATAGAAGTTTTGGAACAAGTATTTAGTTTAATACAATTAATTTGTACGATACCTTCCACGAGCGCATCGGCTGAACGATCATTTTCGACTATGAAAAGAATTAAAACGTTCACCAGAAGTAGTCAAAGTGAAGAAAGACTCTCTGGTCTTACTAAAATTGCAATCGAAAAGAAAATAATGTCAAATTTAAAAAACAATAAAAAATTCTATGATGCGGTTATCGATGAATTTTGTAAAAAGGAACGAAGAATAAAATAAAATTTAAAAAAATAAATTGGTCGGTTTTTTTTTTCAAACAAGAGACAGCATCCCTTGTTTGAAAAGTCACCGCACGCCACTGATATATATATATATATATATATATATATATATATATACATTATAGTTTTCAAGGATCAGCTCAGAAAATGGCGTTCGCATTCGAGTCATTCACTAGTCGAGTTTATAAATGTCCTTTTGTCGCTTTTCAAACAACTCGGTGAGCGGACGAAACTGTGCGATTATTGAAGCATTTCCTGTTTACCCTCAGGAGGGGTCCTTCCGGGCTGCTTTGAAAATCACTTGCGGAAAACCGGAAACCGATGTATAATTTCCACGAAGGTCCCAATTCCGCATCAACCGTGCGCATTGTACGTACATACACGAGAGCACACTGTCAAAGTTCAACGTGGCATTTGATTGAATTATATCTCTGGCGACAGTTTGCGATGTCACACATTTGACATTCTGCAGGTATTATGTATATAATATTTCAATGTATAATTTCGGTTAGATATGCACCCTCACTGTAAAATTACATACATACATACATCCTCAAGCATGCACATTTATATATGGGAGCTCTTGAATAAATAGTCTAGTCTAAAAGACCTCTTGGAAAGTTTTTATGGGGTCCGTGATAGGGGTTCCATAAAACCGCCGAAAAAAACCGGTTTCCGGTTTTTTACAAATAAAAAGCCGGTTGACCGGCTTTCATCGGTTTCAGAAAATTCAGATTTTTTTTAAGTTTTAAATTTTTATATCGAAAAAAAATTGTAAATATATATTATATTATGCAAAAAAATAATTGCTTATAAATTAAATTGAGTTATGTTATATTTATTTATTTATTTAAAGTTTGGACCATTGTAGCATTACAGGAATTCCTAATGCACCACAATGGTCAAAAATATAACAGAAAAGAAAAGAAACAAAATAATAACTAAAGAAATTAGACATAACAAAAACAAAACATACATATACACAAACATTATGAACTATAAGCTTAAGCATTGTGAACATTATGAACATTGTGAACATTATGAACATTATGTTATGAACATTATGAACTTTTATAAGATTATTACCTGTCTCCGGCGCTGTGACCTTTTTTTTGTCTCTAGAGAGCAAAAAAAAAGGTTAACAATAGAAATTGCCAAAGAAACCCATTTATTTTGGCGTTGGCGCATCACAGCGCATATGTCTAATTATTACATATACATACACATATTGCTATTATAAATATCACATCCGTAAAATGGGAGATCCTGAATACGCACAAGTAATTAAATGATTTAAATAAGAAGAACCCGCAAAAACTACAAATTATGGACAACCAATTTGCCGAAATTCTGGAAGGCCTTGTGTAGGCTATTGAAACTACTTTCAATAATATTTTATTGGTTTATAACCTGATCTTCGTCCAATACTATATTTCAAAGCCACCGCTAAGAGCCGTACCTTATTTTGTTGTTCAAATAAATATGCGCCTATTCCCTAAAAAAGTTTGGATATATACATTTTTTTTATCTTTCATCAAAATTTGAAATTCATAATTGTTAGTTTTGAGGAAAAAAACATTAATTAAAGAAAACCTTAAAAAGCCGGTTGATCAAATGGTTTTTTTTTCAAAATGGTCAAAAAGCCGGTTTTTCGGTTTCAGTTAAAGACGGCTTGGAAGCCCTAGTTTCGTGATCAATTATTAGAATAAATAGAAACATGACATGCTTATTGCCTTGTAAAATACCACACTATATTTTTAGGTTCTAATTTAAAATAATTCAGTTTCATTATTTAATAATAAATAAATAATGAAACTGAAAATATGTATATAGTCAAAGACGCTATGACGAGGCTGACCCAAAACTGAAAAGACAGGTATATCATCACATTGCTGAAGGTTCATCCAGTTCATACTTCATGTTTTTCAATATTCCATTAAAGTCAGTTTTTAATTACCTCAGATAGCCAGGAGAACTAATGAGTCTGTCCTCCAGGAAGTTAAGATCGCCAATAGACTGTCATCATTCCGTCTTCGAAGAATTTTCGGCTTATTCAGACATACATACATACATATGTACATATACACAGTTAGCTTGAAACTACTACTTGTGAATGGACATGTGGAGGGTTCTCATAAAAGGGAAGGTTCCTTACTCAATGGACCAGATAGGTTGAAATCGCTACTAGCTCTTCGACTAAAGCTTGGCCTAGCGGAATGGTGAAAAAGAAGACGATATACGAGACAGCTGATGAACCTTGGGAGATCACGACCCTCTGCACATAGAATAACCACTTGAGAATAATTCATGATAAGCAACAGTCTTCACATTGACATATTTAAAAAAAATGAAATAACAATGTTTTTTCAAACGTTTGAAATTTATATCAATGAACTTATGTACTGTAATACATACATAAAGGAGTTATTTAAACAAAAAACGTTTAAGAGTCTCTGATATATGTAGATTACACTACCTAGTATCAAATATGAATTTATGTGCTCTCATATGTATGTACATACATATGTATGTATCAGTGGCGGACGGTGGGTGTTAATACCGGGTGTGCTGTGTATGCCGTAGGGCATAGGGTATAAAATTAGCAATTAAAAAAAAATACTCGTTTTGCATTACAAAAATGTTTAATTTATTAGTTATTTATACATAAGTTCAATGCGACGTTTCTGAGACATAAACTTTTCAATCACGTCTGCATAGAATGTGTCTTTCTGTTTTAATTCCACCAATAACTTTTTTTCTATTGAAATTAAGCTAAGGCCACATAATCTATCTTGACCTTGCGTACCTCTATAGCAAGTTTTTATTCTTTTCAGCGCCGAAAAAGAACGTTCTGCTGAAGCTGTACTGCTTGGTATCGTTAATATTAATTCTCCCAGCTTAAACACCTCTTTAAAACCAGATTCGAGGTTATTTTTTGTCATGAATTGTATTAATTCATGAACAGGTTTCTCTGAAAATTCAGAGCTGGAATATAGCACAATGAGTTCGTTTTTCAATCGAATATAATCAAACAGTGATCCATAAAAATCTTTTAATTTATTAATTAAAACATTTGGAAAATTTTCTTTATATTCGTCATATTTATCATTACAAAGAAGGTGAAAATATTCTAATTTGGAAAGTGAAGAATATCTACATTCGACTTGTGCGATTATGCTATCAACTATTTTGAAATATAATTGACGAAATGAAGTTTTATCTTCTACTTCTGAATAATTTTTTAATCTTTGTGGCCTACGATCATGATCATCATTTTTTTCATTTAAATAATTATTCCATAACATTTCAAAATTATTATCCCTTTCGTATTTCATTTGCTGCAAAACATCATTAATTTTTTTACAACAATATAAAACGTCCGAAGATTTAGATTGAAGAATGTTATACAAAACATCAGTTATTCCAAACAGTTTTGAAAAAAATTGAAGAAGTTTAATTGTTTGAAAATCCTCTAAAAAGCCTAAAAACCCTCGTGCTTTTATAACAGTATCTGTGTCCCATAATTCACAATTTTCTATAACATGTCGAAAAAAATCTGTAAATTGACTTCTGTATTGTTGTACTGTGCTACTTAAACGAGATGTAAAATTCCACCTTGTGGGTGAATACTCTTTTGGAAGATTTTGAAAAGTATGTAGACAATCCATTTAAAGTTTGAAAAAATGATTTACTTTCTTTAATATCAGAAAGACCTTGCTGCAATACTAAATTCAATACATGAGCATAACAGTGTGTAAAAAGAGCAAAAGGATAAGCATTGAGGACTTTGGATTGCAAACCATTTACGTGTCCACTCATTACACTTGCTCCATCATAAGTCTGTCCAACCAATTTGTCTTGAATTTTAAATTCTTCAACTATGTTCACCACGTGACGGAATAGACCATTAGATGTTTTATCAGCACTAACGTCTGTAAAACTAATAAACCGTTCATGTACATTGCCTTTACATACAAAACGTAAAACTGTTGAGAGCTGTGATTTTGTCATTATATCTGAAGTTTCATCGAGAATAATAGCAACAAAACTTGCTGACTCTACTTCATTTTTTATATGAACTTTAATAACATGAGCGATTGCTTCGATTATGTCATTTTGTATACTTGGAGAAGTACCACGAAAGGTAGTAGCAGTATTTAAATGAGTATCTAAAACAGAATCATATTCTCGAAGAGCATTTAGATATTCAATGTAATTGCCTTTGTTTACGGAATTACATGACTCGTCGTGACCTCGCAGGGACAGTTCTTGTTTTCCTAGATAGATTATTGCGTTAATAATTCGTTTTAAAACATCTCTATTTTTATTTACTTGTTCATTATGTCGACTTATTTCGGCTTTACGTTGACTGTCAATTAATACGTCGATTCGTTGTTTGCCAAACATTTGTATGGAAAGAAATGATTGAACGTGTGCCTGCGATCCTTCGTGTTTCTTCAGTGCTGCTGTCAAATGGTTGAGATCAGCAAATCCTTCTTTGTTCCACACATTAATATCTTTGGAGAACAATAAACATGGCCAGCAGAAAAGTTTGGATCGAATTTCACAGCCTGTAATCCATTCGAATTTTTTATAATTTGAAACGCAAAAATGTCTAGTGTAAACTTTTGTTTTTTCTTTATGCAAACTGGATAAATTTGGAAGAGACGGACACGGTTTCCCATCTTTAATTATTTTTAATTTTATCTCAAAACTTCTATTTGAAAACGGAATAGTTAAAATGTCTTGAACACTGTTAGCCATTATTAGTTATTAGAGGTATGACTGAGATATGACCATAAAAATACGAATGTGCGAAAAAGTACGAGACCACGTGTCGCATCGCATTCGGTCAATTGCCGAGTGGTGCGGTGCGGTGCGTGGTGCTCTGAAGTCGTAGCACACCGTACGTCTTAATATCGCGAACAAACCTATACAAGCGAATATCCGCCTGCACACTCCAACCAAACCCACCAATTTGCTGCACGGCATAGGTATTCTCTCGTCGCGGCGCACAAACTACATCTAACATCACACAACACGCTGCAGACTGCACACCACACCATACACCATACATTTAGCGCACGCGGTAAATACACCATACACATCAATGCCTGTTTATACAACAACACATTATTTTGTATTAAAATACTACTTTATGTGGTCTTTGGTTTTCACGGGTGTGCGCCGCACACCTAGCACACACCCAATATACGCCACTGGTATGTATGGGCCTTTGGTATTCACCGAAAGTAGTGTTTCCATTTTGAAGCGTATACTTCAAAGGAAATATGTATGTATGTATTTACAAAGATCAGAGGCGCATGTAATAATTCTGTTATCTCAAATAATTCTGGACAATATTTTGGTTTTAATCAAGATTATATTAAAATAAATATACTGCTCAAGTATTTTTCCTACAAACGGAATTTTCTTCACACTTTTCTCTCACCTTCAATTGAAAATCTAGTTACAACCTTAATTTCCGTTTGACTTCATTCATAAATTGCTATCACTTATTTTAATTCGATATGTCCAGAATCTCAGAAAAGCAGAATAAACCTATTATAGGCCACCAGTACTTTTAAATATTGTAAAGCTCAAAACATTATATTTAATTTTTTGCGAAATATATCTCGAAATGAAGCAAAATGGACTTATGCCACTTCCAAATATAACGGCTCATACATACATATGTAGGGTTTGTAATAACGCACGAAATATCAATAACAGTATTTCTGTATTATAACTATCAAAACCGGTATTACAAAAACAAAACGGGCAATGGAATTTTGATACTTGTGCAATAATTTAACATCAGTTTTAAAATAAATTTAATATAAAAAAATATATTTAAATCATTTTACAACGTTAAAAAAAATTTAATCCAAAAAGTGGCCAAACAGTTCGATCCGCGGTAGGAGGATATTTTTATTTACGTCAACCTAAATTCCAAGCTCCCTACAAATTATTAATACTTAAGAGATTTTAAAGGGGAAAAATAGATTATAATTATATAATTTAATTTTTTTCAAATACCTTACATTTATTGATTCTTTGAATTAAAATGCCAGTTCATCAATAGTGGAATCGCTCAATCTTGATCGGATCTTTGCGCAAATATTATATGTAAGTCCGGCTGCAAAAAAAGCCCTCTCAGCTTCAACACTTGTTGGATGAACACTTATTAAATAACTATACACTAATTGTAAGTATTTGCCACGAATCTTTTCGGATTTAAAATAAACTAACTGGTCGCAAACATTTTTATTGTAATATGTGTTGAATTTTTTTATTACAGTTTTTTCACTTGTTTTATTGTCTGAAGTCATATAAAATATTGTTTTTTATAATGTTTCTTCTATTGAAAGAGAGCTATCCGGACTGGATGATACACTTTCCATTTCTTCATCTTCAACAATACGGATTAAATGGGAAGCGTAATTTTCTTCTCACCAATAAATACGTTCTAGAAGACACAATAATTTTGACTAATTTGGATCTATTGAAAGGTGCAAATATGTCTAAGAATTTAAAAAATTCGGATGATTTTGAATTGTGCAAATATTGCAAGACATCTGAAATTTCAGTTCTCCTCTCTTTCTAATCTTTAATTTTAATTCTGCCTTAAATTTTTCGCAAAACGGAGAGTTCAGTTTTTTCAATTCTTTAAAAAAAAAATCTCGAGTTCGAATTTTCGCATGATCACAAAACTTCATCTATTGTTACTACGTGCATAGATAAAGTAAAAAGCGGTGTAGCGTCTGCACTCAAAAGAGTCGCATATTGGCGACATAAAGCTTCTACACTCAATGTAATTGCCATTAAATTAGAAATTAACGATGGAAGTGTGTGAAATTCGTCTTCGGAAAAAGTGTAATTTGAATATCGATAATACTGGTACCGGTATCATCATCTTCTTCTTCTAATGCCGAATCCGTATTTGGACGTAGGCGACTACAATGAGCAGACATCGTTTATGGCCCATGCGAATTCTTCCCTATCATGGGCAAGTCGAAATAACTTTTCGAGACCGAGTCCCATCCATGACCTGATGTTCAGGAGCCAAGAGAGCTTCTTTCTCCCAAGCCACCGTTTGCCTTCTATTTTCCCTTCTATGATTGTTTGTAGAAGGCGATATTTGGGGCCGCGAATAATGTGGCCAAAATATTCCAACGGCGCTTCACCATGTCAAGAAGCTCTCTCTTTTTATGAAGAATCTGGATGACTGTTTCGTTTCTTACATGGTCCTTCCACGAGATGTTTAGCATCCTCCGGTAACAGCGCATTTCAAAGGACTCTATCCTGTTCATGGATGCCACTAACAGCGTCCATGTTTCGCATCCGTACAGCTACACCGACCAAACATAGGAGTGCAGGACTCTTAAGCTCAATTTCATAGACAACCTTCGACAACACAAAACATTTTTCATGCTGCCGAAGGCATTTCTTGCTATTTCGATCCTTCTTCTTATCTCCATTTCGGAACTGACGTCCGTATTGATCATGGATGCGGTGCATCCGCTCTAAAATCGCCAGACAATTTGAACGACAGATTAACGGACGGCTGCTTTAAATACAATTCTCATCTTCTCGAATGATAGATTTCACATCAGATGACGGGTAACCTTTCGATGTGCACAGATGCAATTATTAAAATGGTAATTATTAAAATTGAGTTGGACCTTTCAGGCGAGTTTAATAAGGCAAGATTCGATAAGTTCCGAATCTTGCCTTATTAAACTCGCCAAAAAGATCCAGCTCAATTTTAATAATTGCATCTGTGCACATCGAAAGGTTATTCGTCATCTGATGTGCAATCTATCATTCGAGAAAACGAGAATTACGTTTAAATCTGGCGATTTTAGAGCGGATGCACCAAACCCATTGATCATTGCTCCTAGGTATTTGTATTGTTCGACCTGTTCAATCATTTGTCCGCGCATACTCAGGTTTAATGGATCCGTCTTTTCTTTACATATGACCATTGATTTTGTCTTGTTGATATTAATAGACAGACCCCATTTTTGACATGAATTATCAATTGCGATCAATAACGATTGCAGGACTTCAGCACTCTCAGTCAACATTGCCGTATCATCAGCGAAACGGATATTATTTATAATTTCGCCGCCTGTTCTTACTTCTATTCGACTATCGACTCATATGTACATATATGTATACAAATATAATATTCACACAACAAAGTCGGCATATCAAATTTAAAATTAATCAAACCAAAAGTAGGTCTTTATATTTGAAAAGACGTGTTGTATTATGTATGTTTGTATAGAAAAATTAAAAGGGGTGAACTTCCACGAGTGAGAGTGCTTTGTACATAGTTTGCATTATGGTGTCTATGGTAGCACGTACGTATTTAATTCACTTGCAAAAAGGGTTTTCAGAGATGTGTGTATTATACGTACGTGTGTGTTATCGCATTCGCTAATTAAAACCGGTACATTTTCAGAAAATATGTTAATTTGTACGGCCGGCCGTCGTTATTCAGCCGCTAATGTACAGCTGCACTCTTTCACTTACAATGTGGCTATGGGGAATTTCAAAAGGAAAAACAGACTGGTAGGAGAGGAATAGAATAGAAAGAGAGAAACTATTGGATTTTATCCACAGAAGTGGTAGTGGTATTTGGCATGAGTCCAACGTAGCACTTGTCCATTCGCCTAATGCTCGGAAAAATACACCTAGGGAATGTTTTTCCTAGGAGGGAAATGGAATTAAGGATGGAAAATAAGATATTATGCACAAAAGCCTGATCGCACGTCCACGTGTTGCTCTTAAAGAAAAACTTCATAATGACAAAATGCGTTATAAAGATTATGATAGAATTTCCATAAGCCATCTATTAGCCAATCACCAAGTGATTGGTATATTGACTTATACAAACATCTCTTCGTTTGCGATTGTGATTGTGATTGCCGCGTCGATCGGATCAGATTCAGCTGGTAGATTTGGGTTTTATCCCAGATATCATGGAAAAATTGGAAGCTACAGGGAAAAGACAAACATGTAGCTAAAATGATAGGTTCTCTAAAGGCATATCTGTCTCTCGTGCATTTCTAAAATATGAAGGAAATGGCAGGTGACAGTGAATTTAACGTGTCATTATTGATTAAACACCTTCGAGTGCTTCAAGAGCGGCTTGAAAACGGATTTCATCAATTATATGTACATATAATCGAGCCAATGGTCTTATCTTGTATACTATCAATCATTTTCCAAATAAATATAGTGGAAATATCTGTATACATTGCAGAGCTTGTTCTGGTTTCACTTCGCTAATGGTTGAGGCACTATTCCTACATTCTTCCGATCGGTTTGAAACTTTGCCAGTTTGCGCAGATTAGTCAACGATAGAAATTTTGTATGGTGCAACCATGACGTGTACTAATTTTACATAAGATGGCCAGCAGTATGGCTTAATGGTAGCGTGTATG